>NW_026947506.1:49733747-50946247 GCF_034190915.1 Cavia porcellus | reverse complement strand
AGTCCTGTTGTAAGCTCCTTTTTTATTACTTATTTGTGGCATGATTTCATGTGATTATGTTGGGGCACAATTACAATATAGGAACACATTTATGAGATGGCAAATTTATAGCTATTTCATGATCCGTTAGAGGTCTCTGACCATGTCACTGTGCTGCTGTTTTCGCTAAATTCAATTCACTTGACCATGTCTATAGCTCAGCTGCACAGTTCTGATGAGCACAGAGACAGAGAAACCACCTAACTCTTAAGTCACCCTGGGATAATTCAAGGGCCCTCCCCAGGGTGTTCCTATATTATGGTGATGCCCTTAACTGTGCTCACTCTGTAAGGGCCCTTCTCTCCTCCCAGAGTGTTTCCATAAACAATTCCTTTGTTCCAAAACCCGCCTGCCTGTCACTGTCTGACTCAGTGTATGTAGTCAGCTATGTAACATTTATGCACTTGCTTTGTACCTCCCACATATAAATTCTATATAAACTAATCTCTTCCTAAATTCAGCACTAATGCTTTTGAGGAATTACTCCCTCAACAGTCCACTGCTATAAAGACCCAACAGTTTGCTGGTTACACCCAGCAAACTGGATTAAATGCTGTCTTCCTATCTCCCCAGGGCAGTCTTCCTTTAGGTTTGGTTTGGTTTGGCTTGGCTTGGGAATTTTCCCACAACAAGTAGGCAAGAAATTTACCAGGGCAAGGACTTTTATTTTGCCAGGAGGCATGAGCTGGAGGCTATGCAATGACAAAATGATGCAAAAAACATTGTTACTAAACTTTTTTCACCCTCTATCTTTGTTTCAAGCTGCATATGCATAAAATATTGCTCATGGTTTGTCCAGCAGTATGTCTGTGTGATCCGTGGACAAATCAAAAAGACAAGAAAATAAAACCCAGACCCCTACTACGGGGGAACTGCTATTTAATTTCCATTTGTATCTTCTTTTATGAGTCTGAAAGTCCCTCTGGATTCTAAATAATATAATTTGCAAGTGTTTTGGAAGATGCTTTCCAAGTGTTCCTCTCTGCCCTCAGAATTGGAGGCTTGTCATGTTTTCTGTATTACTGAATTCTCAAAGCTACCATTCGATAAAAACGCAAAGCAAATTTGGTGTAGGTCCCCATTTCCCTTTCAAATGACTTCTTGTGGTTGTTCTCATTGAGCTGAGTTTTATGTAGAATTAAAGGGAGAAGGAGAAGGAAGTTAGCATGAAAGAGTGGTACAAAAAGAAAACAGAAAGAAGGAAGGGGAAAAGGAAAGAGCAAGGAGAGAGAGGGAAAGAGGAAGGTTTGTGTCATCATTTAGTCGAGGATTTTCTTTTCTGAGTCATATACTTTCAAATAAAAGTAATCTTTAATTTTACTGAGATTTAACTTAAAAAGAAGCAAAAATGAAGTGAAGGGAAGGTGTGACAGTTAACAGATTGTGTGAATTTGAGCAAGAATCACCCAAGTGGGTTGGCTGGGCACAGTTCCCTGGGCCTGGACGGCCACCCTAGGGAGGCCTGGCTCCAGAACCCGGTGAAAGAGGAGCAGGAGTGGCCCTTTCTCTGTTTTTTCTCAGCGCAGCCCAGTCTCTGCCTTCACCTTGGACACTGTCTCCTGGCTTCCAGCACTCACTCCTCAGCCTCCTTGGCCTCATGATAGGGACTCACAAGGGCTGAGCAGTGAGCTCCAGCTGTGGCTGGGTCCTTAGGCTCCCCTGGGCGCAGACAGCTGCTCTGCACTCTTCCACACCTGGCTCTGGGGGCGCCACTGAGAGCCGAATTCTTATGTATTTGTGCTTCTTAAGTGTGTTTCTCTAGTGAGGGCTGACTGCTACAGAAGGTTTGACTTCAAATAGTTACTTTTTATCTGGAGAGATTCTAGCATCTGAAAGGCAAAGAAAGGCATTAAGAAGGTTATTTAAAGTTATTTTGGCATCATATATATATACATATATATATATATATATATATGTATATATATATATGTGTGTGTGTGTATGACATTTTCCATTTAACCTATTTACGGTATTAACATAAATTGCTTGGCCAATTGGAAAGAACCCTGGAGGACCAGTCATACATCCTGATTCCAGTCCTGGAAAGTAATTAGCTGCCAGAGCTTTGTCTGTTATTCCGGCAAGCTCTTCATTCTCCTAATAACACTCATGATTTCTGTCATTTTCCACTGTTCTGATCCTGCATTTCTAATTAGCTCCAGTCTGGCCGATGCTGCAAACCACGGACAGCTCTGTGAGTGCCCAGGCTTTTAGGAAAGATCTGTACCCAAACTGTCTGCTATAGTTCACATCTGAGGGATTTAAATCCCATATTTATTATTTTATTTTCTTAAGCATTGTGAAGATCTACACCCTGGTTTTCCAAATTGGCCATAAAATCTTGAGTCTTTCTCAAAGTGTGTCAAAGAAATCAAATTACAACCTTTAAGGGTAAGTGCTTGATGCTTGTCTAGTCAAATCTAGACCAACACCAAATATGTAAAATTGATTTTTCCATCCATCCTGAAAGTGTTCCCAGTGGGAACTGTTATGAATTAAGTATTTGTGCTCTTAAAATTCATTCATTGAAGTTCAAGTCCCCGGCGTCACTGTATTTAGAGACAGGTTCTTCACAGCAGAAATTAAGTCTAAGTAAGGATACAAAGTCTGGGTTCGAAGGAATCAGGCCCAAACCCTGTTCCTAGTGTCTGCTCCAACCTTTTATTCCTTTGTCTTTATCTGTGAACTAAAATGCTCTTTCTCAGTAGAGAAGAGTGTATGCAGCCCGACATGCAATGTTCTTTGTTAGTGTTTTATTTGCAAAGCTTTGAGTTCACAGTATCTGCACTATTTCATTTATTTTTGCAGTTGTAGGTTGAAGTAGCAACCGTTGCTACATCCATTAGAAAAGAAGTTCAGGCCTAGGGATTTAACTGTCACATCGAGAGCTCAGGTTATCAGTACTCCAGGGCATGAGCTGAGAATGCTTCCCTGCAAACAGGCACCACCCCCATGGTCCAGGCCCCATCCCCGGAAGTGGACTTCCTGAGACCTTCTTGACGTTATGATATTTAATTGTCCACATGTACTATTCCTGCTGCAAACACAGCAACTCTAAAGGATGCGTCTGTCAATCCAGAGCAACGTCCTACAGTCCAGACTTAACCCAGCAGTGGCCGACCCCCCTGGTGCTTGCTGGAAGAGCCCAGGGAAGCAGGAGAGCAAAGAGAGCTTGCCACAATCAGCGGTCAGCAGAGTGACCAGCAGAGGGCCATGCACTGACCTACTCACTCAGCAGAATGCAGGTGAGGTGCTGACGCTGTATATGGGAAAGTCATTGGAGGGATGCGTGTGCACAGTGACTCCAGATTTTGTTTTACCCAGATGAGTGCTTTCTTTCTCTTTCTGACACTAAGATGAGACCCAAGTCCAAGCATGTCTCCGCTTTTTATTTTCATTTGAGCCAGTGTTTCCCTAAGTTTCACACTGCCCAGGGTGGGCTCAAGCTTGAAATCTTTCTGTCTCAGCCTTCCAGAGTACGGGAGTAAGGTGCTGGGCCCCAAGCACAGCTCCAAAATGAATGCATTTGAGTGAAAAAAGGGTATTAGGAATAATTAAAATGATATTGTCTTTGTATTTTTATCTATTGAGTATGAAAAGCTTTATTTTGTTATTGGCCTATTATTACTATTTTCTAATCCTAAAAAATAAACACCCTTGAATGTATAAACAAAACAGTAATAATCTCTTTGCTGATTTGTAAACATTCATAACAACATAGGCAGAAGTTAATGGCAATGTTAATATATTTTTGTTTTTTAGCCATTCTTGTCTCACTAATATCATGCTACTTGTATCTTTCTGGTTTATACTTTTCTCTATTTTTAGGCATATAATGTCTTATTTTGCATGTTTTCATAACTGACCTGAAATCCTCAAGGTTGCTTTTATTCTTACATTTAAAGTTGCCAGTGTCTTCCAGCAGTGCTCTGTGGGCCGACACTTTCACCTGAGGTAGTGGTTCCTTCCCGGTGTTAACTACACTCAGATTGGGTGCTCGGCTTTCACCCCATGGAATTATCTTCATCCGGCAAGTATTTGAAGGAGAAAACTTACCAAATGGTGAAGCTCTTCTTGGAAGTTGTTAAACGCAGACAGAGTTATTCTCTCCCAGGTCTCAGCAGGCGCCGTCATCCTCCTTGGCTTGGCTAGGGCATCCGCTGTCCCTGTCCCCTGACACCTTCAGGTTGCCCAGGGTGGTAGAAGAGGCTTCTGCTTCCAGGGGAGGATGTCACTGGCAGCACAAGGGGCCTGATGCCTTCCCTTTGCATCCTGTGGGGAGCCTGAGGCTCCTGTCCCAAGCAAAGGGACAAAGATGACTCTGGGGGCCGCCAGAGCTGTGGGAGGAGGAGGAGGAGGAGGAGGAGGAGGAGGAGGAGGAGGAGGAGGAGGAGGAGGAGGAGGAGGAGCAGGGAATCGAGTCTCTGAAGCCACATTTTGGCAGGAGTTAGGATGAGGTGGCTCCTATCTATATTTCTAGGCTGGAGTTCATATTTCAATGTGACCAAGCATAGGGAAAAATGTAAGTGTATAGGTGTGTTTCTAACATTTATTTAAAATATTTTAAGAGAGTCTGTCTTCTTTATTCTGGGGTTCTCGCTTTTCTTCCCTCTTCCTGTTCCTGCTCTTCCTCTTTTTCTCCTCTTGGCTGCCTCCTCTCTCTCTGTCTCTTCCTATCTCTCAGAGACAGCCTGCCTCTGTCTCTGTCTCTATCTGTTCACCCCCATCTCTGTCTCTTTCTGACCCTGACTCTCGCTCTATCTCTCTCTCTGTCTCTCTGTCTCTCTCTGTGTATCTGACTCTGCCTCTCTCCTTCTGTTTCTGTATCTCTGTCTCTCTCTGTCTCTTTTTAAAAATCTTTTTCTGTCTTTGATTCCTCCTGAGTCTCTGTGTGACTCTCTGTCTCTCTGTGTGTCTTTGTGTCTCTGTCTCTCACTGTCTCTCTCTGTCTCACTGTCTTCTGGACAGGGTAGCAGGCACCCACAGAAGCCATCCCTCCTCCAGTGGAGACCAAATCAGGAGCCACTCACCTGTGAGGCTCCCAGGTGGCCTCCTCTTCCTATGGACGATGCGGGGACACCAGGACCAGGAGTGCTCTGTGGCTGTGCGGTGTCTGAAGCCTGCAGGACTTCTGAGGTTCTCACCCCTTCGCAGGAGGCTGGCATCACATCAGGTCTTCTGCTGGACTTCAGCCTCCCTCACAGGGCACTGCCCTTCTCCTGATGCCCATCTGAGGCTGCTGGCAGTGGATCAGTGGTGGCTTGGAGAACATGTACTACCGGTGCACAGGAATCTCCCTGCGAACTGGTCACACCAACTTTCTGGCTCCAGCTCCATGGAGCTCCTGACCTAACAAGGGCCATGGCCAGCTCCAGGTACCCCCACTTGCAGCCTCCCTCCTGGGGGTGGTGTCACCAGGGCAGTCCCTCATGGGGAGGGGACTGTCCATCGGAACAGCGTGCGTTCTTCTTTGTGATCTCCCTTTTGTTTATTTTATTTTTTTATTTTAAAGAGATTAAGATAAAAGAGGTCATAACAAAGCGGATCAGAACTGTGCAAGTAACACAGCATTTTACCACAAGACAACCCACAGTTAATAGTAACTACCATAATGTCTCTACTTTGAAATAGTTGAGCATAGCTTCATGTATGATAGTATCAAACACAACAAAAGAGTATAAAACCATTCAAGGAAATGAAAGCATTACAGGGCTTTCAGAACCAAATAGCAGAGAACGAACAATGGCTACTATATTATCTCATTTTCCATAGAAAACTTGTTTATACTATCACACATAATAATATCCAGTAAGATAAAACAGGATAGAACCAAAGGAAACAGAAAAACAAAAGCATAGTAGGACTTCAGAGTAAGATGATACTGAATCAGCACTGACTCTTCAAATGTCTTGTTTTCTTTAAAATAGCTGTTTATACTATCACAGATAATAAAATCAAACAAACTAGGATAAAACCATTCCAACTAATGAATGCAGACATTATAAGGCTTCAGAGCAATGTATTGGGGAAGCATGATTACTATAAACTCGTATATACTCTTACCATTTCTTACTCGAGGAAGACTATATGGTATTTATACATGTGAGTTTGATTTATTTCGCTTATGAGTATGGTCTCAAGTTGCATCCATTTATTTATAAATATATCAATGTGATCATTCTTTATAGCTGAGTAGTACTCCATTGTACAAAAATACCACAACATTTTATCAATTCCTCAGTTGATGGACACTTAGGTTGTTTCCAAGATCTGGCTATTACAACAAATTGTGTAGCTATAAACATGGGTGCACATATATCACTGTGGTATGATGTTTTCTGTTCTTCTGGGAATATGCCTAGAAGGGGAATAGCTAGAACAAATGGGACTTCCAATCCCAGCTTTTTGAGAAATCTCCAGACTGACCTCCACAATGGCTGCACAAGTCTACACTCCCGCCAACAGTACAGGAGAGTTCTCTTTCCCCAAAGTCTCCCTAGCATTTGTTGTTGGTAGTTTTCCTGATCCTGGCCACACTTTCAAGAGTGAGATGGAATCTCAGTGTGGTTTTAATTTGCATTTCTCTAATGAGTAATAATCATGAACATTTTTTCATGTATTTATTTGCCATTTGTTTTTCTTCATCTGAGAACTGTGTATTTATCTCAGATGCCCATTTTTGGATTGGGTCTTTGAATTTCAGGGATCTGGTATTTTTTAAATTCTTTATATGTTTTAGACAGAAGTCCTTTGTCTGAGGGACAGTTCACTAAGATTTTTTCCCAGTTTGTGGGTTTTCTTTTCACTATGCTGGAGATTTCTTTTGACATGCAGAAACTTTTTAGTTAGACGTGATCCCAGCTATTGATTCTAAAAGTATTTGCTGTGCAGTTGGATTCCTGTTCACTAATTCTTTACCTATCCCTATGTCTTCAAGATGTTTACTTACTTTGTCTTCCAGCAGATTTAGTGTTTCTGTTTTAATATTCAGATCTTCGATCCATTTAGATGTTAGTTTAGTATATGGTGATAGGCATGGGTCTAGTTTTAGTTTTCAGCATATAGAGAGCCAGTTTTTCCCGCACCATTTATTAAAGAGACTGTTGTTTGGCACCTTTATCAAAGATAAGGTGGTTGAGTGTGTTTGTAGTTGTGGTTGTATCTTCTCAGCTATTCCATTGATCTTCAGATCTGTTTTTATTCCAGTACCATGCTGATTTTATTACACTTGTTTTGTAGTGTAACTTCAAGTCAGGGACTGTGATGCCTCCTGCTTTGCCTTTGATGCTTAGAATTGCCTTTGCTATTCTAGGTCTCTTCTGGTACCAGATGAATTTGAGGAATGATTTCTTTCGATCTCTGAGGTATGTTGATGGTATTTTCATTGGGATTGCATTGAATCTGTATAACAGTTTTGGGAGAATGGCCATTTTAACAATCTTTATTCTTCCTATCCATGAGCAAGGAATGTCTTTCCATTTTCTGAGATCCTCTTCAATTTCTTTTTTCAGGGTATTATAATTTTCTCTGTATAGATCTTTTACTTCTTTTGTGAGATTAATTCCTAAGTATTTCACTTTTTTGGATGTTAGTGTGAAGGGTGTGGCTTCTTTTCTCTCTCAGTGATTTTATGTTACTGTATAGAAATGCTATTGATTTTTGAGTATTGATTTTGTATACAGCTACATTGTTGAATTTATTTATTATATATAGGAGTCTTTCAATGGAGTTTAGGGGGTCTTCTATGTAGAGTATCATGTAATCTGCAAATAATGATAATTTAACTTCCTCTTTTCCTATCTTTACCCCTTTTATTTCTCTCTCTTGTCTAATTGCTCTGGCTAGTATTTCCAGTACTATGTTAAATAGGAGTGGTGATAAGGGACATCCTTGTCTTGTGCCTGATTTTAAGGTAAAGGTCTTCAGTTTTTGGCCATTTAATATGTTGCTGGCTGTTGGTTTATCATAAATGGACTTTATCATATTGGGGAAAAGACCATCTATTCCAATTTTCTGTAAGGTTCTTATCATGAATGAGTGTTGGACCTTATCAAAAGCCTTTTCTGCATCTATTGATATGATCATGTGATTCTTACTTTTGGCTTTATTGATATGGTGGATTAAATTTATTGACTTATGTACGTTGAACCATCCCCGTATGCGTGGGATGAATCCCACTTGGTCATAGTGTATAATCTTCTTGATGATTTGCTGCATCCTGTTTGCCAATATTTTATTGAGGATTTTTGCATCTGTGTTCATTAGGGAGATTGGCCCATAGTTCTCTTTTTTAGTTAAGTCTTTCTCAGGTTTTCATACTAGAGTAATATTTGTTTCCAGGAATGACTTAGAAAGAATTACTTCCCTTTAGATTTCATTAAAGAGTTTCAGGAGTGTCGGCATTAAGTCTTTTTTGTATTTCTTGTAGAATTCCGCAGTGAACCCATCTGGGCCTGGGCTTTTCTTTGTAGGTAAGGACTTAATTACATTTTCAATTGCATTAATAGAATTTGGTTATTCAGCAGTTTTACATCTCCTTGACCCAGTTTTGGTACTTCATATGTTTCTAGGAATCTGTCCATTTCTTCTGTGTTATCAAACCTATGAGAGTAGAGGTTTTTGAAACAGGTGTTGAAGATCTTCTGTATTTCCACAGAGTTTGTAGTGATTTCACCTTTTTCATTCCTTATTGCATGAATTTGAGCTTTTTCTTTCCTTTTTAAAATAAGGTTGGCTAGGGGCTTATCAATTTTATTTATGGTTTCAAAGAATGAACTCTTTGATTCATTGAAATGTTTTCTTAGCCTGCATTTTATTAATTTCTGCTCTGATTTTTATGATTTCCTCTCTTCTTTTGGCTTTGGGCTTGACTCTTGCTCTTCTTTTTCTAGATGTTTGAGGTGTAGCATCAGGTTGTTTATTTGTATGAGTTCTGTTTTCTAATGTGGGAACTCAGTCCAATAAATTTCCTCTGAGCACTGCTTTCATTGCATCCCACAGATTCTGGTAAGTTGTATTTGTATTTTCGTTTGCTTGTAGGTATTGTTTAATTTCTTCTTTTATTTCCTCTGTGATACACTGATTGCTCAAGAGTGCATTATTCAATTTCCGTGTATTTGTGGGGTTTTTGAAGTTTATTTTATCATTTATTTCTAATTTTTTGGCACTATGAACTGATAGCATGCATGGGATAATTTCAATTATTTTGCATTTATTTAAATATGTTCTGTGAGTTAGTATATGGTCTATTTTAGAGAATGTTCCATGTGCTGTTGAGAAGAATGTAAAGTCTAATGTTGGATGGAACACTGTATATATGTCTACCAAGTTCACTTCACAGGTGTGATTTAGTCCTGTTATTTCTTTGCTGATTTTCTGTCTGGTTGATCTATCCCTTGGTGTCCATAGTGTGTTAAGGTCTCCTGTTAATTTGCATTACTGTTAATTTGATTTTTCCTTTCTATTAATACTTGCTTTGTATAACTGGGTGCTCTGGAATTTGGTGCATATATATGTAAGATAGTTATCTCTTCCTCTTGAAGTTTTCCCCTAACCAGTATGTAGTGATCTTCTTTATGTCTGAGGATCATTCTTGGTTTGAAGTTCACATTATCTGCAAACAGAATAGCTATCCCCACTTTTTTTTTGGGTTCCTGTTGTATAAACTATTGTTTTCCATCCTTTGACTTTCAGTCTGTGAGTTTCCTTTTGGGTTAGATGGGTTTCTTATAGAAAGAATATGGTTGGATGTTGTTTCTTGATCCATTCTGCCAGTCTGTTTCATTTAATTGGTGAACTGAGAACATTTACATTATTGGTTATAACTGTTATATATTGGCTTATTATTGACATGTTATCTTTCTGCTGTTGCATCTTTATCTTTCCATTCTGTTTAATTGTCTACCTTGCTTAGTGGTTTTTTCCTAGGTGTATCTAAACTGTCTTTCACTATTCTTTGCAGGGTTGGCTTGGTGTTCATGAAGTTCTTCAACTGTTCTTTGTCATGGAAATATATTATTTTTCCATCCATTTTGAAGGACAGTTTTGCAGGGTACATCAGTCTAGGTTGAAAATCATTTTCCTTTAGGATCTGAAATACTTCACTCCATGCTCTTCTTGATTTCATTGTTTGTGTTGAGAAGTCTGCTATGATTCTTATAGGCTTTCCTTTATAGGTGATCTGTCTTTTCTCTCTGACAGCTTTTAATATTCTATTCTTATGTTGGATTTCTGGGATGGTGATTATTATATGTCTGGGTGTAGTTTTATTTTGGTTATGGCTATTTGGAGTTCTATATGCTTTACTGATCCTGATGTCAGTTTCCATTCTCATGTTTGGGAAATTTTCAGCTATTACATCTGTGAATAGCCTCATGGTATCATTTGTTTTGTTCCTTTCTTTTTCATTTATCTCTATAATCTTATGTTGTTTTTCTTTGCATCATCTTGCAGCTGTTGAATTGTTATTTCCTGATTCCTTTTTATTTTTAAAAGATCTTTCCTTTCCTATTCACTAACTGCAATCTTTTCTTTGAGGTCTGAAATTCTATCTTCACTTTCATTGAGTCGGTTTTGACAACTTTTGATGGGATTTTTGATTTCCTGTATATCTCTTTGAGTCTGCTTCATGTATTCTGTTTTGTTCTTAAATTGTTCATCTAGGGATTCTATCTTTTAGTGTTGTTCCTCTAATTTTTTAACTGTGTCTTCTTTAGATATGTTTAGCATCTTCCATTACTTTTATCATTTCTCCTTTTACCTGGGACATTATTTCTAGTTTGAATTCCTTTAAAGCTTCCTGGAATTGCTTCTTTATTTCAGTTGCTATTATTAGAGGTATTTCAGGTGTAAGGCATATACCTAGGCTCCTAAGCTCCTTGGCTTTCTTGGGATGGGCTGGAGGTTTGAGATTGCATTTTGGTCCTTCGTTTTGTCCTTTTCGTATATTTCTGTGTTTCAAGGCTTCCCCTGGATGTGTTGGAAATCATCTCCTATGCCCTAGGCTCCTGGGACTGAATGGAGGTTGTTGAGAGTGGTCCAGTCAGGCCCTCAGGCCTTCTGTGCACCTTCAGTGTTCCAGGTAGCTGGGAAGGCACCTAGCCACTGTGGATGATGGGCAAAGACCAGTGCCCTGAAACTCTCTTCACCTGCCCTCAGCTCCCATAATTGAAGAAGGTCACTGGGAGTAATACAGTTGGTGCACAAAACCTCCCAAGGCAAGTCTTGTGTGACTGCGAGCTAGGTGGGTCATTGAGCTGTGGGAGTGATGATCTTAAAGTCTCCCCGGGGTTGGGATGGTGCACAGACTCACCTCCCTTGTGTTTAATGTGGAAATTCCTGGGAGGTGACAGGCACTGCAAAGGTCTTGCGATCCATTTCCATGTTTGTTTTCTGAGCATCACTTGTTTTTACAGTGCGTCCCCCTGGTCTTGCAGGGGTAGAATAGTGCCTTTAGAGCTATGCAAAGTTCTTGCTCCTTCTTCCCTGGTTTCCTTCACTTTTGTCCCATTGGGCTTACTCTTGCACTTTCAATTACTGAAGCATTAGAAGGGGCAGGTTCCTTCCCAGATCCTTATGACACTCTTCAAGGGCCTCCATTTCTATGTGTTGAAACCCAACAGTTTGTAAAGTTCATAGGTACCAATAGTAAAAGGAAAAGCCAAAGTGATTCCCAAACAACATTAAACAAAGCACAGTGGGATTGGGACCAGCAAAGGGCGGCTTGGCGAGGCAGTGCTCCTGGCCTTCCCAAAGGTGTCAGGAGAGCGGAGTCTCTGGAACCAGGTTCAAGCCCGGGAATGGCCTTGTTTGCCATCGATTGATTCCTGTTAAACATGTAACAGAAAGCAATCCTTCCATTTATGCCCCTAGACTAATGGTGTAGCTGCTCACAGCTGTGGTTTTTTTTTTTTTTTTTTGTATGTGGAGTGGGGAAGAAATGATTGTAACTTCACATTCTTGAGCCATAAAGAAATGTATGTATCCAGTCACTCAAAATTTACCCATTCCTTCATGCTCCTCCATAAGGTTTTGCGTTTCTGATAATAAATCCGTCTTGTTTACTTGACTTGTAAACACTTCTTACCTGTTGCTATGAATTTCTTTCTTTTTGTATTTTAAATGCATGATATTTGGTGCATGAAGACCTGCTTCATTATTGGTGTCTTAAGTTTTTGCTACTGTTGTCTTTTGGAATTTTTAAGTGTAGAGAAACAGTAATTTACTGGCCCATGGGGTGTTTGTGCATATACATTTCCCTCTTCTCCTTTATGTACCAATATACATGATTAAACAAAGTGAGGTCATACTGGACATAAAATTCGGTGTCCTGACTTCCCAATTAACAGTACCTTTCATGCCATTAATTAGCTTTCACAAACATGATCTGCAATGAGTAAACAGACTATCAGCTGTGACTGTCCCCAGTTATTTTCAGTGATTTGGACACTTTATTTACTTTCAGGTCTAATATGTAATTACTCTTTTCAGTCCATGCCCTGGGATTGAGAACCCTCGAGAGTGGACAGCAGTCGCTGGATGAGTCTGTCTGACTGTCAGTACTGGCAGCCGAGGCAGGCTGAGGGCTCAGGACTGTGCCCAGGGCACTGAAGGGCCTGTCTAAGAAGTGCATGGCTTAGGACGAGGAGGCTCTCAGGGGTGAAAACACTTCCCCAGCCTTGGTCTCAAGGGAAAAAGGAAGCAGGGCCTACAGAAGCCAATCAGCTTGAGAAAATCAGAAGGAAGCAGACCAAGCTGGTCAGCACAATCTCAGCCTCCTTATAGCTATGTGCTTTGTATTAGTGTAGGTTTGTGACACAGAGCTGTCTCACTCATCTTGGGGAGTCATTGGTGCAAACTTGAAGGTGGTACCTGTGACCCCAGCACTCGCTGCAGTTCAAGGCCAGCCTGGCTACATAGTGAGTTCAAGGGCAGCCTGGATAGCACAGGGGGATCCTACCTAAAAAAAAAAAAAAAGTAGAAACAATCCTCCTGTTCATCCTGCAGGGACAGGGACAAGAACAGAGTCTGGGGCATGAGGATTCAGGGCATAGGACAGGGACAAATCAAGGAAGGCACACTGCACCTTGGTAATTCCACTCCCTTACCCAATTCTCTTTCTTCCCCAGATCCCTTTCTCATCTCCATAGAGTCTGCTTCCTTGTTCCTTAAATTATTTGTATTTTGAGTATCTCATAAGAGAGAAACCATTGGGTATTTGACCTTCGGTGTCTGATTTATTTCATTTAGTATTATGGGCTCAAGATTTATACATTTTCCTACAAATGACTTAAAATAATCCTTCTTTATGGCTGATTGGTACTCCATTGTGTATGAATACCACATTTCCTCTATCCATTCATTTGGGATGGGCTTAGAGGCCTAATTGCAAGAATGTCCCTTCTGTGGTGACAGAAGAGGTCACTCTTGAGCCAAGGACCATGGGGCTCCATGACTGCTGTCTGTGTCTTAAGGTGCTTGCTATTGCTAACCTAGGAAACCTACAGTTAGGAGCAGTGGCAGTATCTCCATGAACATCCACAAACAGGAGTTGAAAAGTGTAATGACTGAACAGACTTTAAAGAGACAGGAACTATCACATAAGGATCACACCATCACACTCACCTTTATCAGATTTAACCAAATAAATTGCAAATATGATTATAATTGCCACCCAAAACTCACAACTTCAGACTGAAAGTGGGCCACCAAGAGGAGCTGAAAGCAAAATTCTTCATAAAAACTGAAAAAGCAAGGAGAAAAATAAAGCAACTTTATTAGAATCAGCCAACAGGAAAGATCCCAAGGTAGAGTAGACACAGTCGTGACCACCAGGGAACAGTCACAGGAATCTTCAAGAATCCGGAGAACAGAAACGCAATAAAAAGAAGTGAACACAAGTGGAAGAAAGTTCAAGACAGAGGTAGAACACAGGGGAAAAGAATTCAAAATTGGTGACGGCATCAAAGAGGAAAACTAAAACCGCAAGACGGAACTGATATTTAAAACTAAGACTCAGGAAAACAAATTCTGTGAAAATAAGAGACCCAAGTGCACACAGGAAGAACTCACTCCTCCCTGGGAGGACCTGAGCGGGAGGGCCCAGTCCGAACGCTGTCTGTAGTGCTGTCTCACATAAAGGTAGGAGGAGGCAAGCGTGCTGGGCATTGAGGAAGAAGCTGGTGGCCCCGAAGGGCAAGAAGTGTGATGAGCATTGCAGCGCGGTGTCCGGGAGCTCAAGGAAGACAACGTGCAGCAGGACACTTCACATCCAGGGATCTCGCTTGCACCTCAGAGCAACAGAAAACAATTCAGACATAACAACGACTCTGGGGACATTTTATCCCAGTGCCGTTCCTGAGGAATAGGTTAGAAATCCAACACTATCCAAGCTTTTGGACATGATGGAGGATATTGGGGTTAAAGAGTTGGTACAGAGAACTGAACGTCTTTAATTATGAGTCTGAGACCATAAGAAGGGGGCAAAGGGTTGAAGCAACAGTGCACACTTGTGTAGTGACCCATAAAGCTTAAATGGAAGCTTAAAGGTTAAGGGTAGGAGAAAACAGAACAAGCTTTCCCTGGGGTAGGAGGGGAGCCCGCCCCAAAGTGGGAGAGCAAGAAAGGCCACCAAAGGAGCTTGTGTAATTACCATTAAGGTAATACTAACAAAATAGCATCCTTGGCAAAGGTCAAAGACAAAATGTGCGTGTGTGTGTGTGTGTGTGTGTGTGTGAGAGAGAGAGAGAGAGAGAGAGAGAGAGAGAGAGAGGGAGAGAGAGAGAGAGAGACTCGCGCTTCCTGCATGGGGAAGGGGTGGGAGCACAGCATATTGGGGGATGCTAACCCAGGGTTAGGTCCTCACATTGTGTTCTGGGCTGGTCCTCACATGGTGTTCTTCATCCCTGCTGGGGTCAGTACCTGGTCCTCACCGATCTGCTTCCTAACATCTGTTACAACAGAAGGTTAATATTGATTCCAGTAACACTCCTGGTGCCAACTGGGAACATGATTTCTATTATAATTGTTTGGATCATCTTATTTTATTTAATAAGAAATTTTATTTAAAAATGATTGACATTTTTATATCAAGGTCTTTATTTCTATCATTGTGGTTCATAAATAAACTTGATCAGTTCCTCTTTCTGCTTCCAAAAAAGAAATATAAAACATGCATTCCTTATATAATTTCTTCTATAAAATTATCAATAAAGCTTTGAATCTCCTAAAAGTTTTCCTAATTTATATTTCCACCACAGTGAGAGAGTGAATTTCATTGGAGCATTATTGATATTAATATTATTTTTTAATTTTTACTGTAAGAATGAACTTGAAAGAAATATCTCTTTACCTTGGTCCCCATTTTTTAAACAATCCATGGACCTTAAAACGTTTTCATGTTTATTTCCCATCCTATTATTCTGTGATATGATACTCTCCTACCTCTGCTGTCATGGGTGAGTGTTTTTCCTTCTGTATTGTAACAACACTCTGTGATTAAGGTTAGAATGTTTTTGTTTTTCAGATTCTCTATAGTTAGTTAAAAAAGAGAAAACAAAGAAAATCAAAGAATTGAAGAGCTGCTGGTTGAAAAAAATGTCAATTATATTTACAAAGTTCTAGCAAGATCAACAATAAAAGAGCAAAGAAACAAATTATCAGTGCTAGGAATAAAATGGGGATTTCAGGATAGACTTTGCAGAAATCAAAAGGATAATAAGAGCTCATTAGGAACAATTCTATACACACAAACTTGAGAAATTAGAAAGAATGGACTATTATCTGAAAAACAAAACAAAACAAAACACAAACTGCTAAACTATCAAAAGAATATACTATATTAGCAAACAGTTCAACACACTGTTATACACCAGGAAAAGTGGGCAAGCCCGGGCCAGGATTTAAAATTCAGTCAAGCAATTCCTTATCTTACAGACTCGTTCTCTGCTGATGCAGGAAAGTCTCTGATGCAAACTGACTACTAGGGATTTTAAAAAGGTCACTGGAAACAAGTTTTCAAATAGCATCTCCCCAGCCCAGCCCCAGTGTTAGACTTAGGGAGGAAAGAAGTCATCTGCTCTTACCTGTTTATCAGTGCAATGTTAGAAATCCTGCCAGTGCAGTAGAATAACGATAAATACAATTTTAAAAGATGAAGTACAACTATCCTTACAATTAGGGGAAATCATTTTTATATAAAAATGCCAAAAAAAATCTATCATACCTTCTAAGACAAAATAATGACTTCTGCAAATCCACAGAATACAAGTGAAAAAGTGCAGAACTCAGTTATATTTCTATATATTTGTAAAAAAAATACCCAGGAACCAAAGTAAAGTACAATCCCATTACTACCCTTCAAAGAATGAAACACTTAGGTGTTTATCTAACAAAACATAAACAAACTTAGATCCTGACAATGAGCAGAGGCTACAAAGAATAGAAGACCTAAAACAAGAAGTGGCATACAGTGTTTGTGAACTGGAAGACACAACAGGGTAAAAACGTTAATTCTCCATAAATTGACATATACATTTGATGTAATAGCTGTCAAAATACTGGTGAACTTTTTGTAGATACGAACAAAATGATTATAGAAGTGATAGAGAAACACAAAAGAGCTAGAACAATTAAATGATTTTAACAAAACAGAATTAAAATAAGAATAACTCCACCTCACGTCAAAACTTCTGCGTAGTTCAGTAATCAAGATATTGGCAGAATAGGCTCTTAGGCCAATGGAACAGAACAGAGAAAACAAAACTCCAAATACACATGGTCTAATTACTGATGAAGGCACAGAAGCAGCTACAGGAGGAAGATTGTATTTCCAGTAAGTATAGAAATAACTGAATATCTAGGAGGAAATAAACTTAAATAAATAAATGAACTATACTTAGGAGCATAAATGAACTCAAATGCGTTATATATTTAAATATAAATGTACGACCATATAGCTTTCAAGAGAAACATCTTAGGGTCTAACCTTGATGAAGAATTCTCAGATATGACACCAAACACATGACATAATTGGAAAAGAAATTTGACTGCAATAAGGTTAAGAATTCCTTTTTTGAAAAGATCTAATGAGGGTATAAACACAGGCCAGTCAGGAAAAACTGGCAAATTGCACAACTTACAAAGTACTAATATATAATATACAAGAAATCTAAATATTCAACAGAATAAACAGTCTAGCTAAAAAAGGGTAAATTGCATGCAGAGAAATTTCACAGGGTCTGTATCAAGGACAAACATGGGCAATAATCCAGGCATTGGCCCTCAGAGCATTTGCGGTGATGCAGGTTAATACTGTAGTGAGATCGCTTCACAGCTGGCAGAGCAGCGGAAACCAAACAGCACTAGGGTGGAGAACTAGGAGGTGCAGGGACCAGATCCTCATACTTTGCTAGTGGGGACGTAAACTGTGCAGCTGGTCTGGAAGTCATTCGGTAACTTTGCTTAATAGTCAGGGCATTTGTTCATGACAGAGAAACAAAGATCTAACAAAGCTGCCATGACTGATGACTCAGAGCAGTTGAACCTGAAGTAGCCAAAACCTGGAAGCACCCAGGATGCCCTATGACCTGCGAATGGTTAAACCACTTGTATCCTAATGCCATGGATTACAATTTGAGTGTGAAAGAGAATAAACTGTTGATAAACGCACCAGTGTGGTTGGGTCTCCATAGTGCATGCTGAGAGAGGAAAGCCAGATCTCAAAAGTCACACACTGCAGGTGCTACCTCTGCAGGGTGGCTGCTCTGCCAAAATCCCAGGCCCTGAAAACCATGAGAGGGGAAGGGCACTATATGGAGGGCGGGTAGGGGGTTCCTCTGTGATGACGGGCCAGCCCTGTGCCTTCAGAGACCAAAGGGTGTGGGGCAATTCTAAGGCCAGTCTGCCCACTCCGACCTTGGCCCACAGCTTCTCCAGACCCTCCCGCTGGGGACACTGAGAGAGGACTCCAAAGGACCGCTCTCTGCAATCTTCGTACCTGCTGGGAAATCTGTAGTTATCACACAAGGAAAAGTTGGACCATCACTCAGCATTTTTATAACTGCTTTACCTACTGCAGAAAGAAGAATGTTACACTGGTAACAAGATCAGTAATCAGGACAGTAATGAGCGGCAGTTCATGTGTCTTGAGAGGTCACTGTCCGTGCCTTCCCTGAATTTCAGCCTTCCTGGCTATCACTTAACTCCTCAAGCTGCACCTGCTTTTTCTAGTCAGAAGACAGCTGTCACACTTAGCAGCAGTGCCACCGAGGGTAACTGCCAGCAGGGTTTGCCTCACCAGTCACCTGCTCCTGCCCGGTGGCTGCTTGTAGGTCTCAGTCTCATACCTCTCACCCACTCTGGAGGTTCCAGTTTGTGTTTACAGAGGTCTGGCTTCTCTCTCTCACTTTCCCCAGACTTTTGACTCTGCATATTTCATGTTGAATCATTTCTAATTGCTGTCTTCAAGTTGATTCATCTGTCTTGAGCAGTGTCCAATTTGCTATTAATCTGAGCCAGTATAATTTTCGTCTCGGACAGATTTTTCACCTCAAAACTTCACTTTGAATCTTTAACCACCTTCCTGAATATTTGGATGATATTTATAGAAACTCAATATTCTTGCCTACTAATTCTATTAGTGACATCACCTCCAGGTCTATTTTGAATGATTACACTTTCTCCTTAACATGGGTTGTATTTTTCTGCTTTGTCACAAGCCTGGTTCTTTCAGTTGGATGCCCGATATTGTGCGTTTTGCATATTTCAGCCGTAGGTGTTTCTGTATTCCTACACCTATCCTGAGTTTGGTTCTGGGACACAGTTAAGTGACTTGGATTCTTGTGAAACAGAGCTTGTATTTGTCAGCCTTCGGTCACTGTGGTAAAATACCTGAAAAAATAAACCGAGCAGAGGAAGGACTTATTCTGGATCACGGACTCAGAAGGTGCAGTCCACAGTCAGCTGGCTCTGCAGCTTTAGGTCGGTGGTGAGAAGAAGCACCATGGTAGGGTAAGCTACCCCCTTCATGGAAGGCAGCCTTGGGAGAAAGAGTTGGAGAGGGAGAAGGAAAGGGGGGGGGTCGAGTCGGGACAAGCCTGGCCTTTTCAAGGGACTCCCCCGACCACTTCTCCACACACCATGCCTCCTGCCATCCCCCATCACCTTCGGACTTCCCTGAGGGTTACCCCAGCTGGAGTCTAAACCCCAACAGAGCTTCCTCCCCTGGGCTGGCTTCACCGCTTTTAACCCCAACTTGGGAGCCATCCCTCCGTAGTCCACTCTGGCCACTGGTGGGGATTCTCTGCTCCTGGCTCCTGCCACTGGCTGGGCACGGGCGGCCCCTCCCTGTTCCTTCCAGGCTCCTCTCTCCCGGCCTCTGATTCTCCTGCATGGCCTCCCACTGGAGATGCTCCTAGTCCTCTGTTGCAAGGCCCCATTGCCCCCCACACTCCGGCCTAGCAGGCAGCAGGATGCTGCCTTGGCTGTCCCCTTACAACCCGGGCTCCGGACATCCATGGCCTCTCAGCCACATGTACTCAGCTGGGCTGCATTGGCACCTGTGACATCACTCCTGTCCCTACCTCCAGGTGTGGACTCTGTGGTCACACAAGGGTCAGCCTCAGTGTGATCCACTGGGGTGGCCTTGAGCCTAGGGGTCCCTGCAAACTCACAACAGGAGAACCCCAACCCACAGCCTCCAGGCCCAGGGCCCTGAGTCTGCGCCAGGTCTGCAGGGCCCAATCCTTGCAAGCTGGATGAGCAGACAGGGCTTGTTCACAGCTCTGCCCAGCATGGCCTCCTGGTACCTGGGCAGTGACTGGCAGGTCACCGCAGTGGAAAGCAGACACAGCCAAGTAAAAGCAGGCTCATTTGCCCAGCTTTTAATTAGATGACTTTCTGTTGTTGTTAATTTCAAACACTGCCATCCAAGAACCATTTTGTTGTGATCTCAGCCTGTGTCGCATAGGCCAGGCAGGGCCCAGCAGGGAGGTCTTGTGTCTGCTTAGGCTTTCTAGGGCTGCTGCTGGAAACTCTGGCTGGATTGCGAGGTGGTGGGGGCCTGAAGGACCTGTAAGGACTAGCCACGAATCTCTGGTCTCCCTGGGTCCTTGGCAGGACCCAGGTATGGGCATGCTTGGCTGCAGCCCCTGCATATTTGCTGAACCTTCTCACAATGTGCTTTTCTTGTGGCTCAGGAGTCCTTCAGTGAAGGTGCGCTGACATATTTAATAGACTTTTAGGGCCTTTGTAGGTTCGGTAAAATTGAGCAGAAAGGCGGTGCTCCTGGCCTCCTACATCTCCCTCCTACATCTCCCCAGCCCCATTTCCTCTGGGATCCCAGGTGCAGGTCAGTGCCTCAAGGCCGCTTCACGCTTGTGCATGACTTGATAGTGCCTTTCACATGCATGCTGGATACTATTCCAGTGTCTGCATGAATGGTGTCCTATCTATTCTCCTCGCCTGCTTGCAATTTCAAAAAGACATTTAAGCTTCAGATTGTGAAAAAATTTTATAAAGCCACGTTTTAAGAATAAAATGAGGGAGGTGGAGAGATGCTATGACTTTGTCAAGATGTTACTTGTGCTATGGACTTGGAACCCACTCAGATATACAGGTGGGTGCATTTATTCTTCTGTTCTCTTTGGTCACCCCTGAACTTAGGCAGTGTTGAATGAAGCTGCTATATAGGTGCACAGCAGGGTTTCTGTGGTCATTCATTTTCGGCTGCTGGGTCATGGGCTAAAGTTCTGCCCAGCTGTTTAAGCAGCCTCCCACCTGCTCACCCTGCTGGGTGACACTACAGCAGGGAGTGAGTTCTCCCTGCTCTGCTACCTCAGCAGCACCATGCTTGTTCAGCATCTCGCACTCTTCCCGTTCCCACAGCTATGCAGCATGAATTTGTGGCTTGAAACGGTAGCTGTCCTGGAGCACATGGCATGAAGGTCTTTCCTGGGCTCATCAGCTAGCATTCTGTCTTGTTTGGTGAGGTTTCCTCACTGCTTACGACTCAACCCAGAGGATCCATGCATAGCAAGGCTTTGCCAAATTAGAGGATGGACGGAAGAGTCACTCTACATGGTAGGGCCTTGTGCACGGAGGATCTGATGCTGACATCCAGGAGTCCACACGGTTGGTGGAAATATACACTAGTACAGTCACTAGGGAATTCAGCCTGGAGATTCTTCAAAAACTTGGAAACAGAAGCTCCATTTGACCCAGTTATTCCTGCTCTAGATGTCTTCTCCAGGGTTGACGTCATCGTGTTACAGCGATCCTGCATCTCATGTCTGTGCCAGCACCGCTCATAATAGCAAAGATGTGGAAGTGGTGGATGAATGGACAGAGTGGCTCAGTCAGGGAGAAGGATCGATGTGAGTGTTTTTTAGGAAAGAGATTCACTTTGGGACCATAATGCTACGTGGATTAAATCAGACACAGAAGCGCAAATATGGGAATGTTTCTCTCACATGAGAAGCCCAAAGTAGAAGTAATTTAAAGAGCAAAAGAAAAGAAGCAGGGATATAAACATTCTGCCAGTGAGAGAGGACGAAGGATGGAGAGGAGAGGAAGGGAAATAAAAGAACCCGGATGTGACAGCTGCTGCACCAACTACCCACAATGGATGCTTTCATCACCTGTCAAAAACACGCGATACCTATAACTAACCAGCCTGGCTGACAGCAGCATCTCCAGCAAGACAGCCCCGAGCCCAGAGGAAGCTGAGAGCAGCTGAGGCCTGGAGGTGCTGGCACCTAGCTTTTCTGAATGTGCAGCTTGCTGACGAGGGTGGTCATCATGGCCTGAGCTTGACAGACTGGGTCATGGCACAGTCGGGTGTGACCAGTGCTGCCCAGGATCCCGTGGCAGGTCCTCCACCAGGGATGCCCGCAGCAGTGGCTGGGAAACTCGGAGAATCTATGCCTTTCCCACTGTATTATTTTTAGAGTGGTTTGTAAACCACATTCTCTCCAGGATTTCCTCCCACTCTAAGTCCCCATTGTTAAAAAAAAAAAAAGTCTAATCACCGTGTAAAGATGAAAAATGCTTCGGACTGGGACCACTTAGAAGGTGGCAGAGTGCTGCCTGGCATTCTGCCTGGCACTTTGAGGGAAAGAGCAGGAAATGAAACAAGTCCTTCCCCTTTCCAAGCAAGGGCTCTGTGCTTCACCCTCTTGCCCTGGGTCCGGGAGGTTCTCCAGGCAGAGGCACACAGCTGGCTGCAGGGAGAAAAGAGTAACTTCCCTGACCCAGCTCTCTCAGAGCAGTTCCAGGATGGGCAGACTCAAAGATGAGCATCTCCTCTAAGGTTCTTTAGCCCTGGAAAATCATGCTAATGACCACAGAGAGGTTTTCTAGGGTCTGTAAGGTCAAAGTTTTAAAAGAAGGGACAGGCACAGGGAATCTCAGCGACATCACCGGGGAGGCTGTCCCTCCTCTCATTCCTTTTCTCTCCTGTCTTTCCACAGACCTGTGTGTCAGGCTAGGTCTCAACGGCAGGCACCAGAGTTGAAAGCAAACGCCTTCCCTTGCTTATGTGCGTTTCCCTTCCCAGTCCTGGCTCTAAGTTTCAGGTTCTATTTTTGTAGCCCTCACCCGGAGACTGACAAGGATCATATTGATTGTAGCCAGTTAGTGAAATTTCTTTCACTAAAAGCCTTGCCTGGCTTGAGCGAGGGCAGAGGTGGCAGGCAGCAAGGCTCTGTGTTCAGGAGAGCGTCTCAGATGGATGTCTCTGTGCACCCAGTGCATCCCACAGGACAGCGGCCTTGGGCAGCCTGCTGGCCTCCACGATGCCTGCCCGCGCCTTACAGTGTCTCCTTTGTGGTACAAGCGCCAAGCAAGACAATTGCTACCAAGCTCTCTCCCAGCAGCTGGTCACATGCTGTGCCTCAGGTTTTCCTGTGAGCTCATCCAACCTCGGTTACCCAGAGAAATCTTCTGTTCCACCCCATGGCTTGATTCAAGTCCAAGAGAGGTTCCTCTGTGCCACAATGGTGATGAAGTCTTTTGAGCTATTTTAGAGCTTTTCCTCATTGGTTATCATTACTCTAATTATTATGCGATTATTTGAAGTAATTTTTACATGTAGAACAGTCTTAAGTAGGGAAAAGATGTATTTATTATTTATACAATATAGAAAAATTTAAATCTCTCTGAGGTGGGTCATTCCCTGTGAAACTTTCAAGTTACAGAGAACACTTAGTGGTTATCATGATGGGAGGCTGATGAAGTAGCTCATGGAGCTCAGGGACCCGGAGATGCAAATAAAAGGGATGACCTTTCAGGAATAAGGATCACACGCTGGACTGGCCCTCCCAACATGCATCGTCAGGGACAGAAGTCAGAATTGCATTTCCCAATGCATCCTCTGGGCATCCGTTAACTGCTCCAAGTATAAGACAAGGACAGGCACAGTGCCTGCCTACTGCAGGGGCCTGAGGTGAAGCGAAGAGCCTGGATAGTTCGCTCTGGGGTCAGGGCTGGAAGCGAAGCAGGTGAAGGGTGGGCTGAGCATCTCCGGAAGGCGGGATGCAGTTGGAGCTGAAAGAAACCCTCTCTCTGCAGAGAGAGGCTAAGCAGGAAGGTGTTGTAGCACATGACTATGGTGTGAGCAAAGGCCCTGAGCTCAGAGTGTCTCACCCAGATTCTGTTGACCCCCATAGTCCACTCACAGGGAGGTGTGGTTGGGCTCCCAGTGCTGAATCCTTTATTTAACCTCGGCAACGTGACTCACCCTGGCCTGTAACTGAAATCAGTGTGTGTACTGTTTCCCAGGTGTGAGCAATTTTGCTATACACTTGGCTCTGCAATGTGGATCTTTTACATTCTATTACAATATTTTGCATACCATTACAATTGCTAGAATATTTTTTTATACTGAAGAGATTATTTCACTCATTAAAATTTTGCTTTCTAGAACTATGTTAAACACTGGAGTTAAGAGATTAGTGAAGTTAAACATTGCCTCCTGGGGAGCAGCTCTTGAGATAACCTAGGGGAGGACGGTGGAGGATAAAGAAACGAAGACAGGAGTCAGAACGCAGAAAGCCCAGCCCAGGTGGAGCCCCTGTCCTGATGGAGCAAGGACCCCCAGCGACTGTAGTACGTTCATTTTACCCTGGTAACAGGGGAGAGGACCTGCTGAGCAACTTGCTTGTCTGGCTCCCGTCGGGCACTCGGTGCCCTCGGGCTGGCCCCGATTTAGCCCCACACATGAGACCTATGTCCTGCTCAGCCGCTCCCCACAAAACATCAAATCATGTTTAACTAGATGATGATGTCTTTTGTTGTAGTGCAAAGAAACCCCAAGAGCTGGTTTTTACAAGATACTTGGCAAATTATTAAGCAGTGTTCTTTCAAATAGCATTCTAAAAGAATTTCTTACTAGATCAGAAGCCAGCTTTGAAAATATTGGAAGTAAGTTTCCTTGCCAACTCTTTCATGGCTTAATTTGTCTTATAATTAAAATATACATCCTTGCATTTGTATTCCATCCAGTAACCATTTTTTATTTCTGTTACTTAATAGTAATAATCTCTATTTTTCCTCTGTAATAGACATTGATGTTAGTTTGGGGAAATTCTTACCTTTATAGCATGTCACTGTTCTTCATCCAGTAGAAATTACTCTGAGTCCCCTTCCAGCCTTGAAATATGGCCACACAGTTTATCTCATTCCATTTCACATACAGCTTGAGAAGAAGGATTGCATTTTTAATGATTTATGTATATTCATACTGTAATTTCCTTGTGTCCGAGGTGCAATTTACGGCGCCTGGTTGGAGGGCACCTTCAGAGTTTGTGCCTGAAGTAGAGGACTGTGCCTGTGTGGATGTGAGCTCCTTTCCCAATGATTAGGACACCTGCTTATGCTCAGATAGGAAATCTTTACCTCAAATACCTTCATTTTTTAAAGGACAGTTCAGTTTTTTAATATAAAGGATCACAATAAGTTACATCTTTAGTAATGCTGGTGTATCTTTCTGCCTCATTAGAATGTCACTAACACTAAAAGCTTTGTTCTTGAGATTCAGCCTGTATTTTTTTTCTGAAAACACATCGATAGATAAAAATCAAAGGTAGTGAGCTGGAATGCAAGGAAGAAAAGCAAAACTTTGAGCCTTTATGTCCTCTCCCATCCTCCCACTAAAATGTGAATCTCCTTTGAGTTTTAGAAATACTGTTTTTAGTGAATGCCTAAACTTGATTTATGTGTCTGGCAGGCTCCAGGAATTCTTCCACGTGGCAAAATAACCAAGTAATGCCACTATAGTATGGTTTTAAAAATGCAAGTGATAAGTTGCTAGCCCTTGGAAAAATGATTCTGGATTTCATGAGAACATACTTGGGGAAGTTTACTACTGAATATTTTATTAATTATGGAAATTATTTTTGAGAGATATTGTTCGATAATGTATACTTTCTAACCACTGCAGGTCACAATACAGCCCACTGCCTCTTACATTTTAAATCAGTGGTACACATCAAAAATTGTACAGAGAGCTGTACAGAAAGATTACAGGTGTTACACCTCTGTAATCCCATCGCTTGGGAGGTTGAGGCAGGAGGATTTTTGCAAGTCCAAGACCAGTCTGGGCCACAAAATGAGTTCAAGACCAACATAGTGAGACCTTGTCTCAAAAAGACAATAAAAAAGTACAGATAAACTCGACAATTTCTAAATGATACTTATACACAAATTGTTTTAATTTCACCAGCAGTCAGAATGCTTTATTTATGTTGTTCTCCCTGAATCTGTAGAACTGGGGTGTGCTTTTTAAGTGAACCTTTGGAAGTGCCCTTTGAAGACTGCTTTTGGAAGAACCAATGTCATCTCAGGTTCCTGCCAGGCCACGGGGGTGTCTTTCTCATCTTCAGCTCTGAGCTCCCCACTCCTGACCCAGTCGAGACTACAAGCCTGCACAGGCGGCCGCCATCTGTTGGAAGCCGACCCTCCACATCACCTGGCTCAGAATGTATCCTCTTGCCCGGGCTACCTTCAATCTTGGTTTTGTCATAGGATTGGGAGCCAGCATGTTTCATTTCAGGTCTGTTTTCAATTTTTTCACTTTTCAGTACATAGAGAAGTGAGCAAACTTCAAATTTTGAAAGAGGATTGTGTGTAATAACCAGTATTTATAAACCGGTGACATGTTGTATAACAAAGGATGCCACTGCACACGTTTGATCCTATGCAGATGTTTCAGTGCAGGGTGCACACTTTCCAGAACCTCCTTTCAATCTGCATTTGTGTTGCAACAGTTGGAGGGAGCATGGGGAAGAAAGGCATTTGTTTTAGAAAGTTGTGAGCCTGAGTTCTGGAGGCAGGTGTAGAAGAACAAACTCAGAGCTCCTTGTGTGCTGGGCAAGGGCATTCCCGGTGGGAATTTCACCTGCCGTGCCCTCTGCCTATTTGATTTGGACACTCAGTGCAAAGCACAGAAAGAGCATCAGGACAAACACTACTTGAAGGAGTTTTTTTCATGGGTGATGTGGGGCTACATGGACCCCTAAGGAAGAGTTTTTGAAACATTTATTTAATGTCTTCTAAATTTATCATCAGAAGTTTTTATTTGGTGTCTAGCTTGGTTTACGGCTTTCTTAAAGTTTCAGTACAGAAAGAGGGGTTATAAGGAACTTTAGCTGTCAGTGTGACAAGCATAAACTTCTGAATTCAACAAAGTGGGAAAGTAGTTGGGCAGTAAATTACTGCTAAGCAGTGGGATTAAACAGGCACACAAACAGAACTAAACCCTGTCCTGCAGCACCTGCTGTGACACTTTCTTTTTACTTTTCTTTCTTTTTTATTTTTGAATAATAGATGTGCAATCATTCTTCCCAGGACTATCACAGCTTGAATTGAAATAATCACTCTAATTTGTATAGCCAAAAAAAAGTCAACCTCATTTGTGCTGATAAAACACAACTGATGGCAACTCCAATCCTGCGGTTTTAATAAAAATGTCTGCAGTAAAGAAATGTACCAGAGATGCTAAAAGCTGATACCATTTCATTTCTGTAAAGTTTTGGAACAATTTAGCCAATGGGGGGGTGATACGCACTAGATATTCTGATGAGTGATTTTCCATTCACTGAAATTTATTTCCAAAACCAGAAATGTTATTTTGTGAGGATTCATTGCATCCATTGGGTACCTGCGGCTTCTGTGTTACCTGCTGGAGGCAAGTGCACCTTCAGGGACCGCCTACAAGCCATAGCAAAACTTAGAAGACAGAAAAATAGAGGAGTGGTCTTGTTTGACCCTATTTCTTGGAGGTCTAATTCAGGTTAGATTGTTTCAAATGAAGTTCAAAGAGCAGAAACCAGGAACGCGGTTCACTTACCAGGCAGAAATGTCTGCATAACCTCTGAAGCAATAGCCAAATAAATCTAGGATTTCAAGGCTCAGAAGTGCTCAAAGTATGCACCTTCTTTTCTTCTTTCCAGAACCCCATAATTCAGGTTGGGTGTGGACCTCGTAGGCCTTGGAAAGAGAGATTGTGGTGCCCTCCACCACACCGTCTGCAGGTCCTGGTCTCCCCCGGCATCGCCCACTCTCTCTGGCACTGATTTCTCCACCCACACTTGTCCCTTTGCCACCACTCTGTAGGGTTCTGCTGCTGTGAACAGGGCTGGGCATTTGTCCTGGGCTCCTGGGGCATCCAGGCAGTGCCCCGGGGAGCCCGAAGGACAGCTGTCAAGGGACAGATAAGTCACCCCAGGTGTGGGCCAGTGGGGGCCAATGTATGTGCACATTCAGTGGCCCAAGAGAGCCCCAGAGGGTCCTCTGAGGTGGAGAAGTAACCCAGAAAGGGTTTGCATTTGCTTTAGCTGTTTGTTTTCTGGGATGGGTTGTGAAAATTCTCTCCTTGGCTGATACTGGCTGCAGCTCTTGCTCTGTTTGTCACTGAACAAAGCTGTCGCTCTCATCTTTAATGCAGGAATAGTCAGAAAGCTGAAGTAAGATTATCTTTAAATGTTTTATGTAGACATGTAGATATTGGTAAATTTAAATGGGGAATTTTTACCCTGAACCTCTATGTAATGAAGGGTATCCGCCACCACATGGAACACCTCCTGGGCTTCTCCTGTTGGGCAGGTCCCCAGATCTGTCAAGGACACTGAAGAATCGAGTGGAAGACTCAGGGCCTGGGGAAACCCGAGTGGGTCTCCCTCTCCTGTCTGATGAAACTTACCCCTGCTGCATCAGGAAGCAGGAATGCGGACTGAGACTTTCAGAGTTTAGATCTGAAGTGTCCTCGAGGTCTTTTGGAAGAAGACTGTCATGGTTTATGTCGGTGGCCCCCAGGCCTCATGTGTTTGCATTATGCATTTGTGGCTGGTTCATTGTCTAGAGCCTGGATTGATGGTGTCAGTGCTACACTCACCTAAAGGTGGAGCCAGCACACAATGTGATGGCAGGAAGAAGGCATGTCTTTCTCACTTGTAGGTTTCTGTCTTGCTGTTTGCAGCCGCCATGAACTGCAGTCTCACCATGCTGTCCTACCTTGGGGCCAACTGAGTATGGACCAAAACCTCCCAAAACTATAAGAAATAAACCTTTCCTTTCCCAACTTTGGGCATCAGGTATTTTGTCTCAACAAGTAAAAAGTAACTAAGACAAGGACTCACCCAGCTCTTCCTGTAGAGATGACAGATTTAATTACACTCTGGGTGAAGCCCAAGGACTCAAAAAGCTGTGTGTCTGACCACGTGTGAGGTGCACCCCTGTGATACTGGCGTTCTGGAAGGCTGAGGCAGGAGGACCACCAGTCTAAGCCTAGCTTGATGGGAAGGCCCTGAGACCTTCAGAGAAATAGAGAGAGAGAGAGGGACACACACACACACATACACACACACACACACACACACACACACACACAGAGAGAGAGAGAGAGAGAGAGAGAGAGAGAGAGAGAGAGAGAGAGAAATGGATAGAAGTTCCATAGATGAAGTTTAAATAAAGTCCAGCTTTCCTTTCCTTCCCTTCAGAAGCAGCTGGGGGACAGGGGAGTGTTAAGAAGGGGAGCAGGGGCCTCTGGGGGAAGGGAGCTGGGCGGGGCATTGTGAGCAGATCCCTTGCTGAGAGGGAAAGGACTGCATAAAGGGCCTTGGCAGCTGAAAGCAGCCCAGCCTGGGGCAGGGCCAGGCTCCTCCTGAGCACCCTGCGGGTTTCCCCCATGCATCACCGTGAATCCTTGACCTGTGCACTTCATGTTCACGGCTCTGGGAAAGCTGAGTCAGGAGGATCTCCTTTTTGAGCCCCTGCAAGTCCCCAGGCAGAGCAACCTGGCTCCTCATCAGATGTCCAGTGTGGGGGCCACGCAGTGGCCTGTCCACATGAGGCTGAGTCTGGGTTTGTGCTGCCCCTGGGAACCCTTACTGCACTGCCAGGAGTGGGATAGCTGCCCGGTGCTAGAGGGCAGGGAGCAACCTCTGCTGGGGAGCACCTGGGACCCCCGACCTCATGGCTTAGATCTAAAGTGTCCTCCAAAGCCTTGAGTCATGGCTGGGCCCTTCTACAGTGTTCAGGCCTGGGGCACTATACTCATCAGAGGATTTGTCATGGGTGGGTTCAGGGCAGACTGCGCTGTAGGAGAGGCCTGGCTGGAGGTGGTTGCTGGGGTGTCATCAGGAAGTGTCTGTTCCTCTCCCTGTTCCTCCTTTTGTCTCTGCTTCCTGGCCACCATGAGGTGAGCAGCTCTCCTGAACCATGCCCCTCTGCTTCTGCCTGCACCTTGGAGCCCGAGGACCATGGAATGTACCCCCAGTGTAGAGAGCCTTCCTCCAAGGTGTGTGTCTGGGTCTCAGTGATTCAGCAGTGAGGAAGATGCACAGAGTGGAGAGGGCCAGCCTCAGCGTGCACTGCCTTCACCTGGCCGAAGAGGGCACTGATGTTCTGGGGTCACTGATGATACCACATTTCTGATGAAGCCTCTGGTGAATTCATTCCCTTAACTTTAAAAGCAAAGACTGAAAATGAGCAATGTTCCAAGGGTTTGAAGTGAGACCGATTTGTGGACCCCCAGGTAAGAATTCCTGACTTGATTTGAATTATTTGGAAAAAATAGTTGTCATCCAAATCTTTCCAGTATTTTCATTTCTTATTTGGGAGAATTCCACGTGTACAAGCGCACATGTGTGTTCTTATATCCAAGCCAGCACGTCCTGGACTTTTTTTTTGGATGGTCAGGAATTTTTAATGTAGTCCATGTATACAAGTAAACAAACTTAATTTTTTTTTTTTTTTTTTTTTTTTTTACTATAACATTAATAAAGAAAGACCCCAAAGCGGGAATTGGGCCGCAGGAGGCATTGCCTGAATTCAGTTCATCCTGCAGCAGTAGATCCACCCGGATTCTCCCACCACGGCCAGTCAGGAGCTCAGGTTCATCAACTAAAGCAGGTTCCCCTGTCTGTGGGCAGTGGAGCCCGGAGAATGCCACTCTCACCTCAGACCATCATTTAAAAATCATGCATACCCATTGTTGAAACTGGAACAATCAAGTTGATTTAAAAAGTCTTTAGATAGGGTCCCTATTTCTTTCTTGTGGCATTTTGTATGATCACCACTGCCTCAGGCCCCTTCCTGTGACAGCCTGCGTAGGTGCTGAACCGAGCAATGTCCTCACCCCCAGGAGGGCCGTGAAGCAACTGCGATCCACAGCGATTAAATGCTGTTTCTGGCTGGCAGGCAGAGAGGTTTGAACATCTCCAGCACAGAGGGAGACCAACAGGTGAGAAGACAAAATCCACTCCTCTCATCTCATCGGCACACACATTGCAATGGCAACTCGTGCCCTGTAAACAACTGTGATTATTATGCAACCAAAAGTAACTTAGAAATGCATTTTCATGTTATTGCTGTACACATTCATCCAGAGTGTTTTCGCGCCAATAAGATGAAATAATGGTTTTTCCATGCATACACACAGCTGGGATCTAGTCACTGTCCTCTTTTAGAACTCATGACCAGAATAGATTTTCCCCACAAACAAAATGTACTATAATGGGAACAATTTGAGAAAGTTTCCTAAAGCCTTTACATTTTACTGGACTAATGTCAGCCCTTTACTGGGCTAGTATACAACTGTCAGCCAGGATTAACACTCACCATGCATGGGAAGCCCTGGCAGTGTGGAGGAATGTGGGAATTTTGCTTCTTCCTGGGACCCCAAGATGGTGTGGGCCCCACCGTCATCACAGAGAGGGGCCTGGTGGCAGCAGAGGCCAGGAAGGAAGCATCTTTCTCCTCGGGATGTTTGAAATGATGGCTTTGACCAGTTCTGAAGCCAGAGGTGTAACTGTTAAACAAAAAGATATGACTACTAAAGTGTTATTTTCCATCACTATACTTAAAAGCAGAGTGATGTTGTGATATGGTTAATTTTACATTAATTTTTCTGCTTGTAGCTTTTCTCTCAGGATCAAAAGAGGTTGATAGTTGATTAAAATTTTACAACATTATTAAGAGCTAAAATACAGAAAATCTTTATGAATTTAGGGTCTACTAATGTAACATTTGCAATTATTTCAGAAGGAAAAAGCACTATTTATGCAATTTAGAGATAAAGCGTTTTGGCCCACAAATCACGTACAAATGCATGAGGATCTGTACCCTCCTGCAAGAAGGTGCTTCGGCCATGTTGACAGTGCCCATTTGTGCAGTTCACTGTAGGGAAGGGTTTGCACCTTATCACAGATCCAGCGGGGGCCTCGTTCTTCTAAGCTTCATCGGCATGCTCCATTTTGCCACCCGTCCTGCTCTGCATGGCCTGGAATTTGTTCTTTCCTGTGTGGAGAGGAACCACCACACTCCTGCTAATCCAAATGAAAGCACAAACATGCATTCTATGTGTCTAAAGATTATGGAGTTTAGTATTAATCCAAATGCCAAAATGAAAGCATTTCAGATGAAGTATCAAAACCAGAGCCACTACTGACATGGCTATTTGTCACCTTTTGGAAACCAAAAATCAATCGTTATCCTTGGCTGACCTAATTAAATTAAATAAAGAGCAGCTACCATGCTTACTTACACAGGTGAAGGAGGCAGGAACAAGCTAGGCATGCAGGGCCTAGAACCCTGCATTCCTCTCAGGGATCCCTGAGACGGTGCTGGGAGGACTCATGTCTCATCTGTTCCATGTCCCAACTATTTAAAAAATACAAGGATCATCGAAGGTCCTCACCAACAGGAAATATAAACTGAAAAATCTAAGCAAATTAAAGATACCAAAGTAAAAAAGGTAAGTATCTACAAAAAACATTTTTATCCACAAATGAAAATGTAAAAGAATGTAGGGACAAGTATTATGACAAATTATAGTGAGTTAACTGTTCTAGTGACAAAATGTAACACACAGAAAGAAGGATTTGAAGAAGGGTTTCTTTTCCTCTCCGAGTTTACTGAGGTATAATTGACAAAAATTATATACATTTTAATACATGTAATATCTTCAAAACCCCCTTCCCCCTCTCCCTCCCTTCTTTCTTTTTATTGCTAGGCTCCAATTTGGGGCTTCACACATCAAACAAATGGGTCCCTGAGTTCCAAATGGGTTAATTGATAAATGTCTGCACCATGAAATGCTGACCACCATCACTCTAGTTAACAAACCCTTTGTGTGCATTTACCTGACTTTGTGTGTGCGGTGAGAACTTCCCGGCCTGCTCTCTGAGGAAATCGCAAGCCTGGATCAACTGTCAGCTCCTCACTGCGCCAAGCTTTGCAGGGAGCTCCACCCTGCACCCCAAAGCTCTGTGACCACGAACAACATCGCTGCGTGTTCTCTGCTCCCATTTCCAAGGACCTTTCTGCTTTCTGTGCCCAATCACTCACAGTATTTTTGATTTTAGATTCTCCAGGGATAGGATCCTGCAGCATGTCCTCATTCTGAGCCTGGGCTTTCTCACTTAGCAAAACGCCACAGGTTTACTTCTGAAGCGCATGTGATGGGATAGTCTTCTCCCTAGTCTGAATGCTGCTCCCAGGGTGTGTGTGTGTGTGTGTGCATGTGTCACGTGTGTGTGCATGTGTCACACGTGTGTGCCTGTAGGAGACCTAAGAGTGTGGATCATACTGTGTCCAGGATGCCCAGTTTTGCGCCATGTTTTGACTCTAATGAAGAACACTGAAATGCTGGGGTGCAGCTAGCTTGTCAGCATGCTGAGTTCACCTCTTTGACATACACAGAACAGTGGGGCAACCACCCCTCACTCAAGTTACACTTTTGATTCTTTGGGGGCGCCTCAGTGCTGTTTCCCACAATCATTAAATTAATCTATGTTGCCCTCCATAGAGTCCACTGCTCCCATTCCCTGAACGCTGGCCAGCACTTCCTTTGATTGTCACCTGGACTCCAGAAACCCTAACAGACGTGAGGTGGTTCTGCACTGTGGTTAGTTTCCTTTCTCTGATGATTACATGATGTCGAATACTTTAATGTGTATCTCTTGGCCATTTGTGTCACTTCTTCACATAATGTCTATTCAGGTTCTTTCCTTATTCTAAAAATTGGGTTCTGTTCTTCCTGTTGGCAACCCTGAGTTATTTACACATTTTGATTACAATCTCCACATCGGATGTGGAGTTTGTGAATATGTCCTACCAGCCTGCAGGCTGGCTCCTCACCCTGCTGATTGTTCTCCATGCTGTGCAGAAGCTTTGCAGCCCAATGTAATTCACTTTATTACTGCTTTTCTCGTTTGTGCATCTAGCATTGCATCAAAAATTCTTGCTCAGGCCGATATTGTGGTGCCTCCCCCATTTTCATCCAGTTGTGTTTTTAGCTTTGTGTCTCATGTCTAAATTTTTATTCCATTTTTATTTGGCCTTTCTTGTGTATTGTGTGAGATACAGGTTTAACTTTACTGCTCTGTACTTGGATCTCCAGCTTTCCCATCTCTGTTTACTGGAGACTCTTTTCCTGGGCTCCTCACTCTGTTTCATCCCTCTGCAAACCTGCTTCTCTGCAGGTTCCACAGTGCTCTGTTCATTACCACTGAGATCAGGCAGCGCAGTGTTTCAGTCTTTATGTTTAAGAGTACGATGGTTATTCCAGGTCTATCGTGATTCTAAGTGGATTTTAATACTTTCCTCTTATTCCAGTGAAAACTGTCTTTGTAATTTTGAATCTACCATATTATAGGCATTTTAACAATATTAATTCTTTCAATATAGGCACACAGAATATCTGCATTTATTTGTGTATGTTAAAATTCATCAACGTTTTGCAGATTTCCATGTATAGATTTTCATCTCCTTAGTTAAATTGATTCCTAAGGAATTGATTTTTTGATGATATTACAAGCATAGTTATTTTCTTCTTCAGTTAATTTGCTAACATGTAGAAATGTTATTGATTTTTGCATGTTGATTTTGTATCACACACCTTTACTGAATTTGTTGGGGTCTTTAGAATCTCCATATGTACATATAAAGTTCTGTCAGCAGTAAACAAAGATGTTGCACTTCTTTTTCTTTTTTTTTCTAATTTGGATATCTTTTATTTCTTTCTCTTGCTCAATGATGTTATCTAGAATTTCTAATGCTGTATGGACAAAATTGGCCAGAACAAGCCTTCTTCTCTTGTTCTTGAATTTGACAAGGTGCTCTTAATTTTTCACCATGGAGTATGACGTGAGCTGAGAGTTGGTCATGGCAATGACCTGGGTTAGATAAATCCCTGTGGTCACAGGTGGGCTTCATCAGAGGTGGCTGGACAGAGGGTGTGTGATTGATTCACAATGCCGTGGTAGGATGTACGAGCCAGGATTAAGGCTGTGAGTGCCACCCACCCTGAGGGCGGGCAGCCTGGTTGCAGGGTAAGGGACAGCTTTCCGCTAGCTACTGGCCTTGCTCACTGGCTCACTTCTGCTGTCTTTTGCTTGCAGTAAACTGCTTCTCCTCTGCAGTGTCCCTCTACTGTGGCACCCTGGTTTGGTGCCAGCTGATTATGGGTGGAAACTTCACACACTGTGAGTCAATAAACCTTTCCTCCTTTAACTTCGAGTGTCGGGTATTTTGTCTTAGCAATGAGAAAGAGTAACTGAGATAGTTAAACATGGCTTTGTTAAGGTCAAATGTACTTTTTCTGTAATGAATTTATTGAGAGGTTTTAGAATGCTGTGTATCTTGTCTGATGCAATTTCTCTGCAACTGTTGAGATGGCCCAGTGATCTCCAGCCTCTGTTCTCTCAGGAAGGAGGACTGTAGAGGCCACTTGCATATGTTGAACCATCCATGTATCTCTTGGGTGAACCCCAGTGCTTCATGGTGCATGATCATTTTCTGTGCTCTTTCACTCAGTTTGCTAGTATTTTTTTTCTTAGTGTTACCGTATCCATATTAATTAAAGATATTTCCTGGTGTCTCTCTTTTGCTGTAGTGTCTTTTTCTGGCTTTATATTGGATATTGCTGCCCATGAAAAATGTGTTTAGAACTTTTCCTTCATCTCAATATCTTGAAGTGTTTAAGAAGTATCAACATTAATTTTTCTGTAAGTTTTTGGCAGAATTCACCAGTGAGGTGTTGGGGCCTGAGTTTTTCTTTATTGAGCAGTTTTTGATTCCTAATTAGTCATTATTGGTTGATGCAGATTTTATATTTCTTTGTATTTCAATTCTGATGAGCCATATGCTTCTAGGAATTTATTTCTTCTAGTTATCAAATTTGTTGGCTTGCAGTTTCTAATAATGGTATTATTACCCTTCTTCATTTATAATTTTATTTGAATCTTTTTCTTAGTCGTATTTATTTTTTATTTAAAATCAGTTTTATTTATCGTGTAAAGCTTCTCTTAATATTGTTGAACTTTTTGTACTGGTTCACATTTTATTTCTTAATACTCTAGTTTTTATTTTTACATTCTTTTTTCTGACTTTGGGCTTGGTTTGTTCTTTGCTTTCTAGTTTTGTGGTGGGAAAAGATAGGTGACTTGAAATTTTTTTTTCTTCATCTTGACATTTGATGCTTTTCCCCCACTTTAGACCCACTTTTGTTGTGTGTCATAAGCTTCAGTGTGCTGCATTTTTCAGTTAGGATTTAGTTGATTTTTTCTTTTCTCCTGTGGTTTAGTGTTGTTTTACTTTTATCAGTTTGTGAGTTTTCCCATTATCAGTTTCTAATTTAGTGGCTATTCAAAGAAGTACTTGATACCCCTTCAGCTTTCTTACATGTGGAGACTCTTTTCTGGGCAAACGTGCCCTCTGTGGTGATAGATGGCCAGTGTGACCTGAGGAGAAGGTGGGCTCTGCTGCAGGGCGCGGTGCCTGTGTCTCTCAAGGGTCTGCCTGGGCTGCTGTGGTCCAGGTCTGTGCTCAGTGATAACTCAGATGACCTGTCCTCTGCTGGACCTGGACACAGCAGCCCTTATGCTGCTCTGCTGCCGTCCAGCACCACCCTCCTGCTCTGTAAGATTGGTCTTGTAGATGTAGGCAGTCTACCGATGGATGTGTATAAAGGGCAAACTGAGCTCAGAGTGCCGATCAGAGCAGAACAGTGGGAACAGAGGCTGGGAATCCCGGGCAATGTCTCCATGTGACGTGCCTGTAGCTACCCTCCTGGTTTCCCCTGTGTGAAATGTCTCTTTCCCTCCCTTCACTTTCAATCTCTCTGTATTTGTAAAGCTAATTTGATTTCGCATATCATTTGTTGTGTCATCTGTTAATAAATTATCATAGCTATGTTCATTTTGATCACTTTTGTGTGGTAGCTATTGAGGCTAGAAATGATCTACATCATCAGACTTGGAATATGCTGAATTTGAATACATGTCTACTTCTATGGAGAGTTTTATGAGTCATCCTGTTGTTAGCATCCTTTGGTTTAAACTTCAGGAGCTGCTTCAACTACATTTTGCAAGGGGACCCAGCAAGTCTTCACCTCTCTCACTCCCATAGGACAGCTAGCTGGGTGTGCTACTCCGGGCTGGCAGATTTTATTTTCTTTCAGCACATTTAATATACTATTTTACCTTCTCCTAGCTCAAAAGTATTTGCTGAGAAATCTGCTGAGATTCTTATAGGAGCTCACTTTTATGTGGTGAGTTATTATTCTCTTGTTAGTTTCAAGATTCTTTGTCTTTGAGTTTGAAAATTTAATTATAATGTGACTAATTCTAGGTCTCTTTATTTTTAACCTAATTGAGGTTCTTCAGTTTATGGATCTTGATGTTCATTTATGTTTCTGTCATTTATTGCAGTTCTGACTACTGAACCCAGGGCCTTCACACTGTACTGATGTATCTCTTTTGAGAGAGAGTTTTGCCAAGTTGCTGAGTTGCCTGGGTTGGACTAAAGTTTGAGACCTTCCTGTCTCAGCCTCCCTGTGGTGAGAATACAAGCTTGTGCCATCAGGCCTGGTTTGCTATTATTTATTTCTGCCACTTTATTTTTGTTCTATCAAAAATACACACAAATATAGATAGATAGAGAGATAGAGGGAGAGAAAGGTTTTCCTAAATTCTGAAGTTCTGTAGGCATTTTATCTCTTTTTCATTCTTTTTTCTTTATGTTCCCAGACTGTGTAACTTTAAATGACCTTTGAGCTTACAGTTTTTTCCCTCTCTTTGATTGAGTCTATCATTGAAGTTCTTTATAAAATCTTTTGGTCAATCATTGTGGTTTTCATAGCCACAACTGGTTTGGCTTGTCTGATTTACAGTGCTGAGTTGAACTTCGGTTTTGTTTCTGTATTGTTTTCTTGAGATTTATCATTGCTAAGAGTTGAAGTTGCAGTTAAGGTGATTAAAATAAGCCTCAGATTGGGAAAATCTTTAAGTCATGGTTTTGATGGAGTACTTGCATCCACATATGCAAACAAACTTCAAAAGACTCAACTTCTAAGAGTAGACGCTTCCTGACAGATAAACCCATTGCCGTTTAGCGTAAAGTCTGCACAGCATCATGATCTATCAGACAAATGCACACCAAGTAACAGTGCGCTGCCCCCAAGCCCGCTGGTGTGTCTACAACTTGTGATGAAATCAAGGGCTCCGAAGGAGCACGGCCAGCTGAAAACTGAAAACTGAGCACAAATGGTGCAGAGTTTGGAAACTAGTTTGGTAATTTCCTCAGTGAATATGTGTTTACTACAGGCTCAGGGCCCAGGGCCGCCAGGGGCTGGGTGACCAACTTTGGACCAGAAGCTACTTCGAGGTAGGACCAGAGCTGATATGAAAAGCCCTTGTGCAATTCCTGTTGGCATCAGTGCTGATGACTGGACTTCTATTGGGCTGCTTTTGCGTGTGCCGTGAGGTGCACTGACCATTCTTTAGGCTGCCTCTGATTCATGGATTGATTAAGTGGAGATGTGCAAACCATACTATGTTTAAAGTTGTTAAAATATTTTGCCTCACAGGATAATGGTATTATTGCCACTATCATAATTGCTGTCACTGTATTTCCTTATTACCTCTCTGTAACTCTTCATACAGCTAACTTAGAGGAACAGAATGAGAAACATTAAGATATTCTAAACAGCAGGCTAAACCCACTTTTCCACCCCGCAGTGGGACTTCTGTGCAGAGCTCAGATGTCCACAAGGGCAAGAGTGGGAGGCAGTGCTGGGTGTGAACTAATTTTTCTTTCCTGCTCTTAACCAAAATATTTTACATTGTTCTTTTCATAGTCAGAACTACCCACTCAATTCTTGGAAATAAGCAGGGAAACACAAATCAGTAATGCATTTTCAATCATTACCTTCTTTTTTCTAAGCTAGCTATAGCACAGGAATTAAGCATAATGAGACATTACAAACACAACAGGTAATTAGGGGTACTTTCTTTGTTTAAATTTTTTTTTACTAGTCTTGGATTGAACTGAATGAGTTCAGGATTTCAGTTTTATTTCTCTGCAGGTATTTTTTGACTGAACTCATTTTGAGTCAGGAATGGGAGGTAAGAGAATGACACTGCATTAATCTGTATACTTGTGAAATCTGATACACTATTATGCCCATTTTTATTTCCTTGCTATTTTATACTATGCAACCCACTACTTGACTTAAATATTAATATTTCATGCATTCATATTTGGCTAGATGTGAAAACTTTTTTCTACCTTAACATTTCTCTTATTAATTATAAAACTATTTAAATCAAATACTGGATTTGAATTTTTGACCTTGTGTAGTGGATTTTCCAATTTGAAATTTCACTTGGTATTTTCAGTAAGTTCTGACAAAAGTATTTATGACATCATGCTTATGATTTAAATGTAAATATCCATTAAGTTCAGTTATTTTTCAGAATCTGTGGTTCAGTCTGACAGAGTGGAATAAATTCTCAACCCACTATAATTTGTTTTAAATTTTTTTATGAAATTTCTACAAGCACTATGTGACTTGTACAGCAGTGTGCCATAATTAAAATGTAGATAATTAATGGAAATAGAGACCTGACAAAGAGTTAAGGATTCCATTAGTGTGTCTGGCACATTATAAATCACCAACTAAAGTAAATGCTGAAAAATGCCAACTTTAGCAGAGTATTGATCTTTCCAATACACTTCAGCCTCTCTATAAATAGTTTTCTTAGACCTATAAATTAAATGCATTAGAAAGGAAAAGCAATCCTTGGTTTACTAAATTGGATGAGAAAAGGTTTCATAATTGTTTTCTTCCTCAATGATAACAAATACCAGAAAGATTCATTTGTGATAGCCAAACTCTCATAATTAAACAATTCACCAGCTTCAGGTACAAATTAAACAATCACTCAATTTTATGTCAATTGACAAGTGTCCTTTAATTTTTAAAAGTCTTTAAAGTCAATATACTTACTTGGGTGTCTTCGCATTGTTACTTCAATTAAATTGAATCAATTAAGTCAACCAAATTTGTTTGAGGAAGCAATTCCTATGTAAAATCCCAAGTTGCCAAATGCTAGGACGTTAGTGTTCCAGTGGATGCTAGAAGACTCCTGTAGTACTCCTCCACATTTTAATGTCAGATGTTACATTGTATTGGTAGGTAGAAATTCAAATGATTCCCTGGCTGTTCCCCTCCACTCTTGTAGAGAAAACATAAGGAACAGAAACATTTATGCTCTTCTGCAGCTCAGCCAGATGTGTCCTTCCTCCACCGGGCCAAGGAAGGGAGGGACAGGAGAGAGGACAGAGGATGGCAGAAAAGGGATCAGAGATTCACGAAAATGAGAAGAGATAGAAGGGACCCTCTGATGGTTTCCAGATCAGCCCCAGGGAGGAGGAGGGGCTCAAAGACAGAGAGAAAAAGTGCAGCATATGCTTCCACTCTGTGGTCCTGTCTTCCTCCCCAAACCCCAGCTACTTGTGTGGGTACACACACACACACACACACACACACACACACACACACATACAGTTCCAGCCTTCTTTTACATGGTTCTACATACAAAATAAAACTTGGGACCAGGGATCTAGCTCAGAGGCACAAAAACTTGCCTGGCAAGTGCAAGGTTCTGAGTTCAATTCCTGGCACCAAAATGAAAAAAAAAACAAAAAACAAAAAAAACACTTTTGAAAATGTATACTTATGAAATAGTTCATATGTAGCCACTAAGTTTAGTCAAAATCAGATTAAACAAACTGAACAGTCACATTCTCTCCAATCACAAATGAGCTACAAAAATCCTTCTTTTTGATCACAGATGGAAGTGATAGTTTCTTACTTTGCATGGTTTGTACTGAAATTAAGAATTACCATATGTGTGTTAGTGTAGATCTTTTCAGGAGTCATGTGTTTGTAACTCAGTTTCATTGTGCTGAATTTGTTCATTTTTATTTTTATTAGTGTACATTTGTAACACACGGTGCCCGGATTCCCCATGAGGCCGATGCAGGCAAGCAGCCCTCTCCACTCCTCCATACCCCTCGATGTGGATGGAAGCGGACAGCCTGCGCCTGGGGGCGGTCAGATGGGACTGGGATGTCGGCCAGGTGAAGCCCTGGACCTGCTGTGGCTCAGTTTTCTGGCTTGTACAGTTAGGGAGCACCCTTTTGGGGTGCAATGGGACACAGGACACGAATCCCTTTGCACCGTGAAGGCCTGGGTCTGGGGAGGTGCGCACGGCAGCACGCTGGACAGTCTCAGGGTGACTTGGTGATCCGCAGCCAGCTGCGGGTGGCAGGAGCCTGTGGCCCTGCTGGATGCCCGCGGAAAGGTCCTCAGCTCTGCCTGGCTCCTCTCGAAAAGGGCGTTTAGCGCCCTCCGTGTGCTTCACCTTCCTGTGTGCTGCTCACCGCCTGGCACGGTGCTCTGCACTGTGGTTGGTTTTATTAACCTAAATGAAGCCCCAAATTGGAAATTTCTATTTCTTTATAACGTATAAGAACTAAATAGTGTAACCCGCCAATTGACCATATTTTTTTGCTCTGTCTTGACTACTTTGACTTGATCTAACTGAAAGAATTCTCAATAAAATTCAGGTTTCACTTTTGACATATAAATTTTAACCAAACCACTAAACCACTTTGGACTCACAGCACACAAATAATTGGTTTTACAGATGCATGGCTATGATGCTTTTGGATTCTCATCATGTGTCTTGTGCCAAGGAGTTTAATTTTTACCTTAACATTCTTAATTCCTGATGCTAAGGAAGCACAGGCAGGCACTGCCGGTAGACAGAGGACACTGGATCCTCCCCAGGAAAACCGGTGCTGAATGTGCACATTCCCTGTGGGAGAGGTGGGGACCCGGCGTCTGAGAATGAGTGCAGAGCGAGGAAAGCCGTCCTCTGGATAGCAGGCTCCATCTCAAACACTAATGAAGGTGTGCGAATACAGGATTCCAGCTGGGTCTTCCCAGATTCTAACTCAAGCAAATGGTAGGTTTTTTTTGTTTTTTGTTTTTTGGTATATTTTCTGTCTGCTTCCGGATTGTTAGCATTACTAAGACATAAGCTTTATGCTACAATACATTATTGCACTGTGGATAATTTTAAGTGTTTTGGGGTTTCCGTACATCTCTAGACCACGTTTAAATCCTGCGTAGTTGAATTATTGCCACTGCAGTGAACCAGAGGTGACACAGCAGGGACCAAGTGCGGAACCAACTCTTCCCCCATGTGAGTAACTCAGCCCAGTCACAGAGGTGGGTTAGAGGCCCGGATAGAGCTTGTGCACAGCCTCTTCTCTTTCTAACAGCCCGTGCCCGGAGGCCCACGTTGACCAATGCTGCCAGGCTGAGCTCCTCTGCTCCCGCCGAGGCCCTGCAGGTCTGGCTGACCTCGGCCAGCTCTGTTCTGCCCTGCACCGCCGCCCTCACCCCTCCTTCGCTCTCCTGGAGTGGGGGAGAGCCTGGGCCTAGCTGTACAGCTCAGAGCTGGCTCTGGCCCTGGCTTCTCCCACTGACGGTCTTCAGACCAGTGAGGAGGCCTGGGGGCATCAGGCCTCAGCACCACTACGCATGTCCTGCGGAGGGACGACACTGCACAAACCGAGGCATCCTGTGCCTCCACTGGGTGGTCAGGGATGCAGCATCTGGAGAGAAACTGGCTCATCCAGGAGAACCGAGGAGTCCAAATGTACAGGGAGTCAGGCTTGTGCACAGGCCTGTAATCCCAGAACTCGGGAGGCTGAGGTGGAGGATCTCTGTGAGTTCAAGGTCAGCCGTGGATACACAGTGAGACTTTGTCAACAAAACAAAACAAAGCACTCGGGAAAACAGCTGCAAACGCTGACCCCTGAGAGGCGACAGCAGAGGCCGAGGATGGACAGTGCACGTGGTACAACGTGAACAGCTCACCTCAAGGCCGCCCCTCCAGAGCATCCTGCTGGACCTGGGGGTGCCAACCCATGAACAGGAAGGCCAGAGCACGGGAAGCGGGGGAAGGTGGGGATGTGTGCAGATCACACTCATGTATCTGAATGTGCAGAAATGAAGAGTAAAATGCGCAGTCTCATTGAAAGAAGGAAGGAGGAGGAAACAAGGGGGAGAGAGAGGGCAGCAGAGACAGGAGGAGGACAAGGGCGCCAGAGCCACTCTCAGAAGTGCTGTTAGACACGCAATGCCCATTGCTTCCTGTAAGTGCCCAGGATACTTTGGTGTGCGGAAGGGTGACCCCAGAGATGCCTGAGTCAGAATTCCTGAATATGCCAAGAAGACCTGAGAACGAGACCTGCAGATAGGAATACTCACCATGGGCCGGGCTGATCACCCCGGGTCATGCAATAGCCCAGCAGGACTACATGGAAAAGATGTTGGTCCTGGGAGGGCTTGAGGGAGCATGGCCTGGCTAGGCAGGGCCCTGAGTCCCCTACCTCTGCCGGAAGTGGGGAGGATGCGGGCAGAGATTCACCCCCATCCTGCGGAAGCAGGCGAGCCCCACGCGCACCTCGCCCTGAGCACACAGACTGCTCTCAGACTCCTGATCTCCAGAACTGTATGATAATAAATTTGTGTTGTTTTAAGCCACAAGTTTGTAATAATTTATTACAGTAGCTGGAGGAATCTAATAAAATTACCATTAGGAAGTTTGCATTAAATTCTTATTACAGATAAGAAAGCTGACTTTAAGTGTGCCCTGCTATTTACTGCAAGCTACAGTGCAGTTGGGACTGAAAAGCAGACCTTTCCTTTGTGACAACTTAATTGAACGCAATTATTTAAAATTGCCACTCGCCACTTCCTGGAAGACAGAGAAAGAAGTGAGAAACGTCTTACTCAGTGTTTTATTTGACTAAGACACTGAAACTAGTGAAGTAGAAATGTCTTACTCTTCTTGGTAGTGAGACCAAATTCCTAACATGCACAAGTTAAGGAAGGAAAGGGCTCTTTGGCTCACAATTTGTACAAGTTTCAGTCCTTAGCTAGTGGGCTCCAAAGCAGGGGGGCACATGGCCGAGGGCATCACAGAGGAAAAACAGTCCATAGCAGGCAGAAGGCTGCAAAAGCATGCAAGGGGCCTTAGCAGCATCTTTCTGCCCCTTATATTTTACCCAGGATACTCAGAGTTGCAGACTCATCCTTAATCCTAGCCCTCTTGATCCTAGCCCCCCACCATAAGTCAACCCTCATAGAGCCAGCCACCTCTGTAAAGCCCCACCAGTGGCTGGCTGCATGAGGCTTTGGGGAGGCGTCTAGACACAAACCATAACAAGAAACTACCTAATTTTTTTAAGTGAGCATCTTGGTGTAACCTAAGACCTTCACAGATCATCTTGCAAATGTGAGGATAGTGTGCTTGTGTGGATTCAACTGAAATTCAAGAGACTGAGTCAGTTCCTGGGTGAGGCCTCTCCTCTGCTTTACCTTGGGGGTGATTCCCTGACTTTGTTTCCCCAGAGATGAGATTGGTCAGAGGAGGGGCTGGAACTGGGCATTTAGCCTCCTCTTGCATCACAACAGCTCCTCAGTGTCCCCCAAGGCCTCTCTTCCTGCTTGGCCCATGGCACTGTTGGGAGAAGTGAGAGGAATTCAGGTTCTACAGTGTGTGACCTTGAGCGTGGAGGGGACGTGGGACTTTAGCCTCCCTGGTCTCCTTTGCCCTCTTGCTTCCTGCCCATCTTCCAGAAGGTGAAAGGCTTCCTCTACTTCACACCCCAGTGCCATGTGCTCCGCTGGGCTGAGCAGCCGAGGATTGAAATCTCTAGATCTGGGAGCTAAAGTAAACTTTTCTCCTTTTATTTTGATTATATTATGCATTTTGTCACTGTACTGGGAAGCTAACTGGAATAGTTTCTCTGTGATCCTTTGGATTTAAGTTAACTGTTACCTGTTACTGATATTGTCACATTATCATTTATTTAAATCCTCCGGTTGGTATTATTTCAAGGTGTCCTTGTCAGAGTTTGTGGCTTGATTTTGATACAATCAGCATCTCCATCTCTTGCTTTTAATACATAAATGAATTTGCTAGGGTAAAAAACAAAACAAAAATAAACAAATATGCTACAACCAGGAGATCCAAAGTCCGGAAAAGATTCTTTGTTGTATGAGGATCAGGCAATGGGCCTGGCTTCCTAAAATGACCTAGGGTGCAGTCATCATCTGGCTCCTGTCCTCCAGAGAGATCCTCAGGGTGGTGCCCTATATTGTCATTCCCAGCCTGACAGGAGGGAATCAGGACTGAGGCCTTGAAAGGACAAACATCACTCCTTTGCACAACTCTACTGCAGGCCTAATACATATTTCTAGGTAGGTGGAAAAGTTTCACAAAAGAAATGGTTATTCTGGTCCTTTGTGGACTGGGGTTAGAGAGAACAAGGCCACACCAGGAAGCAAGCCCAGTATGTGAACCATATGTGGGCCACAGGACTGGAGCAGGCAGACCTCAGCCCCTTCTGGTGTGCAGGCTGGCAAATAATAAGTACCCTCCTCCACCCCTCTATCCCCTGCCTCTGTGAGTGACCGGCTCATCTGGAGAAGCACAGGACGTGATGACAGCTATGGAGGTGAAATGCAACGGGATGCCTGTGGTGCTTTGGTGTTTCACTGACTTTGCAGGTCCAGGGCCTGTGTTCTGATCATCTGTTCAGAGGACAGTGGTATGCAATGCGGCATCTAGGGAGGATCTCCTTCTGAGGGTTGCAACCATTGTTGATTCCTTGTGGTCTTGTTTTGAGGTCCTAAATCACTTCGATGCTTTAATTGGGTTGGGTTTTATTCTCTTCTGTTTTGTTTAAATATATTAAATCTGATGGCAGAAACAGCTATTTCAAAGACAGGAAGATATATTATGGTAGCAATTTTGGATTTACTGTTGGCTTGTTTTGAAGTCCTTTATTGCATTCATTGTCTTGTTTTTATTGTTTCTATTCTATTCTGTCCTGTTTGATTTTTACTATGTCCAAAGTTATCTGCAGCTATTTTGAAGACCTCAAAAGTTGTTATGGTAGCTATTGTTGATTTTGTAATGTATCTGGTTTATTTTGATTGGTTGTTATTTTGAAGACCCCAACCTTTAGCCCAGTAATGGTGAACCTGTCAGAGCTTGCTGTTGTACATGTACTTACTGCTCCCCACCACTGCTGAAGACCAGGGCAATTTATTTAATTTTGTTTATTTTTGATTATTGACATATTTCTACCAACATATATTATGTTTATTTTTTCATTTATTTACTTCAAAAAATTTTTGGTTTACTATTTCTCTATTAACAATTTTTTAAAAAATTTCAACATATATGCTTAGATACACTTAAAACAAATGTGTTGGATTAAAAGAAATCACCAACAGATTGAAAAGAAAACCAAAGAATGGGAAAAATTTTACCCAACTGACCCTCAGACAAAGGATTTATATGTAGAATATATAAAGAATTGAAAAACATCAGGTCCTCAAAATTCAAAGACTCTCTCCAAAAATGGGTATCAGATATGAACACACATTTCTTAGATGAAGAAATATAAATGGCAAACACATGAAGAAATATTCACCATCACTAGTGATTAGAGAAATGCAAATTAAAACAACGCTGAGATTGTATCTCATTCCAGAGAGAATGGCTGTCATCAAGAAATCAACCAGTAACAAACTCTGGCAGGCCTGTGGGGAAAAAAGACTTGGTGGCAGTGTAAACAGGTAGAACCACTGTGAAAAATCAGTGTGGAGATTTCTCAAAAAACTAGGATTGCAGGTCCCATTCAATTCAGCTCTTCCTCTTCTGAGTATATTCTTGGAAAAACTGAAAGCATCATACCACAACAATATATGTGCACCCATGTTTATAGCAACACAATTTGTAATAACCAGCTCTTGGAAACAACCCAAATCAATTGCAAAATGGATTAAAATATTGTGGTATTTTTATTCAATGGAGTATTACTTAGTTATAAAGAAGGATAAACTCAAGGTTTTTATAGGTAAATGGATGTAACTTGAGACCACACTCATAAGTAAATTAAGTCAGACTTGCATGTATAAATTACCATGTAGTCTCCCTAGTGTGGAAAAAAAACAAACTGAAAGAGTAATAAGATCCAAAATGTACAATAGGTATTGTGAAAATGAAAGGGAAAGAAATTGCTCAAAGGGAAAGAACTACTGGGATAGGGGAAAGAAGGGATAGAGTACATGTGCACATGTGTACATATGTATGTACGTCTGTGTCTACAAGATAGATATCTATACTACTGATCGCAGTTCATCACAAAGAACAGCTCATGCTTTCATTGTTTGATCATTTTTCATGCCTAAATCTTATAAACCCAACAACCATTTTGAAGATAACAATGTGCAATATATTAGTGTTAATTTCCTGTTTTTTGAAACTCTGTATCATTTTTATAATTTCTTGTTTTCAAAATAAATATGTGCTGTGCATAATGATCAAATCTTGATTAGATTCTTAGTGAATTCTTCACTCGCACTTTGAAATACACTGATTATTTGAAAATTGATCCTTTGTTTATCCCGTGTATCACATATGTCATCTTATTGAACCATTGGTTTAAAACCAAGATTACAAGTTTTTACTGGTTTTGGTCTGTTCTCTAGAACAGAATATTTTAGCTTCTCTCTGAGTGTGCCCAACCTCATTTTAGAGCTTTACCTGGTTTCTTAAAAGCTTTAGAATTTATACTCGCTAATCACATTCACTGTATACCATTCTCCTTTAAACCCCTGACTTTTCCTCTAGGGACAGTTTATTGTCTGATTCTCTCCCTGAGAATGTCTGGTGTATTAAACTGTGTTTGCCTCTTTAAATTGGAAAACTGTGTTTATTTTTGCCTGCCGTTTAGTCACAGTTTAAAATGCGGGCTGGTGATCAGTTTGTGCAGCATTTTGTAGACATTACTTTCTCGTTTTTGGGCTTCTTGCTGCTCATGTGAATCCTGCTGTCATTCTCGCTGATATGGCCCTGGAGTTGTCGAATTTTAGGGTAATTTTTACAAGTGTCCGTGTGCTGTGTGATTTCCTGTTCAGTGCTGAGAGTACATTTTTAATTTATGAATTTGGGACTAATTTCAATAAAGTTATGCTTTTACTCTTTCAGATATTTCCTCTTTACTTTTCTCTTTGTTCTGTTTTTCTGCTCCTAGGAGACACTAGGGACTAATAACTGTCTTCCATGTCCTTTATTGTTCGTTCACTATTTCCATCTTTTAAAAATGCCTGGCTGGCTTATAATACTTCTACACAATTATGTGGTGGGGTGTATGATTTTGACATAGATCCTATATATACTGGTCAAATCTCAATTGCATTGTTAGTGAATTCTTCACTCAAAGTTTCAATATATTTGTTACTTGAAAATTAATAATGCTGCTTTATGCCATGTATTACATAGCTTGTCTTGTTGAATATTGGTCTCAATCTCTAGCTTTCTAATACATTGTTTCTCCTAAGTTGGAATAACTTTACTTCGAATACTTTCGTTTTCTAGAGTTGTGTACAATTTTAATGGATGTAATGTCTACTATTCTCTCACTGAAAATATGCTTATTTTAAAGTCATGGTGTTTCACCAAATTATTATCCTCTGAAATGGATTTACATGTCATGATTCATACTGTTAATTATCTTTCTTAGCATTAGATGACGTAAATGTTTTGCTATTGTGACTTGCATGGTTAATTTGAATGTCTGTGTTTAAAATATCCCTAGTGTCTTCTGTCCCTGCTTCCCTGGGAGCGCTCACCTCTGCTCCTGTGCTCTGGGCACTGGTTTGCATCCTCACAGGTCTTGAGTTTTGCTTCCTGCTGCTGTGGTTACAGAGCCTGTCCTCGTGAAGAGTTACCATCTCCCTAGCCTCACATTCTGAAAATCTTAGGTCCCGGTCTGAAAGAACATGAGATGTTTCCAAGAGCAGCTGGGATGTTGGAAAACTCCGGAGCCACCAGCTCGGTGATGATGCTGGTCCTTCACTGCCTTCCTGGTTAGATGTTTTGATTCCTGGCTTCTGTGCTCAACAGCTCATGGCCTTGTTCTGTTTCCCATTTTTCTGAATATGACTGCCTCTTAGAGTCTACAGATGCTCCTCAAACTAGGGTGGTGTTAGGTCCCAATAAACCCATAGTGGACTGAAAATATCAAATCAAAATGCACTTAATACCCCAGATTTGCTGAACATTCTGGTGTACCCCAGCCTGCCTTACCTGTGCTCAGAACACTTAAAATAGCCCACAGTTGAACAGAATCAAGCAGTCTCAGATCATTTCACTATAAAGTTTTCAATATACTATATAGTTTATCCAGTAATGAAAGTAAAAACAAGATGACATGGAAATGCTTTTATACCACTGAATACTTGAAGAATGCAGATTGAACCACTCTAAGTGGGAGATATCTAATATGTTTTGTGCTGTCTTGGATTTCACCTGTCACTTCTGTGTGTTGGGACACAGGTGAGCTCTAGAGCATGACGCATTCTATCATCTGGATTTGCATTTTTCCTCAGGGTACCAGAGTGAGTCTCAGATGAGCACCAGCGTGACTCTGGCTGAGGATCACGGGAGAGGGATGTGTCCAGGGAGAGGTTTCACGCACCCGCCATACTCCGAAAGAGTGAAATTGTTTCCTTCCTGCGATTTCTTTTTCTTGGTCTATATGATGCCTTACTCTGATCAGTAATTTTTAGCTTTTATCCATTTATCTTCTGAATGCTGTTTTTAAGCATTAAGTCTTCTGCTGTGCTCTGCTCTGTTTCTTCTTTCTGTTTCATGATGGGGACCTCAAGGCATGGAGTGCAGGGCATTTATGGCTCTGACCCTTTGCCGCCACTTACACACTTAGGATCTCTATCGGACAAGTTGCTCACTGCCTTGTATCTCAGATTTGTCATCTGTAAAATGGAGTTGGGGTTGATATTTAGGTTAAAGCTATTTTCAATACTAGTTGAGGTAGTGCATGAAAATACAGTATAATGTATTGATATCAAATACATTTTGGCAATTACTTTTATTCCGTATACCATCTGGCAGTAACTTCCAGATTTGGGACTCAGCCTGAATTTCTCTTTTAAAAGTTGGCTTTGCCATCTCCTCCCAACTTGGGTGTTTTAGCTGTCTCTGAGGCAGGCACCTCAAGCCTAAGGGGTCCAGGTGGAGCCCTTGCCTTTTTACTAACCTGTTTCTCTTTGGTTTTGCGTATTTTACTCAAAGGGTATTTATGTAGTACAAAAATTCAATTATACAGAGATATCTCATGGCGCTTTCTTTCCCCAACAGCCCTAGTTCGATCCATTGCTGGGGCTTTTTAGTTCTATTTACTTTTTATAGTGAGGTTAAATCCATTTCTACTCCCAACTCAGTGGTCCAAATTAACATCATCTCCTGCTATGATGGCTTTCACCTTCAGTTAAGTTGTCTCTCACCTCCAGTTCTGCTCTCTCCCATTCACTCCAGAATGGTTATTGTAGGAGTTTGTCAGAAGTGAAAGATGACATGTACATTGGTTTAGCATCTCCAGAATTTATTTCCTACTGATTGTTTCTGAGCCTCCAATGCAAATGGACAGTGTTTTTAACATACAGAACATTCTCCAAATGTCACAGCCAAGCAGGCTTCACTAACTTACTCTGAGGGTGGAGGATCGTATTTCCAGGTAAGTGACACGTGTGATGGAAATAGGAAGATGCCAGTAAAAAGCAAGGAAAAGAGAAACTCAGGGGGGAGCTCGTGTGTGAAGAATGAAGAAGCAGATGCGTGAGACAAGCAGGTAACAAGATCTGAAAAACGGGCAAGGGGTTCACAACAGTCCTGTTAGCTATCATCAGGTAGAAAGAAAACACTAGGTGGGGGAGAAAATAAAACAACACTAAATCAAAGAAAAAAATCCAAATTTTAAAAATAAAAGGCTTTATCATTGGGCACATAGGAGACTGAAGGTGACTGATGCCTACACGTAATTTGGGGCTTTATGAGAAAGGCGTGTTAAGGAAATCACCATCCAAAGTATATTTTTCAGCTGAAATAGTAGTTAATTCTTAAATATGAAGAAACATAACATGCTAACATATTTTCTACAAAATCCATGATGACAAGAATTGCAATTCCTTAAACAGATATATTCATGGGAAAATGCTTTATCTGATTTATAATCTTAGCAATAATGTCATCCAAGACTATGAAAGAAAAAAATTGGAATAATTTCCCACATCCTAGCTCTACTAAAATGACTAAAATTGGACTGCATGATTGCCTATATTTATAACAAGTGCAAGTAAATTGACTGAAAAAATTTCTGAAGGATATAAGATCTGTTTATAAATCTGTTAAGTTAATCTACAAATGTCAACTGCTGTCCTACAAAATTGTAAACAATAAGTGGAATTTGACATTTAATAATGTATTATGTGTCACTGAATGTCCACTTTATATGCTTTAATTTTTTAACTTGAACAAATATTTCTAAGATGACAATATGTAATCCATTAACTAGTGATTTCCTACTGTTTATTTTTTCTGAAATTCTGTATAACTTGTACCCTTTTTCTTTTTCTCCTTAAATAAAATTTAAAAAAAACAATGCATTATTTATATTATAAGAACAAAATTTAAATATGTAGGTATGCATCTAATAAAATATGTACAAGGCTTACATGAGAAAAAGTGCAAAACTCTCATGGAAGAAATCAAGAATAACTACAAACACAGACAGACAATCCCTGTTTATGGGCAAGAAGATATTGTCAAGAGGCCCATTGTTCCCAAATTTATCTATAGCTTGTATGCATTCCCAATCAAAATCCCAAGAATTTTTATACAGTTTATTTGGAAAAGAAAAATTCAGAATAACTTCCACAATGATTAAAGAGAATTCAACCAGAGAACAGACATTAGCTTCCTTCAAGGCTTATTAAAAAGTTACAGTAATCAAGACAAGTGGTATTGGTGAACACTAGGTAGAGACCCTGGAAACAGACCCACATAGTCAGTTGGTCTTGGACGAAGTAGCAGAGGCAACACAAAGGAGCAGGGACACTCAACAGGGGCTCAGAAAAGCTAGACGTTTTCACATAGAAAAAGAAATCTGGACAAAGACTTTGCCCGTTTCAGAACCACAGATCTCAGTGTGACATTACCCAGCTATTTCCGCATGAAGCACTCCAACTATAAAACTGACAGAAGATAACTCAGGGGTAAACTGAACTAATCACAGGTTCATGGATGACATTTAAAAAATGACACCAAAGACAATCCGCAGAAGATAATTGATTATTAAAACTTCATTGAAATTGAAAATTGCTTTTCCAGAGGTACTGTCACAATAAAAAGAAGAGCTGCAGATGAAAAGAAAGTGTTTGCAAATGACATGGCTGATGCAGGACTTTGTAACAAATGCACAGTAAATTCCTAAAACTCCGCAGAGAAAAAGACATGACACAAAATGTGCTGGGGGTGGGGATGAAGGTCGGTGGTAAATGTGGCCCTGGGTTCAGTTTCTAGCACCCCAGCTCTGTCTCTCCCTCAAAAGACAAAGAACATAGAGCACCTCACCGAAGACGCTGCACAGGAGGCAGAGAAGCACTAGAGGAGGCTGGAATTCATGTGATGATGGGATGCAGAGTGAGGGAACCATGAGCTCCCGTTCTGCCTCGCGGAGAGGGGTTGGAACCTGAATACCGACAGCCTGACTGCGAGGGGTGGACCGGAACGTTCATCCTCTGAGGTCGAACTACTAGATGGTGCAGTCACCTTAGAAAGTAGCTCAACTGCTTCTTACAAAATTAACTGTACTCTCCCCATGGAAGCCTACAATCCCACTTCTTGGCATTTCCTAGAAAGAATCCACAAGAAATGTCCTAACAGATATTCACAACAGCTTTGTTCATCGTGGCTGAAGTTTGGTGTAGCCCAAGGTGGCCCTAACTAGACGAATGGACAAATAAACTCTGAGGCCTTCAGACTCGGGAATATCAGTCAGTGCTAACAAAGCTCAGTCAAGGCATACACAGATGTGAAGGCAGTTAAAGGAAGATTGCTAGGTGAAGGATGCCAATCTAAGTAAGCTACACAGTGTGGTTCTGGAAATAGCAAAGCTGAACAGACATGAAAGACTAGCAACAGCGGGCAGAAGAGGTGGGAGGGGTTCCCGGCCAAGAGCTCTTAGGGCGAGGGGAGGGCTCTGTGTGAGAGCACCGTGCAACCGTGGTGACACCCCCATGGTGACACCTAGACACTGTGAGAAGCCACAAAACGCACATCACCAGGAACGAGCCCTGCTGTAGATTCCTGACCAATGTCACTGCCGTGGGAGATGCTAAGGCTGTGAACAGAGGGACAGGGAGATGGCATATATGCCTACTTTTCTCTTTTTCTATGAACCTAAAACTTCTTTAAAATATAATGTTTCAAAAAATCCATAGCATATTGTTCCAGCATGGCTGGCATGATGGGCACAATGTGGCCATGGAGAAAAGATAAAACAACTTGCTATGAAAATAGTCTTGGAAGGCTAAATTTAAGAAAAAAATTTAAAAAAATATTAGAATTCTACCATTAATTTTGTAGAGTCCTAAACAATACTCTTAAAAGTGCAACTTTTTTTCTCTATCCTTAAAGCCCTCAGTCATCTTTATGACACCGTCTAAAGGCTGAACATATGTATGTGTGTTTACTGAGGTGTGAGAAGTTAAGACAGCACTTCTTCTGTGTAAATGGGTTCCTTTCTGCAATAAATCAAAAGTATGGCCTCAAACTCATTTCCTTCCCTGTGTGGCCTAATGGAAAAATAAGATCTAAAGAGCATAAGATTACATTTTTCCTCACGATACCAGATGGATGCTCATTGCAGAGCACTGTTGTGCTCAGAATAGAAAGAAGAAAATTTCAGTAAATGCGAAAATGATTGGTATGTACTTCCAGTATTCTCCATATCTAATTAGCAGTGCATTTATCTGATGGACAAACAATTGGTGTCTGGGTGTAATTATAGACTATCCGTGAGTATTTGATTGAGTCTTCTCTGAAACAAAGTGAGAATAAAATGTGATTTTATTTGGAATAGTATAGCCATCTTCTATTTCCAGGAGTGAGGCTGACCTATAATAATAGCATCAAGAAAATAAAGTCTAAGAATGAACTAAGGCTTGAGGGAAAAAATACAAGGAAAATGAAATTTCCTTTTAGTTTCAATGTGAGTCTGAGTTGACAATGTCTTATAAAAATAGAAAGCCTGGTATTCAACATCCTTCACTGTACAGTAAGGTTAAAATTTAAAAGGGTAAATGGATCCTGGCTAGAAAGAGTAAGCCTGAAAATAAGATAGAGTGACGGTAAAAACTGCCTTGCTTTCTAAAGTGCCATTCATTTCCAGTTCTCCCTAAGCTGTCATTATGGTAAATAGAACTGTCACCTGAAATTTTTGATGATAATTGCTATAGATAAAATATGATGATGTCAATAAAAATGTAAGTGGAAAGTACTTTAAAAATATTCATTTTGGATCTAAAGTTGAGAGGCTCCATGTTGATCATTGGGGAAGAAATTAAGTAGACATTACTGATATTTTAAAATCTCAAATCTTTCTCAGATAATACAAAAGACATTATTCTATATAAGAAATATTCGGATACCACTATGTAAAAAAAAAAAAAAAATCATTGCCAGTAACCCACCACTCAGTGGAGCGCATGGCTCAGTTTTTCTTTTACTTGAAGATGTGGCCCAGAGGCGATGGCAGCCCTGCTCCACCTTACTTTGCAGGGTGGCCCAGCCCTCCCAAGCGCCCAGACCCAGCTGCGAGGCGTGGCAGGCTGCCTTCTGGCTCTGTTCAGGGGTGTTTCTGAAGAGCCCTTGCTCTGGTCTCAGGGACCCATTGGCAACAATACCAACACCGCTTTCCTTCTCCTCCCATCTCCCATTCTTGGCTGCTGGAGGATGCCTCCTTGCCAGGGACTGGGTGGGTCTTCGCGGTGACCCCGGCCCAGGTTGAAGGTGCAGCTCAGACTAAGGGGAGCGGCAGCCACAAGGCCTGCACCCAGAGCAATGGGAACCCTCTGAATTTGCCTCTGCGCTGGGGCAGGGATATTCCAAATCCAAGACTTCCTGCTTTCCATGAGCACCTGTAAGCAGTGAATGATTCTCGGGTTATTCTCTGGTAATATGTATACTGCAGACCTAGGGCATTATTTCTCTTGTAGCCAAAGTGCATGTATCTTTCCCAATTTAAACAACACAGACTCCAGAGGCAGCACCTCTTTTGAGAAGTTCATTTTTTTGCATTTATTTATTTTTATCTTCTGTACTTTTAAAGTGAATAAAACGAAGCAGAATAAATCAGAGCAAAACAAAACAGCATAAGTGATACAGGGCTTCAAAGCAAGAAGATGCTGCCCAGAACCTCAGTTCTTGATTGTGCTCAGCCGGTGCAGCTGCCAGCCCTGTGCCCACCCGGGCCACTACCTGCTGAGAACTATTTCTGTTAACCCTTCATTTGCTAAAGTGCTGGAGCGAAGCGCTGAGCCTGTGTGACGCTGAGTCCCAGGCTGTGAACCTCACATGTGCCCAGAATAAATTCCTTCTTCTTTGTGCTCTACCAGGCTGATTTATTCATGGGACTGACACATTTAAAATATGTTTCCTGTAAGCAGCATATGGTTATTTTTAAGATAATACTACAATTTTTGACTTTTACCTAAAATATCTAGGAAATTTTTATTTAACTATTGAACACTTGAATTTTAAAAATTATATTTTCCAATTGAAGCATTTGCCTTTTGTTGATTTTTTTCTCCTTTTTAAAAAAGGATTGACAAAAGATATTTTGAACATTTCTCCAATAGTTTGTTAAAGTATTTTTTAAAAGCTTTCCTCTGTTTTAAAACATTATACATAGCGCTTTAGATTTGTGTTTTGAAATTCCACTAGCTAAACCTTCACCTGAAATTCTGTGATTTTTTAAAAAAACTTTTTATTGATTTGATTTTATTGTAGAAGTGACTTGCAATATTTATTTGTTTGAAATTCTGTGCATTGTGTTAGAAGCACTCCAGGGATTTGTAAGTATTTTCTTCTGCAGAGAGAGTGGAGTTGATGATAATCTTAACCTAACTGGTGTCGTGTCTTTCTGAAGAGTTCATAGTGTTCTGTTCCTCCTGAGAGCTCCTCCTGGAGGGGGCGCTGCACCCTTCAGGGGCCCTAGTTTTCTGAAGTCTCAGGAGTGTCGGCCTTGCTTGGGCCAATTCTGCTTCACCCAAGCTGCTGATTATGGTACCTGACATTAGAAGACAGTGGTGGGCTCCCTGATTTTGCTGCTTATAGGAGTCCTGACTTCTTAGGTGTCTCCCTTCTCTAACCCTGCCAAGCTGCATTTTCCAGGTTTCTCCTCTTCTTTTTCTTGTGCTCACCTGGATCTCAGGCTTTGGCCTAAGGCCTTGAATTAGCAGATGCCCCCTGGGAAGTTTGTTCAGTGTCTCAGGGATTTCTCTGCAAAGTAGGGAAGAAGTTTTCCTTTGTGTGCTGTGAATTTTAAAGTTATTTTTAGCATGATTGATGGAGACCACTACAAAGCGGCTCTGAGCAGGATTTAAAATTAACTAATTGGTTTTCTATGTTTATCTGTGAGTCTGTTGTAGGCCTAAGGCCCTTGGCTGGAGATGGGCAGTGGACTCATAGTAAGTGAACTTCTATGAATCACTGGTCCTGGCTGAGCCCTGCAGTGGCCTGTGATGCCAGAGATGCCTTAAAGGGCAAAATAAAGCTGCATCTGAGGGCCCCTGGCTCCAACACCAATTAAACAGGTAGAGAGTGTAGCTGCAGGCATCTCACTCCTGAAATCTCTTTCCCACGGTAAGTGTCATTATGGAAATAAGACAGCTCTCCTAAATTGGCATAATTTACTACTTGGAGAAGTCTTCAAAAAAGTGACTCAAAAGGTCCTGCTCAGTTCCCGTGTTTCCTCCGTATCCCCTCTGTTTGAAAACCTAGTAAATACGGGTCACCCGGAAAAGCTCTTTGTCTTAGCCCCCAGAGTCTCTAACTCTGATAAAGGCTTCAATGCTCCTGGAGCCCTAAAATTGCACTAGCTGTTTAATTTATTTAAGCCTCTGCCATACACTTGTTTGGGAGACTGGGGATCTTGGCCAGGTCCCCCTTACATGGTCATTACATTGCCACAACTAAGTGAGAATGTGTGTGTTCCAGCCCAGAGGTTCCAGGTGGCCGTTTGGTACAGAGGGGCAGGTTGTCTCCCCAGGACTGTCCAGAGGCGGTCGGCACATCTTCCGTAAATGCAGATATGAAGCGCAAGGCTGATGTGCTTTGGAATTCCCAGAAGATTAACCTTGTCTGGAGACCTGTGCATGCTCTGGTCTCCAGATTTCCGGGAGGCTGTGGGAGTGAGGCAGCGTGAGGCCAGGGACCTTGCTTGTCTTCAGGACTAATGCAATTCAAACACCCAGGTGGTGCTGCTGTGTGTGTGCACAGGCTCCTGCAGCCAGCTGTGTGGAGGGTGCCTGGAGCTGTGTGTGGTCTTGTGTATGAGGAGAGGACACTGGAGTTCTATATGTGTCCTTGGTGCCATTCCATGTAGGGCCACACAAAAGAAATGGAAGGGGGACCCTCACCTTGCCTTTTCTCTGTCCCCCGGGCTGCTATAGTTTCACAGCTAGAAGATATTAAAGAAGCTCCAGAACAGATTCAGCCAAACAGACCTCAATGAAGTCAAGAGACAAAGACATCCTGAAACTGGCTTGCGTATTTGCTCCTCAGTCAGCCATGTCATTATTGACAGTAAGTATAGTCACATCTATGATGATTCCAGGTGCTCATTAAAATAGCCAGTGGATATTGTTATAAGTATCTTCTCCTTTCACTCATATATCCACAACTGACATAGAAGATAGAATTTCCATACATTTATGGTAACTCAGTAGCATAAAGGTAAGGTACTGAGTTCAACCATCAGATGAAATGAACAAAAAAAAAATAGATCTATTGCAGTTAATGATGTTGAACGGTTTTTGAGTCCTTTGCTTTTGAAAAGCAGTAGAGAAAGGTTTGGGAAATGATGCATGTTTTGTGTTCTGAGGAGCACTAAGCTCAGATGCCCACCACTGTGTATTTCAAGATAAAATCTGTCTCCATCAGGTTCATATGTCCCGCAGAACTCTGGGCCTCCTCTCTGAGATGGTCCCCAGGAGCAAAGGTCCTCTCTGCTGCGACAGTCTGAATCCAGTCATCTGTGGCTATCCTGTGCATTTTCCCTTTGATGATAATAAGAGATGACCTTAGAAAGAATTTGACGTGTACTGTTGAAGAGTGTTATCCATATTATAAATGGGGATAGAATGTGCAAAATCAGCAACCTAAGTTGTGCAGGAAACTATAAGTATAATCGCCGGAGGAATGCCTTCCAAAGTGGTGTCTACACAGCTGAAAGATTTGCTAGTGAGCTGAACAGTAATGTGGGAAGGTTTTTAAGAACAGAGTGTATTCAAACAGTGAGGGAAGTAAGAGGACGCGCCTCAAGCGGTTCAGTATCTATGCACCTGGAGACCTGCAGGAAGAACCGGATGGACACAAGCAGGTGAAATCAAAACAGAAACGGTTGACAGGCCTGCTGTCAAACTCAAAGTTTTCCCAAGTGCCCAGGTGAAGTATCCTGGGAGCCAATAGCTTCATACCCATAGCCATGCTGTGGGCATACTGATGCTACAAGAGAAAATCTACGCCTTCCAGCATAGAAGCTCTTATAAAGGTTATTTCCAGAGTAAGCCATAGGAAGGAATGCCAGTCATTACAATGGACAATGATACCAAGTAATGATAAAAGCTGTCACATCAGTAAAGGCTCATTCAGGTCTCTGTATGTTTCCTCTGTGCTAACAGTGCAGTAAAGTGGATATTTCCTACGAGCCTTACATTTCAGGGATGTTAATTGCTCTGTGAAAATAACACAAATCCAGGAAAGCCACTTCCAGCTTTAGACTGATTGAGGGCTGCAGTTATGTGGGTGAAACCCTGAGTCAAAAATGAGGGCAAGATAAATGTAAATTTGGTCATTTTGAGACTCAGGCATTTTGCTTGATGAAGTCACACAGGGAGAGAATGTAGAGCCGGAGCACATTGAGAGGAACAAACTCTGGGCATTTAACCATCTCTGGAGATGCCACAGTGACCGACCTTTGAGACCAGGAAGAGCTGCCGTGATGCAGACCCCAGGACGAGCCCTTCCTGGGACAGTGTCCTGCCCACGCCATGGGCAGATGCTAGGTGGCTCTGGGGAGGAGTCAAGGATTCATGCTTTGGAAATGTGCAGACCACTGGAGAGGGTGGGGTGTCCCAGCAGGTCCTGCTACCCCACTGTGACCACCCAGACCCAGGAACTGGGACTCCAACTGTGTCAAAGAGCAGAACTTACATTGCAAAAAATTTAAGATGTTAGACAAAATAGGCAGGAAAGTTTAATTTTAGGATATCTTTTTTTGGATGAAGCATAAATTGAGAATTTGGACTTCACAAAAAGTACAAATAATTTTAAACTAAAGTAAGAAAGCCACTTAGGCTAGTGAAAGTCTTTGCAGTTAGTAACTCAAGGAAAGGATTTAAGTTTCAACCAAAAGCAAACAAATGAACCTCAAAAACTTCAAATAATTTGAAAAAGTAATTTAAAGTTGAAAAACCAATTTAAGGAAGATGAAATACAAATAAGTGGTACAAACATAAAAAAAGGAAAATTTTAATACACAGGAAACTATGAGAATGCAAATTAATAAAATTGAGTACTATTTTCTTGTCCAAAGGAATTGAAGACTGTTTAAAACATGCAAAGTCAGATGATGGAGGAAAAATTACGATTCTCTGTCATTGTTGGTGAGAAGGTAGATTGATCTAACCTTTGGAGCCAGGTTAGAAATTTCTCTCAACATTTAATTGATAATATAAATTTTAGAATGTATTCTTGCTTATATCACTGCTCTTGTGCAAAAAGAAGCATACACAGGAATATGAGTTAACATACCAGAAAAATGTAGAAACATTAGATGACAGTCTGAGACTATAGTTAATTGCATTATGGGACACTATGAAACATTTTTAAAATGCACATTTTATTTGTAGAAAATGTCAATTATTCTGGAAAAAATGATGACATAACCTCAAGCGAATGTCAAATGTAAAGGAGCAAATGGTGATTCTCCTTGTTGGTTAAATATGATTAAGAGGGATGGAAGTAACTGTTTGATATGAGCATCTGTGTCTCTCCAGGGTGCATGAGCTGGGATTTGGTCCTTAGATCTCAGGCTGGGGGTTCAGACAATGACCAGGCCAGAGCGCCCTGCGTGGATGGGGTCAGTGCCTGAACGGAGGCCCCATGGGATCTGGCTGCTGTGTCCACCACGTGAGGGCAGAGCCAGGCATCGTCTGCAAAGCACGGGGAAGTCTCCTGGGCACCGAGTGGAGGTCTCCTGGACTTCGGACTTACCAGATTCCAGAGCTCTGCTGTTATTGGTGCACCAGGTGAATGGTGTTTCACTCTGGCAGCCTGGACAGGACCAAGGTGTCGCCCACTAGTGGTCCCTATAGGAATGTATCTCTGGAAATGCTCCTGGATGGGTGGCCCCTGAGAGATAAGCTAGAGATGAGGGATAAGAAACAAAAGTTTGTTGAATCCCTTGAAGTTTTTTTTAATGAATTATGCTTTATTTAAAACTTTTAAAGGAAGGAAAAGTATTTTTATTTTAAAAAGAGAACACTTGGCCTGAGGATTTAGATCAGCAGCATAAGCACCTGCCTGGCAAGCACCAGGTTGTGAGCTCAATCTCCAGTACCAGGAAAAAAAAAAAAGAACATGTAAGTTCTCCTACCACAAAATACATTCAAACCATGTCCACGTGGATGGAAGAGTTAGGTACCCAGAAAAGATCTGAAAATTTTCTCAGAAGTAGAAAATGGTCAAAGAGAAAGCACCCAGAAAAAATTGCTGGAGAGAGTGCGTTTCTTTTTAATATGCACTTTTGCATAATTATTCATGTGTATTTTAGGATGTACATATGGACATTGTATTAGATATGTGGAAAACATGTCAGCATGACTGTTTCCTGAACGACGATGTTTTCCACTTATGTGTTTCTGTAAACTCCCCCCCAAGAGTAGTGCTTGTGTATTATAATAAACTGAAAGAAGGAAGCAACTTCATTTTCTGTAACTGTTAGGTAAGGACCCAGAATCTGGCTTTTGAAAGCAGCTTCTGTGAGAGTGTGGGTTGTGCTTTCAGCCTAAGGAGGGCTCTGCACAGATGCAGTGGGCAGGATCGGCTTTGCTTGCATGGGTCTGCATGTGATTTGGCGTCACTAGACTGGATCACGGCCAGCTGCCGAGAGACTGGGCACTGAAGAGGGGCTGGGCTGTGACTTCTGTCCAACCTCAGGGTGCCTGCAGAGGGGGCGTCTCCAGGCTCCACCACTGCTCTCTCACACTGTAACTCTTCTACCAGAGACCCTCACTGGCCCCCTGAGGGTTGCTGGGCTCCCACTTATGAGTGAAGAGCTCTATCCAGCAGGAGAGGCCAGGTGCCAGCACATGTCTTGCATGTGCGTCTGGGAATCTCCGGGAAGGGAAGTGCATGTACCACACCTCCAAATTCCTCATGTCTTCATTGTTCCAGATCCTCTCCCTTGGCTGGAGCCAGCCTTGACCCTCTCTGGTACAGACGCCGTGGCAGCTGCTTCAGATTCAGGGCTGAGCTCCTGCAGTGGGAGCCCCGAGTTTGCTGTGGGCTGCACTGTGCCCTTTGATGTTCCCAGGTTACAGGCTTAACTTCCAGGGCCCCAGCTAGGGCCACTTTGAAGATGACGTCTTTACAGAAGGAAAGTTAAACCAGGCTGCTAGCGTGACCAGATCCCTTCTGAACAATGTTCTTGTGAGGAACCCTGGAACTTGGGAATTGCACAGAGAGGAGCGCATCCATCACTAAGGGGAGATATTGGGAGAAGTCGCCTAGGCCAGTGACGAAACCTGAGATTCCCGACTCCAGAGATGTCAGAAATCCAAGCCTGCATGTTAGTCAAGGAGCCCATGGTGCTTCATTTTGTCATCAAAGGACCTCTCAGAAAGAGGAGTGGGAAAAACTGATTGTCCTGGGCAAGGGGCTTCTTTGAATCTTGAAGTGAGGAAAGGCTGTTGCTGAACTACGGTGTCCTTGTGATTGCATTCGAGGGAGAAGAAACCTTATGAGGAAATTAGGGAATAAAACAGGAAATTCATGTGGCTTGGTTTGAAGTTTCAAAAGAAAACCTAATTGTCTAATGGACCCAGGAGGGGCTAGCAAAGGAGATGGTCTTAGTTTTCTGTGTGGCTATAATGAAATGCCTGGTGCTGGGAGGTATATAAAGAAAAGAGGTGTGTGAAGCTCACAATTCTGCTTCTGGAAATTCCAGACAGCAAGTCCCCAGCCTCATCATGGCCCCTTCTACCAGCATCACAATTTTTCAGAGGGGTGAGACCAGTACTAGGCAGAAAAGCTCACATGTGCACAGTACCCCCTCTTGGTAACTTTGTGCTTCCATAAGAACTGGCTTGGTCAGAACCCCGCTGTCCTCACAAGGTGATCACCGTCCACCAGATCCACATTGGAGATGCCCCACCAATTCCCAGCACTGCCCTCCTGAGACCAAAACTCAGCACTGGAGTCCCCAGGGGACTCAACCCACCCTGGAGACTGTGGAAAGCCACCCTGCTGTTGGGGAGCAAAACACCCAGGGACTCCAGTTACTGCAAGCTGGACAGTCCAATGGTCATCAGGCATCTGGAGGGGGAGAGGGGAGCTGCTTGTCAGCTTGGCTCTGCTCACAGTGACTCCTGTCCACCTCCACCGGCTTACTGTGACACTGTCTCCTGAGCTCAGTTTGAGGGGACTGTATTTCAGCTTCTAGAGCTGCTTTCTTTTTACATAACTTCGCCCTTCTATAATTGTGTAAAATTCCTTTGAGTCGTAAACTCTGAAGACATGTTCAGAAGACATCCGAATGTCCCTTGTCCTTTTTGAACCCTTTCCTAACTCACATTTTTTGGAGCTTTTGGTGCTCATCACCTGTATTCCATCCACTTGTGTTTGATGTGGCCTGGCCTTGGTGCGCCCTGAGGGACTGTGATGAATGCTGCCCTGCGGCTGGAGCTGGGCCTCGGTCTCCAGAGCTCACCCTGCCCAGCACCTTCCCAGCCAAGGCTCCTTCTCTCTCTGGGCCTCCCGTCAGCTTTTTGATGGTGCGGACTTGACTGCATTAGGTTTGTGGGTTTTATGCACAAAAAACCCCTCTTTTGTTATTTTCTTCCTTAGCAAGAACTATAAAATAACTGTAATCTTTTCCTAGTGTATTCAAAATACTCTGCTTGAAGAATGTACTTAAATTCCAGAAAGCTTTATAAAATTTTAAATTACAATGCCACTGTCTTTTGTACTTATCATTATCTTCCCCAGGTTTTGTGACTTCCATGGCAACACACACTGTATTTTACTTTGTGTTTAGAAATTATTTATGCTGAGCCATAAACTAGATTTTTTATGAATATTCAACAATGCCTTCCAAGTGGTGAAATGTTCCAATCCTTGTCTCAAATCCTTCCCACACAGGACTTCTAAATTAATCCTATGGATTTCAGTTCCGATGGTGAGCTCCCGCTCCAAGCCCATCCATGGCTCCTGGGGCTCATGAAACTCAGCCCATGTTTCTCCTGCATCCATGCCCTGGACGCACTTGTTGGAACCCAGTGTTACTGCCTCCTCCACGGCCCTAGCATCTACCTGCCACAGACGGCATAAATGGTAACCACATTGCTGCATAACATAGAGCAGTATGCAAGCCAGGAGCGATGATTGTCCATGTCCTCATTGTCCAGGTCCCATTCTCTGGCTTCTCCCCTGTCATCCTGGGCAGCCACTTCTCTTCAAAAGGCCCACACTGAAAAAGCAGAATGGAGAGAGTGCCCGTCTGGAGTCCGGTGTCAAAAACGAAACTGTCCAGGGGTTTTGCAGCACTCTCAGAAGGGCACCTGCACCAGGGTTAGCCCAGGGGGAGAGGTGAGCAGCAGTTCAGGGGAGACATGGCTGTATAAGGAGATGGAGGGGCACCGGTTGCTGTGGAGAAAGCAGTGCTGGCCATGGCATGGATGGCCAGCTGCCTAATTCAGCCAGCTTAGCTGCTCATTTCAGGCCTAAGAACAATGCATGTCTTGTTGCTATAATCGCACGCAGAGACACTGACCCACAGACAAACTCTGTAACCCATCCTGTGTCTGTTTCTTTCCTAAATCCTGTTCACCAAGGGGTCCCTGAGATGTGCAAGTCTGCTTCTCCCACACTGGAGCTCTCCAGCCTTGTTTTGGCCAGCAGCAAAGCCTCTTTCTGGTCAGACCTTCTGTACCATGTTTTGGAAGGCTGAGCTTATTGATGACTGCAGAAACCTAGAAATGCTTCTCATCTGGGGTGTCCTGTAGCAAAATCCACCCCTGCAGTCAGAGGAAGGGACCAGGAGGGACACTGCTGTTAGGGACCGTGGTGGATTGAAAACTAATGGTGAACTTGTAGCACCAACTGAACTGAATCAGCATGGTGCTGATGTAGGGGCCCATCTGAGGAGCGCTGCCAACATAAAAGGAGAGAAGACTCTGTTTGGTGCTGCTGGTTCTCTTATGCCATTGGCTTTCCTGGAGGAGCTTGTAGAGCTTCTTTCGTGACATGAACTTGGCTGTTCTCATTAGAGGAGTCGGGACCTTGTCGCTGAGAATGGCTGCGGTTCACTTTGGGGGAGCTCTGGTCCTTACTTTGAGCATCGCTTCCTGGCTCTGGAGGGGAAGGCAGCTTGCTGCTCAATCCCTAGGAGAGGCTTGTCATGCTGGTTGGAGGAGCTTGGACCTTGTTGTTGCTGAGGATGGCCATGGCACTTTTGGGGGGAGCTCTTGTCTTTACCTTGAGCATCACTTCCTAGCTTCAGAGCAGCTCTTTTAACCTTCTAGCACAGCTCCTTCACCCCACTGGCACAGACTTTCTAGCTTCTTCCACTGACCCTGTGTCCTTCCCGATGCGGACCTGTGGAACAAACTTGAATGTGTCATTGTCATAGGATCTAGACCTCCATTTGGACTCTCAGTCTTCAGCTGAACTCATGCCAGATATTGTCATGGGATCTGGACCCTCAACTGGATTCTCTAGGTTTTCAGTGTGTAACAGATTTCCTGCCCTTTCTTTGAATTTGAATCCTCAGGTGACTATTATAAACTAAGTTTGTAAATTATGTGTCCTGTATGTAATCATTATCCTTTTAACCTCTGACTGCAACCAATATCTTGCAATGTTCTACAGCTCTGGGGTCACCCCACTTGGCTGCTCACCCCGCTGTACTTTGTACACTGCACCCATGGAATCATTTTTATTTCCGTTTCCTGGTCCCCAACTGTGGTGGTGATTTTTCTAGTTAGCGAAGTGATATTTTCTTTCAACAATTTTGAATATTACCAAAAGAAGTCATAAAAACATTGATTTTACAGGAAATCAAAGAGGTTGGATTATGTTTGTTCACAAATTAAATAAAAAGATAAGAATAACTGAAAGTTTTAATTGAATCATTTGTAGTCTTCTTCAAAGCCAATTGATTACAAGGACATTCCTTGAGGCAGGTATTTGCTTTTTATTTTTTATTTTTGGGCCGGTGTTTGCAGTGTCCTGGCACTCACTGCAGGGAGCTGGTGTGTGCAGACCACGGCTGCATTCTGCTAGGTCTCCTCTCCCCCGTCTCTTGATTTCCTTTTCCTTTGTAAAAGGTCAGATTTATTTATTCATACATATGAAAGTGCTGATTTTATAAGTGCATTTACTGCCATAACTATACAAATTCCTACATATTTAACTCCTGTGTTGTCTTTGAGTGGCTGCATCTGGAAGTGTGCTCATCTTTCAGGAGGTACGAGAATCTAGTTGAGGGCCTGGATCCCATAACAATATCCTACACTGTCTTGCCAGCTGTGGTTCCAGCAAGGCAAATCCTTCATGGAGTGGCAACCTGACACCAGCCAGATACACTTCTTCTTTATTTCCGGGAAGAATTAATTATTTACCTACTCCTCTAATTGATTTGAACTGTACCCAGTATAAAACATAAGAGAGTTTTGCAGTAGATTTAGGACTTGAGGAATTTAATCTCCTGAGTATGGTTAATAAATGATTTTTCTCCCAAATACTCTAACTCAAGTAAACACTGTTTGAAAGAGACTTGGATATTAACTTTGTCAATGTTTATATTACTTCAAATGCCATGTAAAATACAAATAATTTAAATATTCTATGATATCACTGAATGACGAAAACAGAGCTTCTTATTCATGAGTCTGAATAAGATCGAGCAAAATAGTTATTCTCTTTTAACAAATTCCTTTATTTTCCAAGATAAATATGTGTTTACTTTTATTTCCACACTCATCCCTACCTAAGTATTGTATTTCCTACCAACATCTTTAGCTTTGAGAAATTAGGATAATAGTCTTAAGTGCTATCTTAAAAAATTAATGATATTTCTTGGTAAGAAACAACAAACATTAAGCATTTTATAATTTTAAATTAAATGCTTTAATTTTATAAGTTTTTTGCACATAGTCTTTCATTTGATTCTCAGGCTATAACATCAAATACTATCATAGTTCTGGGAAACTTTATAATAACTTGGTGAAATACGATGTATACTTTCATCTTCCTCCCAAATTTCGTCTTCCTAACATGTCAGACATGGACTCAAACAGTCCAGTGGTCATTTGCAAGGGTGGAGACTGTACTAGATTCATACCCAGAATGTGAATCGGTGCAAGGATTTGTACTCCAAGAAGACGAAGCCGGAAGGCTATCCAAAATGGATTTATTCACTCACTCTCACTCTGGGGTGCTGCTTTTCTTGGTTCTTCTCCTGGCGGTCCTTCCCCTGTCGCCCGAGGTCAGCTCACCTTGCAGCTGGCTCCTGCCTGGGGCCCAGGAAACCATGCTCCCCTTTGTGCCTCAGCACGGCACTCTAACCGAGCTGAACACAGAGTAAAATTCATCGAGGGACAGCGTGAGCTGACCCTCCTGCCCATGCTCAGCATCGGATAAGTGAAGCAAAATCTCACTGCCCTGTGCTTCTCCACTCTCCTGCCTGACTTGGTGCCACTGCTAGAAATTTCTTCAGCTCTGTCTTCTGTTTTCTTCCATGTTTCTGAAAAACATTTTTTTAAAAAAAAATTAAAATTCAGGATTCTGACTACATTTTGATTACATTTCTTGACTTCTTGCTGTGGAAAATAAGTTCTCACTTTTTGCATTCCGAATAAACACTATTGCACACACACACACTCACCATTGTCCATCCAGGGACTTGGTCTCTTCACCAGATCAATGTGGATTTGTCTAGATTGGCCCCAGAGGCACCTGTGCTCAATGGTTGGGCTTCCAGAAGGTGACTGGACCCTGGGGAGCTGCACTCAGGTTTGGATCAGTCCACTGAATAATCCATCACTGACCTGTTGCTAGGAGGGGAAGCAGGTGGGAAGATGTGGTCACTGGGATTATTGGGGTTGCTGGAGCCCCTGGGTTAATTGGGGTCATTGGGGTCACTGACATTGCTGGGGTCACTGGGGTGGCTGGGGTTGCTGGGGTTCTTGGGATTAATGGGGTCCCTGGAGTCCCTGGGTCACTGGTGTCCCTGGGGTCCCTGGGGTCGCTAGAATCATTGAGGGTCACTGAGACTGCTAGGATCACTGGGGTGGCTGGAGTCCTTTGGGAGGCTGGGGTTTCTGGGATCGCTGGGATTATTGGGGTCCCTGCAGTCCCTGGGTCTCTGGGGTCGTTGGGATCATCTAGAGTCACTGAGATCTTTGGGGTCGCTGGAGTTGACCCAGGAGGATGCAGATCCCCAGCTTCTCCCTTCCCCTCTCTGCTTGCTGGTTTCAGAGGAGGAATGGGGGTCCCCCACCCAGGCTCTTCTGCTCTAATTCTGCCTTGAAGCCATGGACCAAAGCATGAGCCAGAAGCAGCCTCTCCTCCTCCGAGTGCTGGGCACCAGGTGTTTTGTCCCAGGGCCAAGGAAGTGGCAAAGACACAGGTATAGAAGTTACTGGAAGTATTAGGCAGTGGTTGACAGACAGGCTTCCCTCTCCTTTCTTTTCTGTATTTCCGTACTTTCTGGGTTGAATGGGTTCTTTTTCCTTCTTCCTTTGATTAATTTTCTATATACCTGAATTCTCTCATCACACTGTAAGTCTTCAACCCAGTTGTACAAATCAGGAAATCTATCTGTCTTATCTTTCTCAGGAGAGTTCCTCTGCACTGGAATCTTCCCCACACTGGCATCTCCCATACTGGTCCACATCTCCGACTGCCCTCTGTCATCTGGGATTTCCACCCTTGCTCTGAGATTTCCCTGGCTCTTAAAGCTAGTGCCGTCCCTTTCCCTGCTCTGCTCCAGTGTGTTCCTGTCTCGTGTTTGCTTCTCCATCTTAGTGGATCATACTCTTCATTAGCTTGCAGAAAAGAGCCCAGTGAGGCAGACCACTGGGTCTCTTTTCACACCTACAAACATCCGTATTCCACCATCAAAGGTCAACGATAGGAGACTGAAGTTGTCTTCCCGCAAATCCCTCAGTGCTGTTCAACATCCTTAACTTCTGGCAGTGGAGCGTTCAGCCAGCTGACGCATCCTCATCCACAATGCCACTGACTCTGCAAGATTTCACTGTTTCCTGTTTGTTCCTCATCTAAAAATTTATTCTGTTGAGTTGATTGAGCTATGTACTTAATAGACCCTCCAACTTGGTAACTCAGCTCTTCCATTCCTGGGAAGTTTTTTTGCTAACCTTAAACCTTGCCAGGGATTTAGCTCAGCAGCATAAGCACCTGCCTGGCAAGTGCGAGGTCATGAGTTTTATCTCCAGTACAAAAATGAAAATGATTAAACCCTCTCCGTACCACCATTCCTCCTCCCCAGACTCCATGATTCAGCTTTGAAACCCTCTGAATTCTTTGTGTGAAGTTCTCTTGTTTATTTCCATTTCTGTTTCTGTGTCTTTTCTTCCTGCTAAATACATTCTTAAAGTGTGTTCCTCCAAATTGCATTTATTTATCCTGCAATCTCCTCATATTTTAAATATGAGTCTAAGCCTTCAAGAGCTTTTGAAATCTTTCCCTTTCTTTCATTCTTCCTCCTTCTCCCTTTTGCTCTTTCTCTTCCTTCTTCCTGGCTCTGTTCTTCTATTCTTTTCTTTCTATAGCAGTAAGTCTTTGTATGTTAGAAAAATTTTCTGTTTTCTAAACACATAACTACTAATGTTTTTTGAGTTCTTGTCTGTTTCTTTTTTTTAATTTTATTTATGGAGGAAAAAGAAGCAGAGAAAGGGTACAAGTTATACAGATTTAAAGAAAAAAATAAACAGGAAATCACTAGTTAATGGATTACATATGGATTACATCCTAGAAATAATTGTTCAAGTCACAAAATTAAAGCTTGTAAAGTGGACATTCCAACAGTGAGACTGCAAACAGTTCCGTTCAATGATCCAATAAAACTCAGTGATATCATTTTCTATCTTATACACTTAAATATACATGCAGTTATATCATTTAGAGCACTTTCTTTTCCTCTCTTTTGTACAATGACAATTACACATTTTGGATTTTGTTGCTCCCACAGTTCTTATTACTTTTTTGGAAGGGAGTAGAACCAAATGTGACCTAACAGAACAGAGTCAATCAAATCAAAAGGGTGGACATAATAGATAATGTAAAAGCATAATACAAGGTGATCAACAATGGTTACCATAATGCCTCCCGCTATCTCTAATAGAATTGCCCATATCATCAGTCACAATAAAATTGAACAAAACAGTAAAGAACAAAACTGGCAAAACCAAAACATTGGAGACATTATAGGTCTTCAAAAGTAGATAAAAGTCAACGAGAATGGGAGTCATAATGAATCTCACTATCTTCACAGCTGTTGCCTAAACTTTCGAACTTGGTACTATCAAGCAAAACAGAATAGGAGGGCATCAGTCAAAAACAAGATGGTGAGAGTAATACAGGACTTTAAATCAAGATAATGGAAAGTCAAAGTGGGTTACTATAATATATCCTGCTATTTTTTATTTATTTTCCCTTAATTAAAAGCATAAAAATAAAAAAGTAAATAATGAAGTGGAGATTGAGATAAAAGAGGGCATAACAGCAAAACAGTGCAGATCAAAACATAACCATTTAAGCAGAATAGTGTTTCACCACAAGATAATCCTGACATAAAAGTAGTTACCATATTGTCTCTTTCCTTGAAATCTTTGAGTATAACTTCATATACTGTAGCATCAAATATATCAAAACAATGTAAAACCATTTAAGAGAATGACAGCATTACAGGGCATTTAGAATCAACTAACAGAAAATGAACAATGGTTTCTGTATAATCTCCTTGTCTTTAAAAGCTTTTGCTTATACCATCGTACATAATAAAATCCAATAAGATACAACCTGTTTAGACCAATGCAGACAGAAGAACAAAAGCTTGATGAAACTTCAAAACAAGATGATACTAAATCAGTATTACCTATTAAGATGTCATTTTCTCCAAAATAGCTGTTCCTATCATCCAATCTTCTCTGCCTCTTTTCTGTTGAGCTCTTTTTCTGTCATTAGTTATCAGTTTGTCTTCTTCATTTTGTTTTCTGCTCCATTCATTGTGGCCTCTCTGCCACTATTTCTGGATTCTTTGTATTTTTCTTTTTTAGAATATCCTGCAATATTCTCTGTAGAGTTGAATTGGTGGTTGCAAATTCCCCTAGTTCCTCTTTATCCTGGAAGCACCTTGTTTTTCCATCAATTTCCAGGGATAGTTGTGCAGGATATATCAATCTTGGCTGGAGATTATTATCTTTCAAAGCTTGAATTATTTCCCCCCACGCTATTCGTGATTTGATGGTTTGTGCAGAGAAATCTGCTGTAATTCTGATGGGTGTTCCCTTGTAAGTGGTCTGTTTCTTGTCTCTGACAGCTTTTAATATTCTGTTCTTGTATTGAATTTCTGGAATTTTTATTATTATATGCCTGGGTGTTGCTCTGTTTGGGTTGTAGGTGGCTGGGGTCCTGTACGTCTCATACATCTGAGTATCTTTACCTTTTGCTAAATTAGGAAAATTCTCCTGGATTATTTCTGTGAGTAGCTTTTGTAGCTCATTTGTTTGTGTCCCTACTTCTTCTTTTATGTTCTTAATTCTTAAGTTATAGATCTTCTTATCATCTTCTAATCTTTGTATTATTGCTGTTTGTTTCTTTGTTACTTTTAAGAAGTTTTTCATTTCATTCTCCCATATTACAAATCTGCCCTCCAGTTCAGATAGTCTGTCCTTAGTTTCTTTCAAGCTGTTATGCCAGTTTTCGATAGAGTTTTTAGTTTCCTGGTAGTCTCTTTGAACGCATTCTATGCTTTCTCTATTTTCTCCATCAAACAATTCTCCCCTCTTTTTCTGTTCTTCCATTCCACCACCTGTTTTTTCTTGGGTGGTGCTTAGCATTTCTCTAACTATTCTGCTTATTTCTAGCTTCAGGTCATTAATAACTTCATTCCTGAACTGATCTATGAGGCTCTCTAGATGGCGCTTTATGTCTATTGGTGAAGTGTCCGCTATTGTTTCTCAGGATTGGGGGCCGAGGAGCCTTTCTTGTTGCTGCCTCTTCCCATATTCTTTGTTCCTTATATATGCAAGCTTATATAGGAGGCCCAGCTTCCCTCCCTGTCAGCCACAGCCTGATCGAATTGTGCCGGCCAGGTGTTCCCGCCCACCGCAGCACCAGGAAATTGTAGACCAGGCAGCCTACGCGGGGCCCGCCCCTCCAGGCCACCCTCAGACTCTGGGATCTGGGTTGTGCTAACCCACTGGGTCTCTGCCAGCATCGTCACATAGGCTAGGCACTTCTTACCAATCCCGCTTGAGAGGGGGATATGTGGCTGAAGTCGCTGCAGCGCCCTGCTCCCGCAAGTCTGCCCAGTCCCAGAATGTCTTCTGCTGGGGTCTCATTAAACTGTGGAAGAGTGTCAGTTTCTCTCACTCACCTCACCGCAAGTCAATGCACAGCTCCCCGACCGTCCTGTTTTCAACTCCGTTCGCCGATTCCCGTTCTCAGAGCTTCCCACATCTGTCTCCCTGCCGAGCCGATGTAGATGCAGCTGCCACATGATGGGAAACCCAAATCGTGGCTTCCAATGGCGTGGGTTCCAGCTTCCACACTGAGGCTTTTCTGTTCCTGTTATAGCACCAGGATTGCATTCCAAGTTGGTTTCTCTCAGCCCAGTTGGTTCTTGGGTCCACAGGGCATATCTCCACTTGCTTATGATTCCTTACTCTGCACCATTACTGAATTCTAAGCTGGTTCTTTCAGAGAGCCTCCGTAGTTGCTGCTATCTGTCTGCCATGTTCTCCCGGAACCCTCTTGTCTGTTTCTTGAATTCAGTTTTCAACATAAATTGTAAGGTATCTGGTAAAATTGTCTTTTAGAATATCATTTTAAAAATACATTATTTTAAACAGTCTTTCTCAGTGGATGTTACCTTTCATTTTATCACTGAATATTCCTGAAATCATTTCCTTTCTGATCCTTCCTTCCTTCTAGAATTATCATGTTAGTTTCTAATATTTATTTTTCTTTTTTTTTTTTATTTAAGAGGAAAAAGAGAAAAACACAAAACAAAACAAAGCAGTGTAAGGTTACATATAATACAGAACTACAAAAAAAAGCATAACAGTAAGAAATCACCTGTTAATAGATTACATATTATCATCTTGGAAATAGTTGCTCAAATCACAGTATCAAAGAATACAAAGTAGACATTCAAACAGAGAGACTACAAACAGCTGTGTTCAATGATCCAAAAACATTAATATAGTCAGCTATTCAACATCCCTATACACACTTGCTGTTATATCCGTTAGAGCTCTTTTTTCCCCTTCCTCTCTTTTTACAACAAAATTTACACATTTTAGATTTTATTACTCCTTAGTTCTTATTATTTTTTGGGGGGGGGGAGAATAAAGTCAAATATGGCAGAACAAAGCTGTCAGTGAAAACCAAGGATAGACTTAGCACATGATGTAGAACAGAGTATACGGTTATTAACAATAGTTATCAACGTTGTCTCTTGTTTCCTTAAAAAGATTTGTCTATCTCATTAGATATTATAAAGTTGGACAAAACAGTAGAGAACAAGACCAATAAAACTTAGACATTGTAAACAATACAGGACTTCCAAAGGAGACAATAGTCAAACCAGAATGGGCATCTTAGTGAATCTTACTGCCTTCAAAGTAGTTGCCTATACCCTCGGACCTGATACTATCCCACAGAATGGAACAGAGTCTAATCAGTCAAAACAAGATCGTGGGAGCATTACAGGACTTCAAAACAAGTTAATAGGAAATCGAAAAGAGTTACTATTATATATCCTAATTTTTTAAATTTTTCCCTTAATTAAAATAAACATAAGAAATAACTAAATAATTTTTTTTAAAGAATAATAGTTACCATAGTGTCTGTCTTTTTCCTTGAGATATTTGGATAAAACTTCATATACTATAGCTTCAAATATTTCCATATCAAGAAGCCCGGAATAAAGCCTTTCTAATTAATAAGTGAAAATTTTATAAGGCTTCAAGGCCACATAATGGGGAATCATGATTGCCACATATTTTCATATATTTGAATCATTACTTACATTAGGGAAACTATTCGGTATTCATACATGCGAGATTGATTTATTTCACTTATGAGTATGGTCTCAAGCTGCGCCCATTTATTGATAAATATCTCAATGTGATCCTTCTTTATAGCTGAATAATATTCCATTGTATAGAAATACCACAACTTTTTTATCCATTCCTCAGTTGATGGACACTTGGGTTGTTTCCAAGATCTGGCGATTACAAATTGTGCTGCTATAAACATAGGTGCACATAAATCACTGTGGTATGATGCTTTCAGTTCTTCTGGGAATATGCCTAGAAGTGGAATAGCTGGAATAAATGGGATTTCCAATCCCAACTTTTTGAGAAACCTCCAGACAGACCTCCACAAAGGCTGTACCAGTCTACACTCCCACCAACAGTGCAGGAGAGTTCCTTTTTCCCCACATCCTCTCCAGCATTTGTTGTTGTTGGTTTTCTTGATCCTGGCCATTCTTTCAGGAGTGAGATGGTATCTCAGTGTGGTTTTAATTTGCATTTCTCTGATGACCAATGATGATGAGCATGTTTTCATATATTTATTTGCCATTTGCATTTCTTCATCTGAGAATTGCGTATTCATCTCAGATGCCCATTTTTGGATTGGATCTTTGAATTTTGGAGGTCTGAGTTTTTTTAATTCTTTATATGTTTTAGACAAGAGTCCCTTGTCTGAGAGAGAGTTCACTAAAATCTTTTCCCAGTTTGTGGGTTTTCTTTTCACTATGCTGGAGATTTCTTTTGACATGCAGAAACTTTTTAATAAGAAGTGGTCCCAGTTATTGATTCTGGGAAGTGTTTCCCGTGCGGTTTGAGTCCTGTTCATGAATTCTCTACCTACTCCTATGTCTCCAAGGTTTCTACCCACTTTGTCTTCCAATAGATTTAGTGTTTCTGTTTTAATATTCAGATCTTTGACCCATTTAGATTTTAATTTAGTACATGGTGATAGACATGGGTCTAGCTTTAGTTTTCGGCAAATGGAGAGCCAGTTTTTCCAGCACCATTTATTAAAGAGATTGTCGTTCTTCCAGTGAACCTGCTTGGCTCCTTTATCAAAGATAAGGTGGTTGAGTGTGTTTGTAGTTGTGGTTGTATCTTCTAATCTATTCCATTGATCTTCGCCTCTGTTTTGATTCCAATACCATGTTGATTTTACTACTGTTGCTTTGTAGTATAATTTCAAGTCAGGGATTGTGATGCCTCCTGCTTTGCCTTTGCTGCTTAGAATTGCCTTTGCGATTCTAGGTCTCTTCTGGTTCCAGATGAAATTTAGGAGTGATTTCTCTAGATCTATAAGGTATGTTGATGGTATTTCTATTGGGATTGCATTGAATCTGTATAAGAGTTTTGGGAGAATGGCCATCTTCACAATGTTTGTTCTTCCTATCCATGAGCAAGGGATGTCTTTCCATTTTCTGAGATCATCTTCAATTTCCTTTTTCAGTGTATTATAGTTTTCACTGTATAAGTCTTTCACTTCTTTCGTAAGAGTAATTCCTAAATATTTCATTTTTTTGCTTGCTAATGTGAATAGTCCAGTTTCTCTTATTTCCCTCTCTGTAATTTTGTTGTTCGTGTATAGGAATGCTATTGATTTCTGAGTATTGATTTTGTATCCAGCCACATTACTGAATGTATTTATTGTATCTAAGAGTATTTCAATGGAGTTTAGGGGGTCTTCTATGTAGAGTATCATGTCATCTGCAAACAATGATAACTTAACTTCTTCTTTTCCTATCTTTACCCCTTTTATTTCTCTTTCTTGCCTAATTGCTCTGGCTAGTACTTCCAGTACTATATTAAATAGGAGTGGTGATAAAGGACATCCTTGTCTTGTGCCTGATTTTAAAGTAAAGGCTTTCAATTTTTGGCCATTTAGAATGATGCTGGCTGTTGGTTTGTCATAAATGGCCTTTATTATATTGAGGTAAAGACCATCTATTCCAATTTTCTGTAGAGTTTTTATCATGAATAAATGTTGGACCTTATCGAAGGCTTTTTCTGCATCTATAGAAATGATCATGTGATTCTTATTTTTGGCTTTATTGATATGGTGGATTACATTTATTGATTTGCGTATGTTGAACCATTCTTGCATTCCTGGGATGAATCCCACTTGGTCATGGTGTATAATCTTCTTGATGATTTGCTGGATCCTATTTGCCAATATTTTATTGAGGATTTTTGCATCTGTGTTCATTAGGGAGATCGGTCTATAGTTCTCTTTTTTAGTTGGGTCTTTCTCAGGTTTTGGTACTAGAGTAATATTTGCTTCCAGGAACGACTTAGGAAGGATTGCTTCCCTTTCAATTTCATTGAACAGTTTGAGGAGTGTCGGCATTAGGTCTTCTTTGTATTTCTTGTAGAATTCTGCAGTGAATCCATCTGGGCCTGGGCTCTTCTTGGTGGGTAAGGACTTAATTACATTTTCAATTTCAGTAACAGAGATTGGGTTATTCAACAGTTTTACATCCTCTTGATCTAGCTTTGGCACTTCATATGCTTCTAAGAATCTGTCTATTTCTTCTGTGTTATCAAACTTTTGAGAGTAGAGGTTTTCGAAGTAGGTGTTGATGATCTTCTGTATTTCTATTGGGTCTGTAGTGATTTCTCCTTTTTCATTTCTTATTGCATGAATTTGAGCTTTTTCTTCCCTTTTTTTAATAAGGTTGGCTAGGGGCTTATCGATTTTATTTATTCTTTCAAAGAACCAACTCTTTGATTTGTTGATTCTTTGGATTGTTTTCTTAGTCTCTATTGCATTGATTTCTGCTCTGATTTTTATAATTTCCTCTCTTCTTTTGGCTTTGGGCTTGACTTGCTCTTCTTTTTCTAGCTGTTTGAGGTGTAGCATCAAGTTATTTATTTGTATTCGTTCTGTTTTCCTGATGTGGGAACTCAGTGCAATAAATTTTCCTCTCAGGACGGCTTTCATTGCATCCCACAGGTTCCGGTAAGTTGTATCTGTATTTTCATTTTCTTTTAGGTATTGTTTGATTTCTTCTTTAATTTCCTCTGTGACCCACTGATTACTCAAGAGTGTGTTATTCAGTTTCCATGTGTTTGTGGGATTTTTGCAGTATCTTTTATCATTAATTTCTAATTTCAGAGCGCTATGATCCGATAACATGCAAGGGATGATTTCAGCTCTTTTGCACTTGTTTAAATATGTTCTGTGAGCTAATATATGGTCTATTTTAGAAAATGATCCATGTACTGCTGAGAAGAATGTGTATTCTTATGTTGTTGGGTGGAACATCCTGTATATGTCTATCAAACCCATTTGTTCACAGGTATGATTCAGTTCTGTTATTTCTTTGCTCATTTTCTGTCTGGTTGATCTGTCCCTTGGTGTCAATGGCGTATTAAGGTCTCCTGTTACAATTGTGTTACTGATAATTTGAGTTTTCATTTCTGTTAATAATTGTTTTATATAACTTGGTGCTCTGGAGTTTGGTGCGTATATATTTAAGATAGTTATCTCTTCCTCTTGGAGTTTTCCCCTTACAAGTATGTAGTGACCTTCTTTGTCCTTTATGGTCATTGTTGGTTTAAAGTTCACGTTGTCTGCAAACAGAATGGCTACTCCTGCCTTTTTCTGGATTCCTGCTGCATGAAGAATTGTTTTCCATCCTTTGACTTCCAGTCTGTGAGTATCCTTCTGGGTTAGATGGGTTTCCTGTAAACAGCATATGGTTGGATTTTGTTTCTTGATCCATTCTGCTAGTCTGTTTCTTTTGATTGGTGCATTGAGACCATTTACATTAATGGTTATTACTGTTAAATGCTGGTTAATTGTAGGAATGTTATCTCTCTGCTGTTGCATCTTTATCTTTCTGTTCTGTTTAATTATTTGCTTTGCTTAGTGGTTTTTTCCTTTGTGTATCTAAACTGTCTTTCAATATTTTTTGCAGGGTCAGTTTGGTGTTCATGAAGTTCTTCAGCTGTTCTTTGTCATGGAAGTATCGTATTGCACCATCTATTTTGAATGATAGTTTTGCAGGATATATCAGTCTTGGTTGGAAATCATTTCGCTTTAGGATCTGGAATATTTCACTCCATGCTCTTCTTGACTTTATCGTTTGTGCTGAGAAGTCTGCTGTGATTCTGATAGGTTTTCCTTTATAAGTGATCTGTCTTTTCTCTCTGACAGCTTTTAGTAATCTATTCTTGTGTTGGATTTCTGGGATGGTGATTATTATATGTCTGGGTGTAGTTTTATTTTGGTTATGAGTGTTTGGAGTTCTATATGCTTCACTGATCTTGATGTCAGTTTCTGGTCTCATGCTTGGGAAATTTTCAGCTATTACTTCTCTAAATATCCTCTTGACATCCTTTATGTTGTCTCCCTCTCTTTCATTAATCTCTATCATTCTTATGTTATTCTTCTTTGCATCGTCTTGCAGTTGTTGAATTGTTGTTTCCTGATTCCTTGTTATTTTCAAGAGATCTTTCCTTTCCTGTTCACTAGCTGCAATCATGTCTTCAAGGTCTGAAATTCTATCTTCACTTTCATTAAGGCGGTTTTTACAACTTTCAGTGGAGTTTTTTATTTCCTGTATATCTCTGTGCATCTGCATTATGTATTCTGTTTGTTTCTTATATTGCTCGTCTAGGGATTCTATCTTTTTGTTTAGTTCCTCCAATTTTTTATCTGTGTTTTCTTTAGATATATTTAGAATCTCTTTCATTTCTTTTATCATTTCTTCTTTTATCTGGGAGATTATTTCAAGTTTGAATTTCTTTAAAGCTTCCTGGAGTTGTTTGTCAACTTCAGTAGCTATTATGTCCGATATATGAGGTGGATGGGATATATTTTCTTCTATATACCTTGCTCCTAGGGTTTCCTGAGATGGGCTGGAGGTTTGAGGTTGTAATTTGGTCTTTCGTTTTGTCATTTTGTATATTTCTGTGTTTCAAGTGTTATTTGAAAGCTTCCTCAGGATCTGTTGAAAATCCCCTTCTATGCTTTGAGCTACTGAGCCTCTGACACCGCACTACCCCAAGCCATTGGGCCTGCAGAACCAGTGTCCCTCCTCTGCCTGCTCAGAACTCCGCAGTTCCAGACAAGCTGGGCCTCAGGGACACTGTGCGCCCACCTGCCTCTTGGAAGATCCACAGCTCTTCAATTGCAGCCGGGTTAGGGTGCTCTCCACGGCCACAGTGCCTCAGGAGCCTGTGATCCCTCCCTGCTTGCAGAGATATCCACAGTCCTCTAGGCAAAGGAAGGGACTTCTGCAGGCACTCCAGATCCGCCCAGCTCCTCCTCTGCAGGCAGATGGCTAGGCGCGGCTGGGCTCGGGGGTTAGTGTAGGCCCGCCCATCCGTCAGGAGCTCAGCAGACTTCCAAGTGTAGCCGGGGGGGATGGGGAGGCAGCTGTAGTGGCCTCTAACCCACTGTTCCACTTCTCTGCACCCAGAAGCCTGGGGGGTCCGGAACAGTCTGAGATTTGGGCAGACTGTGCTGGGCACTCACCACAGGCTGAGGTGCCTCAGGAAGCTGCGATGCCTCTCTGCTTGCAGAAGTATTCAGTCCTTCAGACAAAGGAACGGGCTTCTGCAGGCACTCCGGATCCGCCCAGCTCCTCCTCTGCACTCTAATATTTATTTTTCATTGACATTCTCCACTCTACTGCCCCATCAGATTAATTCCCACGAGAGAAAACACTTTTTCTAGCTTACCTGGCACTGAATTTTTAGCGTAGCGCTCAACACATATGTGATGGTGGATCCTTGGATGAATTTGGAGATACACTGATTTCACTGGGAAATGAAAAAGAGATAAAGTCTCCATGTGAAGAAAAAGCTACTAGGTTATTATCTTTTCCACTCAGTCTATTGATCCACTGAACAAGTGACTCAAACGTAAGAGGAGAGAAACACCACCAAGCTGAAGGTGGGGAGAAATACTGGTAAGAAAGATCCACACATTCTGCTTTAGTTGAGACACAAGACCTACACAGAACTCAGTAATTCTACTACAAACAAAAGCAAATGTAAAACTGTGCAGGCTATGGACAAATCTACAATACAAAAGAAGTAGAATAGATATCAGACCCTAGGTAGGAAAAAGGCTTTATCAGTGGTGTAGGAGGGAAACTTCCATGGCCTATGTGTTTTTGTCCTTGCATAAGTGACATAGAGGAACATAATTGGAAAGAGCCCAGCAACAGGCACCCACTTCTTAACAGGAGCAATAAGGTCCATGATGGGAAATGGGATGCGTGTGTTCAGGGAAGCCACCAATTCCTCCTGGGCTAGGATGAAAGAGAGATGAGAAGGCAAACAAATGAGGGCCCAAATGAGGAAATCCATTATTTTCCAGAATGCTAAGTCTCTTACTGGGAGAAAGGCACTTGAAGAGCAGTAAAGTGAGAGCAGCGTTGCTCCTGGGTGAAGAAAATGGTGGCACTTCCCCCAAGCCCAGACCACAGCCAACAGGAAACGCAGGGACTTCTGGGTACAGGCCAGAGTGGCAGCTCCCTGTGCGTCTCCTTTTTATGCTCTGATAGTGTCATCTGGTGCAGTAGGCACTTATCTGTCTAAATATTTTCATCTCTGTGTGTCAAGGAATAATTTGAACCAATACCTAAATTACTACCAGGACCAGCTGTCTATATCATATCAAAGCTTGATCCTGGAGACAATAGTATATGAACCAGTTATTCAATTTGTTAAGAGTGAAATTTAAATTAAATGATGCATTTAAATATCAGAAAGTTGTGCTTTTAAAGTATTTAAGTTTCCCATTCTGAGTACCACAGCAGAGAGAGGCCACTGCACTGAAGATTAATCTCCATATTTCTCTTATCCATGCATTGAACTTACAGCACCATGCAATGCAAAGGCAGAGCAAAATTATTTTAATCTATTTTATTTTTATTAGCAAAACCATGCTCTTGGCATGACTGCACTTTGGCCGCTGGAAGATCATTCTCGCCCTCAGCTGTGCTCCCATGTCTGCTCTTTCCCTCAGCTAATGGTCTGCAGTCTAGAGGACACAGGTACTGTATATCAAGCCAAGGCTTTCACCCTCACTTCTCAGTGCTGCGAGTGTAAAATTATCTCCATTGGAAACAACAGAGTTGAGGAAAAAACCACTAATTTTCCCCATACAGCGGCCCAGGGAAGTAAGAAAGTGACATTTCAATCATTCCTCTACAGATAACCATCTTTTTGACAAGTGAAAGTGCAAACAGAAGTGCATTTTAAGCAGTAATAGCTGCATAGCAGAGAGCAAGCAGGCATAAATGTTTTCACCACCCTAAATGATCACAAAGGAACAGTAGCGGTGTGATTTCTGAGCCATCACTGAGTGTGCAGCTCAGTGGTCACTAATTTCCTCTGGTTGACAGTAACCCTCACAGTCTCCCATTGGCCTGGATTTTCCTTCTCTCCTCACTCCCCATCCCATCGTGTTTCTTGGAAAAATAGCCACTTTGTCAAATTTTGCGGAAAGGTTAAGTGAGATGACCCCTGGAGAACAGACACTGGGTGGAGTCACAAATTGGTCTCCTTCCTCCAGAATCGGGAGGGATGGAAAAGTGCGAAGACCTCAAGTGGAGGACAGAAAGGATGTTAGCATGCTGATGTCCGAGGTTAACAACAACAAAAAAAATGCTTCTGCGTCCCAGAACCAGAGGCACATTTGTTAACTTCTGCTTAGGCCAAATGTTGTGTATGAAATGTCCACTAAGTCCAGGAGCTCCTTAAAAAAAATATTACTCCTATTCTCAAAAGTAACAGGTAAAGGCAATGTCCTATAGGGAAAATTCACTTCAGGACACCCTGGTGTGGGTGGGGAGTGGTCCTTTGGACACCAAGCGGGTGCTCATGTCCCCTGTTCACAGTGGGGCTTGCACTGAACCTGTGCATATCAACCGGTGTACTTTCCCATGTGTGTCACTTCGGATACCTCACATGACACAACTGTATAAATAGCTGCAATGCAATAACTGTATAAATAGAGTCAGGCTGTGTTATTTAGGAGACAGTGAAATGGAAAGCAGTCTTACACTTCATCAATAGTGTAGCAAATATTTCTTCTGGATTTTTCAAGGTGCCATGGATAGAGTCTGTGCCTGAGGTACCGAGGGCAGCCTGTGCTTTGTCTTGCTAACTATCTGCTCCCTTTCCTGACTGGATGACTTAATGGAGTTGTGAGTGAGTGATCAAAAGCCTGTGATCACAGATGAGGGCTGAATACCTGTACCCGCATCAAGTAGAGTCAGTTAGGTTTTTTTTCAAGTCTATAAAATAACCAGAGAAAATTGTTGTACATCTTGCCAGGTGTGGTGGTGCACATTTGTAATTCCGGCACTCCAGGGGCTGAGGCAGGAGGACCATCACAGTCTAAAGAAAAATAATATTAAAATATACCACTGCTGCACATTATGCAGAAGTACCCCATGCCCTGTGTCTTCTTGCTGTTCCCCAAGTGTGTATCGCCTCATCTATGGCTGAAGTACCGACAGGGATCCACTAGAGGGAACTGGAAGCCAGGATGGGGAGCATGAGTCCTGTTTTGGTCACTTGGAGCTAAGAGAAAAGGAAAACTGTAACATAAAATGAGATATTGATGGAAGAAACCAAAAACACCAGAAAAGCCTTTTGCTTGTTAACTCTCTGATTTTCCTGGAATCCTATTACACAGATATTTGAGGAGAAACGGAAACTTTTGACAAGTTATAAAAATGTTATGTTTTATTAAACATCAGTATTTTCTTGCAGAAATAAATGGGAATTCAAATATTACATAAGAAAAAATGGCTCATTGCAAATGAAAATGTGGTCAAATGCATACAAATTAGAAACATTTTAAAATATGTTAATTAAAATTACAGGTTTTCTTCCTACTTTGTGATTTGCTGTGGGATAGAGCATTGTTCACGTGTAAAGCAGGTTATGCTTTAACATATTGTTAAACGGTTGAACAATGAGCCCGGAGCAGTGGTCAGACGGACCCACATGGTTCTGGATCGGGCTCATAATTGGCTTGTGACTTCTCTGCAATTTCCTCCTTCCTCCCCTTACTTTTTCAGTCTCATCAACTCTGGTCTCCTTTATGTTTTTACTGTGGATCCCAGGGCATTTCCTTCATCATTCTTATGTCTGAGTCATGGGCCTGAAGCAGAGTTCCAGGCTCAGGATGAAGCCTGTGGTGAAGAGCACAGCTCCTGCCTGAACTGCATCTTAGCATCGTACTATTTTCCTTCTGACTCAAATCATCAGACAAACTGAGATATATGTAATCTGGCCTCTAATAAAATCACAGTTTTTAAAAAGTTGGCATTATAGCTTAATATATGAAAATGTACAGCTCCTCAGATAATGACAGGAGATATTTTTCATTCCAGGCATTTGAAATCATGTGGATTAACAAGGGAAATACTTTATATTTGTAAGTAGTATATTTAATAGTGTACCATAACATATAAAAGCAGAAGTGTTACACTGCCATTGTCGAGATACTGCCCAGGAGGCTGGGTGACAGGGAGGATGGATACCCTTACATTGACCAGTGTCCCAGAGAGGGACCCAGCCAGAGCCACGGTGGCACCTGCCTCTCTTGGAAGTGTGTGTGTGGATTTGTGGTTGCTATAGCAATAGAACAGGCAGGAGTTGCATCACGTCTGGACCAGCAGCCTAACGCGAGAGGGTGCTGGCTCCACGCTCCCCATCCAGCATCTGCAAAGGGCCCCAGGCCTTACAGGAGGCACCGTCATGTGTTGGGAGAGAATTTCCCTCCTCCAGTGTGTGAGAGCCGACTCCTCATGTGCAGTGGCCCCTGTGTGATGGAGCTCATGTGGAATGTCAGTAAATGTCACACACTGCAGAGCTCCGATGAACAGATAGTTTACGGTGCCACCCTTCTGTCACCATGTGATGGAGATTCCTCCTTGAGTCAGCCAGGGAAACAGCCGGTAGGACAGGCCAGATTTTCAGACAGATGATGAACACATGAACGGTTGGTAGAAGTAAATAAATGGTAGATAGAGGTAGACGGATGATACAGAGACAGATATAGAAAGAGAACAGATATAGATTGAAAAGTAGCACAGTGGAGATGACAGATAAGCAGCTAGGTAGATAGACAAATGATCTATATATACATATATATGCATATTTTAAAGAAATGAACTGGTTCATGTGCTTGTGAAGCTGACAATCTAAATCTATAAAGCAGTGCAACATGCTGAAAACTCATATGTTATTTCTGTGTACTACAGTATTGAGGTACAATTCTTTCTCCACTAGAACCCTCAATTTTTGCCTCTAATATCTTCAAAGGTTGGAAGGAAGCCTTTATCTGAGGTCTTTGATTGCAAGTTTTTTTTTTTTTTTTTTTTTTTTTTTTTTTTTTTTTTTTTTTTTTTTTTTTTTTTTTTGGTTTAGTTTTTGGTACCAGGAATTGAACTCAGGACCTTGTTCTTTCCAGGCAGGTGCTGCACCACTGAGTTATATCCCTGGTCCCGATAGTAAGTTTTAAGGGCAGTTACAAATACCTTTGTAGTGACATGGAGACAAGTGTTATAGCAATCACCTGAACCCTTGTGACCAACCCACATTGATACATCCTCTACCAGTGTACTTGCTCCTGGTCACATCAAGGGCTGGACTGTCTTCGGTACTTATAGTGTCTGGTCCTGAACAGAATGGTGATCTGATCCAGAATTATTCTGGAAGTGGGCTCCCAAACAATGTATGTTTTGTAATCTAGATGGAAAAATACATTACCCCCAGATTTTCATTTCAGAATGGCAAGTGTAACCTACAAAATTTAGGCAAAAAAAAAAAAAAAAAAAAAAAAAAAAGCCAGAGGCAAAGCATGGAAACAGAACAAGAAGTCACCAAGAAGCAAGTCCTCCCTGCAAGTCAGCACCATGTGAGGGCTGCTGGGGCAAGAGCCAGATGCCAGCCCTTTTCAGCATGTGGGCTGGGAAACAAGTAGAGCCAACTTTCACCCCACTCCTCCTCCATAAGCAACCAGCTGATCTGGAGAAACACAGGCTGCCATGATAGTTATTGAGATAAAATACAACTTAACACTTGCAGTGTTCAGTATTTCACTAACCTGCAAGTCTAAAGCCAGTAGTCTGATTATCTAGTCAGAGGTTAAAAATATGCAATGTAACACCTATGGAGGATCTCTTTCTGAGGAGATCCATTGTTAATTCTCTATTACCTTGTTTTACAGTGCTGTATCATTTTTATTGTGTTGTTGGGTTGGATTTTATTCTGTTTTGTTCTGTTTGACTTTATATATCTAATGGCATGAGCGGCTATTTCAAAAATAACAAGATATAGTATGCTAGCCATTTTGAATTTCCTCTCATCTGAATTTGAAATCCTTTATTATATTCATTGTTTCGCTTTTAACAGCTCTGTTCTGTTTTGTTTCAGTTCTATTATGTCTTAAGGCATGGGCAGCTATTTTGAAGAGTAGAGGTGCTGCCATAACTATTGTTGATTTCCTATTGTTTTGAAGTTCTCCGTCACACTGGTTTATTTTGAGCGGACTTATTCTATTTTATTTTGCTTGGTTTTATTCTTCTTAAAAAAAACAGAAGCAAAATATGGACGTTTGTGTGACTAAGATTAGCTGGAAATTAATATTGAGGAAATGATGAATAAAGGTTGTAAACTTATTTTAAGGTGGAGCCTGGCTTCAGAAAGCATCATAAATGACATAGTATAAAACAGTGACCATGTAAAAGACGATCATGAAGCTGGCTCCATTTAATTCCACTTCTGAAATCAGTCATCAATGGAGTCCTTACTTTTAACTACTCTATTGATGTGAGTGCTTTTGTTTATTAAAATCTCTAATTAAAAGAAAAAACATTACTAGAATATGTATTATTTATTCCTGAGCTCACAGTAGCAGAGACATGCATGTGGAAATGTCACACATTCTCCTATTGCTGGGCTCCAGGGTGGACCACAAGGGAAACTTTGAGAGGCAGACAGAAGCGGTGGGCGGGGGCAGCTTCCAGGGAGGTTTGCAGCACACTGTGAACACTGGCTCCTCCTGAGTGAGAAAGGAGATAGAGCTCTTCTAGTTTTCACACCTGAAACCACGTGCTGTTTTAGTTTCTAAATCCAGCATGTGCTTTCCTTTCTCCAACAAATAAGCATTAAAAGTACTTTATGTGTCTCCATAGTGCATGATTCAGTTAAAAAAGCAAAATCTACTAACGATAATCTACTAACGATAAGCATGCATGAAGTACTTACAGACTCCATGCAGGTCTGAGTGGCAGTTTGAAACAACTAAACTATTGAATTTGATTTGCTCAGAATCTCTCTGCAATCCAGGGGGTGGACTGTGATCTATCAAAGGTGCATAATGAGTAGGCACCTGAACTGGCATTGGTGCCCCCTATGGGCTGGAGGACTGAATGTCTGGGTTAGGGGCTTGGAAGGAGAGCAATAGGTGGGGAGCTGTCCAGCAATCAACTAGGTTAAGATGGAAAATACTTAAACAACCAAATTGTGTCTCAACTGAACATGTACAGAAATTTTTTTGAGGAAATGTCATTGAAACACACTACCACAACTACTTCCATAGCAATTACATTATGCTAAGTACAGGAAATAATTTAGAGCTGAGTTTCATTGTACGTTAGTTACTTTCTTATTGCTGGGACAAAACACCCAACATCCAGAAATTAAAGGAGAAAAAGTTTATTTCAGCTTGCGATCTATAGAGGTTTCAGGTTATAACTGGCTGTCTCTAAGGCAGAGAGGCATGGAAGAGTGCATCACAGAGCAGAAACAGTCTATGGTAGGGCAGGCAGGACTTATCCTGTTCACTTTTGTGTGACACCACCCACATCCAGAGTGGACTTTCCTCTTATCCACACCAAGAACCAGGCAAACTCAATCATTGGAGAAATTTAATAGCACACAACCTTCATTTCAGTATCACATGCCCTAGAGCTGGCAGCACCCAGAAGCCCCACAGATGAGCATATGAGGCTTTGGGGGGACATTGACATACAAGCCATAACAAAATCTATAGGCAGTTGGGCATAGGTTCTCTGCAGACACTTCCATTTTCTACGAGAAGGGTGAGCATCTGCTAGTGTAAGCTTTCCAGGTATGCTTTGTGGGTAACAAAGAGTGTGATTGTGCTTAGTACCTGATGGAGTACTGTGAAGATTATGAAGAAGATAAACTTGTTTTCCACAGTCCTGGCGGAAGCAGTCAGTAAATGTTAATGCTGGCTGCCAGAATATCCATGCGAATATCTTGTGTATTCAGCCTAGTTGGAAAGAAAATGTAATGGGATTATTTTGAAATGAACAAACAAATGCTAATTCTTAAGTAATCAGTAACAAGAACTGGAATTAAAAGCACTTGTAAAAGGAAAGATTACAAATTTGGGGGAGCCCTAAAAGGTCTTTTAAAATTGTGTTTACAAGAGAGAGGATTTACAAGGATATATTGTTGTGACACAAAAGAGAGCAGACTGTATCTTCATTGCTTTTTATTTTTCTCTGTAGTTCAGGGAATTTTGTGATTGCAGTCATTTGGATAAAACCATGGGAAGTGGAGTCCTGGCCTGAGATGCCTTTAAGGCTGGGGAATATGAGGATTTTGCCACTGAAGTTGGCTAAACCTCAGATTGCTCTGCTTTCACCCACATTACAGCTCTGACGAGGGTGGATACCGAGCTCACTAGTCTCTTGATTGGAACACGTTTTATTTTAACTCATTTCCATTTAACATAAATATTTCATCAAAGTTGCCAAGTGTGTACTTTGAAGTATCAAGCAACCATCATTTCTTGACTCAGGTGTCTAGACTAATCAAACCTTAGGAAAAAGTACGACATTCATAATGATACCATCATTTTATTGAATCATTCCAGTTAAATTTGATTTCAGTTCAGAAATCACAACATTTGCTTTTCTCTTATAGAAATGCAGCTCAGGGCTATAATTTTCATTTTGATTGAAGGATATATAACTTGTTTGTGGATCCATAGGAAATTCAAAATTATCTGACATTTGTTCTGTCCCATATTCTATGGCCCATTCTTTAAATTGGGAATGGAAAGAGGAAATATTCTCCACACAAGATTCCATTTGGTCATGTAGGTCAAGCTGCATTTCTGCTTGCTAAAGGGGTAAACTTTGGCTAAAGTTGTTGAACTGTACAAGTGATACATCTAGGATATTACTCCTGAAACATCAAGAAAATGAAGTTGTGGAAAACTATAACATCTTCTAACCCCTGCAGTTGAGATGATTATACAATATGATGACATCTATTCCTCTGCCATTCATGGTTCTTCTTTTCATTGTTTGTATTGTTTCAGTTTCCTAAGGTCAACTGTGGTAACGAAAAATACCAATATTAATTAATTGATTAATTAGTTAATTATTTTTATTCATATGTGAAAATAAATGCTATTAAAATATATTGTTGCAATTATCCTATTTTGTTATTGTTTTAAGTTCTTGTTTTGCATCATTTATAAATATATTCATTATATAAGTCATTATATATAAGCATATAAGTCATATAAATATAACTTCATTATAGGTAGGAGACAAACGTAGCAAACACACAATTAAGAACTGTCTGCCACAAACATATACTCCAGAGACAAAGCGGGGGCCCTCATGGGAGTGGTGGCTTTGATGGAAAACTTTAGAGAATCAAAAGAGTGCAAAGCTGCAAATTTCACTACAGTGTTATTGAAAACATTTCCTCCTGTGTTACACTAACTTTTCTAGTATTTAAAGAATGTATTTAACTGTCTTGAGACATATTTTGGATATTGCTGACTCCTGAAAGCATTGTATTTGAACATTAAAATTATTATCAGTCTGTGATACTAATGGATGATTTAAGGTGAGTTTCTCTTGATTTTGGAGAAGGTTAAGAATAAATAGTGATTAAAACTGGAAATCAAGAACTGGCATGGCAGGAGGATCTCTGCAAGTTCGAGACCAACCTGGGCTACAAAGTGAGCACAAGGCCCGCACGAACTACATAGTGAGACCCTGTCTCAAAGAAAGACAAAAAAAAAAAAAAAAAAAAAAAAAAAAAAAGAAAGACATCAAAAGAGTAATGTACCCGTAGGTAGAGAAAATTTGGTGTTAGAGTTCTCCAGCTGTAGGTCATAGGAGGCAGGCAGAGCTGCCCAAAACCGAGGAGATAAAGTAGCTGCTCAAGTCCTGAACGTTTTTCAGCTAAATGCATTACTGTGGCTGGGGCAGGCTAGCAGGAAGCAGCCGGCCAGGGAAGGCACTGAGCAGAAGGAAATCTTGTGGGTCTAGAGCAGGAGAAAAATGCATGAGCCCCCTGAGCACTCAGGGAGAGGACCTGACCATGAAGTCAGCTTCATGGGACCCAGGCAGTGGAAGCACTCAGCACTGGGCTGCAGGCTGTCCGTGCTGGCCAGAATCCCTGCTCAGGTGGGAGCGGCCAGGTTCCCTCCACACAGGTACACTGGAGGTCTCCATGTCTTCCAAGGTCCCCGAAGCTGTATGAAATCGACGGCTGTTAACTACAGGTAATGAGATTACACCAATGCCTGCGGGCGTGCAATTGCTGGATGTGCAAATACTCAGAGTCCAGACTTACCTGGGTACATTGACCAGGAGTGAGCACGCGTGGACAGCCAGGCTCGCAGGCTGTGTGGTGGGGAGAAGGCGGCCCCTGTGATGCTGGAGGAACAAGACCTGAGCCACCTGCGGCCCTGAGATAGTTCTAGGAAAGCTGCCTATTTGGAGTTAGAATTTTTGTCTTCCGTTGTTAACATGTGTTTTCTAACGTGACCAAGCCCCCATGCTGGTCACACGTCTGGAGAGAAGGGAATTGTTAGGGATGAGGACAAAGCCACTCCCGTCAGACTCCAGCCTCCTACAGACAGGAACCCACTGTGCTGGGCTGGCCACTTGTTCTTCCCAGGCAGGAGACCATCACCAACTCATCTGTGCAGATGCAGCTCAAGTTTATCTGACATTGTACAGGGCTGTGGAACCATGTTCAAGTGACAGCCAGATTTTAAATTGTGAGAAATAATGAGAAATTTAGATGAAACTCTTTTTATACCACAAAATCCAAAGCTCTAAATTGATTTTTCAGGCATTGCATTTGTACCTGTTAGTAGCCTGTGGACATGTTTCTCCTCTTTCATTTCATGGCCAGTAAACAGTGAGGTAAGCTCTGTGGGGTGATTCCATGATCTCATGTGTGTGTGTGTGTGTGTGTGTGTGTTTCTACCCAGAAGATGGCACCATGACGCTTTGGACATTAAAATATCCACTCCACGCAAAGGGCCTAAGAGACTCAAAGTGCCATTATTACTATTTCAATGCCAGTCTTCACAGTTACCAACAACTACCCTACAATTCATCTGGGAAAGCTAAAGGTCCAGAATGAACCCGTAGCCACTTTTAGGGAAAAAAACAAAGCTGGAGACAGCACACTGTCTTACTTCAGGGTACACTAAAAAGGTCTAACAATCCAAACAGTATGTTGTCATCATCAAACCACACACATGTCAAAAGAATAAGCAGGGCAGCTAGAAGGAAACCCATATTTTATGGCTAAGAGAATTTTGATGCAGGTGCCAAGAACACATGAGAGAAGAGAGCACAGTGCCTTCCACAAATCATGCTGGCAAAACTGGAGGTCCAGCGCAGACGACAGAAAGTGGAGCTCACATTTCACCGGGTACAGAAATTCACTTGGAATGCTGTGAAGGTGCCAATGTAGGCTTGGCCCTGTGATGCTCTTAGAACAGCCAGGGACCTGCTGATGGGTTCTTTAGATAAGATCTCAAAGCACAGGCAGCAGAGCCCTGACAGACAAATGACACTACGTCCAACCAACAAGCTTCTGCAAGTCAAAGGAAGCAATGCTCAGAGTGAAGAGAAAACCTACAGAATGCTAGAAAAATATCTGTCAAACAACTGGGTACCAAAAGTAAATAATCCACTTGAGTGTGATAGGCACAAATAGATCCATCGTACAAGGAGACATATATTGCACAATGGATATTTGCGTTGGATATTTCAAAATTGCTAGAAGACTCTAAATGTGCTTACAGCAAAGTAATGAAAGTGTTTACAGGGCTGGAAACTTTAATTATCTGTCTCTAATTGTTATACAAGGTGTACAGAAGCCCAACCACCATATGGTACCCTACAAATATGTTAGATTATTGTGTTGATCGAATATAAAAAATCAATGTAAACTAAAAACTAAATTTCCTATTTTTGCAGATTTTCAAATTGTATGTTTTCACTAGTGAAAAAAAGCCACGAGATTTATAAATTATTCTTTAACCTGTGTGTATTTTCTCTGAAATATTGTACATGCTGTGTGTGTGTGTGTGTGTGTGTGTGTGTGTGTATGTGTGTGTGTGTGTGAGTGTATGGCATATACAATGTACAGCTGAGTGTCTTACACATGTTCTATAGAGGTGATGGCAAATCTTTCAGAGATGAGTACCTGAATTACAACACAAAACCCACTCATTTATCGTGAAGTGTCAACCCTGCAATTAAACCTAAATACTGAGAGTTTAGTTCAGAAAGAACAATGCATACATTAGACTTTTTTGTCCTAAAAATAAATAACACTTATGCCATAGGTTCACCCCATCTATATTGTATAATTCAAATGCTTTTGACATATTTTGTGCATTCCTGTGGATTTTTTACAGTTCCATAAGAAGAGAGTGTTCATTACATCAATTTGGTTTATAAACTTGATACTTTGTATTTATGCAAATTTAGTTCTAAATGTGACATGTTCCTTAATTTTATATCACTGGACTGATTAACTCCTTCACTCACCGTTTTAAAATAAAGTGTGAAATGAAAAAAATGTTTAATATTGTTATATATTGTTATAGAATTGGGTTGTGGAATTAAACAGCAGTCTTTGAAAACCATACATGAGTTTTTATCAAGAATTTATCTACAAAGTGCCAAGTGATTTTGTTGGTGAATCATGTACTTAAATGTAGATTAATCACGTGCTTTTAAAGACAAAAGCTTCTGGAGAATTAAAAAAAATCAGCAAAATTCTGTGAGGTTTCTTCCATTTTCTTGGACTGTATCCATTTTCTTGGACTCTTATTGTAACCAACTGAAATCCATACTTAATCAAAAGATTAAGCTCCAAGAAAAGATTCAAGAAATACTGCAAATTGCAGGTTAGGAAAATTCAAACCACCCAAGACTGGAGTTCATCCTATTACAACAGCATCCCACTTTCCTTGTTTTCTAACAGGTGTAGTAAAAATGTGAGTGAAACAATCAAAATTTAAAACTAACAAGATAATATTCACTGAAGTGCTGGCTCACTCTCTCTCGGTGGGTGTCTTCTGCCTCGGGCTTTTACCGCTGGCTACTGAAATCTTGCAGGCTGATAAAATCCTGCATGAGTTTGTTGTGTCCTATGTCTCAGCTACCAAACTTGGCCTACTCACCAATCCAGCTCAGCCAGCTCAGGAGTCTCTCCTGTTTACGTAACGGATTATTAGGATGTGTTTGGGGCACATACTATGAATGCACTCATCGAATTGGTTTATAGACCTACTGCGTGAAATCCCTTTTACTTCCCATTTCCCCATTCCCAAGTCTCTTCTAAGCTCCACAGTGTCCATCTCCCTTTTTTGCTTTTTTAAGCACCTGCCTTTTATTTTGCTCTTTATTTGTGCTTTGGGTTTCTCGTATAACAATAAGCATGCCATGTTTAACTGTCTGTGTCTCACATCCTTCATTTAATATTATGGTCTTGAGGTGCATCCATTTTTCCAAAAAGGACTCAGATATATCCTTCTTTGTTACCCTGGTGATGGGCACTGGCCCCTCCCCAAATTCTGCAATTATGAACTGTTACAAACATGGGGATTCAAATGTATAATTGTAATATGGTATCTTTACCTCTTCCGAGAAGACAGAAAGGAATAATCATTTGTATTTTTAGTTGTTTGAGAAATCTCCTTACTGATTTCTATGGTGGTTGTACTGGTTTAAATTTCTACCAACATTCACTTTCCTTTTCCAAGGTGCACAAACATCTCACCTGGTACCAGCCATGTCCCTGGTGGATATTACAGACCTGTTTCATATTTATGATGAGAGAACAGAATTCACCCTCCGTAGGCATTTCTCTCAAATTTATGTCTTCTTTTGTCTCAACAGTTCATTCATTTTTATTCAGATACTGAACCCTAACCTACATCAGGTGCAGAAAATAAAAACATTAGAAATAAAAGCTTAATGACTCAAATATGTATTTGTGGAGTTTGTGACTTTTTCACTTACATTTGCACATATTAAACTGATAATCGCTCTTCTGATCAATTATTTGAATTACGGAAAATTCTAGTTAAACCTAACCAGATCAAACATAATCACCCAGGTCACCAAGCAGCGGTGCTTTTAGTTTTGATGGGGAAATAGCTGAGGAAAGCTTTGGGAACACTGAACTCAGCATTTTAGCATCTCACCGGGTCACAGTCTACTGAGAAGTTTCAGACCTTCCTTATAACGAGACCACGACCCTGGCCAAAGTGCATTTAAACTGGAAATGACCAGATAGCTACAGTCACAATGAGCTGAATCTAGACAGACCCCAAGTTCATTTCAGTAGCTCAGCAATGAGCTGCCTCGGAAGCAAAGTAACTGGATGATGGGAAAAAAGTCGCGTCCAGCTCTGAGTGCCATGACATTCACTGTTCCCGAAAGGCCGACCTTGGACCGAAGGTCCAGTGTTTCAGATACCTGACGCCCACTCACCACCCACCCATCTGTCTATCTATCTGTCTGTCTGTCCGTGTGTGTGTGTGTGTGTGTGTGTGTGTGTGTGTGTGTGTGTGTGATCACAGGGCCTGGCTCTGCTGCTGGAGCCCCCTGCAGGCCCTCACCAGCTCCTCCACCCCCAGCTCAGTGAAGGACCCTGTCCCCTACCTTTCCCACTCAGTTGTGTGTCCTGTGCACCACCCAGGGCTGCAGGGACAGGGAGCTCCGCCTGCCAGACACCTTCACATCCGTGCTCTGTGTCACAGTATTGCTCATTCCGGAAATTTCTCATTCGTTACTGTTATTCTTTATTTTTTGGTATAGTTTACCCATTTCTCTCCTAGTGTTCTTACTAGAGGTTGTTAATACTGATACTTCTATCCTTCCTCTACTTTCTGTAAATTTCCCTACTTCTTTTTGATTTTTCATTCTCTTTTAGTGTCTTTAGGTAGGTCATTAATATATCTTTGAAAGTTTGTCACTTATTAATGGATTAATACCCTCTCTCTCATAAGTATTTGTTATATTAGTGTTGGTTCTTGTATTATAATAATAGTGTCAATAACAATGGATAAACTATTTCAACTTCAATTGACTGATGATCATGGGGAAAATTACTAAATAATTCATGAATTTTTACTCTATGAATATCATAAGATGATCAATAAAAACTTTCATAAGAAAAAATAGTGGAGGAAAATAGACTTCTGGGTAGACAAAGGGACAGAAATGTAGGTTCACTTAGAAATGATGACTGTTGAGGAGTATATTTTAGATAGATAATGAAAAATATAAAATCTTCACTGTATTTAGAAAGCATTTAATACACCTAAAGGAGAAGCAATACATTTTTATTTAAAATAAAATATTCACATATGTTGAGAGTTATGTGTTGGTAACTGTTTAAATGTACAATGGTAAATTCTCCATATTAATTTAAATAAGGGAAAAATTGCATGCAAGGTTTTGCCCAGAAGTTTAAAGAACTTCAGCAATAACAACAAAAAGTTATAATACTATAATTCTAGCCATTTTAATGAGGGAGAAAGTTTAAGAAATGGAAATGGAAAATGCAAAGGTAAGTTTTCATAAATGTCATTATGCAAATGGAATGATAAAAGTGCTCCTGTCGAATTACGAGGCTAATAAGTGAGTTTAGGAAACTTGTGTAACCAGAGGTCAACATACAACAAACACAAATTTTGTGTATACGATAGCAGCAGATGGAAAATAGAACCAAAATGATGCCATTTTCTACAGCATTGAGGACCTAAAGACCTAAAAATAACAAAATTTTGCAAGATTGTTAAGCATGTTGATATAAAGTGATATTTATAAAAAATAAGTGTTTAAATTGTGGTACAGACATATCATGTTCATATTTGGAATATTTGGAATTATAAATACATTGTTTTCTTCTCCTAAATTGGTTTATTGACTCAATTCAAATTCCAAAGGAAGATCGGGGCTCCAGCTCAGCGGCACAGTTCCTGCTTGGTAAGTGCGAGGTCCTGAGTTTGATTCCTGGTACCAACAACAACAACAACAAAAAAAAAAAAAAAAAAAAAAAAAGATGAAGAAAAAGACCAATTTTTTTTTTTTAGTTTTATGAAATTTAATCATCTTCTGATAGTCTAAAATCAGAACCAAGACTAATCAAGGCAATTTAGAAGAAGAAAGATTGGAAAGTTGATTAAATAGGATCTCATCATTTATTTATTTTTTCCTTAATTTTATTTTTTTCTCTTTTTAAAAAAATTATTTTCAAGAGCTTAAAATTCAACAGAACAAAATGGAGCGAAGCAGATCAGAAGAAAACAATGTAAGAGGCACAGATTTCAACGCAAGACAACAGGAGATCATCACTGTCTATCATATTGTCTCTTGTTTCTTTCTAAACAGTTGTCCACATCTTCACACACAATGAATTCATACAAAATAAAATAGTATCAAACTGATCAGAACAGAGTGATGAAGGCGTTGTAGGTCTTAAAAACTAGACAATAGTGAAGTCAACAATGGCTGTTATAATGTTTCCTGTTCTCTTCAAAATGGCTGTCCATACCTTCATGTAGGCTGAAATTAAACAATACAAAAGAGAATAAAATCACTCTGAATAAAGAATAAGAGTATTGGTGGATTTCACAGTATGACACTACGGGATCAGCACTGGGTACCTTAGTGTCTCTTTTTCTTCAAAGTAGCTGTTCATTTCACCATGCATTATATAATCGATTCTCATAAGCTGTTTAGAAGTTGTATGCATGCATGAGTCTCTACAGGTATATCTATCCTTTCTGTGTTAGAGGAAAAACAAAAAACATTCCTAGAAAAACACAAAACAAAAAAGACAAATAAATAACAATAGCAAAAAGCCCAAAGCAATGATGATATAGGCCTTCAAAACAAGGTGGTATCAGCATAAGTAGTGTTGTTATTTTATGTAATGATCTTCAAGAGTTCCTCAGATCACCAAACAATACTATGCACAATTGCTCCAATCCTATGAATATTAACTTTCTGTTCCAGGAACTTATATAATTTGTAGAACAATTATCTTAGCTATCCTGTGTTTATATAATTTTAGATATTTTTTCTTTTCCCTCTTTTTCCCTGAGATATTATTTTTCCCTTTTAACAGATTCTTGTCCTTTCACTGTATTTGTTAAGTTTTTTTTGTATCTTATGTATTCTTAACATTTCTTACACTAGGGAGACTATACAGTATATAAAGATGTGAGTCTGATTTATTTCACTTATGAGTATGGTCTCGAGTTGCATCCATTTACTTAAAAATATCTCAGTGTGATCATTCTTTATAGCTGAGTAGTACTCCATTTTATAAAAATACCACAGGTTTTTTTTATCCATTCCTCAGTTGATGAACACTTAGGTTGTTTCCAAGATCTGGCTATTACAAATTGTGCTGCTAAAACATGGGTGCACATATATCACTGTGGTATGATGTTTTCAGTTCTTCTGGGAATATGCCTAGAAGTGGAATACATGGATCAAATGAGACTTCCAATCCCAGGTTTTTGAGGAACATCCAGACTGACCTCCACAATGGTTGCACGAGTCTACACTCGCACCAACAGTGCAAGAGAGTTCTCTTTTCCCCACAGCCTCTCCAGCATTTGTTGTTGGAAGGTTCCTTGATCCTGGCCATTCTCTCTGGAGTGTGATGGAACCTTGTGTTGTTTTAATTTGCATTTCTCTAGTGAGTAAAGATGATAAACATTTTTTAATGTATTTGCCATTTGTATTTCTTCATCTGAGAACTGTGTATTCATCTCAGATGCCCGTTTTAGGATTGGGTCTTTGAATTTCAGCGACATGATATTTAAACATTCTTTATATGACAGAAGTTCTCCATCTGAGGGAAAGTTGACTAAGATTTTTTCCCAATTTGTAGGTTTTCCTTTCAGTATGCTGGAGATTTCTTTTGACATGCAAAAAATCTTTAATAGGACGTGAACTCAGCTATTGATTCTGTGAAGTATTTCTGGTGTAGTTTGATTTCCATTCATGAATTCTCTACCTACCTCTAAGTCTTCAAGATTTTTATCTACTTTGTCTTTCAACAGATTTAGTGTATGTATCTGCTTTAATATTTAGATCTTTGATCCAGTTAGACTTTAGTTTATTACATGGTGATAGGTATAGGTCTAGTTTTAGTTTTTGGCATGTGGAAAGCCAATTTTTCCAGCACCATTTATTAAAAAGACTGTCATTCTTCCAGTGAACATGTTTGGCCCCTTTATCAAAGATAAGGTGGCTGAGTGTGTTTGTAGTTGTGGTTGTATCTTCTAATCTATTCCATTTATCTACAGGTCTGTTTTTATTTCAGTACCATGCTGATTTTATTACAATAGCTTTGTAGTATAACTTCAAGTCAGGGATTATGATGCCTCTTACCTTGCCTTTGTTGCTTAGAATTGCCATTGCTATTCTAGGTCTCTTCTGGTTCCAGATGAATTTTAGGATTGATTTCTCTAGATCTATGAGGTATGCTAGTGGTATTTTGATTGGGATTTCATTAAATTTGTATAACAATTTTGCACGAATGGCCACTTTCACAATGTTTGCTCTTCTTATTCATGAACAAGGGATGTATTTCCATTTTCTGAGGTCCTCCTTGATTTCTTTTTCAGGGTATTATAATTTTTCCTGAATAGATCTTTTACTTCTTTTGTGAGGTTAATTCCTAAGTATTTCATTTTTCTGGATACTATTGTGAAGGTTGTGGCTTCTCTTATTTCTTTCTCAGTGAATTTGTTGTTAGTATATAGGAATGCTATTGACTTTTGAGTGTTGACTTTGTATCCAGTTACATTACTGAATTTATTTATTATACCTAGTAGTTTTTTGATGAAGTTTTGGGGGTCTCCTGTGTAGAGTATCATGTCATCTGCAAATAATGATAATTTAACTTCTTTTCCTATCTTTAATCCTTTCTCTCTTTTGTTTAATTGCTTTGGCTAATATTTCCAGCACTACATTGCATAAGAGTGGTGATAATGGACAACCATTATTTTTCCTGATTTTAGGGTAAAGTCCTTCAGTTTTTGGATGTTTGATGTGATACTGGCTATTGGTTTGTCATAAATGGCTTTTATCATATTGAAGTTAAGATCATCTATTCCAATTCTCTGTAAGGTTCTTATCATGAATAAGTGTTGGACCTTATCAAAAGCTTTTTATGCATCTATAAAAATCTTCCCGTGTGATTTCTCATGTGGTTCTCATGTTTGGCTCTACTGATATGGTGGATTACAGTTACTGATTTGCATACATTGGACCATCCCTGCATTCCCTGGGATGAATTCCACTTGGTCATGTTGTATAATCTTCTTGGTGATTTGCTGCATCCTGTTTGCCAATATTTTATTGAGAATTTTGCACCTATGTTCATTAGTCAGATTGGCCTTTAGTTCTCCTTTTTTATTAGGTATTTCTCTGGTTTTGATATTAGTGTAATATTTGTTTCTAGGAATGAGGTAAGGAGAGTTGTTTCCCTTTCAGTTTCATTGCAGAGCTCGAGGCATATGGGCATTAAATCTTCTTTGAGTTTCTTGTACAATTGTGCGGTGAATCCATCTGGACATGGGCTTTTCTTCATTGGTAAGGATTTAACTATATTTTCAATTTAATTAATTGAAATTGGGTTATTCAGCAATTTTTCATCTTCTTGACCCAGCTTTGGTAATTCATGTTTCTAGGAATCTGTCCATTTCTTCTCTGTTATCAAGCTTATGAGGGTAGAAGTTTTTGAAATAGGCATTAGTGATCTTTTGTATTTCCACAGAGTCTGTAGTGATTTCACCTTTTTGGATCTCATTAACCTCAATAGTTAACAGAGCACGTGGTACGGAACAATAGTCAATGGGTGCCCAGTAGCAAGCTCCGGCCAGGAACCGAACCTGTACAGACATCAGATTTAGGATGGAGGAGGCAGGTCTTGCAGCAGCAGTGTGGGGCCGCATGGTCACCCAAGCGCCCTCCCCAGAGCCCGGGTTTAAGTCCTCCCCACAGTGCTGGCTCCTCCGCTCTCCACAGGCGCGTGTCCTTTCTCCCGTGTGATTTCTTAAAATGCCATGTAAGTGCCAATTATTAAAAAATATGCATCTCTCTAAGCTCTAGCATTTCCCCTGATATTCAGGGCAAATATTCAACCATGGGCGTTGCTCTACATAAAAGCCAAATGTGTTTTAAAATGAGTATTTTTAAGGCAGCCTCCTTGATTTCCCTAGAAGGGTGCCTACAAAGTTTGCCCCAACAACAGCCGACTGGAGCTCTTCCTGCTTTATCTGTCCAGTCAGCAAGGAGCACCACCTTCCCTGAGAGTCTTGGGAGGCACTGCCTTGCTCTCCTCCCAGGTGCAAACTGAGCACCCACTCTAGAGGCCCACACCCCAGCCCGGAAGCACCTGGTCTCTGCTCACTTCCTTCCGCCTGCACCAGTGGGCTTGGTCCAGGCTCTCCTCATCTTTCACCCTGGATTTGCTCTCACCTTCTCAGCTCTTGTTCTCTGGACTTTAGGCAATAGACAGTATTCTATTTCAACTCACTCATCAGAGTACATCATGTTTAAAAACACAGCCCTCTAGCTGGGCATCAGCGGCTCATGCCTGTGTGTCCCACACTCTGGGAGGCTGAGGCATGAAGATAACCAACTGCAGCACAGTGTAGGCAATTTAGCAACTTAGTGAGCTGTATCTCAGTGTATACACACATACACACATGCAAACATACACACATGCATACGAACGTATACATACATGTGAACACACATACATGCATGCAAACATACACACATGTGAACATACATACATGCATGCTGACATACACAAAAATGTGAAAATATGTACACACATAGCTGGGGATGTAGCTCAGGGAGAAAGCCCTGGATTCATTCCTCTGCATCATCCCATGGAAAGCCCTAACCCGTCAAATAATCCCTTGGTAGCACCTAGGAGAGTGTCATGCAAGTCACACACCTTGCCTGGCCTCTCGCAGCACCTCCACACCCTTTTACTAAGCTCCAGCCTCTCTGTGCTCTGCTTTTTCCGAAACACCCGACTCTACTGCTGACTCAGTGCTGCTCTGGCAGTGTTGCACTGCCTGGCTCGGAGTTTGCCGTGAGTGACACGGCCAGGCTCCCGGCGCTGTCTGCGAGCGTCACCAGCCGTCCCCCTTCTGCCATGTGTTATTATTGTAGAATTGCTCACATCTGTACTTACTGATGGTTCCAAAGTGCAGTTCAAGAACCACCACAACCCTTCTGCATGTCCTTGAAATCAGTATAGTACTTCTCTGAAGTTATTTGACTTTGCCCAGTAACTAAGATGTTCTTTGCAAGGGTGTTTCAATTGCATTGATAGTGCAACAGAAATTACAGTAAACTGATGTCTTAGCACGCTGGGAGCCAGTGGAAACAAGCTAAGGCCAGGTCACCGAGCCCTTCACTGCCGTGCATTCTGAGTGAGAACACGGAGCCTGCCTCCCTGCAGAAGTCTCTGCATGAGCTTGAGCACCAAGTTTGCTGATTTCAGCTGCTCCGCGTGGAGCCTTAATGTCAACAAACAGGAGGCCGATGAAGCTCCTCTAGCTGCAGCGGAGCACGATGGGTTTCCAGGACCAGCACCGTGACACTGAGCTGTGTGCTGGCCTGGGGACCTCATCTCACCTCTATCCGAATGTGGGACTGAAGGTCCTTCGTGTCCTGGAAGGTGACACACTGAGCCTGTGTGTAATGGATGGCGCTCTATGGCTCATAAAATGAAAGCCATGAAGCTAAAGTCAGACATCTGGAACACTGGTCTGTGTCCTGGGGAGGAAGTTCCAATGCTTTCGGTGATGTCTGATATTTTAAAAATGTGGTTTGAAAATATTAGGTAATAAAATGTGTCAAATTCAGAAATTTCCATAAAACCACGATTCACTGTTTTCCAAATGATTAATGAATTATTTAACAGAACCATGTAGAGCAAAAGATCTCTTCAAAGTGTGAGATGAAATGATTTGTATGTAACAGAGAACAGAAATTTCACTGACAGGGTTTTAGATTCCTCATTACAATTAACCTTTATAAAGCTACTACTTGTAGAGTTTAAGGAAAGGATCAAAGAGAAATATCCCAAAGGCTACTATTCCTAAGGTAGATTTTCTTCAATCACTGCCCCCTGTGCATTTGGTGTGGACGGGTAAGAAGGCACTTGTCTTCTCTGAACGGGGTCTCAAAGAAATCTTCAAGAACATGAAACTGCCATGCTTCCCAGAATAGCTTTTTCAGTAAAAAATAATTTTTATAAAAATTTTTCAAGTTAATATGCAATAACTTTATTATATTTAAAGGAATGAATGAGCAAATAAATTATAAAGTATCAGTTAATATTTCCTACAGTTAGTATCAGTTACTACAAGTGGAAATCTTTGAAGGCTCTCAGTTTTCAAGAATATAAATAGATGTTCAGACTTAAAAAGCCTGAGAGCAGTGTTCACTGGCAAATTTCTCTGTCTCTCCACCAGAATGCTTCACAGATCTGCTTGCAGGTATAGTGGCAGACTTTCCTTGACTGCCCATGCTGGCAAATCAATTTCCTGACCATACTGTATCTCATTAAATACCAGCGCCCAAGTTCAATGACGCCTCCTAGGTCTTGGCAGTATTACTTCCCCCAGCAAGTCCAAGCCATGCTGGTCTTGCGTATCTTCTGTGGGCTGGTAAAGTCCAGCACAGTGTACCAAAGACCTAAGAAGGGAGGAGACAGCATGTTAACCTTCGTAAATATTACTGCTCAACTTATAAAATATGTACTTGCTGCTAACAACTCATAACAATGGAATTCAAACTGTATTTGGTGACTTTAAATTTACTTGTTATAATTAAACTTATGGTCCTGACCTCACTTTCACAAAATAAATATATCTGCTAATTTCTTTGTCTAGTAATATTGATCTTCATTAATATTATGATCTTCATGTATATATCAGATTTCTAACAATATTGCATCAGTCACTTCTCAATTGAAACTTCACTTCATAAACGTTATAGATCACTTTGTAATTTGCTATTCAAATGTACTTGGCAGTAGTGTTGCAGGCACAATTAACTTTTTGCAACTTGATTTGAAATCTGCAGGCAGAAGAGCTGAAATGTAATTTCTGAGTAGTTACGCTTACTATGGTGGTCTAAGGACATACGTAAATATACAAACCCAAAGGGGACGTAGCCTGGGTAGAGGATTCTGGTACATTATGCACAGAAATAACCAGCTGGTCCTCATCAGTGTTACCAGGAGAAAAACCCACTGTATACTTTAAGGCAATGATCCAGCATGTTGCTAATTGGTGTTCCAAGTGAATATCATCCAGGAAACATGAATTTTTACATAAACAGTTCAAAAATATTATGTTACTTACATGAGCACAAACTGTTAATGAAGGTATATCTAGACACAAATTAAGTTTACTTTGTTTTAATTTATATTTAGTAGTATTTTGAAAGCTCAGTAGAGAATCTTCAAACAGAAAAACTAAAGAAATAGTAGCATATATTTATTTTAGGGACAAAGCAGATTTCATGTTTCTTTTCTTAGACATGAAATATTGATAGATACTCAATTACATATTTGTAATGGAGGTAAATACTAAGGATAAGCTGTTAAGTGTAGGAATCACAATTCTTGTTAGTTTGAATTTCACAGAAGAGACATAAAAACAGTAAGGTAACAAAAAAGACTGTCCTAAGGTGTTGTGGTTCTGTTGTATGGTCCAGGATACAATGAACAGAGGGTTTATCTCTCAGTCCTAAAGAGCAAAATGTTGAACAAACTAAAAATCAACAGCTCGTCTTACACCCAGAGATATGAGATCAAAGGAAAAACTACTATCCCTAAAAGTGGAGACAAAGATAAGGGAGCAGAAATCTTTAAGCTTAAATCTTTAATTAGCAATTTCTGTAGAAAAGAGTGTCTGTACATGTTAGGGTTACAAAAACAGGAAGAGTGTTGCAAGCCACACCAAAGGCAAAACGTGCGAGCTGCAGATGCAAAGCAAGTGCTACGATGAGACACAGACATATCATCACTGCAGAACCACAAATACAAAATAGTAATAATCATCTATTGAGCTTTAGAGGGCAAAGTGGACAGTACGCAAGAGTATACGGGTTATGTAGACAGAGTTGTAATTCTGAAAAAGATTTAAAAATAAATTCTAGAATAAATTCTAAATTCAAAAACACTGTAACTGAAATAAAAGATGCCATTGAGGGTGCCATGGTTTGGATGAGTGTTTCCCAAAAGCCCATATGTAAAGGCTTGGTCCCCAGAGTGGGACTGGTAACTGCTGACATTCCTTCCGTGGGATGGGGTGGGTAACTTGGTCCCTAGCCTTCACTTCCTCTCTTAAGGTATCAACACTCTATTGATTTCTCTATGATTTCTCTATGGTGACAGTATGTGTCCCCTTCCCCAGAGGCCTAAACATTAGAACTGCCCATCTTGGTCTTGAATTTCCAGGAACATAATCCAAAGTGTACCTTATTTTAAAAAACAAATTAATAACTCTTACTGCATATTCTTAATCAAGCTATCAAAGTCCTTAAGAATTGCTCTATTTTGAAGAGAGGCCCCACGTACACCAATCCTTCTGACCATAGGATTGACTTTTAACCCTCTCACTTAATGGTAAAGTGATTTAGAACAAATCCTTCATTGTTGTGAGTCTTACTTTTATTATATGTAAAGAGTGATTTTGAGTCCTATCTCAAAGAATGCTCAGCAAATGCATACGCACTATTTAGAAAAAAACCTGCAGCAAACACTGAATTTGGTAGACAATGGATTTATGAGGAAAAAGAATCTACAATTTATTGTAAATTTCCCCCAAAATTGTTCCATTGACTTCGTTAGCCTTCAGAAAATACAATTTTATTGTAAATCACTTAGAAAGCAGTCAAATTGGGACTACTCTACTGTAGAAACTATGAGATTGAGCAATTCCACCTGAAGTTCCAATAGCATGCCTTCCAGAACTAGAGAAAGCAATCCTAAAATTCTTCTGGAATCAGAAGAGATCATAATAGTAAAAGTGATCCTGGACAACAAAGACAAGACACAGGGCATCACAATCCCTGACTTGAAATTGTACTGTAAAGCTACTGCGATTAAAAAAAAACAAAACAAAAGAAAACAAAACAAAAAAAAAATTATGGTACTGGCAAAAAAAAAAAAAAAAAAAAAAACAAAAAAAAAAAACAAACCAGATTTGAAGATGAATGGAATAGATTAGAAGATGCAGAAACAACTGCAGACACGCTAGCCTATCTTACCTTTGACAAATGTTCCAAACACATTCACTGGAAGAAAAATAGCTTCTTTAATAAACGGTGTTGGAAGAACTGTCAAACATTAAAACTGGACTTATATCCTTCACCATGTACTAAGCTAAAATCAGACTGGATTAAAGATTTAATATTGAAACAGAAACATTAAATCTGCTGGAATTGAGAGGAAAACTCTTGAAGACATTGGTGTAGGCAAAGACTTTATGAATAAAACCCAGATTTCACAGGAGTTATCACAAAGAATCAACAAATGCGCTCTCATCCTACTTAAAAGCTTTTGCATAGCAAGCAAAATCACCAACAGAGTGAGGAGACAACCTATAGTATGGTAGAAAATGTTTGTATATAAAATATTTAAGATAGCTAAATAAAAGAATCTCCATAATGGCCTCCTTTGTTATCCACATGGCCTATTCAGAAGCAAATTCAATGCCTCCCTTCACTGAACAGCTCTGTAGGTTCCACACCTTCCCTTGCATACCTTGTCCTAGTCTTTTTGTTCCAGAGAGAATGAGCTCAGCCAAAGCAATGAATCAGGTCACCCCTGCCTTTGCTTTAACCCCCTGTGAGCCATTTTGAGTTGATTTCTGGATGTCTTAAGAAATTTTATTGTGTATAAGGTTTGGTTTTTTTTTTTTTTTTTGCATGTGGATCCAGTATATTTATTGAGGATACAGTCCTTTCTCCACTTAATTGCTTTTGCATCTTTGCCAGAAATAAAATGTCTGTTATGTGAGTATCTATTCTGGGACATCATATTGGTACCTTGGTGGTTTGTCTATCTTGCTATCAGCACCATTTTGTCATGATTGGTGTAACTTTGTGATAAGCTGTGGGACTGGGGAGGGTTGCATCTGCAATTTTGCTTCTTTATCAAACTATTCTGATTCTTTTGTATTTTCTACAGAAATGTAAGAATCAAAATGTTAATTTTTATGAAAAATGATGTTGGTTTTTGATAAGGGACTGTGTTTTGTGATCTTTATTATTTTGTTCTATTTGTTTTTGTGTTTATTCTGTTTTATTTCTAATTTCTGTTTCTTTTTCCTTTTTTTTTATTACCAAGAATTGAAGTCATGACTTTGTGCTGCTGAGCTACATCCCTGGCCCATCATTTATAATTTTTTAAGGAAAGATATGAAGATATATTATAACTTTCTTCTTTTCTAATAAATGTACTTGGTGTTAAAAGAAAAAGAAAGTATGAAGTTGAGATTTTAAAAAAATACCTGAATGGCAAAACTTTTCCAATTCATTAAAAAAATGAGAAAAATGTTTGCAGAATACTGACAGGAAAGAGCAAATGCATGCTAAGCCAAAGCAGGGCTGTGGCTGCTGGAAAGGAAGTACTCCTGGGTTGACAGGAAGTACCCCTGCATTGACAGGAAGTGGTCCTGAGTTGAGAGGAATTAAGAAGTACTTCCTTATATGGGTTCAAGAAAGAGTATCTTTATCAATTAAATAAGCCTGCCTGAGGCACCTGGAAAGCAATAACATCCAGTGAGACGTCTGTGTGTCCCACTGGACATCAGAAATATGCTTCACACTGCACTCAGTGCTGTCTACTCTGGGTCACATGTAAAGGATCTGAGAGGTGGAGGTTATCAACCTACATCCAAAACAAGTCTAACTGAGTCTACTTTCCAAGAATCTGAACTTTGAAGTCAAGCATTACAATCACCTAAGTAAAGAAAAGCCATTTAAATTCTTCCTACCCTACATGACTGTCTATTTTTGTTAAATATTTTTAACCAAACATTCAAAGAGATAATTAAAATTTCATACATGTTTCACAGAATATCAAAATTAAAATAGCAATTTTATGAGCATGGAAGGCATCATTGGTATATTAATTTTGGAGCATTTCATGGTGTTTTTGTTTCAGGAGAAACAAGAAACTGTTTTACAAGAGTGATTATCATGACCTCAAGTGGAAGCAATTTAAACACACCCAGTAAATGAACGCCTTCTGGCTTATTCACATACTAAATTCAGGGGAGGTGGATGGTGAATCTCAACTACACAAGCCTGGGTGGCCTGGATAAACTCAAAACCCGTGTTGAGGGAAAGAAAGAACAAGGCACAGAAGAATAAACACAAGGCTGCTTCTCCAGGAAGCTCAGGTGAGATGAACCAAAACGGTGCTGCTTAGAGAATCACTTATATCTGGTGACAGTGTGGTGAAATTCAGTGGACTTTTCACAGAACGTGGAAAGAGCCATTATTTACCTTTGGGGTGCAGGAGGCCATGTGAGATGGAGGTTTGGAAAATGCTGGTCATAGTGATTCTTAGGACGGACGGTTTTAACATCAGCACTAAGGGTCCAATATGACAAATTTAATCTTTCATGTATTTGGTATATTTAGTAATTAAAAAACAACATGCTAAGATATTGAGATAGTTATTCTATAAAGTAATTATTGTATTACCATGGCATCTTAGTCATTCATATTCTAAAAATAAAATGCAATTTGTATTTATGTGAATGTAAAGAGAAACTAAAAGGTTCTGTTTATAGAATTTGACTTAGAATTTTGGAATATCATTGTACATGAGTTGTAATTCAAATCAAATTCAGTAGATTAACTTTCTCTTTTTGCCATGGACAAATACTTCCTTTTCATTTCTACATATGGGATGCTTGGTATTTAAACTCCCTGCTTTAGAAAGTTATTACCTTTCCTGGTAGACAACTTCCAGGTCCTTCTGGTCATACTCTCAGATTTGAATGGGCCTGGTGGACACTCAGCAAAGCCCAACACAGCCTCTCTTACACCAGTAGGGCACCCGGGGGTGTGGGACGCGTGAACTGCCATGTGGCCACTTCACTAAAATAGATCCTCTCCTTCAAAGTGATTTTCAGAAACATCACTCTCCCAAGCAGACGTTCTGAAATACCATTTCCCATGAAGTATTTAGGTTCTTAATTTAAATGTGAATCTCTGATCTTAAACCATTGCCCGTCTCTCAATTCCAGAGTGCAAATAAATGTCTGTTGATTATAAATATATTTATCTGTTCAGTAACCATACCCATGGGGTTCCACTCCTGTTGTATTGCTATTTCCCTGGGACAATTACTAAGATGATTTTAGAGATATGGAGTATTAAATGAGGTATTCCACAGAGTCTCCACGGAGTGAAAGACTTTCAGGTAGAAACGTCCAGGTAATCATTCCTTTGTCTTCCAGGTGGGTTTGGTAGGAGGTGGAGGGGAGTGTCTCCGCGCTCTCTCCTGAAGTAAAAATGACAGGATCTCAGAGTTTTGGGGAAGAGCATCAGACTGTAATTAAATCACTGAGAAAACCGAAGTGTGGTTTTCGTGTTGCCAGCCAGCAGTTACTGGCAATGTGATGCAGCTTTTAAATGAACATTTCATTACGTATTTCAACACGGTGTACTTACAGAGTCACGCAAAGATTCGTATTCACAGCTTAAACAGTTCTGGAATTTATCTATTTTGTGTATATTAATTTTTCAGTGACTAGAATATGGCTCTGGTCCTTCTTTCCAGCTTAGTAAAGAATCTCACATGAAAAAGAGATTTAATGAAAACTGTGCTCTATACATAACCATTTCAGCTGGTAATTTCCTTCTGATTAAAACAGAAGAACAACCTCATCTGAGCAATCTCTGGCCGAGGTGTTTACTAAGGCTTTATCCTGGATAGCTGAGTGTGTTACTGGTCTACCTCAAATGCTGCTGGAAGGCTCTGTTTGCTTGTTCCTATCGCTGCACTGGTCCAGAATCACAGGCAGCCTCAGGCCCTTGGCAGCCTCACTGATCTTCCCGAGTAACTTGCAAGTCTTTCAGCTGTGATAAACAAGCACTCAAAGAGTTTAACTGTTAAACAATGCTTTCTCTGGCAGAGTTTAGAGAAAATGGAGAGTTTTGATGCCCTACGGTACCCACGGGATGGGATCCTTTTCATTTGTTCCCAAGTATGAAACTCTACTGCTTATATTTTAACTGGAAAACATTTCTAAGATATTGTGGATAGGTTTGTACATCTGCAGCTCATAATTTTATATCTTAGGTGTAATTTAAAAATATGGTGAATATTTACATTTAAGTATTTATTGCAGTAAAAGTCACATGGCCATTAGTCTCTCCAAACGCTCCCCCTCAGTCTGTAAACACCTGTCCCATGGTCCTTGTCACTGTCTGAGTAGTTGTGAAAGTCCTCTCTTGTGATTGTCTTTGTTGGCTGTGTTGCTCAATTGGAGTCCTCAGTGGACTCAAAGCACTGACCTTAACACTGGGCATTTTCTCTTTGGAGAAGACCAGTAAGGTGAAAAATGCGGGATCCAGGGGATAAGGAGGACACACTGCCCCATGTCTGGACACCTACCGTCCAGGTCCAGCAGATGAGGGGGACGCACTGTCACATTGAACTTGACAACAGCATTCCCTGCGAGATAGTTTTTACTACAGCTCAGATCATTTTTTATGCCTAAATCTTGTAGTCTGAACAACTACTTTTAAGATAACAATATGCGATATATTAATGAATGTTAATTTCCTATTTTTCTGGAATTATCATTTTTACTTTTTGGTTTTGTTTTCTTAAAAAAAAAAAAAAAAAAAAAAAGACAATCTGGAAAGAGCATTCCAGAACAGTTTTGGAAAGTGGTAAGGACAATAGGGTAAATGTATTCAAAGCAAACAGGAGGATTTTGAGGGGGACCAATGGTAATGTTTTTTCTTTTTCTTTTTTTTTTTTTTTTTTTTTTTTTACCTAATTGTAGATCATACTTAATGACCAGCTCTTACACAAAAGAGGTAAATGCTATCCAATATTGCTTTTGATTTTCAAATATCATAGACAATAGTTTCTGCCATACCCTTAAAAATCTTTAGACATGGATTGCATGTCAGGATTTGTAAGCATTTCCCCAGGTCTCTCTTATGCTTATCATTTAAAAGAGACCAAGAAATCTATATACTCACTCAGAAGTAATCTGAGATTTGGTAAAACAAAGTATTTGTGATTTATTCTCTTCAGTAAGCAAAGCTGCAGCGACTGTAAGATGCCGTCAAGGCTGATGTTTACACCATCTCACTTGTTGGCTCTAATTTTCAGGAGGACATTTTGTTGATCTCTTATCAAACTCACATGGGAGAGCGGGGTATGTGGTGGTGACACAGAAGTGCACTTGAAATGGTTTTCAGGTTGGGGTGCAATTACTAAGTTGTTGATCCTCACCACACCCTAAGTGGGACTATTCTACACTGTCTAATATATTACGTATCAGGTCGTCCAGAGTATTTGAAGCACATTTACTATATGCTGGACTCTAACTTCCAGTCCATCTAACAGTGTAGTTCCTATTATAACTATCTGCAGTTTGCAATGTATTAAAAAGAAATATAATTTCTAATTATACTAACATGTATTTTACGTCAAAATTCATTACATATTAATCTATAATTACATTTTAAACTTTTCATATGCCAAGAGAGATTTGTTGAGAGAAGGAGAGGACTACAGATATGCAATTACTAATATCAACAGGTAAGCAAAACAATTGTAGTTGTTACCTTAGTTAGTTTTTCTCTTCTGCCCTTCGAAGTTGTGTTATGTTTATTGATTATACAGTGAATTCCCATATATTTTCCTTATAAAGTACTCTTAAAATTTACATAAAATTTCTACAGAGCCTCTACCTTATTTTTGATTTATTGCTGCTTTTAGGTGTTCACTTATGAAGCATATGAAAATGAGCACTGGACTAAAGCAAGTCCTTGTGAAGTCACTTACATCTGCCTGCATGGATGTGCACATTTGCTTCTGTAGGAATTTTAGGAGGAGGTTTTGGTTTGAATGTTGGTTGTTTTTCTTAACCATTTAGGCTCAGTCTGGGATGTGGTGTTTGGCACAGCCTTATTTCCCCTGTCTTTCTGCATGTGGAGGGAAGGTTTTCAGGAGAAACTTGACATGTGGCCTGGGTAGCCTCAGACCACGAATGATGAAAGTCACTGCTCTGCAGATGAAAGAGGCAGAGTTAAGCAATTCTTTATTCTTTCTGTTTTTTTATTGTAATCACTAAGATCTGTTCTTAATCTTCAACTCAAAAATATAATACATCTACTTTGCCCTGCCTGATCTGTTATCTAAGTGGCAATATTTCAATCTATGTCTTTTCTTCTTGGAATCTTCCTAATTATGATTGATTTTTATGCTCTGAATTTTTGTGTAGCTCCCAGAAAATGTTTTAGCAAGTGGGCATTTTTGTAAAATATACTCAAGATTCACCAATAATTTCTTTTACAGTAATACACTCATTCAAAATATTAGACAAATGCCAAAAGTTTTTCCATTTTTTTTTACCCTTTACTGATTAGAAAAGTAACCACAAACAAAAAAACTAAAACCAACTTTCTTCTAGATGTTCAATGTGAGTTTTTTTATCTTTAACCCGGGAAAAATCATCATTTTAATATATTCAGATTTCTATTACAAAATTTAATACATATTTATCTTACAATGTTTACAAATGATGAAAATACCATAAGCCAAAGAATATTGTCCAGGTCTCTCCATTTGGAAAACCCTGAAAACATTTTGATGTGATTTTCAATGTTTCTTTCCTTTAAAATTCACATAATTCTCATGATCTTGAAACTATAGTGCAGTATGACTTTAAATCTGTTTTGCCCATCCAGCATCACAGTATGAGAACAGGTTCTTGTGTAGATGTAACATGAGAACTAGTATTGCAGGATTCAATGAATGAGTCCCCTACTGGAGCCTGATGTTATTTTATAATTTTAACTATTTTCAATAATATATAGCACATTATGGTTAATAAATCATCCTGTGTATGTTTGACTAGAATTTCGAGATCTATTCTGAGATAATAAGCTATTGCCTCAAAGTGCGTGGACTTTTAAAAAAACGTTTGTGCATATTAACATGTTGTCCTACAAAAACACACTAGCATGATTTCATCAGAAACGAGTCATTTCATCATTCCATAGGGACCTCTCAGAATGAACTGTCCTGGACATCAACAGCAACAATCAAAGTGAAGTTGTTAGTGAGGCTTAAATGCAAGAAGCTAGGAATGTGTAATACCCACAGCCTGTGCTACATGTAAGATGTTTACTTGATTTTCTACTTAGAGTGATGTGATTTGTGGTGTCAGTGACGGGAACTCAATAGCGTTTCTTCAGATCCAAACCTACTAAAGGAACTTGTTATAGTTATGAGTGCTAAGCAGTAGGGTAAGCACTTTTTATTGAGTAGTTTTTTCCAAGTACCATGAATATCAAATGCTGGAAACAAAGCAAAATATTCCCGTAAAATTCATTTTCCGGAAGGTCAAAGTGATTTGTCCAGATTTCTCACATGGACTGCAAAGATAAATTTGTTAGAAAACATGGTTTAGAACAGAATTTGGAAATGAATTGAATTATTTTTAAAAATTACCTCTTAAATATATGTCTGCACTGAAATTTGTTTAATGATGCATATCCCAATACCACACAGTACATTTCCAATGGAATTACTGAGTAAATTTGTGTATAGGGTTCCATTTTTTTTTTTTTTTGATAAAAGGTCACAGGAAGAGTGATGTTTTCCAACTTGTAAACATTTGAATTTTATCCGTTTCATATTCATGAGGAAAACATGCACATAAGACGAAAACTAGAACTTGACTGTCTTTCTGGACTCCAGGCCAGAGCTGGAGAGCTGGATGGTGTGAGCAGACCAGGCTCTTGTCTGAAGTCACGGTGTCCTAGGAGTCTGAAAACCCACTGCTACCTGGTGCTTCCTCTGCGCCCTGATCAGCTGACTGAACTTCCTCCTTTACACTGCTGGTAAAGCAAGTCAGGATACGAAACAAACTCACAAACGAGGAGCAAAGGGTTCTTAGCCTACCTCTCCTGGGCATTCTCTATTGCCGGCACACAGCGTTAGCTTTTTAACACTGTGGGAGGCCTTCTTTCAGAAGTTCATTAGGACATTTAGGAACAAGTTATAGGAAAAAGAAATTATATTAGAATACGAACACTGAGCATAAGTGTTTAATTGTCTTACCCAAAGACTACACGTGTACTATAGATCCCTTGTATCCCCAGATGCAGTTAGAAGTACTTCACGTGGAGTCAAAGATGAATAGAAGTCAGGAATATTCCAGATGATTTTATGTCTAAATAGATTTCTGTACACCTACTTATTTACTGTGAATGTAAAGAAAAACATGTTAAATTTATACCAAAGTATAAATTAGAATATTGTCATAACATTCAACTACTAGTATATTTTCAACTATTTTAACAAAAGTGGGAAAAGGGTCTACTCTCACGCTGTACTATCTTAAACAATGCTAAAAGAGTAAATTCGTATTTCTGTACATGTGTTATCTATTCATTACTCATTCCTGAGACAAGCGGGAGGCTTACTTTAAGGTTTGGGCTCACCGCATCTCTGGGAGGTTATATCTCCATCCTCCCCTTGTGAACACATGTGAGACACTGAGCTTCTCTGGATTTTACCAATGTGTGTGGGGGCCACTTCTTCAAACTCTCCAGTTTCACAAATGAGCAACACTGGTCCCTTTCCTCTTGTTTCTTATGGCATGTGTGGTGAGACTGCGCATCTCTGTCTGTAGGTCTGTGTGTCTGTTGCTTCCTGGACCAGCTGTCTGTATCAGCAGCGTTTGCTCAGTGATCCACTGGTTCTTCACTGAGTCAGGCTAGGACTGCAGCTCACGGCCTCGGGAGTCTTCCACAGCGAAGAGTCGGGAGCGGCCTGCAGCTGGCGTGGCTCACCATGGCCAGGGTGAGTGCAGCCCAGCTGCCAGCCCCGTGGAACGTGGAACGTGGAACGTGGAACGTGGAATGCAGGGCAAGTTCTCTCCGGCAAGAAAACATGCTCTCCCTAGGCCTGGAAGAGATGCTGTTTAACTTGGTATTGATGTGACTCGGTGATATGGTTCCTGAGGGTCCTGGGAGGCATCACGTCCTGAGCATGGGAGGTGGACACAAAGAGCGAATGTGAATTTGAAGAGTGGCAGCATCTGCCAGGTGGGAAGTTTTCGCATTTTTTTGTGAATGAAAGACTTTTATATGTAAATACATAACGGGGTTATTTAACACTTGCCAAAATTCAGTGGTTCAAAGAAAAAACCAAAATACATAATATCACTTACTATTAGAAAATAGAGTAAAAGTGTTTAAAAAGAAGAAAATCTCAAATAATATTTTTCAGGAAAAAAAATGAGAAGGCATTTTGTTCAAAAGCAACAAATGCTATTGAGAAAGAAACTGAAAAAATTACATATTAAGACTACTAATTGCAAGAAATATAGCAAGAGTTATATTTCTGATTATTGGATTAGACACAGAAAAAGTGAAAGAACCTTCTACCAGACTAGGGAATCACGGAAGGTGTTTCAAGTTAGGACACAAAGTCTCAAGCAGTGGAGGACACAGGCAAGGTACCCATGTGTACTCTCACTTGGGCTGCAAGAAAATAGAAGCAGGACGGAAAGAAGGAAGATCAAAGAAGGCAGAGAAAAAAGTTTGGCTGAACTAGGGGGAGAGTAAGTGCTCGGATGCGAGATGACCACTGCTAACTGAAGAAGCCTCACAGACCAGGACAGGTGCATGAAGAGAACCAACACCAGCTTCCAGGAAGGAAGGAAACTAAAGGTCTATTAGGAAGCAGAGACAGCTGGCCCAGCAGGATGAAGGACAGGCCATGGTAGAGTCACATGGCACACACTGGGGCAGATGTCAAGCTCCACCCGGTGGAAACCATGAAATGACTCCATCCAAGTGCATGCATTCTGAGATTAGAAAACATTATCAACATGAATAGTCATGGAAGTAATAAGCAAAATGAAAGCAAGTTTTAAGATAATGAATCCAAGGAAAGCCATAAGACATGATTTCAGTACAGATAAAAGATGTAAATCTGGTTATACCTACCCTGCTCTAAGTTTTAAGAGTCATATCATAATTAAAGAGCTATGACATAAGCCCTATAATTTTTCCCTGCACATGTGAAACTTAAAAATCTGAGCCTGTTTGTTCTTTCTCCACAAAGGCACAGCCTGGTGAAGCTTATGTTTGAAGCACATTTATAGGACACACAGGGTGTGCAAGAAACATTATAGAACTCAAACTTACGATGCATTTAACAAAGCACCCGACATGAAAAAGGGGGGAAGAGGTGCTTTGTTGTAGTCTTTGACTGCCTGTTGAGGTTGTCAGAGGATATGGAACGATAGCTGTGTGAGAAGAATAAAAATGACCATTAGGAAAATAAAATAATTTATGAAACAGGCACTCAGCAGCTTAGAAATAAACTTGGAGTCCAGCTAAAGCTGCAGTTTGGGAAGAAACGGTATAAAATATATTTCAAAGTTTAAAGTGAGAGCAAAAGTAAAATGTGCATAATTATTCAATTTAAAGGCAAAGAAAGTGAGTAAAAAGTTGAAAGGCTGCATGCATAGTCCTACTTTAACCACAGGAAAACTGAAGGAAAAGAATTAAAAGTTATATTTGTTTTTTATGGCTCAATAAATATTGGCCCTCTATTATTTTTCTGTAAAGTGAAACAAAACTTTTTATTTAATTCCCAGGTTTGGAGAGCTATCTGCTTTATGATAAAATAGAAGACAATATTTTGGCATTCTACTTACAATATTTTGTGTGCTGAGAGCTTAAAATTAACTTACATGGGCGCCTATTTTAATTTTTCAAATAAACGAAATGAAGGGCAGAGAGAGACTGAGGGAAGGAAGAGAGAACTACACTGGTTATGCTGATTGGTGTGCGGCAATGTGTCCCCAGCAGCTTAGCCTCCAAAATTGAGAGTTAATCTGGTGATGGATCAAAGGGACAGGAGAAAGGGGACAAAAGCCTCCAATCTGACACAATACCTGGTCACATAATTCAGAGTCAGATTTGCTTAAATTCCGAGGCTTTGAGTAAAGTGGCATTGAAGGCCCTGGCGCACCTGCTAGGGAGCACTTGATAAATCAGACAGCGCTGAGAACAATTTACAGAAATGGCAAGATTAGTTCTGTAAAATTAAATCTAATTAAAGGTTTACGAAATGCATCAAACTTGTTTCGTGCTTTAGCTTTTTCATTAAAAAATTCTGTGTTGTTTCCTTTTTCTCCCACACTTTCTCAATAAAACCCTTTAACATCTGATTCTAATTCTGTTTTACTTTTTATATTAATCCAATTAGATAATCCATTAAACAAATGGGAGGAAATAGCATTAATGATATGTTGTACTTGCATTATGAAGTTAATTGGATTAACTAAATCAGCTATTTTGCATTCAAGTCTGCATATAGTTTTAACATTTAAAACAAGAAATCAAGGTGATACAGATTTCTGCGGTTTTCTCTCTTCTTTATAAAGCAGAGGTTGGTGAGACCACATACTACTAACAAGCCTAAAGTTTAAAGGAAAAAAAAATGGGCAAAATAAACTTAAAGAAAATGAAACAAACATGAAAAAAATCTTGGAAATTTAAAGAAGATACAGAAATTTACCATCCTGTCGAAACTTATTTAGACACTTATTTAAACTTAATTTGAATTAAAAACCATGGAGCAAAATTGACATTTTACTTTTGTTTCAAAAATATATGAAATTTCCAGGTAAGCTTTCACTGGGGTTGTGGGAAAGCCAGGTCCATAGTTTCCTGTAACACAATAGGTATCTCATTTGCAAGTGAGATCCTCCTCAGGGAATCCTGAGGGACACACATCAGGTTTCAGTCCCACCCCAGGGCTGTTTACGTAGGTCAGCACAGCTCTGCAGTCTCCAGCAATGACACCCAACTTCCCTAGAAGGCGTGAGGGCTGGAAATTCCACCTCCAGAAAAGAGCATGTGTCCTACATCCTGGGTGACCCCAATCATTTATTTTTACCTAAAAAAGCTCACAGCACTGGACCATGGCAGTTAAAAGGACAGATATGATCATTTACGTCAGGGCTGCTCTAGAAGAATTACATCTGATTCAAAATACTGTATCACTATGTCCCATGAATTTTATATCTAGAAGTGAAAGTTGGTTTTGCATTGCATTCATTCTAGCTTTACAAATTTGTCTTTGAGGATATAGTTTTTTTTCAGAAAAATGAAAATCACTACTAAATCTGACCATGAAAGATAGTACCAAAAGGTCTGAAACACTCTCATTTAATAGTTAATATTCTTAGACTAAAGAAGGCTTTGGTTTCTCCTAATCAAAGTGCCGCTTTAACTTTAACAGGGAAAGTCAGTAAAATTGTATTATAAGTTCTGTAGAATATTTTAAATGATGGGATAAACATTCAGAAATCTGAGTTATGCATAATAAACAAAAGGGTTTAGGAATTTAGAGTTAATCAAATGCAACTTTGTGGGCAACTCTAACTTTCAGTGAGTATGTGTACATATCCTAGCCACAGTCGAATAGACTCACTGTATTTATGTATGTATGTGACCTCTACATTTGAATAAATCCTTTTCCATTGCTAACCCACACTACCTGACACTGGACAATGTATAAGAAAAGGAATTACGTAGCTCATCGGTGTGGAGGGTCAGAAGGAGCCTTGGTGAGCAGCTCATGGAAGAGGACAGGGAGGCAGAATCATGGGGAGGGGAGACAGATCTCAGGTCAGATGAGGAGACAGAGACCAGCAGGGGCCTGCCTTGCTGCTTACAGCAGCATGCTCCTGAGAACTGGGAGGCTTCCCTGAGAACTGTGGTTCCTTCTGAGACCAGAGCCCTGAGTGAGACCAGAGCCCTTGTGAAACTTCCTTTAGACTGCCCTTACCATCCCTGCACCCCTTAACTTCACTATTGGGGGAACTAACTCTCCTCTCTGTAAATCACCTGGAGACCACAGCAGCTTCTCAAGTGGAATCTTAGCCAATGACAGTCTTTTAACTAAAATGTTGTCTTGAATTGTCTCTTTCTTTTAAATTTTGTAGGAAAGTAAAGCCTGATCATACAAGTGTGGTTCTACAGTGGACTGTCCAGGACCCACTGAAGAGGAATTCTCCCTTCCTCTTCGTGTCTTTAGCCACGTGCTACAAGCCACGAAATGGAAAGCTTCTCTGAAATTGGGAAACATTCCTGACCAAAGCTGCATCCATTGTAAGGCTGACAAGAGCTTGGGGGGAAACCCAGCATCACAGAGAAGCAGACACTGCACAATTTCCCTTCACAGCAGGAACCTGTGACAGCAAAACCCCGCTGCCCAGCCTGCATGGGAGCAGCCGGCACACATCACCTGCCCTGTGCCTTCCCCTACCCACTGTCAGTAGATACACTCAGAGTGGGGTGCTGTCAGACTTCACCGCACCAGGCCTGACTTCAGCCTTCCCTGCACTCCTGCTGTCTGGAGGAGATACTCCATCCCAATGTGATTTGGTGATCTCACCTCAACTTCTAGAAGCTACCTGGGACCTCCGCCTTGGGACACGCCCTGATTCTCTGGGTTTGCTCTTCTGGGTCCTCCTTACCTGTGTCCAGCCCAAACTCTGCTCTTGGGTGCTGGCTGCCTGGGTGGATGGAAGGAAATTTCTTCCCCTGGCTTTCAGTTGAATTCAGTCAACAATTTGTGGGCAGGAAATCACATCATGAAGGAAACAAAAGTGATCTAAAGATGTGTTGTTTTCTAAAAGCCCATAAAGCCATGTGTGGAACTTTTAGATTTTTAAAGAAACAAATTTAAAGACAAGTTTTTGAGACATAGTTGTTGCATAGTTTAGGCTGGCCTGAAACTCACTAGGTAACCTAGGCTGCCCTGAACTCATAGTGATTCTTTTGTCTCAGCTTCCTGAATGATACAACAATTACAGACATGTGCCACCAGGTCTGGTCCCAAACTTGGTTTTAAGTGAGTTTTTAATTACATAATTAACACTAACAAACACAAACAAATCACCTGTCTTTGATTATTGGAGCTTTTTTGCTGCTAGACAAGGTTGGTGGTTGAATTCTACTACATTTTTCATTTTAATCACTGTATTCTTCAGTTCTGGGATTCCTATTTAAGTTTTTTAAAGATTTAAATCTCTATTAGATGTTTTTTTTTTTTTCTTTGTGTACTATTTTCTTGATTTTGTGGAATCTCCTGTATGTTTTCTTGAACTTTGCTAAGTTTTATTGAAATAATTATATCCAAAGTTTTGTCAGGGAAATTCATACATTTTTAGATTTTGGAGTCCATTCCTGGACAGTGAGAGCATCTGCTGGTGTTTGTTGTTGTCTTGTCCTGCAGCACATTTGGTACTCTCTCACCTCTCCTGGACTCTGTGGCTGTGTTGAATGGAGGACAATTTTCCAAGACAGGAAACTCTGGGGTGCCAGGTTGTCTGTCTGGGGTGAGGGCTGTGGTGTCACTTCTCCCCAGCTTCATCAGTTGGGTTGAGTGATCACACAGATGACAGGCTTCCGTGGGGGCTAAGCCTGTGGATATTCACCATGGAAGGTGGGTGCTCTGGATTTTCCTTCTCGTTCTGCTTTTTCCACCAGGGACGTCCAGCCAATGTACCCACTGGGTGCTGTTAACTATGCAGCTCTGCCCATGGTGGTGATGGTACCAGTGTTAATGTGCAGCCTTGTGGAGCAAGCAGAGCCCAGTATGGGAAGCAGGAGCGGCATGGGGACCAGGGTGCTGGGACATTAGTGGATGGGCATGGCCAGGGTGTTGATCATGTGTGGGGCATAGGGCTGTGAAGCAGCAGGGAAGTCATCACCCAGAGCACAGCAGGCACAGAATGTGGCTCAGAGGCAGACACAGGTGCACCCCAGCTTGGACCAGTACTGGGTTACGAGGCTTGGGCATGAACAGCACAGATGTGAAACCAGGTCTGCTGCAGGCACAGCAGTGGACCCAACACTTTGCACGTTGGGAGTGGACTGCACAGTGAGATGGTGGCCAAGATGTACAGGTCTTGGGCTTCCGAGGATGGCTGCAGAACTAATGTCTGTGCTGTGGGCATCTGTGCAGTGACCAGGTCGTAGAGCCTGGGCAAGGCTGCCCAAGGACCTTGGTGGCTCCAGTGTTTGAATCTTAGGTGTGCACAGTTTGGCCAGAAGTTGGGTCTGGTGATTTAGGTGCAGAACGGGCAAGACCAGGGACTGAGTTGTGAGGACACAAAGGTAGTGCAGCTAGGGCCACAGAAGGCTTAAAGATGAGGTCTTCTGACCTGATTGGATGTGTATGTGGCACACAACCTAAGAAACACTGTTTCTACTGCTTCCTTGATGCACTGACATTATTTTATTGTTGATTAATAGGATTTTGGTGGTTTTTTGCTTTGCTATGACGGAACACTTGATTTACTTTCATTTTGCCTGTAATACACAACAAAGATGAATGCAGAGAGAAGATGGGAAATTTATAATGCAAAATAACATCAACTTTTTGAAAACATCAACATACATAGAACAACTGCAATTTTCAGCACAAAAATTGATATTGTACTGAAATTAAGCCACATTGCCAGAAGTAGGGTAAATCCCACTTTTCACTTAATTCTGATTTGTAATGAAAACAATGTAATAGAAATACATTTAACATTTAAATCATAAATAATTATGCATTTGGAAATGTTTAACTACTCAATATAATTGTACTTAGGTAGTTACAGTAACATATGGCCTATGGACCTATGAACCTAGGTAGTTATAATAACCCATGAACAAGAAAAATGTCAGTACTCACATTTTAAATAGCTTGATACAAAAGTAGCCTATCCTACTGAGTAGATTTATTAATCATATTAAATGAACTATACTGAGTGCTGAAGAATGTAGAAGTTTAAAATAATGTCAGGGCAAAAGCTTTACAATTCTAACAGTTATATTTATTTAAATTTCACAAGTTGTTGGAACTTCCTTGTTCATAATAAAATACCAAATACACTTTTCTAAATGAACTCTTACAATTGAGAGAGTTATTGTAGAAGCCAGAATTTATGTATAGTATTTTACCTTAGATATTTAGACCCTTTTTGGGAGGCTTCCCTTTTGTATTGAGAAAAACCATTCATTTTTTATTTGTTTTAAAAGAGATTAAGATAAAAGAGGACATAAGAACACAGATCAATTTCTTACTACAGTGTGCAAAGTTTTTAAAAACATGCTGGTATTTTGTTGGCACGGCACCATTAGCATGTTGCAATGGTGGAGAAATAGTAATAATATCAGTGCTTTGCTGCATTCCTTTAACATATTAAGTACTGAGGCCTGCGGGCACAGTAATTGCTAACACTCCTTTGAAGCCATGTGTCTGTACGTACTTCAAGATGACCAGGGAATTGGAATCTGAATATACAATGCCAGTTCTTTTGATTATTTTTTGAGTGCTAAATTTTACAGCAACTTTTATGAAACCCATTGGAAGATATTTTTTCTTATACCAAATCATTTTTATTTTGACTTAGAAATGAATGTTCAAGCTTTTGATATGAACTTGAAGCAAAATACTGAAATGCAGAGGGTAATATTTTATGAATTAATGGATGGGACAAGAATTACAGTATGATGTTGTGTGAACTTACACATATAAATCAGCACCTATTTAAAGCATATAACTGTCTTTTCAATAAAATGCAATACTACGGTATTAATCATTTCCCTATAAAATATGCTGGATTATTTTTATATCATTGTGCCAAATTATTGGTGATGTGGCAAAAGTAATTAGAGGAAGTTATCCATTTCATTGCCACACTAAATAAGTGTGATATAAGCATTTGATGTAACAATTCATCCCTTCTCCCAGGCAAGTGAATAATTTCTTCACACCTGAAGAATATTATTTAAACGTCCATGACAAAATGTATCTGAATAGCAGTGGCTTCTCAAAGTGTTTTCCTACTTTTAATGGGACAGAGAAAAATTGAAATCACAATAGTAGAGAATGCAAATATTACCATATGTCTACTTTTCAAGTCTAAAAAGGCTGTGTATCACAGGAAGAGCCAGAGAAAGAGGAGGCAAAACTATGGCGAGCTTCTCGAGGCACTGGGGATTTCAACAAGGCACATGTCTCCTTCTGAAAGCAAGCAGGTCTTAGGCTGTCCTGCTTCTAACCCTTCAGGCTGAAGACTCATCACATCAGCCAGCAATGCCATTTGCACTTGGAATTCTCAGCTTCCTGCATCTTTGGGACATCTGCATTTGGGGACGGTGGAGAAGGAGCAGGGGAAAGTGGAGCCACCCATTCTTCCTGGGATCAGGGATCTGGGTAACTGCCACGTGTGTCGCGGGTCTCTGCTGGCTCCCAGGAAAGAAGCTTCCTTGTTCATCTAGGAGGGAACTGGAGCTAGAGGAATGAACATGAGGTGGGAAATTGGGGTGAATATGCAGTTCCGTAGCTCAAGGAGGAACGTGGGTGTGTGCGTGCATGTGTGTGTGTGTGTGTGTGTGTCTGTGTGTGTCTGTGTGTGTCTGTGTGTCTGTCTCTGTGTGCACCTTCATGGAGGCATTATTTGTCCACTGGTTTTAGTTTCTTGTCTGTATCTGTATGCAATCCAGGGAGCAGGCAAGAGTCAGATATTTATAGGAATACATTTCTCCATCAGTCCATAACAAGGAGTCCTGAGGAGAAAGGTGGGATTAGAACAGCGGGCTAAGGTCAAATAAATTGTCTGAAATCTGAAAGCCAGCTAAAACGAGTTCAGACTGGAATTATGCAAGAGTTAACAGAAGTGTGTGTATTGTGAAATTGTATGTCACCAGTAAATCATATTTACAAAGGGTCTTTAAAATATGTGAGCCTATATTTAAACATCCAGGAACAAAGTTTAATAGTATACAGATGTAAAAGTGAATATAAATTGTAAGAAACTCTAATAGTTTAAATTGACAGTTACATATTTTCAAATGTTTTTATGTAAAACTTTTTATATCTTTTATGGTTTTTTTTACAATTACTTTTAAAATGAAGCAGTTTATTTAAAATATGTGTGGATTAGATAGTGCTGGTCTTTTAAAAATACCATCTGAATCTAATCCAGAGGAAACATTTGATGTCTCCTTTTCTATTATATTCTTGTGCTCTTCATACTGTGTGATTGACTTTGTCTTTGATGAAAAATCTATTCTTCCCTGTTATTCAGTTATTTGCCCTGACACCTATTATTGGCGACACATATGTTCACAAGATATTTAATGCATAACTTGATTCATCTTCACAAATGTCCTAAGACACAGGTAAAGTGAGAATTACTCTCACTCTACTAGAGATCAGGAGGCTAAACTTAAGAGAATCATAGAAAAAAGACATAAAGACATCAAACCTGTTAGGTCTTCTGAAGCCAAAGGACGGTGCTCTCCTCATCATAAACCATCTCGAAATTTGCATTTCTGTTCTGTATCCTACCTGAATCTTCTGAGAGTCAAAAATATTCTCGTGAGGTGAAGAAGAGAGTTAGAGAGAAGTGCTCCATTCCACAGAGCCTGTGAAGCTCAGCTTCTGTACCAAGCACACGTGAAGTTTGGGAGCTCATAACAGGAGGCACCTGGAACCCGGGGTGGGTGGTGGTTCTCAGAGGGCTTGATGCTTGGTCCTCATCACTCAGTGCTGGGTGCTTGGTCCTCATCACTCAGTGCTGGGTGCTTGGTCCTCATCTCTCAGTACTGGATGCTTGATCTTCCTCTATCAGTGCTGGATGCTTGGTCCTCATTTCTCAGAGTGTTTCTTGAAGCTCTTCCCCATGCCCAGCACGTCCACAGGAGAGATGACTTCCAGTCTATTCTTCTACCTCCTGACAGACCCAGGAATAGCTGTGTGGCTGCTGTACTTTAGCGAACACTGAGCAACATGTTGGGGACCACAAATTCATGTTGACTAATTCTGCATATTTCCCCAAAAGATAAAATGATGGTTTGGAATTATTCATTCCATCCATCTGAGATTCCCCACCGACTCTTCTTAGTACAAGACCATCCATTCCCTCTTGCATCTCCCAGGATTATATTTGCTCATTGAGTCATAAACTCTTTGAGTCTCCCACTAAATTTGAATATTTCCCTAGGCCTGTGTATCTCTGTATATGCCCAATAAATAGTGGCTGTTTCAGACTGTCGGGTTTGATGCATCTGGAGACATCAACTTCCCAGTCAGTTATGTGTCACTAAACTCATCTCTCTCTGTTTTTAATTTTAGCCTCTTGCCATACCCTTAACACAGACAATCGGGGCTCTTTACTGGCTCCCCATTATAAGATTCCTTCATCTCCATATGTTTGTGCCTTGATACAGATCATTTTGAAAAGCCCAATTGTGCTTAAAACGCAGACAAAATTCATATGACTATGCATGAGCATGGAGAAAGCATTTAACAAACTCCAAAGTCTTTCATGGTAGAAGCACTCAACAAATTAGGAATAAAAGGGAGTGTTTCAACCTGAAGAGTATCTATGAAACCCACAGTTCACGTCATACTTCATATTGAAATACCGCACATCTGTCTGATTTCCATTCTTGCAATTTCTTTTCAGAATGACATCGGGAGTTCTAAATAGGATAGTGGTCGACTAAAAGAAGTAAAAGAGATCCAGATTAAAAGGGAAGGGATAAAAATCATACCTATTTGCCAATGGCAGACAAAGTCTTCAGTCTAAAACACTATGAGAAAACTACAAAGCCGTTTAAAAAATAGTTGCATGATTAAAGATTATTATACAGAAATGAGTTTCATTACTGTATACTTGCATATTAATTTTCCATTGCTGCTGTAACAAAAAACTTCACATTTGGTAACTTAGCTGGGTTAGTACCCAGCTCTGCAGGTCACCAGGGCCAATAGAGCAGAGATACAGGTATCGGGCTTTAAGGGGAAATTCACTTTTACTTCTTCAGGCTGCGTGTAACCCTGCTTCCCTTGTCACAGATGTCTGCTCTCTGAGAGCCCAGAACAAAATAAGGAGTGACTGTTAATCATTACGGGATTTCTTTTCAGAGTGATGGAAGTGTTTCCAAATTGATTACAGTGACAACAACACAACTCTCCCAATACTCTAAAATCAATTAGATAATAGACTTCCCACAGATACATAGCATGGCACTGGAATTGTACCGCACTAAAATGTGAAAATTATGAAAAAAATAAGAAAATGGCACGGAGAGTTTATATAGATAAAGAATAAAAACAATTGTCAACTACTATAATATTTTCACAAAAAATGAAAATTGCTGTTTTTTAGCCATATTTTGAGTCCAGTCAAAATAACAAGAATTATTATAAGAAGATAGAGGAAAATTGGAAATAAGTGAGAAAAAATGTCACAAGGAAAAACTGCAGTCCAATTTTATGTGTAAATGTTATTTCCTATTAATTATGATAATTTGAGAAATACAAATCCAAAATGACAGAATTTATATACATGACATGGAAACCATTTTTCAAAATGCAGTGTTAATCTGTTTATTTGAGCATAATGTAACATCTAAATGAACAATAGCTTGAATCATCTCATGTTTTAATGTGACTAATCAAAATGTGTATGACACGTCAAAAAAGATTCAGGATATTTCAGCCACTTACAAAAGATGAGAAAGATAAACCTTATATATAGATGAAATATTTTTATTGAGGCTTTAAATTTGACATTTAAACATGCTAAGGTCTAGGGCAGGATTCCAGTGTTTGGCAAAAGCACTAATGTTACTGTAGATGCTGAGTGAGTTATGACCAATCAGAGAGATGCAGCACCTTTCCAAATGCCAGAGTATAAAGTTTGTCATGGCGACCTGAAGAGATACTAAGATGTTAGTAAATTTAGAGCATTGCAAGAAAGATGATTCTTTGTGCACAGGTAGTCACCCTGTGAAATTCATAGCCCCAGGAAGAGAGCTCAGTGAGTATGAAGTGCTGGAATCTCATGAGAAATAATCAAAGTTTATGTGAAGTCAGACGTTGACAAAACTTCCAGCAAACAAAATGTAATAGGTGAGTTGTGGTAAAAATCTGGAGAAGCCAATGTACTCAGCAAGAAGACATCTGACCACAATATGCAACAGAGTGCGGTGTGTGAGCTTAGGGATGCAGCGCAGTCACCACCACCAAGAAGGGCGTGTGCTGAGTGGACACAGCAGGAGCAGCACTGAGGAGGGGGGAGCTGAGTGTGCACAGCAGGTAAAGCACGGAAGAGGGAGTGCTGAGTGTGAGCAGCAGGAGCAGCACTGAGGAGGGGGGAGCTGAGTGTGCACAGCAGGTAAAGCACTGAAGAGGGAGTGCTGGGTGTGAGCAGCAGGACAGGACTGAGGAGGCAGGTGCTGAGTGTGCACAGGAGGGACAGCACTGAGGAGGGTTGTGCTGAGTGTGCACAGCAGGGGCAGCACCGAGGAGGGCGTGTGCTGAGTGTGCACAGGAGGAGCAGCAGTGAGGAGGGCCTGTGCTGAGTGTGGGCAGGAGGGACTTTAGTGAGGAGGGTTTGTCCTCAGGGTGTTTTCCTTGCCAGCCCAGCAGAGAAAGGTGACCTCCTCCATTTCCCTGGTCTGATGACTCATTCACTTTGTGAACAATGAAGGTCCCTTTTGGAAAAAGCCCTCACTTGTCTCTGTTTTACTTACTGTGGTTTCGGTTTACTTAAATTTTCTCTTTTTATTCATTCATGTTTGAGATACAGCATCTCATCTTGGGGACTCTTGTGCATCCCTATGCTTTCCCAGCTCCCCATCCCTTAGATTCCTTTCCCCTGTAGAGAGTCTGTCTCTCAGGGTCTTATCATCTTTCTCCTCTTCTGCTCTTTAAATTATTTCTAGTTTGGACTTCTGCTACAAAAGTACAGATGAGAACAAGATGAAAAGAGAGCTATGGGAATTGAAGGAGTTTTAATTTTTTAAGCCCTGGAAGCTACTTCCAGTGATGCCAGCCACCCTCTGCATCACCTGTTTGATAAAAGTTGTCACACTGTCCCCCACATGGTAGCTATTGTAATGGTTTGTGTCTGGATTCCCCCCCCCCCCAAAAGCCTCATGCAGTCACAGGCATGGGCTTCTAAAGTTTGTGATTGATTCATGGTCTAATGCTAGGATCATGAGTCAGTCCTCACACCCTGGGGCGGGTAGCCACCATACAGTGTAAGGGAGGGAAAGAGACTTTCTCTCTGTCTCCTCCCCTTTTGCTTTTGCTGATTTTTCTATTTTCTGCCTCGGTAGAGTGTTGCCCCTGTGCCATGCCACCCTACTTAGAGTCACGTGATTGTGGACTGAAACCTCTATGAACTGAGTGATAAATAAACTTTTCTTTCCTTAGTTTTGGGTATTTGGAATTTTGTCTCAGTAATGAGAGAAGATTAACCAAGACAGAATTTGGTACCAGAGAAGTGGAGCCATTGTTAGAACTATACCTCAACATTTGGTTAAGAGCTTCTGGTACTAGCTTATGGGAAGAGATTGGAAAGGTAGAGAGATGCCATCTGAAAGAGTAGAGCTGGAATGCCATAGGCTATTCTGTATTGGACATCATGATCAGAACCAGAAGACCAGAAGCCTGATAGAAATCATGCTGGTTAAAACCAGGCTTAGGAGGTTTCTGCTAGGAAAAAGGCCTGCATTAGCTGTGGGACTCCAGACAATGTGTGTTATGGCTTGGCAGAAAGTTTGTGTGCATTTTTCTAGTGTTCAGACTTTGCCTGAGACTGAGATTAGAGGTGAAAGACTAATAAACTCTCAGAAGAAATTTCCAGGCAGTTGAATGTTGAGGCGGTGATGTGACTATTGTTGGGAGCTTTAAGCCACATTTATATTGAGAATCAAGAGCAAATAGCCCAGCAGGATGACTTAAAATGTTGTGAACTTGGCCAGAAAGGAAGCTCAAGTACAGCTGTGGACTACAATGAGAGAGCAGAGGAGACATCAACTGCTAAGAAGGAACATGACAACAGCAAAGTGGCCTGAGAGCATCAGAAAAATCAGCAAGGCTCTACCCTTTTCAGGGTCAAAATTGCAAAAGGGAAAGACTTTGTTTGAGAAGGAAGCTGTAGGGAACCATGTTCCAGGATGGTGGTGACACAGAGAATTTGTTCCTCAGAATCAGATTCATGGTGCCCACTGATCCAACCACTCAAGTCCTGTGCCCAGGAGAGAAGAAAGCCTGACTACTGTGCCAGCTGGCAGCAGACCTTGACAACATCCATGTAGTGCTTGTTTTACATGCTTGAAGGGTACAAGAATTATGGGGTTAAAAAGATTTGTAACTCAATTTCAGAAGGCCTGGGAGGCCAGGCAGTGTGCCCCTGAGAGGGCAGTGTGTGGAGCTGTGAGTGTAAAGCTGAAGGTGCAGTGGAGACCTCAGAAGTTTGGAAAAGACAGGAACATGGATCAAAAGAAAGTTGCAAGGAGGGAGCAAAGTGGGCCCAAGAGAAAAGCCATGGGAGCTACAACCACCAGAAGTGCCAGAGGGGTGGAGTCACACAAGCTTTGGAGCTCACAATGTGCCATGTATTCCCTCAAATAGTACACGTGGAACTCCAGCACTTAACATTTGCTCTGCCAGATTTTGGACTTGCCTTGGTCCCAAACCTTTGTATCCTCCTGTTTGCACCTTTTGGAGTGAAAATATTTATCTTGTTCCATTGAATGTTAGAAGTGTTTAACTTTCTTTTTATTTGTGCAGAAACTCACAGCTAACAGTTTGTGTTACATTTCAGAGGAGAGTTGAAATTTGTACTTTTCAGGAATGCTGAAACTGTTAGGACTCTGGCAACTCTTGCAGATGGACCAAATGCCTTTTCCACAAATGTGTGTGGGTGAGTCTTTGGGAAGTCAGAGGCAGAGTGTTTTGGTTTGTGTCTAGATGTCTCCCCAAAAGCCTTATGCAGTCATGGTGGCTTGTGATTGATTCATGTTTCAATGCTTGGATCATGGGTTTGATTGCTGCACCACCCTAGGGCAGGTAACTTGCATATATTATAATGGAGGAAAAGAGGTGCCATGCCACCCTGCCTTGGAGCCAGCTGGTTATGGGCTGAAATGTCTACAAACTGAGCTAAATAAACCTTCCTTTCCTTAATTTTGGGCACCAGATAATGTCTCAGGAATGCAAGAAAAGTAACCAACTTTCCCTCTCTCTTTCCACTACAGCTCTCCAAAATCCAGCCCCTCGGGTCTAATTTGCAAGTGTTGGGATGAGCAGATTCAGGCTTCTCAGTCATTGAAAAGTACTTTCACTGTCAAGTTTAATTTCCCTAGTTGTGCTTCTCTCTGGTGAAGTGCTACTCTCCTGCAGGCTTCATATGTTTAAATTATCTCTACAAACTTCTTTGTACTTCAAGATGATGACAAAGAAGAAAAAGAAGGAGGAGAAAGAAAAGGAGAACAAGGAGAAGGAGAGGAAAAGGAGGGAGAGAGAGAAGGAAAATATAAATAGAAGAGGAAAAAGAAAGGGAGGAGAGGAAGGAAAAAAAAGAAAAATTTTAGAAAAGGATGAGGAGGATAAAGGGAAGAAGAAAGAGGAGAACAAAAATGAAAAGAAGGAAGAGGAGGAGGAAGAGAAGAGCAGCAGTCTTCACTGACTGACGTGTTTTCTGTGCCAAGACTGAGTAAGCCCTCAACATAACCCATGACTTCTGACTTAGATTTCATTTTTGTTAATTCTGTGTTTAGTTTTCTGCTCTTTTCCTTAATTTAGCTCCTCTCCTTCCTGCCCACAAAATAACTCAAACACCCAAGTTTAACTATTGCAGTGTCTTTCAGGTGAGAAACTTAAAGAATAAACAGCAAAATAAAAGAGAGAACATAGGAAGATTCACCTTTCAAAGCCACATGTCCACCCATGTTGGTTTCCATCAGCCCAACACTGTCCACAGGTCCCCAGCAAGGCCGGGCTTGTCTCACATGTGGGGAATGTGTGGATCCACACCCGCACACCTTGGCCTGTTTCCCTTCTTCGCTTCCCACCTGCCCTTCCACACCTCACCTCCTGCATCAGTCAGTTCCTCCTCTCTAGCACATCATACTAATCACATCCAAAATCAGTGGCTTCAACTGACTTCTTCTATCTCTTTGTTGGGTTCAGCAAGGCTGCATTTCTTGAAGCCATAGAGATGAGATTCTTTCTGCAAACTGACCCCTCAACTCCTCCTCTGGCTGAAATCCTCTTTGCTGACACTGGTAGCGAGGTGCAGGATGTACCAGTTTTCAGGAAGCCACCCCAGCAGCTCTGGACAACTGCTGGACTTTGGGGGCTGGGAGTGGCACTGGTTTCAAGACCTGAACTGCGACATCACATTTTGAGTTGCTCATTTATGCATTCCCAGTATGGGAGTGAAATTCAGCTGTAAAGCACTTGTCTGTCATGCATCAGGTCCCAGGTTCCAACCCTGCAGCCAAGTTTCTAGCAGGAAGTTGTATGGACAGTCAGAGGAGATGGGCAGGGTTAACAGTTAATGCAGGATGGATAAATGAGACTGACATTGTGGCAGCCCAGACATGCTCACCATGAAACATCATGATATGATTATGCTGCTTAGCAGCGGCTTTGTGTGGAAGTGCAGAGGTGCTGTGCACACCTTCCTGGCATCAGGACACGGGGTACAGCCAACAAGAGGAGAGGAACAGGAAGGGAAAGCAAGGGCGGGTCAGATCCTCAGGTTGAACAGTACACTTTTGGTTTGTGGATAGTTGCTCGGAGAAGAGATGGAACAAACACCAAAAGCACCAGCAGGACACAGGCTCAGCAGGATGGGCATGTGGCTGTACACTCGTCTAGTGGCCCCGAAGCCTGGCAAGTCTTCTCTGTTACTGATGAGAATCACTGACCACACTAGCAGAGGGTTTCATTTCTATGAGCTGAATGACTGAAACATACGTGAGAAAAGCCCACGGAGGGTCGCCCACTGTGAGGAGCCCACCCACGCAGGCATGCGCAGCAGAGTTGCCTTGTATTTCAGAGAGTGGGGAGCCTGGCTGCTGGTTACTATCACTGGTTTGCAATTTCACTTTTATTTTGTCTGCTTTTGGTTAGAGAGAAAAGAAAAGACCTCCTGAACTCTAGAACATGCTGGCCTCTTCTGCTCATTTTTCTTAGTCATTTTGGTGACATCCTCCTTTTCATAGAGGCGGGTGGTGGAGTCCAACCCTGCTGCTCACTCTCCACAGACCATGGGGTTGAAGGGCTGTGGGTGAGGAGGGCATGAGACTCCTTCAGAAAAGTTCAAGTTCTCTATCCCTTCCTTTCTTTACTCAGTAAATTGAAGTTACTCAGCGAAGGTTAAAATGTAGACTTCTCTGCACCCTGATCTGAGAACAACCTGAAATCTCCAACACTAAAGAGTCAAGTCCCACTGCATGATGGAGGGCTGGAGAAAGCTGGGATTGGATCAGGAGGGGAGTGATCCAAATCACCTAAACCCTTGATCATCTTCTAGGGAAATAGAATGGAAACTGGCGTTGAAATGTTTTCTGCCAGTGTTTCTCCTAGGGAGATGGAGGGAAGCATAGACCTTTGGGCACCATACCCTGACATCTGGTTTCAGGGAGAAAGTCACCCCAAAAAGGATATTGTCCTGCCTGATACTCTGGGGTACAAAGGAGGACACACTTGGCCTCGCCTTTCTGGTCCTCCAGGCTGGATCCTGGTTTCCTTCCCAGGACTAACTGTGTGAATGCTTCTCTGTCTCTTTCCTTCTTTGTTCTCCCCAAGCGTCCCCTCACCTTGGCTCGCCTCGCTCCCTCTGTTTCCCTGCAGCAGTTTTGTCTTACCCTGTGCTTTCTCTATTTTTAATGTTTCCTCAGGGCACATCGCAAAGGTTTCTTTCTTTATGTGAGCATAAATATCAGGGACTTTTGTAATTATACTGTAGGAACAGTGCTGCCTATTGATTATTATATCATTCCTCCCCCCTCTTGGGGTAAACCTGAGCTCCAATTAAAATCAGGGAAAGAAATGCTTGTCTGCATGTAATGTGGATAACTAGTTAAAACAGGGTGCAGAATTCTAAGATTTGGGGGAAAGTTTCTAATGTATATTATTTGGTCTCTTCAGAAATAAAAGTAAAGTACTATTGGAAGGACATATGTCAGAGTTAAGTGAAATTGCATAGCTTCTGCCTTCAGAGAATTTGGCTCAATACTGAGCTCTACGATGGTGACATGATGTTTTATGTTAAAAGGCATTTTCCTATCTTTAAATATATGCCCACATCATAATTCTATTAGAAGATAAGAATAATTGTCAAAATTGTATAGTGTTAGCCACAACTACAATGATCACTTCTAAGTTTTGTGGTTTTGCTGATAACATCAGCTTTGTAATGTAAAGTAAGGAAAGGCAGTGTTGAGTGAGAATCAGCATAAGCCTCATCATACTGACTGAGGCAGCCTACTCCTGAGGGGCACAAACTCTGAAATGTGCACATTCTGTGAAAATTATTATGTTCTTAAATCCAGTTTTCTTTTATCTATAAAGTTTATAAATTCAAATTAGCATTTTTCTGCCTAATGAGTACAAAGAAGAACATGTAAAAAACATATTGCTAAAGTATATTAGATTTTATTCTTTTTATTTAAAAGGAAAAAGAAAAAAACAGAACAAAACAAAACAGTGTAAGGGAACAAGTAATACAGAACTACAAAAAGAAAAAAAAAAAAACAGTAAGATATCACCAGTTAATAGATTACACACTATCATCTTTAAAACGGTGATTCAGGTCACAGGATCAAAGCATACAAAGTGAACATTCAAACAGTGAGACTGCAAATAGTTGTGTTCAATGATCCAATCAAAAATATTATTATGGTCATCTATTTAACACACCTAAACACACTTGCTGTTGTATCCTTTTGGGCACTTTTTTTCCCTGTCTTAATTACAACAAAATTTACACACTTTGGGTTTTATTGCTCCCATAGATCTTATTACTTTTTTTTAAGAGAATAAAATCAAACATGATAAAACAAAGCTGTCAGTCAAAACCAAGGATAGTCATAGCACATGATGTAAAAACAGAGTACAAGGTTATCAACAATGGTTACCATAATGCCTCTTGCTTCCTTAAGAAGAATTGTCCATCTCATTAGGTATTATAAAGTTGAACAAAACATTAGAGAGCAAGTCCAATAAAACCTAAACATTGTAAATGTTACAGAACATCAAAAGAGGGTAATAGTCAAACCAGAATGGGCATCAAGTGAATCTTATTGCCTTCAAAGTAGTTGCCTATACTCTGATACTTAATACTATCATACAGAGTGGAACAGAGTCTAATCAGTCAAAACAAGATAGTGGGGGTATTACAGGACTTCAAATCAAGTTATTAGGAAATCAAGAATGTTACTATAATATATCATGCTAGTTTTTTTTTGTTTTTTCCCCCTTAGTTTAAAAAAGAAAAAAAAATTAAATAATTTTTTAATGAATAAGGGAGAGGTTGAGATAAAAGAGGGCTTAAAAGCATAACAATACAGGTCAAAGCATGACAGTTTCAGCAACCTAGTGCTTCACCACCAAATAACCTGACTTAATAGTGGTTACCGTAGTGTCTTTTTCCATGAAATATTTGAATATAACTTGATATGCTACAGCATCAAACATATCAAGACAGTGTAACACCATTCAAGTGGATCAAGGCATTGTAGAGTATTTAGAACCAGCTAACAGAAAAATGAACAATGGTTTCTATATTGTCTCTTTGCCTATAACAATTTTTGTTTATACTACCACATATGATAAAATCCAGCATGATACAACATGATAAGACCAATGGAAACAGAAGACCCATAGTTTGGTGGGGCTTTAAAACAAGATGGTATTAAATCAGCACTAGCTATTATGATGTCTTGTTTTCTTCAAAATAGCTGTTCATTGCATCACAGGCCATAATATTGAACAGCCCAGAATAAAGCCATTCCAATTAATGAGTGAAAACTTTATAAGGCTTCAAGGCCACATAATGGGGAATCATGGTTACCACATACTTTTATATATTTGAATCATTTCCTACACTAGGGAAATTATTTGGTGTTCACAGATGTGAGTTTGATTTATTTCACTTATGAGTATGGTTTCAAGCTGCACCCATTTATTGATAAATATCTCACTGTGATCCTTATTTATAGCTGAGTGGTACTCGGTTATATAGAAATACCATAACTTTTTTTATCCATTCCTCAGTTTATGGACACTTGGGTTGTTTCCAAGATCTGGCGATTACAAATTGTGCTGCTATAAACATAGGTGAGCATATATCACTGGGTATGATGCTTTCAGTTCTTCTGGGAATATGCCTAGAAGTGGAATAGCTGGAACAAATGAGACTTCCAATCCCAGCTTTTTGAGAAATCTCCAGACTGACCTCCACAAAGGTTGTACCAGTCTACACTCCCACCAAAAGTGTAGGAGAGTCCCCTTTTCCCCACAGCCTCTCCAGCACTTGTTGTTGTTGGTTTTCTTGATACTAGCCATTCGTTCAGGAGTGAGATGGAATCTCAGTGTGGTTTTAATTTGCATTTCCCTAACGACCAATGATGATGAACAGTTTTTCATGTATTTATTTGCCATTTGTATTTCTTCATCTGAGAAGTGTGTATTCATCTCAGATGCCCATTTTTGGATTGGGTCGTTGAATTTTGGGGGTCTGAGTTTTTTAAATTCTTTATATGTTGTAGACAAAAGTCCCTTGTCTGAGGGAGAGTCACTAAGATCTTTTCCCAGTTTGTGGGTTTTCTTTTCACTAGGCTGGAGATTTTTTTTTTTTTTTGACTTGCAGAAACTTTTTAATAAGAGATGGTCCCAGGTATTGATTCTGGGAAGTATTTGTCCTGCAGTTTGAGTCCTGTTCATGAGTTCTCTACCTACCCCTATGTCTTCAAGGTTTCTACCTAATTTGTCTTCCAATAGATTTAGTGTTTCTGTTTTAATATTCATAGCTTTGATCCATTTAGATTTCAATTTAGTACATGGTGATAGGCTTAGGTCTAGTTTTAGTTTTTAGCAAATGGAGAGCCAGTTTTTCCAACACCATTTATTAAAGAGACTGTCATTCTTCCAGTGAACCTGCTTGGCTCCTTTATCAAAGATAAGGTGGTTGAGTGTGTTTGTAGTTGTGGTTGTGTCTTTTAATCTATTCCATTGATCTTCAGCTCTGTTTTGATTCTAGTACCATGTTGATTTTACTACTGTTGCTTTGTAGTATAACTTCAAGTCAGGGATTGTTATGCCTCCTGCCTTGTCTTTGCTGCTTAGAATTGCCTTTGTTATTCTAGGTCTCTTCTGGTTCCAGATGAAATTTAGGAGTGATTTCTCTAGATCTATAAGGTATGTTGATGGTATTTTTATTGGATTGCATTGAATCTGTATAACAGTTTTGGGAGAATGGCCATTTTCACAATGTTTGTTCTTCCTATCCATGAGCATGGGATGTCTTTCCATTTTCTAAGATCATCTTCAATTTCTTCTTTCAGTGTATTATAATTTTCCCTGTATAGGTCTTTCACTTCTTTCGTAAGAGTAATTCCTAGATATTTCATTTTTTGCTTGCTAGTGTGAAGAGTGTGACTTCTCTTATTTCTCTCTCTGTGATTTTGTTGTTAGTGTATAGGAATGCTATTGATTTCTGAGTATTGATTTTGTATCCAGCTACATTACTGAATTTATTTATTATATCTAAGAGTCTTTCAATGGAGTTTAGGGGGTCTTCTATGTAGAGTATCATGTCATCTGCAAACAATGACAATTTCACTTCTTCTTTTCCTATCTTTACCCCTTTTATTTTTCTCTCTTGTCTAATTGCTCTGGCTAGTACTTCCAGTACTATATTAAATAGGAGTGCTGATAAAGGACATCCTTGTCTTGTGCCTGATTTTAAAGTAAAGGCTTTCAATTTTTGGCCATTTATGATACTGGCTGTTGGTTTGTCATAGATGGCCTTTATTGTATTGAGGTAAAGACTATCTATTCCAATTTTCTATAAAGTTCTTATCATGAATGAATGTTGGAGCTTATTGAAGGCTTTTTCTGCATCTATAGAAAGGATCATGTGATTCTTACTTTTGGCTTTACTGATATGGTGGATTACATTTATTGATTTATGTATGTTGAACCATCCCTGCATGCCTGGGATGAATCCCACTTGGTCATGGTGTATAATCTTCTTGATGATTTGCTGCATTCTATTTGCCAATATTTTATTGAGGATTTTTGTATCTGTGTTCATTAGGGAGATTGGTCTGTAGTTCTCTTTTTCAGTTGGGTCTTTCTCAGGTTTTGGTACTAGAGTAATATTTGCTTCCAGGAATGACTTGGGAAGGATTGCTTCCCTTTCAATTTCATTGAAACATTTGAGGAGTGTCAGCATTAGGTCTTCTTTGTGTTTCTTGTAGAATTCTGTAGTGAATCCGTCTGGGCCTGGGCTCTTCTTTGTAGGTAAGGAATTAATTACATGTTCAATTTCTTTGATAGAGATTGGGTTAATCGGCAGTTTTACATCCTCTTGATCTAGCTTTGGTACTTCATATGTTTCTAAGAATCTGTCTATTTCTTCTGTGTTATCAAACCTTTGAGAGTAGAGGTTTTCAAAATAGGTGTTGATGATCTTCTGTATTTCTATAGAGTCTGTAGTGATTTCACCTTTTTCATTTCTTATTGCATGAATTTGAGCTGTTTCTTCCCTTTTTAAAATAAGGTTGGCTAGGGGCTTATTGATTTTATTTATTGTTTCAAAGAACCAACTTTTTGATTCGTTGATTCTTTGGATTGTTTTCTTAGTCTCTATTGCGTTGATTTCTGCTCTGATTTTTATAATTTCCTCTTTTCTTTTGGCTTTGGGCTTGACTTGCTCTTCTTTTTCTAGCTGTTTGAGGTGTAGCATCAGGTTGTTTATTTGTATTCGTTCTGTTTTCCTGATGTGGGAACTCATTGCAATAAATTTTCCTCTGAGGACGGCTTTCATTGTATCCCACAGATTCTGGTAAGTTATATCTATATTTTCATTTTCTTGTAGGTATTGCTTAATTTCCTCTGTGACTCACTGATTAATCAATAGTGTGTTATTCAGTTTCCATGTGTTTGTGGGATTTTTGTAGTATCTTTTATCGTTACTTTCTAATTTCATAGTGCTATGGTCCAATAGCATGCAAGGGATGATTTCAACCATTTTGCTTTTATTTTGATATGTTTTGTGAATTAATATATGGTCTATTTTAGAAAATGACCCATGTACTGCTGAGATGAATGTGTATTCTGTTTTTGTTGGATGGAGTACTCTGTATATATCTACTAAGTCCATTTGTTCACAGGTGCGATTCAGTTCTTTTATTTCTTTGTTGATTTTCTCTCTGGTTGATTTGTCCATTGGTGTCAATGGTGTGTTAAGATCTCCTGTTAGAATTGTGTTACTGCTGATTTGGTTTTTCATTTCTGTTAGTACTTGTTTTATATAACTGAGTGCTCTGGAGTTTGGTGCATATATATTTAAGATAATTATCTCTTCTTCTTGGAGTTTTCCCCTAACCAGTATGTAGTGACCTTCTTTATCCCTTCTGATTATTATTGGCTTGAAGTTCACTTTGTCTGCAAACAGAATAGCTACCCCCACTTTTTTTTGGGTTCCTGTTGCATGGAGTATTGTTTTCCATCCTTTGACTTTCAGTCTGTGAGTATCCTTTTGGGTTAGATGGGTTTCTTGTAGACAGCATATGGTTGGATTTTGTTTCTTGATCCATTTTGCCAGTCTGTTTCTTTTTATTGGTGTATTGAGACCATTTACATTAATAGATAGAACTGTTATATACTGTTGACATGCTATCCTGCCGTAGCATGTTTATCTTTCTGCTCTGTTTACTTGTCTGCTTTGTTTAGTGGTTTTTTTCCTAAATGTATCTAGGCTGTCTTTCAGTATTCTTTGCAGGGTTGGCTTGGTGATCATAAAGTTTTTCAGCTGATCGTTGTCATGGAAGTATCTTATTTCTCCATCCATTTTGAAGGATAGTTTTGCAGGGTACATCAACCTAGGTTGGAAATCATTTTCCTTTAGGATCTGAAATACTTCCCTCCATGTTCTTCTTGACTTTATTGTTTGTGCTGAGAAGTCTACTGTGATTCTGATAGGTTTTCCTTTATAGGTCATCTGTCTTTTCTCTCTGACAGCCTTTAATATTCTATTCTTTTGTTCAGTTTCTGGGATGGTCATTATTATATGTCTGGGTGTAGATTTATTTTGGTTATTGCTATTTGGAATTCTATATGCTTCATTGATCTTGATATCAGTTTCCAATCTCATGTTTGGGAAATTTTCAGCTATTACTTCTCTAAATATCCTCTTGACATCCTTGATGTTGTCCCCTTCTTTTTCATTTACCCCTATCAACCTTATGTTGTTTCTTTTTGTGTCATCTTGCAGGTTTGAATTGTTATTTCCTGATTTCTTGTTATTTTTAAAAGATCTTTTCTTTCCTGTTCACTGGCTGCAATCTTGTCTTCGAGGTCTGAGATTCTATCTTCACATTCATTGAGTTGGTTTTTATAACTTTCAATGGAGTTTTTGATTTCCTGTATATCTCTTTGCACCTGTTTTATGTATTCTGTTTGTTTCTTATATTGTTCACCCAGGAATTCTATCTTTTTGTTTAGCTCCTCCAATTTTTTTAACTGCATCTTCTGCTATGTTTAGCATCTGCTTCATTTCTTTTATCATTTCTTCTTTTACCTGAGAGATTATTTCTAGTTTGAATTTCTTTAAGGCTTCCCAGAGTTGCTTCTTTATTTCAGTTACCATTACCTTAGGTATTTCAGTTATGTGGCATGTGTTTTCTTCTTTGCACATGGCTCCTAAGCTTTCTTGGGATAGGCTGGATGTTTGAGATTGCATTTTGGTCTTTCATTTTATCGTCTTCCTGTATTTTGGGGCTTCATGTGTTGTTCCAGGTGTGGGAGAAAATTCTGCCAGTCTGGGATGGGGTTCGCTGTGGTGGCCCCACTCACTGTACATGGCAGGGAATCAGGGCTGGGTTCCCAGGCCAGGAAGAGAGTTCCCTCAGGCTGGGTGGGATTCCCTGCAGCCACTGCTCCACTCACCCATCTGGCAGGGACCGGCTTGGTAAACAGGCCAGGAAGAGGGTTTCCTTAGGCTGGGTGGGATTCCCTGTAGCCGCTGCTCCACTCACCGGTCCGGCAGGGACTGGCCTGGTAAACAGGTAGAGTTTTATTCTTTAAATAAGCACTTACTGAAATAATTTGCATTAAAAATATAATAAGTATTGCTAGTAAAAATATTTATCATTGATCTGTGATTTAAAATTTAATTTAAAAAACAATTGGTAAAATACAACTATATATATAAATTATTTTCCAATTATCTTTGGTTCTGTGACACTGTCTTTTGGGCAGATAGATAGAGTAGATATGTTTTCCACAATTCCTTCCTTCCAAGGGTGCAAACTATCCATGAAAGACATGAATGATATTAAAACAAACCTAAGAAGAGTTTTAAAGCTTGGCTGATAGGTATTTCAGGACCCACGTGTCAGCACCAAACTAAAATCCTTGAATGTTCTTCTTGTCTTTCTGCCCTGGACAGCTATTACCAGCATGGACAAATAATCCCCCAACCAAAGACTACTGTTTTAGTCAAAGCAAAAGGAAGAGGGCAGCTTGGCAAGACACGGGACTTTTTAGATAGTGCCAGCTCATTCCAGCCAAGTGGCACAGAGGGAATGGCAGCAGCATTGCTCTAGGTGCCAAAACAGCTGAAGGAGGAAGCCTCTGCTCGTGTGGGTTACTATGTGCTGACCTCCGTCTCCTTCCAGTGGTGATGGAGGAGGTTGAGTGAAGTTCTAGTCAGGACAAAAGGCAGGAGAAAGTCTACACATGGAACAGAGAGACATGGAGGGACCCTTTTCACAGCTGCTATGGCAGTGCGCATCTTCACAACATACACCAGCCAGTCTACACAAGGACTCCCAGCACAGAGTTCAGCAAGGTTGCAGGGGACCCAAGGTGACAACATTCTGCGGCTGCTTATTAATATAAAAATCCTGAAATTAAAATCGTAAGGCCATTGGAAATGATATAAAAGATGAGTTCATTGATACATACAAAACTTAAACAGGGGTTGTCTGCTAAATATGACAAAATGCTAGAGACCAACATCCAAGACTTAAAGAAGTAGAAACTATTCTATGGTCAAGTATTGGAAGCTTTACGATTGTAAAGTTATTTTTTCTTGAGATTTATAGAATTAATACAATTGCTGTGCAAAAGCCAGTGATATTTCTGAAAGTAAAGACAGATTGTAATAAAATTTATATGAAATTTCAAAAGAACTAACTGCAATATCTAAAAATTTTGAAAAAGAAATTAGAATAGCCAACATAATTTTGAGAAAAAAAAAACTGAGTTGAACATGAAACAGTCTCCTATATGAAGACATCATGTGGAGATGCAGTAGTGAAGACTGCATGTGTGGGAAGAGAAATAGACAGACAGCAGACAGACAGACAAACAGACAGACAGACACACACACACACACACACAGACACACACACACACGGGAACAGGATAAGGAACCGGGCTCAGAGGAGGATGTTAACAGTGGAAACAAAGGCAGCTGTAGACCCAGATACCTAAAGGCCAAAAGAGAAACAGTCCAACCTGCATCACATAGGAAACCATACAAAAATTAGTATTCTAAAACTTATGATACCAAAGCAACTAACTCAAAGCAGATTGTAGATTTAAATATAAAACCGAGAAATTATTTAGGGAAAAAGGTAAAAGTCCAAGAAGAATCTGATACGTCACAAAGAAGTCATAAAAAAGAAATCGATAAAATTGATTTCAACAATTTAAAAAATTTTTTCTGTGCCAAAGATCACCTTTATAGAACAAAAAAAGCTATAGACTGGAAATAAATATTTGCAAATCATATATCAACAGAGGAGCAGCAAAAATCATATCTTAAAAATCTTCCAAACTCAATAGTGATAAATTAATCCAATTTAAAAATGGGCAACAGGACTGGTCATTTTACTGGTGACAGCATGCAAGGCAGCTGGGTACTTGGTGGAGGCCCGTGGTTCAGCTGTCACCAGTCTTAGCAAAGAGCCGGTGAGCCACAGTGAGGCCCTCGCATCAGGCTGGTCAGTGCCACTGGTGAGTCTCTGTGAAGATGGGAAATCAGTGACCCACCCACTACTGTCAGGAATTGAAATGGTGCTGCCACACTGGAACCCAGTTTGGCCACTTTTAGAAAGCTAAAATGTGACTGCTCTGTCACTCATTGGTTCACAAAAATCGCTGCACACGCACATTTTTAGCAGCTTCATCACAGGAGCAAAGCCCTGGAAAGAAGCCAGCTGATTGCAAAGCCAACCATGGTGCATCCATGTCATTGACGAACAGTCAGTGGTGGAAAGAAGGAGGTCATGGGGTCCCTGTGCGTGTCCCAGCTTTACTCTGACTTTACCCTTCTTCCTCTCCCCTCCTCTATTCAAGATCAACAGGAATGAAAATGGTCAGGGGACTTAAGGAAAGACGGAAGGAGGGAGGAAGAGACAGAGAATTTAAAAAAAAAAAAGAAACCAAGCTCCATTATGCACGTGGACCCACTGCCCAAGACATTTGTGAACTGCAAGCACTGCAAACATGTACCAATGAAAAAAAGAAGGTGCTATTAGTACACATTAGTATACACAGCAACCCAGATGGATATCTAGAGAGTGGTGCTGAGTGAAAATCACCAGTCCCAGAAGGTTACATTTCCCTTGTATCATGTTCTTAAAATGGCACCCTATGGGCAGTGGAAGCTTCTCGGGCTGCAGAAGCAGAGGAGGTGCATTTGGGGGGGAAGAGTCTGGATTTTGACCCTGTTAATGTCCAGGCTTTGGCTGCGACACTGCGCTGTCATTATGCAAGATGTTGTTGGAGTGAAACTGGGTGAAGTGTGGCTGGGGTCTCTCTGTATTATCTCCAACATCTGCACACCAATTTGTAATTATCTCAAAATAAAAAGCTTAATTAAAATATTCTCCCATGCAATCTATGTCTGTGCAAGCCTGAGTTTACTTAGCATGCCTGAACCAAAACACCATATGGCCAGCAATGAATGCAGAAGTCCACAGGAGGGTCCAGCTGACTTGCCTCAAATCAGGCATTAAAAATTTTGTAAAAATAAAAGGCAACAAAAGAGTTCTGATAGAATGTATAACTCAGTTTTCGTAAATGTGCTTGTTTTCTTTGTTATGAATTTTATATTAACATTTAATGACTTTATTACTGTAGACTTTCAATAAATTAAAAATAAATATTTTGAAAATATTGTTTTCTGAGTTCCAGAAGATGGCAGATTAATAGGTAGCTGGGTAAAAAGCCTCTCTGAGAAAAACAACTCAGATGCTAGAATGTAACACCATGGAGAAGACCAGATGAAAGGAGAGGGATTCTCATGACCCAGGATGAAACTGAGGAAAAAGAAAAAACAAAAGAGAGAAAGGAAGGAAAAATGTGGACAGAAGCTGGAACCAGACACTCTCATTGGGGCCGGTCCTGTGCTGTGCTGGGCGCAGCTTGGAGTCAGAATACTCACGATTATGCTGAAGTCACCATCACCAAAATCAGTAGTTGGTGAACTCAAGGCCCTTAGTGGGAGGATGTGGTCCAGTAGAGAGTGTAACCAACATGGAGAGCTGCATTAACCTGTGGTGAGTGCTAAGAATTGGGAACCGCGGAGGGCATGACCAGCTGGATGACATATTGGAGTTGGGCAGGATGGGCCTGAAACTGGAACCACAGGGGCATCAGTTGGTCACTCCTGGCCCAAAGAGGACTGATGGGATCTGCTTGGGCTGGTCACGCCCCTTGTCAGGACCCAATAGCCAGGAATGAAACTGTCTGGAACCTGCAACATCCAGACAGCACAGACTAACAGGGTGAAGACACTCGCTGGTTGACTGGCTCAGAGGAGCGGGGCCAGCCCACATCATCCCCACATGCACCTCACAGATCAACAGTAAACTGAAGAGGGCAGCAATCCCCTAGCCAGCACGACTCAGAAAAGCTGTAGGCAATACAGAAGGGGCCTGAGACCTCCACCATACACCTGTCTGAAAGAAACCAGAAACATGACAAGAGACAAACAAGAAAAAGCCTCTAGCCACTGACCCAGGGAAAATAAGTCCAGGAGAGGTAAATACAGAAGAGATTGAGGGCAGCAAACAGGCAATACTGGACACAGCATCAGTGGACATAAAGAAATAATTTCACGACCTCATAGACAAACTTAAAACTTAAATTCTAATTCAAATGAAGTAAGATATTAAAAGATTAGTAAAATAAATGCTAAGCCCCTCTCAAGAAGACACAAATGGAAGAACAGAGGAACCCAGAAAAAGGAAAGAAACCTTTGATGAAGAATATAAACAAAATGTAAAATATATGAAAAAGATCCATAGAGATTACCAGGGAATTAAAAACTCCTTTGAAAACTGACAAAATTCCTTGACAGAAAATAAAGTTAAACTTTTAAAACTTGAAGGTAGATTTGCAATGTGTTGTCATGAAAGGAATGATCTCTTTAAAAAAAATAACGAGGAATGAGAAAGTAACAATACAAAGGCTAGAAGATGACAAGAGGATCTATAACTTAAGAATAAAAAAATGTGAGTGAAAAAGCAGGAGTAAACAATAATGAAATACAAAGGCTATTCACAGAAATAATTAAGGAAAACCTTCCAAGCATAGGAAAAGGAAACGATATTCAGATTTATGAGGCATACAGAACTCCAGCCAGCTACAACCAAAACAGATCTACACCCAGACATATAATAATCAAGATCCCAGAAATTCATCACAAGAACAGAATATTAAAAGTTGTCAGAGAAAAGAAACAGGTCCTCTCTAAAGGAAAACCCATCAAAATCATGACAGACTTCTAGACACAAGCTATCAAATCAAGAAGAGCTTCGAGTGAATTAGTCCAAGCCCTGAAAGAAAAGAGCCTCCAACCCAGACTGATGTACCCTGAAAAACTGTCTCTCAGAATTAGTGGAGAAACAAGATGTTTCCATGACAAAGAGGAACTGTGGGACTTTGTGACCACCAATCCAAACCTACAAAAAATACTGGGAAGGGCATTCTAGAGAGAGAGAAAAAATCACGAGGACTCCAGCAACAGTGGCAGGGAAGCTTCAATGAATGGGGCAGACAGTGGAAGGAAGGAGAAAAGTAGACAACCAAGAGCAGAAAAACAGCATAGCAGAGATGAGGCAGAGAAGACTGGCTGTATCTCTAACAGACTGTATCTAAAGATTGCATTGATACACTAACAAAAAGAAACACACACAGAGTAGATCACAAGATAGGCTCCATCCAGATGCTCTGAATAGGAAATATAATCTACCTGAAAGATGGTTAATGAACCAAAAGTCAAAGATGAGAAAGCAATGCTCCATGTGACAGGGATCTAGAGAGAAATAGGGACAACTCATCCAGCAGCTGCAGATAGGTTGGGAAGTCATGACACTTTTGTGCAGTTAAGAACTACTCAGCTATAAGGAAGGGAAATCTTGAGGCTTTAGTAGGTAAAGGAATACAGCTCAAGATCAAGCCCAGGCTTAAACAGTTCAGAACCATTTAGGCAGTGGGTTGCTCCCCTAATCTAAAAACTAAAGGGGTTAGTAAGACCCAAAATGTACAAAATACACCCTGTAAAATGAAAGGGGAGGGACTATCTAAAAAAGGAAAGAAGAGCACATTGTTAATAGTGTATCATGATTTAAAAGCTACAGTAGTCTTATTGCTCGGTTTAGTTTGATTTTATTCTGTTCTAGTCTGTCTACTCATACTAGATTTGAGGGCTCAGACAGCTATCCCAAAAATAGCAGAATATACTAAGGTAACTATCCTTAATTTCCTATTAACTTACCTTGAAACCCTGTATTACTTACATTGTCTTACTATGACTGATCTTATTCGAATCTGGTTTGTTAGATCGCTGTTTTGCCTTGACTGATTTTATGCGAATTTGGTATGTTTCATAGTATCAAGTCTAAGAGCAGAGGCAACTACTCTGAAAATGACAAGATGCGATAGGATACCTGTTCCAGTTTGATTATTAACTGCTTTTGAAGTTTTTTTTATTAATTTTGTTTTTATTAATATTGCTATGTAGTGCTATGTTCAATTATATTATGTCAGATGATATAGACAATTCTATTGAAAATAACAAGAGACATCATAGTAACTACGTAGATCATCTAGTATTGTGATTTATATGTCTTTTTTATTTCATATTTTTCTAAGAATTTGTTTTGTTGTTTGTTTTGATTTGTTTTTCCCTCTAATATAGAAAGGTATACATGTAGAGATTCATGCATGTGCAGAACTTCTAAACAGTTTACGAGCATAGATTATATAATGCATGATGTAATGAACAGAGACTCTGTATAAAACGAGACACTAAAATGCCGAGTGCTAATTCTGTAGCATCATGATATAAAATCTAGCAATACTATTATTCTCTCTTCAGATTGATATTAGTCTGCTTTCTTTTGTTTAATTTCAACATACGTAAATATATGGATAATTATTTTGAAAAGAATGAGAGACATTATGGCAGCCATTATTGACTTCCTTATTGTCTGGTCTTGAAGACCTAAAATGCCTTCAGCATCGTGTTCTGATCAGTTTAGTACTATATTATTCAGTGTGTATTCACTGTATATGAAGATATGGGCAACTATTTGGAATAAAATAAGAAACAATATGATAGACAGTGAATATTTCTGGTGATCTTGTTCTGAAATCTGTGTTTCTTAAATTGTTTTCTTATGATCTGTTTTGTTCTGTTTAATTTTACCTCTTTAAAATTAAAAAAAGAAAGAAAATATTGTTTCTAACAGAACAAATGATGATAGATAAAGCCTATGGGGTTAAAGGAATCAAATAATTGTGAACTTTGAGAACTGCAAAACTAGAATTTGGTTAATAATCACGAAGCATGTTCAATCTACAATTCTTCTGTCTGTTCAAACATAAGTTAAAATGTACTGAGTTCCTTAAATGCAAAATATGATAAAAGATTAAAGATTTAAACATGGAAGCATCATTGAAACACAATTGACCAAGTATTTCTAAACAGAAACCATAGCACCGGAGATTTAGCTCAGTGTCCTAAGTGCCTGCCTGGCAAGTGCAGGGTTGTGAGTTCATGCAGACTTACTTAATTCATAGTCAAAAGCCCTTAATAGAAACAAATTGTTCCAGAAGCAGTGGAGAAATTGACAAACTCAGGTTCAGATCTCTTTGATAAGGCCTTAAATATCAAAATTTTATTTTTTATTATGCAAGAAAGTGCCATTATTTTTGTGGCGGGAAGAGTGGGCTCATCCACCCCGGGCATTCATTTCCTCCCTGTGTGCTCCTCTGGGAATTAAGTGTCTGACTACCATTATCTTGCATCATCCCCTCTTATCACAGCTAAATTCATTTACTATAAGCACAGGAAATTTGATACCAGCACATCTTAGCAGGTGTTTAAAGTGTATTCTAGTTCCGGCCCTGAATTGGCATGGAGAAAAACTGGCCATGTGTAGCTGGCCTTCCTAGAACAGGATCACTTTCTACTGCAGTCCCTGGGTATGTGCTTTGTGGCCCTCAGGGTGGGACACTGGTCCTACATACACCCTCCAGGCTGAGGTGCTCACTGCTCCAGTGATGGCATTGTTGACAGCTGTGAGCATGGGGCTGTGTTTCTAGCCCAGGGCATGACCCTCAGTGATGACCCACAGCCAGGCCCATTCACCTCCACAGCCAGGCAGATAAAGGGGGCCCTGCTCCCTAAGCCAGTACACCAGGAAAGGGTGGAGGACTCTAGTCTTTGCTGAGACCCCATCAGCTCAGCTGGTCCCCTAAAGTCTCCACACTGTTGTAGGCAGAGCCCATGGCAGGGTTGGCATCCCAAACCATGACCGACAGGACCTGGGTGATCTCTTATGACCCACATCAATTACACGGCCTCAGTGTATCCTTCATAGATAACTGACTCTTAGGAACTACAGCATATGTGTTTTAGACCGCAGTGGAGACATCTTCTGATGCCCCTTAACTGAATGATTAAAGGCAGTATAATCAATAAGGAAACAGAGCAGCCTCCTGGTGCCAAGCACTGAGACTGAGTCACCTGGAAGCCACAAGAAAACACCACCAGGCCTGCAACGTAGCTGCTTCCAGTGGGAAGCTGACGGCTTCCTCTTCCAAGACTTCACCAGGCCAGGTTAGGCAAGGCAAGAGAAACACAAGACTACTCCAGACCAAAAGTGGCCAGAGAGACACAAGGGGGTCCAATAATCATAGCTTCACTGCACTCGGAAACTTTTATCCTATTTACCACTGGCTTTAAACTTGAATGTTACTTTAATATTAATCTGGAATGTTTATTTCCAATTATTTGTAGTTTTTTGCCCTTAATAATAGTGTGTCCATTGCATGAATGTCGTACTTCCAGAAGCACACTTCATTCAGTTCTTACCTTATTTTGTTAAATATCTTCTGTCCCAAAGCTTTATTCACTTACTTTCTCTAGCTGTGAGCATTGTCACTTTCCAAGCTTCTTTCTCACAAAGTCATCATAGACTTTTTTCTCTTCTTCAAGGCTATTTCTTTGGCTGTTGTATCTTGAGTTATTATCTTTAATTTCTGATGCCATTTTTTCTCAAGCAATTTTCATCTGATTATACAATTTTAAAATTGTGGCAATTCCTAAATCTCTGTATTTGGATTTTAGCATGATCTGGCTTATGCATTTAACCTGTTGACTTTAAAGTCACTCAATTAGCAAATATTCATTATATTCAGTGAGCACCTATTAGTGCTAATACTGTTGCTCACAGAGTATGGAAATACAGGAAGCAAGCCCTCTGTCTTCTTATTGGGTCTGGAAAGTCACTCTCACTCCTGCGATTTCCACTAAGTCCTTGTCAGAGTTAGTTCACTTCCCACTGCAGCTCATCTCTTACAGTCTTATAGCTGCTCCTTCTCAAAAATACTTTTCAAGATCATTCTTATTTTCCTTCATTTTACATGATACACATATTGTAAGCAGATTAGAACTTCTTGACTGTTAACCATTCTCATCAATGCATTACTTTTTCACTTAAAAATTTCAATTTTCATAGCTTTCTCTTGATTCAGTCCTTACTTTCCAACCTGATGTCCATCAACCCTGCAGAGTTTTATATTTAAACACGGTATAATTTTCTTGCTCTTGGACTCTTTTCTTTTTTATGATAGTCAGCTGTTCTCCATGATGGCAAACTTTTAAAAATTCTGCCAAAAAATCGTTACATAAGAAGTTTGCAGTCTGATTTCCTAAGGTGATGCCCCCTCCAGAGCTGCGCTCTCTTTCCATATGCTATTGGTTATTTCTGTCTCATTTTTCTCTTCATCCCATAGTGGGAGCTCAGATAGTCTGGAAGAGGGGGCTGTGACCGCAAGGTCAGAGGATGTTTTTCTTTAGTCTTGCACTTCCTTTTCTCAGATCTGGCAGTGCGGACACTTGGGAGACAGACCTTCTGGCCACAACCGAGACTCTGTGGCAGCCGGTTTTCCTGTAGTGTTGATGGTGCTCAAAATTAGCCCAGAAAGCACTCATTTCTGTCCAAGGCAACCTGTCAATCACCAGATAAAATTTTAGTCTACTTTTGTTGTTTTGGTACTAGAAATAGAACTCATGACCTCACACTTGCCAGACAGTCCCTGTCCCTGACTGATCTACGTCCCTAGCTGAAGGTTTTACAGTGTTAAGATAAATGCAATATATCAACACCTCCTGCAGTGATAATAATAATCACAAAGCATAATTCGATAGTAAAAGGAGCACATCATGGAGAAGGTAGCCCAAACTTGGAAAGAACGAAAAAGATTTTCATTAAAGCTGTAGCTGAAATTACTAACATCTCTTCAATTCAGAATGTGAAGACATCATTTTACCCGGTAAGACTTAGCCTTCTCCCCTGTCTGGGGATGTTCTGTATAGACAGCACCTAATGCTAGCCACTTTCCTCTTTTGTGATAATAAGTAGCTTGTTCTTGTAGAATTGCGGTGAGGTCCATGTTGTCAAGACAATCTTTGAAAAGTTAAATTTGAAAAATTTGCATTTTTCTGATTTTAAATTTTAAACTAAAATGTCACAGAGCTAAGAGTTCACGAGGAACTCAAAAGCTCTATGACCAACTGAATATCAGTAGAAGACAAGATCACACAATGAGATAAAAAATAAGAAAGAACAAAGAACCAAGTTCCAACCAAATACAACTAATTTTGCTTCATATGCAAACATTAACTCAAAGTAGATGAGTGATCTAAAAATAAAGCTAATAAAATTATGTTTAGAAGATTAGCTCTTTTGTGGTCTCAGATTTAGCAACTGATTCTACAATGGCTCCAAAATCTTGAGCAATGATAACACCAGTACCACCAAGACGAAAGGAAAATAGAGACCTTGGGAGCACAGCTGGGAGGGAGAACATTTTCGAGGCCGTAGGTTCAATTCCCAGGCCCAGAAGGAGGAAGATCAATGGGGCTGCATAAAAATTAAGAGCTGTCAGCTGACAAATGCCATCACCAATGAAGTCAGAATTTTGTACAGAGTCAAAAAGATTTCTAAATCATCTATCTAATAATGGTTTAGTATAGACGATACTGAAGAACTTCTAAGTTTTACAACAAAAAGATGAATGATCCATTTTTATAAATTAGAAACTAGAAAAGGATTTGAATAGATATTTCTTCAAGATATCTGTTATATCTTGTAATGGATAAAAATCTCATGGTCAATTTAGCACCAACTGAATTAATCTCCATGGTGCTGAGCATAGATGTTTCATGTGAGGAAATTTGCCAGCATAAATAGAGAAGTGGAGAATGAGAAGGGAGGTGTTGAGGCAGTGAGGCACTGTGGCATTGTGGCGTTGTGGTTTGTCCTATGAGTTGCTCTTTAAGGTGTTGGTTCTCCTGGAGGAGCTCTGGTCCTCACATCAAGCATTGCTCCCTGGCTCCGGAGAGGAAGATATGTGCTGCTTGGTCTCTAGGATGAACTCATCACGCTGGTTTCCTGGCATGTACTTGACTGTGCTTGTTGTCAGAGGAGCTCAGGGCCCCTGTGTCACTGAGGATGGCTGTGTGCTTTTCAGGACAGCCCTGATGTTTGTTGTGAGTGTGACTTCTTGGCTCAAGCATAAAACTCTCAATCTACCAGCACAGCTCCTTCACCCTGCTGGCATAGACTTTCTAGCTTCCACAGCTGATCTTTGGGTCTTCCCAGCCTGGATCTATAAAATAGACTGGTCTGAGTCATTCTTGTGGGCTCTTGACCTTCAGATGGACTCATGAGAGGCATTGTCATAGGTTCTAGGTTTTCATCTGGACTCATGTAGGATATTGCTGTGGGATGTGGGCCCTTGGCTGAATATTCTGTCTTTGGTGTTGTGGACATATTTCCTGCACTTTCTTCTGTTATTCTGGGTGACTATCATAAAACAATATTGTAAATTCCATGTCCTGATTTTAATTGTTCTCTGTACCACCCCTGGCTACAACATATCTCGTGTCTAGATGTTCCCCTAAGCCTCACCAGTCATAGGTGGGCTTTTTCAGAGGTGGCTGGATCTAGAGTGTGTGATGCTGGGATTGATTCGTGGTGCAGTGCTAAGAACAAAGGCACTAGGATGAAGGCTGTGAGTGCTGCCTGCCCTCAGTAGTCTGGGTAAAATAAAAGGGAGAGAAAGAGCTATGTTTGTTGACTTTGCTGCCTTCTGTCTGCCATGAAGTGTTCTCCTCTGTGAGGTCACCCTGATGTGGAGCCAACTGATTACAGGCTGACACTTGCACAAACTGGGTTAAATAAATGTTTCCTCCTTTTACTTTTGGTGTTGGGTATTTTGTCTCAGCAGTAAGAATAGTAACTATTCTTACAGTAAGACAATATACAACAGCCAAAAGATAGAAGGAAACATACCCAGTATCGCTGATGTTAAGGCAGTGCAAATCAAAGGGACTATTTCCTGCACATAGGATGACTACCAGCAAATTAATATAAAAAACAAGTGTCAGGGAAATGGGAGTTTTTCCTTCTGAGGATGCAAACTGGAAGCCTCCTGTCCAGTTCCTCAGGTTAAACACAGACTTGCCGAATGGCTCAGCAATTCTTTCCTGGGTATATATTCAAGAAAAATGGAGGCTTAGGTCCACACCTCAGTTTTACACAAGTGTTTACAGAGCATTAGTAATGATCAAAAGGCGAATGTCCCAGATGCCCAGCAGATAATCAGGTAAGTATGAAACAGGTGAGTCTCGGTGAGTCAGGAACGAAGGAAGTCACACATTTGTAGGATTTCTTTTATGAAATGTCTAGGATTGCTTAATGCTTAGAGACAGCTGGCACACCGGGAATTTCCTGAGACAGCAGAAGGAAAGAATGGGTATGCATAGCTCCTCTGAAACCAGGGCTTCCGTGTAGGGAGAGACTGAGGCTAGAGAGATACGGTGGTTGGACCTGCATTTTGAATAGAGTAACGTTGCTTGTTCGCAGACTTTAAATTGATTAAGTCTGTGCTATGCAAATACCATCCTAGAAAAGTGTGAGGCGATGTTCCAAAAATGTACTTCAAAGGAAAATTTGTGTTCTTTCTGTTCTTCAATACCTATATTCATTGACATACAGAGCAGCATTCATCTTCAGCAAGAAACTTTTTAACATAATAGCTGTCATTATAAAAATAAATTCTGTTTTTCTCACAGAAATACTTTCAATCACTATTTTACTGCAATCACTAAGTTTTAATGTATTTTCTCTCCAAAGTAATTTTTTATTTCACAAATATATTTAGGTGCTATGAACTACAAAGTTCCATAAATAGCTTTACATGTGCTATGTCATAATGATGCAAAATTATCACTAGGTTTTCCTCCTGATTTGTTACTATGTAGAGTTGCATTGGAAAAAATTATTGTAAAGTTATGTTAAAATTTCAAAACGGAAATCTGACACTCAAATGGCATCCATTAATTCTAAAGACATTTTTAACTCCTAATTACAACAACCAGTATGCAAACTAGTGTGAAGTCATCCAGTTGCAGTACTCTGAACTCTTATGCCAAGAAGTGAAAGATTTTTTGTTTTTGTTTTTTTTTCTAACTAGGACTCAAATTCATGACCTTGCACTTGCCAGGAAGGTGCTATGCCACCCAGCTGTATCCCTGGCCCCAAAGACTTTACAGAACAGGAAAGCAAAGGCAAAATCCCATTGCTGTTTTTAAGAATGCAAGAAAATAGAACTCTCTCAGCTCTGACTAGAGTTACTTCAAATATCACTGCCAAACAGAATATTCCTTTTGATAGAGCTCTACTTTCTGAGTTCTTTGCAATCCAGGGATTCTCCAGATATTTGATCAGAGAGAAAACGTAATGTAGGAACTGCTATCGGCCTGAGTCACTGTGAGCACAGTGGCCTGCAGAAGTCTTGGGAAAGGAGTTGTTGTCCCAAGTACCTACGTCAGCTCAGCTCAATTAGCACTTGAGCGTAGGATGAACACATGTGTTCAGCTAATGTGCAGGCGGAGTTGTGAGTGAACATTATTTGATATCTTTATTTCTTAAAATTAATGCCACCAAAATGATGTTTTCTTTTATCCGTAGTGATGGACCCGAACCCACGTAGAGCCAGGCCAGACACTGCTGAGCGAGAGCAGCTTTACTGGGCAGGGGGTGGACTGCCTTGAGGACCAAGACAGCCTCCGTTTGGCTTGGAGAAAGGGTTTTTAAGGATTGCTCTGCGGGGGAGGGTGGGCTCTGTGGGTGAGCCAGGTGTGAGCAGCAGAGTGTGACACTGTTGTAATCAGGTACCCTCCAGGCGAGGTTGACTTTTGGGGTTGGAACGGTTCTGGGAAGTTTCTTTTCTTGCAACCCAAGCATGAACAAGCCCCCAGGACAGGCTGATTCTTCAGATAGTATTAGACATGTGTTTTTAAGTACTCATAATTGCTAAGAAAAGATAGAGTAGGTATTTGGTTTGGACTGAGTTTCCATGCTAGGCTCAAATAGACCATACCAAGAGGGAGCCATGTATGTAGAAGCTCCACACCATCAGATCCAACCTGTGTGGTTTTATCTGACTTTCTAAGAAATATAATCACAAAACCCCCTAAACATGCCAGGCTTAAGGAAGCCTCCTCTGCTGTCACTCTTGCAAATCCAGAATCTTGGCACAACCTGATATTAGCCAAACTGATTTTTGTTTCATGTTTTTTTCTTTGTTGCTTCTCAAACCACTTTATAAAAACCAGCTGCTCTCAAACCCAGCACAGATCATATATTTAGATGAGTTGCAACTTGATTCATGAATTGCAAATAAAAGTGAATTAAACTATTGAACCAAATGGACTAGAATTGTTACTTTTGATGAGATCATGCTATGCAAATAAAGTATGCCCCAATAATGTACAGATTTTAGTAATAAATGCATGCATTTAATAGTTATTATTTGAGCACAGGGAATGAATTTATTCTGCTGCGAATTCTTTGATCTTGGAAATAAAATCATACTATTGAAAATAATGTAATCAACACATATGTAGAAAAAACTTGGAAATAAATTTCTTCTTACAATTCATGAAGCATTTTTCTTTTGCTATAAAGTTTATGAAATTTGCATGAAAATCAATTATAGAATCTTAGAGGTGACTTTGAATATGTTGTCACTAAAGAACTCTAAACAAGAATCTGTGCATAACCCAAAAATTTTATCCTCATCACAATGTATACGTGACTTTTAAAAATAACATTGCTCTTAATTCTGCAAACAAAATAAAAATTTTAAGGTAAGAATAACCTCATCATATTTTAATGAGCTTGCCCATACAAATACTGGTGGCAAATGACATAGGGTGCCAGAAACTTTACATAATCAGCCCAAGGCAGGCTAAACTAGTCACATGTGACCAGCAGATGTGGTATACAGCAGACCCACTGTGGAAACCAGTGCTTCCCCGCTGGATGCTCACGGATTAAATATCTGCAGACAGGAGGCTTGCGTTTATAATGGCACTCAGTGACAATCACGTCAGATGCGTTGCTTTCAAAGAACTTAATCTTTTTTAAATGTCAAACTTACCTTCTTATGTTGTTAGCAGGTGTGTTCCTGCTTTGTACAATATTTAAGTGGTTAAAATAGATGAGGCAAGAAATAAGACTCTCACCAACGAGCCTGTCACGATGATCCCCTGCTTACGGGAAGTATTATCAAGGTATGTTCAGTTGTCAACTTTGACCTTAATCTAGCAGCAATGGCAAAACTGACAGATATCCAAAACAAGCAATTGCTTGACATATTGGAAACGTTTTGATTTGACAGAAAGGAGCAAAAAAACATTTTCTTTAATAATGTGAGCTGTCAGGGAACACAGACCCACACTGACCCGCGAGGGTTCATCCTTCATTCAGGATGGTGTAGGGCAGACTGGCAAGGGCCAGGAGAAAGCTATTTTTTAAAGCTGGCTCCTTAAATTAAAACTGTAAAACTGCAAAACTGGTCTATTTGCAAGGAAGAAATAAAAAACGATTTATAAAATGTTAAGCCAGATGCTGAATGGCAGACTCTGTGACATTGCCACTTGCACACTGTCATTCAGCAGGAAGCCACAGGCACCTGAGCCTGTCCAGGGAAAGGAAGTGGCAAACCCTGAGTCTCGAGGTGAACCCTCATCACCCCTTCATGGCTGCACAGGATTGTGGGTCTCATGGATAAGACACAGCTTCCTGGAGAAGATAATTTGACAGCATTTTAAAGATGGTGGACTTACAAGGCGTGGCGTGTAATTACCTAAGCATATTCCCTTGGCAAAGAAGAAAGCACAGAATTGTCTGGCACTGACGATGAAATTCTTGACAGCAGAAAATGATGTCTGAGTTCCAAGGTGTGGAACTAGCAAAGAACGAATTTCAGACTGAGTAAGCTTTCCCTTGTTGTGAAGAAATATCATCAGTTACTTCATGAGAAGGAATGGAATACACAGTAAACCTCACATCCCTGCCAGTTCATTGTCTGAGCTGTGTGACCAGCTCTCTGGGTTTTCCCTATAGAATGAATGTCTAGTCTCTACGTGTTTGCCCAGAATCATGAGTTAAAGAGCTCTCCGCATATCCATGCACACTGAATAAGAACGCATCCAACATTGGTGAGCAGAAATGACCTTCTGCTTGCCATTCTGTGAAGATATCAATTACTTATAAGGACCACCGAGATCACTATGTAGGTAGGTGTAGGTACCTGATTTGCTTACTTATCCAAGTAATCACCAGTGAGTTAGTGGTGAATATTTTCATATATCTGTAAGTATCATAAGATATATAAAATTGATTAAAGTCTTTATTATTGCTTATTATAACATAAACAATATATCTTTGAGTGAAGTTCAAATAGTAAACTCAAAATTAATATATGCCCATTTGGAAACAGAGAAGCAAAAATACTTAATTCACTCCACGTTTCAAAATATAGACAATGTGCCAGACATACATAACAGTAAGCTCAAAGAGTAAAGTAAAGTACTGATATTCTCATAATCTTCACACAAAAACTTCCTTAAGAATATAAAAACTGAATATTCATGGATTATGCATCCAAAGTTACCATTAGTATAAAGTCACATGATAACTTGGGGAAGCGGGAGGGAATGCAGACAGCAATGATGACCTCAGTGGAAATGGTCTCACAAGGCATTTGGAGAACGACCAACATCCCCAGTGAGAACACACACAAAACCAGGAGCAATCATGCACTAATGCACATTTTCCTGGTGCAACTTTTAAAAAGAAATGTGCAAGTTCCCTCACAACTGAAAGAAAGCAACTTAAAAAATAACAATACAATTCTACTTAAGAGCTAAAAAGACAAGCAAATACTCCTTAGAAAGGACTTGGCCAGCACGGAGAGAATGAGACCAGTAGAGTCTCATGCACTGCTCGTAGCCTTCAGTATCTGTAAGTTTCCCATAGGTTCTGTAACAATCTGTGTGACAGTTAAATTCTATGAGCCATTTATGGAAATTCACCTCAAGCAGTAGTACCTTGTCATGTCCAGAAAACTGGGTAACTGGAATTATGAGGAAAAACAAGTAATCTCATAAGAATAGTTTTACTGCAATAATTGTTGCTTAGCACCAGAACTGATATTTGTTTTATATAGTCCCTTTCTCCATCACTATACATTTATTGAAGAACTTACTGGATTCTGCACAAATACTTACATGGGAAATATTACTTCAAATTTTTCTTACATGTAAAAATCTGATGTTTCTTATAGTTCTCGCCTTTGTCACTAGTTGATGTAATATGTAACATGATAGAGATGTGACAGCTTTCTTACAGCACGTCTCTAATTTAAAATTTACTTGCACACACACACACACACATATACACAGACTCAAATTCAAATATGCATCACAAAGGAAAAATACTGGGGAAATACACAAGCACAATTTCAGGCAGGATATTTATGAGTAGCATGATTTCACCTCAGTTTTTAAATATTTTCTCTCTATTTTAAGTACTTTCTACCACTCATGAATAAAATCATTTCTCCTCCCAAATATGTCTGAGCAATTGCTTCTTATACTCATTGTTGTAATTTGTGTCTAGATGTCCCCCCAAGTCTCATGTGCTCATAGGTGTGGCTTTCCAGAGGTGGTTTGATTCAGGTGGGTGCTACTGGACTAAAGGCATGTGATAACTGAGTGGGTTTGCTGCTGTTCTGCGGGTAACAGGAGGTCCTACCCTGGGTGCGGAAGGCACCAGGCGGCACCCCGTACTCTGGATGGGATGCGCAGGAGCTGCAGGAAGGCTGCTGCTTCTGCTGTGTGATTGCCTGCTGCCTGCTCTGCCACGGCTTGTTTGTCATCTGCGGTTCCCCTCTACTGCGCCACCTTGCCTTGAAGCCAGCAAACCAGGAACTACAGTTCTGCAGAATAGGAACCACAGAAAACCTCCCCTCTTTCAACTGGTATTTTGTCCAGTGATGAGAAAAGAAACTAAGACAACATCTTGTTAATTCATACATTACCTGTTTAGTTAAAAAAAAAAAAGTTATATTTTTTGGTACAATATGATTAGGCTTTATGCAAACCAGTAAATTTCTTATCAGTATTTAATTCTTTACATATTTTAATGTATCATGAGGAAGCCATGATACAAAACTGATAAAAAATTTTCTTAATTACTTCAGTAGAATAAAAATTCAATGCAAATATCCCATCTTTTGTCTGAAATCCATATACTATTCCATTATAAAAACATTTACTTCCAAATAGATATGCCACAAGTTTTGTGATATTACATAAACATTGCCGGATACTGGTTTCTAGAGTAATGAGATGAAAAATTATTTAACTGTTTAACGCTTACTCATTATTACAGGAAGATCATCATTGGCTCCTGGACACTTAGAATTATCAATAGTATGGACTGTCCACCCTGTATTCACAACATTTCAGGAGCTCATTGAAGCATAAAGCAGTGAAAAACCAAACAAGATGTGATTTCCAACAGTGCTGTTTGATCATTTAAATGGAAATTAGGGAGAGGAGGAGCTGGGCAGATCTGGGGTGCCCTCACTGGCCTCTCTGCGTGTCTGGAGGACTCTGGATATCTGCGCCCAGACTGCTGGAGTTCCCTCAGGCTTCCAGGTGCAGTGAAGGAGAGAGGTGGGTTTGAGGCTTCCACATCAGCCTCCCCATTCCCGGCTTCACTTGGAGACCTGCTGAGCTCCCGATAGGTGGGCTGGCCCACACTACCAGCCTAGCCCAGCCTGTTTAGCTGCCGCGCCTGGCCATAGGTCTGCAGAGGAGGAGCTGGGCAGATCTGGGATGCCCTCACTGGCCTCTCTGCATGTCTGGAGGACTCTGGATATCTGCGCCCAGACTGCTGGAGATCCCTCAGGCTTCCAGGTGCAGTGAAGGAGAGAGGTGGGTTTGAGGCTTCCACATCAGCCTCCCCATTCCCGGCTTCACTTGGAGACCTGCTGAGCTCCCCATAGGTGGGCTGGCCCACACTACCAGCCTAGCCCAGCCTGTTTAGCTGCCGCGCCTGGCCATAGGTCTGCAGAGGAGGAGCTGGGCAGATCTGGGGTGCCCTCACTGGCCTCTCTGCGTGTCTGGAGGACTCTGGATATCTGCGCCCAGACTGCTGGAGTTCCCTCAGGCTTCCAGGTGCAGTGAAGGAGAGAGGTGGGTTTGAGGCTTCCACATCAGCCTCCCCATTCCCGGCTTCACTTGGAGACCTGCTGAGCTCCCGATAGGTGGGCTGGCCCACACTACCAGCCTAGCCCAGCCTGTTTAGCTGCCGCGCCTGGCCATAGGTCTGCAGAGGAGGAGCTGGGCAGATCTGGGATGCCCTCACTGGCCTCTCTGCATGTCTGGAGGACTCTGGATATCTGCGCCCAGACTGCTGGAGATCCCTCAGGCTTCCAGGTGCAGTGAAGGAGAGAGGTGGGTTTGAGGCTTCCACATCAGCCTCCCCATTCCCGGCTTCACTTGGAGACCTGCTGAGCTCCCCATAGGTGGGCTGGCCCACACTACCAGCCTAGCCCAGCCTGTTTAGCTGCCGCGCCTGGCCATAGGTCTGCAGAGGAGGAGCTGGGCAGATCTGGGGTGCCCTCACTGGCCTCTCTGCGTGTCTGGAGGACTCTGGATATCTGCGCCCAGACTGCTGGAGTTCCCTCAGGCTTCCAGGTGCAGTGAAGGAGAGAGGTGGGTTTGAGGCTTCCACATCAGCCTCCCCATTCCGGCTTCACTTGGAGACCTGCTGAGCTCCCCATAGGTGGGCTGGCCCACACTACCAGCCTAGCCCAGCCTGTTTAGCTGCCGCGCCTGGCCATAGGCCTGCAGAGGAGGAGCTGGGCAGATCTGGGGTGCCCTCACCGGCCTCTCTGCGTGTCTGGAGGACTCTGGATATCTGCACCCAGACTGCTGGAGTTCCCTCAGGCTTCCAGGTGCAGTGAAGGAGAGAGGTGGGTTTGAGGCTTCCACATCAGCCTCCCCATTCCTGCTTCACTTGGAGACCTGCTGAGCTCCCGATAGGTGGGCTGGCCCACACTACCAGCCTAGCCCAGCCTGTTTAGCTGCCGCGCCTGGCCATAGGTCTGCAGAGGAGGAGCTGGCCAGATTTGGGGTGCCTGCATCGGCATCTCCATGTGTCTGGAGGACTGTGGATATCTCTGCAACCAGGGAGGGTCCACAGGTTCCTGAAGCACTGCGGCCTGTGGTGAGTACCCTAACCCGGCTGCGATTGAAGAACTGTGGAGCTTCCAAGGGGCAGGTGGGCGCACAGTGTCCCTGAGGCCCAGCTTGTCTGGAACTGCGGAGTTCTGAGCAGGCAGAGGAGGGCCACTGGTTCTGTAGGCCCAATGGCTTGGGGTAGCGCGGCGCCAGAGTCTCAGTAGCTCCAAACATAGAAGGGGATTTTCAACAGATCCTGAGGAAGCTTTCAAATAACACTTGAAACACAGAAATATAGGAAAATGACAAAACGAAAGACCAAATTACAACCTCAAACCTCCAGCCCATCTCAAGAAACCCTAGGAGCGATGTATATAGAAGAAAATATATCCCATCCACCTCATATATCGGACACAATAGCCACTGAAATTGACAAGCAACTCCAGGAAGCTTTAAAGAAATTCAAACTCGAAATAATCTCCCAGATAAAAGAAGAAATGATAAAAGAAATGAAAGAGATTCTAAATATATCTAAAGAAAACACAGATAAAAATTGGAGGAACTAAACAAAAAGATAGAATCCCTAGATGAGCAATATAAGAAACAAACAGAATACATAATGCAGATGCACAGAGATATACAGGAAATAAAAAACTCCACTGAAAGTTGTAAAAACCGCCTTAATGAAAGTGAAGATAGAATTTCAGACCTTGAAGACAGGATTGCAGCTAGTGAACAGGAAAGGAAAGATCTTTTGAAAATAACAAGGAACCAGGAAACAACAATTCAACAACTGCAAGACGATGCAAAGAAGAATAACATAAGAATGATAGAGATTAATGAAAGAGAGGGAGACAACATGAAGGATGTCAGGAGGATATTTAGAGAAGTAATAGCTGAAAATTTCCCAAGCATGAGATCAGAAACTGACATCAGGATCAGTGAAGCATATAGAACTCCAAACAGTCATAACCAAAATAAAACTACACCCAGACATATAATAATCACCATCCCAGAAATCCAACACAAGAATAGATTATTAAAAGCCGTCAGAGAGAAAAGACAAATCAGCATAGTGAAAAGAAAACCCACAAACTGGGAAAAGATTGTAGTGAACTCTCTCTCAGACAAGGGACTCTTGTCTAAAACATATAAAGAATTAAAGAAACTCAGACCTCCAAAATTCAAAGATCCAATCCAAAAATGGGCATCTGAGATGAATACGCAATTCTCAGATGAAGAAATGCAAATGGCAAATAAATAGATGAAAAAATGCTCATCATCATTGGTCATTAGAGAAATGCAAATTAAAACCACACTGAGATACCATCTCACTCCTGAAAGAATGGCCAGGATCAAGAAAACCGACAACAAATGTGGAGAGGCTGTGGGGAAAAAGGAACTCTCCTGCACTGCTGGTGGGAGTGTAGACTGGTACAGCCTTTGTGGAGATCTGTCTGGAGATTTCTCAAAAAGTTGGGACTGGAAATCCCATTTATTCCAGCTATTCCACTTCTAGGCATATTCCCAGAAGAACTGAAAGCATCATACCACAGTGATATATGTGCACCTATGTTTATAGCAGCACAATTTGTAATCGCCAGATCTTGGAAACAACCCAAGTGCCCATCAACTGAGGAATGGATAAAAAAGTTGTGGTATTTCTATACAATGGAGTATTATTCAGCTATAAAGAAGGATCACATTGAGATATTTATCAATAAATGGGCGCAGCTTGAGACCATACTCATTAGTGAAATAAATCAATCTCGCATGTGTGAATACCGAATAGTTTCCCTAATGTAAATAATGATTCAAATATATAAAAATATGTGGTAATCATGATTCCCCATTAGGTGGCCTTGAAGCCTTATAAAGTTTTCACTCATTAATTAGAAAGGCTTTATTCTGGGCTTCTTGATATGAAAATATTTGAAGCTAGAGTATATGAAGTTTTATCCAAATATTTCAAGGAAAAAGACACTATGGTAACTACTATTAAGTCAGGTTATAAGGTGGTGAAGTACTAGGTTGTTGAAACAGTCATGCTGTGACCTCTATTGTTATATTGTTATGTCCTGTTTTATCTCAATCTCCCCCTTATTGTTTCAAAAAAATTATTTAGTCATTTCTTATGTTTGTCTTAATTAAAGAAAAAATTCAAAAAAATCAGGATATATAAATAGTAACTCTTTTCGATTTCCTATTAACTTGTTTTGAAGTCCTGTAGTACTCCCACGATCTTGTTTTGACTGATTAGACTCTGTTCCATTCTATATGATAGTATCAAGTTTGAAGACATAGGCAACTACTTTGAAGACAATAAGATTCACTAAGATACCCATTCTGGTTTGACTATTGTCTTCTTTGGAAGTCCTGTAATGTTTACAATGCCTAAGTTTTATTGGTCTTGTTCTCTACTGTTTTGTCCAACTTTATAATATCTAATAAGATAGACAATTCTTTTTAAGGAAACAAGGGACAACGTTGATAACCATTGTTGATAAACTTGTACTCTGTTCTACACCATGTGCTATGTCTATCCTTGGTATTGACTGACAGCTTTGTTTTGCCATATTTGACTGTATTCTTCCCCCCCCCCAAAAGAAAGTAATAAGCACTAAGGAGTAATAAAATCCAAGATGTGTAAATTTTGTTGTAAAAAAGAGAGGGGAAAAAAAAAAAGAAAAAGAGCTCTAACGGATATAACAGCAAGTGTGTTTGGGGGTGTTAAATAGCTGACTTTATCAATGTTTTTGGAACATTGAACACAGCTGTTTGCAGTCTCCCTGTTTGAATGTCCACCTTGTGTTCTTTGATACTGTGATTTGAGGAACTATTTTCAAGAAGATAGTGTGTAATCTACTAGCAGGTGATTTCTTACTGTTATGTTTTTTTGTTTTGTTTTGTTTTGTTTTGTTTTGTTTTTGTAGTTCTGTATTGCGTGTACCCTTACGCCGCTTTGGTTTGTTTTGTGTTTTTCTCTTTTTCCTCTTAAATAAAAAAAAATGGAAATTAGGGTAGTAAATTTAAAACAAAACAAAGTCTCATTAGCTGTAATGACACACAGGGTTGGGCTGCTTTGGGTCACTCTGACTCTGAGAAGAAAGCTGCCCTGGAGAAAGACAGACTCTCTAACACGACCACAAGACACTGCAGGGGAATGTCACTGTGTCACTGGACAGGCTAGGCTGACCTAGTGGACACATTTGTAATGTCCACTAGGTCACCCAGCCGTATTCAGCCCTGATGACCAGACAGTAATTCTATGTAACCTCGTTTGAGGCAGTGATTATTTTTTGACACACTGGGATGAGAAACCAGTAACAGACAACTAAATACAGTGGTTCTTTGAAATTAATTCCTTCCATGGTTCTGGGAAAGGTGGCCACATTTGTGTTTATGCAGAGAAGATGGCCATGGCTGTGTTCATCACCTATTGCAGAGTTAGTGAATAGAAGAACAATTTTGCCAAATGTGTGTGCTTGTACGCCTAATTGTTCATGAACAGAAGCAGCTGTCAACCGAAGTATTACCATATGCATTCCACTTTGCTTTGGCATTTTTCCTTGAGCAATGGTGATTTTTTTGCATCATCTTCTTTCCTAAATAAATACATACCAGTTAGAACATACATTTGCATGAAAGAAGTAACAACGTATCACATATGAGGTCTTTTCTATTTTTTCTTTTATTTCACTATGTATATGTATCATTTGTTTATTAATTTATCTTAGGAGACTATAATATGTTATTTAAAAAACATTGAAGTGGGTAATGTAAATTTCAGAAACATTGCACAATCAATACAAAAAGTGAAGAAGTAAGGTGCGATAATTTGAAAGAGAATTACTTTTACATGCTGTGTTCTTAGGCTTTCAGTACTTACGTATGCATCTTAGTACCTTTTCTCATTGCTGAGGCAAAATACCTGACACCCAAGGGTAAAAGAGGAGAGGTTCTTGAGTTCACAGTTTACAGAGGATTCCATTCACACTGGCCGACTCCAAGGCAGGGACTAGGGCAGAGGGCATCACAGAGGAGAGACAGTCCATGATGGCCAGAAGGCAGAAAAAACAGAGAGCCGTAATTGAGTAACATCGGCTGTCTTTTTGTCCCCTAGAGTCTATCTGAATTGCATGCGGAGGGCAGGAGGCACTCACACCCAGGGAGGGTCTTCCCATTACCCATGCTCAGAACATGCCAAACCAATCAGTGTCTGATTTAGTAAGCATACAACGTGGATCCTAGCATCACATGCTAGACCCAACCACCTCTGAAAAACTCCATCTCTGAGGCTTTGTGGAGACACCTAGACACACACCATAACAGTATATCTTAATTAAAATAAGCAATTATTAAATACTGAAGCACTCATTAAAAAATATCATTGAAGATGGTGAATATCATTCTTTTCTTTCCTTTAGTGTATATATGAAAGTTATGTTAGTTCAGTAGAGGAGAAATTACTTAAAGCACTAACACGGCATGTCAGTTATTTTTCTTTCATTGCTGGGATAAAATACCCGACAGTGAAAGTTAAAGGAGAGTTTACTCAGCCCACAGTTTGTGGAGGTTTCAGTCTGTACACAGCTGGCTCAAAGGTACGACGGCACATGATAGAGGGACAGTAGTTCATGGTGGTAGAAGACAGAAAAAGCAACAAGAACAGAAAGGAGGAGGGCAAGTGCTTTTTTCTCTCTTATATTGTATGCAGGCTATCAACCTTTGGGTGGGTGTAACCCTTGCACCCTCTCCCTGCCCTCCTCTTGCACAGGCTGAGAATGTTTACAAAGTGAGGACCCTGGCTCCCTGTTCACTTAGCTAAACTTCTAAGCTTCTCAAGTTGACACAAATAAGCATCCTAGAGAGGTAAGGGCCTGTCCTCTACACCACAGGATGTAGAACTACTGAGTTACTTAGTTAGGCTTCCAACCTCTCCAACAAGCCTCTAGACACAATGAAACAACCATTACACACGGGAATGTGTGACTTCCTATGAACTTCCTTGGACACTGACCTGAGCACTTAGTGAAGCCTGAGTCTGAGCAGACTGGTCAAGTGGACATGCCGGTGTCACCCAGGAGGGGACACAGTGGCTGTGGGCGTCACTGAAGCAACAGTGCTCTCACATCCTTGCATGTGGGGGTTCCTGTGAATGAGTCAGTGATATTTCCTTCTGTTTAGTAGCTGAATAGTTGCTATTAGAAATGTTTCCAGGCAGCTGGTCTCCATTTCACTGACACCCAAGGTCTTGATGTCTTGGACAGCAACAGAGCAGCACACAAAGTTGGTAAGGAAAGCAGAGATGTGTGACAGGAGAAGTTGATCTACAGGGGAAGGGGTGGGCTCAGAAGGAGGCCCAAGAGTGAGTTTGCCCCAGAGAGGCCTTGTCTGCTTCCGGTTTGAAGCTAATACCCACAGGAGAATCTGTGTTGGCACAGGGTGGTGGAGCTGGTACTGTGCACCCACCCTGTGGGTCAGAGGGTACACAGAGACAGAGGTGACAATGCTGTGGACTCTGGGCTGTTTTTCTTTGTGTCCAGTTAATCAGGAATCCCCTCATGTGGGAGGGGGAAGTTTTTATCCATAGCGGCTGGGGCTTGAACTGAGGCTGTGAGGCCCAGCAGCAAGGGCTCCAGACCTAACCCATATGCAGCTCTCTCCAGGACTCCAGTGGAGTCAGCGGGCTGCCCCTCTGCTCACGCAGGGTCCAAGGAGAGTGACGGAGTGGGGAATAGGCCACAGACTCAGGGCAGGGTGTAAAACCTGCAGGGGCAGCCGCCTGGGGTCTCCACAGCCTGCCTGTGTGGGTCTCAGGCAGGAAAGTGTGGGGTTTACAATGCTTCTACTGAGATAACTCCTTCATCTGCAGGGAAAATGTTCCATTTCAGATTCAAAATTTATAATATACTGCAGGTGGGCTTTATTAACTTTAAAAAGTGTTTGCTGGTATAAAGGAAAAGAATTCATTTTTGTATACTTACTCGACAATGAACTACTTGCATACATTTTCAAGTTGTATTGTTTTCCTGTTTTGATATTTAATTATGTGAGCATATCTGTATGAGTAATACATTTTTTCACCTTTATTCATTTTTTATTGTATTGCTTTGCTAAAATTTCTAGAAATCTTTCTAAAAGTCAGTGACTTTTTTCCCTTTCCTCTAGGCAAACTCTGGAAATTCCTGGGTGAAGCAGAAGACAATTGTGGTTCGGAGGCATGCTTTGCTGGTAAAGGAGACACACTTTGATTTACAAGGTAGCAAGCGTGCTTTGGTCAGATGATTTAGAATCTTATTTATTAGAATCTTATTTATTAGAATCTGCTTTATTCTAACATAATGCTTTTATTTTTGTTTCTAATTTAAAAATAATAATTGAAAAATAATTCAAACATTGCTAGCTATAACAGGAGAAAATGGTTTTATGTACAAGTCTTCTGAAAACAAATGGAAATAAAACGCAGTCTTCAGTTACATTGCATGAGGTGTCTGTAACATGACTCCTTAAGTATGGGCATTGATATTCAAGCTGCCTTTTGCTCTGCCATTATAACCAGCTACTGTAGACATACCACCTTAAATAAAGCTGAGACTCCACACCGAGAAGGCTGAATGGTTTTCTAATTTGTATGGATGTATCTTGTGCTTTTTTTGTTAAGCCCACAATGTACAAGTTCAGTTTTCCAATGCTTAGCTTGCGGTCATTCTGTGTTTACACACACACACACACACACACAAACACACACACACACACACACACACACACACACTCCTGCAGGTCAGGAGGGGTCACCCTGAGCTCTGACCCCACAGTGGCCAGAGTGCCAACGTGTGGCAGGAGCAGAGGGTTGGATTCACACCACCCAGTACTGAGGAAAAGACGTGAGCAAGAAGGACAATGTACCTGATCTGCACGAACGAGTGCAGTTGGTAACAATAAAATACTCAGCCCGAGGCCTGCAATAATCATCTTGACCCCTGAACCACCGAACAAGCAGAAGGTTACTTCCAAACTGATGTCTACAGTCTCACTACCTGACTGTGCAGTGAAAAATACTGGCATAGTCATACATTTTAACTTCAGCTGCGTTCGGTTCAAATGACTAGAAACAGGAATGCAAAATTAAGTCATTTACAAAACGGTAAGTACTTATTGCAGCTGGTTGCAGTGTGGAACGGTGACATACAGCTCACAGTTCCAAGGCGACAGGCAGACGAGAGAGATATTCTTCAAGATCCCTCTTAATCCTAGTATTAAATATATATACTGACAATGAAAAAATTAATAAGAATATTAAGGAGTCAAATTAATGGAAAAGGAGCAAGACTGCTGAATAAAAACTAATTCTATGATATTATTCAACAAAAAAGGAAAAGAAAAACTTGGTGAGCTTATGATAATATAAGAAGAAAAACCACATGTATGTAAGGGAAGAGAAATCCAGGTGCTCCTTAAGTAAACCTTTCTGTTATACCAACTGCTTTCTGATAGATTCTGCTTCTGATTTGGGATTACATAGCGCAGCAAAGCTCAGTCTGGAGCAGGAGAGGCCTTTGCCGCTTGGTAGGGCCCCTGGAGCACAGCCTGGAGCAATGGCAGCCAGCCGGGCGGCTGAGGTGAGGCGGGAGCCAGGACTGGAGCTGGAGCCAGAGCCGGAACCGAGCTTCAGACCAGTGGCTGGGAAGCTTCTGCCAGGTTCAGAGGCTGCACAAATGGACCCTCAGGGAGGGTGCCGAGGCCCTGGGGTGGGAGCACCTCATGTGATTCAGCAGAAGCTGTGGAAGGAAGTCAGCGCTGAGCCTCTCTGCCCTGGTCGCTGCCTGCACCAGCCAGGACTTTGTTCTCACCCTGAACCATCCCGCGCTGGGACAGCTCATCCAGGAGAGGTGGTGTGTGTGTATTTCACCAGTGGTGAAGTCTAAAGGAAATAAGACAGAAAAGCAGGTTCATGAATGAAGTGCTCGAAGAAGCCATGCACATCCACACCGAGGCTTCTGCATGGACAGGAGGAAATCAGTGTCAAAAAGTGAAGACTGCTAACACAGAGTACATTGCCCACTTTCAGATACACAGAACTCACCTCATTGCCTTGATCTCAGCATTTCAGATTAAAGCCTAGGAAACAGATATGGATGTGTCCTACCAACCCCACATTCATTTATGCTAAACTTATCCGTGAATTGCTAAGAGTCAGTTTTAGTCTGGTAAGCATAGTGGGCATCAGCGTGGAGAAGAATTTTGGGAACTGGTATCTCAGCAACCTCTGCATGCATTATTACCTCAGAGCACAGGACGGAACTGAGGACGGAAAGAGAAAAATTCGCTCCGATGGATGATATTGCACAAGGTGTTCTTAAATGGTAGTGTTTAGAGAAGGCACTTGTGAGACCAGCTTGTTCTAACCTCCCAAAAAGGGATCCTCCCTTCTGAGCCTTTGATCATTAAATTTTATGTGTTCTACATCTTAAATTCACTGAAGAATTTCTTTTCCTCGTCCTTTTGTGTACATGAATCAGCTGAAAAGTGAAGGTTCCAGCACCTCCTTTAGACAGTGTCTAGGCAGAGAGACTATTAACCCTGAGCGCTTCCTGGGCGAGGCTCTGGGGACTGAATGTGATCCCAGGATACTGTGAGGGGATGAGGAACCCTGCTCTTCCACACCTGTGAACAGGTCCAGCTAGATTTTCGTGGTTTTTAGCAGTCACAGGTACTGTATTTAGTTTTCAGTGAGTAACTTAAATTTCATTATCATTACATTTATGTTGTAGTTTTTTCATTTTACTATAATTTTTAAGTCAAATTAACACTGAATGGAGCAATATATAACAGGGCAATTCACAAGCATTGAAATAAATTTCATGGACTACTGTGGCTGAAAGTTCAGATAACTTTGGAATTTTGGACATGTGTTACACCTTTTTATTTATGTGTGATTATTTGGAAAAACAAACTCTCTTAAATGACATCTTTGTTTAGAAAATATGATGTAGCAACTAAGACCCATCTCACTTCATTAACATTATAACTTACCTGGTCACCTGAAAAGTAGGGCATTGGACATATTATTCCAGAAGAAGTAGATGGACAAAATATCAGGTTGGAACAGAATTATGAAGCACACCAGAAAAGAAGCTTATTCTGTTGTTCAGGAGGACAGACTTCTCTTACCTTAATTTTTCTCCTATTTGAATACAGTCTTTATACTTAACTAAAAATCCTATCTGATCAAAAATGTCATGACTCCCATAGCAGTGACACAGCAGTAAAATTATATTCTAATTACTGCACAAATCACAGGTGAGCAGTGGCTCTTTGTGCCACACAGTGCCATTAACTAACCCCTTGTCTGGAACCCCTGGGGTGCCTGGCATTGTGCTGGGCTGCCTCTGACTGCAAATGAAAGCCTAGGGTCCTGGGGCAGAGCCCTCCTAGCAGCCCACGTGCGCTGTCAGCCTCCCTGCTAAGCCTAAATGGGTGAATCAGGAGTCTGACTACATAGATTGGCAGGAACGGCTGAAAGTAGAGAAGTAATCTTTTTCTGAATTTTATTGCTCTGGTAAATATAAATACATGTATTTGACAGGTTCACATAAAGCCCTGAGTTTTCCCTTGCATTTCTTTGTCTTTCCAAATGACTGGTTTCATAAATTGCTGATTACAAAATATCAGATGAAAAGAGCCTTTGAATACATATAAGCCAAATTCCCTCATTCCACACACAAGACAGTGTGGCTATTAATAATGATGGTAATTTTTTTTGAACATAGTAAATGCTTAGCACTTTGTTACACGCTTTGCATAAAAATCTCCTTAATTTTCATAAAACTCCTATGACCTAGATACTAATGTGATCCATGCTTTATAGCTGGAGCTGAAATCCAACATTTTCAGCCTCCTTGTGTACCTTCCTAATGCTGAACTGTAACACCACCACCTGAAACCGAGTTAGAAAGCTTTCTAATATTAAACTGGTTTCCTAGCTGAGAGAACTAAGCCAAAGGCGGTGATGTTCTCTGCCTAAGTCACATTTCAGTGCCATTTGCAGCTGGGTCTGCAGTAACTTTACATGCGGGAGCAGTGTTCTTTTCCATGGATCCACATTTAACTCATAACAACTTTCTCTGTTTTTCAATCACATCAGAAGTTAGTATCTTAATCACACAAAATCTAGTGATTCTTATTTGTCAATTAATACCTTTTCATCTTACAGGTAACTTTAAAAGATTGTCCATCAACACCACCAACAAAAGTTTTAACAATGAAAAATAAAAAAAGAATTTGACCAGTCATAAAACCGTGAAGTCTAGCAGGAGGGCAAGCTTTGGGTTGACCTTGATTTAACAACTGTGGTTTGGTGAGGACCCAATTTACTTTTCTTTTTTTCCAATTTATTTTCTCTTCAATTCTGACAGGTATTTTATTTTTTCCTTCTGAGGCTAGATTCTCACAATGGTCCCCATTCCAGGCTTCATATTCATAACTTGGGAGTCTTTTCAAAGGACTACCAAATATTGTTTGCGAAAATTCTCATCAAATCTTCTCCCATGGCCAAGTTCAGTTTCAAGTTTAGATTCTTGAGTCAGTTCTTTGAGTCATAGGGATGGTGTGGTGTGTGTTGAGTGGCTGAGACTTGTTGGGTTAATTAGGAGTCCACTTAGGGATGTTTTCTGTTCCTTTACAGTAATCTGTGCGTGTTTAGGAAACCAGGGCAAAGCCCTTCCCCAGCCCCACCCACTCAACAAACACCCAAACACCAAGCCAAAACTGCTGCTCCACAGGAGAGAAAGAACAGGGTTGCCCTTGGAATTCAAATGTTTGGAAAACCAGGCCAAGCAAACTCATGCAGGACAACCATCCAAACCCAGCAGCTTCTGTGCAGTCTTTGTGCTTGTATCTTTGTTTTAATCTCTTAATTCTGAAGCACGGTTTCATGCTGAGAAGTCCACTAAATATGAGCACTCAGCCCAAGTACTTGTGAGTGGACAATCCTGTGATCTACGCTGTGTCAAATGTGGCCCTGCGCCAGTTGGAGAAAGCTCCTGGACAGCCCCTCAGAATCACCATCCTTTCTAATTTTCCTCATGGGTACTGTTACCACACATTTTGTGGTGGACATTTCTTTGTTTTATCTTCCACTTTTACCATCAGTAATGTATGAATGCCTTAGGACTGCAATATCAGCTTGCCCACATGTGGGACATTATAGGAACCCAACTGTACAATGCAGATGCTGGCTTCAAAACTATGAAATTCCTTCATGCTGTTGACTGGATGTTGCTCAACCCATGGCAGCCAGAAAGCAATGGGGCTGTGGAGGCACAGAGAGAGACACAACCTCTGAGGCACAGCCCCAGTGGTCCACCTCTATCTCCTGGGCCCACTTCTTATCAGCACTGCCTGTTCAGCTAGGACCTGATCAATAGATTAACTCACCGATTGCATCCCATGACTCAGTCCCTTTTGAAAGCTCCACCTCTGAATCCTTGAGATCTTTGGTGCTGTTTTGGATCTAACGTGTAACAAGAACTGTAACTCTGTCATTGCACATGGCTTATGTGTGCATCTCTCTCTCTCAAAATTTCCTATTTGTACCAGGAATCCAGGATCAGAAGGTCGCAGACTCCAGTCTTATTCTGCTTGAACTATTTGCATGAGTGATGTTCTTGTTTTCAAAGGAGCTCCTGATGTGAGGTACTGAGAGCTAGCCTTCAGTATGTGGATTTGGGAGAAAACTATCCTATCCAGCGCCATGCATGCTGCAGCTGAAGCACACCCCTATTCCTCTGGATTTAGATTTTATCTTCATTTCTAGGATATGAGGCCACCCTGTATTTTTGAGCTCAGACACATATTTTTAATATTGTATTTTACCTAGATTTTTCAGTGACAGAAACAGCTGGAATAAAGAATGGGTCTTATCCAATAATGAACTTAGTTTTGGTGTGTACCTAACATCATGTCCTCTTGTTAATAATTTCTGTAAAATAACAATTTGTTTCAATGAATTTTGACTCTTCTAATTACATGTTTTATGAATTCATAGAGGTCAGTGATTCTCCAAGTGGCCATGTTTTCTCTGGAGTAAAATTTGGAAAGTTCTGCCTGCCAATAAATATCCAGGGTCGGAAAGGTGAAAATGCATCTGAGGGGGTCTAGGTGAGGGTATGTCAGACAGTGTAGCACTCGGGTGTTCGGGGTCCTCCAGAAACTCATGCGTTACAGACTTGGTCTCCAGGGTGGTGCTGCTCAGAGGCACAGGGTCCTTAGATCCCACAGGTGTGTTCTTGAAAAGATTAGGGGCCCCTCTTTCTTGCACACCCGGCTTCCTTCAAGGCCTTAGTGACTGCTCCTTTACACCCTCAGGCTATGATGTGCCCCTCGCCCCTCGCAGAGGCCTGATACTGGGGTGGAAGCTCCATAACTATGAGCCAAAATAAATCCTTTTGCTTCATGAGTAAACTGTCTCAGCTGTTTATTGATATAACACAGAACTAGCTAATCAAGTACCTATGATGCTGGGTAAAGTCTGCTCATGAAGAATTGTCAAGTACACTGCATGAGATTAAAAAGACTTAGAGTATTCATGCAGGTGACAAACCACCTGTCAGTGCCTGACTCTGAGCCGTCCTTCTTAGATAAAGTATATTTTGAAGAGTCCAACATACGCTATACTTACCAGATAATTTTAAAAAATTATTATGGAAATAAAGTTTTACTTGGGACATTTCTAATATTTCTTCTGGCAAATTGTGTCAGAAACTAGTCATAATGGAGTCTGTAGCATTGGCCTTTACATTGTGCAAACACTGTAATTATTCCACATGTATGTGTGAGTATAACTCTGGGAACTCAATTGTATGATAAAGTTAACAATTGACATTCTGTGGAATAATTTATTTCATATGTTTGGGCAATTATCACTCTTCTAAATAATTTTTAGTGATGGAAGGAAATTAGGCACACATTCAAAAGGTGTCTTAATTAGTGTGGGAAATAGGTCTTACTCAGATGTGTAGGAAGATCATGGAATGTTGTCCCTGCGTTTTTAATGAATCACGAAAACCATGAAGTACGCATTTAGTGGCCAGATCTTCATTAACATGGATATGGAATGTTGTGTTTGGATTTAAATCTCTTCTACTTGTAACAGTAAAGATATCAATCTTATGTAAGAAGTAGCCTGTATACTAATTCTCATAAAGTCGTGGCATAGTGGAGAGGAACTAATCTTACTAAATGTCGAAGGAGCCATTAATACAATGAAAAAAGTCCAGATCAAATCCTATCTCCTATCCAACTAAGCAACAACACTTTCATAAGAAGAACCAGTGAGATGCCAAACCTTTTCAAAGACAGGTCAGTGACAGAAAATTGCTCAACAAATTTTCACTGCAATTCAAGGTGACGGGCTGAGTTCCACTGGCAGCAAACACAAGTTGCTTAAGGAATGAATTTCCATCCTGTAGCTAACATAACTAAGAACAGACCACAAAAAGGCTGCCAGTATACATAACTCTTAAATATTTTTTCACAAAAGACAATTTACTTCTCCAGTGTCATTAACAGAAAAGCAAAAGTTATGATTATTTTGTGCTGTAGCTTTATAGCACTTTTAGAGGTCTAATCATGTCAACTTTTTATTTCATTATGACTATAATCTATTTATTAAAAATCAGATTAAAATACTTGGAGAACCATGAATATTGATATTAGTACCATCAGTTAATACTAATCATTTGATTGACAGGTTACCTTAATAATTATAGTGTAAGGAAAAATGTTGACATCTTGTCTACTGTAAAGTTTGTACACTGTGTCAACCTGACAAGTTTAGAAGTTTAGGTAAGTGACTCAGCAGGAGCAGGGTCTTCAGTTTGTAAGCATCCTTATCCTGTGCAAGAGGCAGACACTGAGGTGCTGTGAGTGCTACCCTTCCCCCCCTTTATTTTTTCTGCTTTTGCTGTCTTCAGCCACCTCGGAGTGTTGGCCCTGGGCCATGCCACCCTGCTTTGGAGCCAATTGATTATGGACTGAAACCTCTTCAAATTATGAGCTAACTAAATCTTTCCTTCCTTAATTTTGAGTATTTGGCATTTTGATTCAGCAGGGAGGAAAAAGTAACTGACAGAATTTGGTGCCAATAAAGTGGAGTCACTGTCCCTGACCATGTAGTTCAGGAGGTTTTGGGAATGGCTTGTGGGGAAGTTTGAAAATGATACAAGATGTCACCTAGAAGAGCAGAGCTGGAACCTATTAGGCTGGTCTGCAGGGGAGATTTTGGTCAGAGCTTGGAAGACCCTCTGACTGGTAGGTTTGGGAGGTTTCTGCTGGGAGGGACTGCATTGGGTGCTGGACTCCAGATGATGTATGTTATGGCATGGCAAAGAGTTTATCTGTGTTTTACTCATGTCCAGTGACTGCCTGAGACTAAGATTCAGGGCAGTGGCATAGTTAATCTGTCACAAGAAATTTCAGTGCAGTCAAATGTCAAGGCTGTGGTCTGGCTCTTGTTGGGGGCTTTAGTCAGGTCTGTGTTGAGAATCAAGAGCAAACAGCCCAGCAGGGTGATTTAAAATGTGGGTCTGGCCAGAAAGGAAGCTCCAGTAAAGCTGTGGACTACAAAGAGAGCTGAGGAGATCTTGATTGCAGAGGAGAAGCAGTAGAATAGAAAAGATGATCTGAGAGTATCACAAGAGGCAACAAGGCTCCATCCTTTGCAGCCTCAAAACTACAAAAGAGAAAGACTTTGAGGAGAAAGCCACAGACCACCATGTTTCAAAATGGCCGTACCTACACCATGTTCCATAATGGTGGCAGTATAGAAAACTTGTTCCTCAGAATTGAATTCAGAGTATATTGGGTCCCTGACCTAGATCCCTGATCTCCCCAGTGAGTGTACAATGGAGGTTAAATTAAAAAAGACAAATTGTATGATTTTTAGGGTTCTAGAAGGTTCAAAACCCTTTAATTAAGCTTCCAACTCTGAGGGCTAAGACAAAAGCTTCTTTGGACTGCCCACTTTATTTATGAAGTCCAACAACAAGGGGCAGGGAAACTGAGGAAAGCACAAGCAATGAGCAGAACCTTGGGAGTCACTTCAATGATGTCTCCAAGTATTGAATCAAGTCAATTCAGTAGTACTGTCTTATCATGAAGACATGGTAGAAGTGAGACTCTAGGAGAAATTTCTGCAGCTGGAGTCCCTATCTTGGGAATTGTGGTTGGAGCCAAGCACCCACAGCTGTGGCCTTATTTTGCCCTTTGAGGTATCTCTGGCCTCACAGACCACTACAGGCCTCAGCCAGGACCAGTGATTCACAGAAGTTCACTTACTGTGAATCAACTCCTGTCGCCAGCCAAGAGGCCTAGGCCTAGGACAGACTCACAGATAAACACAGAAAGCCAATTAGTAAAGTTTAAATCCTGCTCAGTGCCGATTTATAGTGATCTCCATCAAGAGTGCCCCTGATCCAGGCATTTGACCTCTGCTGCTAAGACAGAGAAAAGCCTGGCTACTGTGCCAGTTACCAGGAGACATTAGCATCCTCCACATGGTGCTGGCTTTAGGTGCATGCAAGATGCAAGAGTTTCAGAGTTAAGAAGGCTTCCACCCCAATATCAGAAGGCTGAGGAGGCCAGACAGTGTGCCCCTCAGAGGGCAATGTGTGGAGCTCTGACTGTAAAGCCAAAGGTACAATGGGACCCCAGAACTTTGGAAAAGATAAGAATGTGGATCATTTTAGGAAAATGGCGAGGAGGGAGCAAAGTGGGCGCAAGCAAAAAGCCATGGGAGCTACAACTACCAGATGTGCCACAGGGGTGGCATCACACAAGATCCTTGGAGCTCACAATTTTCCATATATTGCTTTAAATGGTGGACATGGAACTCAAGGACTTAATGTTTTTGTTTGCTGGATTTTGGACTTGCCTTGGTCCCAATCCTTTGTATTCTTCTGTTTATGACTTGTAGAATGAAAATATTTATCTTGTGTCATTGTATGTTGGAAGTGTTTAACTTTTCATTTGTGCAGGGGCTCACAGGTAATTTAACTTACATCTGGGAGGAGACTTGGGCCTTGGACTTTTCAGCAATGCTGAAACTGTTAGGACTTTTGCAACTCCTGCAGGTTGACTAAATGCCTTTTGCACAAATGTAAAGAAATGTGAATGAGTCCTTAGGGAACTGAGGGTGAAATGTTATGGCTCCCATGTAATACAATGATAGACTTAATACTGGTTCTTTAGGAATGTTAAACCTACGTTAGAATATTAAAGTTGTGAAATAAGAATAAACAAGTCTTTGTATCTGAAGATTGGTTTATAGAAATATGTCTGCTTGCCAAGTTGACAAGGGGTGGATTGCAGTGGTTGATACCTTGTATACACCCAAGAAGTTTAGAAGTTTAACTAAGGGTCTCAGCAGGGGGCCAGGTCCTCACTTTGTAAACATCCTGAGCCTGTGGAAGAGGAGGGCGGGGAGATAGTGTGAGTGCTACTCTCCTGGTTTTTGTTCTTGCTGCTTTTGCTGTCTTCTGCTGCCTTGAAGTGTTGTCCCTCTGCCATGAGCCTCGCTGCTTTCCAGCCAGCTAATTATGGATTTAAACCTCCACAAACTGTGAGTTAAATCAATTTTTTTTCTTATTTTTGGTTGTCTAGTACTTTGTCTTAGCAACAACAAAAAAGTAACCAAAATACCTACATAGATGTAAGACAGTTTGTAGAAGGATTTTTTTGCAGATATAATGTTTTAATATTTCATATAAATGATAATTTTACTTCACTAATTAAAAACAAAAGTAACAATTTCTACTTCTAGTTAGAATGTGGAAGAATGTTATCTTCACTTTCAATGAAAGGGAGACAAAAATTAACAGTAAATGTATTTTTATGAGGCTATATTCTGTAATGTTTTTTACAAATAAAATTGTGAATATTCCTGGTTTTAATTCTATTACCGATGATTATGGACTTATGTATTTTCATGTTATGTGCTTTCTTTTAGGTTATTTTTTGTTCTTATTCTAGGTTTTGCCTGGGTGCTTATTTCATTTGTATTTATTCTTCATTTTCTACTTACAAAAGCACATAGTGTTGTCATTTTTCTCTTGGTTTACTTAATCAATGTGTCACACAGATTCTGCTAAGTCTCCTTACATTATTATTTGGTTAAAATAAAATCTAAATTTGCATACTGATTTTGATGTAAGTATGGTCCAATGAAAGATGACAACTGGCATTTTAAGCATACATTACATATGAGATTTATACATATTTTATTGTAAATAGTATAGATTTATTAGAAAATATAGGAAAGAAATAAAATCGTAATAATATAGTGAGCTTTCTTATTAGACATAGAGTAATATAGTTTTAATTAAAGATGTAATAATTTAAGGCGGTACTAGCAGTCCTTAGAATACTTTACAAATTTGAATCCGGTACACAAATGAACATGAAGCTAAAAAATGTTGATTAAACAGAACAAGACAGAAAAGAAGTAGAAAATAAAAGATGGTGTCAGGTGAAGGCAAGACAATCCGTTAAATGAAATAATAGTGTAATTATAATAGATGGGACACAATGCCACAGTTAAGTGACAGGTATCATCATTCTGAATCACAACAAAGGATAAATGTGTCGAATAACACTGTTTAAGAGAGGTGCTTAAAATATAGGAACCTGAGTGAAAGTTAAACCAGTTAAAATATATACCGAGAAGACCTCCTGCCTAACACATTCTAAAAATGGGTATGCCTCAAAATAAATGATGGAGGTTAGTGCTCCTTCAAAATTCTGTGCAGAAAAACACATAGCTAAGTGTGGCCTCTGCTAGCTAGCTACACATCAGACTGAAAAAGAATTCAGTGTAGCTGAGCAGTTAAAGCAGAAGCAACAAAACCACTGAGAGTTCTTGCAAGGTATTTACAACTATTGTTATTATATTGGTATCAGTCTAAAGCAGGGATCACTCTTTAATTTATATCAATCTTCATATTGTATAGTTATTAAAACTGAGTCAAAAAAATCTATGGTTTGCAAACTGCAAATTGAATTATTAATGCACACAGAGGTTCGCTACTGAATTGTGTCTTATCTCTCATCCTCTTTATCACCTATAAAAATGTCATCCTCAGCATTCGATAGATGCACCTGTGCAGTAAGTACCAAGGTGCAAAATAAGTTTCTTGCCTTGTGATGCTTGGTTTCTATCCCATGTTATTCTATGATAAAGGGTTTATTTTGACATTACCACTTAAACAATGTTCAGGTTTTTGGAAGTCTATTTCTTTTTCTATTTAAGTATAATTTATGCCAATACCCCAATGTTCGAGAAAGTTATTCACCTTTGCTTCTGTAAATGGTCTAGTTTTATTTGATGCCAAGATAATTTTTTTTTAGAATCTCATTTAAATTTTGGATTTTTTCCCCCTTCATTTCCCTTCTTTCCCTTCTTTTTCTCTGTTTTTGACTCTTCTTCCGCTTATTTTTAATGCTGCTGCTAGAACCCAGGGCCTTAGACACACTAAGCATGAACACTATCATGAGCTATACTCACAACTCATCTTGTTAATGTAAGAATGTAGTATGATATTTTTATTTTTCCTGAATCGAGACTTACTCATGATAAATAGACATCAGCACCTAACTATTCAATTTGCTTTCTAGTTTTGAAATACACTTGTTGTTTTCTGTATCATACTCCTTGTAAGATCTTTACTATGTAATGAAGAAACTATAAATCATTATAGAATTTGTGTAGATAGTTTTATTAATAAATTTTGTTTCAATTTCAATCTTCAAATATATATTAAAATGTTGGCTAAAAAAAAATAAAAGAGTGTGATAAAGTGTGATAAAGTTATATCTGTTTTACCTGCCTAACAAAATTTGTGGCTGAATTGTAAATGTTCCAAGTTCTATCTTGATAGATTTTCTGGAACCTGGGTCTCTAATCCTCTAGTGTTGTGCATTTCAATCATTTCAGTCTCATATTAATTTCTGAGCAACGCATTTGCATCAGTTCCTCATTTTGAATGCACAATTGGCATTTCTTGCTGTTATTAGATCAGTTTTTCTTTTCCGTATGTTGAAGCCCAATTATTGACTTTAAACTTCATGCCTGTAATTATGTAAAATGTCCCACTTGACTTACTTTAATTATTTTTGCTTGAATTTTTCTCTGAAGGAATTAATGTTGCCACTCATGTTTTTCCACATGCAAACTATTTGTATTTTTTAATTTAATGACATCAAGCAAATACTTTTGTTTTGTTTGCACCAATGTCCGGGGATTTATTTTTGTTTTGGTTTTTGGTTATGGATTATAAGATATTTATATTTATCACCAATTCAAAAGTAGCAAATAGTTTCTACACTTTAGAATGTTTATGCCCTCGAAGGAATAATAAATAGTGCGCGTTTATTTTCTTGTATGAACTGTGCGCATGGAGTCGGTGAGGAGCTTGGCCCAGGGGGTCCCCGGGCAGTTGGCAGAGCAGAGGCGCTGCGAACCGAGAGCATGCGCCCTGGGTTCTCCGCACTGCTGGCCTGGGTGCTCCTCTCAGCGAGCCAAGGTACCAGGACATCGAGCTGTGTTGCGATGTCATCACAGAGGGCTTTGTGTCTCTTTCCAGATTGTGACGTCCCAGCAGCAATACTCACCGAGGGAAGTGGAGCCTTGGAAGCTGCAGGTAGGCGCCAGCCACGGGAGGCAAGGACGTGACTGTTGGTGTCCACCCGCACTGCGTGGCAGGGTGCAGGCCCCAGCAAGGGCGCTCTGCAGACAGTGCGCTGCAGAGCGCAGGTGTGCACGCGGCAACCAGCTGACCAAATGGCAGGGTGGACACTGCGGCCTGGCTTGGACCAGACAGCAGGTGAGAGGACACTGGGGTGCGAAAGGCGGGGCTCCAGTGTGGGTGCTCAGCGAGGGCCCCGAAGTCTTTGCTTAGACTCAGTTCCCTGCTGTGGCGCAGAACTGGGACTCAACCTGTAAATGCGGGGTCCGCAAAGCGTCCCTGTCAGAGCGGTGCTGCCAGTCTGGTCCATCATCAGTTCCGACCCAGAAACTGGATCTCTGGATCTTGTGCTAGGACCGGAGCATCCTGGTGGGAATGAGTGGTACTTTCCCGCGTGGCTTCCGTTGCAGGCAGGAGAGGTGAATCGCTTTGGAGTAGGTGGGCTCCAGGGAGCAGGTGGTCTCAGGGGAACAGGTGGGCTCCAGGGAGCAGGTGGGCTCCAGGGAGCAGGTGGGCTCCAGGGAGCAGGTGGTCTCGAGGGGAGCAGGTGGTCTCGAGGGGAGCAGGTGGGCTCGAGGGGAGCAGGTGGTCTCGAGGGGAGCAGGTGGGCTCGGGTGAACAGATGGGCTCAAGGGAGCAGGTGGGCTGGGGGGAGCAGGTGGGTTGGGGGAGCAGGGGGGCTGGGGCAGTATGTTGGCTCGGGGAAGCAGGGCTCCTGAGGAAAGGAAGGCGCCCTAGACAGAGGGCCACGCGGACGCGGGCCTCCCAGGGGCAGCACACTGCCAGGCTGAGGAGCCGGGCTCCTGCAGCCTCCTCTGTCCCCGGCTATGCTTCCTCAGGGTGGCTTCCCCTGTGAGGAGGCTCATGTCCAGCAGGCCCTCCCCTCCGTCCTTCCTCTGTTGCCCTAGTTCGTGAATGAAAGCTGCCATTTCCAAAGGGGCTTCCACCATAGCCCTGCTCTCTGGCAGCACAGCTCCGGCCTCCTAACTGCCGTGACTGTCTCTGCCCGACTGTAAGTGGGACAGTTACTAAACTGAATTTTGAAATTAAATTCAAGATAGACTCAGTAAAAATTACTTTTTATTTTAAAATTGTTTTTGGTCACTTCTAACACTTTGAGTGTGCAAAATTTTTCACTATTGATGTTGGCTTATTTTATTTTCGTTTACTTCTTTGTTTCCTTCTGATCATATTCTCCTTTCACATAAATGTATTAAAATTTTAATTAACATTAAAAATATAACAGCAAAATCTCTAGTACTGATTTTAGAAGTTTTAAAATGTAATTATTTAAGTTTTTCATCTATTTTTGTAAATTAGATTGGAGCACAATTTTCTAGTCTTTTTCTTTGCTTACATTATACGCCAACATAATATGCACCATGTAAATAAGAACAGAATCTCACCATTTTTCATATTGTTTATATAATTTTGAAGTATTTAATTCTTCCCTGAAAATTAGTACAACTTGCTAATAAAAATATCCGTAACTATTCATCCTGGTTAAGGAAAATAAGTGACTAGCAATTCAATTCCTGATCTCGCTGTTTTAAGACCTTTTACTGTTTCAAAATCAATATACGTAATTTTTCCTAAACTTACTTTTATCTAAGTTCAGAATAGAATACCGGCATAGCTTCTGTGAAGTGCACGTTCCCCTTGGACTGTCTGAGGACAGTGAGGTGCAGTTACATTTCTCACTGCCTTTCCTTAGGCTGCTTCCTGACCCCCTCTTCCCGCCTGCAGTGTGTGCTCTCGATGGACAGGGGATTTTGCGCAGCCTCTGTTGTGTCTGCTGGTGCTTTTAGAGCCAGCTTGGGGTTTGTAGTCAGTGGGCACTACTGGCTGGTTTGTGCCCACTCCCACCCAGCCTAACCGGGGTTTGTCAGGCATGGAGCCCTCTCCACACCTGGGTGTGGGGGCAGCTGGTCACTGCCTCCTCTTAGGAGAGAGCCCATCACACCGGAATTAGGTCTCAAAGGGATTCATCCTAATCATTGTGAGCACCGTTGGCCCAGTGAGAAGCCTGTTTGTGCAAAGGGATTAGAGAACATCCTTGTTTTTCTAAGTTGTTGGAAGCTACTTTGTCCTCTAGAATTTGTCCAGCATCAAACTCTGGAGATTGTGTGGCATCTACCTGCACATTCAGAGGGAAGCTAAATACAGGTGGGGAACCCAAGACAACAGCAGCGAAATGGGCCTGGGCCCAGTGGACAAGCAGCCTTGCACGCCTTCCCCACTCTGCCTCGTGGGATCATGAGTTTTTTTTTTTTTTTTTTTTTTTTTTTTTTTTTTTATTTAAAGAAAAGGAAACGAAAAAAAAATACATGGAGATTAAAAAAAAAGGGTAGAAATAATACTAAATTACAGACAAACAAAAGGTAAGAAATTGCCAGTTGATAAGTTACAAATTGTCATCTTCGAAATGGCTGTTCAGGTTATAGAATTAAAGTATTTAGAATGACATTCAAAAAAGTGACCCTACAAACCATGAGTTAATCTCATTCTTCAGCTCAGAGACAAGTTGCTTTGCTCAAATACAGCACAGGGGTTGGTAAAGCCTCTTCCAGGTGGGATAAACACATGAAGCCTGTTGATTTTAAGTAAAGTAAGTTTTCCTTCATAATATGTATGGGTCTCTCTCTATTACTTGAATTCTTAAGGGCAAGGACTGCCTGGTGTTTGAGAGAAAAGGGAATTCTGACTTCATACTATGGTACTGCTGACTTGCACAATTTTCTGAGCAAGTCCCCCCACACATGGCTCCTTTTTCTCCTGTTTTGTCTGTCAACATATATAAAAAATCTCTACTATAAAAAATGATAACATGATTCATTTGCAGGAAACCTTGTGACTACAAATTTAGGTGAAATAAATCAGACACCTAGATTTAAGAATTACATAGTTTCTCTTATGTAAGAAACACCCCAAGTATAAATAAAGAGCAAAGTAAAAGACAGAAAAAAGGAAACAGGCAACGGATCTTTGCAAAAGGAAAGTGGATGAAGAGCTGTTAGGACAGGAAGTGGGGAGACAAAGACAGAGAATTAGCATATGTGATGCACTAACACGATGGAATCCTTATACACAGCACCTATGTACTAATAAAAAGTCAACACACACATATATATACATATATATATATAGTTCTATATATAATGTATAATTATATTAAATGATATATAAAATAAAATGGAATATATATTTCTGTTTTTTCTGGTGACCACTAAGAGTGAGTTGGGCAATTTTCTCCTTTTAAAGCCAAATGGGTTTGAACATTTTGACACTGCAAACCAAGTATCCCAGTGTTCTCACCAGAGTGGTTATTCCCCCTGTTTTTCTATTTTCTCTCTATATCATTGTCATTCACATTTTTCTATTGCTTTGGGTTTACTCCTCCTTTTTACCTTCTTGTGTTTTTCAATTTCAGGTTTTTCTTCAGTAATTAAATTTTTGTAAATTGTTGTTACTTAGAATATTCTTGCTACAAACCTTGCTTGAGTCAAAAAACTTTAGCAATAACTTTAGATGTAAAGAATGGGTTTTTCCTATTGCTATTAGGTCAGCACACCCAGAATGAAAGCAAAAGAGCCTTCCAAAACGGTCTCCTCTGAAAAACTAATGGAGAGACTGGCAAAATTTGTCAACCTCAACTTTTACAGAACTCTGAAACTTAACAAAATGCACCAATAGTTCCAGAAACACTTATGGAAGGAACATAACTGAATCTCAGTCGCGTTAAGCTTCACTTCATTTAATCTGCGTTTTTCTTCTGTGCTGTCCTCAAATCCAAGGAAGCCTTGCACGGGCTGGTGATCATGGTCGCCATGGAACCCAGCAGCCAGGTGCACTGTGAGGAGGAACAGATGCGGCTCTTCCAAAGCTGACTTCCGGAGGAGGATTGTCCCTCTTAGACCAGTCCCTCTGTCCTGGAATTGCTCCTCGTCCAGCACTACAGCGACCAGCACTGGAACAGGATTTATCAGAAGGGATTTAGAATTTCCTCCACATGGACAGCCTTCTCCCTAGGGTTTGAGTTGATTAGCATCACACCCACCTCCAGCAGTGTGCCAGGTGGGGCTACACGCTGATGGAAACACTGAAAATCTGAAGACTGAGACGATTATTTCCAAAAGCTTGTGCATATTCTTAAGAATTTCAAAGACATACTCATGTGCAGACGTGTGCACACGGCAAAAAATACTTGTGAAAGTTCTGATCGCTCTCTCTGAGCCACTCCAAAGCTCTGGGGAAGAAAAGGAAAGACTGAGGTAGTGTTTATAAACTCATGACCATAGCCGCACTTTAGCTGGTGTTAACTGGATTTAAACCCGATAGTCATAAATTAAGATGTTCATTGTGATCTCTGCATCACCCACTAAGAAATAGTGAAACAGAAAAAAAGATCAGGTGTTTAAGTAGTGCACAATGGAAAATATTTATTTAATACAAAAGATAGCAATGGAGCAATAGATCAAAAATGGTAACAAGATATCTCTTAAGAAAGAAAAAGATGAAGTCATAAACCGGACCTGCCAGTAATTGCATTAAATATAACTCAATTTATTGACAAGTGATTAAAATGATTCAAATATGTGTTGTCTAAAATATATTCACACAAAAAATAATATTGAACAGGAAGGAAAACATAGTTTATATAGTCAGCAAACACAAAATATTAAGATAAAATAAAGACAAAAGTAGACTGTAAGATAAAAAAGTTGCTTTAAGAATGAAGCTGTCTTTTAATGACAAGATCAATTCATGAAAGACATGCCCACATCATCCTTCTAGGACTTTCTTCTAGGACTTTCCAGCCTCTGTATTGAGCTTGCTGCCCGGCAGTGTTACTGGGTGCATTCAGGGATAGATTGAGTCTCACTTATCTTTTCCAGGATACAGTGTGTTGTATTCTATCTTACATTTAATCTTTCCACAATTTAAAAATCTAAGTTATTTTTCTCCACATATTTGTACCTTCAATATTCTCTTCAGATGTCTCAGCTTTGTGAAACAAAGACACAGCAAAATAAAACCAGACCCAAAGGAAACAAAGCCAGAAACCTGAACCCTAATTCCCTAACACCCAAGAATCAAGCAGATTAGATTTCTGACCTCCCACCACTGGGCATGAAAACCCTACCACCGAGCTGCTTCTGTATTTCATGTATTTCTGAAAACTTTGGATCCAGCTCTGACATTTTCCTTCTGGTTTATGATCTATGTTCCTCTCATCTGTCACCACAAATTTGCTTTATGTACTTCACACCTGCACATTGTGTGGCGTGTGTACATTATTGCACAGAATACTGAAAGCCTGTTTGAGGAAGTGTGCGGGTGTCACAGAGTGGAGTTCTTTCCTCAGGACACCCTCCCTCCACAGCGATCCCCCACGTGCCTGCAGTCATCCTTGGGTATGCAGTCAGCCCTTGAGCTCTCGAGGACAGTCACCTCCAAAACATACTTGATGTATTCATGGGTCACTGAGTGCACTTCTGGTGTTGTACTGCACAAACACCACCGTGTGTTCTTCAGTTTGCCTGCACCGAGGGGCATTTGGTAGGCTGTCACACTCTCTATAACACTATATTTCCTTTACTATGGACACAGAAGTCAACCTGGCTGATATACATTTTAAGTTCCTAAAGTAACTAATGATAAGCAGATACTTCACACATAACATTACAGAGATCCTATTATGAGGAAAATTAAGATGTCAGACCTGTGTGACAGTCTCTTTTCCTCTAAGCAGTCAGTGTCTTGGGGTGTAGGTAAAGACTCTTCGTGAAAGATGGCCTCAGTTTCCAGACCAATTTAACTGCAGAGCTGTGACATTGGTTATTTCTCCAAGGTTGTGATTTTTTGTCATACTAAAGCCACAGTTGGTCTAAAGGTAATAAATCCCTGGGCAGGAATCCAATCCTGTAACCATCTCCGTCCGCATGCCGATTTTGTATTGTACCTCTGTGACTCAGTGGGATCCATCAACATAAACTCAGATAGTTTGCCCATAATACTTGAGTGTGTTTCTTAAGCCAAAGCATCAGAAACAAAGTTACCCCCTGCAGATACCTTTAATAAATCAGCAAGGGGAGGATTTTCAAGTTTACTGACACAGATAATTGGGTGTATCATGCAGGTCTACCTCTGATTTACCTGTCGAAATCTCTTCACAAAGAATCACATTTCTCTTGGCTTCACTGATGATATTTTTACTGTTTTCATTTCATTCTCTGTGTGGGGTACTGCCCTTGGCTTTGTGGTCACTGGTAAAGAAGAACCAAACCTAAAATATGCTTTGGAAGAACTTTCTGATTCAGGAAGATGGTATATTAGAATACCTACATATAATCTAGGGGATTGGGGATGCTTAACATGGTCCTAGGAAAAGCTCAGAAAGCAAGGGTCACGGCGGGACCCCTAAACCACATACATGGGTCACAGGTATTGCACACCCAGGAACTGCACCAATGACATTTAAAGTGCTAATTTTGAAGGATGGAAATGGCTTTGCTTCTGGTGAGCACATTTCTGCTTCACTATAGCTGAGGACTTCAGGATGACTTTAAACAAAGTGGCTTGGTTGACTTATGGAAGTGTTCTTGAGCCAATGAGGTAAGACAGGATTTGCTCAGATGCTGAAGATCAATGATGCATCTGTAACATTTCCACTTCCTCTGTTTCCCCGTGCTTCAGTCCTCCTTCCTCCCTCTCTCCCTTGCTCCCTCCCTCCCTTTCTCCTTCCTTCCTTCCTTTCTTCCTTCTTCTTTGGTCCTTTCCTTACTTTAGCCCCCGTGTCCTACTTCCAGAACAAACAATCAACTCACTGCACATTACCAAGGTTACACTAGACCTTGTCTATACTATAATTCAAAGAAAATAGGATGACTCCAATACTGTTTTTTATGAGAAATTTACAAGAAAAACCTTTATGTAAGGTCTATTAACTTTTTTGCAAAGGGACCCTGGGTGAAGCCCATTGGGGCTGTATCTGGACATGTGTCAGATAGAGTGATTCAGGACTCTGCTTGTGGAGAAACTTACATAATAGAGTTCTTGTTTCACAGAAATATACAGCGTGTACACTGAATCCGGGGGCAGTCTTCCAAACCATATTTAGATCTTGGGTTTAGCGGAGTCTAGTGCTGAGTGTCTGCAACCCCAGCTCATGGGAGACTTCCAGAATCCATCAGAAGACACAGTGGCAGCTGCTTCCAGAACCACCGAAATACTCTTGGAGAAGAACACTTCTTGAAGGTGAGGTAGACATCCTGTGGCCTAGCACTTAAAATGTATTTTTACCAAGATAGTGTGAGTCCAAAAGCCCACAGCAGGACTTCCTGGGGCACAGGGTGCTACAGTACTGGTATGGATCCAACAGGAAGACACTCCACACAAAGGAACATAAAGCAATTGTTCACTATGCAGGCAGGCTTGTGGGACCCAGCTCCAAACCGCCAGCCCCTCAGCTTTGTGGCTTAGTTTACATAATTTATGTGCAAGCTAACTTTCACTGGGTTGGGTTAGTGATCATCTATTGCTGGGTAGAAAGTCCTTGAAATATGTTTAAAACACCAGGATGCATTTTAGGTGGGAACACACAGACATTGCAGCTGGACATGGTCAGGCTCTCTAGGGACTACAACAGCCGGGCACAGCCAGTCAAGGCTGCCTGGGTGTCGCAGTCCAGCAACATGGAGGACAGGGTGAGCGTATCATTTCTCAATATGGTATCAGGCTGCTGGTTGGTTTTAAAATTTTTAAATTTCTGTCACAAGGGGAAGAGCTAAGGGACTCAGAGATGAAGCACACTCACAAAGCCAGTCAGTCTTTGAACCCAGGGAAGAACCACTGATCCTGGCAGTGTCACCTTCTGCTCTGCACTCTGCCCTGCACTGGTAGCTCCTGTGTGGGGATCGGTCTGGGGCACAGGGAAGCCGGAGTTGTCTTTCTCTGCCATGGACTCAGTGGGCAGTGCCCACCCCCAGGAGCCCACACCATCATTCTGCATCAGGAAGCCACCAGCCTAGATCTGGCTGCTGGGATTGTAGGACTTGAGTCCCACCCAGGGGAAGATACATAGACGAGGAATAGCTGGGTCAAATGGAATTTAGAGTGTCAGTTTTTTGAGGAAACTCCATACTGATTTCCACTGTGGTTGTCTGAGTCTATGCTTGCACCAGCAGTGAAGAATTTTCTTTTCTCTCCACAGCCCCTCCAGCATTTTGTTATGTTAATTTCTTGATGATGGCCAGTCTTTGGAGCGAAATGGAATCATGGTGCAGTTTTCATTTGCATTTCTGCAATGGCCTGTGGCTTTGAACTCTTTTACTTTTCACTTATTAATTGGCCATTTGTACTTCTTCAGCTGAGAAGTATCTATTCTTTTCAGATGTCCATTTTTAATTGGATCTTTAAATTGGGGATGTTCTAATTTCATTGAATTCTTCATATGTTCTAAATATCTGTCCTTTGTGTGAGGAGCTGGTTGTCCCTTTGCTCTGTTTCGATTTCCTTTCCTGAGCAGAAGCTTTCTAATTTGATGTGATCCCTGGTTCTGGTGTTATTTCTCGTGCAATCAGGGTTTTGTTCATAAAGTCTTTGCCTGCTCCTCTGCCTTCAAGTGTTTTTCCTACTTTGTCTTCCAGAAGATTTACTGTTTCTCTTCTAAGGTGTAGATCTCTGATCTGTTTTGATTTTAGTTTAGTGCATGGTGAGAGATATGGGCTAGGTTCAACCTTCAGCATGTGGAAAGCCAGTTTTTCCAGCACCATTTGTTAAAGAGGCTACCTTTCCTCCAGCTAAGGGATTTGGTTTTTTGTTACTTTCTTTTGAAAAATGCAAAAAGTTAGTCTGTGCCTTGATTCACTCAGGTTTGTGATCTAACATTTTCCCTTTTAATTAAATAAGAACTTTTTGAAATATTGCACAGATAGACTGAAGAATTAGCAGCAATAATTAGCTCACCTAGGCATGAGAAGGGATTTTCCAAAGCCTTGAAAGCATCCAACACTAGACCCGTGCCCAGAGACATAGTGAGGCATTAGGAGAGCGGAGAGGGCTTGATAGGAATCCAGGGATGTGAGCAGTGACTGCTTCTCTGATGCCCACTCCATGGCACAGGCACAACAATCTCCACTCAGCCCAGTGTAGCGCAGGGCTGAGTGCCCAAGGCATGGCTCAGTCTGTGCATTGTGATCAGTTCAGAGTTGGCACAGATGGTAGTTTAGTTTGGAGTGAGGTCAGAGCCTTTCCTCTGTGTTAAACACACACCCCTGGATGCAGCTAACACTGGTCTAGTGGCCAGGTGGTGGTTGCGTTTGTAAGTGAAATCGGTGATTCAGAAACAAGGGAAGGAAGTCTTTGGTGATTCAAATCCCATTTTCTCTAAAAGCTGCATTTTCAGATGGTTCTCAGTTTACCTTTGGGTCCTTTCTCCCTAAACTCACCACAAACTGAAAACACCACAAGCTAAAACATAGCACACCTCACTCCCGTAATACCATTCCACAGGCAAGCAGTGTGTGTCACAGTTAGTACCAGAACAGCTTCGTGATCACTGTTATGATGCATTTTATCAAAATAAAAGAGGAGGAGCAGATGTGGGATAGCATGGCATACTGCAAAAGGGGACTGGTCAGTTTAGGGCTCTCTTCTGCTCTTGACCCGTCATTAGCGCTCAGGTTCTCGAATGCTTTTCTAGCTTTATCTCTCCTCAGATCCTGCATACCTTCCTCTGACTATATGTTTTACACAGACGTTGTCAAATCTGATTTCCTTTCTTCTTTATTAGAACTGCTGCCAGCACAGCAAAATTTAGTGTGGTCTTCAGGTCTGAATGGCCCATACGCAGTTTGGACAGCAAGTAGATTACTCTGAGTGTAGACTGTGATGCACATTTAGCCTCTCTGAAGTTAATTATCAGCTCTTCAGGCTACAGTGACTGCAGAATAGTCAGCAAGATGTGGCAATCACCATCAGGAAGGGGCTTTGAATGACTGCCTTTCGATGCAGCACAAAGCTCATTGATGAGGGGGAAAGATCACTGCAGAGTGCTGAGCATTTATCATTGCCAAGCCCCTAATTGTATCTTAAGGCATCTCTTGGTGAAAGAAATCCACAAATCTGAAGCGACCATAAAACTCCATTGACACTGGTTACAAGAGGCGAGAGACATCAGGACTAACATGTAAACCTTCCAATTTCTTACTCATAATACAATAAAATTTATTATTAAGTTGTTTGCAGGTAACAGATGACACAGAGCACACGAAAACTCTGACTTGTGATAACTCACAGGGAGGAGACTGTCAGTCCCAAAAGTGGAGTCCTGTCTGCTACACGATGATAACACACTGGACCATCACAGCCCTGGAGAAGTGAGCAGAGGCCAGAGCATGGCTGACCATCTCCTCTCAGGGTGGCAGCACCTGCTTGGAAACACAGCACTCCTCGTCAGGATGGCACCAAAGAGAACTCCGTGTCACCTGGAAGCTTTGAGAGTGCAAACACTTTCACAGAAATTTCACTCATAAGGAGCTTTTCTCTTTTTTAACTCCTCAAATACTCCTTTCTAGGAAATTCTGTTCGTCTGCACACGGGAATAAGTGAGTGCCTCACCTGAGCCCTGTGGTTCAGGTCACCTCACCGCATTCCCCATCGTCAGTGTCCTCCAGGCGAGAGATGGGCTCACGGTTTTCATCTCTTCTACACTCGCACATTTTCATATTGTGATGCTGTGACTTAGATTCCACAGTAATTGCTGAGGAATTTTATCCCAGTATACACAGTTGGATTCCATTTCTCAATGCTTATGCACTCAGTGGTGATTGCATTTAACCTCCTCGACCTGCTTGTTGAAGGAGATGCTGTCCACACATCATTGTTGCATGACAAAGCTGATCAGCTGTATCAGTGTGAGAAGTTTCGAAGCTTAACTACATGAGCTGCTCGGCTCTGGGGACATAAAAGACCCACCCTACAGTGGCCCATTGCCTGGATGGTATAAAGGGGAAATGAGGAAGGATAGAGCTGATTCTGTTCTTCAGAGGAGCTCCAGTCTTCGCCTGCAGCTTGTGTGTAATCTCGGGTTTCCACCGCAGACTCTTCAGTTTCCAATGCAGACCCACTGGCACAGGCAGTGGGTATTCCTAGATACTTGCACAGGAAACTGCAGTGACCTCCAGACCTTGGACAGAAACCTTCTTTCTCTGGTGTGCAGTCACCCCCGCCCCACACGCTTCCTCATCCAAAGCTGTGAGTAACCCTTGTGATCTGATCTTGTAATTTCTTATACATGTGTGTATCTTGTGTTATATCTGATTCTCTAGCAAAACACTGACTGATACCTTAAGTTACCAGTCATGCCATGGTAAACTACCGTGGGGTGGTGAATCTATGAAATGCCAAATCTCAGAATCTGTTTTGGACAACATGCCGCTTCCTGGAAAGCTGCTTCCACTCCTTACCAAACATACCTAAGTATTCATCTCTGCACTGAATTATAGGAGAACAAGACCCTGAAATCAACTTGGTTTTTATCATTCATCTTGTGAATTACCAAGTGATTTTTAGCTGGAAAAATTTCAGGGGGATTTATAAAAGTAATACTAACACTTTTATCTTCACAAATATAAAAAGAAAATCCTATAATCCAGTAATAAATATTTATCCTTTAATTGTACCTTTCTTCTTGGTCACATTTGGTTCGATCATAGGAAAATGGATGTACCCTGAAACTATAGTGAAAATTGCAGTAATGAGGCACGAAAGGGTAAGCTTGGTGCAGTTGTCCTTGTAAGAGAAACTCAGGGTGAAAGAGGACAGAAGCAGGAACCAGACTGCAGGGAGGCGGGAGGGGCTCTGAAGAGGGGAAGAGGGGAAGGGAAATCAAAGGATCAAGATGTGGGCTGGGTACCCAACCCCGCAGAGAGGGTTTTCAATATGCATTGCAAATGCGCACTAATAAAAAACTAAAAAATATTCTCAGAAAAGAGTTTAAAACTTGTACCTTTCTTCTTAACACAAAGCTGGTATTTCCCCACTTTTGGGATTCATTGGTGGTGAAACCCAATATGCTGGAAAGGGGAACTTGGGGTGAGGTAGGACAGCTCAGGTTTGAAACTGTGTTAAGGCAAAAATAAATGCAATTGTAATGCAAGCCGTGATCAAAATACAAAGTATAAATTCCACACTGTGGCCTTGTGTGAATTCTACAGAGGATGACTTCAGGAATTCTCAGGGTAGGAACTGGAAACCAAGCAGAGGTAAAGCGCAGAGGTTGCAAGTAAATCCATGCCTCTGACCCGCGGTCTCCGAGACCTGCCCACGACTGAGGTCCATCTCACAGGGGGTGGAGCACAGGCCGGAGAATCTGCACCTGCATTTCCAGCCCTGCCCACCCAGGCGCTGCTTGGGTGCCCCACAGTCAGTGTGCTGGCCGCTGATTCTCCAGGAGCTGGACCCTGATGAGAACCACGCTCCTCAGGATCAGGCCGTGCTCCTTGGGTCACCCCAAAACCCCCAACTCCATCACCCTCTCCTTCTGTGGAAAAATCCTCTTCCACAAAACCCATCCCTGGTGCCAAAGAGGGGACCAATGATCTGGATTCTGCGAGCTCTGGCTTTCATGCATCAGTGAGCCCAGCCTCTTCCTGTCTGTGCAGGATCGCCTTGTTCTGCTGGGTCACACTGAGATCCCACAGGTCACCTCTCACTGCCAGCTCACGGCATCCTCCTCTCCAGCCCCAGGAGGGCCTGATGAATGCCTTGACGTCCATGAATCACTGAGCTGGACGCTCACGTCTTTCCCAGCCTGGTCACCCCCACCGCATGCTGCGGTCTTCCCACATTTTCCTGCCTCTTTGCAGCTCGTAGCCGTGCGCATGCGTCTGCGCCAGCCTGGCCTCAGGGCTGTGCACCCATGTGGGTACTCGGCTCCAGCACAGGAGACAGTGCCCTGCACCTGCAGCTGAGGGTCTGCGCTGCTGAGCGTCCGGGACGGGGCCTGGTCGGACCTAAGGGGGGCCCACACTCTCCCCACAGAGCTAGGCACTGGTGCGTGCTTTCAGCAAATGGACAGCTGAGCTGAACCCCGGTAGGCATCGCCAGAGTACCTCACCAGCCCCCGACTCTCTGCTCCTAGCTAATTTTCAGTCTTCTGTAGTCTGCTGAGGTCTTTGAAACGTTCTTTCATAAGCAAACATCAGCACGAGCAACCCTCCTCTTTGAGTGCTCTCTGCCTGACGGGAAATGAGGCCCAAGTTTTCACTGTGAAACACAGCGCGGAGCATCATCAAACTGGTGTGACTTTCTCACCCGCTTCCAGTCACGCGGGCCCCTGCTGACCTTCGAAGGAGCCGGTCCCTCGCTGCAGGACTTCGGCACGGCTGTTAGTTCACTTCAGGTTTCTTAAGGAGATTCCCGGTCCTACCTTCGCTGTTACTGGAATCATAATTAAAATCTTTTTCTTTAGCATGAATTCTATTTTTACATGTAACAATTACATACTTACATGCCTCAGGTACTTTCAGAGAAAGAAAAACCAACCCTCTCAGCGATATTGAGGGTGCTCCAGCAGGAAGTGGAATTTTACAAGGGCTTCAAGAGTGTGCAGGGCTTCACAGCAGTGAATTGGGGAGAAGGACGCTTGCGCATTAAAGTAAAGTCAAAATGGGTCAAAGATCTAAGTATTAAAACAGAAACACTAAATCTACTGGAAGACAAGTAGAAATCTTGAAGACACAGGGGTAGGCAAAGAGTTCATGAAAAGATGCAAACTGTAGAGGAAATACTTCAAAGAATCGACAACTGGGACCTCATCTTCAAAACTGAGTTTCCATTTGAAACTCTGCTCCTGAAATCCGATTTGCACAAGCAAGAGCTGATTAGAAATGCTGTTTGGATACATGATGGGTCTATCAAATTTGACATATCTAAGACTGGGACCTTAATTTAAATTTTAATTTCACTGAAGCTTTATGTAAAATAGTTACCCTGAATAACCTATTTTTCTATACTAAAACACTACTTCATAACCCCCAAAGTTTTCAGAAGTTACCATTTTACTTTTGAAAATCTCCACACTACAAGATAATGTGTGAGGAGAGTTTCCAGTACCTGTCACTGTATAACGACCCACTCCGAAAGGCAGAGGCAAGACCCAGCCCCACTCCTCCAGGTGAGTGTGCTGGCCGAGGACGGGCAGGCGTCCAGTGTTTCAGGGGCAGCCACTGGAAAGCTGGATTTGGGAGAATCTTCTAGGGGCTCTGTGAGGTCCAGGAAGGTGCTGCTGCCTCTATCATTTGCTCAGAGCTGGGGTTTCTAGGTAGCTTCGGATGGGCCCTGGTTACCAGGAAGGTTAAGTTCTGGTAGGAGGGTTGGAAGCCATGTCACCAGTCCTCCAGGCAGGGACTGGCGACAGAGCCAGTCACCGAGGTTTGATGACACTGTCACATTTTCCACGGAACCTCTAAAGGCAGGGTTCAGAGGACACTGGGGTGGGGAATGTACTTCTTTGTGGGAGCACGGTGCACCCCAACTCCGTAAGGAAAGGGATGTCTACCGACCAGCAGTAGTTTGCATGATATTTCCTTGAGTTCTATGAACCATCCAGCAAATTACTGAAGCAGAGGATGGGATCTGAGGGCACCCGATTTGTATCCACATCAGGCAGCAGTGTGGTCCCTGGACCCCCCTCCCTTATAATCTGGATCTGAAATGGGACCCAGTCTTGTGCTGATTCTTCCTTGACCTGGGGCTCTGTGCTCACTACAGGAGGCTTCAAAATTGAATTACATTGCAGAACCCCTAGGGACTGTGCACAGTAAGTTAGAGCATTGGTTGTTGGTGATAGAAGCAAAACACAACACGTACTTGGTATCAGAATTCCTGCAAGAAGAGAAATAACTTTTGCCATTGTCCTCTAAATCAGGTCCAGTGCAGCCAAGGCACTCTGCAGGTGAGGGTTTTAGGGATAGAGAGGCACCTGCCTTTCCACCTGCTTTCCCAGTCAGCATGAGGTGGGAGGCTGAAGCAGGAAAGTCACAGCAGACTCTTCTGCTGGGGAAGGTGCACGGACAATTGGAGGTATGCACTGTTCATCTGAAGCTAGAACCCAACCCCAACCTCAGAATGTGACATATTTGGAGATGGAGCTTCAGAGAGGTGGCTAAGTTGCAGGGAGGCTGGAAAGTGTGTGTGGGTCCTCACAGGAAGACAGAGTGGCCCCTGGCCACCCATGTGAAAGCACGGCCAGGTGTGACCCAGGAAGGGAGCCTCAGAAAAACCAAGCTGTTCCCCCATCACAGGCTCCCAGCCACTGTACTCAAGAGCATCAGTTCCTGCCATGTGAGCCACAAGGCTGTGGGTCAGTGCTGTGACAACCCGAGGTGTCTGACCCAGGCGGGAAGTGAGAAGACCACACCAGGCCCTGCATGCAGTGTTAGGGTCTGATCAAATGCACAGGGCTGATCCCCAGTGTGCCAGGAACCGTGCCTTGCGAAAGTGTTATTTCTGTTTAACAAGCATTGTTCTTCAGGAACCCCCTGCATCTTTGCTGTTCCAGGTCATAATAAATGTCTGAAAGGCCAGACATGGTAGCACTTGGGTGAAATCCCAGTCCTCAGGAGGCTGGGGCCAGAGGATCACCATAATTTCAAGACCAACTTGGGCTACACAGCGAGTCTGAAGCCAGCCTGGACTGCATCACAAAGAAAAAGAAAACAAGAATCAAACAAAGAGAACAGAAATGGGCCAGGTCGGCACATGCTGTCCAGTGGCAGAACACTGTCCTGTCCAGTCTGCCTGAGGCCTGGACTCCATGCCCAGTGCTCAGGGAAAAGGAAACGAAGTCTGAACGCTCAAAGCTGCCTCTGTCACTCTTGCCTGAGTGGTGCAGATCCTCTCACTGCTTTGAAGACCTCTGTTACTGAGCTGTGCACAGTCTGACATTAATCCAATCCCCACATCTCCAGGGAAGCCCCTCCATACCCTTGACAGCATCTCCCGGCTCTGCAGAGCCCAGCTCACAGCATTCTGGGGGCCTTTTATATGTTTAGTCTTTTTGGTTTTCCATACTTGGGCAGGGACACAGGGCCTCATTCCTGGTGGGCAACACTCCAATGGACACCGCCCAGCCTGACCAAGCATTCACCTCTCCACCAGGGGACACTGCCCAGACTCACTGACCACTCACCTCCACCTGGTGATCCTTGACCTGCTCATCACTTGGTAACTCCTTGTGTTTGCTTTTTCTCCTAGAACTGTTTTAGGCTTTGCAAAACTTTAGATAGCTGCAGAAACTGGAAGTGAACTCTATTCAACTCACCAAGTTCTGGGCTTGAAATCCTCTAAATTTTACTTAGAAATGAGAAGATTCTTTTAGGTTCTGTTTTGGTCCTATACTTAAAGTAAGCCAGGTGGTACTTCCCGCAGTCCACCTGGGACACTGCCTTTTGGATCTCCAAATTCCTTTTTACACATCTGTTGCCTTCTTGCAAGTAACACTTAACTATCCTTTGTACAGTATGAATGCTGGATTGCCTTCTCTGCAGACTTAGTAATAATTTGCTAAGAAAGATTTCCCTGTCTTTCCTGATTCCACGAATCACTTGCTTTTATCCTTTCAGACAAAGACATGTGCCTGGCCCCAAAGACAACTGTACAGGTATCAGTGTTTAAATCTTAGGACACTTACTATTTCTCACAGTGCTGTGGGAGGACCAGCTGTTATTACATGAATCCTTCCATCTAAGGATGCAGGCAGCTACTGCCGCCCCTGATGGACCACCCTTCCACGAGGAGCCCCAGGTGCAGCCCCAGGTGTGGGTGAGGCTGCGCCTCGGGGTCCAGGAGAGCTGGTTCCTGGCTCATCTTGTGGTTGCACTGGGTACACTCTCCTCCCAGGAGCATGGGTCACGTGACCGTTGTCTTCCTCCACTGCTACAAGATAAGCAACTTAGGCACTGTGCCCAGGATCAGGAAGAAGCATTCCCAGAAACAGAGCTGGAACTTGAAGACTCCAGAATCCGGATTGGAAGTCACACTGCGTGGCCCTCATTGTGTTTTCCCAACCAAATCAAGTCACAGAACCAAATGCCATTGAAGAGGAGTGAAAGGAGCCTCTGCTCAGAGCTCGGACTAGTGGTAAAATATGCTTGCCAGGGCCTACAGAACTGAGACTTGATGGAAACATGCAGTGGGTAAATACTTTTTTAATAGTGAATGACTGAGCGAATGATTGTTTTCATCCAGCTAGGAATGTAGTTCTCCTATTTTTAACCACTTGAAAAAGTACTGATGTTTCAAGATAAATTTTAATTATCCTTTGAGAAATTATTTTATCTATCAGAATTTTTTTTTTTGTTTTAGTCAAATTCTAATGATCTTCATGTCCAGTATTGCACTTAGACAGTGTATTTATTTGGATCAACACAGAGAAGCAAGTCAGAAGAGGACTCTATTATTCATGTTTTTACCCCTGGCTCACGTCAGGGTCTGTTACAGTCAGGAGTTGCAAGGGGGACAATTACATACAGGACCCAGAATTTATAGTGTTATTTATAATGGTCACCCAAGGAGTCAAATACAAAGAAAGTGCAGGAAATCTGTTCACAACACTGAAGGCCTAGAAAATCCAGCCGAGGGCCTGGATCCCATGGCAGTAACCTGCATGAGATCAGCTGAAAACCCAGAGCCCATGACAATGCCTCCCATGGGTCCAACTGGAGGTCTAGAGCCCACAGTGACTCATGCAGGTCTGTTCCATGGATCTGTGCTGGGAAGGCCCAAAGGTCAATGGTGGAAGCTAGAGAGTCTGTACCAGCAGGCTGAAAGATCTGTGCTCAGAGGCTGATGGTTCTCACTTTGGAGCCAAGAAAGTAATGCTCAAAATAAAGACCAGGGCTCCCCTAAAAAGCACCACAGCCATCCTCAGTGACAATGCGGGTCCTGAGATCCTCTGAAGATGACAGCCAAATTCATATTAGGAAGCCAGCTTGACAAGCTCCTCCAGGAGAACCAATGGCTCCCAAGAACACCACTTAGGAGAGCCCACAACACCCTCTTTCCTCTCCAGGTCTCCTTTTTATGCTGGCAGCAGACCTCAGGTAGGCCATCCATGCTCAACAACTTGCTGATTCAGTTCAGCTGGTGTTGACCACCAGTTACCAACCCACTGCAGAGTTTCTCATTAGTCCTTAGTTATTAATTGTTGAATATTTAATGTTTTAAATCCCTGGAGTTTAACTGTGACTTCAAAACAGGCTTAAAAACTTAGCGAAAAAAATTTCATTGATGGAAATAACTAATTTTCAAAATAAATCATAACACATGCAGGAGACATGGTCCTCAGTAATTCTTGCTAGTGAGTTTCTCAGGTCATTCTGGTGTCCATGACTTTGACGATCTTGAGTTCTGTTCTGGTAATTTTAGAGGTGTTTCCATCTGAAGGTGTCTGACAATTGGGGATGAGGACCAGAGGCTTCCAGAACCCTTCACTGCCCTGTCTGGGGGATGCACAGTAAGACGGGAAATCGTCACAGCCACCGTGAAGTTAGAGCAGGTGACAGAGAGGGCGTCTCTCAGGTGGGTTCCCTAAAACCATGTTCCTTTGTCTGTTATCCTGGGAAATAGTCACAACCCTGAGCCTACACTTGATCCTGTGGGCTTTTGCTTTACCTCCTGGATACAGAGTGTCTACACTGATTATTTTCAATTCGGTTTCTTGAAGGAGAAGAAGCCTTTCTCTTCTATGCATGCGTCTAATAAATCCTTGTTTATACCAGTTGGGATTCCCAGCTATGCCACAGCACAAGTTTAATTATTTTGTTCTGCAGATTGCTCCAGCTCTGAGCATCAAGCCCTCTTCCGGTGAGCTTCTGTCCCCTGCCCTGTGTTTTTAATAACTTCCCAGCTTTTTGGCTTTACAGGACGCTTCAGTTGAACCTTGTGTCTTTTCTGACCAAGTTTAAAAGCCAGCCATTTCTCCAAGAAGAACTGGTTGTTTTTCTTAAGAAGGGTAAGAACTAAAACTCAGGGTAGATATTGTGACTGAGGGTCACTGCTTCTAGGAAATTCTCAGTCAGCAGAACACAAAGCGTGCATCTTGGTTCACAGAATGTACATACACACACATGTGAAGGTGTCTCTGTGTCAGGCTTCAGTGTTTGAATAAAGCTAACCCTGAGCTCATGTGAATGCCTCTACTCACAAGCCATCATGGATCATTTGGCACCCTTCCCTGGTGCCCTGAAGCCACCAGCTCCAGCTTTGAGAGTCTGGCTCCTGTCACTCTCCACTGCTTCCCTGCCTCACTGAGGTTCAGAGTGAGCACGGAGGGTTCCTTGGCTGTTCCCCCAAGCCCAGTGAAACAGTCACCTCCTGGCGAGTCCAGGAGGACACACGACTCCCCTCCCTCTGCCTCTCTCCCTATGCCTCAATGAGGGCTTTTCACTCACTTCTGTTCATTTGGGTTCTGGTCTCACCCCACGGTTTGTGTGCATTGAGGTTATACTTGGTTTTATAAGATTCTGAAGGTTTTTGATGTGTTTTCAGTACTTTATTTTTGCCATTATTCTAAAACAGAAAGGCCCCGTGTCCTGAATAAGGAACTGTCCTTCCCGCCTCAGCTGTCCTTTTCCCAACCCGAGGGGCCGCGCTCCCTAGGGCAGCAGAAGTCACAGTCAGACTCTTCTGTACACAGTGGGCAGCACCTCAGCAGCTCTCCTCACCCTCCGAGGGTGACAGCTCAACTCTCACAAATTTCCCTCCCCTTTCCTATCACAGTGCGTTCATTTGCTTTCTAAGGATTCACTGGCCACATCCACAGTTTGGGCTTCTTCAAAAACGGTGCCAGAAAAATCTGCGCACGATTGTCCGTGTGGACTGCGGTTCCAACCTGTGTGATGAATGTGGGGGAGCAGAATTGCAGGATGCCATGGTGAGACAGCTATGCTTTGTAAGCAACTGTCGGAAAGACGCAGTATTAATTCCAACAATGAACCTATTTGCCACTAATATAGTAGAAATAAAACACTATGATAAAAGTATACTCCAATTATTTAATATAAAATTCAATAAGCCAGGTCAATTTAATAACGAAAATAAGTTATCTATACCTAGAATTCAGAAACACACAGAATTGTTAAATATTCCTTTTATATATTCCTGTGATTTTTTTAAACAGCTACCCTTATAAAATTCTAGTTTGTTTTCATTTACATCACATTATTTTTACACTAGTATCAACTGGAGAATCTGAATTAGCATGATGATATTTAGGGGTTGGAGTCACTTATACAGTTCAGGATGTAGTGATTGGCAAAAATCTTAGAAAGTGATTAAGTTTTTATGTCATTAGCTCTTGGCAAGTAGGGTGGGTATGTTAACACAAATACTTCTTTTTAAAAAATTCTTTAAAATATGTCTCTTATAAATACAAAATTTCTTTATATTTTTCCACAATGAAATGCTGCTTAATATAATTTTAATAGAATTTATAGTCTTTTAGCTCAAGAGTTTGTGTTAAAAAATCTTTTAAAAAATGTTGGACACAGTGACACACATGTCTCTTTAATTCCATAAACTTAGGAAGCTGAAGTTAGAGGATTAGGAGTTCAGGGTCCGCTTGGGAGACACAGTCAGACTGAAAAGAAAAAGAAAGAAAGGAAAAAGAAAGGAGGGAGAACGGAAGGAAAGATAGAAAAACATTTCTTTTTCCCAGTTGTACTTATCGCTGTGCCGGATGGTGTAACGTTTAGATGAATCTGCACACACAGTGACTTTCTGGGGCAGATGTATGAGGAGGATGCAGAGAAGAACGTGAAGACTACATCGATAGTACTCAAAATAACTTAAAGAGGAAGTTGCAAGTTTGACGCTCCAGTGGTGGAGACTCCAGGTATTCTTCAATGGCATTATGTTTGTAGTCAGTGCTTCAGAACACATCTGGTAATGCTACGTGCTTTTTGATGCACTTGCGACAAAGTGCACATTTCCGTGACTGTTTATTCCATTGGCTCTTGAAAAGCATGGGTGCTAGGGGTCCTGACCACTATGCAGTCAGAAATCCACAGAAGACTTTAGCAAGAAGGATTTACAACCTTGCTAAAATGGAAAGGGTCTCAGCCTGGTGGATTTCTATTATCAGGTTAACAAGTGTCTGACAGGAGTGTGACGGTAGGAAAGGTAACTCAGAAGGATTTCTGGTGCAGTAAGAGCAGACCAGAGACACGCGGTGCAGGGGCCCTGAAGCCTCCACTCAGGAAAATCAGTTAGAGTGAGGGTGAAGAGGCTCCTCTGATGCCTGCACACGGTGGGATGTAGAGCGTTTCTCACCTGGCAGAAGTCTTGCTTCAAGTAAAATTCTACTGCGTCTTCCCTTGAATAAGGTATCTGTAGGAAAAAAAAAATCCCCTTTTCCCCTTGATTTTCTTATTGTTGAGGTGAAGTTTGCACATCATAAAACAGACCATTTTCCAGGACACAGCTCAGTGGCATTCAGTAAATTCACAGTGTTGCAATCACCATCTCTATGGAGTCCTAAAGGATTTTCATCAGCCCCCAAGGGAATCTCCATTCCCTCCTGCCCCTTACCCCTGGCAGCCATCCTCTTCCAACGTCTCTGGATTTTCAGGCTGTTTTTGTCTAACTAGAATTGAAGCCTTAGTGTCTGTCTCTTCCCCCCACCTTTCTATTCCTCTGTGTATCGTAACATGCACATTTTTACCTCTTGTCTTACGTGACTGAATAAAGTCTCAATGCACAGATACTGCATTTTGTTGGCCTTCGTCCAGAAGGAGTATTCGGGTTGCTGTCACTTTTTGCACACTTCCAACAGTGTTTCTGTGAACTTACAAACAAGTGTTTGTCTGAACATGTTTTCAGTTCCTTTTCTTTTTTTGTTGTGAGAACACTGGGCCATAAAATGTACTCTATAAACACATTGTTAAATGCTCAGATCAACACTGGCATTCTTAACTACTGGTACCATTGTGTACTGCAAATCTATAAACCTTATTCATATTTCATAATTGAAACTTTTGCTCCTACACCTACAGTTTGAATTTCTAGGAAATTCCAGGGTTAATTTTAAAGGAAATAGCAAAGCTCTCAATAATGGCTTAACCCCCAGCAATGCATGAGGGTTCTCATTAACTTTCATGACTCACTGCTTCTGAAATATGAACACAGTAGTGATGTGAAGTGATTTCCCAATGTGATTTTATTTGCAGTTTCCTAATAACTGATGACTTAGTTTCTTTGTTTGGCTTATTTTCTATCTGTATATCTTCTTTCTGAAATGCCTGTTCAAATCCTTTGCCATTCTTTAGTTGAGGAGTTTATCTGTTTTGTTCTTGAGTTATCTATTTTTATAATATAGGTTCTATACTCTAATAAAAAGATTTGTGGACATTTTCCCCTACTCTAGCTTATCATTAAACTCCCTTGCTAGGTTCTTTTCATGCATATTCAGTTTAAATTGTGATGAAATAGTTTATCTACATTTCTTTTATTGCTTGCACGTTAGGGTTCTATTTCAATAAATTATCAATTCTGAGGTCATGAAGTTCCACACCTGTTTATTCCAAGAGTTTTGTAGGGGGCTGGGGATTTAGCTCAGCAGCATAAGCGCCTGCCTTGCAAGCAGGCAGTCGTGAGTTCATTTCCTGGTACCGATAAAAAAATTAAAAATAAAAAAATAAAAAACAAAAACAAACCAAGAGTTTTGTAGTTCCAGCTCTTATGCTAACCCACTGTGAGGTTTCACATATGGGACGTGCAAGTCCAGCTTCCCTCTCTGCAGGTGGGAGTTCCTTTGCTTTCTGAAAGTCATTTGTGGAGGTCCTCTTTCCCTTGAATACTCCTGATGCCCTGTTGAAAATCAGCTGATCATACAAAAATGTTTACTTCTTGTGCTTCAGTTGTGCCCTATGCCGCTGTATGTCTGTCTCCATATCACTTCCTCAGTGTTTTTTTTTTTTGTTTGTTTGTTTTTTTTTTTTTTCCCTGATTCTGGAGAAAATTTTGAAATCACAGAATATGATATTGGTAAACATGCTCATTTCTCAAGATTTTGTGACTACTCTGCTTTCCTTGTAATTACAATTGAATTTGAGGAATGGCCTTTCCCATTCTGCAAAAACGAAAAATGTCCTGGAGATTTTGGTGGGGATCACACTTATTCTTCAGAGTGCCATGGCCGCTAGCCTGTCCCCAGCACTACCTTCTCATCCATATGCCTGTGATGCTTTCTATGCTTAAAATTTCTGTGGTGGTGTTTAAACATGTCCCATGCATGGAATCATGCCTTCCTGTTTAAATTCCTTCCCATGCAGACTTGTTTTTGGAGTGGTTCTGAATTTAATTGTGTCCTTGGAAAAGGTATGTGCAAATCAACATCAGCTGCGAATGTGACTTTACTTATAAACAAGATCTTAACAGACAAACCCAAGTTAGAATCAGATCACATAGAATTAGGGTGGGCTCCAATCCAACATGTATGACGTCTTACTCAGCAGAGATGAAGCTAACAAGCACACCGAGTGATGACAGAGATACACAGAGAGATGCCAGTCATGTGAACACAGAAGCAGACGCTGGAGCTGGGTCCCATCAGCCATTGGGAGGGGGACAGGAGGTAAGAAAATGCTTTAGCTGGGTATGGTGTACACACCCCACTGAGAGGCTGAGGCAAGAGGATTGCCATCTCCAGGTCAGCATGGATGACTTAGTGACCTAGCAGGAACCTGTCTCAAAATAAAAAGTAGAAAGAGCTAGACATAGAACTCACACTGATGCCCTGGATTCAATCCCTAGTACTGATCTCCATAAAAGAAAAGAAAATCTATTTCCCTAGAGCATGTAGGACGAGTGTGTCTCTGCTGACACTTTGGTTGTGGGCTTTCAGTCTGCAGCATGAAAGATTTCTACTGTTTTCAGCTGCTCATTTCATGGTGATCTGTGCAAGTAACCATAGGGAGCTAACCCTGGTGGTGAAGTGCAGTGTTCGTGAGAGCAGATTGTGGTGCTGGGCAGCCTGGGCTCAGTCTGGATCCTCGGTCCTTCTGGGGCTCAGTTCCAATTCTTGGGAAGCCATCAGAAATTTCCAAAAGCTCGATTCAAATTCTTTGTGCAATCCATCTATAGTGGCATTTTGTCCTTGTCTGGTTGGACTTAGATGAGATCCATTAGGCTGCTGAATGTCACATTTGAGAGTAACAACACTGAGAAGTTCAGTGTTGACTCAAGGGGCCACAGCCGCTTCGCTGGAAATTTGTCATTAATGTAGGTTGTGGTTTTTGTTGCCTTAATTCACTTTTTCTCACTAAAATTTATAGAAAACAAAGATAAGCCTTAGAGTAGAAATGCAACATTCACCAGTGGTAAGGAGACTCCCGAGTCGCCATATGTTCCTCCAGAAGAACACTGCAGGAGCCCAGATTGCCTTTGGCTCCCACTTACACAAAATCCTCTTACACCATCTTACTGTAGCCACTGGCATGGACCGCTGGGGAGATTGTTCCTTCCCTTCATTCCAAGTATTATCTGAAGTTTGTGTTTCTCAATAATACATGACGCCTTCTCTTTCACTGTAGGCAGGTGGGTAACTCTAAGCCCATTGCTTCATGCTCTTCTTTTGGTAACAATCATCATGTTATAATGCTCATTTGGAATTTTTTCTGTCTACATGTTCACTGACACACGATACTCTGTGTTCTACATACAACACCATGTTTTCTTTTTCTTACTTTTTTACAGGTAATTTTTAAAGCACTGTTGGCTAATGTAAATAACCCTCTGGTCAATATTTGCATGAATATGGCTAGGTATTTGTGTGTATACACAATTTTTCATAGAGTTTAAAAAACAAAGATATGTAATTATCAACTACAGTATAAATTGGCAGAAAAGATTGACATTCCCATATGAAAAAAGTGTCAGAATTTTATGTACACACTGTTCTCTCCTGTGTGGGAATTTCAGATTAATAATCTCATTGAAACAATGCCATAACACTGCAGCAAAAATTATCATTACCTTTAGGATAAAGGAATATTCACATATGAATGTAGGTGACATCCGAGAATACCATAGCTGTTCTGTGTTCTTTGGCAAGTTAATTTCAATTGCTACTGCCCAGTGCTACGCCATCAATGCCACATTCCCACACTGAAATTGGCCAACAAGGAAAAATTTGCACCAGAGAAACTGGCAAATGGTACTAGTCAGCACTTTACCACTGGTTTTTCAGAACCAGGCACCCAATTGTGCTAACACTTCAACATCAGCATGGTGATACCAAGTGCCTTCAGTTGGGGAAAACTGTCCAGGTAACATTTGATGAAAATCAAGGGCTTGTGCATACAGAGAAGGAATTAGGCTCTAAAGTTAAAAAAAGAACTGATCTTCTCCACTTTTTTACTCTCTCTCAGGCCAACATCCTAATTTATGAAGTCAGGATGCATGCTCTGAACTGGAGATACAGACTCAGTGATGCACCTCAAGCTGTATGGCAACTAAGATCAAAGAAAAATCTGTTTGCAAGGTGTGTAGGAGTCAGAGGAAGGGAGAGAGGGAGGAAGGTAGGGAGGAGAGGGCGGGGTGCTACAGGGGTAAAAAGTGCCAAAGTTGATGGCACAGGAAAACCCCACAGCAACAGTGGTTCCTCCACCTCAGGGTGACTCGCCTGTAGTCCCAGGATGTGCATCTCAGGCGCTCACCAGAACATTCAGGGCTCTTCCTATTGGTTCCCAATGTTTCTTGTCCTCCATTCTGACACTTACTTCTGTGCTGCATCTTAGATCCTTTTCTGGAGAGCTTCGGATAGCAGTATCCTAAGGACCATAAAGATTAACTCACTCCAGGCACCTGGGTGGGATTCTGCACTGTGAAATCTGGGATTTGGGAACTGGGAATTATGGACAAAGGGGTCCTGGAGTTCCGGGATAGCCAAATGACCCAGGATCTCTGGGTGGCATCGAGGGCCTTGCTTTCCTCTGAGTCCAGTCCATGTTTCAGAATTCTCTGCCTTCACCAGTCTTGCCTTCAATTTCTTTGTCGAGGGTTCTGAAAACCACAGAGGATGGTGCTGGTGAGGAGAAGAAGGACACAAACCTTCTCACTGTTCTTCTCTTGTTGCAACCCCTTTTTGAGAGAACTGCCAGCTAGCTCTTTAGTGACTGGCTGTGTTGTGGCAGGTTCCCTCTGGCGCCTCTCTGGACTCTTCTGCCTACTTGTGTTCTGTGAATTCAAAATGTAAGCATGAGTTGTGTGGAAATGCAGTTTATATGAACCCCAAGTCTTCCAGATTAGTGGTAACACTGGCCTTCCACTCCAGAAATAATCAAGCAGCTCTCCGCTCCCTGTTCAAGCTGAGATGTAGGACCAGCTGAGCTGAGGTGAGACACAGAGGGTGTGGAGCCAGGACAGTACAAATCCTAGAGCCAGAGCCTGGCCCTTTGGAGCACTCATCATGCCACCGTGTGCCACAGGTGTTGGGCACGGAGCTATGGAATGTCACCATGTCCCTGCTGTGCTTATAGTCCCACTTTGGCCCAGGGTCTTGTTCCTTCCTTTGGGCACTGGAATTTACTCCGTGCCCTTGTATCTTGGAAGGATTTACCCTGTTCTGGCCTGCTGAGACTCACAGCTGAGATGGTCTTGAGGCTCAGAAGAAGCTGTGGACATAGAATTTTCAATCTTGCTAGAAAAAGGATTTGGGAGATGGACTGGATGTGCTTGGTGTTTTGAGATGGACATGAGCCCCTGCAGTGGGGTGGAGGGGAGGAGGGGACACTGTTTGGATCGTCAGTGTCCCCCCAGCATGCTGGGTGAGGCTTCTTCCCATCCCCAGCCTGTAGCACCACTGGCAAGTAGAAGCTCTTCTAGAGGGTAGAGTTTATGCAAAGGGAGCTAGGGGCCCTGGTGCTTGCTCCTGAAGGAGGTGGCAGTGCCCTGGCTGCTTCCTTTCTCCTTCCCTTCTTCCTGCTCACCGTAAGGTGAGCTACTGTATCCACTGTGTCCTCTGTGCCCTAGTGTTCAGCCTCAGCACAGATCCCAGAATGATCCAGCCAGCAGGCCGTGGAATGAAACCTCTGAAACTGAGCAAAAATGAATATTTCCTCCCAGTAAAGCATTTGTTCAGTCATCTTGGCATAACAGCAGAAGCCTGACTAAGACCCCAGAGCCTGAGACAGAATTTTCCATTTCCTGCAGTGAATGACTCCTGAGCCAAATGCTAAACAAATAAACTCCAGACAGGAAAGGATTATTTTTAAATGCACCTAGAGCACACCACAAGACACACACTTTAGTTTATGACTAGATTTCTAAAGCCACACATGATCGCAGGTGGGACTTTGGGTAGTCGGTTGGATTGCTGGGGCTCAGATGGGACTTGCTGGTAGAGGGCAGGTTACCACTGGTCAGAAGAAGCAGTCACTGGGGCCCTGACCAGAAATGCATCTCCCTGCCACAGTTCCTCCTTTGCTCTCTCTGCTTCTGGCCTCTATGATAAGAGCAGCTTTTCTTCCGCTAGGCCCCTCTGCCATGCCGTCCTCCTTAGGAGCCAGGTGACTATGGAGTGAAACTGTGATTCCTCATAAACCTCTGTGCCTTCAAATTCCAGGTTTTGGTATTGTATCACAGTGATGAGAAAGTACCTAAGACAGACACACATCCATTTCTGCAACATCTGTATCTCTCCATTCATCCACTGGTCTGTATCTATGGACACATCTGTAGTATGTTAGAGGCACGTGGCACAGCTGGTGTGAGGAACACATGACAGTGAGAAGGAGGTGCATCTGCTCTGAGCAGCCTCACAGTGCAGGTCACAAGTGGGGGGCAGTGAAATGCAAGCTGACATTCCAGAAAGAGAACAGAGGGGGCCCTCTGAAGACCCAGAAGGGTTCAAGGGGCTCCAGGAGAAGAAGAGCCACAGCAGATTCTGCCGGGGTGAGAAGTCCTCTCTCCTAGAAGGACAGGCGAAGGGGCATTGGAATCCAGGGCTTGCTGCCTTCCAGACAGCCAAGGTTATCCACAAACAAGCCCACCCACGGGAGATGTCCCCTAGCTCCTCCTTTTTTGTGGAGAGGGAAGGACCTAGAAACTGCCCTAAGGCTTTAAAGAAAAGGATTCATCTTTTCACTTTGATTTTAAATCTGAAGCTCCACCTTCCTGAGTGACGGCTTCAGAACTGGAGAGCTCCACCCTTCTGTTCAGTTTCCAGATGAACAGAGCAGTGATGAATATTCTTACCCTGTGAGAAGGGGCGATGGAATCCGTGGAGAGTTTGAATCCATACTGATGAGCCCAGCACTTCGAGCTGAGAACAGTAGAGCACAATCCATGCTCTCCTTGGGCAGAGGAACCTGTCTGTTTGTCCCTGTGGTCCATAAGGAAGGTTCACATTGTTGCAGAGGTGGATGTGGACCTGGATGCCTGAGAAGAGTTTTTACCAGGGAGCTGCCTGGGAAAGAAAGTGGAGAAGGGCTGCTGTCTCTTTGAGCACAGGGAGCCCCCGCTCCTCTGTCTCCCCTCCTCACCCCCTTTCCCTCTCCTTGAACCCCCACCTTTGATACCAGCCTTCACTCCCTGGGGCTCCCTGGGAGAGTGTGTGCAGTCTGGGTATCTGACTGAACCCCTGGCTCCGCCCCCATGATCAGGAGGTGCAGGAGGTCACAGCACTCTCGGGAGAGGCTGTGCCCACCATAGAATCTGTACCTACTTCCATGGGAGCTGCTCACAGTGTCAGAACCCCTCCTTGGGCAGGGTGCACTGGTCATAGCTGACCTCAGAGTGCCACCAGAGGGTCAGGCTTTCTCCAGGACAGTCACAGCCCTGCTGTGCCAGGAGGACAAGCTTCTCATGCATCCCCTGGAGGGAAGAGGACCTGGGGTCTGCAGGCCCTGGCTCCTCCCAAATGGCCCCTTCCTGAGTCCCAGCTGTGCTTGCCCTGACTGTCCCCTCAGTCACCGTGCTCTGGCCCAGAGATGCACAGCTCAGGAAGTGTTCTGTCTGTGCAGCTGGTGGTGGGGGAAGTGCTGGCCTTGCACCTGAGAGCAGGGGTGCTGGGTCCTGCAGACTGACCACGCCTGGGTCTGCTCTGCGAAGTCTACAACGCCTGCAGGCCTATCTGGGGCCGAGGCCCTGAGCCTGGGCATGAGCCCAGGCTATGGCTCTGGGTCCAAGCTGTGAGAGCTTAAGTCTTCCTCCCTTAGCCACCTTGAATGGCTGAAGTCTCTTTGTGAGCTGCCTTCTGAGGTCACCAGGGGGCTCAACAAAATAGGAAGAGTGGTTCATCACAAATGCCCTGAGAGAAGGCAGAAGTCATGCTAGATGGGGTTCAGCAACCCCACATTCACCCTTGGGGCTGCTGGGGCCACCAGGGTACACAGGGGTGCTGTTCACCAAGATGTCATAGACTCAGTCATCAAAACGTGTCCTCAATGTCAGTGCCAGTTCAGTGAGAGTCATGGTGGTTTATTCCAAATATTTATGCATTTGTAAAACATACAGGTCCCTGTGGACATGTGCCCAAGGCTTACACAGCTTTCTCTGAGATAAAAAGCAGCAGTAGATCCAGACTTACTCTATCAGATGAGGACAAAATTCAATAGCCAAACCTGATGAGGAAACTCCAAGATGACGTGCTGTCTCACGTGCATCTAGGTGGAAATCCCTAAGCAAAAAACGCAGTCACAGACAAGATTCATTCTTGTGTGAAAGTGAGCCCTGATCACTGTTTTTTTATTGTTGTTTGCAAAACAAAGATAGCTAAATTTTCATAAACTCAACCAGTATAATTCAACATATAAACAAATGAATGAAAAAGCGTCATCTCCATAGATACCAGCTTCCTACCTGAGCGTGTTCTTGTGTGTCTATCGGCCAATCATAAGTTTCCTCGCGGGAGATGTCCATGCGGGCCCGATGTTCATTTATTGAGCTGATTATTTTTGTTCTCTCTCCTGATTTGTTTGACTTACTGATATATTTTAAGGAGTAAACATTTCTTAGGTGTTTACAAATATTTTCTGCACTTTCTGGATTGTGGGACCACAGTGTTAGCTCTTTCTTTTGCTTTGTAGAAAATTCTAGTCTGGCCTAATGCCATTTGTCTACTGTATTTTTGTTTTTTTGCCAACACTTTTAAGTTCATAGCCTGTTGTTCTCAAACCAAAATCATGATGCTTCTTTCTGTGTTTTTCTCTTTTACTGTTTTAGGTCTTGTGTTTAACTCTTGAGTATATTTTGAGATGATTCTTTTTATATGGAGAAGGAAAAACAAACCAATTTAGTTGTTCTGCCTGTGAGTCTCCAGCTCTTCCAGCCTCATTTATGTAGAGGACTAGATTCTTTTTCCCATTGCATGCTCTTGGCAATTCGATGAAAATCAAATGATAAAAAAATCATGGATTTGCTTCTGGTGTCTGTCCTGTCCCATTGATGATGGAACTTTCATGCCATTTTCTGGTCATTTTGATTAAGACAACTTTGTAATAGATTCAACATTAGATATTTAGCTTGGTGATTTTTGTTCCAGACTGTTTCTGGCCACAGTTTCAAAGTGCAGACGGGGCAGTTTCAGTGTGTGGTGAGGAGCCACAGATAGATGATCATCGATTTGAACCCTCATCTCTCTTTTTTTTGTTGTTCACTGCACTGGGTAATCGAATGCTCATCTCTTAATACTGTTGTGTTGGGGAATGGATACTCACCCCAACAGTATTTTCCACTGGTTGTAGTTTCAGATTTGGTCTTGGTTTACCCAAATACATTAATACTCCAAAAAATCAGAAGTAAGATTAATGATCTAATAACTTATCACTGTCCTATGGCAAAAATGTACATCTATATTCATGTTGTTATGGTCTGCAAGTGACTTGAGTGTATCCCCAGGTGAGTGTGCTGGAACCCATTGCAGCACTAACAGGGGTGGGGCCTTCAGCAGCCTGGCACTGCCTCAGCAGTCTGGGGTCAGGACTGGACTCCCAACAATGTCACCTGTGTGTGTCTCAGCTTACTCACCTCCACGTGGAAGGGGCAAGGTGGCAGCCCCAGGTCGGTAATCTTCGTGAGGGTCAGGGATGTTGGAGGCAAAGCCCTGAGTACTTGGTGGAGTGGCAGTGTCTGCTCATTTGTGATGTCACAAGGGGCTCAGGCTTAGAAAGTTCCAAGCATCTGCTTAGGGGCTTAGCCAGCCTCAGTCCTGCTGCTCTGTCTCCTTGTCTTCCTCCTTACCTAATAGGAGCATCAAACTGTGCAGTAAGCGAAGGGAGTGGAAAATGAGGGTATCTTGTCCAAGGGGTTCAGTAGAGAACCAGCACAGAGCGAGACAAAAAAGCTGAGAAATGTTGATGGCGCTCCCAGAAAGTGGGGCGTTGTGGGGAGGAGTTCTGCGTGGAGCTAGAGGCTTTACCCGGCACCCATGGGAGCAGGGTTATGAGGAGGTGGGAGCCTCAGGAGGCACTGCTGTCAGCCTGAAGTCACAGGGCTGAGAAGTGGGGAGCAGGCACAGCGGTGGGCGGGGCAGGGTGATGGAACTGGGGGAGTAGCTGCTGTGAGCAAAGATGGTGTTCCATGTCTGGAGGCATTTCTCACTGTTGGGAGTGGACGGCCAGAAGCAGCTGAAGACTTCCACAGGAATCGGTGCCGAGACTCCACTTATTTTAAATAAAGCTACATTGCTGACGGGTACAGTCATACATGTGGGCGTTTGCTAGTATACACACATGCGTGTGTTCTCATGTTCCCAGCTGTGTCCACTCAGAAGACAGATGGTGACAGCACAACGACAGCGAGCCTGCCAGCCATCCAGAGCTGGATTTCTAAGTCCTACACTAATGCAGTCGGGACTCAGAGGAAGTCCTGACACTTTGCTGGGACCGGGAGAATACCGGATTCTGGAGCATTTATTGTCCTGGAACCTGGAGAAATGATTACAGAATGATTAATACATTTCCAAAGACATATCATGAAGAAGCTTCTTGAAAAATTAGAAAACACTGAATGTCCAAATAAAAAGTGATAGTATGGAATGATAATCCAATGAAGTAGGAAGAAACTGGTTTTTCCACAGGGATATACATAAGCTGGGGAATGATTGCATAAGTGGGAGAAGTGGGAAGACTTTAGAGTAGAATGCCAACTGATGGATGCAGACTTTAGAATGGAATGCCAACTGATGGATGCAGACTTTAGAATGGAATGCCAACTGATGGATGCAGACTTTAGAATGGAATGCCAACTGATGGATGCAGACTTTAGAATGGAATGTTGATCGATGCAGAACTAATAGAAGTAGTAGTCACTACACAGCAGTCACTGGTGAAAGATCTAGATGGGAGTCGCCCAATACGACTTTGATGAGTGTCCCAATTTTGGACAACTCTCAAATATCTACCTCCCAAACTAACAGAATTCTAGAAGAAAATGAACAACTTCAAAGTGAGTGGTACAGCAGGCACCTCCTGGACTGGATGACCAGGACAGGGAGACACAGCCTGTAGCTGAACCGCTGCTGTCACCTTGGCTGAGTGTGGCCCACTTCTGAGGTTTCTGCCCAAAATGCACGACCGACCGAGCTTGACCATACTAAGACCGTGGGTGGATGTGGAGTGACCGTCACCTCCAGGGAAAGGCCTTTGTCATTAAACAGGAAAAGAGAGGCAGAGAGGGATCAAGTTGTTCTCCCAGGTGAGGGAGGGTGGCATGGTTCTGGAATTAGAAGAGATGCTTTGGGGGCAGAGCTTTGTAGGCAGGTTACATGGAGGAGTGTTTGGCTCCTGGGAAGCTCGCTCTAGAAACCTTAGGGATAACAGAATCATGAGACAAAAAAAGCCTCTCTCTCCATTTCTCTTTCTCCAAGTGCATAGACAGGTGGACAGACAGACTTGCTGATCTGTCCTTTTTTTTTTTTTCTTTGTGTCCTACTTTTTCCTCCATCTCCCAACTAAATTTGGGATCTAAGGATGAGAATTTCACACAGTTTTCATCCATTTTTCTGTAGGCATATAATTATTACAAAATCATCTGAAGCACACTGATTTAACATGAACAGATGGAGTTGTTAAAATATTCCTTCAGTGTTATAAAATTGTACTTCAGTTGTCCATGAGTGTCCAGATGCTACAGTTTAGTCTTGTTCACGCCGAGCTGCTGTGGGCAGGAGGGGGTGCAGTGAGGGCTCGGCTCCCCACGCTTTCCCCACAGCCCTGGATCCAAAGCTCACAGTGCATCCGGACCCCTTCAACACTGTCCATGTGTGCGGGATAAGAGCTGAGCAGGGCCCATGGAAGAATGGAACTCATCAGAGACCACTCAGATTGCCCTCTGGGTCACTGGCAAACGCTTCCACTCTGGTCCCTCTGGTCCAGATCCCGATTGGGGGGCCAGGGAGAGCTCGTGTTCTCCTTCCCTCTGCCACTCTTCCTGCGGCCCTGGGTTCCAAGGCAATGATCCCACACGAGAGTGCATTGGAAGTGGTGGCTGGCACTGGACACCTCCTTCCACAGGACCCCACCCCAGTGTTTGCACACCTGCTGTGAGGTGCTTGATTCTCTTCATAAAATATTTTTATTCCATCTCAAGGATGCTAGGCCTAGCTCCAAGCTCAGATTTCACCATGATTCCCCGTCCTAACTGCTTCCTGTGAGCAGAGACTTTGAAGCTGTGCCCAGCGGTCAGGAAAAGCATGGTGCAGCCCGGCCTCCTGGCTTCCTTCTGCATCTGTCTTCTTTACTACCCAGCCAGGGCCTGGGTTCCAGCAGGGCTGACTGGGCTGCCCCGGGACTTCCCCCAGAAAGTCAAAAAACCGTTCTGTGCCATCATCCACCACTGAGTGGGCCTTGGCAGGATCAGGGTCACCAGGCTGCCACTTCTCAGAGCACCAAAACTTGGCTTTATTCACCTTTTCCATAAACCTGAGCTTCCCGTCAGCCCAGGAGCGCTAGGCCTGAGCTTCTGTCTGTGCCTCCCTGCCCTGTGCTCTCCTAGACTGGCATGATGGGACCCTGCAGAGCCTGGGAAGCCAGGTGTCTCCCTAAGGCCTCCTTGGGAACTGCAAGCACCCCATTTGCCCCTCACCTCAGCTTCAAGGTCCAACCGCCCCCAAGTGGAGGTGCTTCCTCCTCCATGTCCTCATTTCCACCAAAATCCAAGTGAAGACTGCCCGCCTCAGCTCAGTGCTGTCCTGCCCACCTTCTTCATGCCAGTGCCAATGTTCAGGGATGTTTGAGTGGTCAGCGCTAGGCAGCACTGGGCAGCCACTCTGACCCGTGTCTCTCCCTCTCCACTGGGGTCACACACCTACCCTGTGATTATGTGTACAGTTTTGGAGCCAGCGACCGGGAGCCTGTACATATGCCCCTCAGGAGCCCTTGAACTCTGGTCATCAGTGCATCTACTGCTTCAGCAAATCAGCAACTACTAGTGTTTTGAAGAATTGGTGTTTGCCCAGCTCTTTCTTAGACCTGGGGGCACCCCGTGGGCAGTGGATTATCTGTCCTCCCTGTGGCGTAGCAGGCGAGGAAGAATGAGGGGGGGGCAGTGGGTCAGTACTCAGTGCTCTTCCGGGAAGGAAGGCAGGGACATGAGGGTATGGGGGCCACAAGGGCTGTGCGATGCCCACCCCCCAAACAACAGTGCAGTGGGGAGCCAGAGTGGGAGCCAGCATCGCTGCATGCCCTGGCCCTGAGGGGACTTCTGCCTCTGGCGCTCTGGGAGACACTGAGAGGCTTGGAGCCAGGTCTGTTGTCCTGGTTCTGACTTTGACTCTGGGGGTAAGACAGGGCAGAGGGGCAGGATTTGAAGTTCCCGCCCTCACTGTGCGCAGCACACTGAAGACCACCCCTCGTCCCCTTGATCCTCCGTGCCCTTGGACTCTGCAAGCTCAGGGGTGACAGAGGCTCCTTAGTCTCCCTCAGCAGGGCTTTGCGGGACTCCAGGGAACTCAGTCAAAGAGGACAACGAGTGGACAAGGGGGTTTCTCATCCTTTCAGGCCCCTCCATGCCCAGGCCCAGCCACTCACCTCCTGCTGAGTCTTTCCCAACCTGGGTTGCTGCCCTTGTGGACACCCAGGCAGTGGACTGAGCCAGGACCAGCAGCAGTGTCCTGGTTGTGATGAATGCAGCCTGCATTTTGCAGTGGACATCAAGGTTGGAACAGATTCCATTGTAGATTTTGCGTTCTATTTTTCAGATTTGCAACAGTTTAAAAAAACAAAACAAAACAAAAAAAAACTCCCAGGCTAATCTGTTAGCCTAGAAGTTGAAAACTTAAGAAAGAAAACTAGGTATTTTAAGCATGCATAAAATATATGTAGATTATGCTTTATCATTTATCACCATGAAATGCAACTATATTATAGGAAGTTAACAATTAAAAAAAAAAAAAAAGTGTGTCTACAACACGAACATGCATGCCAGGCATGAGACGGGTAGAGGACCTGGACTCCTCGCCCCAAACTTTCAGGCCAAGGAGTTGGAGCCTCACAGTAGGAGACTTGTGCAACCCCTTCCCTGAGCTTGAGAAAAACAGTCTCCAAACGGGGTACAAGGTGTCGGGGTGAGGTGGGAGTGACTAGCATTGTTTCCATGGAGACCGTGTCCCTGCTAGGAAAGTAAGGAAGCTCCTGAAGGCTTGAGTGCAAAGGGCACCACGCCCCAGTGTCAGCAAGGGTTCCCATGTCTCCCTGATTCTCTTGGACAGGCGACCCTGGAACGCTGCCGAGGTCAGTGGTATCCACCACGGTGCACAACCAGCTCGAGGAAAATCCATGGATAACATTAAAAATATTTGAAATCTTTATTAACAGGGGCCTCCAGTATATTAGCTTTCTTTGAAAAAAGATTACATTGTCAATTTTGTTACAAGTTAAAAATATTCTTAAACTCTCAACTTGACCAGATATAATATTACTTCTTTTTTGGTTTGTTTTTAAGGCAAGGTCTCCCTGTGCAGTTCAGGGTGGCTGTGAACTCACTATGTAGCCCAGGCTGGCCTGGAACTCATAATAGCCCTTCTGCCTCAGCCTCCTGAGGGTTAGAATTACAGGCATGCACCACCATGTTTGGATAATCAGATAATATAATTTAAAATCCTTGAAGTGTGAATTGAGAAAAGCCAGCCTTCTTGGAAAGCACGCTTGTCATTAGCAGAAAGCACCTGTCTCTAGGTAAAGACGTCAGGCCCCTCTGCGGCAGAGACAGGCAGGGGTCCTCTTGTCTGCTCACCTGGACCACGGCTGGTCTCTAGGTCTCAGCCTGGCCCCACTCAGTTTCCTGCGGGAGCTTCCTGGTAACCCCTCCTCAGAACAACCACAAGCTCAGTCTGGGAATCTTTAAAATTGTTGCAAATCTCCAAAGCAGAGCAGAACAGAGCAAAGCAAACAAAACATCTGCATTTAAAATGAAGCTTCATGGTTCAGCCTTGGATTTTCAGAGGTCAGCTGTACAGAGTTTATAGAGGAAACGCTGTTGCTAAGGGATAGGTTTAGACTGTTTTAGTTTACGTTTCTCTAATAATTGTCTTATTCCGATAAAGTTAGCATTCTTTATGTAAGGCGTTAAAACACTCATGAAGTCATAAAAAAGTACCCTAGAAGCCTGATGTGGAGCTACAGGCCCTAATTCCCGTACTCTGGGAAGTTGAGGCCGGGAGGTGGAAGTTTGAGCCAGGCCACTGACTTAGTGAGACCTTGTCTTAAAAAAAATTTTTTTTGAAAAGAACTAGGGTGGTAGCTCAGTGTGACCCTAATGTCTGAATGAAAAAGTGAATCAGTGAGAGAAATAAAGGTAAAAACTCAATGAATGCTGTGGTCCAGGAATACTATCAAAAACTCATTTTTTCAGCTTTGTGTCTGGTGAAAGATCCCACCAGAACTAAGAATATCGCACAGGAAGTACGGTAGCTCCTAGAGTAAGGGAGATAATTAATTTCAACAAAGATTCAATATATGATTATTTGTTTTTTCTTTTATGCATGATTATTTTCTTACTCTGTAAGGGCCTGAAGAATAGGATCGGGGTTCAGGGTGTGGTCTGAACATTAAAATTACGCAATACAAATACATCTGTATAAAATTTTATGAAATCACAGTTTTGAAATCTAATTGTGGTAAAGTTACAAGCATGTCCTTTGTCAAAGATGAAAGAGTTTTTCTTAGAATAAACTGCAGGACATTATGGCAGCAGAAGGCCAAATCAGGGACGTTTATCCTGAGGTCACTTCTTTCTTCCCCTGTTACAACTTCCTTTTTCCTTTCCCAGTGCATGTGAAGAAAACGCCAATCAGCTCCTCGTGCATCATCAATGCCTGCCGTAAGTACCACCCTTGGTCAAAGGTTGCATATATCCTATACCCTTTATCCAGGGTAGAGGAAAACTCAGACCTCTCCCACTTATGGGCTCCTCTCCATGTCCTTGGCATAAAGACCACTTTTGCTTTTATATTTTGCTCCTATATTGTGCCGAAAAACTCTAACAAAAAATATTAAAATGTGTTATAAGAAGTGCCAGAGGTAAATATTCCGTTTTATCATTGTCCGTACACATTGTTTTTGGATTCCGCATACCCAGCCCGTTCCTTTGGAGTCATAAAGCTCGTTCCTCTCCCAGCGTGTCCTGCAGGGATGTGTCCAGCTCTACCCAGCAACAGTGATGGCATTGAAGTCCTCCCTGGCCATCAGATCAGCAGTGAGCTGTGCAGAATAAACCTCAGAGGCGCATGGAAACGAAGCAATGGAAACAAACCTTTCCGCACAGATTGGCAGGGAAGGGAGGGTGGGGAAGAATGTTCACATGCAGTTTGCCGGGGAGCTGGTGTAAACATTGGCAGAAAAAGGCAACGCTGTGTGACCACACTCTTCTGTACTATGTCGTTTTCCTTATTTCTCCCAATGTTTTTGCCTTCCTTCTAATGATGCAATAGATAGAAGACCTGGAAGTATAAATAAAGGAAAGAAATATAAGATTGTGGTTATGAAAGGAGACAAATGCTCTAAACTCCAGGTATCATAAACCTTCACAGCCTCAAAGGCCTCTGGAAGATCAGTGCTACCCAGCAGTATTCTTACAGCTGGCTCCATCATGCTATTTATCTCTGAAGACAGGTTTTTAAAGAATAGTTTTGGATTAAATTCCAGAAAGCCAAGCACGCAAACGTAATTCAAAATAACCTGAAGACATGCATTTCCTTGAATGAGGCCTATCATCCCCTGCGGTGTATTTCCCGCAGTGTTGAACACTTAAGCTACAGCAGCCGAATCCCTTAGGAGCGGGTGGTGGCTGCCAGTGACCCACAGGAGGTGGAGGCAACAGCAGACAGCAGGAGGAGGCAAAGCCTGCCTTGGAGCGGGATTTAGTAAAGCTAGACAAAGCCACACACAGAGGCTGCCTCAGAGAGGAAACGGGAGGCAGGAGAACGCTGGTTTTGGAAGAGGTAAGGAAAGAAGCCCAAGATACAATTTGCGAGAATAACCTGTCTCTTTGGGAAAGGTGGGAAAGGTTATCGCCTAATCCCTGAACCTGAGTGTGGGTGAAGTTTTGTGATACAGGTAAGTGGTGGAAAAGGAGGGTACAGTAATTCTTTGGTAAAATACTACACTGAGCACAAGAATGTATTTGAAAAGTGAGGCTGAGAAAAGCCAAGACACATTTACCATGCTTAGTTAGTCCCTGAGGTGGCTGGTGACCACCCTAGGGGCTGTGCTGTTCTCATGACACAGCCTTAAAATGTGCCCCAAATTCTCAGGGTTGGAAGGGCTGGTCACTGGGGCTGTGACCTGGAAGGACATAGCTCCTCCTAGCTCCCATCTCTCTCTCCCCCTCCCTCCCTCCTTCTCGTTCTCTAAGCAGTTTCCTCCCCCTCCACTGCCTCCTCTGGTTTTTACTTTCAAGTTACAGAACCTTTGCATTGCCTGAGCTCACTGAAACCATGAGCCAAAGAAAACTCTTCTCTAAGTTAGGCGTGTCAAGTATTTTGTCCCGGTGACAGGGGAGTAATTAAGATGGCTGTGCTTGCTAGGAAGTCAGGAACACAGCTTAACGTTGTTTTCAGCAAGTCTTTAAGATTTTGAAATACTATTTCATCATGATAAAAATGCACAAAAAAAGATAAAAATGCACAGCAAAAATGAACACGTCTTTCACTATGCACAGTGTTAAGGTAAGTGCAGACGCTTCACTGCATAAGGAAAGAAGTCAGCGGGACCCCAGAAAGTCAGCCTGCTCTGCTCCAGTCTCCGACTGTACCCCTTTCTCAAAGCAACCCCGATGCTCACTGTCTTCACTGAAGTGAGTCGGATTTCCCCGTGTTTTCACTTTACACACCCGGAAGAACAAGTGTACAATCTCTCAGTGTATGACTGACTAGTCTTGCTTACCCTGAGAGCTGTGAGATTTATTCAGTCTCATACAACAGTAAACTACGTGTTCTTTTTTATTCAGAGTATTGTACCATATTAACATTTCATTTTTTCCCATTTATTGCTTTTACAGTTTTGAACTGTTTTTCATATTTCAGCCGATCAAAATAGAGCTTCTACAAATATTTTTTGCACATGCATATCTTTACATACACCTGGGTTAGGTGCGGGTTTCTGATGCACACTGTTGGCTTCTGTAGAAATATCAAGGGTTTTCCAAAGTGTACCCATTTCTACCAGAAGTGTAGAGGTTTCTGGTTACCACACCAGCTAACTCATGGCATGGGCAGTGCCCTCTGTCAGCCACGAATGCACTTTGACATTTTACAATGTCTTAAGAGCTTAAAATGTAATATTTAGTAATTAAATAAGTCAAGAATCATGAATGGATTCAGAAATAATGAGTGGAACACTGGGGAGTCGGTGGTAGGAAAATATTAGAAACACAGGGTGAGATCTGGGGCCTCCAGCAGACTCCGAGGGCGGCTGATGCGGGTTTCGGTAACAAGGACAGAAAACAGGGAGTTATTTCAAGGGGCATTAGTTCAAAATGGTGTGTTGAAGTTCTGGGTCCCCTAAACTGATTTTTGGGGATGAATGGTTACTCTATGGTATCTAAGCTAGAATTGTAAAGATGTATCGCCCTAACACAGCTCTCCTGTTTTGTGTCCTTTGTGATGTGCTTTCATTTCAAACTAAATAGTCCTCTGGTTGCACAGAATGAAAACATTTTTCCATGGGATGAAATTTCAATGTTGCCGGGAAAATGGCCTCAAATGAGAACATTATATCTTAGGAGTTATTCAAATGGAATGTTTCCAACCTAGTAAAGTTGTTACATTTTTGGTGGAGGTTTATGTTTCCTTTTTTTGAAAGTTAAATCTTACCCAGAGATAAGTGGAATCCAGTAGGGATCCAGGGTTAAGGAAACAAGCCACACAGCATCCTCTGTGTGTGTCCCGAGGAGCCAGCCTGGTTTCAGGAGTGCAGTGTGGCTCCCAGACAATGTGGCTAAAGCTCAAATCCCAGAAGGGAAATATCTGAGTGTGAGTTGCTGCTTATATTTTGGTGACACCTCATGCTCTGATTTACCCAAAACAGAATGTGTCAGGAGCTGCAAAGACTCTGAGATTTTGCTCAACATACAAGCAAAACAGCCTTCTTGAAGTTCAAGAATTTTGGCAAGACACACATGACCCACAGGTTTTATTTTGCATAGCAATAAGAGTGGATAGATGTTAGCATTTTCTCAAACCAGCTGACTGACCCCGGGAGCCCACAGGATGACCCCAGAAGCACCAGGCAACATGGCCACATGAGACTGGCTGCATAGATTCAGGTGACCTTGAGATCTAGGAAACCCAATCTTTCATGATGAGCAGTCTGCCACGTTCACAGGGGAGGAAACCGCTGTCTCCACAGCTGGCATCTATTCTAACACTGTGTCACTGATGGAGTCAAGGATGTCCCCAAAATGGACACAGGGAGGTGACCAGCCTGCCATGCAGCATAGTGTTGGTCCCTAATTTCCATCACAGAAAAATGACTTTCAGGACGCATCAGTAAGGTACATAGTGCATCAGAAATTTGTTAGGCAGAAGTTTAAATGTAAGCGCTCAGAGAAATAAGATGTGGAGCCTCAATAGTGCAGCACTTATGTTCTTGAGCTAGGTGTATCTGGGGTGTTCAGGGGGCCCCTCAGATAGTGACCCAGGGTGTGTTTCTAGACCCTGTTGGTTTTAGCCCATTGTATGAGCTGTGTTGAAATGCAACCCTTCCCATGTGTTTGAAGCTGAGATCTGCAGTCCTTTACATGGTGAGCCCCCTGGGAACTGGCTTGGTAGAAAGGAGCACAGTTCTCAGGTAAGAGGCACAGGTGCAGAACCCAGTTCGTAGGCTTGGCATCTGGAAGACTCTTAGCAATGTTTCCTGGGACAAAAGCTTGAGTAACTGTTGCATCCCAAATCTGGAGTGTTTACTAAAAGTACAATTTTGATGCTGCCCTCTGTCCTTTTCTAGATTCATTTTTTTCTATTTTCCCCACCTGTGATAGTTTGGGGCAAAGGTGGTACGTGGCTGTGCTGCGAAGGTTTGCAGAAATGCAAGGGGTCCTGTAGCGCTGTGGCCCCAGAGAGGGAGGGTGGGCCATGCAGACTACCAAAGAGCCCAGTGATCCTCAGTCTTCAGGTTTCCTGTGTTAAGAAGGCTGTCTTTATGCACTGTGTCTCCCTGCTTGATTTCTAACTCCACGTCTTGCTGCCTCGTAAGAAATCTGGGACTGAGATCCAGGGGAACTGTGATCTGTGTTCTCTGCACAGTTCATGCCCTTAACTCGGTGTTTAAGCACTAAACCAGGTTCTCCAACCCAAGCTGAATTCCCAGCGTTTATTCCCTTTCTTACTAAACGGCCCTTCTTGCCTGTCTGCGGCAGGCTGGCTCCTGGGCAACGTGCTGGACAGCGCTGCTGATCTGGCCTCCCTTCCCTGCAGCCCGAGCCTCTGCCCTTCGCAGCCTGCTACCGAGTCACTGCCCTGCCTCAGTTCAGGCCTCTGTCATTTGGGAAACAGACTGGGTTGTGAATCTTTTTCGAATATTATATTCCTTAAGTCATCTTCAATGGTTTTCTTCAAATTGTATTTTAAGAGCAAAGAACCAGTTAGGCTTTGGTCCTATGAAAAGCAATCAGCACTGATGTCTACCTTGGACCTGTTCAGGCTACCTATGGCCTCCAGGTGGTCCAGAAGGTCCCTCCTGCCCAAAGCAACATCCTGGCGCCCCTTTCCCGATAACTCCCTGTGTCCCATCTCTCCAGCCTCTCCGCTGTCCTGCAGTGCCATGCGGGGTGTGTCTGCACCTCCAGAGAAGCCTGCTTTGCTTTGGCCAAAGCCTCCTTCAGTGGCCCCCAAGTGCAGTCTTAGTCCACTTCCAGGTGCTCAGCTCCAGGTGCTTCTGCTGGGATGCCTCCTACGCACAGGTCAAGCAGGGTTCATGCTCTCACGGGTGACACAAGTGCGTCTTTTACATGGTTTTCACAGGGACATGGCTGTGCAATCATTGTCTCAGCATCTAACCCAGGTCAGGGACAAGGCCAAATCCACACAGACTGGGCAGACTGCTGCACAAGGCTGCTGGCTGAGGGCCGGTGACTCGCACAGTGGAGGGATTTACCAACAGACAGGAACACAGGAATGACAGAGGTGATGAGATCGGAGACCACCGTCCAGAGGGGCGGTGAGCAAGTTTCCAAGAAAGGACACTTGCTGCTGTGTGAGCCTGGGGCACAAAGGATTTGGGGTACTGGAAAAGGTTCAGGCAGCAAATGGGATTTCCTGAGGAATGTTGTTTCCTAGATCATTTATCACTTGAATTATGGTTAAAAAATTTTTTCTTTTGCAATTTCAATTTATTTGAGGCTTTTCTCTCTGGCTTACTGAAGGCCCTTAGCTTCAGGGCCTTGGTGTCTTAGGGAAGGTAGGATTCCCAGAGGAGTGCATAGACTTGTTTCTGTGGCCACCTGCTTCTGCCAAGAGGAGCTGGCTTTAGCGGGATTTCTGCTGCTCAGGATTTAACTGCCAACATACAGGCACTGCCTAGAGTGAGATCTGTGAATGCACGAGAGGTGGGAGCCCCACGATCAGGGATGCCTGGCCTCAGGGAAACCTCATACGTCTTTGTTGTGACTGAAGATTCGAGTGTGGCCTGCACCTCATCTGAGCGCACCTTAAAATCAGGTGCTGTGTTACAGTTATCAACCTCCTTGTAAGCTGACATAATATCTAGCGTGCACTGTGCTTAACAGATACGTCAAATGCAAGTGGAACAATGGCATGAGAACTAGGCCTGTCCTCATGGGCTTGCTTTGTTCATACATGGAAGTAACGGTCTAATCAGACATTTGTAGGAAGAGTATTGCTAAAGGTTTTTAGAAGTAGGAGTATTAGTGACCACATGGTATCTTTATACACAGCCAGTTCAGGCGGTTTTCAAGCTGCCCCGACTGTGAGTGCTTTCAGAGGTTACTTGTTGAGTTTCATTCTGTGCCTGTTGCTCTGATGACAGTTTTATGTGTATACTTTCATTTGCCCGAAAAGAGTGAGTAGCCATTGTTGTTATTTTCATTTCTAAGAGGGGAACTTGGTAGATGAGTGACAGGGTTGAGATTTGAAATTAGAAAGCGCTATTGGCAGGCCTACTGATAAATACTTCCCTCCCTCAAATAGCTCACTAATACAAGAGGGTACTCTTCAGTCTTCAAAAGTATTACTAGTGAAAAATCAAACTTTCAAATCAAAGCCAGTCACACCAATCCTAAAGATTCCATCATGAGCTGTTTCTAAGTTTGTACATATTCAAGGTTTCCTGATTTAGGATGATCTGACTTCTTAGTCATATTCCCATGTCACTGGGTCCAAACATCTAACTCTCACAGTTTAAAGCAGGAGATGAAGGTTTGGCTTCTGATTCAGTCCATGTCCATGGCTTCACAGCAAATACATCCAGGAAGGGGCTGGTGGAGGGCAGAGGTGACCATGAAGCAGAAAGTGAGCAGGGCCACGCAGGGGACCCTTCCAGTCACTCCCAAGTGACCCCGCTGCCCAGAGGCCTCCATTGATAAATCCATGGGTGAGCACAGCACCCACGGTCCCTGATCCATCACCCCAAAAGACCTGCATAGGAGCACACAGGCTCCTGGGGGCTCTGTGGATCTAAACCGTAACAGTGGACTTAGATACTTTTGGCCTTAAGATGGTGAGCAAGGGGGTGCGTCCCCAGCTGTGCTGTGGATTTCAGTACTTCCTGTGGTCCACACTGAGGGGTGGGTTCCTGGCCCTGTGCTGGTGGAGAGGGCTGATCTTTGTCCAGCTGCTGCCTAAGCGCAGTGGACATGTTTCCCACCTGTGAGATTTCGGGGTCTTCAGGCTGCCCCAGTCCAGGGCCTCTCCCCAGGGCACGCGTGTGTCACACCACACTATTTTCTAAGACTTAAAGCAATTGTGTTTCCAGATGGAACAGTAGCTTTAAATTGAATAAACCTCCCTGTTTATTCAATTATGTATTGACAGAATGATGAATTTCTAAGTGATCCTTTGATTGGAGTCAAAGTCACATACTGGCTATGAGGGCGTTGTTTTGAAACCTCCGTTGTTGGGGAAACTCAAGGCAAGGGTAATTTGTGACGTGTAGAGAGCATGCATTCATAGCATGGCTGGCTACATGGACATGGGAGGCTCCTGTCAAGGTAAAAGTCTTTTCCTCGGTTCATTTACTTGTTACAGGGATGAAGCAGGAGCCATTCAGCAACAGGCAGATTCCTGAAGTGCTTATACCAGTGAGAAGTGTTTGCTGAGAACACACCCGGTGCATGTGAGATTCAGTCATTTTCAGAACACCCTGCAGTCCAGGCCACAGATGAGAGGTTTTAGTTGTTTATCTGGGCATGACACACAAGCACATGCAATTTGGTTAGTCTTCCATTGCTTCTCATTAATTATTATGAAAAATCATGAGCATGATCTAATTGGTTTAAAATCCTGCAAATATTAGAGGTTGTTTCTAAGAATTTCCTATTAGAAAATTGTTACCATAAAATACTTTAATAAATGTATTTGATAAGACAATCTACACAAATCCTATCAGTTTTATCATGGCATAACATTTCTATCTTGTACATACACTAATCACTTCACGTGAAGTGCCTAGAATTCTTCGTTTTACTGGAGGAAAAGTCATGCAAATTTTCTAAGTAAGACTCTTGCTTGTAATTCTAGTAGTAATTAGAGTCTTGTTGATTTCAGATGGAGTATTGTGTAATCTAGGGTCTTTTCCAGAAGAAAAACTGTTCTCTGGCTTCTAAAAATGAAGTTGCATAAAATTTCCCATTGCATTTAGAACCCTCTCTAGGGATTTTTAGCATGAATTCAAGCTTCTTCTGCTTCTGAGGTTATGGTTACAGACTTTAAATGAGGCTCTAACTTACTCAATACCTATTTTAAATTGGGCAAGCTTATTTTCTAACCTAAGCGTGTGTTAACCAACTTGAATAAACACTCTTGTCTGTCCTACAACCCATTCCGTGCCATTCCTCATCTTAAACATGGCTCCAGCTTCACAGGAAGTTGAGTTTTGTTGACTGGAATACATGGCAGTGTGAACAAGGAGAAATATCCATGAGACACACCGAATCCGAAGTGATGTGATGTGAAACAGAACCAGACTGAGTCTTACAACTGAGGTGTGGAAAATGCATTCTGGAAATTCAGAAGAATGGCCTGGTTTATGAATAGTGAGTTGTTCTGAAAGTTTATGGAGGATGCGGGCTCCCAAAGAAATACTCTCCAAAAGAGTAATTCTATTGAACTAAGATAAAATGTAAAAGAATTCCTTTGTTAAAGTGATTTTCTTGGAAATTCCTGTACATTCATTATTGCTGAGAGTTTTCTTTAAAAATCCTTAATGAATATGAATTTCTCTATCAATTTTATACAATTATCAAGTAACCATATGATTTTTCTTCTTCAATCTTAGTATTATGTGGAGAATTACATCAATTGAGTATTAAACATTGAAACAACCTTGTGTTATTTGGAGAAACCTAACTTTGTCCTGCTGTGTTATCAGTTATATACATTGCCTGATGTGATTTGCTAGTATTTTAACACTGTTTTCATGAATTTAAATTTGTATTCTACATATATTAATTTTTACTTTTCTATAATCTTTGTGTTTTGTATTAAAGCAATGTTACTAATAAAAAATAATTTGGGTGCTCTATTCACTTATATTTTATGGAAGTGATTGTGTAGAATTTGTGGTTTTTTGAATAGAAACTGGATTTCTTTGTGAAGCAAAACACTGAGTGACTTCCTTAATTTTAGAATGACTGAGGATCTCTATCAGGAAAACATGAAATTTTTAACACTAAAATTTGCATTTTGTGTGGTTTTCATCACAATCCATGCTGTAGACTGAGAATAGGTCTGGGGTCAGTAGCTGGAGTTGACATTAATGCATCGAAGCTCTATTCGCCATGGAAACCACGTGCTTCCATCTGTTCATTTTAACCTGGATGCATGCAGCTTGAAAAGCATTGTGTGGAATAATGAGCTGAGGACCAGTGGAGTCTGCAGGAGGAAAATTTCTGTGACGGAGCCAGCTCCACATTAGGTCCCTGTTTCCCAAAGCCAGGGCCCAGAGCTGGGCTCCTAAGACATGAAGTCCATAGAATCATTCAGGGTTTTCCGATGCTCATCGACAGTGTTTCACACTGAAGTAGACCATGAAAGTTAAAAAAAGCTTCCCAAATATTTATATAAATGTCTGGAAAAGATACTCAGATGATGTTAGGGTTATTCAAATGACACCGATAAAGCCAAATGTCTCAGATGATATGCTTTGAAAATGCTACATTGTGTGCTGTAAACAGTGAATTGTTTGGTATTTCCTTTCAGTTACATGAATGTATTTCAGACGGGCTATGAAAACGACAGTTAAAAAATACAGTCGTGAAATTTCATGTACCTAACAACGTAGCCTTGAAATATAAGCAAATGTATAGCAAATGAAATTTGGTATCACTCTTTATTTGTAAAATCCATTTTGTTCACAATTTAGCATGTCATTATGGTAAATAACTGAAAATTATCTTAATTCATTAAATGATACAAGAATTAAAGCATAGTTTGTGATAATAGCCACCAATGATTTAATAAATTTTAATTCCTCATTTTTGGTTATTTAGATTTTAATATTTTCCCAATATAAAAACTAGAAAAATTTGCACATCTACTTAAAAGAAACCTTTGTGATATTTGCAATTATTTGGTTAGTTCAGTCACTCCACCCAACGTATGGACAGGTCAGAAGTTCTTCTGCATCAATTTGCCAAATACACTCTGAAATTTATACTAAACCTATATTCCTTCCAAGGATCACAGATGCATTTTCAAAGCAATCCGAGACTTTTTTATTTGTATCTTCAACAGTTCATTTCCTTGATTTCTTGTTAGTGTAGAATTTGTTATGAGAATTGCAGAGTTTGCATCAGATGGGTGGTTGTTGGTGACATGCCTCTGCGCCCAGTGAAAATTTTCACCGTGACGCTGCTGCGTCCCCCCTTTGCTCTGATCTGAGCCCGACGTGATATATACGGTGATCAGCTCTGTCATACATGTCCTGTTACTCTTCCATCTGCTCTTCCTCCTGTTCTGCCTATGTGCATATTTAAGAGACAAAAACTGAGAAAAATGTTGGGCTTTGATTGGTGATTTCATTTTGAAGAGAAGTGGCTTAAAGAGCTGCACATCACTTTAGTTTTCATTGTCCCTGTCTCTAGGGTTAGCAGGGGACCCTGCCCAATTTCCTCCTCCAGCCGGAGACCTCTGCAGTGCCCTCATGATTAAGGGTGTCATGAGGTGCCAGCCTGGTCGCAGCGCATCCCACCCACGGGCCTTGTTTCTGTGACCCTGCTGCCCCTGAGCTCTTCCCATTTCTGTGTGCAGAGGGGAGCTGCAGGGCTGGGTAGACTGCATATGGCCTGCACCTGGTGCTTCCCTAGGCCTGGGACTAACCCAGGCACTCATGCTGCTCTGGAGGGCACATGTGCCCTCACCGGCCACCGAACGGCTGCTCCGGGTCCAGCTGACAAGTGTCCAGGAACTGGGGCAGGTAACCACAGGGCACTGCTGGCTTTCCTCCCTGCCTGCATCGGAGACACAAGCAGCTGGGTCCACTAGAAAGCAAGTTCTGTGAGTAACACATGACAGCTCAGAATCTGGCGGAATGAAGTGACTCAGAGAAAGGTGCTGGAATAGGCCAGCCAGGAGGGTCTGCACCACTGCCTGCCTCAGCCTTCCTGACGGCCTCCGGTGGCCTCTGCTCCTCTGTGCTCCGCTGGGTTCTCTCCCTGTCCTTTCCTCTCCCGCCACCCTCCTCTCTCCCTCCATCCTTCCCTCCCTTCCTCCTTTCCTGCATTTCTTACTATTTTTCTCTTTCTCTTCCTCTTTCTTTTTATTTCTTAGTCCAATGAAAAAATTCTTAAGTGTACTTAACAGTAGCTTTCACTTTCACAAACATGGAAATTTTAATCACACTAAAGTTCAGGGATTAACCACAATTTTAAATGAAGTATCTATGCAGTTTATTCATGACTGTTGTTGGAAATCACTCAGTAGGTATTTAATGTGGAGTGTATCAACTTTCATCTCATTCTATAATTTGTTAGATTAATTTTCATAATGAAATCTAATTTAAGATTTTACTTTTTACCCTGAAATATATCCGAATGGAGTTTGAGGTCTCACAGAGCTAAGAGGAGATAGGGCAATCTTCTAGGAGTCTTTGGCAGAGACAGCCCAGGTCCCACCACTGGTTCCACTCTGGTTGCAGAAGCCCTGGAACCCAAAGCCTCGGTCCAGGAAGCACAAAAGTGGAGCTGGCCTGTACATCCAGGAGACTTCTTGAATAGAGATGCGAGCTTTAAACATGGGATGGCCTTGTCAAATTGCTATTTTATTCACCTTTGCCTAATGTAGATAACAAAGGAAATATTCAAAGGTTAGCGTTCCTGGCTCCAGCAAGAGCTTTCTATAATCGAAAATATCAATGCAGGTACAAGTTTCTATCATGGTTCTGTATTTTTCTGTGACAATTGCTGTGAAATGCATAGAATTCTGAGTCTGGAAAACTCTCCTAAGGAAGCATAGCTGGTCCAGCTTCACACACCTGGCCCATCTGCACACGCCTGGCCCAGCTACACACACCTGGCCCTCCTGTAAGCTTTGCTGCAAAGAAAACAAGAGAAGTTTCAAAAAGTATTTATAAAAATTATTTTTTTATAAATATATTTTTATAAATTATAATAAAAGTTATTTTATTTTCATGAGAATTCAATGTCCAATGCATAAAATATTTATTCTCCTAACTTATTAATGAGCCATTTCCTCCCTCCTGCATCCCATCTGCCAGAGAAGGGAACCTTAGGGAAGGGAAAAGCACCTTGCTGAGCTTCTTCATATATGAGGTGTGGTAGAAAAATGCAGTAGGTATTTAAATTACAAATATTATAGTATGAGAGGCCCTGTTGCTAATGTCCCGTACCTTCTCCTCTCCCCCCAACAGCTTGCTCTGTGGTCTGCAGTTTCTCCAGCACCTCCAGAGGCCTCTCTCTCATGTGTCCTGGTGCCTCTGTGCCCCAAGCATATACAAAGCGTTTCCCTTGCTGATTGTTTTGACCCAGGGGTGAGCCAGAAGCTGCATAGTGCCAGGTCTGTGACCCCCTGCTGTCGGCAGGACGTGTGCAGTTGGACCTCTCCCACAGCAGAGCCTACCCCATACAGTGAGGACCCCTCATGTCCCAGGAGCTATCCTGGGCTGCCCCTGCATCAAGAACACCGAGCTCTGCAGGGCCTGGGGCCTGGGCACCAGGGAAGGGCGCACCTCTGTCCCTGCCACACCAAAGCAAGGAGACACATTGCCTACCTCCCCTGCTTCTGCAGGTGCTGCCTGCACAGGCTGCGAGAGGACCTCTGTTATAAAACTCTTGAAGAACACCAGCACCCTGGGAGGCTGAGACAGGAGGGTCACAAGTTCAAGCCTATCCCAGGCAACTTAGTACCCCAGCAATTCCATGTCTCCAGACAGAGAGAGAGAGAGAGAGAGAGAGAGAGAGAGAGAGAGAGAGAGAGAGAGAAAGAGAGAGAGAGAGGAGAGGAAGAGAGAGAGACAGAGACAGTGACAGAGACAGAGACAGAGACAGAACCAGACAGAGAGAAAATAAATGGGTGATGGTGTAGCCCATTGTGAAGGCCTTCAGTTCACTCCCAGTACCTCTGTCTCCTCTCTCTGTCTCATCTCTATCTCTCTATGTCTCTCTCTCTCCCAGGCTTCCTGTCTCTTTACTCTCTCTATCTCTGTCTATGTGTCTCTGTCTCTCTCTCATTTCCTTGTATCTCTCTCTCTCTCTCTCTCTCTCTCTCTATTTCTCTGTCCTCTTTCTCTCTGCCTCTATGTCTCTCTCACCTCTCTCTCTGTCTCACTCTCCTTTCTCTCTTTTCTCTCTCCATCTTTGTCTCTCTCTTCCCGTCTCTCTGTCTGTCTGTCTCTCTTTCTCCCTGTCTCTCTGTCTCCCTTTCTGTCTCCGTGTCACTGAGCAGTGCAAGCTCACCCTTCTAATGAGGCCAGCTGTGTGGGAAGGTCACAGTGTCTGACCTCTCTGTTACATGGAAATTTCATAGTAATTTTTAAAAAAGAAATAGTCATTCTTGCTATGACTTTGAATTAATTTAAATAGCTGGGTTATTTTTTTGGTCTGGCATATAATAATCTGATTTCAACACACCAAACTTGATTTTAATCAATGATTTGTGTCAGATATTTTTCTACAGTAAATTGAATTATTTTTAACTGCGGTATCTTTGCCCTAATAGCAGAATGTAAAAGAAATGCCTGTTTTAGAATTAGTCTCAAAAGCTGACATTCTGCTTTACTGGTCATGAATTGCAAGACAGGACATTTTGGTGGCTTAACACGCATTATGTATCTCTTGCTATTTATCTTCATTCTGTTCTGTAACTTTATCAAGGACAAAACACAGTTCCCTCAGTGTGTGCGGCACAGCAGGTTTTACCTGTTGACGGATAACTGAGCTGTTCTGCAAGGGCCAGTGGCCTTCAGACCCGTGTGCTGAGTCACACAGAGGTGGAGGAAGCACCAAAGGCTGGGGACCGACAGGGCCAGGGCAGGAGGTCACTGATGCGATGACCACAGGAACGCCTGGTTAGCACTCCTGGCCAGCACCTGCGCCCCACTCTCCCCTACACAGACCTGCACTCAGACACATGGATCCTCATGGAATCTTCCAGCTGCTCACGACTCTGAACCACTGTGAAAGCTTCCCATGAACCCAGATGGGGCTGCACGGGCAGCACCAGCGCCCTGACCATGATCTGATTGAGGTGTGGAAAGTGTCCCTCTCCGTGGACAGAGGGGCCAGGTGGGGGTGATGTCAGCAGGTTCCACCTCCTTCCCACACTTCAGCCTTGCTGCCCTGTCCTCCTCGGACTCCCCTGTCCAGGCAACCTTCACTGCCCACTCGGCCCCTCTCTGCCAGCTCCTGTGCAGAGTCCAAGGTGGAAAATGAAGGCTGACACCAAGACTAGGAGGAGAAACACGGTGGGCACTGGACACAGGGTGGACTTAAGGCTCTGCAGGGTCTCCTGCAGCTGGAGAGAGGGGCTGCTCTGCCACACCAAGAAGTGTGTTCAAATGCAGCCTCACAGGTGTCACCCCAGTGCAGCTTCCAGAGTCCGGGGATTGTACGTGGTGGACAGCTGGTGTCACCACCAGCGCTCTGCATTCATTCCCAACATCTCAGGCACTCTGCTTACAGACGGCGACATGGCGTCTGCACCACCACAGCCAGCCAGTGTCATGCCTGTCTGCCGGAGCAGAGAACACAGCTTCACCTTGGCCCAGCTGTGGGGTGCTGCACACCTGGGCCTGCACTGCCCATGCTTGAGACCCTGCATGTGACCAAAGCTCAGACACCACACGCCTTTTATCCACAGATCACGTGGAATCCAGGCTCCTGTCCTTTGAGCTATGTGCCTTGGACATCTTCTCAAAGCCTCAATGGATCAAGGGAATTATTAAAAACTAGGAATTGGACAGTAACAATTCAACTACAGGCCATTCCTTCAATTTCATTCACTAAACTTCTAGCAAAATTATAAGACTAAAGTCCAGAATGTATTGTAAACATTGTAGCCATCCAGTTACGTGGTCTTTGAATTTAAAAAACAAAAAGAAAAAGAAAATTTGCACTGAAAGTTCTGTAGCGAATATTCTACTCAGAATTATGGTGGTGAGACGTTCAAGGAGTGAAGTTAGGGGAAAGCGGGAAAATTCCCGCCACCACACACACGTTTTGGTTTTGTAAATAGATAAACCGATGGTGGGGAGAAGAGAGAAACCCACACCAAGGGCATTGCTGCTCTGAGTGTCCAGTGCCACCTGGGCAGAAGAAGGTGGCACCCAGCAGGAGGAAAGCAACCCGCGCCCCCCAGAGCAGGGATGAACTTTGTGGGGAGGGAGCCTGCCCCAACCTGAAGAAATTCACACAGCTGGTTTTGGATTCCACATGGAAAAGTTTGAAAAGCTCATTACTATCCATACGAGATAAAGCTGAAAATCGGTCACTTGAACCCAGTGAAAAAACCCGAGATCAGTGTGCAAAATACCACACAGAGATCTGAAGAGCCAAGTGTACTGGTGAAAAGTCGTGATTTGTATCTGTGGAGTAGACACTGTTAGAAAGACTTAAAGGACAATTGTGCTGGAGGGCAGGACATGAGGGTGGACCAGCTGTCCACCATGTACAAAAAGTAAAAAATATTATGAGAACTGGAAGTCTTTACCTCCAGGAGCTGGGTGGGCTTTCGTGATGAATCTACAAGAAAGTCATTCACCCATGGATCTCTGACGGGGTAGAGGGGGAAGAGTGACCATGGAGAGATGTGCCCAGAACTGTCTCTACCACAGGCGAGTGACCATGGAGAGATGTGCCCAGAACTGTCTCTACCACAAGCCAGTGACCATGGAGAGATGTGCCCAGAACTGTCTCTACCACAGCTTGGGGTCTTTCTACTCCAGACCTCCCAGGATCTGTCTCCCTCAGGGAAAAATCTGTCAGCAGCCCTCAGTGCTCAGAGTGGGAATGCTACCATCCAGGAGCACAGGGTGGGCTGAGGTGCGTGGGATGGGTCATCGGCAGAGGAACGAGTAGGAGATTGAAGACACAAGGCATGAAGCATTAGCCCAAAGCTTAAGAGTAAGAATTTCCTTGAAAGTCCCCATCAGAGAAACAGCTTCACTGTGACATGGGAGAGTGACAAATCAAAGAACCTTGAGACTACTTTCCCCCAGGAAGAGGACACAAGGAAGCTGGAAGAGGGAACATGAACAGGTGGAAAATGAAAATCCATTTTAAAAAATCCTAAGAACATTAAAGGGATTTTTAGCATGTAACATCTATAGCTATAGCAAACTTTAAGCATAAAGCAAACTTCAAGGCTTATGCAACTTTTAAGGAAACTACCCGGCAGAATCACATACATTCAGACTGGAGGCTCCTTCACCACAGTTCCGTTTAGCTGATCCAACAGGTCTGACTTCCGTTTACCACAAAGGTAGAAGCGATGTTGTGGGGAGCAGCTGACCCAGAGATCTCCGCACATTCAGGGCTAGAGCAAGGCCAGCCTGGGAGCACACAGCACCAGGGCGAGCAGTATGAATATGCTGCTGGGACTCGAGCAGGGCCCGTCCAGCAGGCGTCCAGCGGGAGCCCCTCCTGTTAACTACAGTACAGGGAGCACCGAGAATGTTCCACTTCCCGTGTTCACAGCGAAGCACTGAGGCCTTGCCCTTTGGGGCCCATCCACACTTGCCCTCTTTTTACTGTGTATGATTAAAGACGCAGACCGTACGGGTTGTCGCTGCCTCTCTGGCAGAGACTCCCGGGCCTGCTAGATCCCAGTTTTCCTTTCTGTATGTGTCTAGTTTTTCCTTTTTCTCCTGTCATCCCTCTCAGGATCCTGCTGGCTGTGTGGGTAGCAACATGGTATCAACTGCCAGGAAAAAACACAACCAACATTTTAAAACTAGGCAATCATTAGAAGCTTACCTAGAGGTGATACAGATGTTGGAATTACCAAACAGGAAATTTAAAATTACTAGAGCTAATGGGATGAATGCTGTAGTTGAAAAAGCAGACAAAGTGCCAGAATGATGCACAATGTCAGCAGATGGGAACTCTGTGGTGGAATCAGGAGGCGCCAGGGCCACACAAAACACCGCAGCACAGGGATGTCTTTGGTGGGCTTGTGGTGGAAAAGGTACAGGTGAAGAAAGGAGTCATAGACTGAAGATGTGTCCACAGATCTCTCCAGACAGAAATGCACGGGCAGCTATGAAACAAGCACAGCAGACCTGCTAGAGGTTTCTAATGGACTGTTCTCTGTGTACGTAAAATAGCAGGACCCCGAATGGAGTATTTCATGGTTTCTCTCTAGGTGTCCCCCAAAGCCTCAGGTGTTCCTAGAAGGGCTCTTGGGAGGTGACTGTTTCATGGGTGTGTGATGCTGGGATTGGGGGGTTGATAACTAAATAGATTTAGCAAAGCTCTGGCTGTGAATAAGAGAACCCCCTCCCTGGGTGTGGGTGGCACCAATCGCAGCCTTGTAGCCTGGATGCAGTATAAAGGGGCGGAGAGAAGGCAGGCTGGCTGCCTCAGTGCTTCCTGCCTGCCCTGCTACGGGCTGTTTCTCTTCTGCGCTGCCCCCTGCCACGGGCTGCTCTGCCTGGGAGCCAGCCAGCTGTGGACCGAGACCTCTGCAAACTGTAGGCCCTGTAAAACTTTCTTCCTGTAACTTATGGGTGGTGGATATTTTGACACAGCAATGAGAAAAGTAACTAAGGCAGAGCAGAAGAAATATTCAAAATTAATAATCCAAGACTGTTTCAAAAATAGTAACTGACATCAAATCACACATCCAATAACCTAAACAACACAAGAATAATAAATTTCAAGACACACACACATGCTTCCAGGCATTATGTAAACTGCAGAGAACAAAATTAAAGAGAAAATAGTAGTTTCTTTATAAATATGTACAAATATTGTGAAAATAAAAAAGTAAAAACATTATGAATTATTAATTTTTCAAGAAAGTACAATAAAAGTGACAGCAATCTATAGAAGAAAAATGACAATTACCTTGGATGCCTCATCGAAAACCAAACAAATAAGAAGTGAAATATTTACAGTGTTGAAAGATAAAGAGCGGCTATCAATTCATAACCCATAGCCAGTGAAACTATTCTTGAAAAATGAGTTAGCAATGCTGTAGACACCTAAGTTAGATAAAAACATTATAGACAACCAGACAGGGCTGAGCCCTGAAGATAACCTTGCAAAAGACCAGATACCATATAAATGTGGGGGAGACGGATACCGCCCTCTGGGGGCCAGACCTCAAGACAAAAGAAAAAACAAATGCACCCACATCCTAAGGACAGGCATCAGGGACTGACAGTCTAAAGAGGTATCCATCACCCTGAGGAAACCAGAAGCAGCCAGACCCAACTTCCTTCAGTCAAAGGCCCCACTCTGTGTTCATGCCTGCTTGCTGTGTGACTCATTTGACCTCCATGTAATCAACTTAACCTGAGCAATTATACTTGTGTTCTGATGGGCTGACCACAGTTCTACCCCCCTTCATGCTTGCCTGGCAGTTTCCCATGTTTTCCCCACCTTGGGCTTGCTTCACTTTGTGGTTTTGCTCTATGAAAGTTCCTGGAAAGGCTTGGTCCTTGGCAACCCATGCAGGACCCTTCTGTGTCTCTCTTGGACAGAAGCTTTCTTTCTCTCATTAAATATATTCTGCTCTTAACCTCCATTGTTCCTAAAATTCATTCTTCAATTTTAGAGAACATGAACTCTTACCAGACATCTAGCAGGTCATGTTCTTTCGCCTATGTCAGTAATAAAACCCTACCCAGATAAAAGCAAGCAAACAAACAAACAAACAATAACAGCAAACGCCAGAGCCGGTGGTTTCATTTGCACCCCTTTGTATAATTCTCCAAGGGAAGAAAGCCCTCAGTGGAGGAACCTGGAGGAAGGGTTGGGGCTGCCCTGGGTGCTGCTCATCTTCTGGAGCCGGGTCTGGGAGGGATCCTGGATGGCTCTGCAGTGCATGGTCATCTCTGGTGGCAGAGTGTGGTCTTCAGAACAGCTGGAGCCCTTCAGCTCTCAGCTCTACATCCAAAGAAAGAGCTGCAGAATCCATTTGTGGTATGTGTCTCCACTTTGCATTTCTGAGTTCTAGGACACCTCTAATTAATCTTTAAGGAAACAGCACAATTTGCAAATGGCCTCAACAAACTACTCATTATAGTAATAAGATAACAATACATAAAATAGCCATAAACAAGATTAATGTGTGAGTTGCAGTACTGTAGTACACGGAGGGTTGTGTACCATTTTTCTCAATTCATGTAGACACACTGTACGAAGTGGATGTGATGGCAAAGGAGTGAGTTTGCATTTCTATTATGACTTTTTACAGTAAGAGGAGGGTGCTGTTTCCAGAGCTCTCACTCTGACATCTGTGCGCTGCGACCCTGAGCCGCTGATTCTCTTTCTTTCCACCCCCTCTCCCACCAGACCTGTGGCTGGCTCTGGGCGGCCTTCTGTCTGCAGAGTCCCTGTCACAATGCAGAGGTGACTGTGATCAGAAGTGTTTCAGTTCATATTGCAGCTTTCATTATGTCCATCTGCTTTAATTCAAATCTCTCTCCATAAAAAACTATGTATATGAGCATTTTCACATACGCAGATTAGGTTTTCTCTTGAAAAACCTTTCAAAACATGAGTTTCTGAAGAGAAAATTTTATCAAGTTACCTTCGGTAATAAAGAGAAGAATCACCAACTTATTAGAAAGTCTGTGAGAGAGCTCATATTTCCATAATTCTAACCCTGCACCTTAGATTCTCTTGGAATGGTTTATATAAAATGCCTTTGGAATACCCATGCACTAGAAGCCTTGTTTCCCAAACAGGTACTGTACTGTTTCTGTGAGTGTGACTGCCTGGTGGACCATGGTTTCCGCAGGTCCACAGGGAATTCCTGATCCCTAAGACAAAATAAGAAGTGTGTCCCAGTATCAGGTTGCTCTCTGCAGCAATATTTATTTGCTGCCCTGGTTTAAGAACAGAAGGTCACTGTGTTCATTAGGTAACCCCTCATGAGAACTAGCCTTCCTCTGTGTATGGAATAACGTGCCTTACAATGAGAACCAGGTTTAGGAACTAGCAGAGTATTAATTTCTCAATACCATAAATTCATCAGATCAGCAGAGGGGCTGAGAGCCTGCTCTCCTGTGTTGATGTTGGCTTTATTGTAGCTGCCTGACGACTCGACGACTCCTTCAGCAGAGCAGAGTGACTTTCTCCACACTGAGGTTACAGGGACAAGCTCTCCTCTCATTAGGAGAGCGCTAGCCAGCCAAGTGAGCTGTGACTACTGACCAGGGTTGCGTCTGCCTAATTTCCCTGCTCCTTCTGGTCCAGGGCAGCAGAAAATAATCAGATTGCTTGAACTTCAGAGAGTGTGCAATGTGACAATATAAAGAAAATACAGCGTAGGGACAGGAGGGACTGGGTTGCTGTAGTACTACTTCACAATTTTCCTTGCTGATTGAAGTGATCTTGCCTAAGAGAATGTAGAAAGTACTTCTTAAATAAAAGCCTATGAAACAGAGATATTTGACATTTATAATTCAACAATATTTATAATTCAATCAATATTTCCAACATTGATTATTAGAGTTTATTAAAGATCTCCAGCTATGAGATCTTAAGCAGTATTCAGTTCATTGGAAATACTGAAATGTATTAAATGTTGAAAAGATTCCTGGAAGCTGAAGCTGGAACAGAATTCAGCAGGAAGATCCCTCACTAGACATCAGTGCCCTGAGCCCACATCCCAGGCCTTTGCTTTCTCCTCAGGTACTGTTCATTTTTTTGGGGGGATGGAGCCATAATTTTCAAGCAAGAGAAATAAAGAAATGTGGGATTTGATCAGTAAAAATCCTAGTGGTTCGGGACAATTTCTATTTACCTGTGATGCAAGATCTGTGATCACAGTCCCTGGGAAAGGTGAGCATGTGGAGCCACTGAACAGGATATATAGTACTTAGGAAGCCAGGTGGATTATTAATTTAGAGAGTTTTCTTACCAAGGGACCACGTGACTGGCAAGGAGAGCTCACACACACCATGGGGAACACTTGGGTCATCTCTTGAGCTCTGTTCAGCAAATGTCACCTGCTGTAATGTGGGTATCCTAAAGACTGAGTGGGTGGGAAACACAAATTAGTCTCAAGAGCCAATGGCTGTAGTAGCTCCACCCAGGACAACCCCATCCAGCGGCACTAACCAGGAAGCAGAGGGTTGCAAACACCACCTGCAGGGAGGCGCCACTTGCTATGCCCTTAGTTTGTAATTTACTATGGAAGCGGTACATTCCTTTTACTTATGGTGTTTTAAGATTTGTCTCTACCTTGTATTTCACTTTTTAAAAACTTCACTTCCCTGCTAGCTTTCTGCTTCTTTCACTGATAATTTTTATTTTTTTTCAAGTGTTCAGTGCACTCATTCTTTATTTTCTTCTTCCAAACAGTGAACACAGATTATCTGCCTAACTACAGATCCAACAGTAAAACACAATGACCTGCATGCACAGAAGCAGAGCCTTGGTCTTCAGAGGGTCACAGCTGGGTGTCCAGAGGGCAGGAGGAAGTGGACCAGCGGTTGTGGGCACCAGGCGCCCCCTGAACCTGCTCACGGATGAGCAGTTTTATTTAGCTGTTACCTCTCCTCTCTCTTCCTCCCCTAAGGCAGACGGCTCCGTCTGGGACCCTGAGTGGACTCACGATCCTAGAAAGGGTCACTCTCTCTTCTGTCCCCCATGCAGTTGTTTCCCCCTGTCTTTGTGAATGAACTTTTTCTGCTACGTGGGGATTGTTTCTCATTGCTTACACCCTGCCCATCTCGGGTGTCACTGGAGGCCCACATGCCTCTTACTCTGCAGTGGTGTGTGAGGCTGTGACAACCACGTGGCACCCATAGCAACCGCCACTCCATGCTTTCCTCCTCCTCTGGACTCTTCATCACAGAGGGCTACTTCCTTTTCCATCTCCTTTGTCTAATTTGTACTCCTATTTTCTGTCACTTGGTCATTTTATTCCATAACCTGTTTAAATTAGATCTTCTATTTGACCTGTTGATTCCTGTAAAAATATATAGACTTCTTGTCATTGATTTCCAGGAACTCATTTACTGTCTGTCAGTCTGTCTATCTATCTATCTATCTATCTATCTATCTACCAAATGCAAGGCTGTTGCACTGAGCTACATCTCCAGACCTTTATTCTATCTTATCTTATTTGTTGGGAATAGGGTTTTACTAACTCAGCAGTTTACCCAGACTGGGTTTGCTGCAATCTGCCTACCTCAGTCTCCCGGGAATTATAGACGTGTGCCACATGCCCAGCTTCTAGGAGCTCACTTATGATTAAGCATGTTGACATCTTGCAAATGGAATTCTACTTCCCCCGTTGTTTCACTGCAGTTGTTTTCCTTTTATAAAAGTTATATATTGAGAGCCAGGTGTGAGCACGTTCTCTAATCATAGCACCCTGTAGGGCTGAGGCAGGAAGATCACAAGTTTCAGTACAACTTGAGCAACCTAATGAATTCGGACAAGTTGTCTCAAGATAAAAACTTTTTAAAAGTGCTGGGGACGTAGCTCAGTGCAAAGGCGCTGTGTTCAATCCCTCTTGCTACCTCTATGCACACAAGAGAAGCTACCTATTGAAATATAATTGCGTTGTCTTTTTAGAAATGCATTAACATAAATACTTTAAATTTAGAGTTTTTCATGCTCTTTATTCCAAATTCATTCCATCACATTATTCAGATAGAGACAAATCATAATTTATAACCTATCTGTAAATACGTGCTTTCTTTTTCTGTAAATTTCCTGGCTGCCCATTAAGCCTAGGCTTCAAATCAGCTGGTTCCACATGTGTTTTCTGTCGTGGCACAGCCCTAGGGGACCCGTTCTGTTGCTGGTCAAAGTCTTGTTAGTGTGATTCCACAGTCCCTGAAAACAACTTCCGTGTCCGGCTTCTTGGGAAAACAGCATAGGAAAGCACGGCCAATGTATTTTTAAAAAGACCGTGTGATTGCACTGTGATTCATGTGCTGTTCCTCTCTGTGTATTTCATGCATTAATAAATGTGTTGTTTATTTCTCTGTGTAGTTCAAGGTATCTGCAGTGGTTCCAGGTATTGTGTCTGGTCAGAGTGCTTGGACCACAGGACATGCTGCATTCTCAAAGTGGGCTCTGGCTGTGCCCTAGAGGCTGCTCCTAGGAAAGTCCAGCAGGGTACCTTGAGGGTCAAAAGGAGCCTCCTCCGACTCCTGCCTGCGCTTCCTCTGGCAGGGATCCCATGTTGGAAGTTGCAGCATCATCCAACCTCCATGTATTAAGCAGTCTGCATTCTAATGTTGCCAACTTCATTTTGTTTCCTGCAGATATTACAACAGCATAAAAGTCCAGGATCCCTATGGGTAGGAATGTGTTCTGACTACAGGTGAGGAGGCCAAGCCTGTGAACACCCAAAACGTAGACCCCTGAGGGTGATGCAGCCATCTAGACTTCTGTGTCACTCAAAGATCCAGAGAGGCCACTCCCGAGTTGCCTTGTGCAGTCAGGAGCTCTGTCAGAGCAATTTGTCCCATGCAGGCTGCCTGTGAAAACGTCACTCCCCTGCCGCGCACAGCTAGAGAGTCAGACTGAGCAGTGCATCCCCCAAACCACCCATGGGGTGCCGAACTCCAGTACCAAGTGTCCAAGGCACCCATAGTTTTATCTTGTTGGGCTCCAGTTTCCAGGCTCCTGCTACCCAGTTCCTGTTCGCTGCTTTTTGGGGACAGTTCACAGGTCTCAGGGAGACAGGCTGACCACCAATTTCCTGTAGATGCTCTCGGAGTGGTGCGGAGAACTGGCCCAGTGAATCCGTGGATAGAGACCAACAGCTTCCTGCACAGATGCTTTGTCTTGTGAAACTAGGGTGAGCAGTTTTTCTGGTGAGTGTGGGTTCACATGTGTGGATGCTCTCCGTCCTACCCCTGGGGGTGTCTAGTGGAGGTCTGTGGCATGGGTGTGATTGATCAGGTCACTGGTCCTCAGTGTTTAGCTCAATCTCCAGCCTCAGCTCCTCTTCCCTTACCGGAGGGTTGGAGATGAGACTACAAATTCCTGTGCTCTTCTCCACCTTGGATTTTCCTGTGACTGATACCCACCTGGGACCAGCTTATGATCTCACTTCCTCACTAAATCAATGCACCAGTGATTACTAAGCGCCCTGGTTACGTGAGCTGGGATCAGAGGTGTTGACAGTGGGTATGTGGAGACCAGATGCTCCCCGAGCATGCAGATGCAGACAACTGTTACCTCAGAGGTTGTAAGGCTCTGGAAACTAGAGCAGGTTCCTGGGGAAGAGGACTGGAGGGGAAGCAGAAGATGCTCCCTTCACACCCCACTCAGGATCCCGTCAGGAGGCATCGAAGGTGACTGCACACAGCGACTGCAGCCAGAGTCTTACACTTGTACTGACGGGTGAAGATTAGGGTGGCATCAGCAGAGTGGAAAATGTCACATCCTGACAGCTCTTCCAGACTCTTCAGTGGTGTGATATCATGGGCCTGTCTCCTGCTTCTGTCTAAGTGTTGTGTGCTTGCAAAAATTGGGCTCAAAATGTGTTCGATTTTACTGCTAGTGAAAGATCCAACTCTAGCGTTGGCTTTGAAGACTACAATTTAACAATGATTTACATGAAAAGGACACAGTGCTATTAAAAGGGAACATATAGTCCCTTGATACGTTACCTGTGATTCTACCTCTCTCCTTTAATCAACAGAACTCATCACTGGCATCAAACTCTTCCCACCCAATTGGGAAGCTCTGATAATAATGTGGGCATCAATTACACTGTGTGCAAGCAGAATGTGCAAGTGTTGGCCCCAAAATTCTTTGCAAGTCCTAAGGAAAACTGAATAATATTTACATTTATTAATAATTCACAAGATACTGGCCCAGGGAACCTGTGGACTATTTAAAATACCGAAATATGAGCTCCAGCTGGGGGTTCTTCAATACATTTCACTATTTTTCATTTAAAATATTTGCCGACAGAAGCTGTCTATCAATATTTATTACTGGGATTTGCCAATATTGTGTAGAGTTTTCAGTTTTAACAGTATCCTCTATTACTATTACTGTAGGATAGGCTGAAAGGTTTTTTTTTATTATTTTCTTCATCAGAGTTTTCATCAGGGTCTTATGTTCTTCTGACTGAGAATCACACGAGATTGTACAGAGCCATGGTCCCAGACCCCTATGAAGGAAGAGAGCTAAATAAATACAGAGCTCCTTGCATGTGGGCAAGACCCATGCTCTGATAACAATTTTAGCATCATTAATTTTCAATTATTTCTTGTTTCTTCAGCTTCTCTGATTGCTGTTGGCTTCCAAATGATCCCCTGGACCATGGGGACTGCAGCAAAATCTCATCAGACTTTTGATTGCTTTAGTTTGCAGTAAAAATTAAGGTGAATGTTGTTGGGTAATTTTTGAACAGATTATGTAATACATTAAAATTAATTCCAACATATTGTTTAGGTAATTCTAGAAAGCAGCCTGAGCACTAGAGAAAATTAAAGTGATGCATTGAAGAGAGTTCAGACTTTTAACCCTAATTCTGAGAATAGACCCTTGATTTTGTAATACAGAAAACATAGCATGATTTATGAAGAATAAGGTACATTAGACATTACATTATTGATTATCCTGGCATCTAATATTGTAAGCTAGTCATTGTGGAAAACATTTTTGGACCCTATTTTTCATTTGGAAATCTTAAATTTGCAGTAATTTTTGTTTACTGTTTCTAAATACAACCTTTCATGATCTTTATGATCCTGAAACTTGGCTATGAATCATGATAATATAATCACCATGTTTAAATGCACCTGGGTCTTCCGGGGGTCTTCCTGGTTCAAACTCACTTGCATCATCTGCCTTGTCCCTGTCCCCTGCAGGTCAGGGCATCTTGGAGAGGGTCCGGTCACAGAGTTTCCGCTGTATTCTTTGCAGTTGGCACCTGTCTCGGCCGGGGCCCTATGTGAAACAGAGCACAGAGAAGCCCCAAGCTTTGTGCTGCAGGTGGACTCCAGGGCCCAAGAGTGAGCAGAGGGAATCTCCGTGGGTGAGGACCGTGCAGCCACTACTGGACCATGGGGACTGCAGAGAAAACCCAGGCTTCCTGGCTCAAGTCCAGGGTGGGGGGTAGACAGCAACTTGGCTGACCTGCCCCCATTCCTAGTCTCCACTAGTCAGCACTGGTCCCTTTGGAGATCATTTTATGCTTTTCCACAGGGCAACATTCGAGTGCCATGACAGCTTCCCAAGAGTCCAGGTCTTTTCCCTGGGCTGTGATGAATTTGGTCCAATCCACAGCTGGTGGGAAAAGCAGGCAGGAGTGGCACAGTGGTCTCAGGAGGGCAGTGTCTCTGGAAGGGGTGGGCAGGACCTGCAGGTTCCTGCAGGACCTACAGGGAGCTGGTGGCTGGGGCTGGGGCCGGGAACCCCATCCAGTGTGTCCAGAACCTGCAGAGCTGAGGAGCTCGCTGCAGGGGAGACCTCCTTCACGGTCCTGAGAGATCTGGAACAGCAGTGTGATGCTCCTGATTTCTGTATAGCTAACAGTGGTGAAGGCGGTGAGCTGGGACCCTCCCCTATCACAGCACACATTTGTTTTAGTCTCCTGACCTGGTGGAAAAGCCATGTTTCACTTTTGCAAACACAAGTTAATAAACCTCCATGGATAAACAGTGTCTAGATGCAAATTGCTTCTTTTGGTGCAGATTCCGGGAGCCCCACAGATGTCTCAAGACTGAAATAACACTGTCAGTCCCTTCATCTGTCAATCATTCTGTGAAATCAGATTAGAGGCCGTCAGAAAAGCTGGCCTGACTTTTCAACTCGGGATTTCTTCAGCTTTCCCTTAATATGGATTATCTGTCAAAGGCGCTGGGCTGGGAAATCATGCTGTCAGTTTTATCCTGGCCAGGAGTGCAAGGCTCTGCAGTGTGGTTGTTGCTTGTGCTATTTTGTGCCAATTAAAGAAATTTTTATTAATAATCTGAACTTCATATATTTTAAACACCACTAAAATTCCCAGCAGTCTTCTTCCCAAATGCACGTTGAACACACCCTCTCTGGCTGTTTTCCTCTTTCCCTCCTCTTTTTCTTACCCTTTCTTGGTGCCTTTCACACTTTACCTTTTCCTGCTCTTTACTCAGAAAGGAATTTCTATAAAAAAGTTACAGTTCTTTCAAAGTGAATGTTATTCAAGAATGATCCCGTTTCCCTTCAAAGGAGACAAATGAAAGTACATGTTTACAAATAATAGAATTCATAATATACTTACTAAAAAGAAAGAAGAAAAAGAAAACTGCAAGAGAATTTTATTCTGGTGAGTGGATCTCATGGGAAACTGTTAGGCACATTCTGAGTCCATGGAATGCTAAAAAAACTAGACCAAGAAGATGTCAACAGATTCTGTATCAAAAGTTACCATTCACCACTTTACAGTAAATTGGATAGTAAATTAATCTAGCCAATAAGCTTTCTTAATGAGTTTTTTTTCTGAAATCTTTCTTATGCAGTTTTAACATTAAAAGAATCATAGTTTCTACGCTGCTGAGTATTGAGACAGTCACACTTCTTTCTCTCAGGCGTGCTGCACATGTTAAAACGCATGTGTTGTGTAGCATGTTATAATATAATTTAGATCTCAGGTCTCAGATAAATATCCAAATTTGTAAGTAAGACAGAGTAAAAAGAAATACATTGAGTAGGAGAATTCAAATGGAACCACTGACTGTGCTAAGAGAAACAAAGGTAGAATCAAGGAAGCAATGAGAACACAAATGCTCAGTAGGGAAAAATGGTGTAACTAATAAATGAATTTGAGAGATGTTTGTTTGAGGACTTTTCCTAAGTAGCTGTCTGTCAGTTAACTTAGTTAAGACAAAAGGGCAGAGAATGTAATAAACATGCAAAATAATAGCTCAAGTCTGGAAAGAAGTAAATTCCCTGGGGAATTACCAGTGTAGACTTCTGGGCTCAAGTTGAGGCCAGGAGACTGGAAATGAGAAAGATGAACTATGTCCTAGGTAACTCCTTGTCAAGTCTGATTCCAGAGAGAATGAATCCTAACCGCACAGCTGAACAGAACACATAAAAATCATTGAGAGTCAGTTTGCAAGAAGCCCACATTGTTTAAAAAATATTAAAATATTTGAAAGGAGAAAACTTAACACTTTTAAGAGGAATAGGAAAATGATACATCAATGGTGTCTCTGTTGCCCTGATTGAACACCCGAGGAAGGTGACTTATACCCAAAGAGGGGCTCCGGCCCACAGTCCTGACCTGGAGTCCAGGATGTGCAGCCTCCTGTGTGTGGTTTCCTGAGGGTGCTCGAGGACAAAGGGCAGGCGGTGCTGTGGCAGTGGTCACAAGAGAAGGAGCAAAAGAAACTCCAGGGAATGGAACTCACCTTTAACCCAGTCTTCTTACCTCATCCTCTCCCCTCCCGACAGCATGGGTTCCCCACTGGGTTCAGCCTCCTGGACTCCTGCTCCTGCTGCCAACCCTGCTACCCAGAGAACTGAGCCCCGACAGGACCCGCTGCAGGGCAGACCTGGAGCTCCGGCTTCTATGAGCGTGAGAGTCCCCAAAGGTCTGAGTGCATCAGCCAGGTGCCAGGAACCCGCCTAGAGCACTGAGCTCTTATCAGATAAGATCTTAAAGTATCACTTTCATTTTATCCTTAGAGTTGTAAATAATGAGGAAAATAATCAGCAGAGCAAAAGTAGACATGATCAGTTCTCACCTTGCTGTTGACTTAACGTTAATCCTGAGGGTTGGGTACCAAGGAGAATTTACCGTGAATTAAACTCCCGATGGTAGAATATTAACCATACCTTCTTGAGGAGATTCTTCCTTAACTGACTGCAGAAAGTTCAACTGAGCAAATATTCCATGATGTTAATGTTGTAGAAGGCATTGTTTAAACTGATTTTCCCTTGCAAAACTAACTGGCAGCCTGTTTCACAGGTTAAATATTCTGCTGATGCATTATATATGCAAAGTTATTGTCATATTTTATTTAATGATTTATTTTTATTGAACTATTCCCCAACTGGCACACAATTTTCCCCTTTGCAAATGCTAAATTTAATTAGTAAATGACAAATATCCAACAGGTTTAATGTTATTTCAGTATTCACCCATCTGGAGTTTCCTCAGGACCAAACCAGCTCTAAATTATAGTATGTTGGAAGAAATTTGAATAAAAATAATAAAAGGAATTTCATTTTCAATCAGATTTTTGGAAAGACTTTAACATAGGACAGCAGATCAATAGATATAGAAAAATAAATTAAAGCAACTTTATATGAGCAAAATTTCTCAAAGACCTTTTTTCCCTAAGTAGTCAAGGAATTCATTTCTACACATGAGAGCTACTTTACTAACCCAGATGGACTTAACTTACAGCAGTCCTCCGCTTGCCATACCTGTGGTCTTTCAAGAGATAACTATCATTCACACTTGCCTGGATTTATCTTTCAGCTTGTGTCGTGAGATACTTGTTGTTTGGCAAGAACCTGGGCATGAAGTGTATAGCCTGTAATGAAGTGAGCTAGCAAATCTGAAGCTCAGAATGTGACATATAAACAGACATTGCATAATTTTCATAGATAAAGCAGTTACATAAATTTGTTTTAAAAAGCCTACATAGAACAAGATACTGAGATATTGAAATGCAAATCCAGTAACTCGGCAATACACTCACATGGAAAATATTTTCAAATAGTTTTTCAGAATTGTGGCTGTATTCAATATAGCTTGAAAATCTTCAATTTATTCCTGTTTAAACATATTAAAGAGTATAGAAACATAATTGCATATTGTGTTGTTTGAGTGTAAGTTAGGAAAAACAGTGTGGCTGTGCTGTGGATTCCTTCCATGTTTGCCCGTGAAAGAATGCAGCCGTTCAATTATGACCAGCATGTCACGTTCTTACTGTTTACTCCGGTGTCCGACTCACAAATAGTTCGCTGAGGTTATCAACTTGAACTTGCACTGATACATGTTGATTTCTTACTAGAGACCACATGTAAAAAAAATTGCAAGCTTCATCTTCCAGATTTGCAAACATAGATTTGCAGGTTACTGATTTGGTGATTCAGGGTTAGACTTACACTTGGCTTCAAGTGCTAGAAAGCTGAAATGACAGAGATCAAAGCAAGACACAAAGAAGTGTGTTGATATCTCCTACAGTCAGTGCAACCCATATGCTTGGGGGCAAAGCTTTCCTTGGGGTGAGTTTCTCCCATTCTCTTCCCTAACCTGTGCCATACACATCTTGCCTTAATGAAATTCAAGGTTCTTTACTCAAATTTATATAATTCACTCTAAAACTGGAATTTCAGAAAATCTATTAGCTCCATTCTTCAAAATATCTTGGTAAATCAATCCTATTTAGTATTTATGAAGCTATAGTTTACTTCAACTTGTTTAAACTAATTTTATTGATGCATAACATTTATAGAGTAGAGTTGCATGGAGTAAATTCCTGTGTGTGTTTTTATTTTTACAACTGGTTTCTGACTTTCCAGGTTTGTGTCCTGAGATTTGTCCATGTCACTGATCATAGAGAAAATTTGGTTTTCATTTACAGTTATACAATAGTGTCAACATATCACAAGCTGATCATTTTGGTGTTGATATACATATTTACAAATTAGAGCTATTATAAATATCTAACCACGGGCTTGTTTCAGTGCATTTCTGAAGTTTCCAATATACACATATTTATTGTTAGTTGATGCCACTAAATGGATTTTTGTTCTATTTTGTTTTACATTCCCATCAGCAGTTTGAAGAGTCCAGTGGCTATTTATCCTTGTCAGCATCAATTTAAAGTGTATTTTTATGAGAGTCCTTTTTCCAATGAATTTTTAAATTGTAGGAATGCAATAGTATTTTCCAGTGATGAGATATTTTTGATCAATTTTCAGGTTTTTGAAAGTTGAAGCTATTTCAAAAGTTTACACTCGCTGGTGTTTGGTTAACTTGGCTTCTAAAACAAGGGTGGGCAAGCAGTATGGGGAGAGCTGGGACAGCAGATATTAATTCAGATAAGGGTGACACTGGCCCCTACCTTGCATGAGTCACAAAATGCAAACTCAAAATGCATTAAACACTTCAATATTAGAAGTGAAACTATGTAACTACTGCAAGAAAATATAGAAGAAAAATTTCTTGATATTGGTCTGGGCAGTGATAGCTTGGAAAACTTTCAAAAATGTAGACAATAGCAAAAATCAAATAGCACTACATCAAACTACAATGTTTTTGTTTAGCAAAAGAAGCCTGAAGTGAGTGATCATGCAGCCTACAGAATGAAAGAAAACTTTGCAAACCGCATGTGGGAAGACCTCCGTATCCAAAACGTGCAGGGAACTGCACAACTTAATATCACAAGATCAAATAACCTGATTTTTAAAATGGGACAAGGGCCAGGATAGACATTTCTTCAGCTTAGGCATGCAAATGATCAGCACGTGAAAAGATGCAGGAAAATGGAAATCCAAACGGCAGCACACCTCCTATCCTCTGGAATCATTATTGTAAAAAAAAGAAAAAAAAACCTAACAGGTAAGGGTGTGAAAAAACTGGACTCTCTTGGCCCTGCGGATAGGAATGGGCACTCACTGTGTAAAATGCAGTGGAGGTGCCACAGAAACTGAAGGTGACTGCCGCTTGATTAGCAGCCCCCCTTCACCAAGAACTGAAAGGAGAATTTCAAAGAGGCAGCTCCATTTCCACCCACTTCACTGAAGCAGCATTCACGGTAACAGAGTTGCAGAAACAACCCCAATACTCTGGATGAGTGGAGAACATTGTATAATGCAAGTACTACGGGGAATATATTCAGTCCTAAAACAGCAGGAATCCAGACAGCCTGGAAAACAGAACCAACCTGTGAGATAAGCCAGTGAGAGAAAGAAAAGTGCTCTAGGATTCTTCATATGTGAGGTACGGAAAATAAGAACATGCACAGTAATTCAGGGACACAAGAATAACGGTTATGGGGAATCCAGGAAGGCTGTCGTCCAATCTATATAAAGCTACAGCTGTGCCAGGTAAATTGGTTACAGAGACGTGCTGCTGTGCAACACCGTGTCTAGGTCAGGATTATTTCACTGTGCCCTTTACAGTTTGTGGAGACGGTCAGTTTCATGTTTTGGGTTCTTGATACCCACATACACACATTAATAGGAGACAGGAAATTGTCAAGGGGGTGGACATGTTAATTATCTTGAGTGTTGAGATTGTTTCCTGTTTTATTTTCATGTTCAAGCCCATCGAGTAGAATAACATGATGATTAGGCAGTTTTGTGTATAAACTATGCACCCACAAAGCTGTTTCAAAAGAGTACTGTGGCTACCTTTTGGAAAAGGCCCATTTCTCCAACGTGACTGTTCCTTTCCTGCATGAAGGCTTTATTCTTTGACAGCTATGAATGCTCCCGGTTAGTCTAAGAAATCCACAGCCTTGTCCAGTCCACTGGCGTCTTCTCCCAGACACGTCTGGGCGGTGAAGCTGGAGGTATCCACCTGGCGAGCTGTGTTCTTCCTCAGATATCCCCATCTCACTAAACACCTATGTGCCACTGCAACTGAAAGGTGACTATGAAACTAAAAGTCCACTTTGGACCACACGAGGGCCTGTGCAGGACCGTCTCTGTGTTTGGAATGGACAAGCTGAGGCTGAAGAGCTCCTGGTTCTTTGATTCCTTGGGTCTTAGCTGTTTCCCTATTGTTGAGAAAAAATACCCATCACCCATAACGTGAAGGAGGAGAGGTTGTTTGGGCTCCCAGTTTCAGCCCGTGGTGGTTCTTGCTCTAAGGCAGAAATAAGAAGATAGAAGGGCAGAGTAGAAGAAGAGATGCTTCTCCCAATGGTGGCCAGGAAGCAGAGAGAGGAGGAGGGCTGGGGATGAGAACAAAACCTTCCGGGTCACTCCCTAGTGCCCACCTGCAGCCACCTGCAGCCAGGCCCGTCCCCCGCAGCAGGGTCAGCGCTGAGCTGCCTGGGTAACTCCACAGCTCAGCGTGATGCTCTGGGATCCAGGCACCTTTCACAGGCAGGAGAGTTTAGGATATTTACACCTAAACCTAAAGTGCTCTGGAAGCATTTACGTGGCATACCATGTCTGAAGCAATGAGAGAATTACAAGAAATGCTTCTGTCTACAATTCATGAGAAACATCAGATGGTTTAAAACTGTGAAGAAGAATCACCTAAAACATAGCGACCCTCACATGTCTAAATAGATGAATGTTGTCCTACAATTTTGGCATTTAAGAAGTGTCATGTTATTCTATTTGCCAAATCATATTGTAATGGGCTGTGCTAAACATTTGGCAGCTGGAGAAATTCATCCCCATGGTGCCCATTGTCCGTTATAAAATGAGAAACTCTGAAGAGAGATTAGTCTCCCAGGGGAGCCCAGGGAAGCTTGTCCCCACAGCAGGGTCTTCTTCTGACGCCTGAGGACCATGAAAGAGGAGCCTGGACAGATTAATGCTTAGACTTTCTTCCTCAGTGGTTACCAGGAGGAGCAGGGAAGGTGAGTTGGGTCCCATACACATTGGCACACAAGAAGCTATTAAAATACAAAAATCACCTTGGAGATTGTGTTGGAGTGATTAATAAGATACAGAAAAGGAACTATGTTCTATCATTGCATTTGTGTTTTGTTTAGTTTAAAATACGTACACATTTCAAAGAAACAAGTGTATGTTTACAGGTGAATGCATCTTTACTAAGCTCTTTCTGGAATATCTCTGGAATGATTCAGAGAAATAAGAGCATTGGTTTCCTGTGAGGAAGGACGGCTGTGGATAGCTGGACTTGAAAGAGAAATTTGTACTGTGTGTTTACCAGCTGATGTATTGAGGAAGTTTACATACTGGAAACATTTTGTTTTAATCTTCTGAGTGACAGTGTTTCTCTCTCTCTCTCTCTCTCTCTCTCTCTCTCTCTCTCTCTCTCTCTCTCTTATGGTTTGAGGTCTACAAAGAGTAACTGAAAATATATAATTCCTTTGTATATGATAGAATACTAAAGTCAGTATGGCTAGAAATAAGTATCCCTTGAAAACAATAAAACTACCAGTCTTGTTACTGCAAAAGATCTAATGTTACAAATATCCAATTATTTAAATCAATCATTGTTACTCTCCTATTATTTTGTTTTAAAATTCTGCACCATCATTTTTGTACTTTTTCATTTAAAAATAAAAAAAGAAAAAGAAAATTTAAAGATCCAATTATTTTTAATCAAAATACAAGAACTTCTCTAAAATTTAAATAGGATTTTAATTTCATTTTCTATAAAATTGCCTTGCATAAAGAAATTGAAAAAAAATTTTAAAAATAGAACAACCTTTATTTTAAAAGTAAATGAGAAAATTCAACAGAATAATTTTCTTCAAAATACTAGCCCTCACTTGAAATTCACCTTTCTCATCATTCTTGCCACTTTTTGAAGCAGTTCTGAAGTCCTGTTTTGGCTGGGTGTGGTGACAACCCCTGTAACCCCAGCACTTAGGAGCCTGAGGCAGGACGATTCCTGTGAGCTGAACTACATAATATTACCTTGACTCAAAAGACAATAAAGTCCACTTTTGTGGGTGTCTTTACTAGGTATAATTAAAGGTATAATTAAAAACAAGGTGAACGCTGCTGCCGAGCATCACCCACTAGAAAGGCAGCTCTTACAGACAGGACCCCGTGTCCTCCTGCACCGGATCTGGAAACATGCAGCCTCCGGCTCTTCCCCAAACTCAAAATAACAAGGAAAGGGAGACAGTTCATTGATCCAGGACACTGAGGCAGCCAGGGCAGCATAACTAAAGACGCAGGGGAAAGAGGACCCCAGAGCTGCTGCAGAAAGTAGGAATTATAATGGCACGAGTGTGTGCAAAGAAAGAATGAAGATTTTTGAGGGGATTCATGAGAATCTGTCTGCTTTGTAATACGTTTTCCAATTTAAACACACATCATAGTCGTCAAGTCATATCTCTTACCAAAGCACCTGCAAGGGAAGTGAGGCTGCCACAGGTGAACCCTGCTTTGTGGATTTCATAGAATCAAGTCTGAAATCACTGGCAAGAGTGCTGCACAGACAGACAACGTCCAGGCCATGAGTGTCAAAGCAACCTGACCAGGACCTGAAGCAACGGCTCCAAATGCTAAGCTGCACACTGGAGCGGGGACCAGGAGTGGCCAGGACCTGCCACTGGCCCTGTTTCCTGGGTTGTGACCCTGTTTCTATCTCTGGCCCAGCCAGAGAGAGCTGGGTGTCATCCTAAACCAGTGTAAGCCAGGGCAGAGAAATTTGTACCCCATGCTTAATTTCTGGAAGATTTCTAGACTTCTCTTTCTCACACAGTAATCATAGATCAACCTCGGTGCCTAACTTTCAGTTGCACTAAGTTAGCCAATGTCTGTTTTATAACTGACTGCATCAGTCAGGGCTTTACTAAACAAAACAGATACCACATGAGGTACACAATGTATAAGAAATTACGAGATTGGCTTATGATGGTCAGCCAAAGGGTCAGATGAGGAAGCGTGCAGAGGGTGTACACGCCGCAGGCCGCAGGATTCAACCCAAGATCTGGAGTTCACTGCAGTGTCCCGTGCAAGTGGGCACCAGCAGGCTGATGGGTCTGAGAGAGAAGGCTGAAGGATCTAAGGCAGAAACCAGAGAGTCTGCTCTGCAAGACAGAAGACGGCATCCAAGGCAAAGGCAAAGACTAGAGCTCCTAGGAAGAACAGAACCTCATCCATTCCTCCTCCTTCCCTCTTGTACCTTCCAGGCAGTGAGGCACCTCGGGCGGGTGTTCTAAACCCTCGGGTGTAGAATTGCTAACTGACTTAGGTCTCTAGATGTCTCAGGTCAGCACAATCAGCCAACCACTATACTGGCCCACGAGAGCAACCTACTTCACCCCTGATGTGTTCTATCTTCTCGGCATGAGTTTTTTGTTTTATGTTTCTGACAGAAACAAAAAAAAGAACACACTTTCAAGACTCGTATTTTGAATATTGCCAGTTTTGAGAGAAGCAAGATGATTATGCACACAATACCATTTAGAAACAACAGAACATTCCTCAGCTAAATAAAAGACATTTTAAGAGGTGGAAGACAGTTCCACCAAGTACAAAATTCATTCATTCATTCATTCATTCATTCATTCATTCATTCATTCACTCACTCATTCACTGACACCAAGGAAGCACACTACTCTAGTTTCTTCCAGGTGCTGGAGCAGCTGGCAGATGCCTCACTGCCTGGCTCTCTGAAGCAGCAGTGAGTAGCTGTGGGGGCTCCCTCACATTTCAGGTCTCATGCAAGGGGAAAAGACATACCCATATCTAGCCAGAGGAAAAATCTGTTGCCTACTTTAAGGTAAAATAAATTCTGTTTTTCAGTATGAATAGATGGGTGTTTTGCCTGGAGAGTCACCTGGACTGGCTTGAGAGCAGGTGAAGGGTAGGGAAACACCTCTGGGGACATCTGGGTGGGCATATCTGACCCCTACCCCTTCCTTTCTGGCACTGTTCCTTGCTCTTTTCCTAGCTGCCAAGCATGGACTGAGCCTCTTTGCCCCACTGAGCCCCTCTACCGTGATGTTTTGGCCTTGGAACTGGTCTACCATGGACTGAATCCTCTGAAACCAAGAGCCATATAAACCTCTCCTCCATCAGATATTTTGTGCCATCAGTGAGAAACCTGACCAATACAATGGATGATCAAACATTGGTAGATACTCGAGGATACATAAAATGTTAGGGAAAGTGAGGTAATTCATAAAAATATGTCATAAATGGGGTTCTTGGAGTTTAACATAAGCTTAACTGAGGCAGACACTGGGGTTTTTGAAAGGAATGCCTCAGAGTAGCTGCTGCACACTGACGGGCACCCTCAGGTGAGGTCACAGAACAGGGCAGCTGTGGCCTGGTCAGTGTGATGGCGAGTGAAAATCTGTCGTGGTTCCAGCATTAAGACGGTGAAAATCGTGTTCCTCAGAGAAAGCGGGTTGTACTGGAGAGAAGGCAACCCGAGGCCCCAAGGGCAGCCAGCAGGTCTTGGATGTGGGTCAGAGCTGCTGGGACCCTGGGTCCTGCACTGATTTTCAAAGCACGGAACTAATTGCACCCCCCCCACCTTCCTCTGCCTTTTGAATCTGTTCCATCTTCTCTTAGGTTGCACACAAACCTAGACCCACACAGGAAGGGGGAGCTGTGAAACTGACTGAGGCAGGAAGATGGCAAATCCATGCCAGCCTGGGTAACAGTGACATATTGAGACTTCATCTCAAAATGAAAAGTAGAAAGGGACTGGAGATGCATTTTATTGTGGAGACCCCGGATCCAATCCTTAACACAAGACAAACAATAACACAAGAGAAAAACCCCAAATGCTCAAAATTCCCACCTCCCAGAAAATAAAGCCAAATACCAAAAATCCAGCAGTTACAAATACATAATGGTAAAACATTTTGTGTAAGAATTAATGTTGAAAGGAATACGGTGTTTATAAACCTGCAAGCTAAACCATGAACTCCTTTCCTGATTGCAAAGGAAGCGATGAACTAAGCTTGAAGTGCTTGAGATTGTGCGCTTGGTCATGAGTGTCAGATTGTGTTGTTGTTGTTCGCTGATATTCTGTGCAAAGCAATAAGAAGTCTCATCTAGTCACTCAAGGACCTCAAGGCCAGTCACTCTGTTACTGAAATGAAACCCAGATCCCTCTCCTGGTAAAATCATCAACACTGTGAAACACATTTGGGTTAATTCCAGGGAACCTTAAAATCCGACCAACACTATCTAGTGGTGATTCATAAACTGTACAGATTGGCCTCCCACTGGACCACGTGGACTCCCAGGGAGCACAGTCTGATTTGCATTCCTCCTTCTCCATACTGCGTAGTGTTTCCAGTTGTAGACCCCATGTCCAGTTGCCTGGGTTAACATACAATTAGCTGTGGGGTCCTGGGCAACGTTCTGTGACCTGATTCTGTAATACATCAAATCAGGATCACAGCTGAGTCTTTTTCAGTGGTTTTCCATGAGCATCAAATGAGCTACTTATTAGTTTTAAATCAACAGAAGAAAGAGATGGGGGACAGAGGAAGTGGTCGGGAAGTGCCCTGTATGGTTCCAGCGGTCCACCTTGCCCTGAAGCCCTGACCACTTGCTACCAGAGTTCTGAGGAACTTCTGTGCCTGACACCACTGTGGACCTTAGTATTTCTATGTTCTTGCACATTTTTAGCCAGACCAACCTAAATAAAAATGCTCTGGACCATTCTGAACCGATTTGTATTCTGTGTGTCTTTGACTTTAGGCATCCTTGTTCAGTCTTGCAGTTTAATTTCTGCAAACATCCTGAGAATCCCCTGATGTACATCTCTAGCTGAACTCTGGACTTAAGTGCTCCCAAATGACTTTATCTGAAAGCTGTTACAGCATCTCTAGGTGGTATTTCCAAAGCAGAGTCCCCGAACCATCAGGTGCCATGTGGTGTTTTCCTCAGCCTGGCCAGCAGCGCTGTCCAAGGCTCCTGCTGGACACCAGGTCTGGTGCAGCAGCTCTCTGCACTGCCTTTGCCCAGCACCGGCAGTGGGAACTCCAAGCTCCTCTGCACCCCTTCCTGTCTTTCTGGGCTCCTTTGTGTTAATAAGAAACCACTGTTTCTTTCCTTTTTCCCATCTTGAAAACAATGCATCCCAGTCTCTTCTTCTATTCCAAGTCTCCAGCACTTTGAACGGTGGCATTTAGTTTTTACTTCTGAAGTTTCTTTGCCTTGCTTATTTTCATGCTTAGCCACAATTAATTCTGATTCCTGGTTACTAGGAACTACTAACAGTTTTTTGTTTGTTTGTTTTTTTTTTTAGTTAATCTTTTGCTGATATTGAATTTCTGTGGATAATTTTTCCAGCCTTTTAACCTGACATTGTAACAACGGGTGATACCCTGGGTTTGCTATCTTTTTGAAAAGCATGGCTTCTTTAATTTTGGAAACACTTATTCATCTTTCTGTTCTTGTCTTTTTTCTCCGGTATCAATCTCAGGCTCCTTTTTATTCTGCCTAGAGACAGTGATGCTCAGTGTATTGGTACGTCCATGTAAACCCAAAGCACTTGGAGCCTGACACAGGAAGATGGCAAGTTTGACCCAGGAAGGGCAAGACAACAGTTTAGCAAGACTTCATCTCAAAATAAAAAAATAAAAACCAGCTGAGAATATAGCAGAGAGAGAAATTCTTGGATTCAAACTCCAGTAAGAAAAAAAAAAATGTGCTTGTTCTTAGAGATGCTCTTCTAGGTCTTGTTAGCCCCCCAACCCCACCCCATCATCTGCAGCCATGTGAGTCATTGTGAATTCTGTACTCCTCTAATACCAAATCTTTACACAGTTTCTCAAGGTTGGCATTGTATTCCTAGGGTGTCCTGGAAAATGTAGAGGAATAGCTCACTGCTATGGTTATATATGGGATGTCCCCCAGAAGCCCCCTACTGATGGGGTCCGCTCACTGGGGTCTGACCTGAGGGCTTATCTCCTTCCTTCTCCTCTTTCCCTTGTCTGCTACCTCTGACCTTCAGGAGGTGAGCAGCTGCCCCCCACCCCAGAGTCCGTGCATTGAAGTGGGTCACCCATGGACTAAGCCTCCTGCAATCATGGACAAGGTGAACCTCTCCCCCTTTAAACTGTGTTAGGTATCTTGTTCCACTAATGCAAAAGTGATTAAGCCACTTCACCGTGCTTCAGAGTCAACAGATCTCAAACCTGACCCTGCTGCCCCCCTTCTGGCTGTGCCCCATGCACAGTGTCTGCCACCACGGGGCACGGTCCCCTCTTCACTTCTCCTCCTTTCTTCTTCCACCTTTAGGCATCTCCGAGCTCCAGCCTCGCTCTGGACTAATTGTACCTCAGATCTGCTTTTGATTTCTCCTTTTTATATCTGAATCTGCAACTTGATTCTCACTCATCTCACTTATTTATTAGAAAGTGCTTCTTATGACAGTCTTTACTGCTGGCCCCTTCCCTTCCTATCCACAATCTGTGAAGTAGTCACAATGATTCCCCTAAAAGGCAAATGGTAACCTTTTAATCCCTTTTAAAAACCTTTCAAAGGCTTTCCAGTCTCAGAGCGAAATCATACTTGCTATTGATATGCAAATGCCTTCAGTCCCCTTCCTATAGCCTTGTACTTATCTCCACCTAATATCTGATTCCACTCTGAAATTCCTCTAGCTGAGCCAGCTCCCCAAAATCACTGTGGCATCACCTAGCCATGGAACACACTTTCCCATGTGTTCATCCAGATCACGGCAAGGGATTTTCCCATAACCTTGTTCCCTATGGAGGGTCTTCCCTGGCCCTAGTGTTTAACAATAAATTATGTCTCTGTATCAATTCCCACGTTTAACTTTGAACTTTCCGTAATGTAACACAAAGCTTTTTGCTACACATGTATCAATCATATATATATATATATATATATATATATATATATATATATATGTATCAATTGACTTTCATCACTGTAATGAAACAGCTAAGTTAATTAACCTATAAAGAAAAGAGATTTCTTTTGGCTTACAGCTTTGAAGGTTAGATGCCATGATCTAGTTGCCCCATTGTTTAAACTCTCTCCCAAGTCAGCACAGCATGACAGGAGCCACAGCAGAGAAAACCACTCACCTCACAAGCCAGGGAAACCAAGGGAAAGTGACAGGTTCCACATGCCATTCCGGGCCCTGTGCTTCCAATTCCTAAAGACCCCTCACTGGGTCCCACCTGGCAAAGGTTCACGGGCTCCTCCAAATCTCTCTTGGGGACCAAGCCTCTGCTGTAAGTGTAAGCTGCCCATCACACTGTAAGGTGATGTCTTTAACCCTTTCTAGAGGACACCTGGAAGGGGAAGAGAGGGTCGAATGGAATTTCCAGGTTTTAGTTTCTGAGGAAGCTCAGGACTAATTTTCATGCTACCTGCATTAATTTATATTCTCACCAACAGTGAAGAAGTATTCCTTTTCCTCTGCGGCTTTGACAGCATTGGTTATTTTTTGATTTCTTCATGATTGGCCATGCTTTCTGGGTTCAGATGGAATATAGCTATTGCTTTAAATTGCATTTCTCTAAGGGCCAGGGATGCTGAGCATTTCTTCAGGTATTTATTGGCCACGTGGACCCTTGAGATGTTATCTCTTCCCATGGCCTATTGTTTTCATTGGGTCTTTTACTTCGGGAATGTCTAAATGCTTTGACTTGTTTCTATACCCTAATATTACTCCCTTATTTGAGGAGTATCTGGTAATTTTTTTTTTTCTATTCCATAGGTTGACTCTTCCCTCTATTCACTTTTTACTTTGTTTTCCATGAATCTTCAATTTGATATGATTATATTTGTTAACTTATGGTGTTATTTCTTAGATTAAGTGTTCCTGCTTTAAAATTTAAAAATTTTTTTCATTAACTTTGGTTTTATTTATGTGCATAGTGACAGATAGGAGACTGGCCCCAGTTTTCAGGCATCGGCAGCTGGCTTTCCCCACTCACTGTCAAAGAGGCTGTGCTTCCTCCAGTGTGATTTTGGTGCCTTGGCCACACGTCAGGAGACTGAATGGTGATGCTCCTGTGCCTTCCCTTGTGTTTTCTTGGTCCACCTGTCTGCTTTGTGCCAGGCCATGCTGTTTGCATGACTTCACCTCTGTAATGTAACTTGAAATCCAGGATTACTATACTCCTGCATTGATTTTTGTTCTCTAGGGTTGCTGTGACTATCCAGGGTCTCTTTGCATAAGAACATTAGGATATTTTTTAGTTCTACGAGGAATGCTGTTGGTATTTTGATTGGGGCTGCATTAAATCTATATATAAGTTTAAATAGTATACACAGTTTGACATTATTTGTTGGGGAAATCACTCCATTTCTAACATCTGCTTCTATTTCTTTATTGAAAGTACTGCAGTTTTTGTTGTATAGGTCTTTTACTTCCTGGATAAGATTAACTCCTCACTGTTTAATTTTTAGAAGATATTATGAATGATGAGTTCATTTTTTTTAACTGGTAGATCAGGAATTGAGAGTTCATTGTTTGTGTACAGAAACAATATACATTTTTGTGAGGTGATTTTGCATCCTGCCTTCTTGGTGAATTTGTTTATTACTTCTGAGAGAATTTTGGTAGAAATTTTTTGGGTCTTCTATGTAAAGGATCATAACATCTGTGATCATACCATCTGTGAATAAGGACACTTTGATTTTTCCTCTCTTATACCTCTCTCTCTCTCTCTCTCTCTCTCTCTCTCTCTCTCTCTCTCTCCATTATTTTCCCTTGCCTGACTGCTCTCAAGGTTTGAGTATTATATTGACCAAGATTTGTCATGATGACATTCTCATCTTGTTCCTGATTTTAGAGAAAAAAACTCTCAGTGTTTCCCTATTTAATATGATGCTGGTAGGATGTTTGTCATAACTGCCCTATCAAATTGAGACAAGGTCCTTCTACACCTAATTTTTCGGGCTTTTTAACATAAATCAATGTTGCAAAGGCTTTTTCTCTGTCCATTGAGATGATCACATGACTTTTGTCCTGGCTTCTGTTTATATGGAGAATTATGTTTATTGACTTGCGTGTGTTGAACCAGCCATGCAGCCCTTGGATGACACCTGCTTGGTTATGATGCATGATCTTTCTGACGATTTTTCATGCTCTGCCACTATCTTATTGTAGACCTTGTGTATGCTCATTAAAGAGACTGGCCCAGAGTTCTCTTTTTCACTTGGAATCAAGGTGATGTTAGCTTCCTTTAACAATTTTAGGAGTTCTCCTTCCCTTTTAATTTCACTAAAGAGCTTGCAGACTACTGGCCCTAGATCGTCCCTGAATTTCTTGTACAACTCAGTGCTCAACCCTTTTGTATTCACCGAGTTCCAGGCTGTTCTTAGTTAGCAGGATTTTGGTTTTAATTACTGCCTCAGTTTCCCTTCAGTCACTGAGTTTTTCAGGGCTTCTCTCAAGAAATACAACATCATGTTAAAAGTCTTCTGTGTGTCTTCTAATTGCATGACTTCAACAAGTTCCTTAACTGCTTTGAATCAATTTTTAAATGGCTTTCATTATAGTAGTAAAAATAAGTACATAATTCCTATGTTTGTTGAGCAAAGTAATTGGAATTAGGACATGGATGTTGGGACTTTTAATTTAAGAGAAAAGATATTTTCCAGTAATAACAAGTTGCTGATCATGGTGACAAGAATGGGTGCGTAAAACCCAGGGACACTGCAGGAAGTTAAAGCTAAGCATCCCACAGAAAGCAGGGTGAGTCCTTGGCAAGGAGAATCTGGGGATTTTTACCATAAAGCTGATGTAAACCCAGGACATTCTCATTATCAGTGCTAGGGGAGAACTCATTGGCATTTTATTTTAAACGGTATTTTGGTGGTATCTATGAATTTCTAAAAATGGCCTAGCCTTTATTCCGCACCTCTCTATATAAATTTATTTTTAGAAATATGTACAAACATTTATTTCATATAAATATTTGATACTTATAAATATTATATTATCAGGAATATTATTTGAGACATGGAAAAAAAGAGATTAAAGTGAAGATTTGTTGCAAACCATCAACATCATGAATATTTTGAGGCTATGGAGCAGATGGAGTGGTATCTGCTCCTAAGGAAAGGAATCTACATTTTATTAAATACAAAAGCAACTTTCATTACACAGAATTTTATTATGGTACTGATTTGCAAATAAACAATACATAACAATGAAGTTTGTCACTTGTTACATCCCTCTTTCTTTTTATTTCTTCCCGCTTTGTGATCAGAGGATAAGGGTTTGATCCTGTCATCCATCCACTTTAAATCCTCCTGCAGCCTCACCTTTTCAGGATAATAGAGCTGATAATTGTTACAAGATGTCTACTCTGGCTGCACTGAGGCTTTCCAGATATGTTTCAAAATACAACTCCTCTTTCAATCAACACTGCAGTGGCTCTTGTGTTCTCTGGCACCAGACTTTCTCAGTGCTGTGTCCAGATGTTCCCACTCAGTCTTCAAGTCTGCATCAAATTGGCATCTTCAAACCATAACAAAATAAAACCCTCTGTCTTTAAGTAGCATCACATCCCCACCCCACATACCTCACAGCTCATGGTCTGCCCATCGTAGTTATCATAGTTGTCACTGATAGAGTTTTTGATTATTGATACACCCCTGTCAGCTCCATTTCACTATTAACTTCCTAAAGGAAAACCCCACTTCTGGTAGCACTTGTCGTTTTATCATTCCCCTACCTCCATGGCAAGGTCTGATATCTATGTAATAACATCAAAATTAACATTTAGCTGATGAACAATAGTTGTATTTGTTCGATGACATAGTTGCCTTTTGTTAAGGACATTTTCTTTTAAAGGATCAATTCAAGAGTTTTTTTTCCCCCTTTGTATGTGATAGTAGCACATTTTCTCTTTACAGTGACTAAGTCTTTACTCAGAATGTGGTAGAAACTATGGTAAAATTTTTGATTTTGTGGGTCTTGGCTGATGGTGACCAGCTAGGGGAGCATGAGACTATTTCTGAGTCTCGCAGCCTGTCTGGCAGAAGTGCAGATTTGAATGAGTGGCAGCTTCCAGAAAGAACATCCTGAAATATTAGACTCAGACGGAGGATCAGGGACTTTCTACTCATGTGTCTTCAGCAAAGAACACAAACGCTAGCAGGTTGATGGTAAATACCTATAATTAGAGCAGTCTTTCTGGTAAGATTATAATGAAGCCACACTTCCTCACATAATCTAATGTTTTTCTATTTAGTCACTGTCATTTGCTGCCATTTTATGTGTGCATATGTTATTAATTTTTCTATCTTTCTCAAAGTAAGTACATGCGTTTTATTTATCTATGCATGTCTTATAACCTTATGTTTAGATGACTATCTTGAGAACAATGTTAGGAATTACTGTTTAGGACAGTTTCAAATTATTGACATGATTCTGATTTGCAGATGAGTCCTTATAGTTGTGCACGTGGAATCTCAGTGGCTCTATGCCATTCGTAAATTGGCTGTTTGCAATGAATAAACACTGGAAATTGAAAAAGAGCAGTACTTGTGTCTACAAACCCTGGGAGGTTTGTAGTTTCACAGTGAAGACTGAACAAAAGAAAGATGTCAGAATGTGCAGTTTGCAATTATGGAAGCACTAAAACTAATTTAAGCCTTTATGTTTTCAAGAAGGTCATCATTACAGTCATTTTAAAATATTTACCCTTGAATAAGTTTAAATTACTAAAATCTCATTAACCATTAAGGAAAAATAGAAAAGGTGGTTAAGCTGTGCTTTGCAGCATTTTGCAGTTGCTTCTGCCTTCCTAAGGAATATTGATTCCCAAGTTGCACTGATACAACGCTACCCTGGAGCCGAGTGTGTAAAGTGACACGGATCCCAGTGTGGCAGGTCTGTGGGTGAAGAGAGGACACATATACATCCCTGACAACACCAAAGCAAGGCAATCGGGATTGGTGGAGTCAGGATATGGGATGTTAGGGCTTCTGGAAGAAGACATATTGGTCAGGAAGAAAAGGCCGTGACCCCTGGGGGAGAAGGATGAAGGAAGTAGCACAGCTTCCCCCTCCTTGTGTGGCGCTGGGTGACTCCAGCCCAGGCTGCAGGTGTGAGAGCTGTCCGGGCCCCAATCCTCCTGGAGGAGGGGTACAGCGCCTGCCACCACCTCAAACCACAGCTGTGGTGGGGACATCAGTGCCCTGGCTATGTGGGTGTCCGTGTGCAGAGACTTCCCGGAACCCTCCTCATGCCAACACTCCTTCACACCCCAGCAGGGTGGCTTTGGGACGAGGAGTTCACTTCCTGCCCTCAGTTTCTTCCATGCTTGGGGACAGAAATTCAGTTTTATTTTCAAAGATTGTCAGCTTCAATCCATTGTCAGCTCAGGGCTAGAGAAAAAATCTGGGCACTGGGATAGGAAGCCGAGAAGAACCACTTGCCTTCTGATTTTGTGGTTTTCTTTTTTTTTTTCTTTCTTGTTCTTTTTTCTTTTGGATTGTACATATTGAGGAAACATATTTGTCTGATTAGGTGTAGTAATAGAGGGTAACAAGGACATAAAGATAATCAAAATAATTTATATGCATCTATAAATATGACACTGTGAAACTCAGTATTTTGTAAAATTAATGTGCAAATCCATACATACTGCGTGCCCATAACTGGAGTCACTTCTTCTCTTCAAGCAGGCCTGCCGGGATGTGGGGGATTCTAAGCAGTTTCCCGCATGGGGAACAAAACACCGAGTCATCTCGGTAGAAGGTACCGACTTTATGTAACCTGATGTGGTTACACTTCTTCACTTCTTTCAGGAGGAATTTCTTCATTTCTCCTGCATTTCTCTCGCCCTTGTATTTTCTTCTTAGTAGCTGAACGTGGGCAACGCCTTCACTAGTTACCGGGTGAGGTCAGGCACACTCATCTAGTGGGTGATGCACAGCACCTTTGGTGGCATCAAGATGACCTGGGCTGGGACACGGGGTTTCTGGGCTGTGGCAGCTGGGGACACACAAAGGTTCACAGGGCGTGAGCTTCCACAGGGCAAAGTCTGTACCCGTCATCCCTACTAGCTAGCACACTATTGCATGGCCCTGTGTTTATAAATAACTTCTGAAATAAGGTAATCTGCACGCCTCACACACTTGCCTGAGGAGTGGGCTTCCAGACATGGCTGAGGGTCACCGCAGGCACCCCTGCCTCCACTCCCACCCCGCAGGCTCACCCACCAGGCCTTGGGTCGGCCCAGGATGCTGGAGTCTACCAACTACTTCTAACCCCCTGCGCCTTCCTTTTATCCTAGTTAGTGGTTCATAGAAGAAAACAGTATCAGTAAAGTTAACATATAAAGTTGTAATTTGCTTTTGCATAAAGCTAATTTATAGAATGGTAATGTAGCTTTAAAAATCTACATTTTAATGCTATTAAATATTTTAAACTTTTGTGTTATTCTAAAAATCTATTAAAATTTCCTATCATTTGGGTGGCTTTTGTATGCGAGGTGTCTCATGGCTGACTCTTTTTCTCTCTACATGTTCCATATTTTTGAGTTCATCTCTGACTCATCCATGAGTAGGCTACTGTTCAAGTTCAGGTATGCATGTGGGTATAAGAGAAGAACTTTTCCCAGGAGACTGACGCAGTGTCTTTTTATTCCTGTGCTTGTTCAGAATCAGTAACTTGGCTTGGGATAGAAATATTTGGTAGTAACCTGCTCTGCACAAAACTATACATTTTATTACTGTTCAGTCATTCCATATTTTAAAATAAAAACAAAAGTAGCTTCTGACATTCAAATTTATTTATTGACTTACATCTGTGTGGGAATCTTTTACTCACAATCCTCACATTCAATAGATCTGAGTTTTGCTCCTGAACATAGGGGTTATTGGGTGAATAATTTTTAAATACTGGGCGTGAAACTTTGAGAACAGTGTTTGTCTGCCCTTATTTCCTGCACTGTGCGTGCACCTACGATACTCAGACAACTCATGTGACAAGTCGGGAACAGCTTTGTGACATGGTAAGATCCCCTGCTTTCTTTCAATTTTCCTCTGATTCCCATATCAACATGAGCTTTATTTTGCCGATTCGATCCTATAGAAACTTACCTACTTTTCCCTGCCTTTTCTCCTCATCTTAAATTGGAGATGACATTTTTAGTCCTATGCAGGGAGTTACAATCTCAGAATATGGGTTCACATAAGATTTTAATGTTTTAAAATTTTTTTCACTTTGCTCATTTTGGCAGAGTGTGTCCTGTGCTCAAAAGTATGCTCTGAGTTTATTGCAAGGTGTTTAATTTTACGCTTGACAAACTGTGCTTTCTCCTGTTTTTGTGAGGAGTCACGCTGCATCATGAAAAGCACAGAAAACTGCTACCATAGCACCATGCACGTGGCTTACACCACACTCATGGGTGTGGAGTAGGTGTTTGTACTGTGAGGTCTGAAGGCACAGGACGCATAGGCAGGAGTCTCGGACGGATCGCAAAGGTTGGAAAGGAATCAACAAGGTGAGACTGTGATTTCTGAACAACAAAAATAAATAAGTGACTGACTCTGCCAGCCACATTTCCTCATCTATTCTACAGACACATTTGTAGTTTCATCTTTCAGTGCCTACAATGCACACAGGAATTTCAGAGAACTTCACTCCCATACGACAGGGATTGTCAGAGCTACACTAGATACTCACAGCACCGCCAAGACAAATGAATAGTTACGACTCAGAGCTGTTGATTTTTAAAAATGGGATTGATGAGACTGTGTGACTTTCATTTTGAGTTATGCAGCTATTCATAAATGATACGGCAAGAACCCTAGGTCTACTTCCATGGGTTTTATGAGATTTATAAATCAGATTTCTGAAAATGTTATTTCCAGCATATCTTTAATCTTAATACATTTTTCTTCCTGAATAGTCTGATAAGACCTATGAAAGTAATATAAGTTCTTGAAAAAGTAAATATTTGAGGGAATTATTAATATTAAATAAAACACATTTTCAAGTGTGTCATAAGGCATGTAATCTAGAGAATTACAGTAGATTTAATATTCTCCACGCCAACGTCTGTAGGCAACGATCATCCAGCCTTTGAGTAGAATTTTATTTTAGTGAATTTGAAGGGAAGATGATTAGAATTTTTCATGCTGCATCTGATATTGTAGTGATTGTATTAGAACTTGATGGAATATATTCTATAGATAATTCACCTGATTAATGATTTTACGCATTACGTTACATTTCAGTTCACTTTCTTTGAAACAATTCTCTCTTCTTTGTCTATAGTGGCCTGCTACTCTCAGCTGATCCACCAAGTGGGGTAACACCCCCGATCACTGTGGACCTTCCAGACCATGGGACCCTGCGGGGTACCAGGATTGCAGCATCTGGCTGTGTGTCACGTGTCTTAAAGTACAAGAAGAGAATTTCCTCCATTACAGCAAATGTCTGCTCATGATGGTGAAACCTTTCCTTCTACTAAGCATTATAGAAACCAGAACATCCATTTATGAACTTTTAATTTAAAAATGGGAAGGATGAACTAGTAACTACCTTTGTAGTGACCTGGTTCATATGGTTTCTTCTTTAGATAAAACATAGACACTTAATTATGAGCTATTTTGCTGCATATGAATTCCACTAAAGAAAGGTTAATTTTATATGATTTAAAGGCTGATGGCATGACACTGAAAAGCTCATGTACAACATTCCCAACATGCACATTGAAGAGGAAGACATGCTGGTATCTAAAAAAGCAAACAACCTTCCCAAGAGGTCTGACAGGGATTGTGTCTATGATGATTGTTTTGTTTTTAGGGTGACAATATCTTTGCTTCTGAAATTTTATTTCACCATATTTGTCAGACAAATTATGAACTCATCTCACTCTAATCTCCAAACTGCCCTGTATTTTGTAGGCTAAGTGTATGCACATTTATGATTCAATTATGTCTGTGTTCTGTTCCACAGTCGCACATATTATTTTCCTCGTTTCCACACTCTGTGGGGTAGACGTGCATGTGAGCCCTGCACCCTGGGGTCGGGGGGGGGGGGGCGCTGTCCACTCACTCTCGTTCACGGTGACTGAGGTTCGGATCACACTTCTGCCATCACCTGTCAGCACATTCCGTGTGAGTCTTCCTGGGCTTGTTGTTATGCACCAGTTTTCCTTCTTGTTGAGTCAGTTGGCACCAGACTTCAGAATTTGTAAGAGACACTGAGCAGTGACAGAGAACTTGATGCTCTTTAAAGGTTGTGTTAAGCATTTCATCTTACTGTTACCTATTAGAATTTTGACATCCATAAAATCTTTTATTCCTTGAAATTCTTAGTGAAGGAGAAATATGACCATAAGCCAAAACACAAAAGAAAGTCCAACTCTTGAGCATCTTATTATTGAGCACTACAGCTCATAAAACACATTAAGGTGTGTTCGTATGTTGTAAAGTCCTGTGGATTTTGATAAGTGTATCATGTCACATCCTGAGCACTGCAAAGGGACACCCAGTATGATAATTGCCTGTGTTGCATTTACTCGTTTTTCCCATTTTCTCCCTAGGTCCCCCAAACCAATCAGCTTCTGGTTGTCTATCTAGTCCTTTTTTCTTTCCCCAAGAGTGTCACTTTTTTGGAATCATATAACACAAAACTTTGACTAAGTTTTCCACCTGTTGCTATCAAAGTTCCTCCGTGAGGTTTGATGACCTGTAGTTTCTTTCTTTTATTGCAGAATCCACTATATTATCCTTGTGATCATCTGCTCACCAAATGAAACTCCTAGTGATGGTTAAGATTGGTTTTCAGCGTGGCTGGCATGAGAGGTTCTTGGAACACTGCACAGCGCACCTCTGGGTGTGCCTGGGTGGACTGTCACAGAGGTAGTACTGTATCTGGTCCCTGTTCTCCTCCTCTCTGCTGTGTCCCCTGCCCTGCTTCTCAGCCCCCATAAACTAAGCAGCTTTACCCCACCAAGAAGTTCCTGCCTTGGAGCCAGCCAACTATGGACTGAAACTTCTGAAATTATGAGCCAAATTAAATTTTATTTTAAATTGTGTGAAGGGTTTTGTCCCCGTAAAGAGAAGCTTGCTAATGCAGTCTCCTTGACTGCGTCCAGTTTGAGATCCTGATGAATAAAGCAACCATCAATGTTCTCTGCTGGTTTTTGTGTGCAGACACCTCTAAGCCTCACTGGGAGAAACACCTCTCAGTGCTATACTCCCCTAACCTCACTCGGGTAAATACCTCTCAGGACTTCGCTGGTTCATGTGGGATGACTACATTTAATAGTTAAGAAATGGACACATGGCTCTCTGACTGGGTTCTTCATTTATGACCCCACCAACAATGAATAAGAATTCCACTTGCTCCTAACATTTGTTGCTGTTATAATTTGGGCTTGAGCCATTCCAGTCAATTATGGTGATATTCCCTCATTATTAAATTCAGTTTCACACGACATGATTGTGAGCTCTTATGCTATGGATGAATTGTCATTCATAAATCTTTTTTTTTTTCTTTTGGTGAGGTACAAAGATCTTTTTAAGTTTCATGTTTGTTTTTCTACTGTTGAGTTTTATAAGAGGGCTTTTTTTTTTGCATTTTCCATAAAGATCCTTGAGTATGTGCTTTTCAAATATCTCTTAGTCTATATTTTTTAAATTTGTATAGTATTTTCTTCTTACAATTTTTCTTTTTTATATGAATAGTATTTTTTGAGTTGTATTTAGCAAGTCACTGGCAAAGCCATATTCTCCCCGGCTTTCTCCTGTGTTTTCCCCAGAAGTATTATAGGACTGTATTTCACATTTAATTACCTGATCCACGCCAGGCCAGTCTCTATGAAAGGCCAAGGGTCAGCGCGCGGACTCCCTTTTCACATTCCGCCCCGCTCTCTTCCAAGGCAGCATCTGCTGAACACACGCCCCGCCCCATACAGCTCCTTCGCCCTTTGCCAGCGATCACATCATCCTGTTTTGTCTCTGTATCTTGTTTACTGATTTCTTTGTTTATCCTTTCACCAGCCGCACCCTCTCATGATTGCCATTACTCGTCATGTGGAAGACCTTGCATGTCCTCTTTCAAGGACGAGCCCACTGGGGAGGGCTTTCCTGAGGTTCCTCCAGATTGAGAGTTCTGGCGTTAGAGACTTTACTCTCTGACTAAGAACAGGTGTTAGAATTTGGAACTATGCATAGAATTTAGGTCTTCGAGGAAGTGAGTCCATGGGACTCCAACAATGTAGAGAGAAGAAGGACAGCTTACTCAGACAATTCTGCAAAGAATGCAAAACAGAGATACTCTCTTGACAGTTTTGTTTGAGTCCTATCTAAAGAAGACAAGAGAGACCTACTGGTATTGTAAAGGTTTTCATTATGGCAGATTTCTTGTTTCTTCTCCATCACACTGGTTTTAAATACAGACCACTTTGTAGGTTCAACACAGATGTAAGTGGTTGATCATGAAGATGATCATGATGATATCTGAGACCAATCACATGCTTGCTTCAAACGCAGAAGGTGAGGGTTTGTTGTTTGCTTGTTTGTTTTTTGTTTCTCTGGGGATCAAACCTAGGGCCTTGTGCTTGCAAGGCAAGAACTCCCACCACTGAGCCATATCCTCAGACCATGACTTTGTTTTTATTAGAATGAAAATAAAATTATTTTCCTTTGAGAAAAGATTCTATGCATAGTTCCAACATTTCTGCTATCTACCGGTGTTGTTAAATTAGAAGCAGAAATACGGAAAAGTCCTGAATGTTAATTTTTCTATTCCTGCCAGTCTCTCTGTTTGCTTCAATTATTGTCTTATATTTATTACCTTTTCTTATTTATGGTGATCTTAACACTTTATAGACTATCCTTGTGGTAAACAACACTGTAAGAGTTTAAAAACAAGATACATTCTGTATTTTATGTAATGTGCAAAAGGTCTAGAAAAATTGTTTTTTCATGTTGAAATTCACAAAAGCCCAATAATTAGACAAAGTTTTTTTTGTAGGTCACATAAGCATGAAATAAAGAACAAAACCCTGAGATCACCCCACTTCCCAGTTTGTACTATCATTTTCCATAATTTCATACAGCATCTTCCTTTGACTTTAGTGGATCATACATTTTCTTCTTTTCTTTCCATTTTTGTGTATTCAATGTGTATATATGCTACCATCCTCCCTACATGTGTGTCCATATATATTTATCCATGTAGAATGCTATTAAGTGTGTTTCATAATTTATGCTTGTTTTAATTGTCCTTTGTTACAATTGTAATTACCTTTTTATTTTTTATTTCAACACATTTGAACATTGTCCATTTAGCTGTCCATGTTCTTAGATCTTGCCATGAATGTTATTACAGTGCACGCAAGTATCATAATTTACTTTTTCTCTCACTTTGAAGTAGATCAGGACCTTTCAGAAAAACTTTGTCCAAATAGCACAGTGACATTCTTTTACATAACTGTGCATCTGTGAATAATAGTGGGAGTCTATGCCCAAAATGTGTGTGTGTGTGTGTGTGTGTGTGTGTGTGTGTATTCACGTGGAAGCAATGAGCCAATGGAATGGAAAGCTACACTATATCCAAAATATATTTACATGTAAGAGTGGTAGTTAATTTAACCAAGAGAGAACTAAGAAAACCACACAGTGCATACAAAAATGTGTTAAATATAATAAAAATACCTGAAGCAAAATGATACAATATAAACAAAAATGCATTCTTTACAAGTATGTATATAGTATGCTGGTATAACTTATTTTAAAGTTAAAAGAATGGCCAGGATCAAGAAAAATACCAACAACAAATGCTGCAGAGGCTGTGGGGAGAAAACTCCCACCACTGTTGGTGGGAGTGTAGACTAGTGTAGTTATTGTAGAGATCAGTCTGGAGATTCCTCAAAAAGCTGGGTTTGAAAGTCCCATTTGACCCAGCTATTCCACTCCTAGGCATAGTCCCAGAAGAGCTGCAAACAACATACCACAGTGGTATATGTGCACCCATGTTTATAGCAGCACAATTTGTAAAAGCCAGATCTTACAAACAACCTAGGTGCCCATCAACTGAGGAATGGATAAAAAAGTTGTGGCATTTTTACACAACGGATTACTATTCAGCTATAAAGAATGATCACATTGAGATATTAAGACCATACTCATAAGCAAAATAAGTCAAACTCACATGTATAAATATCATATAGTCTCCTTAGTGTAAGAAATGGTAAGTGGACATAAGAGTTTATTGTAATCAGGATTCACCATTGCATTGCTTTGAAGCCTTATAATATTTGCATTCATTAGTTGGAATGATTTTATCCTGGTTTGTTTGATTTTATTATCTGTGATGGCATGAACAGCTGTTTTGAAGAAAACAAGACATTATAATAGCCAGTGTTGATTTAACGTCATCTTACTCTGAAGTCCTACTATGTTTTTGTTCTTGTTTCCATCGGTTCTATCATATTATATCTTATTGGATTTTATTATGTGTGATAGTATAAACAATTTTTTTATGGAAAATGAGATAATATAGTAGCCATTTTTCCTTCTCTGTTATTTGGTTCTGAATTCCCTGTAATACTTTCATTCTTTTGAATAGTTTTATACTATTTTGTTATGTTTGATATTATTGTACATGAAGTTATGCTCAACTGTTTCAAAGAAGGATACATTATGGTAGTTACTGCTAATTATGGGTTGTCTTGTGGTAAAATGCTGTGTTGCTTGCATTGTTCTGATCAGATCTGCTTTGCTATGTCCTCTTTTGTCTTAATCTCTTTAAAATAAAAAAAATTCGTTTAGAAAAATAAAAATAATGTTAAAAGATGAACCCTGGCTGTCAAGAAATTCACAAGCTAATAGAAATAGCAAAAACTTCCATCACAAAACAGTGTCAAGTCCCATGCTGAAACACACTCAACCTAATCGTTTGTGTAAGAGAAATTAGCAGGAGAGTCTTTAAAGACATGAGCAGAAACTTGCCTCTGAACACTATTATATTTATGCAAATTCTGGCTGCTCGAATTTCTTGAGCATGTGGGGAGAATTGGAGGCAGGTTAACAAGTTTTGCAAAGTGTGGCGTTTTGGAATTTTTAGTAACAGATGGGAAATCTTTTATGTGTTTGGAACACAGTGTTTATGATGTGATAGAGGTAAGGAGAAGCTGAACAGGTGGCAAGGGGAGATCCTGCCAGCTTCCACCAGCCTACGGTAAAGGAGGCGAATGTCTTTACTCCCAGCCAATTGCAGGGCTGTGATGGTGTGAGCAGGGCAGCTTAGAATGTTCAGGAAGCTTCAGGATGCCGAGCAGAAATGCACTGTGGATTGGCCTGGCACGGAGAGCTGCTCACCCAGCGGGAGCCAGACAGCATTGAGAGAAGGGACAGATTCAGAAGGAGCACACACCCATCCAGGCCACACCCCAGAGTCTGATCTAGTCTCATCGCAAACCCATGAGATCTCCGGAGGACATTTTACATCCAACCCTCCACCCTTCTGAGGCAGATGTGAATGCGGATTCACCCCATAGTGTCAGCCAGATTCCCATGTGGACTCCCAACAGACCTGGATAGCAATGCTTGGAAAGAAAAAGAGCAGGTGAGGGTGACAGCCTAGCTCTCCTGGTAGCTGGGTCAGAACAGGCTGGTCCCTGATCTAACTCACACTAGGGAGGATGGAGAGCAGCTTTCAGACTTGTCCTTTAGGGTTTGGAGGTTTGCTACTGTGGCAGAGACCAAAAAGCCGGGGAGACTTGAAACCATGACAGGAGCTCAATTTGCAAACTCCTCCACCAGGAGGGCTATGCCTCTAGTCAGCCAATGAGGGCTTCTCCTTATAAACAACCTTAGTGGAGCCGTGGACATTTTGGTCAAGAGTGGGATGTAGGAAAGAGCAGTAAAATTAAGACAGCTAAGCAAGTAAGTAAAATATTAATTTAAATGATCTTTCCTTTATTGGTTACTTCCTGGCAACAAATTAGTATGCTGCTTACCAAAGCTGAGTGATTGCTTTACACCATAGGGTAATACTGAAAAGTTGGAAATAAAAATTGATAGTAGAAGAGATTTTGAGAAGGATAGAGGAGACTGAAGAATAAACAAGCAATAGGATAAAAGATATTTTGAAGATAACAATATGCAATGTATTAACTATTGTTGTTCTATGATTTTGTTTTGAAATTTTATCTTTTTTCCACAAAACGGAATGTAAAAAAAAAATTGTGAAACAAAATTAAAAATTACTGAACATGAATTAAAAAAATCTCTAGCCTAGGCTAATTGTAGATAAACTTCAGATGTATATTATAAAGAAATACACTTAATGCCAAGCATGAGAGAAGACACCTGCTCATAAGGAAGGGGGCTGGCGGTGGCCTTAGGGAGAGCCCAAGACCACAGATGAAGTCCACCACGGTCCTAGACAATATACTTAGCTGTTTAGCCCCAGCTTTCCTATCAGACCTTGAATTGCTTCTGATACACAGCTAGCATGTGTTTATCACCATTGATAACTTTCAGCAACCCCATGCGTAAGAGGACGCTGAAGCAATATGTGAGAAGTGTCCAAAAAAGTCACAGTTCTCTTTGAAAGAACCACTGAAGATGGATTTCATTTCAGGACAATGCTGGGTCTAGGCAGAGGGCTGGAGAGGTCTGGTTTGGGAGGCCCACAGCAGGCCCTGACAGCGTATGCCTCGGCCTGTGGTGATGGGGGAACCTGGAGGGAGAAGGTCATGAAGGACCAGCCCTTGCTGACTTGGGCCTCGGTTCCCAGCCACCACAACAGGAACAGCCTATCCTCCCATAGTGCACTGCGAGGGCACCGGAAGGGGCCGCTGCCCGGACCGGAAGTTCCGAAGGCAGCCACCGGAAAAGGTCCCGCACATGGCCTGCTTCTTCCGGTAGTCCCTGACAGTGACTTAGAGGTGAGTCACATGGTGGACATAGACACTGGGAGTCATCTGGGGCCTCAGCTGATGGAGCTGTTAAACATGATTACTTTACAACAGCAAGCAGGTAGCCTTGTATTAAGAAATCCACCCATGCAGGCTTCTGGGACAGATGCTAAGAAAGCTTTCAGAGGAACGTCAGTATAAGAGGACATCAGATCGTGCTACGTTTGTAAATCTTATTCTGGAGTAAAAAAGCTAGAATTTAGTTTTAAGTAGATAACTTTGTAGTATGACCAAAACCTGTTGCTTAGAGGAAAAAACGAAACAAAACAATAAATCCAAATAGCCCAAAAGCTATTAAGGAACATCTGCCATTAAAGAGCTGCAGGCTGTATATAACTGATACCTGCCATCTGTACTTCAAAGGGCAGATAATTCACCTTGAAACTGTCCCCCGAGTAATAATCTTTTAATGTGATGCTAGGGATCTAGGGTAACTACTTCCAAACTGATACCAAGACAACGTATGGAAAAAAAAAAACTGGGGTATTTTCAAAAAATATAAATGTCAAAAATTTTCAGTGAATCATAAAATATTTTATTTTTCTACATAGTAAAGTAATAAGACAATGAGTTTTGTATTAGTAAATAAAAGATAAATGTAATTTTTATATTTAAGTATGGATAAAAAGATCAGTGGCTATATAATTACATAAAATATACTTAAAGATTTAAAGCAACAGTGTAGAAAATTCTTGACATTGAGGTAAGAGTGAATTTCTTTGATATTTTGAGAACAGTAAAATAAAATATGGAAATTATGAAATATTAGATGTAGTTCTATAATGGTCAATACACACTCAAGAATTTACATCATGACAATTAACTATAATTTGTACTGTGACTTCAGGTAATGTAATCGTTAAAGCTAGAACATGAGCTGCTACTTGTGTCATTCCTGGACATAGAGAACAGTGGTAAATCACTTTATTTTAGAAGACAAATGCAACCAGGTTGCTTGCTGTTGACCACTATGATACCAGCAGAACTGATTTGTCTGACGTCTGTGAATGAGAAGGTTAAAAACTGGGCTCCAGTTCATCATGTTCCCTGTCTCACTTGTCTCCTGTGGACGCCTGTGTTGAGAACATATGAAAACAAGGCTGGAGAAGCCTGGGCTGAGGAATCCCGCAGCCTACAGAACCACGCAGACTCTTAGGGATGCTGGACAAAAGGAAACAACTTCGTTAGATGCAGAGAGCTTGAGGCCAGTTGTCATCACTACAGCACTGTAAATGACCTGATGTACAATGTGTCGAATTTGGAAAGAAAGGCAAAGTTGAACTATTTGGAAGAATTAAGATTCTGTAAAAAAGAACAACAATCTGAAGTAACACGACACAAACAACATTTTCAATGAATAAATGATAGTTACAAATGTGATAGATATGCAGCAATAATATAAAATAATTTAAAAGGGCATAAATAAATCACCTAAAAGAGAAAAGATGTCACAAGTATAAAAACAATTCAGTTACAGAATTTGTTCAATATGAAATTCACCTGTAAAACAAAAAATATGGAAAATATTAAGGAAAAGTGATGAAGACAAATAGATCCTATTGAGTGTAATTACAGGAAGAGGAGTGTGGCTGCATAATTTCAGACAGAGTAGACTTCAGAAAAAGGAAGTTACACCAGGTAAACAGGTGAACTACATAGGAGTAAAGGGAATAATTCTCTAAGAAGCCTAAATAATATTATTGTGCATGCACAAAATCACAGAGTATCAAAAGATGTGAGACAACCAGGCAAATCTCTAGCCAGGCTACCCAAGAACAACAATGAGAAGACACAAGTGACCAAATTAGAAATTAAAGCTGGTAATCACTACTCGGCCAATAATATTAACTAATTAATAAAGGAATATCATAAGATAACTCTATGTCTTCAAATATGATGGCTTAAATAAAGTAGAACAACCTTTTGAAATCACAAAGTAACCCTAACTGATGAAACTATTAATGATCATAATACCCTTAAAAATTAAAGAAATTTTAAAATTATACTAATCTTCTGCAATTTCTTACAGAAAATAAAATTAGAATTAATACTTCCTATCTTATTCCATGCGGTAAATTTTACTATAATAACAATCTAAGGAGACATTGCAAAGAAAGGAAAACTTCTGGCCATTATCTGGCATAAACTTATGTGTAAATCTTCTTAACAAGATACCACCAAATGGAATAAAGCATTGTAAAAATTAATATAATTCGGGGGCTGGGGATTTAGCTCAGCGGCATAAGCGCCTGCCTTGCAAGCAGGCAGTCGTGAGTTCGATCCCCGGTACCGATAAAAAGGAAAAAGACAAAAAAAAAAAAAAAAAATTAATATAATTCATTGCATCAACAGGCTGAAAGAGAAAAGCAAATAATAATTTCAGTTCATAAAGAGCATGCATTTGATACAATCCAACAGATTACTGATAAAACTCTCAGCATATGAAGAATAGAGGGGAACTTCCTCAACTTAGTGAGATATTATGTCAGCAAAACATAGCTGCCGTCTTACTCCAGACAACTGGATTATTTCCCACTAAGGATCGGGATAAGATAAAAATGTCTCTCTTAGCATTCATATTCAAAGTGATATCAGAAAAAATTTGCTACACAATAAAAAAGAAAAACTTGCTTTATATTTATAAGAAATAACTATAAAGGATATGATTGCAAAGAAAATATCAATTAAATATTTTGAATTAAAAAGTATTATATCAACATGTAGAATAAAGCTTAATAAGCAGATTATTAATAAACAGATTATTAATAAAGATTAATAGACAAGTGGTCTAAAAGATAATTTGTTTGTCTTATACAAAAACAAAACAGAGAAAAAACATTAAACACAAAATGCCATTTACAGTAGCATGAAAAAAAAACATGAAAAAAGATAGTTACAACTATAAGGATCCTACAAGACTTATGGTAACTACAAAGGAAAAGACTGTAATATATAAAAGGAAGAAAAGAATTAAACCCAAACAATATGAAAATCATCAAATAAAGAAAACAGCAAGTGAGGAAGAGAGAGACAAAGAGCTGCAAAGAGAAAACCATTTTGAGTGCCTCCCAAATAGCTGCTTCAAGGAAAATACATTAATTCTTCAGGTATAAAAGACATGCTGGGACTGGATGGCTTGCACAAGGTGTATGGGAGGTTCATTTTAGGTTACAAGATACCCATAGAGTGAACCTTAAAAGATAAACTTACATTAGAGAACATAGAATTGAATAAAAACAACAGCCAAAAACCCTGTCACTGGAGACAAGGAAGGTCAATGCGTAGTGGATAAAGCTGCATTTAATGGGGGAGATCAGGGCCATGACTCTACCTGCACTCACATCAGAATAGCTATCTACTGCTCTAGAGAAGCAAATGAAAGAGACTGCTGATGGTGATGCTAGTTATCAAGACTTAGGATTCCTCTTCAACAGCAGATGGAGTATTCAGCAGCAACTCAATAAAGAAAAAAATGATTTGATTGACATCAAGTGAAATGAAGAGTTACGTGGAGAAATTTCCACCCAATAGCCACAGAACACACATTGACATATGGGTCATACGCGACCTTGCCCAGGAGAGATCATACTTTGAAATGAAAATCAAATTTACACAGCTTAAAATTATGCCATATATCTTCATAGACGATAGTGGAATGATACCAGGAAAGAATAGACAAATGAAAAATTCACAAACACATGGAAATGAAATAACACACTGTTGAATAAGAATTAGGTAAAACAGAAAATCAAAATGCAATTTAAAAAACACCTTGAGACAAATCACAATGAAAATACAGTTTACCAAAATGTGTGGGATACAAAAAATAAAACACTTAATAAGAAAGAAATTCATAGCATTTGACACTTGCATTATAAAAAGAGAAAAATGATTCTTAATCTCATTTATACTTGTTTTCATAATTGAGAGATTGTAATTATAATTGAGTGAAAAGAAAACAGACTAAAGCCAACATTAACAGAAGGAAGACAGTACTAAAGATATAAGCAGAAATAATCAAATAGAGAAGTCAACCAGACTGAGTTGATATTTTAAAAAGATAAAATTAAATGCAATTGAATGACAGTCAGAGAAGCCTGTGATACATACAATTGTAGATGAAAGACACAGAGACAAAGGGACACCAGGGAACATTCCAAATAATTAGATGTTAACAAGTGGGATTGTCTGGAAGAGCTGATGGAGTCCTAGAAACACAAACCCTCCAATGCTGAGCTAAGGAAAGATAACCAGATTTTTCAGCTGGAGGTGAGAATAGTGCACCATGCAGCTCTGTCTATAACATGCTACCAGAAGAAATCATTATGACCATGTCACCTTGTACAGACAAGAATTTGAAAAACCTAAACATCGCTTCATGACTGAAACCTCTCAACATATGAAGTGTATGTTTCCTGTAATAACCAGGATCCGACAGGCAAGTGCCACGTGGTCTCACTTACATATGGCATCTGTGGGAGTTGCATTCATGGGGTGTGGGGACAGCGGTGTCTCCCAGGGGAGGAGCCTAGAGGATGTTGGTCAAAGGACTCAGTCAGACAGGAAAAGCGAATTCTGTGTGTCTATTTAATGCTTTGGTGACCATAGAAATAATAGATTGAATATATTTTTTAAAAAAATATGTATTCTACCTTATCAGAAATTAGAAGGAACATATTTCAAAACAATCATGTATGTAAAATGGACAGCTACCATTGTAATTAACAGGATAAACCGAAAGTCATTTTCTCATACATGGCACGGGCAGGCACTCTCATTTTTAACATAGTTCAGTGAATTCTTGCTAGAGAAATCAAACAAAGATAAAATAAAAATAGAAAAATAAAAAGCTTCCAAATCAGAAAGCAATCGGTACAATTATCTGTGCTTTCAGATACAAACCAAACTCACAGAAAACCCTACAATTCTCAAATCCTGTTAAAACTAACACATTTGGTAAAGTTGCAGAATAGGAAAAAAAATATGTAAAAATAAAAGTGGTTGTTTCTATGTACTAACAGAAAATCACCAACCAGAAAAGGAAATGAAGAAAACAATCTCATGTACAGTAACAACAAAGAGAAATATTCTTAGGGCATAAGCAAAGAACTAAAAAACTTACACACTTAAAATTAGAAAGCACTGATGGAGTAAATAAAATGAAAAACCTCCCAGGGGAGGGTACACAGCAGCTGTGAGCTGGAGAGGGCAGCACTGTACAGGTGCCAGCGCGACCTGAAGCCATCTGCAGACCTGAGGTAAGCCCTGTAAAATTTTAGGAGCCTCCTTTAAAGAATCAGAAAAGCACTGACATCCACAGGGACCCACACAGGACTCTGAAGCGTCACAGCCAAGCAGAGCCAAAGGGCTCATTCCTGCTGACCTCAGGGTCCACTGCAAGGCGGGGCAACCACAAGAGTGCAGCGCCGGTGGGAGAAGTCCACGCGTCACTGGTGGAAGGGAACAGATACACCTGGAGGGAAGAGAGCTGGGACTGCCCAGGCTTCCTGCAGAGGGGACCTGAGCACCGGGTAGGAAAGGGACGGTGCTTCCCACAGCGGTGCTGGGAGCGCTGGGTGACACGGTACAGACACTGGAGTTAGGTCCACGGAACACACTGCCTGCAAGTGCAGCTGAGTGGGTGGAAGAATTCAACATGCGACTGTAAAACTCTTAGAAGAAAACACAGAGAAAAAGTTAGTATGACACCAAAACACAGCCAACAAGTGCAGAATTTTACAAGCAGCATCATACTAGACAGGCAGACTGTGCAGCAAAGAAAGCAATGAGCAAAACCTAGGAACACCCTAGAGAGGGGGAGAGTATCTCCAGGCCAAGCGTCTGTCAGGGGACTGATACTCTCATTTACATGAATTTATGCAATTGGACACTTAAAAACCACACAGGAAGCAGTGGGGCCCTAAACTGGTGCTACTCCAGAGAGGCTGTTCAGCTGGCCACAGGGAAATCTCCACTCATCATAGCACAACCCTATGTGATACCAACTCGGAGTGGTTATTATGAGAAAACCGAGAGGTAGCAAACACTAGTGAGAAGAAGGAGCGTGTGCTTGCTGTTGGCAGGGATGTAAATTGGCACCGCCATTCTGGAAAACAGTGAACAGCTTCCTCCAAAACTGACACAGGCTGTATACGAAGTGCTGACACCACTGTGGTAAACAGAGGACCACGAAGAGATGATTGCACTCTCATGTTTGTCATTGTATCACTCATTGCACACACCCTGGGCAGCTTTTGACAACTAAGTTAAATAGAGAAAATATGGTCTTACAGGCAGCGCAGTGTTAGTCAGGGATAAAAATGAAGTCTTGTCATGTGCACAGCATAGCTGAACTTTAAATGCAGCAAAATGAGCCAAGTAAGCAAGAGCTAGGGCCAGAGAGAGGGAGTGCGGGAGGCTGTGTGATCTTACCTACCTGTGGCACTGCAGAAGGACTCAGTTCTCAAGGCGGGATGAGAGGGAGGCTTCCAGCCCCTGGGAGACAGGAGACTGGGCGGCCTTGGTCAAGGGTACAGAGCTTTAGGTGAGATGGAGCAGTCAGCTGTATACCTGGGTGCTCCGTTTTTACAAGTGCTCCACATAATAATGCCTCCTAGCCTTAAAATCAGTTAAAAGGATATATACCTCTAGTTTAATCTCAACGCACACACAGATGGTGACCATGTGGAGCTGACAGACATGTTAATGAGCTAGAAGGCAGTGACGGTGTGATTTTACAAGATTCTGGTGTGTCTAGCTGTGCTGCTGCTGTTTCTGCCTCAATGTCCTTAACTGACCCCAAATGCTTCCCTTTCAGGGTCATTTTGGTTTGGGGGAAGAGCCTGAAGTCTCACAGTGCTATACCTGGTCAGTAAGGTGCATGAGGGTTCAGACTCATGTTTCTATGAGCTGCCTTTCTGTTGGGGGCACTCAGCAGTCTGAACAAACTTGGTAAAGTCACTTAGGAAAGAGGACTTAGAACTGCTTCAGAAAGTGGCAAGAACAGGGGCATAAGCTTATTCCAAGCGAAGGGGAGTATTTTGAAGGGAATGTATGTCCTTGTATGTTTTTTACTGTAGTAAAAAATTTAAACATTTTCTTTTTAGGACACTCATTATATAGAAATAGGTAAGCATCAGGCTTGACAACTTGAATATACACAGTTTCATGTCAGTGGTATTTCAATAGAGCTACTAAGGTGAAAACATGAAGTGTGGATCTAACAAAGATATACACAAGTATGGTAGAAAACATTATTTTTGTTTAAAAGAATCAAAGAAGATGCAAATAATATAGACACTCATGAATCAAAAATCTACCTATGGAAACGTCAATTCTTCTCAAAGGGCAAGCATCAGATCCCAGCAAGCTATTTTATGGTCATCTACAAATTGATTGTTAGGTTTCTACAGAAAGGCAAAAGCCAGAGAATGGATGGCACAATACTGCAGAAGATGAGCCAAGAGGGAGGAGGGCAGTGTCTAGTTCAAGCATACAGCTCCAGGACCCAGGACAGTGTGTGTGGCCACAGCGTGGTCACAGTGTGGTCACACAGATTGGACAGAAGCGATCATGCACTGTTCTCCAGTCTCCACAAAGGTACAATGACAGGTCATTTGAGACAGGAAATACGTTTCAACAAATGATGCTGTAACAATAGCTATTCATTGAAAAATCAAGATGAATCTAAACAAGGACTCAGCACTTTTCATATGAGTTTAACTCGAAGTGCATTGCAGAGCTGAATATAAGATTGTAAAACTGTAAACCTCCAGAGGGTAGCAGAACGAAGTCTGGGTGGCCTTGGGGTTAGCGATGAGATTTTAGGCACAGCAACAAATTCACAATAAAAGACAAGAAAATGTGATGTGTCGGACTTGGATAAAATGAGAAAATCTTTTGTTCTGTGAAAGGGCACCATCAAATGAATAAAAGGACGTACCACAAACTCGGAGAAAGTATTTTCAGGACGTATATCCATTAAAGCTTATACAGGAAATACATAAATGCAACAGTCAGAAAACAAGTACCCTAATGGGCAGAGAATTTGAGGAGACATTGAGTAAAGAAGACGGTAAGTGAGCATCTAGAAAGATAATGCGATTTGGTGATGAGATGCAGCAATGAAATAAAATCACAGTGACATTCTATTAGACACTAATTGGAATTCCTAAAATAAAAAAAAATAAAATGGCCACACACAGTCACCCAAAGGGTTTGGAGCCACAGAGCTTCACGAGCTTTGCTCAGGAAGACCCAAAAGAACACAAGCATTTTGAAGAAGTGTTTGATAATTTCTCACCTGGCTAAATTAATCGCGTTACACAACTGAGTGGTTATACTCTGCATATACCCAGTTGATTTGAAAAGTTATGTCCACAGAATTTGCAAACAAATATTTACAAAATGTTTGCATAATTATGCAATCCTGGAAGCAGCTAACCTCATGTGAATGAACAGATAAATAGGTTGTGGGACGTTCACACAACAGAACATCATTTACAATGAAAGAAATGAACTTTCAAAATGGGGAATGTGTTAAAGGTATAAAAGCCAACTCAATGCCCAGGTCTGGGAAAAAATCCAGCAGCAAAATATTCTTGTAAAACTGTCAATTTAGAGATTGGGAATGGTCAGGTGTGAAATCACAGGGTGAGAATTATTTTTAAACATCTAGAAAACAAAGTAAATAGTGCCATGGGAAAATGCCAGTAATACTTTGCAAGTGTATTTTAGTTAGAAATGGTGGTGTACGTCACGGGGGAAGAGGGCTGTGTACCCATAGTCCCAGCATTCTGGGAGACTGAGGCAGGAGTATCATAAGTTTGAGCCCAGTCTGGACAATTTAGCAATTGGGTGAGAACTTGTTCCAAAATAAAAAGTACACCTCTATATAAAAGGGCTGGGAATGCAGCTCAGTGCAAATACCCACATTTCCCAGGTTCCATCCTTAGTACTGTAAAAACAAAAGCCAAAACAAACAGAAAAACAGAAAAGTCAGCAGAGGAAAGGAACACTGATGTAGAGAATACTTTCTTAAGTATGACGTGGAGATCATTTGATAATTCCTGCTTACAGTTGCAGGTAACTAATTCCACTGTAATCCTCTCACTGTGCGTTTGGTCGGGGAATTCCCCAGTCAAGTGACAGACTCATGACAGAGCTCTGGTGCCTGTTCCCCCAGCGGAAAGAAGGAGATCGCCATGTTTGCCATGAAGTTTGATGGTGTGAAGATGCTTCTGAGCTGACTGCTTTGGAAACTGACCCTCAGCTCCTGTTAGAGTGTCTTCATGCACATTTTTTATATTTTAGAGTTTGGTGGCCCTGTTAGTGAATTCACTCATGTTACTGAAACTGTCACTTGACCTATTCCTCTTGCAGCTAGAATTGTTCTGTTTTGAGGGCATATGTGGATTCATGTCCTAATCCAAGTAAGTTCAAGTTCATTTTAAAGAATCTCATCTCAGAGTTTGCTCCTGTCAGTCTGAAACTGTAGGAACAAATAACACATGAGCAACAGAATCCCCTAGGCAGTGCTTTCCCGTGGCTGTGGTATTCATCGTGAGGCGGATGTATTTTGGTGTGTGGATACCTGATGTACACTAGCAGCCTCCTGCATCACAAAGGGTACACTGTGTGTGGATGTGTGGACATATCAACGTGGATGTGCGTGCATATGCAGAGTGGCCCGCTAAGGTGACAGTGATTAATATTACCTCTATCCACATCGGCAGTCAATTTCTCTGCGGTCTTTTATTAATGCAGATTGGTTACATGGATTAATGTGTTTCACTGGGGAGGATCTGTACATGCACCTTACCTATTTTAATAATTTCCTGTCCACCACCCCTCACTCGCTCCTCCTCCAGGCCTTACACATTGGAGGGCTTAGATGTGCAAAGTGTACTTTGATCATGCGCACACAATGATTGTGACAACCAAAGGTCTCCCATGCTTGAGCCCTGGCACGAGCGGTTCATAGGTGTGAATCCTGTGTGGATTTAGTTCAGCCCAGCTTGCATTCTTGTGCATCATGGAGAACACATTACTTTAGCCCCATCTGTGGCTCACATCAGTACAACGGGTTATAAGTGGACAAAGGACTGAATACACTGCCTAAGATTCAGCAATAGTTGTGTTTACTTTCATAACCTAGTGACTAGGTCTTTGTTTCTGCTCCTCAAATTTCTAATAATACAAGCAGAAGCCAAATAAGATAAAATCCTGGGGGCAATAAATTTATCAGTGAAAAGTAACTCCCAGAGACAATAGAGCTACTCTCATACATATCTGTTTTTCCCCAAGTGTCACGAACAGAAAAAAAGAGGCTATTTTAAAACCATCTCATGCCTGGCAGGTTTTACAAACTACTTTGAATATAAGTGAGGGCCCAACCAGCTTTAGTGGCGAATAAGAGAAGTCCTGAGAAACGAACTCACTTCTAATTCTGGGCAGCACTTATGACCCTTAATACCACATGCCTGTGATCTTGCTTCATCTTTTGTTATAGAACAATGAAAGCACTGAAATTCCAAAGTATAAATGGTTCCATAATGTCATAGTTCTCTGACTGTTTTCCTTTCCTAATGTAACATTCTAAAGCTGGGTTCCATGAAGGTGATAGTCAGCTGACGCTAATTATGCTTTTAAATCACGAGCGGTCTCTGAACTTACTTCCATGTCAATCAGGGACCAGCCTAGGAATTAGTTTATATTACCTGTGCCTAACACAGGCTGCACACCCAGAGAGACACTTTACTTATGTCATGTAAGATTATTATAATGAGAAAGTGGGGAAGATATTTTTAGAAGAAGTTTTACCATCCTCAGTGAAGTCAGTTCAGGAGAGTTTTTGACAAAGACATATTGGCCCTGCTGGTTGTCCAGCTGTGCTGGAGGACTTCACTATTCTGGTAGCTCAATATATAACAGAGGGAGGGAAAGAGAGAGAGGAAGGGATGGATTAGGATTCTACACTTCCCCCAGCTTCCAAATTCACGATCTTCTAGTTATAAAAAAATTCTGTTATTGGATGAAGATTCAAATGAAATAGAGCAATGTGCTGTGGATAATATTAAAATGTTGCTGTTCATAATGTTCTAAAGTAATGTAGAGTAACAGACATTGATGCTTAATACAGCAATAGATACCAGATGGTGAGCATCTAATTTTGGTTCTGGTTAAAAACAGATAAATAACCCTATGCTGGGATAAATATCAGTGGAGACAAGTTATTCACCTACAGCTCAAATGAGTCAGAGGACCCAATGTGACCACAGAAGGACAGCGCTTTCTGAAGCCCACACAGGGGGAACCTAAGTGAGTCTGGATCTGTCGATGAGTCTTTAGATGAATTCCAAATGACAAAACAGACAGCGGGGACACCAGGTTTTATTCTGATTAAAAGCACTGTGAAAAACATTCTTAAGGGCATGAAAACATTCAGTCCACATGATAATATTTGCAAAATACATGTCTCTTGTTTTTAAGAGACATGCTGAATTTTTAAGAGAAGCTGAAGTTGGGCACCTTGCTCAAGTTTGAGCCAATCTGGGCAGCGTAGTGAATTCAAGGCCAACCAGAACTGGGCAGCAAGGCCTTGTCTGAAAACAAAACAAACAAAATATATGTACATACACACTTATATGTATATGTATGGAAAATAAACTAATGAAAATGTGTGCAAAGGATCATCAAAGAAGAAAATGGATGGAAAATAAGCATAGAAAGAGTTCATTCTCCTCCTGCTGGGGGAAACCGCAGCTCAAAATGACAAGGTAGTGCTGCACAGCTCTTGGAAGAGCCAGGAGTCACAGTGCCCACCCCTCTCACATGGCGGGTGGGAATACAGAAGGCCACAGTGACTTTACAGAACGCCTCAGCACTTCTCACCAATGTGTCTTCATCTTCCCACAGGATCTGGCACCACAGAGGTAAGGATTTAACAAAGTGAGTTAACCACAAGAATGTGTTGTCACTGACCCTAACTGGAAGCAGCCACGATGTCAGTCATGAGTAAGTGGAGTCAGCAAGTAGTTGTCCATCTCTGTATGGAACATTACTCAGCCATGAAAATGAATGAGCTATGAAATTGTGAATGAACACAAAAGAATATTTGGTGCACATTTTGAAGTGCAAATGACTCATCTGAAAAGGTTACCCACTGTGTGATTTCAATTGCAAGACATTCTGGAAAAGACAGAACTGTGGAGACAGCTGCCAGTCTGGGCCAATGCCTGCTCTCCAAGGGAGTGGGAAAGGGGAGAATATAATGCACCAGACTACAGGGTAGTGAAACTGTTCTGTCAGTGCAGGGCATTGTCCATTTGCTCAGATCCGTGTGGCTGCATAACATAAAAGTAAATATCTCAATGTGATCATTGTTTATAGCTGAGTAGTACTCCCTTGTATAAAAATACCACAATTTTTTTTTTTTTTTTATCCATTCCTCACTTTACGGACATTTAGGTTGTTTCTAAGATCTGGCTATTATAAATTGTGCTGCTGTAAACATGGGTGCACATATATCACAGTTGTATGATGTTTTAAGTTTTTCTGGGAGTATGCCCAGTAGTGGAATAGCTGGGTGAAATGGGACCTCCAATCCCAACTTTTTGAGAAATCTCCAGACTGACCTACAAAGTGGTTGCATCAGTCTACACTCCCACCAAGAGTCCAGGAGAGTTCCTTTTCCCCACATCCTCTCCAGCATTTGTTGTTGGTAGTTTTCTTGATCCAGGCCGTTCTTTCAGGAGTGAGATGGAATCTCAGTGTGGTTTTTTAATTTGCATTTCTCTAATGAGTAATGATGATGAACATTTTTTTTCATGTATTTATTTGCCATTTGTATTTCTTCATCTGAGAACTGTGTATTCATCTCAGATGTCCATTTTTGGATTTGGTCTGTGAGCTTCATAGATCTGATATTTTTAAATTCTTTATGTTTTAGATAGAAATCTTTTGTCTGAGGGACATTTCACTAAGATTATTTTCTAATTTGTGGGTTTTGTTTTCACTATGCTGGAGATTTCTTTTGACATGTAGAAACTTTTTAATAAGATATGATCCCAGTTATTGATTCTGGGAAGTAGTTCCCGTGTGGTTTAATTCCTATTCATGAATTCTCTACCTACCCCTATGTCTTCAAGATGTTTACCTACTATGTCTTCCAAAAGATTTATTGTTTTTGTTTTAATATTCAGATCTTTGATCCATTTAGATTTTACTTTAGTATATGGTGATAAGCAAGGGTCTAGTTTTAATTTTCAGCATATGGAGAGGCAGTTTTTCTAGCACCATTTATTAAAGAGACTGTTGTTTTTCCAGTGAACAAGTTTGGCCCCTTTATCAAAGATAAGATGGTTGAGTGTGTTTGTAGTTGTGGTCGTATCTTCTAGTCTATTCCATTGATCTTCAGATCTGTTTTTATTCCACTAACATGTTGATTTTATTAAAGTAGCTTTGTAGTATAATTTCAAGTCAGGGATTGTAATGCCTCCTGCCTTGACTTTGCTACTTAGAATTGCCTTTGTTATTCTAGGTCTCTTCTGGTTCCAGATGAATTTTAAGATTGATTTATCTATGTCAGGTATGTTGATGATAATTTCATTGGGATTGCATTGAAACTGTATAGTAATTTTAGGAGAATGGCCATTTTCACAATATTTATTCTCCCTATCCATGAACAAGTGGTGTCGTTCCATTTTCTGAGATTATCTTCAATTTCTTTTACAGGGTATTATAGTTTTCCTTGTATAGATCTTTTACTTGTTTTGTGAGACTAATTCCTAATTATTTCATTTTTTTAGATGCTAGTGTGAAGGGTGTGGCTTCTCTTATTTCCCTCTCCATAATTTTGTTGTTATTGTATAGCAATGGGTATTGATTTTTGAGCATTGTTTTTGTATCCAGCTACATTGCTGAATTTATTTATTATATCTAGGAGTCTTTCAATGAATTTTTGGGGGTATTCTATGTAGAATATCAAGGAATACTCTATGTATGTAGAGTATCAGAGAGTGTATATTCTAGTGTTGTTGGATGGAACACTCTGTGTTTGTTGTTCCAACACATCTGCAAATAATAATAATTTAACTTCCTCTTTTCCTATCTTTACCCCTTTTCATTCTCTCTCTTGTCTAATTGCTCTCGCTGGTATTTCCAGTACTATATTGAATAGGAGTGGTGATAAGGGACATCCTTGTCTTGTGCCTGATCTTAAGGTAAAGGCCTTCAGTTTTTGGCTATTTAATATGTTGCTGGCTGTTGATTTGTCATAGATGACCTTTATCATATTGAGGTGACGACCATCTATTCCAATTTTCTGCAGGGTTCTTATCATGAATGAATGTTGGACCTTATCAAAAGCTTTTTCTCCATCTATAGAAATGATCACATGATTCTTACTTTTGTCTTTATTGATATGGTGGATTACATTTATTGACTTACATATGTTGAACCATCCCTACATTCCTGGGATGAATCCCACTTGGTCATGGTGTATAATCTTCTTGATGATTTGCTGCATTCTATTTGCCAATATTTTATTGAGGATTTTTGCATCTGTGTTCATTTTAGTTGGGTCTTTCTCAGGTTTTGGTACTAGAGTTATACTTGCTTCCAGGAATGACTTAGGAAGAATTGCTTCCATTTTGATTTCATTGAAGAGTTTGAGGAGTGTCGGCATTAAGTCTTTTTGTATTTTTTGTAGAATTCCACAGTGAATCCATCGGGTCCTGGGCTCTTTTTTGTAGGTAAGGACTTAATTCCATTTTCAATTTCATTAATAGAAATTGGGTTATTCAGCAGTTTTACATCATCTTGACCCAGCTTTGGTACTTCATATGTTTCTAGGACTCTGTCCATTTCTTCTGTGTTATCAAACCTATGAGAATAGAGGTTTTTGAAATAGGTGTTGATGATCATCTGTATTTCCACGGAGTCTGTAGTGACTTCACCTTTTATGTTCCTTATTGTATGAATTTGAGCTTTTTCTTTCCTTTTTTAATTAGGTTGGCTAGGGGCTTTACCAGTTTTATTTATTCTTTCAAAGAACCAACTCTTTGATTCATTGATTCTTTGGATTGTTTCCTTAGTCTCTATTGCATTAACTTCTGCTCTGATTTTTATAATTTCCTCCCTTCTTTTGGCTTTGGACTTGACTTGTTCTTCTTTTTCTAGATGTTTCAATTGTAGCATCAGGTTGTTTATTTGGATTCGTTCTGTTTTCCTGATGTGAGAGCTCAGTGCAATAAATTTTCCTCTGAGGACTGCTTTCATCGCATCCCACAGATTCCAGTAAGTTTTATTTGTAATTTTATTTGCTTGTAGGTATTGCTAAATTTCTTCTTTAATTTCCTCTGTAACCCAATAATTGCTCAAGAGTGTGTTATTCAATTTCCAATGTGTTTGTGAGTTTTTGCAGTTTCTTTTATCATTAATGTCTAGTTTCATGGTACTGTGATCTGATAACATGCATGGGATATTTCAACTCTTTTGCATTTATTTAAATATGTTCTGTGAGTTAGTATGTGGTCTATTTTAGAGAATGTCCCATGCACCACTGAGAAGAATGTATATTCTGATGTTGTTGGATGGAACACTCTGTATATGCCTATCAAGTCCATTTGTTCAGTATTTTGATTTAGTTCTGTTATTTCTTTGCTGATTTTCTGTCTGGTTGATCTGTCCCTTGGTGTCAATGGTGTGTTAAGTTCTCCTGCTATAATTGTGTTATTGTTAATTTGATTTTTCCTTTCTATTAATACTTGCTTTGTATAACTGGGTACTCTGAAATTTGGTGCATATATATTTAATATTGTTATCTCTTCCTCTAGAAGTTTTCCCCTAACCAGTGTGTAGTGACCTTCTTTATCTCTTCTGATCATTCTTGGTTTGAAGTTCACATTGAATGCAAACAGAATAGCTACCCACGCTTTTTTTGGGGGGAGGGGGGGTTCCTGTTGCATGTAGTATTGTTTTCCACCCTTTAACTTTAAGTCTATGAGTTTCCTTTTGGGTTTGATGGGTTTCTTGTAGACAGCATATGGTTGGATGCTGTTTCTTGATCCAGTCTGCCAGACTGTTTCTTTTAATTGGTAAATTTACATTAATGGTTATGACTGTTATATGTTGGTTTACTGTTGACATGTTAATCTTTCTGCTATTGCATCTTTAGCTTTCTGTTCTGTCTGCCTTCCTTAGGGTGTTGTTGTTGTTGTTGTTGTTGTTGTTGTTTGTCTTTTTCGTTTTTCCTGGTACCAGGGATCGAACTCACGACTGCCTGCTTGCAAGGCAGGCACTTATGCCGCTGAGCTAAATCTCCAGCCCCCACTTAGTGGTTTTTTCCTGAGTGCCTAAACTGTCTTTCAGTATTCCTTGTAGGGTTGGCTTGGTGGTCATGAAATTCTTCATCTGTTCTTTGTCATGGAAGTATGTTATTTCTCCATCCATTCTGAAGGACAGTTTTCAGGGTACATCAGTCTAGGCTGGAAGTCATTTTGCTTTAGGATCTGAAATACTTCACTCCGTGCTCTTCTTGAATTCATTTTTGTGTTGACAGTCTACTGTGATTCTGATAGGCTTTCCTTTATAGCCTGTCTCTTCTCTCTAACAGCTTTTAATATTCTAATTTTTTGTTTGTTTGTTTTCTGGGATGGTGATTATTATATGTCTGGTTGTAGTTTTGATTTGGTTATGGAAATCTGGAGTTCTATATGTTTCACTGATCCTGATGTCATTCTCCATTCTCATGTTTGGGAAATTTTCAGCTACTTTTTCTGCAAATAGCCTTTTGATATCATTTGTGTTGTCCCCTTCTTTTTCATTTATCCCTAGCAATCTTATGTTGTTTTTCTTTGAGTCATCTTGCATCTGTTGGATTGCTATTTCCTGATTCCTTGTTATGTTAAAGAGATCTTTCCTTTCCTTTTTACTAGCTGCAATCTTGTCTTTGAGATCTGAAATTCTATCTTTACTTTCTTTGAGGTGGCTTTGACAACTTTCAATGTAATTTTTGATTTCCTGTATCTTTAAACCTCCTTTATATATTCTGTTTATTTCTTATGCTGCTCATTCAGGAACTCTATTTTTTTTTTTGTTTTGTTGCTTTGATTTTTTACTGTGTCTTCTTTAGATGTGTTCAGCATCTCTGTCATTACTTTTATCATTTAATCTTTTACCTGTGAGATTACTTCTCATTTGAATTCCTTTAAAGCTTCCTGGAGTTGCATCTTTATTTCAGTTACTATTATTTCAGGTATTTCAGGCTTATGGCATATATTTTCTTCTATGTACATGACTCTTACACTTTCTTGGGATGGGCTGGATGTTTGGGATTGCATTTTGGTCTTTCAATTGGTCATTTTCCTATATTTCCATGTTTCAAGTGTTGTTCCAAAGCTTCCCCTGGTCATGTTGGAAATCGTCTTCTATGTCCTAGACTTCTGGGACTCCTCAGATAGCATAGCTCTCTCCTTGGGTAGCGAGGCCCCCGGTTTAAAAGAAGGCCACCAGGCATGTTCCAGGGCAGGCCTGAATCCCACCAAGCCTAATCTAGTGTGGCTGCAAGCTGAATGGACCCCCAACTGTCCAGAGCAAGGATCTGAAACTCTTCTGGGGATTGGATGTTGTGCAGGCATCCACCTCCTTCGGTGGCAAAGCTTGCTGGGCTGAAAGAAGGCCACCCATGCACTCTAGGTAGGCCTCAAACCTCCTCTGCAAGGCTGCTCCCTTCTCCAGTTGGCGTCAGCAGTGGCAGTGCTCTCCAGCTCGAGTGAAGGTTGCCAGCAAGACCCGAGCAGGCCCGCACAGCCCAGCTCAGCTCCCTCCTCCAGACTCAAGTTTCCTTATTCAACAGCCTGGTTACACTGTTTGCATCACCAGTAAGTGGTATCCACACCCACATGTGTGATAGATACTGTGCTCTGCTGTAACAGAGCACTCTTCTCCTGTTCTATTTGGTAGTGGACATTGAACCCAGGGCCGTGAACATACTAGGCACAAAACCTACAGCTGAACTACACGCCCATATGTTTCATTGCCACAGACCCTGACAAAGTTGCCTAAGTATTTAAATACCTGTTGCTTTTCCTTTAAGCACACATCGTGATACTTTCCACTGACAATGTCTTTGACTTTAAAATAAATTTCCATAGATTAAAATATGAGAGGAGTGATTTCAAAATGTTTAAAAACATTTAACATACATTTCCCCAGTTTCCCTCTAGACATTTTAATTTTTATTTCCTGAAGTCATGAGTTATGCACGTCAGATTCATTATTAATAATGGGGAAAGCTGCATTAGAATCACCAGGTCCTACCCAATTTGTTTAACAACTATATCACATTCAGAACTCACTCACACTTTAAATGTATCCTGCAAGCCAATACCTATATAAGCAAGTATAATTTGCCATCTTTAACGTAATGACAATCTGTATCACAAAACAAGGTGACTCTATTGGTTAAAAGCACTGTCACCTGTGTGCTTTTTTTGAATGTAGCTCTCAAAGCTCAGGCTGCCCTTGTCCTTGTCAAGGTGACAGTTATCCCACTATGTTTCCCAAGCTATGTTTTCGCTTGTGTTTTGGTCGCTATGCCTGGGATGCCCACTCCGTGCCCCTACATCCTAGGTCCTGGGCTCCAGGTGCTGATCCCACCCAGCCTCTGAATCCCCTTCTAAGTGTGGTTGGAGCACTCAGGACTCAGGCCATACAACGAAGTTCCAGGGCTCCTGCTGGGACAAGATGACAGCAGGGACCTGGCTGTCCCACTTCCGCACTGCCTGGGGCTGGGGTGGCAGAGGAAGGCAAATGCTGAGGGCCTGGTGCCACGGGTGAGTCCCCTCTCAGGGCTTCATGGCACTTGTGTTTCTACAGGAATAAGCATTTGAGGCAGCCAAAAAGGCTGATAATATCACCACTTCTTTTCAGTATTTGTAAGACTTTTCCTCCAGCTTAAAAGCTGTCTACACAAATTTAACAGTCTGCATCTCGTGCTGAAAAATATTCCTTTTTCTCTTGAAAGTTAGACCCACACTGTCATACACACTGATGGCATGGCAGTTGATTTTTAATAAAAATATCAAAATAGATCGAAGTTTGCTAGAAAATGAAAAGAAAACTAAAGCTAAGGTGTCAGTATTAATTTCTGACAGAGAAAGAGTCAAGGAAAAAGAACATGAAGAGGACAGAAAAGTTATTTCATATTGGAAACACAGACTTCACAATCAAATTTGATCACCACAAGCAGATATTAAAATATACTTCTATTTTGATTGATAGAAGTAGTGATTTGAGTGTCAGTATTGTTAGATGTTATTTGTCTGTTGTGACAATAAAAGACCAGCTAATTAATTCCTTTACTCCTAGATACTTACACAAAGACACTCTAAGCTGACACATTATATCTTACTGAAAGCATATGTTATAAAATTATTTCTGAAAGACAACGAACTTCAAATGTTTCAAACATATACAAGTCAATATGCTTAACAACCATGAGTAAAAATAGCTATTACTCAATGACTCTGTATGAGATGAAATGAATTTATATAAAATTTACATAAAATCTTTTCTGAAACACAGTCTCACTTTGCAGCCCAGGCTGGTCTTGAACTTGTAGCAATCCTCCTACTTCAGCCTCCTGAGTGCTGGCATTACAGGCGTGTGCCACCACTCCTGGCCTAATAGCTTTTTCTCTAAAAGTGATCTCTGAAATATAGCTTCTTTGGTCAGGGTAGAGAGGAAGTGGCTGAGTCCGCTGTGTAGACCATGAATCAGGTGAGGATGAGGAGAGGGATACAAAGACTGGCCCGTGATGTTAAACTTAGGCAAGGCTGATGGAGTCCACCATTGTGTCAGTTCGTTTCCTCACAGCAGCATTAGGTTGATAGGAGTCGCTGCATGTTCTCAGCCTTGCACTGGAGGAGCCCTGCGGCACTGTGGGTGGATCCCAGTAGAGCTCCTGAGGTTCCTGAGGTTCCCCTGGGAGCACAGGGGTTGACACCCCAGACCAGGACCCAGGCCAGCAAGACAGTCTGTCCTTCCCTGTACATTGTCCTATGTGTAGGCTGCCACAGAGCAAAGACAAGCAGAACCAATGGCTTTAGTAGAACATCTTGATGCTGATTGCTCTTATGGGATCCAAAGATCTGGACCAGGGCCCTGCGTTTCACCAGACCACAGGGCCACATCCCCAGACACAGAGGAGCATGGGCCCCACTGCAGGGTCTGGGCAGTGATGTGTGCTCTGTGCATGCCGTTCTGCTCCATTGCTAGGGTTCCTGCCTGAGCTCCTCACCTGTTGGCTCAGTGCACAGGAGATGCTCACAGATTCAAGGGCCCTGCGGGGTCCAGTACAGTTTGAGGTCCAGACTGTGCCTGCCTTTCAGTCATCCTCAGACCACTCTCCTCTCCAGATTCCATAAAACCAGTCTCTGGGAGCAGAGAAGTCAGAAACAAAGACCCACACACACTGACAGCAGACAGACAAGTCCCCCCGGGGTCCCCACCTCTCTGCCTTCCTCTCTAGCCCTTCTCTCCTCCACTTCCTTCCGTAGTTCTCTCATTCTGGGGAAGGGAAGTGAACATGATTAAGGTGTATTACGCATATCTACCAGTGCCTTCAGATGAATATGATTACCGAGCATCATGAACACAGAAAAGAAAGCTTAAAGTTGCTACTTTGCAGGGTAACAAATCATGTAGACTCGTTTGATGCCTTAAGAACAATTTTAAGTAGAAGTTTGAATTATAAGAAGTATCCAATGCAGATCCCCCACCCCTAAGAAAACTTGTGATTTGATTTAGTTTGCCCCCTCCAGTCTGACATATCTGACTTACAGCCCTGTGAATATCAAAACTGTATCTGATTCAAACCATTGTTTGCACTGGTATCTAACTGTACCCATTCCTTTCAAAATTTAAATTAAGAGAAACATTAAAAGCTTTGTCCTAAGTAAGTTAAGCTGCTTTGATTCTCCAAAGAAAAATGTCCCATTTCTAATGGTGGTTCTCCTGTTCAATGATTATGGCTCATTTTTTTTTTAATTTTTAATTTTTATTTTTTATTTATTTATTTTTGGTACCGGGGATGGAACTCACAACTTCACGCTTAGCCAGACAGGTGCTTATACTCCTGAGCTAAATCTCCAGACCATGGTTGTATCTCATTTTAAATTCTATTTCTTTAATTAAGAATCAGTCTAACAGTTTTTCAAAATATGTATTAGACATTTTATAAAAATGTTTACATATGGATGTCAGCTAAATGAGTGACCTCTGACCTTCTGTAATGATCATCACTATGGAAACCTGCTGACATCACAGTCTATTAGAGCTTTGGGACTGCAGTCAGCCCTGAAGCTGCCACGCACTGGGGCAAGTAGAAGTAAAGGAGCTTCCGCCCAGAATTTCTCTGCTGCTCCCTATTTCTAACAGCAGCTCACACTAAGGAGAATGTGAGGGAAACTTGCTATCTCTGTTTCTGCAATGCATTTGTCTGAATGCTGACTTCAAGTGAAAAGTAACTGTGTTCTCTGGGTTCAAAATGTGCGCAAATTTTACTAAAACTAATGATTTTATTTACTTTATTAATTTCGCTGGACAAAGAAAAAATTAAGTAGGCTATCAGATCTGTATTTTGAACTAGATCTTGTTGCAGTGCATTAGCAGGAAGGAATCTGGGAGTAAAAAGGCAGACAAACACAAAGATAAATGTTGTGTCAAGCTAAAGAGAGAGACAAGCACTGTGTGAGCTCACTCATTCATGGAATCAGAATCTGATTTTGTGGATGTAGAGGCTGGAATGGTGGCTGCCGGAGACTGGGAAGTTTGGGACAGAGGGCTTGGGAACATTTTGGTCACAGTTAAACAGAGGAATGAGTCCAAAGAGATCTATTCTACAGCATGGTGACCATAGCTAGCAATAAACGTGAAGAGTGGATGTGAAATCATCTCACGAGAGCAAAAAATGCTATGCTCATTAGATTTAGTCACTGTGCATAGGTGTGCGTATAACGTACCAGTTTTATATGAAAAATAGACATGATATCTATCAATTTAAAAACAAATAATAAATTTAAAATGAGAAAATAAACACAAGTGAAACCCTTAATGAAATAAAAATTGGAAAAGCTCTCTAAACCCTATTGCTCAGTTGGTGAATAAATGTCTACTCCTTTCTCTATGTAAGTATGTATATCAGAATATAGATGCTGTTTAGTTTCTTACACGACAAATGATTGACCATCTTATATACTTTACCATTAATTAATGATATGCTTTCCATACACAGTTGATGTACATAGACCATAAGATGTGTGGGATCATTCTCTCTCTGCCTCCTTCCCATCCTCCCTCCTTTCCTTTCCTCTTTTTTAGAACTGTAAGTTCGTAAGTAAGACTATCATGTTAGTCAGGACAGTGTATTGCGCTATCATGCATCATAAAGATGTTACTTGCTTAGTTTGTCTTTCACCCACACGTAGAAGAATCTCAGTAGGGTTTTGCAATTTCATACTATTCCTGTTCCCGCCTATTGTTCTTCACAATACGGTCCATTAAGAAAGTTCATTGAGATTCAAAACTACACAAATGGCAAACAAGTGCCAAAAGACTTTGCAACAACTGTGAAAACTGAGAAGGAGCAGGGATCACCTGACACTGTTCTCTCCACCAATAATCTTCCCCGACTCAGGCCTACTGCATCTTTACATGTAATGCATTCTGGTTGTGCTAGACCCCTTTTCGTTGCCAAAATACCTGTATTGGATAACTCAGACTCAGGCAGCTTTCTCACATGCTCTGAACTGTTCCTCACCCTCCTTTGTGGCGGCCCCTCTCTTCCCCTGCACTGACAGGAGCACCAGGCGACCCCAAAAAACAGAATCCAGGGATCCCTGCTGACTCTGCCTGCTCTGTGGTCGTCTAGCCTCTTTCTTTCCTGAGACCTCTGGTTCTGTTCATTTCTGCTCAGCAAATGGATTCACAACCACAGGCTTTAAGAAGCTTCTCTGATTCTCCATACTAAAAGGACACCACTTTAAAAAGTGAATCCTGCGTAGAGTGCCTTCTGCAAGGCTTAGCTGAGCTTACCTGTCACCACCTCTCCACCCACACCACCCCAGCCTCAGAACCCTGACCTCATCTGCCACCCACCTCCCCACCCACACCACCCTGGCTTCAGGTCACTGGATCTGACCTGCCACCCACCTTCCCGGCCACACCACCAGAACCTCGGGTCCCTAGACCTCAGCTGTTACCCACCACCCCACTCACACCATCCTGGCCTCAGGGCCCCTGCAGGCAGGAAGCTTGGCTTAGGAATGTGGACCCAGTTTCTGTCCCTGTTGGCTTGAGTTGACTGAGAGCCCCATGAAGACTATGATGTATGTTTTGTGGGGTCATCTCTTCTCTTTCCAGCCCTCTACAGTCTGTAGATTGTTCCAATCTTTCCTGTATCTCAGTTCAACTCCCAACAGCCAAAGGGATGTGGCTCCCTGAATAACCACACCAGGCTGACATTGCTAGCAGGTAGAGCCTGCTTGGGGCACTGTACACACAGACTTCTGTGAGGGCCTGAATGCTTGGGTTTCCCTTACCAGTGCCCCAAATGATAGTATTTGGAGGTAGAACCTTTACAGGACTGACTCATTGACTGATTGTGGCAGTGGGGATTAAACCTTCACATGGAGCTACACTTCCAGCTCTTTTTGAATGCTTTTGATTATGAGACACGGTCTTACTAAGGTTTCCACAGTGCTAGAGTCACAGGTTTCACCCTGATGCTTGGCTCACAGGGACTAGGGTTGAATGAAGTCCGTTTGTAACAAGAGAGGGACACAAAGCCCGTCTTTCTCTTTCTGTCCTGCTCCTTCTCCCACAGTATCTGTCTGTCTCTGTCTTTCTTCCTCTCTCTCTACCTCTGGACACACAGGAAAGTACATGTGAGGACTCCACAAGAAGGCAGATGTCTCAAAATCAGGAAAAGAGCCCTTTCCAGGAGCCACACTGGCCATGGCTGGACCTGGCTGTCTGCAGGGAGGGCCGCGCTATATGTGACGACTGCCCCGGCCTGGATCAGCCTGAGCAGACACAGAGGCCTTGACAGGTTTTATATGATTTATCCTGGTGTCTACAGTGATGCTCATACCCATGTACCACACAGACTTGGCCGTCACTACATGTGACTAAGAGAACCAGAGTTAAAGAGTCCTCAGTAATTGTTGATAACCTTGTACTCTCTTTTACATCATGTGCTATGTCTATCCTTAGTTTTGACTGACAGCTTTGCTTTGCCATATTTGACTTTATTCTCTCCCCCCCCCCCAAAAAAGTAATAAGAACTAAGGAGTAATAAAACCCAAAATGTGTAAATTTTGTTGTAAAAAAGAGAGGGAAAAAAAAAAGAGCTCTAAAGGATACAACAGCAAGTGTGTTTAGGGGTGTTAAATAGCTGACCATATTAATGTTTTTGGTTGGATCATTGAACACAACTGTTTGCAGTCTCACTGTTTGAATGTCCACTTTGTATTCTTTGTATTCTTTGATACTGTGATTTGAGCAACTATTTCTTAGATGATAATATGTAATCTATTAACTGGTGATTTCTTACTGTTTTTTTTTTTTTTTTTTTTAGTTCTGTATTACTTGTACCCTTCATACCGCTTTGTTTTCTTTTGTGTTTTTCTCTTTTTCCTTTTAAATAAAATTAAAAAAAGAGTCCTCAGTAATCAACATTTTAATGTAAGCTAATTAAAAGATAAAATTTTATCACATATCCAATATACCTTACTATGAATACAGAGCTGTGCTGTTATTAATATTTCAGAAATATTTATGATAATGGAAGGCCTTGGTGAATGCTTCCAATGCAACTTTAAATACTCAGATCATGAAATAAAAATTGAATTAAGACCAAATTTGTTTTAAAGATTAGGTTTTTTTGACTGCAATAATCACAGATATTAGGAGAAATGCTTACTTGAGCTGGTTTCTTACAATAAAAACCTCTCAGCCTGTTCACCGGAAGAACCCACAGAACACTGAGCAAGGGAAGAAAAAGAGAAGATGGGAGTGGGGGTGGCCAGGTGCCCCAGGAGGCCAGCAGGGCCAATGGCTGTGGGTCCCCTCAAGTTCCCACCCAAGTTGCACCTCTGCAGTCAGACTGGCTCTCAGTTTCCCTCTGGTCTCTCCAGAGCCTCAGAGTCAACAGTGACTTTATTCCAAGACAGGACCACAGCTGCCCCTCTGCATGAGGCCTCTGCTCTGTGGCACGTCTGCACTGCTGCCCGCTGCTGCCAGGAGGTCCGGCTCCTGCTCCCGTGCTGGGCAGAGGCCTGCAGGCCTAGGTGGCTCCCTCTCCTCACACCCACCTTGGCCTCTATGTATTCTGTGCAACACTGGAAACTGAACCAGGCCTCCCTAATGAGCCACACCCCAGCCCTTTAGCTGCAAACCAGAAATCCATAACCCAAGTGCCCCGACCCCACCAAGTAACACTTAGGGAACTGTGTCTGGTGCAACCAAAGTGCAAGGACACTCACCCTTCATTTGGTGCAAGATGGAAGACTAATTCTCAGTGGTTAGTAGAGCTGCAGCTCATTGGTCATACACAGAAGTAAATCTGCTGCCTCTGTGCTTTAACAGCGAAGATCCAGCAACCTGCCCTGAAGTTTTAGCCTCGACATTCATTGTGTGAAAAATTACCTGTTTAGACTTTCAATTGGATTTACATGTACTATAAAACTATAAAAAATTAAAAATACTACTGCGGTTAATACAAACCAGGTATATACAACTAAAGAAAGAGGTGAGAGGAGAGACTGAACTCCATGCAATATCAAGGCTCATAAACTTCCCCAAAATATTGTGGTGCCAATCTGTGGTACCTTTACACCTTGATTAGTTCATGAGGCAGCAACAATTTCTGCAAATAAATAGATAGTTTCTGGCTGTCAGGAGTAGAGCCAAGCCCTGCCAATACCCTGACTGACATTTCTTGCTTAGGTTGGAATACAATTTTCAAAATGGCAGTAAATTTCATTTACTGGATATGGTGTCAATTAGTAACCTCTGAAAATATTTTTAAGTACACATAAGTTGTGAAGTTTTGTATGGTAAACATGAAACAAATGTTTCTCCTTCCTGGTCACATGTTAAATGTATCACATATTTTGGAATTCGTAAAATACAGATTTTTAAAACATTTAGGGTTTGTGTCTAGACGTCCCCAAAGCTGCACATGATTACACTGAGGTGCTAGAATCTAGAGTATGTGATGCTGGGATGTGAGATTTGAGTGCGGGCAGCCTGCGCTGAGTCCTCAGGACAGGAAGAGGCTGTGTACCCCTCTGTAGCTTTGCCACTTTCTTCCTACCGTGACCTGTTCTCCATGAGGCCCCCCAGTCATGGAGCCAGAAGTTAGGGACTGAAACCTCCTCAAACCCGCCCTTCACTTGTGGGTGTCGGATATTTTGTCTTAGCAGTGACAGAAAAGTGGCTAAGACAGCAAGGCAATTTGTATGTCCACTAGCAGGGTTGACATTTTCTCCAAGGTACACACAGATCAGGACATGACACTGTATCCCATGTTTATACAGATATTACCAGTCAGCTAAAAATGAAGACAAAAGGAAAAAGTTGGACACAGTGCACTTTCTGATTTCAAATTATAATACAAAGCTGCAGTAATAACAGTGTGGTATTAGTAAACCACAGACACACAAATTGGTGAGACAAAATACAGAAATAAACTGAAGGATGTACATCAGTTAATTTTCAAGAATGATATTAGAACAAAATCAGGTAAAGTGTTCTCAATCTATGACGCTGGGCAAAATAGCTGTCTGTATGTGAAATAACTGAGTTATTCTCCTTTTGTACCATACCTGAAAGTCAATGCAAATGACGTAAGATCAAAACGCAATACCTCAAATTTCACAGATGCTTGAAGACAACACCAAAGCCATGGTGGTGGGAAACATTCTGTTTTGGGAGCATCACTTCAAAGATCAAGGAACAAGAATAAAAACTGAATGAGTCCCTTTCTTTCTCCCAAAGGCCAAAGAACCAGGCACGTGGCCCAGCAGGTTCCACACACCCCCTGACCGCCTCCTGCTGGGGTGGACAGGGGAGAGCTGACCTCTGGGGGACCTAGTTCAGTCCACAGTGGGGTGGTGAGGGACAGAGAGCATTTGCCAGGACCCCCAAGTCCGCAGGAAGGAGAGCAGACTCAGAGAATTCCATTCCTGGGGAGAGGAAAGTAAAGGAGAACCGCCTTCCAGCTGTGCCTGCCGAGGGGCTGCCAAGGTACCTGGGTTGAGGGCCCTGAGGAGGAAGTCTGTGTGAATCTAGTCTCCGAGGTATCCGACTCTCCCTCCATCCCCCACTGTGCCTTCCCTGACTGCTTCACTCTTGGGACTGAACCCAGGGATTCACCCTGAGGGACAGCCCCAGCCCAGAGCTGTTGCTAAATCACCACTTGCCAGGTTGGGCTTGGACGTGTCTTCCTGCCTCAGTTGTAGCCCCGAGCAATGCTCAGCCTTCAGGAAGGCTGTGCCACTGAACCCTGCTTGTGACCTTCATTTTCCCAGGAAGCTGGAGTTAAAAGGTTCCATAGGACAGCATCACTGGGGCCAGGGATGTCCCGCCTCTGGTGAGTTTCAGTGGCCTGCATCTCATCGTGCACCTCTCCAGATCTTTATGTCACCAAGCACACTGAGGGCTACGTCAGGTCTAATTCTGGCATAAATTTCATCCCATGGTACCCACAGCGTTCTCTTCCTCCCTCCCCTATCTACCCTGCAGTGACACTAGCCTACTGGGAAATTTCAGACAGACTCCATTCCTTCTCATGCTCCCAATCTATGGCAAATTGGCCACGGTTCTCTCCACGTGCTTTGACACAGTGCAGGTGACAAAGCAGCCTTGGTGCGTAGGAGGGAACAAGCAGAGCTTGTGAAATTCCCTCAGGATAAGAACGTGGTACTTTTCCGTTGGCAGAACAAGACAGATGCTGTCAAGAGGGGGAAATCTGTCAACCCTGGGATGGCCAGGTGATGTGCTTGGTGTTGGGGTGCACCAAACTGTCTTCCTGGACACGGGTGTGTGTCCCTCTCCTGATCCCAGGAAGGGAACATATCCCCCATCAGGATCAGACACCCAACCCCGTCCCTCCTCTCCTGCTGTCTACATGGGTCTGGGGCTGCTCCTCACACTCTGAAGGGAGCCCCGATAGGAGCCTGGAGAAGGTAGGACCTGGAAGGTGCCACCAGGAGTGCTCTGCACCACCCCGGCCCTGCTGGGTGGACAGCCCTGCTCTTCCAGCCTCTGGGGACACTGTGATGACCTTACCACGCTCCCAGGAGTGTGTACTTCCAGCCAGCTCTTCCTCCCCCGTAACCCTGGCCGCACACTTCCTGATGCCCACCTCCCTGTCCCTTTCACACGGAGGGAGACGTGCGCTCCTGACAGCTGCCCAGGACTCCTTTGCCTCTCTTCTCCCCTCCAGAGTGGACAATGCCTCTTTGCATTCTGAAGAGTTTCACTCTTCTTAGTGCAAACAGATGACTGCTGGAAAAACAGCCCTGTCCAGAGCATCCCTGCATCCTCACGCTTCCCTCCCAGAAGCCACAGACACGTTTAAATAGTGGTATTTCCCCCTGGCATCCAGCCCTGCTGTGCAGAGTAGCTGTATTCCCTGCCTCTGTTATTTCATTTTTGTATGTGACTGGTTTTGCTGCTAGAAATAACACGTGGGGTCCCCTACGTCTAACGTTCCCTATGGACCCTGCCTCTGACCCAGTGGCCGGGGGCTGTGTGTGAACACAAACACAGATCGCCTTACAGCTGGACCCGCTCTCTCACTCACACCACTGGCTGCCGGATGTCCAGGGGCCGTCTTTCCTTCTGTGCATCTCAGAGTCCACAATAGGTGCAAACCGCTACTGACTGCCCAGATCTGGGTTTGCTGAGAGACAATTACACAGGCCCAGACAAAATGTGCTTTCTGATTTTGCTCTTCTTTCAGTGCATTTTAATCTGAAACTTTTAACAAAAAATCAAAAACACAGATTTCTAGATGTCCTGGGGCCACTGTGAAGTTGAGCAGAGCTGCTGTTATGGGACTTTAAATAACTGTCCCATGGGGCTGGTGACATAGCTCAGCAGCACAGCACCTGCCTGAGAAGCCCAAGCAAGGTCCTGAGTTCAATTCCTGGTATCTAAATCTGTCATTCGCAATCCATAACTTCACTTCTGCTGAGGTTCTGTTGTTGCTTCATTTCATTTAGCCAGTTACATTCTGGAAGTGATTCTGTAAAGGTTTTATCTGCATGCTGTAGTGCAGAATTGACTTTGTGACACGATTGCTAAACACCTTTCTATCAACCAGGCATGGACTAGAGAAGCGTCCTCCTGTATTTACCCGGATGATTGACAAAATTCAGAAAAGAATGCAGAGAAGCACAAAGCTGGCTTCTCCCTTCCAGAAGCTACCTTTGTGCACATGCGCATCCTCAGTCTCCCCTTTGGCTGAGTTTTGCAATCTGCTACTGACCCATCACCCCCATATTGTGCCTTTCTCACTCTTCCCTGCAAAGGCCACGCTGAGGTGATTTGTTCTTCACTGGTCTCTAGTCCTTCCCTGGGAACCGTCCATCACCTTCAGTGATTGTTCCACATCCACAGTAAACAGAGTCTCCGTCTAACTTTTCAAAGTGCAGTCATTATTTGTCAAACTTTCGAAAGCTCACGGAGCGCTAGTTTCCAAGTCTCCTCCAGTACATTCATGAACATGTGCCCTGCACTTGCACATTTTCTGAGTAACTTGGATGACAACGTCTGCTTTAGTAGACATTCAAGTTAGCTACCTGTGTTTCTAGAATCTCCTTAACTAGCCCACGCTGCAAAATCATTCTTGTCAGTGTTTGTAATATTTCTCTCCACTGAGGATCATTTCCAAATGCTCATTCTCATTTTCCCTCACTGTCACCAAGTGTCAAACCCTGGCTTTGCTGAGACCATCTGGAAACAGCCCCATTTCACCTGGCCCACCCTGGGGTCCGCTGATGAGTTAAATGTAGATTAGACTGGAAAAGCACTGCCTTAGGGTTAGAAGGCACACTGTTTCCAATACCCTCAGGAAGACTGAGAGTGAGCCTTAGATACCCACCCAGGGAATCCTGACCGTGCGTCTTGAGAGCCAAGTACGTTCTTTAAACTTACAAAAGTCTCTTTCACAGCGTGGCGTAACAATAAGAAAACTACACAGACTTGTGTCTGCTGAAAATATGCCAGTGGAGAAAATGCAACCCTTTGTCATTGCTATTACTGGTAAATACAGAGCCGATATAGGGTGTGAGGACAGGGAAGAGGCAGGGTAGTGGACCGCTGGGAACTGCAGGGAGGCCAGGTCATCAGGGAAGCACCCTCCCCGACCTGGCCTGTGCTCCTGACCAGTGGCCAGGAAGCAGCTCTTAGCTAGCAATCAAGGGAGATTAATAACTAAATCCTAAAAGCAGGGGGGAGGGAGTGGGCTCATTTTTGTACATTTTTTATAGTTCTTTTGCAATTCATGTCTTTGAAGAATGAGGAAAACCACTGTTAACAATAGTTCAGCACATTCTGAGACATCAGAAGATAACATAATAAAAATAGTTTTCATGACAGTATCTATTACTGTTCACTTTAAATTAATGGCTAGTTCATAATTAATAATATTTTAAAAACTAGTTACCTCATTAGTGGAAATGTATTTTAATTTCAAAGACATTTAAACTGTTTAAAGAGAAGAGCTTTTTAATTGTATATTCCTTATAAGATAATCACTTTTCTAAAATATTGCAGCATCGTTGATTTTGAATTCTGAGACCTCTGTAAATCTGTTTAACTCAGGACTGTTCTCCTGGGCTGCGGTGGTGGTACTCAGCTTCTTCTCCGGATTGCCGGGGAACAGCAAGGCGCTGCCAGGGACAGGGGTGCAGCTTGCGACCCTCTCCTCAGCAGCGACTGCTCAGTGTGAGCTCCCCTGGTGGGGAGCCGGTACCCTTCAATTTTCCGAGTGAGGGTGGAAAGGAAGAGTGAAAGAATCTCAGGATTCAGCGTGAGTGCGCATCGGTGTTTGTGCACATGGGCAGGGTGTGTCCTCGAGCTACGGGAAACTGTGTGACTGTGAGTGTCTTCCTGTTCCTGGTGATGCGGTAAAACCCTACCAAGCCTCCCAGGCCTCCTGGTGGAGGCAACCTGCCCTCCTCAGAAGGTGAAGGCATAGGCTCCCTGACCTGAGGGCTCCTCTGGGCTGTGCTTGGAGTAGAAGTCAAATCCCACCTCCCGCTGTGAATTGTGCCTGTCCCCACCGCACCAGCCCATCTCCCAGGGCAGGCAGGGCTTCCAGCAGGGTTCCTGGTCAGCCTGCAAGGTGGCAGTGAAGGCCAGTCCTGGATCTGGGGCAGGGTCAGTGCTTGGCAGGCAATTCTCCATGCAGGATGGGTTTGCAGTAGAACCCAGCAGGGCGAAGGGCACCTGTGCTGCCTGGATTTTTCTTTCTCCCTCACTCATTCCTCCTCAGGGAAGGGCCAGGCTTCATGGAGATGGAGCAGGAGACCCTGGGCTCTGTCTCCGAGCAGTGGACGGGACTTCCCACTCCCGGTCACAGGGACATGAGGGACATGGTGACCATTTGCCCACAGACCCACGCCCTCTCCATCATCAGCTCCGATTTCGGTGAAGCTGGCGTTTTGTTTTCCATGTTTATGGTTGTTAATAATCTGGAGATTTAACCTAGGGCTGTATGCCCGTGTGCTGAGCTTCTGCTCTGCCGCTGAGCTGCGCCCGCAGGAGCTTATTTAGAGGAGGTGATTGGGCAGAAATGGCCTTCCGATTGCTGCTGCCAGGCTGGGCAGCGCTGTCCAGCAGGGCAGAGCTGGGCAGGGGGCCCTGCTGACCATGGCCTGGACCCGGAGCCACACCAACCACCGGCTCATTTCCCTGCACAAGCAGATAAAAGTCCACCTTTCCTTAGTGTGACTCCAGCTAGTTTAAATATTCTGCAGCAAAGAGTTCTGTCTAAATAGTTTCACCAAAAGAAATGCAGGCGACAGAACATGAAACTGGCCATGTGGGAAGGAATTCCTCAATTCCCAGCTGACACAGTGCAGATCTGTGCTGTGTGGCAGGAAACAGCCACACAAACTGTTGCCCACTTGCTGGGGACCACGGGCTGGCCAGGCACTGGGTGTCACATGAGGAGCCGCTTTTCCTGCAGCAACATACTGAGAAAGGATTCACAGAGTGCACGTTCAGCCACTTTACACAGAAAACTCGCAGTCTAACAAATATTTTCACAGCCCAATCACGGCCATAATCTACTCTAAGAACTTGCCATCACTGCTCAAATCCTCACATCTTTAAGCAATCACATGCCAGCCACGTCCCCTCTGCACCTGTCAGCCCAGCCCTGGACAGCCAGAAATTTACCTCTCACGCCAGCCTGCTCGCCCCAGGCATTCCAGTAAGCAGGAACAGGGACCCTCAGTTCTTCATTCCTCAGGGTGTCTAATGTGGAATAATTACTATAATTACTCACTCACTTGTTCATTTATGGACATTCTTGTTGCTTCACTGTCCGTTGTAAATAGTGCTGCCAAAAAGAGTAATTTATAAATGACATGGACATGGATTTTAGTTCTTTTGATTAGGCACAGTGAGACATATCTATAATTCTGGTTATTCTAGAGACTGACGAGGAGGATTATGAGTTCAAGGACAGCTGGTTAATTTAAAGAGACCTTGGCTCAAAATAAAAATGAAGTTTAAGAGTCAGATCTGTAGCTAGGGGCAGACGTTTGCCTTGATGCACGAAGATTGCATCTCTAGTAGAAAGAACAGAAGGGAAAGAGATAGTGTAGGAGAGAGAGAGAAAGAAAGAGAAAGACAGAAAGAGAGAGAGAGAGAGAGAGAGAGAGAGAGAGAGAGAGGACATCACTTTTCTTGAGTGTAACCAGGAGTGGAGCAGCTTTGTCACAGTGTAACTTTTTGCTTAACCTCTGAGAATTGCCAACCTGTCTTTTCATAAAAGGCTGTGACATGACACTTCCTCATTCACGACATAAGCGGATTTCCATTTCCCACTTCCCCCCAACAGTTGAGGTTATCCCAGTGCTCTGTGTGGCCATCACCATGCATGTGATACATACTTCATGGTCCTGACTTGGGTTCCCTCCCCGCTAATGGTGAGCCTCTTGTTCATGTGCTTGTTGGACTCTGGCTGTCTTCCCAGGAGAAATCTGCACTCAGATCTTCTGCCCACATTTTAATGCCTTCAGCTTGTAATGCCGTAAGAGCCATGTGTGTGTTCAGGTGATGCATGTGAAAATTTAAAAGATTGAAACATGAAAACAACAACAACACAACAACAACAAAGCAAGGAGACGAGAGAGAAAAATTTCAGCTGAAAAACAGACAGAAAAAGAGAAGGAAAGTAAAAACTGAGGCCAAGGAGGTGGTGAACGCTGGCATCTGCTCCCTGAATGCCTGGCTGCAGAGCCAAGTTCTCTCTAGTCGTGTGGGTGTGCAGTTTGGGGGAGGGGGACGAATACTTACATACAAATAACTGTAGTTTGTATCATCGGATTTTTTTTTTTTTTTGTGCTAGTGTTTTAGGTTTTTTTTTTTTTTTCTTCCTTTTTGGTTGTTGTTTGCAGTGTTATAAATTATTGCACACAATCTCAAGTCAGTTCCTGAGAAATGACAGGAAATAGAGACATTGATATTTTGCTAAGGGAAGAGAGCCATGTGAGGGGGGAGAGAGGAAGACGAGTTCTGTCCATGCACTGACTCCCTGCGAAGTAAGCACTCACTACGCACCACAAAGAGGACCAATTATAAAAAGAAAACACAGCCAGTCAGCATGCCCCAAGGTGGTGCTATGGAGAGCTCTGATGTCTATGGGACTTTGGGGATGTAGAGACCCACAGCTCCACTCTCCAGTAAGACCCATCCCTGTCGAGCACAGTCCACAGAGGAGCAGCCTGGGAACACAGAGGCTCCGTCCTCACTCTGTCAGGACTTCAGAAGTCAGAGCTGTATGGAGCTGGTTCTGGGGTGGACAGTCAGTGAGTGGCCAAGACAGAATAAAGCTCGCCTCCCAAGACAGAGATCCCTGTTGAAATAATCCCTGTGCATCTTCTATATTCCTGCTTCCCTGAGAGAAACCTCAACCAAAAAGAAAAAGCAAATAATACTTTTCATCAAGTCTAAACAGAATTTTCTAGTGCTTGCAAACAAAATCTCCTTAGTACTGCATTCCCAGGGAACAGTTTCGGGGAGCTGACTGACAGACCCCGAGAGCTTTTGCCAGGTTTGCTCTCCCAGTCGTGGGTGGAGGTGCCAGGCTGGACACTGGGTGTGGGCTCCTCACACTGTGAGTCACAAGCAACAGGTTTTGTTTTTGTTTAACTTTGGTCTTAATGGCAACTCCACCATCTTCTATCTATACTGCACGCCTCCAGGTTTCAGGAGGTGAAATTATTGTCTCTATTTGTTAGATCATGAAGGGTGGCATTAGGAACTGAAGAATACCAGAATACCTAGCACCCAGAGGGAAGCACATACAGGCATGCAGGGTGTTTCTCTCTGCAGTCAGGATACCTGGGATACATGGCTGCAGTCTCAGGTAGGGGTTTTGGGGAGCTCCCTCCCCTTTCTCCTGAAGGAAATTTTACAGAAGTAATGAGAGACATCCCCAGAGAGCAAAACTGGCTAGAAGGTGAAGGAGGAAGAGTGGACCTGTGAGGGCACCTAAAAGAAAGAGGGGAGACCCAGGGTGGGTAGGGGACAGGTATGGGACAGGAGCACACGGGGCGGGGCCTCATGGGGATGGGGAAGTGGGCCCAGCATAGGTGTGAGCGCTACAAGGTGGACTCAGGCCCAGCTGATTGCTACATCCAGGGAAAATGCCTCGTTAGAAATGAAGAACAGTAACTCATAGCGCATTATACAGTGACCACAGAAAAGCCAATTCAAAGCAAAGTTTGACTTAAATTGTAACAAATGGTAGAGAAGTTTCACATGTGAACTGCAACTTAATAGAATGATATTTTCCCCCTATGGAAAAATATTAATTGGTAATATATACAGTGTAGCAGTCTAAAGTAGCAAAAGACGCATATTCTTTAGATAAGTGATGTTATTAAGAAAAGGTAAAGCAGGGCTTCTCAGTGCCACAAAGTAGATGGGACATGCAGGTGCCCTGCCGGACAGTCAGGAAGAGTTGAGGGAAGGGAGGGTGGCTGTGAAGGTCCCGTGTCTCGCACTTAAGCAGATGGAACTTGGCCCCGTGATTTCTGGAGCAGTAGACTAAGGAGGAGAAGCAGGAAGGAGTTGATTTGGTGACTGTGTGAAAGATCTTGGAGCTTTGAAGGCGATGAGTAGAGTAGAGGGTTGGAAAATGTTATTCAGTAGACCAGCAAGACAATTTGGCTCGGCTCAATTAAGGCAAAAGTCACTGGAAGTTGATTACAATTGAAGGTAATTAACAAGTGTGATTGACGAATGGTACCTTCAGACAGAATCTGTGGTTTAATAGGGATGCCAGAAAATGTTTAGAAATAGCAGCAACTTTCATTGGTTGAGTCAGAGACAGGAGCAGCCCAGCTGAGGAGCCTAAGAAGGAGAGGTCACCATCCAGGGCAGTGAGAGGGGTGTCACCAAGCTAAGAACAGCACAGGGAACCATGCTGACCCTGCTGCACCTGGGCCCAGGAGGCATTTGCTGGAGAACGAAGGAAGGATGGGATCAGCAGGAGCAGGCGACACAGACCAACCCAGGAGAAGCCACGGGGAACTAGGGTGCTGCAGCCCTGAAGCAGGCACTGTCCAGGGCCAGCTGTGGGATGCCTGGGACTGGAACCTGAGACACCTGGACCAGAACCTGAAGGAAGGATGCAGCTAAGGCCATGGCCTGTGGACCTCAGAGGCCAAGCGGAGGAGAATGACACAGTAGATACAAAGGAAAGGACTGTCAGATCCCAACTCTACCAAAAATATCCCCATAAAATCCGATGGTCTCTTTGTAAATTATGGAGCCTTAATGTGCTAAAGTATAATGTAAGCCCAACAAGTAAGGATGGAGTGAGCCTGTGTCTAGAAGCACAGTTTTTTCCCTAAAACGCTGCTGGGATGGATCAATGTCCAAGCCCTTAACCCTTCTGAAAGCTGAGCTCTGAAAGAGAAAGCAAAACTAAGCATCCTTGGGGTCTTGGCTGTTGGAAAAACCTGAGCCCATGGCAGAGTCAGTGGTCACCGGGTGCCCAGGGACAGCCACCAAGTGTAGATTCATCATTCACCAGCCAGTGACGCCATTGGAGTTGCTTAAAAATTAATAGAAATTCATGCAAGGAATGAACTCAACTGAACTCCAGAGAATAGGATCAGACAATTTAAAACACTGGTGCAAATATTTAAAATATAGCCATCCTGTTACAAGCATATATTTCAAGACCAGAAATGTGTGTGTGCACTAAATCAAAATGCTCCCCTTAATACCATTTAACAGCCCATGGATCAAATTGAAACTGCTTAGGCACAATGTGTCTGCTTGGTCTCCAGCACCCAGGTTTAGCTGCAGAGCCCAAGGGAGGGGGGGAGCTCTGCCTTCCCCGAGGGTGACACAGGCCTGCATCTTCAGGGGGAATTGGCTGCTCAGGGAGAGACAGAGCCACAGTGTGAGCCAGTGGCCCTGGAGCCAGGCGCTGAATCTATCCTGCCAGGAGAGGCAGCCCACTGCACACAAACCCGGTAGTTGCAGCCATGGAGGACCGCATCAGGAAGGACTGTGAGGGGACCGGCTGTCCCCTCGAGGTGTGTGTTAGTGTCTGTCAGAGAGCTGTGTACGGGAGGCTGCAGCTGTGAAACCCGGCTCACACTTGGTCACCCAAGAGCCCGCAGGTCCAGCAAGGCCCTCCCTTCTCCTCTTTGAAGCCCTGTCCCACCACTTATCGCCATCCTGCACTTTGGTATTAATGTGAGGGGCGGCACCTTTCTGCAGATCTCTACATTTCTGCTTAGTTGTGAGCAGAGAAAGGGGCGATCCCTATGCAGACTGTGTTTAAGGGGTCCCCTGGAGCAGAGCTGCGAGGCCAGGGCAGCCCCCACTGGGTGAAGTCAGACAGGCGGCTCGGTTAGCTTTCAGTTTCGGGTGCGGTACCACAAACGCGATGCTCTATAAACTGTGTGGTGGGTGTTTAAATAACAAAATGGAGGACAGTGGAGGACACATGGCCACAAACACCTTTCTTGTCACTCACCCTTCTTGTCACTTCCTGCACTTCATCTTCATGATGTCCTTATTTGTGCGGTTGCAGCTGCTTTGGTGTCCCCAGTCAGTGCAAGCTTCCCTGTCATGGTCATTCTGACTTCAGGGAGGAGTCAGGAGTCCCACAGGAGACATAGGGACTGAGGTGGATGAGGACCCAGCGTCCTGTGGCTAAGAGCCCACCTTTCTGTTGGTGGCACTCGGCAGGCAGCAGCATTCACCTCATAAAGACACAAAGAGAGCCTCCAGGACTGCTTCAGAAAGGGGCAGGAAGAGAGGAGATGTGTGTTTAAAGCAGGAGGATGTAGGATAAGGGGGCTGATGGCAGTGTGACTTTTATTATACAGACTCCAAATCCAAACATTGACCGTGTGTTTCGATCACACCTCCCAGTTTATTGAAAAGTCCATTCATCTGGGGCCCAGCACCCTAGCTGGTAGCCTTCCTGCCCTCTGGGAATGCTGTCTTCCCTGTGTCCTAGTGCCCTGTATGCCCACTGCATGCCAGCATCCCTGGATCCCCTGAAGGCGCCAGACGAGAACCCAGGTGAGCACTGGAACCTTCGCTCTGTGGCCCACAGGTCTCATGAGGGCATTCACCTTCCCGGGAAGCTGCTCACAGAGACAGGGAAATCGCAGGTGCACCATGGTCTGGACACCCAGCTCCATCCCTGAATCACAGAAGCCATTGACAGCCAGCTGTTTTCATTTTGTTTAACACCATGTCTGGCTCGGGGCCCAGTGCCTCTCACCGGCCAAATAACTGTGGAGAAGGCAGGTAAAGAAGGCCCTGTCAAGTGACTCCGAGTGCCTGTCTGTCGCGTGCTCCCCACCAAGCTTCTCTGCTGCTCTTGCTTAGCCCGTCCATCAGTGTTGCCACCAGCACAGCTTGGAAGCCCCAGGGGTGAGGCTTGCTTTGGGCTCTTGATGATGATCCAGGACCACAGCGCTGATGGAAGCCCGGGAGCTTGTTCTCCAGTTGTCTTTCACTCAGGGTCCCCTTCCCAGCACAGGTGTGGGGCTGCCACCTTCAGTGGTACGAAAATCAACAGCCGATTCCATGGCCTCTCAGGGCAGCCTTGAGCACCAAGTGTCCTAAGAACACGCTGGTCTTGAAACAGGAGTGATGAGACTCAGAATACGGGCTGTGCCGTGTCCACTCACAAGGCGGTCAGTGCCCACTTGAGCCTGTAAGGGTAGACCTGCTGTACACACTACAGTGAATTGTTTGCTGGTATAGGGATACAGCTGTGTCCATGTCCTGTGAGTCTCTCTGTGTCTGTCATCTGTGTCTATCATCAGAGCACATACCATCTGTGTAGGCATCATTTATCGCTCTATCTACTGTTAAAGTGACTGGTATGACATTGTGTGATTATTTTTCTCCACTGGTTGTATTCTACAGCTGCCAGCCCAACTCGAGAACTGAGGATGCCCTCTCAGGAGAAGCCACATTCGAAGTGTGTCAGATTTGCTGATGGACCACTTTGAGCTGCACAGATTGGAAAATCACCAAGCTCAGGAGGGCAGGAGGACATCTTCCTGGAGCTTCCTACCTGGGTCTAAAAGCAGAACCGTCTGGGACCCACGGACCAAAAGTCCCCTCTTCTGGGGCGGCTGTGTAGCCCTGACAAAGCACTCACCAGGGTGGCCCTGAACAGCAGTGCTACCTGGGGCTACTGGCCAGCCTCCTTTGTTTCCTCCCAGATTTGCTCCCAAGTTTGCAGAAGACAGAAGAGGCCTGCAGGTCTCTCCCCTTTGTTCTGCCCCATCTCTCACAGTGATAAATCTAAGCACCTCAGGCCTGTTTGCCCTGGGATACTCACATCTTCTATGTGAAGGGCTCCCTAGGAGTCTGAGGTGAGCAACACCCACTGATTCTGCACCCATTTATCTCTCACTACTCCCTCTTCTGAGAGTTGCCCTAGGGATGAGCCAGTCCACTCTGCACTGGGCATGGAGGGTACCCTGACTCCTGCATCTGCAGCTCCCTCCTGGGCTGTCCTCTATCCACTCTCCTGCACTTCTGGCATCCACTCAGCCTCTGGATCTGAAAGGAACATGAGGTCATCCTCTGCAGGGCATGGCCCAGGGTGGGATCTGCTGCGCCTGCACTCAGGGGCTCCTATGGGTGGGAACAATCGCGCATGCCCTTCCCAGACCACACACCTAGGAAGGAAGCGCACAAGAAGAATGGGGCCAGGGTGCCTTGCTCACAGGGCCTGGGACACTGCGGGTTCCAGTCACAGTGAGGACTTCCAGCTGCCTCAGCCACCCAGACGGAGCCATCTAGGTTTCCTTTTGCATCTCTGGCTGTTTGTCTGCAGGCAGGAGTGCGACCCTGGGCAGTCCCTGCATATGAACAGCTGCTCTGCTCTGCAGGTCCTGGGCTTTGCAGCCTGGGGCCAGGGGTCCCACTCAGGTGACAGTTCCATCTCAGCTCTTATACTTGTTACCTTCTGTACGATGTAAGGTTTGAGAACTGAACCGTTTGTAAAAAATTACTAGTTCATAATAAGCTGCACATTTGAATTACTCTGACATGCTTTCTTGGGCTTTTTCTCCTATGGCTATTATAAAGCTTACAATACGCTGAGACACTTTAGGGAGTATTCAGGCCGGCGGGAACAGCTTCTGCCGAGTTCCTTCTTTGTAAACATGGAGACATCATGCTTCATCTTACTATGTATGAACACTTGCTTGATGTACTTAATTCAAGTGAATTGAAAAGTACCAGGTATTCACAAACAAACTTAACAAATGTAAGCCATTTCTGAGAATTATCTAATGATCATGTAAAATAATTTATCAAAAATGTAGAATTTAGGAAGAATTTATTCCTTTTTAAATTTTGAGAGGTAAGAAGGAAGAGAACCAAACTCAGGCATAAAAAAAAGACTTCATTTCCAAATTCAGATGCTACATTTTCAGTAAAAGTTTGTGGAAAGAATGACAATAACTGTTCCTGGGAATTTAGTTTTAGACTTTTGCTGTTTTCCTGACAATCAGCGTGCTCCGCTGGGCAGTCCCCAGGAGGGGCATGGCCCGAATGTGTCTGTGGAGACCCAGGAAGCGCTCAGCACCAGGCCAGAGGCCAGATGAGGGATTTCCAAGGGGGAATCAGCAAGGGCAGCTGCTGTGCCATAGATGCTCCAGGGATGCTTGAGAGCCATGCTCCGTATGAGGTTCAGCTTCCTGTCCAGTCTGGTCACTAAGCCCCACTTCACGGAGGAGGCCCACCATTCTCCCCGACCCCTCCCATCCTCACTTCGCCTCCTTTCTTGCCTCTGTCTCTGAATTCATGGTGACCAGCACCTGGACACCTGCCTTAGTCAGGGAACTCACGCTTCCTGACCCCGTCTCCTACCCTGAATGCCACTGGAACCAGAAGCCTCATCAAGGACAAAGGAATCCATGGATAGACCTCATAGAATTCCCTGGAAGAGCTGTCACCTGATGGTCCCAGTCCCAGGAGGTTTCTGAAGCTGACACCTTCCTTGCCCAAGGAAAGGTTTGCAGGCTCCTGACCTGCAGTTCAAAGAAAACCAGTTCTCACTGGGTGGAAATTTAAGCACATACCCTCAAGGGTGGAGCAGCTCAGGAGTCCAGAGAAAGGAGAGGTACTGCTTCCCGTGGCAGGGGTGCTTCTGCCACTACTGAGGGTGGGAACCCCATAAATGGTGGCCATGGAGGGTGCTGGCTGGATTGGAGGTGTGAGCTCTGGTCTCTTTTTCTGTTTTATTTTTTTTTAAATGAGTAATTCAAGTATTTTTTGAAATTTCTCAACCTGTTCCTTTCTCTTAGGCTGAGGTTCCTGCTTTGTGCTTTTTCCGTTAAGCCAACTCATGGACATTCAATGACCTGGGGAACTTAGGGTGATGATTTGGTGGGGAGGCAGCCTACATTTCCCAGGGGAATACAAACATGTTGACCTGGGCCTCTGGGAGCTGTAATTTTCTTAAAGGCAATGTTTTTCATTGTCATTTCTTTGTGCTATCTTTTGTTTCTTCTGACCCACCTCAGAGTGACTTTTCCTCATTCACAGCAGAATCTGAAAGAACTAATTTATTTATTAACACAATTAACAGCGAAAGCTTTCCTGAGTTTCTCCCCAGTCCAGCTCACAGATAGCAGCAAGGCCAGAGCTCTAGTACTCCCCACCTACCCTTAGGGACAGGCAAGTCCCACCATTCATGCACTATTTTCCCCAGAGATTCTGTGACCCTGCACTCTTAAAGTGTTTTGAGTTACGGTTATGTAATATTGCTAACACAGGTCACTTTCCATCTATGTCCTGAGTGACACTGACTGACTTTGACCTAGAATTTAAAACTTGTACAAGGACAGTGGTCCTTAGATGGAGCTTGGTACACTCATGAGCAATGTTATTTGCTTTTCAGATATTTTTCAATAAATTGTAGCATTACCAATTAAGTTAATTCCACAAGAAGATACCTTCAAATTTATTAACATGCTTAAAAAGTTAAGCATACGGACTTTGATTGTTCTACTTTTTTTTGTATTGGGAATTGAACTCATGACCTCATGCTTGCCAGGCAGATGCCTGTCCTGCTAAACCCCCAGGCTGATTGTCCCAATTCTTAGTGTAAGTTTTTGGACCAATGATTTTTAGTAAAAATTATATTGGCACTATTAGTAAAACATGAAATTTTGGAGATAACATTTCAAGAAACTGCAGTAAATAATATGACAATAACCTGCAAAGAATGGCAGTCAGGAAACATGGCAATGTTTTTAGGATTTGTAATTAAATTTTACTGTTGAATCATCCTATTACAAAGGTAGAACTTAGTACATGATGAACTGAGCATTTTTGTTTGAAGTTACAAATAACTCACCAGGAACTTGTCAGGGAGAATCTGAGGGCTTTACCAGGATGGAAGTAACTGGAGACTTCCAACCCTAGAAGGCCTGGCCTGGCTCTTCTATACGACAGCAGATGGCCCAGCCCAGTCCAGCCAGTAGAAAACTGGAGAAGTGCCCTTGAGCCTTGTTCCTGACGTTGATATTGGTTACTGCTGATTGCGTTGGCATTGGGAGAAGGGATTTATGTTCCCGCAGTGCAGGAGCTGCCCTGTGGTGACCGCTTTGTGGGGAGCATCACTCCTCGTGAAGTGGAACACTTCACATCAGACTCCAGTGGGGAAACCTCTATTACACCTGAGTAAGGCATTTGCTACATTAACTAAAGATGGCAGCATTTGTTGTTCATAGTTTTTATGGATTTCATTTCAATACTCCTGATACATGGCCTACCGCTTCCGTCATATTGTTCATCTAGTTTACAAGCGGCAGTTTTATTTTGCAGTCTTTAGAGAGGTTTCCTTTCGGCTGTGCAATTTTCAATTACCTTATCAATGTTATTCTTTAGTAACATTTTGATAATATTAACATTCTAAAAGGAAGAAAGCAAGCAAATAAAACTATAAAGTTGCTTTGTTTTAGATGCAGAATATACCCCTAATGTCCCATGTGCTCAGACACTGGGGCTTTAGAAGGCAACTGCCTAATGAGGTCACGGGAGTCTACAGCTGCAGGTGCCATGGCAGGAGGGCCCTGGAGGAAGTGTGCGTCTCTTCCCTGGCTCCTTCCCTTTCTCTGCTTCATGGTCACCATGATGTGAGCAGCTTGGCTCTGCCTGATCCTTCCTGCTTTGGAACCCATCACTGTGAACTGAACTATCAAAAGTCATGAGCCAAAATAATCCTCTCCTCCTTTAAACTGTACCTGTCAGGTGTTATGCTGGAAATGGATGGTGCAAAATAAGCCAGACACAGAGACACAGACACTGGAAATGCCGTAACAGGAGGAAGCTGAGAAGTTGAGAGCAGAATCAGGATTTCAGCACCCAGCAAAATGGAGGAGGTGGAGACAGGGAGTCTGGCTTTGCTCAGCATGTTTTGGGCATGTATGGAAATACACATGGACAGAGCCCACTTAACCTATGCGATGAATTCATGCCAAGGAGCCTTTTAAGGTGAGGGTAGACATCCAAGCAGGAAGTTAAAGTTTAAGCCATAGTATCATGCTATCATTCTTCCTAAAACCACATTTAATAATTTTAAGCGAGTAGATACAAGGGTATTGTGGATATTTCATATCCCAAATTCTAACTATGTGCTCAGCCTTGCTCTATGAATTTTATGTGTATAAACATATTTATTCCAAACAAATGGCTTCTCAGTTGTGTATAATGCCTACTTATATGACATTTATGGAACAATGAAGGTCACGAGGATAAGTCAGGAAGGTGAGGCAGGTGACTAGTGGGTGACAGGAATCCTACTCAATCCTGACCTCCTATGGGCTGATGATTTCCGTGTGGCCCTGTAAGTGGACAGAGGTGCCCTGGAAGGCAGGAAGAAATGTTAGCCACTGTGCTGCAGGTCACTGACCCCTGCCCATGCCCATCGGGGAGTAAAGCTTAAGTCTGGTACATACAATGTTAAGTGTCACTTCCATCTTTCACTTTTCTGAACTCTGACAATTTTGCTTTTGTTTAAAAAATAGTTTTAAAGCCTGGGAGGTTTTTACCAACTTCATGTGTGACTTCTCCCTCTGCGGATGATACAAAGCTAAGGAAGAAGACCCTTGCTTCTGTGTCTTCCAGGGGCGTCTGCACTTGAAGAGAGCAGCCGTCAGTTTCCTAAACAGTGAGCCAGTGTGCAGTTACCAGAGGCCACCTGTGGGGCTGCCCCTTCCCTTTCCTGCACCTAGCACTGATAGTTTCCTGTGTGTGTGTGTGTGTGTGTGTGTGTGTGTGTGTGTGTGTGTGTGCACCTGTGCATTTCAGGGTAAGCCTGAGTGTTGAACTACAGCATCGTCATACACCGCTACCCGCTCTGGGTTGAGAGAAATGTGTGAGGGCCACAGAGCTGGACGTAGCTCCAGGAGGCCACCCAATTCCACCATCCATGTCTCTGCCTGATCCATGTCCCCAGGGCGCACATGAGGCTACCACATCCCCGACCTCAGTGCATCATTAATGAGCCACTCGTCACTGAGGTGGTCACTTCTTTTTACTTCCAGTAGTGGCTTCCAGTTTTATCCCAGTGAGGTATGATTTCCCTGTATCTGTGCTTCTGGTTGCCCCCTTCTGCAGTGGGACTGGGGAGCACAGAGCCAGGCGGCACAGTGAACCAGGAGAGGAACTCATAGCTGTGGGCTGTTCAGGTCAGCACACACATGCTTCCAGCATGAGGTGGCCATGCTCCCCAGACACGCAAGGAGGAAACCAGGGCAGCAGGCCGGGTGGTATCTGGCAGGTTACCCCTTTCCTGTCCTATTGTGGCAGACCAGGAAGTCACTTCCCAACCCAGAGAGAGCTCAAGGGCCACTGCACGTCCTGCACAGCCAGGTGGGCACCTAAGGCCACAGCAACGCCTCCCAGCCACCAGGGATGGGTGACCACACTGTCACCCATCAGTGGCTCCCTAGGGACTCTGTCCTTTTCTACCTTCCCATCCATCTCTTCTCCTCTGGTTCTGGTTCCCAGCACCCCATAAGTTCTCCTTCCTGTGACAGCCAGGAGCCCTGCTTCTGTCTAAGCCCTAGGCAGGTCCTGAGTTGGCCTGGAAGTTGCTGGACACCCCCATGGCCCTGCCTCCTCCTGAGGACAGCTGGCTGCCAGGAAGGGCTCTTCCCAGGAGCCTCTGTGGCCAGAGTCCCGCTGTCTCAGCTGAGGCTTGGTGCAGTAGGTGTCCACTCAAACCCTCCCACGCCCAGCAGCCTCTTCCCTGTCCCCAGCCTGGGGTTCCCACTGCATTCAGCACAGTGACAGTGATGACTGGACAGCAAAGATAACCTCATCCTGTGGGGGGCGGATGTGGGGTTCAGCCCCACACTAGACTGTGACCTAACTGCTCCAGTGCAGTCTCATTTCTTGCAGGATTCTGTGCAAAACAACAGAACTAAGTCTTCAAACACCCCCTGAAACACTTCACAGGGTCCCCCTAGACTGAGGAGAAATATGGGGGACAAGGTTCCTGCGAGGCTCTTTCAGGAATGACGGTTTGCTGCAGATTGCATGGATGGCATTTTCTGCCCTGGACAGATTCTTGGAGACCCAAGGAAGTTGGGAAGGTCACCCAGACTGGGACACAGTGCTCTCCAAGCCTCCCTTCCTATCCACCCCCACAATCCCAGACCCCAGAGGCTTCCTCCAGGAAGTGCTGCATTCTGTCACGCAGACCTGGTGACTGACAGGACCAGGCTCTACCTCTGCAGTGTCCGGGGCTGTGCAGGCTGGAGGCCCCGAATCCGGGCTGAGATACCAAACCTCAGAACCTGGCTGGTGGATCTGCCTCACTCAGCTCTCTCACTGCTGCTCACTCTCTGCTCGGCAGAGGAAGCTGCTCTGGGCCTCATCAGAGGTGAGTACCCTGCCACTGCCAGATATATTTTATTTTATTTTATTTTATATTTTTTTGTCTTTTTGAGACAGGGTCTCACTGTTCAGTTCAGGCTGGCTGGAGTTCACTTTGTAGCCCAGGCTGATCTCAAACCTGCAAGGATCCTCCTGCATCAACCTCCCAAGTGCTGAGATTACAGGCGTGTACCACCAAGCACGGATCCCAGGTGTATTTTAATCACATCCTAAACATTCCTTCCTGCTGTTTCCATTGCATCTCAGCTTCCATGCCACCTGAATCCAGAAATATATTCCAGATTCCATGGACTCTGTCTCTCCTGTGTGCTCTGAGATCACCAAGTTCTTAACATTTCCAAATTCTCTGGATGATTTTTAAAATGCTGACCTCATTACTTATCCCCACAAAATTTATGTGTAACCCGAGTGAGGGATGGCCTCACCACACAGTTCAGCTGACCTCAAACTCCCAGTAATCCTCCTGCCTCAGCCTCCAGAGTGCTGGAATTACAGGTGTGCACCGCCACCAGGCAAGCGTTTCAAGGTGATGGCAGTTGCAGAAGATTTTGAGAGTCACAGCAGCAGACGTGAGTGGAATTAGGCAGGGCTTCTAAAGTCATAGATGCTGTGCAGTTTGTAAAAGTTCTGAAAGGGTTCAGTAAGTTCAGCGTTTTGAGAATGAATTTTCTGTCTGAATCAAAGGCAGCTCAACAAAAAATGAGAAATGATCCCTATTTATCAATACTCAAAGTGCTAAAGGTACAGACTGACCGCATACTGTTTCTTTTTAACTAAACCAAACATTAACAGAAGTATCATAAGTGAAACCATTACAGGTCATGTAATAATTCTCTGAAGTGGTATTTTTTGACTAATTTAGCCTAGTTTTCTTCAGTTTAAGCAATTTAAACTTGATAAATAGAGCCTGCTCCAAGTTAAGGGTTATGAATATGTTACTGCCGAGGATTTACACACAATGGAAGGGAATGAAGACATGTCGTAATAAATTTTGCATGAGGAAAAGAACATTCCCAAGAGCAAAAGAATAAAGATGCAGGCAATAAAATAAATTCTCTATATAATGTGAATTACTATGCTAATCTACTCTTTTATTTATTTAGTAAATATAATATTTATCATGCAGGTTGTATTATAACTATACCATTAGCTCTTTGGTAGGCACCAGGAAAATAGCTTTAAATAGTGGCACCTGTCTAAAGTAGACAAAAGACAAGTAAATCGGTGCTGCAGGGTGGCCGGGTACAGAAAACAGCTGTGTTTGCAAAGGGAGTTACAAGACTACCTGGGTGACAAGCACAGCACAGGATGACAAAGCTCTTTTTGCTAGTGCACAACAACTGGCTCGTCTGCAGGTTCTGTAGCCAGTGATACAGCCAAACACAGACTGAAAACCTTCGGGAAAGTAGTTATTTCTGTAGTGGACATAGACAACATTTTCCTCACTTCAGATCCCTAAAACAATCTTATACCAGTGATTTTCATAGCATTTACAAAGCATCTGGATCTTGTGCATGATTGAGAGATGACTGAAAAGACACTGGCAGATGTGTTTAGGTCACATGCAAATGCTACGCCACTTAGCTAAGGGCTGTGAGCACCCACAACTTTGGTACAGAAGGCATCCAACAGATGCTGAAGCAAAACTCTCTTAGGGACTGCTCTGCATCCTTTTTTTTTTCCTTAGATAGAAAGGAATTGATGCCATGCCTGTGCCTTCCACCAGGACTCAGAGGTCTTGGTGAACCCTGGGGAAGAGCTGCTTCCCATTCTACTGAAGCGTGGAAGCACAAAAGTACCTTCTCCATCGAAATACTTAGCTCCAAGTCTACCCCACAGAGCACTGAGGGTTGAAGGGGGACCATAACTCACTAACCCTGTTAAGTCAGTGTGAACACTAGGACTCCAGATGTCCAACCACGCATTGCAACTTTTTCACTAAATCTGAGCTGCTTTATACCTTCACGTGGTAAGAGTTGGTTATGGGGAGGCTCAGTGTTTGCCGTAACCACTTGGCTGCACCCCAGAAAGTTCAAACTTTCTGAAAGTTTTGCTTCCCAGACTAGAATTGGGAAAAAGATAAATGAATATAAACATAATAGGTTTGTCTCAAAATGCGGTACCACTCTTTGTGCTAGTAGTAGCATGTTTTGAAAAGAAAGCCAACTCCTTAAAGATATATTAAAAAGCGAGCAAGAAAGAAACCTCACACAGAGGTCTACTTGGAAAGGACTCTGTTGCAGTCCAAACATGACAGCAGTGAGAGGATCTGCAGAGGAGGAGTTCTCTGTGGTAGGTACAGTAAGGACAGGGCCCCTGAGAGCAGGAGGACATAGCTCTCTGCTGGAATGCAGCCAGCAGGGTAAACAACAGCATTGTCAAAATATAAGCATGCAAAGCAAAGGTGAATTTCTTGGCCATACGCTCAGGCTTCATGTCTTTCTCCACAGTATAACTATATTAGAATCTAATGTACAGCAATGGTGCATCCTGTGTCATCACGGGCTTTGCTATGCCCGTGTGTTTTTGAGATTGTAGTTGTCTGTCAATTGTCTGTGTGCTCCTCTGCCTTCCAGGAGTCCAGTCAATCTCAAACACTCTTTCTGCGTGTGATCCCAGGCACTGCAAAGCTGTTGGAATTCTAAGATGAAATTGCTCTGGGTACTTATTTTCCATTCAGAAGCTGAGGTCCAACATATCTGAGAGGGATTTGCAAACACACACATTGTTCTCTAAAATCACATTGATGTCACCTTTACCCTAAAAGTGGAGGAGTTCACCAGCTCATTTTATGATTAAACCTACTATAAGATTTGTTTACCTGTAATTACTCATTTATGTAATACCCATTTCAATGCTTGCACCAAAGGGATGTTGTGTTTGGTTTCTCTTTTGAACCCGGACTCATCCCATATTTTCATAGTCATATCTACCTTAAAATCCTCAGTGCAAGTTTTTTTTTTTTTTAATAGAAAATCGCAATGCTTTATTTTTCTTTCCATGTAATACTTTAAAATTATTTAAACATTTATACAGGCTGGATAGAGTTACATAAATAACTTACAATGAAGATACACAGTTTACAATTAAGAATTTCTCAGTTTTTTTTCTTAGTGAAAAATTAGCAAAACTTCATCAGTGATGATGACTCATTATGCCAATAACTTCCATTTGCCCAGATTTATTTCAGAAAAAGAGATGTCCTTCCATTTTTAAATTTTTTTCATTTTTTGAACCTAGAATCAAACTCCGGACCTTGTACTTGCCAGGCAGTCACTATACTGCTGAGCTACACACCAGGCCCAGTCTGTCAGTTTGAAAGCGCAGGTTATTTTGAAATCAATTACAGAAAAATACACATAAAAATATAATGTTATTTTTGTCATTACCATTTACAATTCTAGACGTGATTTTCTTTATAGCTATGTTATCATTTTTTTCTTTTATTTTCAGTTTTTATTACATTGCTTTCTCCACTTCATTTTTTTAAAACACACTTTAAAAGTTTATGAAGATATTGTTCCTCAAGTTAAACTTGTGTGTGATCCTGCTGTTGTAGAAAGATACTGCAGGATTTTCATCCTCTACTCAGTCTGTCTGAAGATACTATAACAAATCACTTCACAAGCTACTAGCTGTTTTTGTGAAAAACAAACACCACTTAGTTTTTAAAAGTTCAGACCCTACAACATCACAGTGAGAAAGTAATAGTTTACTGCATTTTCCCCAGTAAAGGGAAGATTGATTTTATCCTGTGAGGATGGAAAAGTAGGATTTCAGGGAATTTAAGCATTATCCACCAGATGTTGGTTCCTCTGTGCTATCTTTTAGCTTATGGCAGGGGCTTTTGATCACAGTTTGCTGGAAGCATACAAATGGCAAGAAACCAGCGGCTCTGACTCTGGCAGATGAGCGCAGTCTGGAGGAAGCCACCAGAGCCCCTCAAAGCGCCCTGCGTCCTCTGCGAATCGCACCAGCTGCGATGCAGGCAGCACTGGGTGTGCGGGGGCGGAGGAGGGCCAGGTGCTGCCCTCAGCCTCAGGCAGAGCTTAGGGACCTCCCTGTTTACCTGGGGGAACTAAGCCTGCGACTGATTCAGTGCCAGGCTTGCCTAGAGCCACGCCCACACAGCCTCAGCACCCCACACTGCGTCCCTGAGCTTCCTCTCACTTGACCCTGCTACAAATCCAATCCAAATTGATTTTGATGCCTCGCAGTTACACCAAAAAACAATAAGGTTACAGAAGAGTTAAAAATTGCATCCATCAAGGGAAACAATAATGTATCTCATAGATATATTAAGGATTTTTAAAATATAATAGGATGCTTTCTGTACAAATTCTCAGCCTCAGACCTGGTTCCAGCCTAGATAAGTGTGTGAGTACACTGCACCGAACCATGACAGGTCACGACACTTCTCATTATTTAGTGTTCAAATTTAGGTGAAGAGTACCCTGTTATTTCTCCCATGTCTTTTATGTAACAGGGAGATGAAAACAGTCCCTGCTTCATGCGGTGTAACATGCAGTCAGTCAGCTAACATTAATAAAGTGCTTGGCAGGACACCTGGAATAGAGGAGTTCTGCGGCTGATAATCTCCTTACTTCTGAGTGGGGAGAGGTAGCGATGTGGGCAACTCTGGCACCTTTCTTCTGTTTAGCTGGAGAGGAGAAACTGAGGTGGGAAAGACAGGAGTGATAAAGCTGCCCTCAGGTCAGGTCGCTGCCTTCCCTCTGGGCGTGTCCACGTGGGAAGCCATCACCAGCAGGCTTTGGAAGGGGAAAGCCTGTTTCACACACAACAGGGCTCATTTCTTTGGGTTGCCCCTAGCAACAGCTAAGCTCTCCACTTGTTAGGTGTCAAAGAACCAGGGAAAAATAAGTCTGAATAGAATATAATCAGATGTCATCGCATCACTCGATAATAAAGGCACCTTGACACTACAGCTATCACAGCCAAAGAAAACTGAAACAAACAGAAAGTGTTTGGAAAGAATCATGCGTGGCTTCTGCACACGGCAGTGTGTCCTTGAGCTTTGCTGGCATCGAGTGGTTTTATATGTTGGGAGACTGCAAGCTTGTTGGTAGCTGGGTTGGCCCCTGAATGGCCATCCTAACAGGCCACTGGCAGAGACACACACTCTTCTGAGCATGGTAATTCACAAGCAAGGTGAAATCCACCTGCCACTCCTGCTCTGAGCGCCACACAAACTGAGAGCTGTGTGTGTGTGTCTGGCCACATGTTGGTAACACATATTTTTATTAACACATTTGCCGGGGAGACAGATGGTATGGGCATTATCCTTCCACAGGAAAGAGGAAATGAGACAGGGGTAACTTACCCAGGACACATCTGGAACCTGACTTAGTATCTGTTGATAACTAAGACAATACTGTTTTACAAGATGCACACAGATACTAAAGACAAAATCTCTCTCTTCCTGTTTCTTCTGTACTTTATATCAGTGATCGACCAGATGAGACCCTGAAGTACTACTTTAGAAGAGCATCTCTTGCGACTTCTCATCCATTTGGAGGACATAATTGCTATATCATCTCTTTTTAACCTCTTTGATGTTTAATCAGACTTTTGGTATTCTTCATATTATGTTATCTCAAAGCTACAGCCTTAGTGTATTTCTCATATGATACAGTAGTGAACTACCAAGCGTCTGTCCTTTGCATGACTTTTTCTTGCTGTTCTCTCCTAGATCACATTCCAGCCACTGGATTCCAGTTAAATATATATATAAAATGTGAGCCTAATAAAAGTCACCATGGTCATTTTATTTTACAAGGATGTTTTTACTGCACAAGTGAACACAGAATACACGGAATGGATGTGATCCTTATGGACACCTGTTTATCATGTCTTGCTTCTAATTTAGATAAGTGTCATTTCTTGGCTTAAATATAATTTGACACATCATAGAAACTTCACAATTATTTGTTGTATAGAAATGAATATCTCAGTGTCCATATATCTGATAGATGGGAAATATGTTATCCAAGTATTTGTTTACTCTTCATCAGAATTGAAATCTCCACTTGAATTTTTATGACCAATAAAAGGATCCTTCATCAGAACACTTCTGCCTTCTTAGGTCTTTGTCTTTTATTCATAGGAAAATCAAATAAAATAGAAACATTGCAGTGAAAGGTTTTATGAAACTGGCCTGCTCTATTTATGTTTAGAAGCTGTCATCTTTCCCTAAATTATGACCCTTCACATTAGTTTGCTCAGAATGGCTCTAGCTCACTATAAAAAGAAGTTCCCGCTCAGTAGTAGTGGTAGTGTGCACGCTGATTATAACAATGTATATTCGTGTGTACTCATATGTTCTTAGTGGGAAATACAAAGTGGCCCCCTTGCATCAATCCTTCAGAATTTTGCTGAAGCTTTACTGGTTGTAAATACCTAATTGACCATTATGGAGAAATAGGATCCCAGGTTCCCCAGAGGGCCAGGCTGCTTGTCTGTCCAACTGTGCTTTGTTCACACTCATTCTCCAACGCATCCCAATCCTGTCTAGCCAAGCGAACACTCGCATTACTCTTGTGTGTGCACCTTGATTCATCTGAAGGAGTGGAAATTTTTTTCCAATTAAATTGCAAGTAGATTGCTTAGGAGCCTCTGAAAATCAATCTCAGGACAAGACTCACAGACCGAGCCTGTTATCTTGCAAAACTGCAATTCAGGGCTGAGGATTTCATCTTGTGCCAGTCAGAAAGTTTGGACAAACTAAATATCTCTTAAAGTCCACAGGTCAACATGAAATTGGCATTCCGAAAAGCACCGTGTCTCTAACTTTCTGTGTCAGCTTCCTCCTTACCCCAGAATAAGAAGAGTAGAAATGCACGGGATGGTGCACAGGTTCAGCTTGTTTATTACAGGAAAGTGCTACAGAGGTGGGTGTTCAGTCAGCACCCTAAAATCACAACCACGCATCATGGTAAAGGTCATTACAACCTCCCACCATCACTCCAAAGCTCACCACAACACCACCAAGCCAAACAACAAAAAATAAAAATAAAACCACATTCATTACAAAGTTCAACAGAACCCCCCAGTGAAATAAAAAGCCAAAAAAGCCTCCTATAAACAGAAGCTCAGACAGGTCTGGGGCATATGTCTATAATCCCAGCACTCAGGAGTCTGAGGCAGGAAACTCCAGCAAGGCCAGACTAAGCTCCACAGTGAGCTGGGGGTTAGCCGGAATCTACACAGAGGGATCCTGCTCCTCCCCAAGGAGGATGGATTCCCATTAGTAAACACCACTGATTGTTTAAACAAAATCCTATGGTATTTTAGTTAGTGCGTACATTTTAATGAACGTCCTTATAGGAATTTTGTGATTTGTAAGAACATATTTTCATAACTGTGCTCCTCCTCAGTAAATTCTCATTGCTTTGCGAATGGGTTTCATGTTTTCTCTCAGTCCCCAGACATTGGCTTCCGGACTTAGGAAAGGCTGGGACCCAGTGTGTGTCCAAGCCTCCCGGTGGAATTGCTCCTGCTTCTGGGCCTGCGGGTCTCCTCCACAGGCATGGAGCGATCACCCCAGGCTCATGAGAAGGCCATGTGCCTGGAACACCATGTCTGTGCTAAGTAACCAAAGTGGTGCCAGCCGCAATGAAGAATTGCATGTGTGGGCATCGGGGAAGCACAGGGCAAAGGAAACTCAAGGTTCTGTGACCTGAGGCTGGAAAAAACAGAACACAGAAAGCCAGCTGGGGCCTTGAAGGTCCTGCATTTGGCCAAGGCCTGGTCCCCAGCCCGTGTTTGGAAAAGTGGACTCATTAAGCGGTGGAGCCAAGGCAGGCTTTCAGGTTGTGGGGCACAGCCCTGGAAGGGGCCTCAGCACCCAGCCTGCTCTTGTGCTCTCCTTCCTGTGTCTGCCACTAGGTTTGTGCTTTGACTCCAACACACACTCAAGCCATGGGGTGCCACAGACCCAGAGCAACAGGAAACTAATCCTATAGCCCGAAGAAAGCTCTTCTCCCTGTCCTTTGATCATCTTAGGCATTGTGGCAGTACCAGAAAGCCCACCCACTCCAGAATAGAGCAAAGAATTCGGTGTTGAAGACTGAGGAGGGAAAGGTGGAGATGTCTGCAAACCAGCTGTATCACAAGTCCCAGGCCAGACCTTGAAATCTATCATCAGAGAAATCTCAGCAAATGTTCTAGAAGTGCATTAAGAGCTGTTGTGAAAAAATGGATTTGGAACTTGGAAAAATCTGTTTCTGAAGTTTGAGTGTGTAGTTTCCAATGTCTGAGTTAATTCACCTTAGACTTCAGAGGAAGCGCTGCTCCCCCCTCCCCTGTCGTGCATGGTAATGATCTCTCTCTCTCCCCACAGTTGCCCACAGCTTGTGATGTAAAGAGTTTTATGTTGGAATTATTACCCCATGATTTTGCAATTGGTGCTACCTGCCATAAAAAGAACCATTCAAATTTATGCAACCTTTATTAATTCTTTGATACATTTGCTTGTGTTTCACTCTGTTTTCTAAGGACAAAATATCTAAGAACAAAGCAAAGGCACTTGTTCTCTGTGAGCACTGTTTCTATGTGACATTGCACATCATGATTGGCTAATGATAGAAGTCATTGTTCAGATTTACAGAAATGAAAACACTGTGTGAAGCCAAGACCCTTTGGAATCCTTGTCTCTCGAGGAGCTGTCTGCATGCTTCATTGTCAAGCAATTTGTTGGTACCATCATGACAGTGGCAATGATGGGAACTGAGGACTAAAATACTTTGCCATTCTCTTAATAACTGGTACCTTAGGTTAAATGGACATTGTTAGAGCTATGCAGGGTGTAACTTATGCACTGAAATTTGCATTTAGCCTAAGCCTGGACTCTGAAGTGTATAGCACTAAAGAAAGAATGGGACAGATGTCCAGAAGAAGTTGTAGGAGTAAGCTTTCCTGGGCTACCTAGTGATGGGAATTATTTAAATACCTCTGTGTTGAATAGAAAAACATGCATGAGAAGCTAATCCTGAAGTTCTTTTAAAAGAATACTACCCATCTGAGCTCTGAAGCCATGCACAATTTTATATCTTAGAGGACCCTTTGAGGATCATGGCATTTATCATGTTTTTATCTTAAATATCACTTGTTTAATTTTGGTGACATTATGCAATCCGTTAAGCCACTTCTTTCACATTATTCCCCAATCTAACACCCCCAGCATAACACCGACACAGAAGTGTCCACGTGAACAAAAGACGAGCACCATCTTCTTCCCCAGGGATGTGAATTAAAGTGTCAATGCAAAACACAAAGTTGATGTATTTGTTGACAGTACAAGTTGTTTCTCCCATCTCCCCCAACAAGTTCCCAGCTCTAAATCTGTCACTCAGAGCCTTTGCAGCTCCCAGTTCCCCATCTCACAGCACTGTGCTCCCTGGAAACCTGTCTGCAGCTTGTACTCTGACGTACAAGCAGTATATTTTCCAACAAAGACATTTATCATGCAAAATCTTTAATATAAATGATTTTAAAGTTGATGAAGCAAAAGAGAGGAAAGTGGGTAGAGTCTTGGCTTGCAGCTGGAGATCTAGGTGGGGCCAGCCGAGTGGGTAAAGGTCAGGAGTCCTCTCACAGCTGGTAACAAAGGCCCTGGGAGGACGTGACTGGGTGTGTGTTCCAGCTGTGTCGGGAGGCCCACGGGAAAGTTCAGTTAGGCAACCACAGACTCTGACTGCAATCCCAAGAAGGTCACTCTCCCTAAAAGGCGCACAAACGGGAACATTAAAAAATGTATCATAAGTTTAAGGTCTTAAATAAGGGTAGTAGATGTGAACCATAAGAAAAATGTCAGAGGTGAGGATGTCAGTGTGTATAGATGTGTAGATATTTTGGAAATGGCGCATGACAGTAACACTGAATATCTGGAAGTGAAATGTCCAGGATGAAAGACAATATTGAAACTTTGAAATAAACACCATCGAAGACTGAAGATTATATGTACTGAGTAATGGAGACCACAGCTGGTTTAGGGTGGAAAAGACTATTTTGGACACTGTAATTTTGAGATCAAACATTAGAAAATTAGGCTTGTCAGAAATTACTTTTGGGGATAATTATCTCTCTATTTCTACAATGATTAAATAATAAATTAAAGGAGTAAGTGGCATGATTTTAAAATATTTCCAAGTAAGCAGGAGTAAAATTTTCAAATGTGATGGAGAAATAGTATCTCTTGCGATGGCAGGAAGATATGGTTTACGTAGAACAATGGAATGTACAAAGTGAAATCTTCATAAAGAGGTAGAAAAGATAGACTTTGTCCCCAGAACTCTTGAAATTAATATAAAAAGGTAAAAGTGCAAACACAGCAAATAGTGACAGAAATGAGAACCACAAAGTCTAAAAAATCAGAGAGAGGATAGAAGGGTACTAACTAACACTGTCCACCAAAGAAATGTAATAGTTACATTTCTGTTGAGATGTAAAAGAACTAAGTTCTCAACTAGATGAATTTTTAACACACTTCTCACAGGTTTTTTTTTTTTTGCATTCAAGGCAACAATCAAATTTTAAAATAATGTACATAGAGACTGAGAACAGAATAGGCTGTGTATCCAGTATAAAGCACAGCCAATACTGACAACAGCATAGAGGTTCCTCAAAACTGAAAAGAGGAACTACCATAAGATCCAGTCATCTTAGTAGTAGAAATATATCCAAAGGAACTAAAATAGATAACTTGAAGAGTGTTTTGTACTCCATGTTTACTATAAATTAGACAGGACATATAAATGACCTAAGTGTCACCTATGGATAAATGGATAAAGAGAATATGGTATTTATAAATACAGTGTGACACTACCCAAACTTGAAGGAAATCCTGTCAGTTACAATGTATGATAAAAAATATGACAAATGTTTAAATTTAAAAACACATCACAGTAAGGGACACATTGCTATTCTCACCCCTCAGAGTCTTGCTTTAACACTGTGTCCCACCATCCTTCTGACTCTCTGAAGCAGCCCTGCAAGTTCTGTTTGGTGAGTATGTTTAGCTGTAGTAGTTGCCTCAGTGCCTTCACTGGATTCAAAATGCTGACCTTTTGTGGTCATTTTGATTTTGGGAAGGGACCAGATGCCACACAGGGCCAGAACCAGTGAGTACGTGGGCGAAGACACAGGTTACCATGAGCCTGATTTTTGTGGGATGGCACTGGACAGCGGTGTTCATTCTGTCTATGCTTTTAGGGACGTGAAAGAGGACTTCCCCAAATCCTTTAGCAAATCTCAAGACTTGTAAGTGCATACAGAGCAGGAGTGAGTATTTTGAGGGGTGAGCTCATGGCAACACATTTTTTATTGTATTTTTTAGAAAAGTAAACATTCATTGCATATATGGATCACATCTTGTATGCCTGTTATTTTCAATAGCAATCAAGAAAACTAGAGAAAATTTATGAGTGAAACAAACACATTAAAAAATAATGGATGATGTCAGTTACATGTGGAAATGAAAAAAGTGACAACTACATGGGGTTACTTGAGGGAAATGGGGTGTAGTATTGGTTATACAACAAAAAGCCTCAGCATTTAGGGGAGTCAGTATCAGAGGTGTAATGTATATACCACGTGAGCATCACTAATAGTAATGGACTGTACACACTCAAGGTTTAGTAGGGAGAGTCCTGGAGATTCCTTGCTCTGTGTGCGAGGGGGGACAGTCATAGCTGACTAGGAAACACAGGTGAGATGTCAAATTTTAGACTTCTGACTTGAAAGTGATGTAAGCCATAGCTTCTCTGGCTATTAGCAGGGTGCAGATAGATTTTTGCATAAGGACATGAGTTTTAGTGGCTGGGGTGGAATGCTGCATTCTGAATAGTTATGCCCTTGTTATTTTGCAGTCTTAACCTCCAAGGCTAAGGCATTTAGAGGAGGAGCTTTGCACAGTTATTAAGTCAGCAAGGATCTGCCCCTGTGCATGGGTGGGGTGCTCTTGTACTCCAGGTTTGAGTACACTCTGCTCCTCAACATGGGATATGTGTGGCACTGTGTGGTATCTGGTCCCTCCCTAAAACCAAATAATGTCTTCTATGACTTAAATAGCAGCTCTTCACAGACACCAGTTCTGCAGGCCACTTGACCTGAGATGCCCCAAACTCCAGAACTAGCAGAAATGATACCCTGTTGGTAGTCAACTGATGGTATTTGCTCGTAGCAACCTGAAGACATCCCAGTATCCTGGGACCACAGCTGTGCCCCAAGCTAAAGCACAAACAACAAAGACTAAAGCAGAAGGGTGCTGCAGGATTACTGTTTTCATACGTTTACCCTCTTCTCTTGGGCCTTTTGTTTTTACAGAGGAAAAGCTGCCATTTTCTTGGGTGAGGAAATGGGTTGGGGAGGCACTGCCCCATCATTGCTGCTGCGGGAGAGTAGGATGGGACTTAGGGTTTCCCTCTCCACTGTCCAGACGGAGATTCACCGAATGCCTGTATTTCCTAAATCATTGCCCAACCTCTCAACACGGTTCTGGTTGGATCCCCAGACAAACTGTTCAGTGGAAAAGTTCAGTGAAGACAGGCTGGGTAAGTGAATATGGAGCAGAATAAAACAAGCTGAGTCGCAGTCTCTGGCCTGGGTACCCTCTGTGAACCCACAGGAAGTCAGCTGGGAAAGACAGGAGGTGGTAACCAGCAGGGGCACGGATCCCACGGGAAGGCTGCAGCGGTGCAGCTGATGAAATACCCGTGGCTTTCCCTTCCTCCTGAAAGCTAACAAGTCCTCCAGTCCCATCCTGGTGTAACGTCTAGTCTGGTCTCTCTACTGTATCTTAATTCTAGGTCACCTCTGCTTTGTGGAATCCCTTCTAACAGAGCAGCTTTACTGACACACTGGAATGATTGACCTTCTGTTTCATCCTTAAAAGAACTAACTCAAACATCCAGTGCTTGGGCAAACTCCTCTCTGCCACGCTGCCTGAATCCCAGCCTATTGATCCTCTCCTTAATTTCCGTGTGTGTTGATTGCACTTAAATTTTTCTACTTCCTAGCTTTATTTGTAGTTTATTTCTGTAACAAGATCCTTGAAGGTTGGTGCAGTGGTGTGTGTCTGTAAATCTCAGCCAGGCAGGAACCTGAGGCAGGGGGATCACAAGTTCAGGGGCAGTCAGGCTACTTAACAAGACCCTGTTTCAAAACAAATAATAATACATCTGCCAGGGACATAGTTCAGCTGTCTTATGTTTGCTTAGCAATCAGAAGGTCTGGGTTTCAATTCTCAGTACTGAAAAAAATATTGCAATAGTCTAAAGTACAGGTGTGCACATTTCCAGTTGGCTTGGAGAGAAAAAGAACTCTCTCAGCCTATACATAAAACATATAATGTATCTGATGGATGTAAGTAGCTATGTTTTATTTGAAGAATGTTTACTGTAACATTTATAAGAGGGCAGCATACACATGGAACAGGAGGGAGGTTCCACCTTGCTTTTGTGAAGCAGGTGCGTCAATGTCTTAGCAAGCCCTCAAGGTGATCCTTGGGAACTTCTCATCTAATTTTACTTGTGTGTGCTTCAGTGTAAAAAAGAGTTTTTCCCCAAGGTATGCACTGCCAAAACAGAGGTATAAACAAGCGGTAACTGCAAAGTGAGGGTTATTTCCTTCCAGGAGACAGGCCGCATAAAATTCTGGTAAGAGATGAGATCCATCATTCCTTTGAGTTGAATGCCTGACTGCAACTCTGCAATCTGAAAATCAGAGACTAGGCAAGCATTTACTGGATCTAGCATTAGCAACTTTGAGTGTCCTCGTATAATCGTTTCACCAGTGAAGACCATTTGACACATTTGCATTTACTACACCAGATCTGCTAAAGCACGTTATCTAGGAATTTATTTATGGAGTAACTGAAGCCCAGGTTCGTGACTAAATCCATAGCTGCCCCTGTCCTCACAGGCACACGTGCATGGGTGGCTACATGCCATAACTGGAGCTGCTGTGTGTGCCTTCCGGGTCCAGGGGACATGCATGCGTATTGGCAGGGCAGGAGCAGAGTGGGCACTGAGCCACTCCTGCAGAATGCAGTGCTTGGTCAGCACCCATGCTGTCTCTGCAGGAGCACCTTGCAATCAGCCCCTAAGCACTGTGTGGTTGAGTTGTGAGCACTATCACTGAAAGTCACATAAGGTGGCTGCAAGTTTCCGGGGTGCAGGGTACCTGCAGGGCCACGTGCTGCACATTCAATTCTGAACGTCCTGTGAAGGAGTCACTGTGTGGGTGTTAGAAGCGTGGATGACAGGATGAACCTCCCCACCATTCACAAGTATCCACTTCCACAGTGCTCACCGCACTCACACTGTGAAGTAAGAGGTCTCCGGAGTTTTCACCTTGCAAAACCTGAGTTTCACAGCCAGAGACTGACACCGTCCCCCCACCTGACCAGATTTCAGCCAGCACCACCAATCGATGCTGTGTTTCCTTTTACACTTATTTAGTATTTTTGAGACTATGTAGATCAAGCTGGCCTTGTACTCGCTCTACAAGCCCAGCTGCCTGGAACTCATGACCACGCTCCTGCCTTGCTCTCCCAAGTGCAGGGATTACAGGCCTGAGTTCCGCTGACCTTTTCTCTCTCTTGCAAATGGAATTGTAGGATATTGGTCCTCTAGTAGCTGGCTCACTGCAATTAGCATAAAGTCCTGTTTCATTCGTGGTGTGGTGTGGCGTGTGAAAAGCGTTCCTGCCTTCCCAAAGAGAGATCACGTTGTATTACACGCATGGAGCATGTTTTCTTTAACCTCCTTATCCATCAGTGGACACTGGGCTACTTTTACGATGCAGTAAACATAGGTGTACGCATTGATCTTTGGAGCCCAGCTTTCAGCTCTTCTCATGTTGTCCCTAGAAGTGCGATTGTAGGATACGTCAGTAATTCTGCTGAGAACGTCTGACTGTGCTATTTTCCATGTCTAGCTGCACCACTTCACGCCCTGCTCAGCGGTTTGCAAGGGTCCCACTGGCTGTGCACTGTCATCGGCAGGTTCCTCCTTATTTTTCCCTGCCTTGTTTTATAGCATCATCACAACGGGTGTGAAATTTCACTGTGATTTTAACGTATCTCTTTGGATTAGGGACTCTGGGCATCTCTCCCTGAAATCTTGTTTGCTAGTTATACTTGCTCTGTAGAAATGTGTATGCACATCATATATCACTTTTTAGTAAAAATATCACGGTTGTCTTTTAGTCTTAAGATTTCTTTTGGAAAAGCACCATAAAATGATTTAACAGTCATAATTTAAAATATGCACTCAAAAGAAAATAGTATGGAGACCTCAAATGAGATATGCAGTATAGCCTGAAACTGAGAATATTTATGGGTTTTGCTGGTGGAAATTTGGGGAATTTGTGAATCTGTTGACAACTTTTCCTGATTTGCTCTTAAGGAAAAGTGACACAGTTTCCACAGGTACCACTGACTCTTGTTTAATTGAATGCTAAGTATAGATTTGGATAAATTTCTCTACAGGTCTGACATAGAATATCTCACCTATCCTTTTTTTTTTTTTTCCTTTAAATGACTTAGCTAAGGCAGAAACATTATAGAAAGTCTCTTGCGGTTTGCACATGGAATGGTGTGTAGATGGTGTAGTCAGTGCACCTCATTATGGATCAAAGATTGCTGCTTACTGGTAGTGATTCAATTTGATCATGTGATCAAAGGAGCACCCATGAGATATTTCCACTGTAAGGAAAGTTATAACTAATCTCCACAGTGTTACTTTCATTCCACTCAAATTTCTTGTTCTCCAACTGCATCAAATGTAATAGCTTGGTCATGCATTGATTGTTCTTGATGGAATTTGTGATGTCATTGTAAATTAAAAAAATTGTGATTTTTTTGCTTTATTACTTCTTTACTAAAAATAGTCTGTGAAAAACACTTCTTTCCCCCTCTTTTCTCTTCCGTGCAGATTTCTATTTGAGACTCCTGATGCTTGTTTTTAATGCTTCATTTTCCATTATTATCTGTGTTCTTTTTGATGCTAAGTTGCCCTGGATTTGATTATAACATTCCTTCATTCTGGGTCTCTTTTCCTTGTGAACACCTGCAAAGGGACGCATTCTGTTCTCATGGTCCAAACAGGACATCCTGAAAGTGAAAGGGTTACCAGGAATAATGATGGACATAGTAGCTAAGTGTGGTCTTGGGGTCTCTCATTATAACACTCAGTTTAGTTTCTCCTTTCTGTCTCCTTTCGCCTCACATTTTTATGCACTGTAACGGTTACATACGCATTAGCGGTCACTGAGCCTTACATCTTCCTGGAGTGTTGACTTTCTTATCATTAAGCAATGCCCTCTGCATGTTCTTACTCTGAATTGCCTTTTTAGACATTAAATAGGTAATTGTTTCTACTTTGATTAATGTTAGTATGGTACATTATTCTATCCTTTTCCCTACATTCTTCATATGAACATGAGTTCCTTTGCAAGCATAAATTTGGACCTTTGTGTTGCTTCCTTCAGACAGTCTCCGCCCCTTAGGTGACATGCACGGGCTGTTCCCCTTTTGGCTGTTGGGTTGATGGACTCCTTGTTTCTAACCCCTCCTTTGTTGCAGAGATTCATTTTTTATTTTTTCTTCTTCCTTTAGTTTTATTTGAGTATTTTGTATGATTTCAGTGTTTCGTGCCTTAGCTATAATACAGGTTTAAAAATGTTACTGACTGCTCTGGACTTCAAATATGTTTTTTATATCATCTGATTTCATTTGGAAATAAAGTTATACTGTTTCCCTTTAGTGTTAGGACTTTGTAGCAGATTCGGACTGCTTTGGCTCTTTATTACACTAGAGTCATTCATGACACTTTTCTATGTGCTAAAACTTTCTTGCTTACATATACATTTAGGATAAAAATAAGACTTTACTCCATTTAATTCTTCTCTAGTATTTTTTAAATTATACATCTGAATTTAATTCTTATGATGTTTGCTTTAAATGTTCATAAAAGTTTTCTTGTATTGTGTTACATCTTCCATCTTTTGTTGAAAGCAAGGCAAAATGTATCAGAGAATATCATCAGATTAGGAAATTATAGTAAATAATTTTATTACAGTGGTTAGAGATCACACTTCCTTATTATTTGTTATAGCTCAAAATCAAATATTCTAATTTCTGTAGTATTGTAATTTTTACTTACTGTCTAATGTTGAGTTTGTATGAATATTCTTATTTATTGTATGTGTTAGCATTTTTAAAAGTTTAATTAGCTGGCTAATGTGGTGATACATGTAATCCCAGCACTCAAAAGTCTGATGCAGGAGAATTTCTGTGAGTTTGAGGCCACCCTGGGCTACACAATGAGTATAGTGCCACCAGGGACTGCACTGCAAGACCCTATCTAAAAAAAAAAAAAAAAAAAAAAGAAAGAAAGAAAGAAAAAGAAAAATAATTGCTGTCATCTTGGAGCCTCTGGCGTTGTGGTCAGGAATGTTGGGTGGCAACCATTCCACCTCTCAGTGGCTCTCAGTCTTGGCCCTGGTCTCTGAGGATTTCTCCAGTGCCCCCAATACCCCTCCGGTGCCTCTCCTCAGTGGGGAAAACCCCCTCCTCAGTGGATTGGCTTTGACAGCCCTTGCTCCCTTGGGCAGCAAAGGGTCCCTGCAGAGACATCTGCTGCTGCTTCTCAAGTTACCAGCTGAAACTGTCCTTTCTCTGCTGGGCCGTGGTTAAGGCATCTTCCAGGCTCTTCCTCTGACTGTGTTGTTCACGAAATGGAAGTCAACAGGCGGAAAGCTTGGAGACGCTCAGACGGGGCCCCAGATTCTCCTCTCTCTGCAGTCCAGAAAATCATCACGATGCTCTTCAGGCCTCTGACTGGAGTCTGCAGCTCTCACCTGCACTGCTGGGCAATGGGAACCCTTAAATCTGATTCTCAAAGAGTTGAGAATATACTTTACTTTCTGTGTGTCTGGTTTGTTTTTTTCTCTCTTTTTGTAAGGTTGTGAATTAAAAATTCCATTTCTTTATGTGACCTGGAATATAAGATAAACACTTTAATTTAGGAAAAATATTTTATAGCACTATTTCCTTTCTGACTTTTTGTGTGTAGTATAAATATAGCCCTTTGAAGTGTGTAATTCATGGATGTGAAAAACATTCTCAAGTTTAATTAGCCCTGACATTTCCAGAATTATCACCAAACCAAACACAATTTCAGTAGTCATGACATAATTAGTTCTCACTGTCTTTTCCTATCGCTAGGTCCTGGCTCCTCTGTTACACTTCTTTTTTGCTGGAAATTGCTTATTCTTAGATACATCAATCAATTGAAGCTGTACAATATGTTCATTTCTGTGTAGCTTAATTTCCTGATCATAACATTTGTAGATTCCTCTATGTTTTATCATGTTGTCTCAAAACCTCATTTTATTAAAGGCGAACTAATTTTTTCATTCACTGTGTATTTTTCCTGCCGTCGGTCCACTCACCCACTGGTGAATAAATGAATGTTTTCCACTGTTTGTGTAGTGGATATTGTTACTGTAACCATTGCTACATATTCCTGCTCTCTAGTGTTCTCAGAATACACTGAGAAACAGGTGTGTTTCCTTATATTTTAGTTCTAACTTTTCAAGGAACCACCAAGATTTTTTTCTATAGATGCTGAATCATTTTGTAGTCCTACTTAGAAGGCCAAAAGGATCCAATCCTGCTACATGAGCAATGCTTGGCATTTTCTACTCTTCTTCTCTCTTAACATCCTAATAGGAATGATGCACTTTCTCCTTTGGGTTTTGATTTCACTCCTTTGAAATCTTATGATGTTGAGAATATTTTCATGTTATTCTTGACCACTTGCATATCTTATTTAAAGAAAATGTCCATTTTCAACTCTATATGCACTTTTATTGACTTGATTGCAGGGTTGTAGGACTTTTTTATAGCATCTGGATATTAACTTTATATATATATAATATATGGCAGCTACTACACAAAAAGTTGAAAGTCAGTGGCCTTTTTACCACTTCCTCTGCTCTTAAGGGAGTTTTCCAGTTACAACAGAGCCCAGGATGTGCCTGCCTACAGGCTCTGAAAGCTGGTGGTCACCTGGATGAAAGAACAGATGTGGAAATCCCATATGCTGCTGTATTCCATGATATACCTTATAGAGTTAACATATTAATTCTATTCCATTTTCCAGTTTTGATTCTTAAGTGATTCCACACATAGATACTCTGGGAAATGGTTGCCAGTGTGGGTGCTCATGAACATGTGTGTATATGTTAGTAGTATGTAAACAGACATACGTGTAAACAAATATAACATACCAGATTCCTTCTCAGTAGTTTTTCCTCTTCCTATATTTTGTTTTGTGGTAATTGCCATCTTTCAGTTTTCTTAAGAGTCTTTATTGAATTTTCAGTAGAATAGACTTATTCACTGAATGTCTTATAATTTGGTCTATACTTATGAAATTTTTGGAAATAATATTTAATTCATGACTTTTGAACATCACTGCTATGTTATTTGGTGGCAGTTTTTATATCCATTATAGTTTTGTTGTGTAGTATGGATTTTAGTATGAATATTTGTCTTTTACCACTAGTTGCATGCTTTTTAGTTTAAAATTTACTTTGTCAGCAAACAGTACCATGTATATATATATATATATATATATATATATATATATATATTTTTTTTTTTTTTTTTTACTTTGCTCTGTGGACTCTTCCTCATTTTCTACTTTTTTATTATTTGTGAATCTCAGTTTGGAGTGTCTGTTTTGTGTAACAAGTGCACAGTTATACTATGGTCCACCATGAATTCACTTTCCTTTTGATAGGTGATTTTTTGCATATTTTCTGGTCTGTGGCAAATGGGTTAGTTTTCCCTGCATTTTATTTTATGCTATCAGTAAAATAATAATAGCCATAGTTACAGTGAAAACAGTAAAATCTGAGCACACCACAAAGGTTTGTAATGTTTTCCTTAATTTTATGAGACACACTCACCATCATTTTGGGTGTTCTGATTCTTCTGTTTTATGTTTTCACCCTGGGTTGTTCGGCTGCTCTTTGGGGACAGCATGTCAGCTCAGCGTTACCAAGGGTCCGGTGACTAATTTTAACAACTAGTCCTTTGGAGAAAGGGACACATTCGCTTTGCTAGGTAACATCCCTGGTGCTCACCGTGGGCATCACTTGCACTGTGGGCCAGTATAGTCACCTGGTACCACTGAGGCAGAGCTGGGAAGAGATGTGTGAGGAGGGCCACACTGTGGTGCTGATACCCTACTGTAACGTGGAGCTTATTTCATGAATGTGACATTTTATTGATCGGCCTCTGTGGAAGATAGCAGCCCAGCTGGCTCAGGGCCGCTGTCTCTCGGCTCCAGTGCTGCTTCAGCAGACCTCGGTCTGGCTCAGCAAAGTGTCCACGGTCTTGCTGCTCATGGTTGGAGGTCCGCAGTCTGGATCCACTTGCAACCACCTGGTGGTCTCTGATGCCTTCACCAGCTCCTGTGCTCTGTGGGACCTGAGTTACAAGACAGGAGCAGAAAGCTGACATTTGAAGGCTGAGGGTGTGGAGATCAGGGTGTTAACAGAAAGTGTGCAAACACAGAGCCCAGTGAGAATGCACACATCACAACCCGTGAACCCCGCTCCAAGCAGGCCTGATGCTCGGCCCACGAACTGCTCTAACTACTCTTCAGGGTCACAGCCTGTGTCCCTGGACTGGACCAGCACAGTTTCTATTGCTCAGCTCAGTGGCTGGCGTCCTTCCCTCCCTCACTATCTTTGGTTCCCAGCTGCCATCCTGCGCTTGCCTTGGGACACAGCCCCACTTTCTCCACAGATCGTGGGGATCCCAGACTCGAGCCTTGTTGAATTCCCTGGGGAAGAGGGCCATCGTCCCCCGCAGAAGTCCGCACTGAACATGTTCCTGTGTCCCCATGTCTTCTGCTTCTGTGATGCTGTTGTCTTGACCTCACTAACATAGCCCCCCACTGTGAGAGGCTTTTCCTCCTCCCTCTGCTGACCATCTTTCACTCGGCCTTACCTTTCCTTGAACAATCTCGATGCCCTTCCTATAAGGTGTTCATTCTCTAGTGCAGTGGCAGGTGAGATCTGATTTCCCAGTTTCTAACTGTTGCACAGCAGTCACACCAGTGCCTTCTTCACCAGGGTAGAAACACAGTGCTCTTTTGTGTAACAGAGTGAAGAGGTGGACAGCCAGGCTGCATGGACTTGAACATTAGAATCACATTTCCTCACCCCTGTGGAGGCTGCACTTCTGGGGCCAAAGTGAGGTTCTTCCCAAAGTGCCTGTCTTTGGCTTGTGTGTCTGTCTCCTCCCTGGTTCTACTTTCTGAAGGCCCCTGCACCTGTGTCTGTCCATAACTCAGCGGGACCAGATCTGGGTGCTGTGACCGCTCCATTTTATCTTCCCTTCCTGTAGGACCCTGTCCAGTAGTGCAGGCACAGTCCCAGGAGCTGGGGGTTAGCACTTCCGTACATAAATTTCTGGAGGACACAATTTCATTCTCCTCTGCCTTGTCAACCAAACTTGTGCAGTTCTCTGATGCAAACGAATTCACCCATCATTAAAGCCACTGCGCTGTAAGGTGGGTAAGCCACACCTTCAGCTCTAATGCTGCAACCTCAAAATCCTGTCTAAATATCACAAGCTAAGTGAAATAAATCATACACACATTTATTATCTCTCTGTATTTTCTACTTCTGTGATTCTTTAGTCTAGACTTCACTAACACAGCTTTGTAGTGTGAAAGGCTTTTTCTCATCATTTTGTTAAACATTATATAGTTTTTCCTGAAAATGCACACTAATAAACATTCTGAAAATTTAAGTCCTACATGGCTGGAATTAAAGTGAATAAAAGCTAACATATCAGGGTTAAGGATCACAAAAATCCTCTTGCCCAGTGGCTGATACCCCTGTGAATTGTTTTCCTCTGGTTTCAGCCAGAGGAAAAGCTGTCTCTACTGTGAACTTGTGAAGCTGTACAAGCTAAACACCTCCAAAATAGGATTGAGGGACAGAGATAGTGTAGACATTTCCATGCCAAAGGGTAGACTTTACATAAAAATGATCAGGAGTTCTGAATAAAAGGAGTGATCAAAAAGACCCAGCGATTTTATATTTTATAAAACTGTTATTTAATCTTCCTCAAAGCAGTCTTCTCTTCAAACCCACTTGTCCCATCCTCCTTTTTGTTTTCTGAGGCAGTTCTGGGGTCCCGCTTTCTGAGTGTCCTTACAAGGTGTGATCGAAGTCACAGGGAGGCTGCTGCTGGTGACACGGGACAGCAAGGAGGCTGCAGGAGCATTGCAGTGTGTCCGCCTCCACCTGCCCCACAGGACCTGGAACTGTGGCCTCCAGCTCATCCCCACAGTCAAAATGATCACACAAGGTCATCAGCACAGCCAGGACAGCACAGCTAAAGACTCATGAAAGAGGGTTGAGAACTGCTTCAGGAACTGGAAAGAACCATGCACTCAGCGTGTCTGGAGTGAGGACGGCGTGTTTAAGAGGAGTCAAATCACCACGTATGATAAGGCTCTGGGGTCCATACTTGGGACCCCCTTGGGGACCATGACTGTCCCAGGGAGCTATTCTGTCTCTCAGATACTAGACAGATGACCAAGTCCTCTGTAAGTAAGGAAGAAGGGGTCCTGCCTATCCAGCCGACTGTCCAGTCTGGTGTTGCCCTGGGAAGTCCAGAAAATCTCTGAACCAGTTTGAGGGTCGTTCTTCCCTTCCTCTGGAAGAACAGTGTGCATGGATGTGCAGCTGGTAGCTTCACGGGACCCTTGAATAGCGAACCAAAGACTGAGAGCCTTGCTTTGTTTCACCTCCTTTCTGGCTCCTTCAGTCCAAGGTGCAGGGATGCCTGAAGGTTAGACTTTTGTTGGACTCCCACACAATTTGCAGGAGAACCAGCGGATTCTTGTGGTCATTAATCCTGGGTCATCAATCCTAGCCTCTCTGGCAGAGAAGAGGGACCCGCTATTGGTGTGTCACAGAGGGTCATGGAGGGGTGGCCTTGGGGAGCTCTGTGTCTGGTCCCTGCCCCAATCTTCCTAGCCCTCCTCCCTGCTCCACTGCTTATGACAAGAAACTACTTATCCACGTTCCACCACACAGCTTTGTCATTTTCCGGGCTTGTGAGACTTTGGGGGAGGGCATTTTAGATCTAAATAATAACAAAGACTTAGGATTGGTGACTACCAACACTTTTTCACGGTGATACATTGTCTTCCTGCAGTTTCCGATGCCATAGTAAAATGTCCATGACTGGGCACTTTGTTCAGCTTGCTTGTCTGGAGATTCCAGAGGGGCACCAGACTTGCTGTTGCTTCTGAAGGCTTCAGGGAGTCCTGCTTCTCAGTGGCAGGAACACGTGCAGGATATCACATGCTAAGGGGCGGGGGGAGATGGTCCTCCAGGGAGCCAAACTTGCACTAGGGCCACCTTCTTATGGGAACGGACCTCCTCCTGGAACTGTCCACCACACTTTCTGCAGTGTCTCCGCATGATCTAACCATGCTCCATGCTCCTTGTCTGCTAAAGGAGCCCCAGCTCAACACCAGCAAACCGCTACCAAGGCTCTGACATACTGATTATGCTTTGACACAGTGACCCAACCAGGCCACTCTCTCCTCCCCACTGAGCCTCATGACCTGTCACCAGTGCCCTGTTAGCTCCCTGTGTGTCAGCATCCCTTAGAGTCCCGGCTCTTCCCAGCATCACTTCAAAGCCCACGTCCAAAGTGTCACAGAGTCTTGAGGCAAAGACTTCTTATCTCTGAGCCTGTAAAGTAAAGATGCAGGTAACAAAAGTCCCATATAATTGTGGGACAGGCACAAGGTACACATCTCTGTGGATAGGTGACACTGGCCTTGTAAGAGTGAGAGACAGTGGATCAGGCCTTAAAAGTTGAACCTCCAAGCCCAGCACCTTGCGTGTAAAGCACCAGGCTGTGGACCACTGTGGCCTCAGGCAGCCTGGCCCCAGATCCTACTGGGTAGAGCCACGTGCCTGCTCTGAACATCAGCACCATCGCACTCCACTCTCAGGCTGGTGCTGTGCATTCCCGGGCCCTATTTTCTCAGGATGTGAGTGAACATCAGGGTTTTGCGCTGGCAGCCCCACTCTTCATTCTGGAGGAGACTCCTGCAGAGGCGCCTCCTTGTGCTGGTAAATATCACTGCAGGGACTTCCAAGGGAACCTGAATGGAAGCCAATGTGATTGCACAGTGCTGGCATCCTGTGTCACTGCAGAACTGGAGTGACGCGGTGATAACCCCAAGTCCTGCCACCCATGAGAGCGGTGCTTGTGCCCATGTGAACCACACCTGGACTGGCACAGAGGCCTTCAGCAGAAAGCAAAGTGCAGAAGCCTGCAGCAGCCTGGCCCCTGAGCCGTGGAGTGTGCCCGTGCCTGCTTCTCAAGGCTTTGCGGTGACAGGAAGGGCAGTTTGACCACGGGTCACCTCTGCGTACCTTTGCCTATGCAGATTGCTGGGTAGGCAGGGGTTGCCACCATGCTGTGCTCTCCTCGAAAAAGCAAGGGGACCATTACCCTGATCGTTCTCTTCCTTTCTCTCTGTTTTTCAGTATGAATCTCAATGTTCTACAGTTCGATGTCTCTTCTGTAGCAGATTCCAGTCACAGCCCTGCTGTGGCCTTCCCCAAGGCAGGGCCTTAGACACAGTAAATCCAAATTCTCTGTTGTGCTGTGACATCAATGGCCTGCATTTCAGTTTCTGGTAAGAATAGCTCTCCTTTATGCCAGCGCTCTGGTTGTGACCAACTATGCCATCTCTTGGATGCTTTCATTAGGGGTTTTGTCTCTTGATATCACAGCAGAACCACACCTAATGCTCCATTCCCAGCCATAAAGCTGGCTTTTCTAGCCTGTTCCTCTCACTTAGGCCCATCATCCTTTTCTAAAGGTGCTTTCTCATTGTCCAGTACCATTTTACCAACAGCCTTACTCTGCAGAACCAATTTCTGTGTCAGTCCATTTCTGTGTGTGTGTGTGTGTGTGTGTGTGTGTGTGTGTGTGTGTGTGTAACTTTTTAAAAAGGGGGAAAACCTTGAAGCTAAGTATCCTGTGCAGCAAAGGTCTTTATTTAGTTCCTGGTTCAGAGGTCATGAATATGGCGGCAGCACCTGCTGAATCCTGGAAGTGGTCTTCTTGCTCTGTCACAACATGGCAGATGGCACACTGGTGGGCATACAAGTGGGTGGAATCACATGGTAGGCAAGAAGAATGGCACTAAGCCCAGGAAGCCAGACTTGCCCTACAAGGACCCACTTTCACAGAAAATCTGTGAGACCAAGATTAGTCCCTCCCCTGGGTGTCCCTCGATGTAGCCACAACCCACTATATAATCACAGTGTGTCCACTTGAATGGACTGTGAAGGCCCTAGCACATTAGCAGAGCACATTTCTACCTGAGTCTGTGGGCGACTGACTTGCAGATAGGCAACTGTGAGTGGAGACCGCACCCTGGATATGGTGGCTGCATGCAAAGTGCTTGTACTCTGGACAGAGGGAAGGAGGAAAGGAGAAGTAGGTGTTCTCATTTGGAAGAGCTCCAGTCTTTGCCCTCACCTTTGGATAGTGGTCTCCACTTTCTTTAGTCTTTCAGTGCAGGCCCCCAACCCCTGATTTAGGCCTTCAGATTTGGACCGGGGCTGCTTCTTCCATCCCTCAAGCCCTGCCACTCCTGTTTCCTCAGGCTGAGCAGCTCTTTGGTCACCTCCCTTCCAGTGTGCCGACAGCCTGGGGGACTCTGCCTGCGATCCTGGGAGCCCACTTAATACATCTGCCCTTGCATACCTGCACACATATGTGCTATTGACTCTCTTCTTCAAGAAGAAGAAGAGTACAACCCCAGTCCTCAAGCATTCCACCAAGTCAGTACTGCAATATGGAAGCTGGAGGAGTGGTGTAAGGTGTGCAAGCCTGCGCTTGCTTCCCACTGTTTTAGGAGATGTCACTAGAAGAAGCTTTCCTCTATAGTTTTCCAGCCGTCCCTTCAAGACAATGTATGTAATTACTGTATGCAATTAAAACTCCTTCCACAACTGCCTTTACCAAATTCTACACCACACCTATCATTGACGCACGCCCCAGCTGCACCCTGATACTCACACCAAAACCCGCAGTAACAGATGGTTGGGGTTAAGGTTCACCCTGGGTGCCCGCGTGAGGTAGAGACTGGGGTTGCACTTTGCGCAGTCCGGAAGGTGGAAGTCAGAGGTAGCGTCAGCAGGGCACGGCGGTGTCCTGTGAGAGCGTCCCCATGGCTGACAGAAGGCTTTCCCATTGCTGTCCTTCCTGCTGGCTGTGTCTACCCCCCATTTCCTCTTCTTACAACTCCTCTCCCCCTGTCTGGGTGGGTCACACCCTGACGGGTTTATTTCAGTGACTGATGCAGATGCCCAGGTCCACTTGCTGTCAGAATCCATGGAATCAGCAGTGAGAACTTCACCCTATGGATTTTACGGAGTCGTGACCCATGTGGTAACACTGGGCGGCGTAGATCATCACACTCGTTTACCATGGATCCAGCTTCTTTTTCTCAATGCACATGTGACCATTATCACCTTTGCTGAGGACCCCCAAGGTAGCAAGGCAGGAGCCTTGGTCTCCAAGGAAGATTTCTGAGCACATGCCCCTGTTTTACCATTGTCAGAGCTGCCCAGTTGTCTGCAGGGTCCGGGAAGTACCCAAGGCCACTCAGCACACACCAGGCAGGTGACTGAAAATGTCAGTGTGCAGCAAACACACCTGAGGGTTTCCCTCTGCAAAACACTGCAGCAAGCTCAGGGAGGGCTGTGGTGTCTGCGCTGTTCACAGATTTCCACTAGTTTCTTCTGAATCCCTTTAGAGGACTGATGAATTTATTGATGAATAAATTCTATCAAATCTGGTCTCTGAACACTTTGCTTTATGTTTTTCTTTAATTGTGGCCATGTTATCCCAAGTCAAATTGCACTGGGGTATTATCACTCGAAGATTAATTGGAGTAAATTTTATTTGTATCTAAATATTTTATGCTTTTTAGAGTCTTGAAGCTTCTTTACTCTTCCTGACCATCTTCACAAGCGGCATCAAGAAAATTTATTTAGAATTTGCTTTGTTAAAATGATATTTCTTAGTAAATAATTGTTGGAGATGTAAGCGTTCATGGTTTTTATGCATTTTTTGGACAAGTTCTCTAAAATCTGATCAAGTTAGAAAGTTCCACCAAGCCGTAAATACTCAAACAAGGACCTTTTTTTTTTGTTTCCATGAGAATATTGCATTGTAATCTGATACATTGCTGTGAAATTACAATATACAATTACACTATAGGAGTTGGATCTGTAATATGATATGCACACTACAATATTCTTAATTTATCATAAAAGATTAATATAAATCTTCCATAAATTCTGGCATGCATTTCTGATACAAAACAATCATGTTTAGAAATATATAAACCATTAAATGATATAAAATATTTAATACTTTTGAGGGAAAAACATTAATGGAATTATGTTCTGAAAGCATTTTCCTTGTTAGAATTTGACTATCTTTCTATTAAGATACAGTTTTCCTGGCTATAAAATTTTTTTGAAAATGGGATCATTATGCATACTAGCACAAATTTGTTTTCTAATCAGTGCCCACACATAGATCCACATTTCCATTCTAAATCCCTTTCAGAGCATTTCTGTTGTGCATATTTTTTCTACAGAATTGCACAATTCCCATTCATTTTATCTTTTTTCATCAGTGTGTGCTTGTGCTACACACTGCTCACATGGAGTTGGTCCATGTGCCTAAAACATATGCGCTCCTCCCCCAACCTTACCCTCCCTTTCTCTTCCCTCCCTTCCCTTCTCTCCCTTCTCATTTGAGAAAGCTCTGCCTCCCTGCTTCCTGTTATCTGTCTTTGCATTTGCTCTATTTTTATGATCTGGGTTTTTCACATAAGAGAAGCCATGAGATATTTGTGTGGTTGATTTACTTCATTCAGCATCAGTCTCCAAAGGAGCATCCAGTTCCCAGGGATAAAAGTTGGCAGGGAAAAATTCCATTTAGGCATCATCCGGTCTATAAAAGGGAAGAGGTGGGAAGCCACAGTGGTTTCATTAGTACGTAGCAAAATCTGTGGACAACTCAAATAACGTTGAGAGTTATCTACATATGAAGGCCAGGGCGTGCTTTGTATGATGAATAGCATGTCACAGCCAGAACACATTAAGCACACACATGAACTTTATATGAACTAATGCCACAGGTATACACATGTAACACACATGCTAGATGTAAATAAATCACAAGAAATCTAAGATATAAATTTTCCACGGCTTTCATTCCTATCATTCCTCTAGTTTTGGCTTACAATTCACAATTATGCCTTAAGGTTTCCCAACAAAGGGAACTAATTTGAATATAATCTATTATGTGCACATAGCCAAGATGATAATGTTTCTTTTTGTCAGCAGGATATTCTTTACTAACAATATTTTTGGCAAAACGTAGAGATACTAGTCTTCACACGATTTGCTCTTGAAGGCTGAAGAGCTGAAAGAGCCATCAGTATATTCAGTTTCATTTTGCATACACACAGGTTCTGAAGTTCAGCTTACACAATAAAGTCATGTTGTCCCAGTCATTCCACAATGAGTAGCCAAAGTTCGCATCTAGAAACAAAAATTCAGCTGTAGCCTCAGAAGAGCAATCACATGTGTTTTCAGGGCCTTGATCCATATTGAGTCTGTTTGAGCTGCAGTGAAACGTCTTAGTGGAAAGCTGCTTTTGGGTACGGGCATCACGTGCATCGCGTGCGTCTGTGGTTCTCCTGGGTGCAGCCAGGAGCACTGAGAAGTGAGTCACCCGGCTGTGTCCCCAGGGCATAATGAAAGCCTGTCACACCTGCCCTGAGCCTTCCCCCTGCAGTAGTTTGTTTCTTCTTCTTCCCCTTTGTCTCTTCTGCTGTCACGGATTCTTCCTCCCCCGACAGAAAGCAAAGAAGCTTGTTTTCCACATTGATCGCTGCCAGCTATGATTTTGTTTGTCTGAAACACCTGCTGTGGTGCTGTTGTGGTCATCACAATCATTCTGTGTCATGGTGAAAGTCTGAATTTGAACCAGATTATGTTTTGTGCTTTGATCAGTAGTCTCTTCCTCTCCTGAAGACTCAGGGCTAGAGGATGTCAATGAATGTTATTTTTCTGGGTAATGTGAATGCATATCCATGTAATCGTGCTGCCAGCCGGAGGTCCTCATAGGCAGGATCTCACACAAGCCTTTGAGCAAAGTGCTGTCCAGTGCAGTGGGTCTTTTTTCGGTAATCGCCTTGGATGTGGTCTGCAGACACTTCAGTCAACCACTCAGCAGCTAAAACAATCGGAGGCAAAGCAGGCCCCACATAATACTTGGACTCTGTTTCATAATGCATTTTTTGTTTGTCTGTTTTTTGTTTTTGAGGCAGGGTCTCACTATGTAGTTCAGGCTGGCCTTGAACTCACTTTGTAGCCTAGGCTGGCCACAAACTTTCAATGATCCTCCTCCTTCAGCCTCCCAAGTGCTAGGATTATAGGCATGTGCTACTACACTTGACTACAATGCTTTTTAAACCTTTCTCACAGGAAACTTTTATTCAAAACAATGACATTCTCATATCTTGAGATAATACACACTTTTGTCATGTTAGAAGGAAGCAGAGGAAAAAGAGGAAGAGGAAGAAGAAGAGGAAGAGGAAAAGGACGAGGAGGAGGAGGAGAAAGAAGAAGAAGAAGAAGAAGAAGAAGAAGAAGAAGAAGAAGAAGAAGAAGAAGAAGAAGAAGAAGAAGAAGAAGAAGAAGAAGAAGAAGAAGGAGAGCAAAATTGCTAATAATTGCCAAATTCCATTTTCTACTTAAACATCTGAGAATTACACTAAGCGCTAGCTCCTTTGTTTGGGGTGATGGAGCCTGTGTGGCCCCATTGTACATTAGTAAGATCCCAGATGCAGAGTGATGAAGAAACTCAGAGCCAGTCAGAGGTGGGAGGCGTGGCTGCAGGCTTCCACGACTGTTTTGTCTCAGGATGGGTGTGCTGCGCAAGCGAGTAGGTGTGCACTGGATGTGACTCTTTGCAGGTCAAGCAGCCTATCATGGAATCACACAACTGCAGTATCTCTGAAAAGGTGCCCAGACATGTAGGAAATAAAACATGGATGTGTATTTTAAGTCTTCTACAACCCAGCATGCAAAAATACAGCGTAAATTAAGTGTGGGTTGGGCCACCACATATGGCAGAAGTATCTCGGCCTGTTTCTAGAATTCTCAGTCTACCTGCCTAATGTAACTGTCCCAATCCTCTTTTTTCACTGTGGCCCCTTTCTGGTTTCTACATCGTAGAATCCACTGTAGGCATTTTACAAAGGCATTGCAGATCTTCTTTCTTTGTGAAAGCACGTCACATCTGTAAGACTTCAAGATGTGTTATTTCACAGCAAAACCCTAGAACCTCAACTGCTGTCTGTGCAATACTGTGTCTCAGGAGAAAGAGACAGCCTACAGCCCCAAAGGGTTCTTTTGGCCTCTGCACCCACTAAACTGTGCTACTGCAGTCTTTGCTTAAGTTATTAATATTCTTGGGTTTAGGAAATAGTGTCTACCGAGCATGGTGGCTCATGCCTATAATGCCAGCACTTGGGAGGCTGGGGCAGAAAGACCACTGTGAGTTGATACCAGCCTGGGCTACCAAGGGAATTGAAGGCTGTCTGAAAAAAGACAAAAAAGAAAAAAAAAAGAAAAACAAACAAGCAAACAAACAAACAAACAACCATGTGTCTGGTGCAGTATCAGGTCCAGCAGCATCATATGCACCATTTTGCTCTTCCTAAAATTGTCATTGTCAACTTTTAATTTTATTGATTTTCCAATAAACTCAGCAAACAGATACTCTAAAAGGAAATGTCTATCAGAAAAATAAATCCAATGCCCCACCCCCAAATAAAACCCCTCTGATTTAGGATCACTTGAAATATTTAGCTGCAAAAAAATAATTATTACTTTTTACACACAGAGACACTCCACATGCCAAAATAGAGAACTTTATAAAAATATATCTTTTAAAGAGAAGTTATTGCTCTTTTTACTCCTTAACCAGTGATGAAAATATTATAAATTATTTGATTCCAACAGGTTTTTGTCCCACCCTACTGAGTGTTAATATCTTACACAAAATAGATATGTGAGGAATTATTTCTTGTGTGAACAGCATCTTGAAGTATCATGAAAATAATCATTTCCTGGTGCACAATGGAGTTCATACCCCAGCTCCACGGTTGTCCATTGTTCCTGACTCCATGTGAATAAATGCACAGATGGATTTTATCGTTTCTGGGAATTTCCTACTCATTACCAGACTACAGCATTCTTCAGCAGAAAGCTCACTGAAAATATCACCATGACCTGAAACCTGTGCAGGACAGTCAGTGTTCCTGGCCTACAGCCACTGAGAAGGACCTGCTGGCCTCTGGTTTTGTTTTACAGAGCAGCTTACTCTGCATCCTAATCACATGTGATGCCCACATTGGCTACTTCACCTGGGTTCGAAATATCAGAAGAAAGCCCTGCAGAAACACTAACCCTGCATTACCTGCCATGCAGGCAATAGAAAGCAGGAGGATGAAGCTGGAGAATGAATGATTACAGAAGAAAAATTGAAGTTATTGACTCAAAATTGTGAACACTGCTGCAAGATTATGCATCTGCCAATCTCATCTCAGTTTTTCCTTTTTTAATATGCCCACTTAGGGCAAAGGATTGGGAAGGTGCATGTAAATGGTTTTCTAAAACCCTCTGTAGCTAGTGGTGTCTGTAGTTCCATTTCAGCCAGGAGAGAGAGGATTTCTGGGAACATTTTCTCTCCCACATGAAAGATAGAGAGAGAGACAATAAGGAAGTTTTATTGTCTCCACTTACTCCTTCTGGCTCCGGTAACATTCCATGCATGAAGGAGTTTGTCTCTGGGGCTGTGGAAGCTCTTCTGATTGGTGAAGCCAGATGAGGAGCCCAGCACTGAGGGGCCAAGGCCAAGGACATATGCTCACGGAGTCTGGACCCTGCAGTGTCCTCAGCCAAGTAAGTGTTTCCTTCTCAGGGCCACTATGATGCAAACAATACACATCCTTCGGCTATAAGCTGAAGAAGGCTAAGCGAGAGGATACAGTAAGAAACGCATGTCTGCTGCGCTTGGTGAATACGCTGGGGGTGATTGACTTCACCGCACTGCCTCAGCTAAGACTCACAGCCTCCATGGGCTAAGTTCTTCCTGGTGGGGTTCTGAGGCTCAGAGGTGCAAATGCCAGCTCAGCCTGCACAGTGAGAAGGCGATGACATTAGCCTTGAAAATCAGGCAGTTTGATCTAGAAAAAGTATGGTGCAGGAGAAGAGAAACATCTGATGTGAGAATTGCTCAGTAGGACTGAGTTCCTTAACATGAAAGAGTTGTTTGAAAGTATCTGCAGCTCTGTGCATGCTGACATCTTCAGGGAGGGAACTGTCCATTAGCAAGCGCCAAGGTGCCTTTGAAGTTCCTTTCGGTGTAATTAGTTTGGAGCTTCCCAACCAAGGCTTTCAAGCAGTAGATCTGAATGACCTGTCTCCTGTAATGGTGCTGGGACCCCAGGGGCACAGAGCCTTTCCTAGAGGACAGGACAGGAAATCTGCTTGGGAGGGGAACCCCATGATGACGCTGTTTGGAATTATTTTGTATTTGTGATCTTCAATGATATCATTTGCTGAAATATTCCAAACAGCTCTTTATGCATTGGTGACTGAATTTGCAAATGCTTTTATTTTCTCAAAAGGTAGCACAGATTGCTTTAGAAAATGTTAATGAAATTGAATTTTGTAACTTAATTACATTCATATACAACTCTTAGTGAAGCGGAAAAAACTTTACGACAGTGCCATAGTAGTGTATCTGGATATTTAAGGGAAAGAGTTTGCTATCTACACGCGCACATAGACTAGAAAGACGTGAATGATGTGTTCAAGTTCATTGGTAAGGAATTACCTGTTTTCTGTTCTTTCCTGTGTGTGTAGGTCCATGCAAGTTTTATTAGACATTTTTAAAGTGATGAAGAGAGGAATCACAATGAAAAATCTCATTAATAGTTGCAACCAATTTCCATGAGAAAGGTGGAAAATCAAGAGATGTTTTAATTTAGTAGCTAATTTCAGGTTTTGATTGAACTCTGGATCGATGCTTTGACGCACGAAGAAAGTGAAATGATTAATCTTCCTTTCCGTTGCCCTGACAGAGGGAAATCATTAACAGAGATTTGAAAGTTATAAAAAAGGATGAAGCATAAAACACATTTGATTAAATATTTGCTCCTGAGAGGAGTCTGAGCGATGTGGGAAATGTGCTCACTACTGAAGGTCTGCCTTTTTACTTGTCCCTGTGAGAGGCTGGCTACGAAGTCAGAATCTCGCCTTGGTCTTTATTGTGTTTCCTCCTCTTCAAACCCAGCTCTCAGAAATTATGGAATGGACAGGAGCTTCAGGTTTTTAAAAAAGTAGTATTTCTGACCATGATGTCCAACCCCTTACCTCTCTTATCTCAGGCACTTGGATACACTGTTGGGTTAAGTCATTTCTCTATTTGTGCGTGTGTATGTGTGTGGTGTGCATGTGTGTGTCTGTGTATGTGAGTGTGAGTGTGAGAGTGTGAGTGTATTGTGAGAGAGTCTGTGTGTGCACCACACACTTCCGGCAGAGTCTGAGAAAGAAGGAGGTGATCCTGTGCTGGATTCTTTACTGAACAGCAGCTCTGGCTCCCACCTCCCCACTGTGAGTGGAGCCTACAGTGTAAATGCTTGGCTGGGCTGGAACTGGGTCGCGAGAGATGCTGAAGAAAGGACTTTTGAAAAGCAGGGAGGACCGCAGCGTAGGGAGGAGCACGGGGAGGGCATCCATCCAGGCTGTGGTTCTGATCCTGCATCCCACGGAGTCTCTCATCGGCGCTCAGGCACGGTCTGTGTGGCTCTCACATCGTCATAGCTGTCGTGGCTGGTTCTGGACTTTCTTGCTTCCTTGCGCAGTAAAGCGGGGTCTCCCTGCACGGGTACCTGCCCCCTTACCTGCCGGTATCGGACAGTACCACTCCCAGCCACCTTCGCAGGGACGCATATCCAGGTTTTCAATAGACAAACAACTGTTCCTTAGGAAGCCTGTGTGCACTCTTGGTAATAGAGTGACTTTTACAGTGTGGCTTTTACTCCTATATTTCTAAACTTGTCTATGAAATGGACAGGTATGTTTTATACGTTCTATTTTACTGTGCTTACACATACATTGTATGTACTCACACTTGCTGTACAAGTATAAAGATGTACACAAGATATATTTTATAAAATAAGCTGTGAATATGAACATATTCCACCTGTTTCCCATTTCTATGTGGTAAACTCATCCAGTGTCCAATATCCTGCTAAAACATAGCATTTTCTGCATAATTTTCCATGTTTTACTCCTGTGAATGTTGCAATATGTTTGGTGATAAATGCAAAACTTTTTAAAACACAAGGTACATCAAAAAGTTTAAATACTGTTAATTTAAGGCTCGTCTACTGAAGAAATAAAGTGAACTAGTGGGAAAATAAGCAAAATGTGCAAGGACGTAACTCAGACAGCACCACACCCCCTAAAAATAATAAAGAAGTCTGCTGAGGACCAGCGAGATGGAAGGAAAAGCAGTGACCACGTTCCTGTTCCTGTGGTTCCAACAGCTTTGTTTCTGGGATCACTGCGCTGATAGAAAGAGCCTGCTCACGAATTCTTTTGGGGTGCCCTGACCAGGCTGATTTCTGTAGTACAATGATAAAGAAAAAAAATAAAGTAGCTATAAGATTTTTCCAAAAAGCAAATATGAATAAATAACACATACACTAGTTGTGGGTACGTCTTTGAAGATTATTACTTCTACATAGTTACAATCAAAAATCAAACTTTAAAAGGCAGGATGGGACATGGAGGAGCTACATAATTTTTGCAAATCAGAAGCCTAAATCTTTTTCATAGACAATTTTTAGGGACTATTTTATTGAATCTTTTTATATCTTTGTGCTCAAAGCTGTTTTACAACCCAGTCTTATTTAAAAGAGAAGCAATCATTTTAAATTCCTGTACCCGTCAGATTTTTTCTCTCCTTCACGGGTATGCACACTCCTCCTCCGGCTTTCTTGTCTCTCCAGAGGTTTTGCTGAATTGCTGATTAATTGAAGACCCAAGTTGTTAAGGATACACATGAAGTCTTCTTCTGAGAAGGTGCGCATTTGGAGAATCAAAGCTTTTAAAATGAAAGGAGAAAACTGCATTGTAACAAGTGAAATACCGGGCATTGTGGGAAAGCAGACCTCAGTGAGCACTGGGAACACGCAGCACAGTAACTGTGCCAAGGGGAGCCGGTGTGGGAAAGGCAGCACAGAGGAAACGGGGTCCTGCCTGTTTGTGCACCCTGCACCATCGCGGTCAGGAAGGCTGCATGCACTTGGAAGCTCGCCCGCTCCTCTGCCCGAGCTCTGTGTGAGCTGAGCGAGGTTTTGCGGAGGCACGGGCCTTCCTAGCCTAAGTATCAAGCAGAAACACAGCACATCTGTCATCTGTCCCCAGGCAAAAGCCAAACAGGACAAAGAACACAGTTTTTAAAAACAAACGTGTAAAAATTACTTTGCTTCAAGTAATTATCACAATTTCATTTTTCAGTCATTGCTTTTATTACCATCGGGAGCAGCTCTTACCCATCCTGAGGGTAACAGTCAGGACCCCTCTCTCTCTCCTGGTGGAGGCTGAGCCCAGCTCTGGTCCTGTCTTTCTCCTGTTCTTGCTTGGTGGCCACTAAACAGATCTCAGGAGGCCTAATTGGTGTTTTTGGCTGTCATAAGCAATTCTTACACAATCACTCACAGAGCCTGCATAGTTGATCCAATTTGGCTGTTAAGATGGACAAAGGTAGAACTCGGGCTTTCTTCAATCGTGTGTTTTCCTCAGGGAAATGTACAGATGGTGAGGTGTGTGCATGCACACATTTTAGCAAAATGACACATTTAGCTTACCATTTATTTTTTAAATTGGCAACATGCTGGTTTATCTTTATTTAACCTGGAATCACTAGCAAAAGTCTAATTGAGGTGAAGGAGAAGCAGGCACATATTGCCAATATTTGTATAAAAATAGGGCTATTTCATTTTGAAAACGTTGTTTCTGGGAATTCTGATGCCAAGGTGCATGAATCCCGTACCCAGCTCTAATCACTGCTGGCAAAGCATTTTCCAGAGCCTGGAACTGACCAGTCATTACTGAAATCTGCTCTATCACACTGCTTGCGTATTTATAGTTTTTTAGGTATTTAAAAGTAGATAATTATAGAGGTGCTATTGAACTTAAAAGTGATACTGTGGATAAATTTCCTACTGAGAAGTAATTGTTTTGTAGAAGTAGAAATTGTTAGTTTCAGCCTATGGATTTTTGCCTCAAATCTTACACTATTTAACTATGTTACCTTGAATTGCACAGAATTTGTCTAGCACTTAATTTCTTCATTAGTAATAATGATAATACAAAATTAACACATTAGGAGATTTTAGAAAAATTAAGAGGCATAGTTTATCTCAAATCACTTTTGTGTCCTATATGATGCTATTATAGTATCAACAAATCATTTCCTCCACGTGATCTCAGATTTTAGGGTAAAGGTGAGTCTCATTTTTTTTTTTTTGAAATTTTAATTTTTCACTTTGTTATGGATTAAGAACTTGTGGTCAACTTAATGCCAGCTGGATTAAAGCAGCATGGCACTGAACAAAGATGCTCCACCTGAGGAAAGTTGCCAGCATAAATAGAGACATGGAGAAGGAGAAGGGCGGTGTTGAGGTATTGAGTCACTGAGGCATTGTGGGTTCTTCTATGAGTTGCTGTTTGAGCTGTTTGGTTCTCCTGGAGAAGCTCTGGTACTCACATCGAGCATTGCTTCCTGGCTCTGGAGGGGATCCAGAGCCACGTGTGCCACTTGGTCTCCAGGATGAACTCATTACGCAGGCTTCCTGACATGTACCTGACTGTGCTTATTGTCGGAGGACCTGGGGGCCTCGGTGTCGGTGAGGATGGCTGTGGTGCCTTTCAGGACAGCCCTGGTCTTTGTTGTGAGTGTGACTTCTCAGCTCCAGCACAGAACCCTCCTCCCACCAGCACAGCTCCGTCACCCCACTGGCATGGACTGTCTAGCTTTCACCACTGACCTTTGGGCTTTCCTGGCACAGATCCATAAAAGAGACTGGTGTGATTCCTTCTTGTGGACTCTGGACCACCAGATGGACCTGTGGGAGGTGTTATCAATAGCTCTGGGTTTTCATCTGGACTGTGTGGGACATTGCTGTGGGATTTAGGCCCTTGACTAAATATTTTATGTCTTTGGTGTTGCCGATAGATTTTCTGAAGTTTCTTGTGTTAACTCTCGGTGACCATCATAAAACAATATTATAAACTCCATGTCCTGATTCTAATTGTTCTCTGCACAACTCCTAAATACAACACACTTTATCTTGAAAGCTTTCAATAAGTCCATGTTGCATTTTAGATCTCTGCTATAAAACTGGGCATCTTGCTGAGCACCTGTAATTGCAGGTAAGTGGGAGAAGCACTCGCTGAATTCAAGGCCAGCTGAGCAGCAAACCAAGACCTTGCTCGCCAAATAACTGTGGAAAATGCTGCACCTTTGTTACCCATTATTTGAACTTGGAATCTCATTGAGCCTGTCCATCATTTCATAACTGTTAACTGCTCTGATTTTGTTGACAATAAAATCCTCCGAGGATAGCCTACATTTCCATTTCTGCTTTAGGAAAATGAAATTAGGTCATTTGATGGGCATCAATTGATGGGCATCAGTACGAGTTTTGTTCATTGTTGACACTGAGTCCTCATTGTTTGTCTAGTTATTTGGAACAGTTAACTAACAAGAGGGGAGGTAAGAAGTTTGGGAAAGTTGGAACCCACAATAATGGGTTTCTGTCCAATCTCTTCTGGTGAGTGCTCTTTCTAAAGCTAAAAGCAAAGAAAGTCTTGCACCTTAAGCAAACACTGCATATTCACCTTACCTAATGATTTAACATTGGTACAATGCTGGCTTTATTATTTCAGCAGCTTCTGACTAGCAGTGTTTCTCTGTTCTAGGACATCAAGACTTGTTTATTTTTCCTTGGCCCTAGAATGTGTTACACCGTGATGGATACTCAGCCTCTACTTGTTGGATGTTCCCTGAGCACCTTAGAAGTGTGCTGGCCACGGATTTTGGTGAACATCCATGACACTGTATCTTTCTGATGTCTTCTCATGATTGTTTCAGGGTTGTAGCTTAGGGTAACAGCCAGAGAAGTGATGCTGATCTCTTATTGCATAAAATTGTCATGTGAGGTCAGTGTGGTGACTGTGTACAGCACTGACCCTGACACTTGGCGGGTTTTCCTCTGCTGTGTCATACTTGGTTCATCATAACATGTCCTCAACAGCATTTGCTAACCATTCTTCTCTGGGTGTTGCCTATTGATTTTGCGTATTGATTTTTGTGTCTTATATGCTATTTAAACAGATAAACTACATTTAAGAAAAAGCTGGCCACAATGTTGAGTGGCTATAATTTCAGCTACTCAGGAAGTAGAGAAAGTTGAAATCAAGGCCAGGGGAATGCAAGTAAAAAAGTTTGCTATATATATATATGTGTGTGTGTGTGTGTGTGTGTGTGTGAAAATCTGTGGGAGATGAAGAGCAGCTCAGTGGTTACCTGGATTTAGGGGGGCAGGCTTGGGAGGTGATGACAATAGGTAGAATGTTTTGATTTGGGATGGCAAAAATGAGCCGAGTTTGACTGTAGTTGTGGTTGTAGAACACTGTCAGTGTGTTGGGGTCTATTTCCTCTTACATTTCAGCTTTGTAAATTCTGTGATGCTGCGTTCTGGTTTAATAAAATTGTTTTATTTTTTAAAGTACTCTATATATACCAGTTCTCCATTGAATGTAATCATCATGCAACATAAATGAAGAAATTAAAAAAAAAAAACAAAACTAAAAGCAAACCATCTAGGGCAACTCACACTTTCCATTTTATTATGACAACTGTTATGTTTCTGTACATTGGTGCATTTATTTGAGTTTTTAAATGAATTGGAAAATGTTTTAAAAATAAAATAATTGCTGATGAATAAATTGAAAAAATAAACAGCCATGGGGATGTATCTCTGTGTGCAGGAGCTGGGTTTCATCTCTAGGACCTAGTTTCTTTTTCATGAAAGGCAGGTGAAAGCTGCTAAGCACACGTGTTATGTATTTTAAAGTTCATCCCTTATATTTATAAACCTATGTCTTTGCCGGAATTATTTATAGTAGTTAATAGATGAAAGATATCCAATTAGATGTAGAAGTATAAATAGATTAAAATGTAGAATACGTCAACTACATTTCATGAGTATTAAATTTAAAAATAACTTAAATAGATTTAATTTATGAGTTGACATGAAGGTAGTCAATGAAAGTGGCAGGTGAAGATAAGGATTATACCTTGAATTATACCAAACATAATGATCTCCTGTCTGTATATTGAGTACATTTGGGAAACAGTTCCTTTATTTTCAGTCTTCTCACCTGTTGGGACACCCAGAGTATCTCCTGACAGTGCTGCTCCAGGATTTCCCCTATGAGAAAACACATCAAGTGATTCTCGTGATGTCCTGGTAGGCTGTCATCTTAGGATTTTAAATTGTCACTTTGTCCACATTCTTTCTAGCAAAGGATGTCTGGTTTAATTCTCATCATCTCAGCTAGTTTCTCCCCATAAGTAGGGACGGCTTCATTTAATTTGTCTTTATAATCTACATCCCCTGGGTTGTACCAGACATAATTAGTTCTATAAAGTAAGCACTGGCAAAAAGACTCAAGCTGAGATAAAAGTCAAGCAGATTAAAACTTTCAATCAATAAATAAGCAAGGACAAAGCTGAAAACAAATGATAATTTTTTAAAATATACAAGCATATTGTTAAAGTTGTTTACTAATAAAAATTTTTAAAGTTAATTAATTAATTAATTAGTAATAGACAATAATTCAGAATGTCAACTTTAAAAGGAAACCTTTAATGTAATATGTATCAGCTATATCAAAGTTAGCCCACTGGAAGTTATAATTTATTTATTGGACTGGAAAAAAACTGAAAACATTTCATTAATTAGTGGCGAAAGATTTTGGAAGAGATAGGACTTTATCTTTGAAAAATACTAATACAATTCACTGCAGATACTTTAGAGAGTGTTAGGGCAGTTTCTTCAGATCACTAGAGAATTTTTATAACCTTTCATAATTACTCAATCTTTAAGATTTTCAAAGACATACATAAACGTTTAAAACAAAATTTCCCATGATACTATTATTTTATAATGAATAGAATTTTAAAAATAGCAATTCCCCAAAAAAGAACTGTTTTCAACATAAACACTCCTCAGGAATTTGTATTTAATCATACACAAGTATATGAAAATATGCTGATAAATTTAATAAGGTAAGGTGTGGTAACTGAAATTTGTATGACATGTCTAACATGATATGCATATTTGTGTTCGCAAACACTTGGGGAATAGGTTTTTTGATAAAATGAAGAAATGGTTTCTCATGATTATGGTCCATTGTAACAGTTTACTTCGCAGCTGGGGACACAGGACCCAGACATGATCGGAAGGTATTATTTTCTACCAAGCCCTGTAAATATATCTGCACTCCTTCCTCGGTCGCTTGCTTGCTTCAACTCTGTCAAAAACATTGACATCTTCCACCCCTAAGGACCTCTGCCTTGTGCCTGCTCTGACTCCATGGACAGAATTTAAAGGTCTGAGTTTCTCACCTTTAAGACATCATGTGTAAGGGTATTAACCCTGAGCTAAGAGTCGTGCTTTTTACCTCACCTTTTCTTTCTAATTTGGTACTGCATAAAACAAGCTTCCTCTTTCTCCACTAGAAATATGAAAGTAGAAAAAGGCAGAGATTACAAGATTAATTTGAGTAAAGTAACACAGTGTGACTATTTACACTCTCAGAATTTCAGAGCTCACAATTTCACAGGTGATGATTATCATGTGAGAGTGACCATGGTTTTTCCTCGTAGAGGAAATGGTCCAGGGAGGTTCTCTCAGGTCACTATGCATCAGGAAAGAACCTGGAGGAAAACACAAGATCATCAGTGTTCATGACCATTACTGTAGCTGTGGGGTGGATGCCACAGATGCCTTAGGTCACTGACTTGTTGATTCACTGAGGACTTCTAAGCAGCAATCTTTAAGTCCACGTGGGGGAGTATAACAGTGAATAAAAATGGTTCTATCTTTCACTCTTAGGGACCTAAAATTATTTTGATGATTTGAATCAGGAATATGCCAGAAGAGCATGCCCTGACCTCCGTACCTCTGCGAACATAACAATTTTTCAACACGCAGATCACTGTGTTTATGAGGAATTCAAAACCTGGGTGAGCAGACCCTGCATCACGGATGAGCGTGGAAGCACCTACCCCGAAATCAGGTGGGAAGCTCCACAGGGAAGATGCACCCTGGCAACACTCATTGCAGAGCAGCACCGTGTGCTTCCGGCTTCTCCTGGACATGGGAAGAAAGTACTAGACAACTTCCCTGCAGCTCTTATTTTGTTGAGGGTTTCCCAAGATACCGGTTTCTATGTAGTTTGCCTTGCCTGGCTAAGGACTGCTGGGACCAGACACTGACCACTGAGATCAAAGCCCCAGCGCCCCACTGCTTTCATAGTGAGTGAGGAGGGGACCTCATGCTCAATTTTCCCCTTGGGAAGAGGAGAGGAAGACTGGAATGCAGGCCTCAGGCTGCTTGTCTCTGGGTTTCCTGAGACACTAGAGTCCATGGAAGCTAGAGACCCACTGAGATCAAAACCTGCAGCCGAAACTATTACTCTGTGCTAGCCACAACCCCTTCACCAGCTTAGTGCAGAACATACAGGTAAAGAAGAAAAAGTACAGATTACAGCTTCTGTCTAAGTGGGGAAGACTGGGCCGTGTGTCCCGTGAACCAGCCTTTCCAGGGTCTCTGCAAGGACTTCCTCTGTCTGCACCATCTCCGAGGGACGGAGGAGCGGTGTCTCTTGTTGGCCAAGGAGTTCTGTGAACAGAGCTGGTGGGTTTGGCAATGTGCACCCTTCATGGGTCCTCAGAGTAGACGGCGGGCTAGGTAGTGGGGACTTCACTCTATAATGACAGTCTCTGCAGACTAAAGAGGTAACTGGTTTGTCTCAGGTAGACATGCCAACACCAAGAGTCAAAGAAAATGAAGAAACAGAGAAATTAGCCTCGCAAAATCTTTGAAAAGTATTTCTGTGAAATGGAGATGTATTATTCAGTTTACAGAGAATTCAAAATATCTCTCTACCAAGGTGCTCAATGAGGTTCAGAAAACAGAAAAACATTGAACCTAACAAGGAGTAAAAAAATACATTTTAAAGGACTTAGCAGAAGACACAAAACTGAATAATACAATTTAAAAACTGAAAAATTCGATTCAGGAGCTATATAGGAAACTAAATCAAGTTAAAAGATATGGTTGAGCAAAACTGAAGAAAAGTTATTGAAATTGACAAAGAAAAAAGAACAAAAAAGACTGAAGAAAGCTTAAAGGGTTTATGGGACATTCCCAAGTATTCATTATTGGAGTCACCAAAAAAGGAAGAAGAACATTTCATAGGGCTCATTCAAAGAAGCAATGACTAGAAACTTCTGAAGTCTGCAGAAGCTAGTGTCCATCAGGAGCCTTGAAGTACAGCGCATCTCCACAGCATAAACCAGAGAGAGATACTCTGAAACACATAAGCCAATCATCAGAGTTAAAAACAAGGGTTTTGGAAACAAAGTAAATAGTGCCTTGTCATATACAAAGGACCTCCCATAACACCATCGGCATTTTGATCAGCAGAAAGTGAGCTGCACAGAAATGAGCAGGATGACATGGCCCATGTGAAAAACAAAACAACAGCACAAAGAGAAACAGCTACCAGCCTAGAATACCCTGGCCTGCAAAATCATCCTTCTAAAAGAAAAGAGAAATAAGACTTCTACAAGTCAACAAAATCTGGATAGTTCCCACTAGATCTGTCAAAAAATAACAAAAGTAGGACTTTAAACTGAAAGAAAAAAATAAAGGGCATGTTAGAACAGATTTGGGAGCATGGAATACTGAAACAGTGGTTAGCAAAAGACTTTCAGTTCGAGCGTAAGTGTGGAAAAGTAAATGCTTTGAAATGAACAGCTGTAAAATGTGTTAATGTGTGCAAAATGTAAAACAATGGAAACCCAAGCTTCCACAACGTAAAGAAGGTGTGGGTGTCCAGAGGCGTAGAGCTTTTTGTGCCTGCTAAAGTTAGCAGTTTAAAACCCACTGCAAGTTGGGTAAACCCTAAGACCACAGAGGCAACTTCCGTAGGGGAGGCACAGAAGACAAGGAGAGAGAAGCTGGAGAAAGCAATACAAAATAATCAACAACAATCAAAGAGGACAGCAGGACAGGAAAAGGGGAATGCGATAACAGCCACAGAGGAGCCGCTGACACAATGCAATAGTGGTGTCTTCCCTACCGGTAATTACTTTAACTGTATTCAATTAAACTCCTCAGTCAAAAGCAAGACAGCCACTGAGTGGGTAGAAAAATAGGATTCAAGTCTGTGCTGCTTAGAAGATGCAGATTTAAATACACACCGATGCTGAGAGCAAAGAGAAGGGAAAAGCATCATGCATGTGTGATATACCAAAGAGAACACAAGGCAGTCCATTCTTATATTAGACAAAATAAAATTTAAATATTGCAGAAAACAAAGATGAGCATTCTAGGAAGTGTGGGCCCAATATGTAATAAATGTTTAAATAAAAATCGTTGCAGGAAAAGACACATTGCCATCAATCTCCCTTGAACAATCTGGGATAGTTTCCCAATAAATCTGTCAACAAATAATACAAGTAGGACTTTAAACTGGAAGAAAAATCCGGAAAGCATTTTAGAACAGACTTGAGAGCATGAAGTACTGTAATTTTGTCTTTATGAGGCATCATAAAAAATACAGTGAATGCTGGTGCCCAGTAGCATCCAGCAGAAAGGCAGGGCTGTAAAAGATCGCAACACGTCCTTGTCCTCCCTGTTCACCAGGCCTGGCAGCCTGCACTTCCCGGCTCCATCCCCAGAGTCACAGTGACCACTAAAGGGAAACATCCAGAATCCATTCTGGACATCCAGGCAGCTGCCACAGGTCAACCAACATCACCCCAAAGCAAGGGCTTCCCATGTTAGGTGACAGAAGGATCTCAACACATCTGAGAAAAGCAAAATCATCTTGAGTATCTTTCAAGCTTCAAATTAACTTAACTAGAAATCAGTAGCATAAGATAAACTGAAAAATTCTCAAATATATGGAAATCAAGCAACACAGTCAATAAATAAAATAAATAATCAAAAGAGAAATTAGAAAATATTGAGATAAATGAAAATGTAAACAACATATTAAAATGTATTAAATTGATCACAAGCAGCAATAAGAAGGAAGTTAATAGCAAGAAATGTTCATGTTAAACACACTCCCAAATAGCATAGCTCTACTCTAAGGTACTAGAAAAATAAAATAAATTAACTCAAAAGTTAGCTGAACATAAGAATTAATAAAAACCAGAGTGGAAACAGAGTTTAGAAAAAAAGGCAAAAATTAGTAAAATTAACAAGTGATTTTTAAAAGATAAAGTTGACTAACATTCTCTAGACTCATCTAATCTTCTAGAATAAAATAAAAAGAAAGGAATTTCAGAATCACCAGTGAAAAGATGACACATTACGAAAGATGTTACAGAAATAAAAAGGAATACTAAGAAAATACCATGAAAATTCCACAACTTTTACAATTTAGAAACATGGGCAAATTCCTAGAGTATAAAATACACCAAGACTAAAACATGAAGTAATAGAAAATGTGAACAGACTTTTAACTATTACGGTGAGGAGGTTGAATCTGTTGTGAAATTCTTTCCAGCAAAGAAACGCCGAAACTAAATGAATTTCCTGGGGAATTCTATGAAAAAGCTTAAATAAGAATTACTTTACATCCTTCTCAAACTTTTTCAGAAGTTTGAAGACTCAGAAAAAATTCCAAATTAATTTAATGTGGCGAGAGTAGCCTTGATACCAAAGACAAAGTCTCTATAAGTAAACAGCAGGTCAACATCTGTGATGAATACAGAAATACAAACATTCTCAACAAAATGCTAGCAAATCCGATTGCACTATAGGTTAAAAGAATTATTGGTAGTGAACTAATAGGATTTGACTATTGGATACAAGTTTAGTTTAACCTACGAATATCAAATAATGTACTATATCACTTTGTAGAAGAGATTAAGACTACATGGTCACCTTATAGACTTCAAAAAAGCACTTCACAGAATTTAATAACCATTTACAATAAAAACTCTCAACAATCTAGAAACAGAAAGAAATGAGTTTAAAATCATAAGGCCGGGCTGGGGATTTAGTTCAACGGCACAAGTGCCTGCCTGGAAAATGCACCATTGTGAGTTCAATTCCCAGTGGAGGGGGGGATCAACTGCAACTAAAATCATAAGGTGCTATAAAAAAAATCTGCAAAAAGCACTGTGCTCAATGTTGAAATCTGAAAGCTTGCCTGTTAGACCAGAAAAACGTGTGGGTGTGTACTCTCCAACATGCTTCTCAAAAGAGTACTGTAGACAAGACAAAGAAACTATTCTCATCTGAATTAGAAAAGAAAACATAAAATTATCTTTGCAGATGATATGATCATATAAGCAGAAAACTAGAGAATCTACTATAATATCCTCTTTTATTCTTAATAAACACTTTGGTAAAGTTGCAAAAATGAACCTGTCAACTTAATAAAACTATAAAATCTTCTAGAAAAGAATCCACAAAATCAGTCTGTTTTCTCAAATGAAATCATGAAAACAATCTCATTTATGTGGCAGCATTGAAAAGAAAAACAATCACCAGTAAACTAACATAAAAAGTAATATAGTTCCTCTCTGATAATTCCAAAACTTTAAAGAAAGAAATTAAAAGAAACAGAAAAAATAGCAAAAGATAGCCTATGTTTATTGACTGGAGACAATATTATTAAAATGTCCAAAACACTCCAGCTAGTCCACAAATGCAAAGGATTGCTTAGCAAAACCTCAATGACATTTCTATATTACTAAAATAGAAAAAAAAAAATCCTCAAATTTACAAGGAGCCACCAAGGACTTCAGATAGCTGAAATAATTTTGAGAAAGAGCAAGGCTGGAGGCAACATGCTTCCAGGCTTCTAAACATACTGCAAAGGTGTCATAACTGAAACAGAATAACTACTGGCAAGTGCACAGGCATATGGACCAATGGAACAGAGTAGACACCTAGAAATGATGCTGCGTGCTTACATCTTGCTAACTGTGTACAAGCGCACAAGAGAAAAGATGCTATTTTTAAAAAATGATGCTGGGAGAACCATAGATCCTCATGCTGGAGAATGAAGCTGGGTCCTTCTCTTTCGCTATATGCAAAATTCCCGAGAGGAGGAGCTGGGCAGATCTGGGGCGCCCTCACTGGCCTCTCTGCGTGTCTGGAGGACTCTGGATATCTCCGCCCAGACTGCTGGAGTTCCCCCAGGCTTCCAGGTGCAGTGAAGGGGAGAGGTGGGTTTGAGGCTTCCACATCAGCCTCCCCATTCCAGCTTCACTTGGAGACCTGCTGAGCTCCCGATAGGTGGGCTGGCCCACACTACCAGCCTAGCCCAGCCTGTTTAGCTGCCGCGCCTGGCCATTGGTCTGCAGAGGAGGAGCTGGGCAGATTTGGGGTGCCTGCATCGGCCTCTCCATGTGTCTGGAGGACTGTGGAAATCTCTGCCACCAGGGAGGGTCCACAGGTTCCTGAAGCACTGCGGCCTGTGGTGAGTACCCTAACCCGGGTGCGATTGAAGAACTGTGGAGCTTCCAAGGGGCAGGTGGGCGCACAGTGTCCCTGAGGCCCAGCTTGTCTGGAACTGCAGAGTTCTGAGCAGGCAGAGGAGGGCCACTGGTTCTGTAGGCCCAATGGCTTGGGGTAGCGCAGTGCCAGAGTCTCAGTAGCTCCAAACATAGAAGGGGATTTTCAACAGATCCTGAGGAAGTTTTCAAATAACACTTGAAACACAGAAATATAGGAAAATGACAAAACGAAAGACCAAATTACAACCTCAAACCTCCAGCCCATCTCAAGAAACCCTAGGAGCGATGTATATAGAAGAAAATATATCCTATCCACCTCATATATCGGACACAATAGCCACTGAAATTGACAAGCAACTCCAGGAAGCTTTAAAGAAATTCAAACTCGAAATAATCTCCCAGATAAAAGAAGAAATGATAAAAGAAATGAAAGAGATTCTAAATATATCTAAAGAAAATACAGATAAAAAATTGGAGGAACTAAACAAACAGATAGAATCCCTAGACGAGCAATATAAGAAACAAACAGAATACATAATGCAGATGCACAGAGATATACAGGAAATAAAAAACTCCACTGAAAGTTGTAAAAACCGCCTTAAAGAAAGTGAAGATAGAATTTCAGACCTTGAAGACAGGATTGCAGCTAGTGAACAGGAAAGGAAAGATCTTTTGAAAATAACAAGGAATCAGGAAACAACAATTCAACAACTGCAAGACGATGCAAAGAAGAATAACATAAGAATGATAAGGATTAATGAAAGAGAGGGAGACAACATGAAGGATGTCAGGAGGATATTTAGAGAAGTAATAGCTGAAAATTTCCCAAGCATGAGATCAGAAACTGACATCAGGATCACTGAAGCATATAGAACTCCAAACAGTCATAACCAAAATAAAACTACACCCAGACATATAATAATCACCATCCCAGAAATCCAACACAAGAATAGATTATTAAAAGCTGTCAGAGAGAAAAGACAAATCACTTATAAAGGAAAACCTATCAGAATCACAGCAGACTTCTCAGCACAAACGATAAAGTCAAGAAGAGCATGGAGTGAAGTATTCCAGATCCTAAAGCAAAATGATTTCCAACCAAGACTGATATATCCTGCAAAACTATCATTCAAAATAGATGGTGCAATACGATACTTCCATGACAAAGAACAGCTGAAGAACTTCATGAACACCAAACCAACCCTGCAAAAAATATTGAAAGACAGTTTAGATACACAAAGGAAAAAAGCACTAAGCAAAGCAAATAATTAAACAGAACAGAAAGATAAAGATGCAACAGCAGAGAGATAACATTCCTACAATTAACCAGCATTTAACAGTAATAACCATTAATGTAAATGGTCTCAATGCACCAATCAAAAGAAACAGACTAGCAGAATGGATCAAGAAACAAAATCCAACCATATGCTGTTTACAGGAAACCCATCTAACCCAGAAAGATACTCACAGACTGAAAGTCAAAGGATGGAAAACAATTCTTCATGCAGCAGGAATCCAAAAAAAGGCAGGAGTAGCCATTATGTTTGCAGACAACATGAACTTTAAACCAACAATGACCATAAAGGACAAAGAAGGTCACTACATACTCGTAAGGGGAAAACTCCAAGAGGAAGAGATAACTATCTTAAATATATACGCACCAAACTCCAGAGCACCCAGTTATATAAAACAATTATTAACAGAAATGAAAACTCAAATTATGAGTAACACAATTGTAACAGGAGACCTTAATACACCACTGACACCAAGGGACAGATCAACCAGACAGAAAATGAGCAAAGAAATAACAGAACTGAATCACACCTGTGAACAAATGGGTTTGATAGACATATACAGAATGTTCCACCCAACAACATCAGAATACACATTCTTCTCAGCAGTACATGGATCATTTTCTAAAATAGACCATATATTAGCTCACAGAACATATTTAAGCAAATGCAAAAGAGTTGAAATCATCCCTTGCATATTATCAGATCATAGCGCTCTGAAATTAGAAATTAATGACAAAGGATACTGCAAAAATTCCGCAAACACATAGAAACTAAATAACACACTCTTGAGTAATCAGTGGGTCACAGAAGAAATTAAAGAAGAAATTAAACAATACCTAAAAGAAAATGAAAATGCAGATACAACTTACCGGAATCTGTGGGATGCAATGAAAGCCGTTCTGAGAGGAAAATTTATTGCACTGAGTTCCCACATCAGGAAAACAGAACGAATACAAATAAATAACTTGATGCTACACCTCAAACAGCTAGAAAAAGAAGAGCAAGTCAAGCCCAAAGCCAAAAGAAGAGAGGAAATTATAAAAATCAGAGCAGAAATCAATGCAATAGAGACTAAGAAAACAATCCAAAGAATCAACGAATCAAAGAGTTGGTTCTTTGAAAGAATAAATAAAATCGATAAGCCCCTAGCCAACCTTATTAAAAAAAGGAAAGAAAAAGCTCAAATTCATGCAATAAGAAATGAAAAAGGAGAAATCACTACAGACCCAATAGAAATACAGAGGATCATCAACACCTATTTCGAAAACCTCTACTCTCAAAAGCTTGATAACACAGAAGAAATAGTCAGATTCTTATAAGCATATGAAGTACCAAAGCTAGATCAAGAGGATATAAAACTGTTGAATAACCCAATCTCTGCTAATGAAATTGAGAATGTAATCGGGTCCTTGCCCGCCAAGAAGAGCCCAGGCCCAGATGGATTCACTGCAGAATTCTACAAGAAATATAAAGAAGACCTAATGCTGACACTCCTCAAACTATTCAATGAAATTGAAAGGGAAGCAATCCTTCCTAAGTCATTCCTGGAAGCAAATATTACTCTAGTACCAAAACCTGAGAAAGACCCAACTATAAAAGAGAACTATAGACCGATCTCCCTAATGAACACAGATGCAAAAATCCTCAATAAAATATTGGCAAATAGGATCCAGCAAATCATCAAGAAGATTATACACCATGACCAAGTGGGATTCATCCCAGGAATGCAAGGATGGTTCAACATACGCAAATCAATAAATGTAATCCACCATATCAATAAAGCCAAAAATAAGAATCACATGATCATCTCTATAGATGCAGAAAAAGCCTTCGATAAGGTCCAACACTTATTCATGATAAGAACTTTACAGAAAATTGGAATAAATGGTCTTTACCTCAATATAATAAAGGCCATTTATGACAAACCAACAGCCAGCATCATACTAAATGGCCAAAAATTGAAAGCCTTTACTTTAAAATCGGGTACAAGACAAGGATGTCCTTTATCACCACTCCTATTTAATATAGTACTGGAAGTACTAGCCAGAGCAATTAGGCAAGAAAGAGAAATAAAAGGGGTAAAGATAGGAAAAGAAGAAGTTAAATTATCATTGTTTGCAGATGACATGATACTCTACATAGAAGACCCCCTAAACTCCATTGAAATACTCTTAGATACAATAAATAAATTCAGTAATGTGGCTGGATACAAAATCAATACTCAGAAATCAATAGCATTCCTATACACGAACAACAAAATTACAGAGAGGGAAATAAGAGAAACTGGACTATTCACATTAGCAAGCAAAAAAATGAAATATTTAGGAATTACTCTTACGAAAGAAGTGAAAGACTTATACAGTGAAAATTATAATACACTGAAAAAGGAAATTGAAGATGATCTCAGAAAATGGAAAGACATCCCTTGCTCATGGATAGGAAGAACAAACATTGTGAAAATGGCCATTCTCCCAAAACTGTTATACAGATTCAATGCAATCCCAATAGAAATACCATCAACATACCTTATAGATCTAGAGAAATCACTCCTAAATTTCATCTGGAACCAGAAGAGACCTAGAATCGCAAAGGCAATTCTAAGCAGCAAAGACAAAGCAGGAGGCATCACAATCCCTGACTTGAAGTTATCCTACAAAGCAACAGTAGTAAAATCAACATGGTATTGGAATCAAAATAGAGCCGAAGATCAGTGGAATAGATTAGAAGATACAACCACATCTACGAACACACTCAACCACCTTATCTTTGATAAAGGAGCCAAGCAGGTTCACTGGAAGAACCACAGTCTCTTTAATAAATGGTGCTGGAAAAACTGGCTCTCCATTTGCCGAAAACTAAAGCTAGACCCATGTCTATCACCATGTACTAAATTAAAATCTAAATGGGTCAAAGATCTGAATATTAAAACAGAAACACTAAATCTATTGGAAGACAAATTAGGTAGGAACCTTGGAGACATAGGAGTAGGTAAAGAATTCATGAACAGGACTCAAACCGCACGGGAAATACTTCCCAGAATCAATAACTGGGACCACTTCTTATTAAAAAGTTTCTGCATGTCAAAAGAAATCTCCAGCATAGTGAAAAGAAAACCCACAAACTGGGAAAAGATTGTAGTGAACTCTCTCTCAGACAAGGGCCTCTTGTCTAAAACATATAAAGAATTAAAGAAACTCAGACCTCCAAAATTCAAAGATCCAATCCAAAAATGGGCATCTGAGATGAATACGCAATTCTCAGATGAAGAAATGCAAATGGCAAATAAATAGATGAAAAAATGCTCATCATCATTGGTCATTAGAGAAATGCAAATTAAAACCACACTGAGATACCATCTCACTCCTGAAAGAATGGCCAGGATCAAGAAAACCGACAACAAATGTGGAGAGGCTGTGGGGAAAAAGGAACTCTCCTGCACTGCTGGTGGGAGTGTAGACTGGTACAGCCTTTGTGGAGATCTGTCTGGAGATTTCTCAAAAAGTTGGCACTGGAAATCCCATTTATTCCAGCTATTCCACTTCTAGGCATATTCCCAGAAGAACTGAAAGCATCATACCACAGTGATATATGTGCACCTATGTTTATAGCAGCACAATTTGTAATCACCAGATCTTGGAAACAACGTGTCCATCAACTGAGGAATGGATAAAAAAGTTGTGGTATTTCTATACAATGGAGTATTATTCAGCTATAAAGAAGGATCACATTGAGATATTTATCAATAAATGGGCGCAGCTTGAGACCATACTCATAAGTGAAATAAATCAATCTCGCATGTGTGAATACCGAATAGTTTCCCTAATGTAAGTAATGATTCAAATATATAAAAATATGTGGTAATCATGATTCCCCATTAGGTGGCCTTGGAGCCTTATAAAGTTTTCACTCATTAATTAGAAAGGCTTTATTCTGGGCTTCTTGATATGAAAATATTTGAAGCTAGAGTATATGAAGTTTTATCCAAATATTTCAAGGAAAAAGACACTATGGTAACTACTATTAAGTCAGGTTATATGATGGTGAAGTACTAGGTTGTTGAAACAGTCATGCTGTGACCTCTATTGTTATATTGTTATGTCCTGTTTTATCTGAATCTCCCCCTTATTGTTTTAAAAAATTATTTAGTCATTTCTTATGTTTGTCTTAATTAAAGAAAAAATTCAAAAACTTAGGATATATAAATAGTAACTCTTTTTGATTTCCTATTAACTTGTTTTGAAGTCCTGTAGTACTCCCACGATCTTGTTTTGACTGATTAGACTCTGTTCCATTCTATATGATAGTATCAATTTTGAAGACATAGGCAACTACTTTGAAGACAATAAGATTCACTAAGATACCCATTCTGGTTTGACTATTGTCTTCTTTGGAAGTCCTGTAATGTTTACAATGCCTAAGTTGTATTGGTCTTGTTCTCTACTGTTTTGTCCAACTTTATGATATCTGGTGAGATAGACAATTCTTTTTAAGGAAACAGGGGACAACGTTGATAACCATTGTTGATAAACTTGTACTCTGTTCTACACCATGTGCTATGTCTATCCTTGGTATTGACTGACAGCTTTGTTTTGCCTTATTTGACTGTATTCTTCCCCCCCCCCCCCAAAAAAAAAAGTAATAAGCACTAAGGAGTAATAAAATCCAAAATGTGTAAATTTTGTTGTAAAAAAGAGAGGGAAAAAAAAAAGAAAAAGAGCTCTAACGGATATAACAGCAAGTGTGTTTGGGGGTGTTAAATAGCTGACTTTATCAATGTTTTTGGATCATTGAACACAGCTGTTTGCAGTCTCCCTGTTTGAATGTCCACCTTGTATTCTTTGATACTGTGATTTGCGGAACTATTTTCAAGATGATAATATGTAATCTACTAACAGGTGATTTCTTACTGTTATGGTTTTTTTTTTGTTTGTTTTGTTTTGTTTTGTTTTGTTTTTTGTAGTTCTGTATGACGTGTACCCTTACACCGCTTTGGTTTGTTTTGTGTTTTTCCCTTTTTCCTCTTAAATAAAAAAAACAAACAAACAAAAAAAAAAACAAAAAAAACCAAAATTCCCTAAAAGTGACTGCATGATGTGAAAACCTGAAGCTACAGCATTTCTAGCAGGGAACACTGGGAAATCCTTAATAAAGCTGCAGCCAAAGGCGGAGTGCTGACATCGAGTTACATCAAGCTAAAATGCTTCTGTGTGCGAAAGACAAGATTAACAAGTCAGGGGCGGTGCTGGACATGGACACCCAGACGCTAGTGCCTGGAAGGTGAGGCCAGAGGAGACAAGAGCAAGCCTGCAACTCTACAATTAGCTAGACTCTATCTATGAATTAAAGAACCAAATGCTGGGCATGTAGCTCACTACACAGGCTCTGTGTCAAATCCTCAGCAGGAAGGAGAAAACATTAATTCACAGGCTAAAGTGACTATCTAGAAAATATGAGAAAATATTTACAAAGTGTCTTGGTCACTTTTCTCCTGTCACTTAGACAAAGTAACTGATACCTGAAATTGAAGAAAGGAAAGGTTTGTTTAACTCGCAGTTGGTGGAGGTTTCAGTCTGTAATCAGCTGGCTCCATGGAAGGTGACATGGCACAGGGGCAACACTTCAAGGCCACAGAAGACAGCAAAACCAAGAGCAAAGGGAGGCAGGGAGCAAGCCTCTTTCCCTCCCTTGTATTGTAAGCAGGCTACGCGGCTTGGGTGGGTGTAACACCCGCACCATCTCCCTACCCTCCTCCTACACAGGCTGAGGATGTTTACACAGTGAGGACCCTGGCTCCCTGCTGAGTCGCTTAGCTAAATTTCTAAGCTTCTCCAGTTGACACAGTAGACATCCTAGAGAGTTAAGGGCACAGTCCTTTACACCACAGGACACAGAACTACTGAGTTAGTTAGTTAAGCTTCTAGACTTCTCGAGTTGACATAATGTATCAACCATTGTACCATTTCTCTAAAAAGAATTTCTATCAAAAATATATGTTACGCTATTTCAGTTTAATAGGTAGTAGCTAGATTCATAGATAGTTAATGCTTCATTAAGATTAGGGAAAAGGATTTGGGTAGCTATTGCTCTAAGAAATACAAACAGTCAACAGGTACATGAGGAGAAGTTCACAGCCATGCTGGTTCAGGGAAATGCCAATGCAAATCAGTTATCAACTACACCAGTGTTTGCTATCTATCTATCTATCTATCTATCTATCTATCTATCTATCTACCTATCGAGGCGGTCTCATTCTTCACTCTAGGTTGTCCTTGAACTCCTGGTGCCTCTCCCACCTTCCTCGTGAGTGCTAAGATTACAGGTATGCATCACCACGGCCAGCACATATGTACCTTTCATATATATTTTGATGATATCTTTAACAAATGCCATTTGCAATGGTGTGTATCTCCACAAATAACAATAAAATTGACTCCTTACCTCACATCATATGGAAAAATCAATTCAGAGTGAATTAGTGATATAAATACAGAACTCATAACACTGTACAATGAGTTTGGTGCAGATGGAAAGGAGGAAGCTGTGCACTCCTGTTGGAATAGAAAATGGCTCAGTCACTCCGGAAAACATCGCAATGGTTTTTCAAAAACTGGAAAATGCACAGCATTGGACACTGCTACCTCTGTGTTTTGTCCAGAGTGACCAATGAGCACCTTGGAGGGACATCCATGCTTTCGTGTTCACAGTGGAATCACTTGAGTAGAGACAGACTGAGTCACCTTCTGTTCACTGAGTAATGCAGACAATGTCCTCTGTGACCAGAGCTCAGGGAGACTCAGCCTGCACAGAGGGTCACCCTGCCACATAGGTGCAGGGCTGGCCCCAGGCACTCTATGACTCCAGCCACAGGAATCCTCTACGTGTGCCACACACAGAAGGAGCTTGCGGAAGAGTGGTCAGGAATGCAAAAGCCACTCTGGGGAGGGGGAAGAGGGACAGAGTTGCTATGAAAGAGGTTAAAAATTCAATCAGGAAGCTGATCACAGTCTAGAGATCAAGGTCTGACATTCACCCTATAGCCAGCGATACTGTTTATGCACTTAAGATTTTAAGGGATGAGCATCTGTTTAACATAAAAACACAATATTTAAATACATTGGTGAGCTTAATATCACTTTTACATAGTGCCTGCTACTTTGATTAGGCATCCATAATCTGAATTGATTTGAAAGATAATATGAGATAATGTAACATAAGCTATGCTTATTGAAAAGGAGGCACTGTATGTTTCAGTATCCCAATATCATTAACCATTTAGAAAGAAAACAACAAGGGAGGACAAAGTAAGATAAGAAGGAAGGAATGCAGGGAGGAATGGAAGGCAGCCGAAGTGGAGGAGAGAAATTTGATAGGGAGAAAAGGAAAGAGATAAAAGGAGAGAAAAAGGACACAATGGAGATTAGAAATGCATGACAAATATGTGGCAGTACTTGATCCTGTGCAGGAGAAGGAGGAAAATACAAAGAATTGACTGGTAGAATTCGTCAGGTTAGTGGAGAGTACTGCGTGGAGGCTCAGGGTCCTGTCCCTGGTGACATTGGTGTGGCCCCGTGGGGACAGGACTGCAGATGTGGGAACTCCAGGTAGCGTTGGTAAATGATCAGCAGGAAATGCTGGCAGTGTTTCCAATTTGCCCAGGTTCTGTAGCAGTGAAATTATTTCCTAATAAAATGGGTCTTAAAAACACACTAAGGAGTAATAAAACCCAAAATGTGTAAATTTTGTTGTAAAAAAGAGAGGGAAAAAAAGAGCTCTAAAGGATACAACAGCAAGTGTGTTTAGGGGTGTTAAATAGCTGACTATATTAATGTTTTTGGTTGGATCATTGAACACAACTGTTTGCAGACTCAATGTTTGAATGTCCACTTTGTATTCTTTGATACTGTGATTTGAGCAACTATTTCTAAGATGATAATGTGTAATCTATTAACTGGTGATTTCTTACTGTCTTTTTTTTTTTTTTTTTTTGTAGTTCTGTATTACGTGTACCCTTACACCACTTTGTTTTGTTCTGTTTTTCTCTTTTTCCTTTTAAATAAAATTAAAAAAAAAAAAAAACACTCAACTTGAAAACTGAAGGCCAGTGAATACCAGGCACCAGCACCTGCAAGCACTGTGCAATGAGCAGCGTCCGTCGCTGGAGGAGCACAGAGCAGGTGTCATCCCGCAGAGCTCGAGAGCCTGAGCTCTGAGGCAGAAGCAGAGCTGAGGAGAGACAGGAGCTGTACGCACTGGGCAGAGGAGTGCGGATTATGAGCAGAGTCTGCTGAAGGCGTGCACACAGGCTGGGAGAGCCAAGGGTGAGGGATGTCATGCAGATCAGACCCTGGTGTCAGGTGCAGGTGGAAAGGCAGGCCGACTGCAGGGCACAGCAGCCACGCACACACGTCACTTACATCCTTTTTAGTAGTGCTGTAAATGGCCAGTGAGTTTTAAAAACAGAGTACTGGTGTTGTTACAATCACAGCTCATTTTCACCAGATCACTGAGGCTGCAGAGTGGGGCATGCCTCAGGATTACCTCGGAACTGTGTGCAGACAGTACATTGCCATTGGCGAATCTTGTAAGATCCCTTTCCAAGGAGGTATACAGCCCCTGTCATTTGTGAAGATTTGCATGAACCTGGGTTCACGACCATACACTAAGTAAACGTGGCACAGAAAAGCAGATTCCAGAGATTCTCCACCAATCCTGGGAGGAATTTACAAAGGTGGAATTCACATTGAGGTCATATAGAAGTAAAGGCAGGCAGAAAGGGGACAGAGAGACTAAACTTCTTTTCTCTCTTATGACCTGAAAGTGCTGAGCTCCCTGCTCAGCTTTGCACACAGGACTCTGGTCACTTAGGAAGAGGCTGTGTTCCAAAGTGCACAGCCCTAAGTTTGCCCAGTCTCTCTCACCCGCTTGAGGTCTGAGGACATCAGGATGAGAGCAGCTCCACTGCTCCTCAGGCTGGAGAAGGCACCGGGGCCAGTATTTTCAGCATCCCATTCCAGATCCCTTGGAGTGACACTTAGGAGTCGCCAGTCCTGCAGTCACTTCAGGTTTCGGGAGGACCAGAGCCTCCTAAAAAACCCACAGTGGGCTCACCTTCCCCAAACAAGGGCAAGACCCATGATGGGGACTGAGGTGGCCCGTGTCCAGCTGAGACGATCATCTCAGAGAATCCGATCTGCTGCTCAGCGGTTCCTCCCACTCTGTGAGTCCAGAACCAAGATGATGAGCAGCCACCCCTTGGCCCACCCCCACTGACTGCCAGAAGCTGGCCAGTCTGAACCCCTCTTTCAGAAGGAGCCCCACGTTACTCAGGCTGTGTCCTTTCCCTCTCTCCCTGCAGGCTCTGCCTGCTAAGCCTGCCTGAGCTTCACACCATGCATCCTGAAGTTCTTCCAGTATGGACCAAGGTCCACTCAGCAGGGCAGGGTGAGTCTTATCGCTTTGGGGGACTCCCTCGGACAGTCTGTGGTGACAACAGTTAAGAGTAGAATGGAAGCGGGATAGGAACCCTCACAGAGCCAAGGACAGGGAGGTCTGGCTTGCTCCACACTGGGGAAGGTGTCTCCCCAGTCCTCCTTGTCAATCCTGAGCCCCCGACTACTGATCAAGGACCAAGTGCTCAGCGATGGCAGGAGCTGTCCTGTTCCCCTAAAGGCAGAGCACTTCTAATCCACATCTGTACCAAGAAGAAATGTCCCAACAGAAAGAAGTCTCAAAAATAACATGACCAGAGAACAGAGGACCAGGTTCTAGCTGGGCTTGCAGTCCCGGGTGGGTTAGTCTTGCTCTCTAGTGGGCCATTAGAACCTTCTAGGCTGTCTCCTCTTCAAGACAAAGGCGCTCTCCATTTCCTCTTCCTTCTGGGTCAAAGCTTGTGCTGGTAGACCCGTGGTCTTGCTCTTGTTTCTGTCCATTTTCTGTAAACCAAGTCCTCACCCATGCTCTGTTTCTGAATGAGGATTCTCAGGCTGGGAGGGCCAGGCCAGTAGGGGACTGGAGGGTGCCGATGGAAGGCTGCAGCCTCACAGGAAGAATGGGGTTAAGGGAACTGTCACATGCAGTTCCCTTCAGTAAGAAGGCTTCAGTAAGAAGCAGTGTGCTGTATGCTTAAAACTACAAATAGGATGAAAAATGGCAAATCCCTGAGTTAACGCAGGCATTAACATGTACATTAACATGTACGTGGTCCCCTCACCAGGATGAGAAGAATCATGATGGTCTGCAAACATGAACTCATACAGATAAAAAATGTAAGAAGTATCTTGACTGAGCTGTTACTCGATATATCTGTATTGCAAAATTTTATACTATAAAGTATAAATGCACAGTACATTGATTTACCAGTTACAAAACTACATAGGAGTGTAAAGGACATATTTCATTTCCAGTTGACTGATTAAGGTTAGGGTTAGGGTTAGCAAGGGAGACTTTGAAATTAAGAGTTATTGCTTGGTTTTGTTGAAGTAAACCAGATAACCCTTCCACACAGGCCTGCAGAACTCAGGGAAGTCCTGACCGAGTAAGACAGCATCTCTGAGTCCCCTGACTACAGGTGACGGATGGACCTTCTGCTGTAGATGATCAGGGATGACAGCTGGAGGAGCTATAGCGAAGGTTCTGAAACCCACTGAGAATGAGACCCCAGAGGACAAATCCCATGGTTCAGAAAAGAGAAAGAGAAGCAAGAAGACGGACCCACAGACTGTGTGATGGGAGTGTCTCAAAGGCCCGAGGATTTGAGTAAGTTGACAGGTTAAGGATCACAGAAACTTGGGTTTAGTACTGCGATAGGTTTGAAAGGTTAATAGTGAGACTTTCTTACTGTTGAACAGGTCCTGGGCTCCAGCAAGCTGCCTTCTTTTTATTAGTTTTGATTTTTTTGTCTGCTCTTCCTTCCTTCTTTCCTCCACCTTTCCTTCCTGCCTTTCTTCCTTTCTCCCTTCTCTCCCTCCCTCCTTCCTTCCTCCCTGTCCCTCTTTCTTTCCTCCTTAAATATATGGGACAGTGGTGTCTGTGTGAGGGTTAACTGTGCTGGGTGTTTGACCAGCAAGCCTGAACTTTTTACTGAAATAAAGGGCTCAGATGTTTTCTCTTTTGAAATTTACTGGGGACCCGGAAGTTGAACGGTGAGATGTTGGTGACAGGAGTGGGGTGAAGGAGCATGACCACTGGGGCTGCAGATGGGCAGCTCCTAGAGGGGAGGCTGGGACAGTAAAGTCAGGGCTGGAACAGGAGCGGGAGCTCCTCTGTGTCCCCAGGGTGAGGGGCTTCCCTGCTTTCCTCACCTGGGTAGCCATGCATAGTATTTTTTGGTCATAAGAATATACAGAATTGATTCCCAGTTATTTAATAAAAGGTATGCAAAATGAAACTGCAACAGATAATAAATACAAAATACATTGCCAAAACAGACCAATTTTGGAAAAGTGGGTATGGGCATGGCATAGGAACATTATATTTCACATTCTGTAGAATAAAGTTAAATATGCAATAGTTCTCTGCAGGCGACTGTTGTGTATGCACTTGTTCTTCATTTTACATATCAATATGAATATATTCTGAGGAGTGCTTGACAAATCAGACTTTACTGAATTGTCATGCACTGAGAAGGAGCAAAATAAAACCAGGCCAGAGCCTCACTTCCTGACCACTGCACAGGATCTGTCCACGCCCAGCACCACAGCTACGGAGACTCTGCACCAGGTCTGCCCCGACCCCGAAGGACAGGGCTGCTGGCTGGTCCAAGGGCCGGTTCCAAGTCACCTCAGCTCCATAAAGCAGGGTCCTGCAGGACTGTCAGTAAGGCTGGGCTGCTCCACCCTTAGAGCAGGAAGAGCCCCAGAATTAGCTGGCGGAAGCCACCTCCCAGCACTCTTCCAGCATGAGGAATGCAGTGCCCAAGGAACAGTTTGTGAGGCCTCTTCAGTTCATGTCTAAAGAACCATTTAACTACTCAAAGTGGCAGAGCCCTGATATATCCAGACACACTAAATGCCTGATTACTGCAGGTGACACCAGGGTGCTGAATTAGGAAAAATAAGAATCCCGTCCAATGCCCAGAACCATCTGAAAACAGAATACATTGATTTACAGCACACTCAAGCCCACTCAGTGGGTCACCCTAACCGGTCAGTGTAGCCTGTTGTACACATCATGGAAACTGCAAGAGAGGAGCTCAGCAGCTGTGAGCAAAAGTAACAAGAAGGTTGGAGACCTGAGTCACCCTGATTTGAGTGGCGTCTTCTGGGCACATGTAATGAACTAATTATGCCTGCCACGCATTGTACAAATCAATCAAAATCAGTGAATAGTAAAATAACTTTCCAACCCTGTAGCAATAGCTGGCAGGTGGCTGGGCGGGGAAGGCAGAGGTGCCGGAAGGGTGGGGTATCTGCGGAGCTCCCAGCTTCAGAGTGTCTGCCAGCACTGGTACACAGACAGCAAGGAAGCCGACAGAACCGTAAGTGAAGACCTGGAAACTGAAATTCGCATCCAGGAGGAAAATGCCATTCCCTGCGGCAGGACATCGTAAACCTTGAAGTAGAGCCTGATCTAACGAGCTCCTAGTGGTGCTGGGAAATGAAATGTGCCACCTCTTCACTGTTGGTGCAGTGCACGCCCCAGGGTGTGCCAAGCAGACACACTGAAACAGGAGCTCAGTGGCCAAGGGGGAGAAGCAACGCCCACTGCCCAGCCTCAAAGCCACAGAGAGACCAGGCAGGACTCGGGCCTGCAGGGAGCCACCAGGGCCATCAGGCGGCCCTGTGAGCTGTGTTTCTGGAGGCGAAGGTCCAAGCCACCCACTCCCTTTCAGGCTCCTGGGTGGGTCTCCGACGTGGGAGCTGCAGCCGCTGTGCACTTGAAAGCGCTGCTCCACACCTGTCTGCAGAACCAGCTGCGACACAGCGATCAAAAACCTCCCAGGAGGAGACATGATTATGAGCATTTTCATCTTTGAAACCCTGACTTCTAATCCGCCGGTCAAGTCTGTCCCCAGTGAGTGATCTCCGAGGCTCCAGACGGTAATTGCAGTCAAGCATGGGTGCAATTTTCCTATTATTTTTTGCCTGTGTCTCTCGTCTTCTTGCTTTTGATTTGTGCTTCTGACTGGGAATGAAAAGAAGTGAGAAAAAAATAAAAGGAATATCTTACTTTAAAAAATACTTGTCTAAGCATATCAGCCCACAGAAATGGGCTATTACGTTCTGTTTGTTGTGTTTAATTTTTTTCAGTGCTGGGGATCAAATCGGGGCCTTTGCAATGAGTTACAGTCACAGACATTTTTATTGTTTGTTTTATTTTGAGACCACGTCTTGAAAAGTCACTAAGAGCTTGAACTTGTGATCCTTCTGCCTCAACCTCCCAGAGTGCTTGGATAGTAAGTATGCACCACCACACCTGGCTGTGTAATATTTTTAAGAGTCCGTTTTCCTAAACTTCTCCCTGGCCTGGATAACTGTAACTGCTCCCAAGGGGTCTCCTTTCTCTCTTTCTCATTCCTAGTGGAAGACCCTGACGTTGTCCCTCTCAGCCCCCCTGTGGCACCATGTCCCATGAGTAGAAGCCGAAGGACACAGCTGACCACCCTGTCCAGCAGGACCTGTGGGACCCGTCATCTCTCTGCCCAGCTGCCACTCGCTGAACCCCTTCAACATCACAGAGCAGGATGGCCAGGCCAGATGCTCCTCTTACCACCCAGGGACTGAGGAGACTCCGGTCTTCCTGCAGCATGGGTTAAGCAAACATTCAGTAAGGACAGAGCAGCAGAGAAGATTAGTAAGAGAAGTAATTAAGCTGAGAACATCAAGTCAAACAAATTAAAAATACCATTCCGCATTCCTCTGTGTAGGTCTGTGCTCTCACACCAGTCGCAGGAAGGTGACCAAAGGCGTTCTGCATTCTGCTTACAACTCCTACCTCGTCATGCAGCTGGTGGCTTAGGGAATTCTTTCCAGGAACTGCCCAATTTGTCTAACTGGCATTTATGATAGTTCAATGCATTCCTTTACTTCAGAGATCTCCCTGCCTCTGGAATTTTGACTTAATAGAATTCTCATCTGACAATCTTCAGGGCTGATTCCTGCATTGACGTGGCATGTGTTATACTTTAAATTTGAAATATTACTAGAAAAAAAAATGTTCACAGAAAGCATCATGTGTTGAGAAACCAGGAATATACTAAATCAGAAAGGTCGACTTTCATTAGTGGAAGTCACAGAAATTTAGGAGGTTAGCCCCAATGGAGAGACCGACCATGAGGGGTGATTTGGGAAGCATATCACTTCCTGCTCATTCTTCTTTGCATGTTTCCTTCTCTTGTTCCTTCTGGATGACATGAGGTGGACAGTTTACCTCCTTGATGGCTTTCTACCGCCATGCTCCTGTTTCCCCTCAGGCTCACAGAAACGGAACCAGCAGGCCATGGACTGAATCCCTGAAACCATAAACCACATGCACCTTTTCTACTTTAGCTTGTACAGCAGGTGCTCTGTCACTGTAACAGAGAGCTGAATGACACATCTGTCCTCTGTCACCCACCTTTGTTGTAAGACAGGACCACATGGACCATTAGGCCATTCCCTGCTCTGCGAATTCCCTTCCACACACCACTGTCACTTTTCATCTCTCTACGCATATATGCACAGTCCTGAAATGTTTTCTTAGTCCTCAGAGTCCATAGGAAGAGAGAGAGAGAGAGAGAGAGAGAGAGAGATTGTCTTTGGTTTTGCATGTTTTTTTCATAATAAATTAGTAAAGTGTTTGAGAAAGTTCTTGTATGGATTTTTGCATAAATAAATGAAAAGGAAATGCTTGTGTGATGGAGTACCACATTCCTACACAGGTCCAGATGTAAATGGTAAAACCCTGTCTACTGCAGCATAGACTGTCTGTATATGACTCTATGATCCCAAGAAGATGAACAATTAAAAAAATTATAGTTTTTCTAGGTAATCAGCTTAATAGTAGATATGAGAATAAATTTCTATGATACTGTGGGTCAGAGCAAAATAACTCCTTAGAAATAAAAGTTTTAGAGAAAGTTACTTCAGACTGTAATCTTAAAAGTTCACTACATTTTTCCTTCTATAAATTGTAAAGAAAATAGAGTGTGAGTCTCATCATTAGAAGGCCTACATAGCTTAATGTACATCCTGAGACTGTCAAGCACACTGCTTAAAGGAAAAGCTACTCGTGTAGTTTTTAAAGAATGACAATTAGAATTAAGTTAGAAAGAGTAATGGTGCTTTGGTGCTAAGGAATGGGCAGGCCATAAGCAAGCGGTTTTAAAAAGGAAGAAGCAGCGAAGCTCTGCTCCATCTGTGGGGCAGGGAAAGTGGTACCGCGTGACAAAGAAATGGAAAAGGTCATCAAGATCATCGAGACCCCGGTGTGTGAGAGCTTCTGTTCTCATCCAAGGAAGAAGGTAACAGAAAGCAGCAAGCCTGAGCTGATCACAGTATCTTCTCTGGAAAATCACGTTCAACTGGGCAATCAATAGCAATTTCCCAAAGACCTGCATCAGATCTGTAATTCATGTAAAAGCTGGACTGGAGCCTAAATGTGAGATAAAAACATCAATGAAAGGAATAAAACGTGGTGGAAATGCTACTTCAGGAATGCATATCTGAGTGTGGGTGCTCTCATATGTGTGTACGCCTGTGTGCAGGTGTGTGTACATGTGTGTGTCCTGAGGGCAGATTTCTGTCCTGCATATGCCGCATTACAGGAAGCTCTCCATGCTGGGGACCTTTTCCCAGGTGGCAGGAGATGCTGGCTCCCCTGGGCCTCTGACTCTGCTGCAGCAGGGTGACCAGGTCTTTGCCAAAAGTGCGGTGAGTGTGTGCGGTTTCTGTGTGGCTCTGCACCCCAGATCGTGCTGCTCCTGCCCTGACTCTGTCCTGGAAGGAGAGCAGGGGTGCTTCCTGCAGCCCAGAGAGAACAGCTGGGGTGCATGGCATGTGAAAGTCTACTTTCTCTAGAGCAGTTCTGCACTCCTGGACCAGCTTCCCACTCTCCTTTAGTGCAGAGATGAGGCTCTGTGCTTTGTATCCTAGCATCGCTGGCTAGATTTCTTCACTTCCAGTCTTGGATCCATGAGGTGGGAAAAAGTCCCAGAGAATTCAGCATTTATGGAGACGTGAGGTACTCAATTCGTCTGTCTTATTTTCTCCTCCTGTAAAGGATTCTTCTCCTGCTTCCCTTCTCCTCCTCCTCTTCCTCCTCCTCTCACCTAGGTGAAATTAAAAAACCATGTTGCAAAGAATTTCCAGCAATGTACTGTTGACCAGGGGATAGAAGCATATTGTTTTAAAGAAAACACAGAAAAATTAATAATAATTTATTGCTAAGTTTTAAAAATATTTAAATACTTCTTGATGCACCTAGATTGCATAATTCAAATGAAAAAAAGTATTTCACACATCACAGGATAAATTTTAACATGTGCAACAATGGCAACCTACATTATCCTGTGTATAAAAACAACTCCAGCATGCCAGTGTGGAGAACTGAGTGTGCCCCACAGTAACCTAGGCCAGAAAAAGAACAGGCCATCTTCAGAATGTGAGCCAAGTTACCTGGGAGGTGCGCAGACATCACATCCATCACAGATTTGCAGAATCAAAGCATAAATACCACTCTACACTTTCCGAGTGACAAATGGGAAACACAGATAATCCTCAGTGAAGGCATGGGATTGGCAAAGAAGCTGCCTCCATGCACCGCTGCAGGAAAAAGGACCTGTCTCAGCCACTCCTGGAGACAGTGGGGTGCATTGCTGTAAACTCCAAACAAGCCCTGAAGATTTAAGGGGACAGATCTCAGAGCACATCTCCAGAAGCAGGAGACTCCAGTGTGGAGTAGTAAAACAAAGAAGTGCCTCTGCTTCAGCTCTGACCAAAAAAGGAGCCAGGAGTAGCCATGTGTTAGCTAACAAACTCAGGCTTTTTCTCTTCTCCACCTTTTATTCAGGTCTTGTGCCCAGCAAGAGCACTTGCCTGTTTCCTGTGATAGATGCTGTCTCGATTTGTGACTTGTGAATAAGAAACCAATGGGGTCCACATATCATCTTTGTGATTGTGTCTTTTGAAAGTATCAAAAGTTTTACTTGTTCTCATATCAGTCTTATGTAAAGTATCAATATGGGTAAGACAGAATTCAGCATGTTTGACATACTGGATACACAGTAGTGTAAATCATTAACAGCATCTGGAGCTCTGGTAAGTAAAGTCCATCTCATTTACCTGTCTCTGTTTCTCTTTGTACAAGTTGAGAATGCATCATATTTTGTGGAACATACAACCTTGATTTCTTGTAACTGGACTCGAGGCTGGGAAATTTTTGCTGGATTTGATCTGTCTAAAATCTTTCCATGATCATGTGGTTTAGATCTGCGATATTCTTTTGAAGGGAATATTCTTGACACCCACTATACCCTCCTCAGTGGGCAAAGTTTCAGTTACAACTGAATCCCTGTGATAGTTTGGATCTCAAATGGCCCCGGCATCTTGTGTTTAGAACGTGGTTGGAACGTGGGGTATAATATTCATGGTGAATCCTCCACTGTGAGCTCAGCAGCTGCTTGTGCTGCTGCTAGATGGGGCCTTGTGGGAAGCGACAGGTCACTGGGGGAATCACCTGGAGGGGTGTACCCCGGTCTTGGCTCTGCCTTCCCTCTGATTTCTGGCTACCATGACATGAGCCCCTCTCCTCCCCCAGACCCTTCCTGCACTCTCCTTCCTTGGAGCCCGCTGATCTTGGACTGAAACCCTGAACCCAAATAAACCTCTCCTCCTTTCAGTTTGTGGGTGTGAGGACTGCATTACAGAAACGAGAAAGTCACTAAGACAAGGTTCTTCAGCAAACAATTTTGAAATGAAACACCCGTCACATTAGTTTGTAATTGCTATCACACCATTCAGTTCCAAGGAAATTAATATAAATCTTTGATTGATAGTTTGTGATTTGCATCATTTATTTGTAGGTCTTGTTGATCAACTTTTCTATTTTTGTTGTTTAATTATAAAATACTACATATCTGCAGACAAATGTATGAAGCAAAAATGTACAACTTAAATGTTTATCAAAATGCAAACACTTCTGTAAGGTTAAAGCAGAAGAGAATGTTACAGTACCCCAGGGATCATTTTTTAACCACTCCTGGCCAATGCATGGACGTAATCAACACCTGGAGTCTATGATAATAATTCTTTGGTGTCCCTAAATGATCATATATATGGAGTGTAGCCAAGTGCCATCCAGTCCACATGGTCACAACAGACGTGCAAAGTAGAACGCTGCGCTCCTTTTTTCCCTTGTCCTAGGAATTGAACTCATGACCTCATGTTGCCAGGCAGGAGCTTATGCCACTACACTAAATCCTCGGCAGGATGCTGAGTTCTTGTCTCTCCATTTACTGGATATGACACTGGTGAATTCTTGCTCTTTCCTCACATCAAAATGACCATGAAAGAGAAACAGTTTGCATCCATTCAAGATTGTGAAAAAGCCAGGACAATGCAATTAAAGACACTAATGAAAGAAGACTTCCAGAACTGCTTCGGAAAATGGCAAGAATGCTGGGATAAGTGTTTCTTAATTAATGGTAATGTGTCTTTTCTGTAACATGTTTTTAAAAGTAAACTTTCACTGTTTTCTTTGATCACAAGTCATAAACTTACATTCTTTCCAGAAGTATGTGAAAAAAAATTTTTCTCTGTAAGTGTGGGGCTGCTGTATCATGTACTTGGGCTTTCTAGAGAGTATAAATTAACAACTCAATGTGATTTGACTTACTAAGATTTTCCTGATTATAGCTGAGACTGAACCTTGTCAAATAGCTATTGATCCACATGGTACGTTTTTGAGTATGAATTTTCTGGTGAGATCTGCTTTCTTTTCCTGTTGAGTCTGGTTCTATTTCATTGTTGATTAGTAGAACTTTATTAGCCCTTTGTCTCTTTTGTTACCATTATTTTCTTCAGGTGATGTCTTTTCTTTTTGCTCCCTCTTAACAAGGAGAAATTCTTAAAGTACTCCAGTTAGTTGATCTTTTTCTTTGTGGTAAGAGATTTTGCATTTTTTATAACAGATTTTATCTTTTAAGAAGTGATATTCCCTAGTACCTTTTAGATAACAGATACAAGTTTTCTTTCAAACATAAATTAGCATTGTCACTGGAATTAGCATGCATGTCATGTAAAAATAGGTACATGTTTTCATTTCTTTTTTTTTTCTGTGTATATGTTCAGCAGCATTTATTTGAAATAATCTCCTGGCCCTTTGATCTGATCAGCAAACTCATTGTGGTTATAAATCTAGTAACTCTGTGTCATATTAGTTTTCCATTGCTGCAGTAACAAATGAGCCAGGAATTCAGTGATGCAAATAAACACTGAGTAATTACCACCTTTAAGGACACATGTGATTAGAGGACAGTCACACATGTAGGATGACCCATCTTTCTTCGGCTCCAAGGCGTTAATTGTACCATTAATGTTAAGCTTGCAATCAAAAATAACAGGGGCACAGATTGAAGAGACTGGGAATTTTGCTCTGTGCATAAGGATGGAAATGTAGAATTTTTTTAGCAGTTATTACTATCACATTGCTTCAATCCGAAGGTCAACCTAAATTGTTCCATTTCTTGAGAGTCTCCTTGTAATACTGCAATTATTTCCTTAAACATTTTGTAGAATTGACTTAGGGAGTTTTTAAATGAAGTTTTTTATGAATTGTAAACTATTCTGACAAACATACTAAATTATTTTCATTAGGTTTTTAGATGGTTTTCATGCTACTTTGACAAAGTTTTTATTTTCCTACTGAATGAAGTCATCTCAACTTTCTTCTCTGGGTGCATTTATGCCTTTTCCTAATCATTTTGGTAGCTGAGAAATCTGTAGTGACATCCCTGTGTCCTTTCCTGATGGATGCCGAAGGCTGTCATGCTTCATCCTCGTTATGTAGAACAGTTTCAATAGACACAGATTAATATATTGACACTTTCAGAATTTTATACTACTCTGTCTTCCTATTTGCAATATTTCCTATGAAAAATAAGCAGTCACTCTTAACTGCTGTTCTCTTCAAGATAATTTCATGTTTGGTTTCTTTAGGTTTTTTTCTAGTTATTTTTGGTTATCACAAGTTCTTTTTGAAAAATAATTAAAAATTTAATGCAAACAATTAAAAATTTGTACTTGGATAATTAAAATTTTATATAGCTTTAATTCTGAGATTTTTCTCTCTCAATTTTTATGTTTCTTAACCTGTTTCTTTTATGTTCCTTTACTTTGCTTGATTTTTGCTCCTTTTCTGTCCCTGTGGTTTATTCTCAGTATTTTTTTCTTGTTGTTGTTCTGTCTTCTAGTTCTTGGTCTCTTTCTCCAGCTTTAAAGTGTGCTTTTTCAAAAATACACATTAAATGTTAGTAGAATGTGTGTGTTTGTTCCAGCCAGTATGCTGAAATCTGTTGTACAATTTTTATTCTCAATACACCTCATTGAGAATTATCTGTACTCCTGGTACCCAATAATCATAAGTGGCTAAGAGTTCTCATATCAAAATGTGCAGATGGAAGTGGTCAAACACGATGCATGGATATATCCCGAAATTAATTGGTTGATCAAATGTCTTCATTTAGTGGAGAGCTGAGCTCCAAAAAGGCAGACTAGGAGACCTAAACCAGCACCCCCAAAGCTTAAATGGACAATCACTTCCTGCTGGAGCAACCAGGGGAGCTCTGTGGGAGAACTGAGGAGTGCAGAAACCTCCGGGAGCTCAGAGTCCACTGTGGCACTGCAGAAGAGTATAGGAAGCAGGTCAACACACTGTGGACCCTCAGATGGCACTACTCAGCTCTGGAATCAAAATGCCAGGCTGGATACCTGCATGGGGTCTCATAAGGCATGCACAGACTAAAGGCACATGATATGGTTTCACAACTGCTAAGTCATCCATTGAATCAAAAACCTCATTAAGGTATCATTGCAAACCCATTCGAATGACTCTGACTAGAAAGACAAAGGTAAATATTGCTGAGAGTTTGGAGAGAAGGAGAAACCCAGTGCACTGTTGTGAAAAACACTACAGGAGTTCATCAAAAAAAAATCAGAAAGAAAACTATTTTATGATCTGGTTGTTCTACTTCTGGATATGGATCCTAAAGAAATAAAATCAGAATGTCAAAAAGATCTGTACATTCCTGTGTTCATTTCAGCATTTATTCATAGTGGTCAAGATGACTCTAACCTAAGAGGCATAGGTAAGAAAATATATGTGTCTAAGTGTGTGGGTGTGTACAGTTCAATACTATTGAGCCCTAAAACCAAAGGGAATTGTACCATGAATGAACCTGCAACATGTTATGCTAAATGAAATTAAACAAAATTTAGAATTCTTTATAGGAATCAAAATAGAATGGCCTGGAAGGAGGAGGAAGTAAAGGCATTAATCCACCTACCACACTAAGAAATCCCCCTAAGTAGAACCTGATGACAGTGCCTGTGGGCTGGTTGGAACTGTACAGGAGGGAGAACCGTGCTGAGTTTAAGTTGGACCACACAGAGCATATCTATGCCTCACACTAAGCATGGGACATGGGGTCAGAACATGGTACTTTCAGCAAATACAGAATTGTTCCTTTGGTCCATGTCATCACCTGCGTTATTTTGTAGTTAATGCAGCCAGGACTGCAACTTGCAGCCCTACATCTCAGGCACTGTGCAGCTGCCAGAGCTGGCCCATCTCTCTGCTCAGTGATCCAGGTATCCGTCTGCACGCTGTGAGCACCACAGTCCAGAGAGGGCATGCTTTAGACCTCTGCCACTACATCTTCAAAAGCTATTTGAAGTAAACATCAATATTTAACAAAATACAATTCATATATGCTATATATTCTCTTTCTTGGGTTGCGCCCAGGGTGTGACCTTTTTGTCATTGCCGAAACAAAATACCTAATGCCCAAATGAAAGAGGGAAAGGTTTCATTTAGCTAACACTTTGTGGAGCATTCAGTCTGTATCAGTTGGATCCAAGATCGGGCAGTGTGGCAGAAGAGCAGTCATTCATGGCAGTGGAAGACAGCAAAAACAACAAAATCAAAAAGGAGGAGTAAATTTGTTTCCTCTCTTTATAGTATAGACTACAGGTCCCCACCTCCAGGGTGGGTCCTCTATACCCTAAACTGTATAATTGCTAAGTCATTTAGTTAAACTTCTAGACATATTTAATTGATACAATGTATCAACCATAACAATTTGCTTGTTGTCAACTTGCAACCAGACATTAAACATTGGCACATTTATTTAAACAGGTTTCCAGATGCAAAGACTTGCTTCTTCTTATCATATCAAATCTTGAAAATTATTAGATAAGATTAACAATTTTTAAGAACCAGTATTAAGTCCATCAATACTATACTATGTTAGAACCATAATATTCGGCCCCTGCCCCCCAAAGACATATGCATATCCCTTTATGCAAAAGGCATTTAGTATATCTCTAAGAGCTGTCAGTCTTCACAGCTTTAGCACTGCTGAAAAGTTCAAATCCCAAGTCTCCTCAGAGATAGACTCTTAGCTGCAAGCACCAGTGCAAATGAAAAATTAACCACTTCCAACATAAATTGGCACAAGATAAACATTTCTATCCCAAAAGTTACCAATAAGGGGGTACAAAGGAATGAACCAAAGCAAATGCACAACCCAGCAGGGCAATTAAGTCCTGAAGTTTTATGTGCAGAATTTGAGGCAATCTATAATAAGTTGTGATCTCCCAAGGGCTTGAATGATTCTGCCCTACAGCACTTCTGCTTGTAGTAGCTCCCAGGGCTTCTCTTGCTTTGATGGCTCCATGCAGTTTTCCTTAGACCATCCACATTCCTGATTTTTCCAAAGTTCTGAAGTCTCCACTGCATCACAGGCTTCACCCTCACAGTTTCATACATTGCCTTCTCAGGGACACACTGCCTGGCATCCCAGGACTTCTGAAATTGGGATGGAATTCTTCTGCATAAATTCTTGCATAAATTCTTATGGATTACGGATTCTGCATAAATCTTGCATTCTGCATGCACCTAAAGCCAATGTCACATGAATGACATCAAGGTCTGCTGCAAGGTACAACAACAGTAGCCAGGCTTTTCTTTCCCTTGGCTATATTGAGTGTCTGGATCACTGACAGTCTGAACCCATTTCTGAGGAACAAAGTCTCTATGCTGACACCATTCTGGAATATGGTGCTCTGTGGCTTTTTCCTCAAAGCTGTCTTTCATTTTTGCAGTTGCGAAGCTGCAAATGGTAGAGACTTGCTGCTTCTTGTGATCCCTCAGGCAATCTTTTGTGTTCTTCTGCTTCTTTTGAACAAACTTGATCTCCTCTGCTCTATGTTTGCAGTCCACAGCTTTACTGGAGATTCCTTTCTGGCCAAAATACAATGTTTTAAATCATAATTCTAGGGTCTCTGCTCTTGTTTCTCAACATAGATCTGTCTAAAATCCCCAAGAGCAGCCATGCTACAGCCTCAATGTTCAAATGCGTTGATATTTCATCTGCCTGCTTAGTCTACCACCCTTAATCTTAGTCTCATGCAAAGTCTCTGGCCATGAGCAAAATGTGGGCAAACTCTTTGGAAGCCATAAAATATAATCTGGAGTCCAGCACCCAATGCATTCCTTCCCAGCAGAAACCTCCCAAGCCTGGCCTTTCCTGGCAGGATTTCTATCAGTCTTCTGGTCTTCTGAGTGCTGACCAGAATCTCCAACCAGAATAGTTTAAGGCATTCCAACTTTACTCCTTCAGACAACATCTCCGAACCCTTCCAAACTCTTTCCACAAGCCACTCCCAAAGGCTTTTGAACGTGTTCAGGTTTAGTCATAACAATGATCCCACTCTTGGTACCAATTTCTGTACAAGTTACTTTTTCTTGTTGCTGAGACAAAATACCTGATGTTTAAATTAAGTAGCAAAAGGGGTTTTTTTTAGCTCACAGTTTGTAGAAGTTTCAGTCAATAATCAGCTGTCTCCAAACAGTGTAGTATGCAGAGGGGCAGCCATTCATGATAATAGAACAGAGAAAAGTTAACAAGAGCCAAAAAGATGGATGAACAAGCTTCTTTTTGTCTTCATAGTATAAACAGGCTATCCCCTCCATGAGGAGTCCTCAACACTTTAGGATATAGAGCTGCTGAGTTGCTTAAACTTTTAAACTTCTCAAGTTGATGCAGTCAATCAATTATAGCACAGGTCTCTTCATGTTGAGTTACTTGCCCAGTCATGTTCTACTTTATATTTTGAGACACAATCTCTCTAAGTTTCCCATGTTGGACTCAAACTTGTGATCATCTTGCTTCAACCTCTCAAACTGTGATGCTTTATATTCTTTGACAGACAATTAGGGGTGACTTCAAGAGTAGAAACAAGAGATGCTAAGGGAAAATCAATATCACGCATACAGGCCCTAGAGATGAGGCCTGGCAGGCATGCAATGACCTCCAGCCAAGGCATTTGGCTGGAAAGGGGGAGATTTGGTGCTTAACAGCTTTGGAACTTCTGCATAAGGTTAATGCAAATAAGAGGGAACCACTCAGCCCCGGCCCCACTGAACACTTCTCTCAGGTGGGCAGAGCAGCTGGCCAGTGGGAAGCTGCTGCCGCCTCAGTCGCCTCTGTGTCCTGGTCTTTCGTGACCTTCCCTGCTTGTCAAGATTCATATTCAGCTTAATTTGCTGTCAAATTCAGTTGTCACATTCTTGAATAATAGAATTTGGCCTTGGGACACTTTTGTTTCTCATGAACTCTAATCTAGTTACATCCATAAATAAACTGTAGCCCAATTGAGCTTACCTTTGCCACCAAGCAACATAGTCTCAATCATCAAAGCATCCAATAGGTCAACCCGGAACCACCCAAATTAGACTTTTATACAACATTTCCTATTTGTGCTAGGTATGAGCCTGGCTTTCCAAATTGTGGGTTAAAGATCAGAACATTCTGAAACATTTTCAGTCACAAATGTTGCCCAAGTTCATAACATCTTTCCCTGAATTAAACAGTGCTAAATTTAACTCATCTCAAATTTTTTTTTCCTGCAATAAGGAAAAATTGATGTTTCCTTTGCTGATTCCAGTTTCCACTGGCCATGGGTGATCTGCATTTCTCACCAGCATCAGTATGACTAATGGTAAACTTTTTTTCATATAAAACAACCTCAGACCTTCAGATATTTGGCTGCAAAACAATGAGATATTCTAACATTACAGGAAAACCTATGCTGGATTTATGGAGGCAGAAATCTTGATGGTATGTACTATGAAATTTCCCAGGCAAATTTCAAAATAACATTTGCTCTGTGTCTCTTGCATTTCCTTTTGAATTCAAGTGTACAAGTAAAATATTATGCCATCGATTTTCCTGCTTCCTGAAAGGTGGTTATTCACCCACTCAGTGATGAGTGGAAAAGACTTGGACAGTGAATCAGCATGAATACTAGGGCAGGAGCATGTCAGGAGCAGTGCCATTGGGAGCATTTCGCAGGAGTCACGCCGCCATCCAGAACTTTGTAACTCCCTTCAAGCATGGTGGGGACAGCAGAAAGGGAAGATTGTGCACATAGGCTTGGTTTGCATACAGAGTTTGGCCCCACATCCTGGTAGGTGCCAGGTCTTTGGATTTTGCTATTAGTATGCCTCTTATACTGCAGATGGTTGTTGCATGAATGTATTTCACAGTGAAGACTCTGCCTCTGTGATAACAACAAGCAACTATGAGAGTGAGTGGTGAGAGCACTGGGTTCCTTTATCTTCCTACGGTAACCAGAGGCAGTTACTGCAAAATGATACCTGAAGCAGAATTCTGAACTCTTGCTTTCTGTATGTCCAATCAGCTCCGGGTATGGGGCAGCTTCAAGGCAGGTATTAGGAGCCCAATGAGAACAGTAGTTAATCTCGGAAGGAAAATGAGTATTTTCTGGATTTTTTCAATGAAAGAAATAACTCTGCACTCCAGAGACTGTAGATCCTCAACACACAAGATCCCTGATTTCAATGCACTATGCCATGTGAATAGGGAGATGCCTATCTGAATCATTGAATCTTGAGTAAACGTTTACACAAATATTTTGGTTGAGTTCCAGTTACTTAATCCTATACGTTTAGTTACTTTTTTTCTTGGAGGAGACAAAATAACCAACACCCAAAGTTAAAGAAAGAAAAGTTTATTTCCCTCGCAGTTTGTGGAGGTTTCAGTCCATAATCAATTGACTTCAAGGCAGAGTGGTGCATGGCAGAATAGCAACAATTCATGGCAGCAGAAGAGAGCAAAAAGCAACAAGAGCCAAAGGACAGAGAGAGACTCTCTTTTCCTTCCTTAATAGTAGACAGATTATCTACCCTAGGGTGCGTCCTCGCCAGCCTTAGATGTAGAACCGCTAAGTCACTTAGTTAATCTTCTAAACTTCTCAAGTTGATACAATGTATCAACAACTATTACACCACGTTTGTCACATACATATAGGTGTAACTATATAATTACTCTATAGGAACATTTAAAGATTACAGGTATAAAAGATTTGAGGAGAGTATGAGACCCACAGTAAACACTAATAAATGTCCATTATACCCATCCAATGCACTTTGTTTTTTTATTTTATTTTATTTTGTTGTCTTTTTCCTTTTTATTGGTACCAGGGATCGAAATTATAACTGCCTGCATGCAAGGCAGGCACTTATGCTGCTGAGCTAAATCCCCAGCCCCCACTTTGTTTTTTAATGAAAAAAAGAATTAAAATAATGATACAGAAATTCAAAACAAAGTAATAGCAGATTAACACTGGTTAATATATATTGGGTTGGTATCTCCAAAGTAGTTGTTCAGATTACAAGATATAGACATGAAAATAGTGATTAAATATTCAGTGAAAGCACAAACTATTCTGTTTGATGAGCTAACATAGATTAGTAGTATATATATATATATACAGTCTTTTCTGTCATATATATAGAGTATCTTATATCATATATAAGACTAAATATATCATATATATATAGTCTTATCTATCTACCTATCTATATACGATAGATAACTAAACTTATATATATATATATATATATATGGTGTGTTCCCTTCTTTTTACAGAACCAATATGTTGATAAATAATAAAGGCAGGACAGTGTAAGAATCACTTCTAAAGTAACAGATCTTTTTTTCTGATCAGTATTTTTCCGATTTTGTTAAAACAGAAGAAAAATAATATATTTGGCTGTAACATTACAGTTTTGAATCTACTATAATTAGTCACATGCTTGACCATCCTTTTACTATTTTGTGCATAGCAAGAAAAAGATTCTATACTCACTAGCTCCAAAATATACTTAGCTTTTAAAATACACCTCTTAGGAAAAGGATAATTACTGCATTGTAACTTGAAGCTCATTCTTCGAGAAGGGTCAGAAAGATCTTTTCCCTTTTAAAGCATGAACATTAGGAGGTGATTATTTGTTTAATTGATATGACTCAGTTGTTAGGGAACACATATATCTTCTTTAGCTCTTCCAGGAAATGTTAAAGCCTAAGAATGTTTAGTACAGCCCAAAATAATTCCTGTATGATAAAAAACTTATTTGGGTTCTGAATAAAGTCACACACAGCCTGTGTCTCACCTATGATCCAGTTTGTCTCACCTAGTCTTTGGGTTCTGTTGTCAACATGAAAACCCAGTTTACAAAGAAGTCTACTTGGCAGAGAAGTCTAAGATCGGCAAGCCTCATCTTGAATGCTACATTCTCTTGCTTCAACTCAGTGGGAAATACGAATGAGCAGTGAATGTGTGGTTGTGTGAATCACTTTATTACTCACTTTAGAAGAAAATGCATTGACTGATCCTGAGCCTCTGTCTGAGAACTCTGTGCTGCTCATAGGAGAAAAGGGACTCCACACATGAACTGGGCAGGCAGTTCTGAGCCACAGCCCATGTGCTTATGTCGTATTTGTGAATTTTCTGATTTTCTGGTCTTATTTTAACTATAATACCTGGGATATTTACAGCTTCAGAATTCATTCCTTCTCAGTGCTTGTATAATCATTATTTTGGACAAAATTCATAGAGGACCAATCCCATTATCTTAAAAAAACAAGAATTAACAACTAGCATCAGTGTAAAATTGACTACTTGAAAGGTTTTTTGGAGGCACAGTACCAAGTGAAAATAGTTTTAAGATACACAGATCTGAAGCTTTATGATCATCATTTGGTACAAGAATGTGAGCATGCAGGAATTACTCTGAACTCCAGGAAGAGAGGAGCCCCAGGGGCTCCTCAGCTCATAAGGGCCTCTTAGGCTTTTCCTTTGTTCTCTTTTCTTTAGCACATTCCCTGAGCTGTGTGGATGCTGGCACTAACTAGCACCACTGTTGCTTCTGTTCTTGTGATGCCCACAGGAAGATGGGAAGATGAATGCTGAACAGGCGAGAACCTCCTCTACCGTCTGGGGGAGAAAGAGTTGTGTGTATAATAGAGCACAGGAAAGAAGAGACTAAGGGAATCACTGGTCTCTGAGAGCTTGAAGAGCAAAAGTCAGCCATGCAGAGAGGGTGAGCAGCACAGGCCTTGTGGACAGGAGAGCGTGGTTGGGGCCTGGAGCAGCAGAGCACAGCCCAGGACCAAGGAGGCTGCCCAGAGTGGGAGCAAAGACCCACGAGCGCACCCTGCAGGGGCCACTGTATATTTTCCAGAGTACCACTGCTTTCCATCACTAGGCAGTGTACCACCTGCCTCTCAAGAGGGCCACTATTGACGGCAAATTATATGATGACTGAATGCAGTCAGGACATAAACTAGGAAAGAGAGCAAAGTCATGGCAGACTTTTATAGAAGTTCACATATGCTGGGCATGATGGTAAAGGCCTACAAGCCCTGGGAGACTGAGGCAGGAAGATTGAAAGTCTGAGTCAAACCTGGACATCTACTACATTTCTTTCCTCTTTTAGTTTCCCTGGCAAATCTTTGCTAGGCGTACTACATGTGGTCTTCTGAGACAAGGCCCAAATAAAAGCTGTAATATTAGGATTGTCACTGGTCTTAGGATGAGACACAGCCAAGAGTCACAAGGTTGTCTTCCCTAAGTTGCTTTTTGGAAGATAGATAATTTTTATTTAGTGGTCATGACTTGTTATTACTCTGGAATGATAGTGAAGGAATTATCAAGGATAGTGTTCAATGTGTCAGTTCACCAAATCTTGGCCAAATGTTTGCTTATTCTATTCTCTTGGGACAACCATTTATAGAGTTTGAGGCAAAAGCCCCAGCTAGCCAGGACTGGGCCAGAAGCATAGATATGGATCAATCCTGTGAATAGTGTCCTCAGGTACTAGCTGTTCATGGACTAGAGCAGGGCTGTGAGTGCCTGGTGCCTTCAGAGCGAGCCCTGAAGGAGCTGGCTAGGTGAACTCTGTAATGGTGGAGCTAAGGCTGGATTTCTGAAACTTTAGGAGCTCTTCAGCTAATTGATATGTACCTGGGATATATGTGGGGAGTAAAAATCTACACATATAGCTGGTTTTTTAGCTAAATTTTCATGGAACTGGTTGCAAGTTGTTCCTGAACTCTTTTAGAATTCTTATGATTTCTCATAACAGGACTCTACAAACCATTATTGTCTCTTTAGTGTGGGTACGAAATGCTTTGGGTCAGTCCAATAGGGGTAGACAAATACTAAGTTTATCCATATATCTTTTAATGAGAGGAGACCGGGCTAGTGATACAGATCTTGAAACATGAGCTGGATGCAGGTGTACAGGTGCTAGTGATGTGGCCTGAGTTGGCAGAACATACAGTGGGGGAAGGCCTGTCTCTGATTAAAATGACTCCTCTAGGAGTACTGGGTAAAGTGCTTTTGGCTGACGTGGATGTTTCAGTCAATCAGACCCCTGGAAAGGATTTAGAAGTGCAGGTTTGATGTCTTTGGTGGCAGGTTTCCAAATAGCAGAAAGCAGTAGCAAGAGAGCTTTGGTCAAAATAACTTTTTTGTTCCTGGTGGCCACAGCACAGCCAGGCTGTCAGACTCCATTCTAACAGATTTACTTCTATTTGTAAACACGGTGGACTCAGCTTCTCTCAGGGTCTTTGTTTTTAGGTCCAGTACAGCATGTGGCACTTGGACAACAGGTCTCATCCTAAGGTATTCTTGTTAGTTTTCTTGATCAGAAGGACAGTGCCGATTAGAGTGTGAAACAAAGTGAGGAGGCAGCCTTGAGAGACTAGAACCAAGTATTTGCACAGCTAGGCCACTGGGAACTCCCAGAGGCTGACAGTCTGAGTAAGAATCGCTGGTTTTGTATATTGAAGAATCCAGATTCTACAGAAGCCAACCGCTCCAAGAAATTTGTGGGGTTTTTATTTCTTGTGACAAATTTCTGCCAGATATAGTAATGGAGCTTTTTTGTCTCTTCAGCAGGCAGCTTGGGTGTCATTAATCAGAAATGCAGTGATATTTTGTGCTGAGAATCTAGTGAGGTCAGATGTGTGGGCTTCCCAAAGGAGGATAAACAAGGCTTGGAGCCTCTAGTAGGTCTAGTAGGAGCCTCTAGTAGTACAGGTCAATTGAATTTTGAGTCCAGAATTTGTGTCTTTGCAAAGAGGTGCTGGCCAACAGGTGCCAACTAAAGGCAAAAGAAGGAATTCTTTAAGGCCAGCCAGGTGTACCAGCAGACTGGGTGGCAGAAATCATAGGCAAAATATATGGAGGAGAATTATGGCAGCTCAGAAATACTGAACTGGATTTATAGGAAACAGAAATATATTTCTTGAAAATTTATAAACGTGTTTGGTTTTTAAGCCTTATTTTTTTCTTTCTCAGGGAACCATGATAAAGCTGTAAGGGACAGAGAAACAGGCTGCCCCATAGCTAAATCTGTTGGTAGGGCCTCTCTGAAAATGGTGGAAGAATCCCCAAACCCTTGTAGCCTTGAGTAATATTCCAAAAGAGGTGTAGGGGTTGGGAACCACAGAATGCAAGGTGATGACTATGATGTTGATAGCACAAAGATCTTGCCCAAGACAATTAGCAGTCTATCAGGGCTATGTGTGACCAGGCCCCTGTTTGTACTTCCTGTGACATCTGATAGCAGTGGGATTCATGGTGAGGCAGCATGTTTGATGGTCAGGCCCAAGAGCGAGTCTTTGGCTCGTACATCCGGGAGAAAAATTTTCAGAATTTCAGGATTGCCGCTCTTTGACTCAGCTAATGCAGGCATTGTGTCCTTCTTGGGAAACAGAATTAAAAGGGTAGAGTTAAATGACAGGAAAGTTGACTGGCTTGGTGACAAGAATTCACGTTTGGTGAGATGTCCTCTCAGGCTATAAATTTGTGCCTGGCAGAAGGGATGAGAGGGAAGAATCCCAGTTTCCTTAGTGATGGTAGCTTTTTCTGATGGAAAGAACTCTGAAGGCTGAGAGTTCTGTTCCATTGTCTACTAATAAAGCCACAGATTTATCCTTGACTTTGTAATGGCCATGGTCTCTTGAAAGTCCAATTTGATAGAGTTTGGTCTGTATTATTCATCCAGACACAAGAGGACAAGGGAAGGTTCAGGTTGAGGTGGGTCTTAGTAGTAAGGTTTCTTTGTGTTTCTATACATTATCCTTCATCGCCAAAGGACATGGTCATCTATCAGACTGGATTTTCGTATGGACATCAGGTCGCTTTATATTTTAAATCATGTTTCTAAGTAGCAGTGGTTGATAGGCTTTTTGATGCTTTTAAAAAGTGTTCAACTGGGTTGTTTTTAGGTGAGCAATATTTGGAAAGTCCATGGCAATTCATTCATCAGGACTGAAAGTCCAATTTTTCCTCAGTCAAAATGTGCAACTCAGAATGAGTTGCTGACAGTCATCTTGGAAGCTGCCATTCGACCAGGATAGAAACAGAAGGCTCTAGAGAGAGAACTTTTGTTGGTGAATGCAAAAATGGCTAGTTGTAACCTGCTCAATTGGCTGAAGTCAGTGAGTCAGAAGCATCAAGTGAAGCTTTAGGTTTTGGCAGCAACTACGGCAGCCCATGAGGGTACCAAAGTAGAATTCTCAGGGAGAATGGGCCTCTTTTTAACTTTTTTCTTCCTTGAAACAAAGTGAATGTTTTGGTTTAATTTTTAACTCCATAAAAGCCCCTTTTTCTGTAGTTAGGGACTGTGGGTTTTGACTAATTCATTCCTGTCTCTGACTTCCTATATATGAGTTGTGTACCCTTGAACAATGACATAATAGAAAAAGGGTGAGTGCTCCTCAGAGAAAGACCATTCAGATGCCCACCTGGCCATGCCTCTTGTGGGAAGATAGGCATGACATAGCCAGGGAAGGCACAAAATCTCCATTATACCATATGTTGTTTGCCACAAAACCACAGGCGAAAGTTCAATCAGCCACTGCCACCAGTGTTTCCCAGTCTTGGTGCACAGATAGAGCAGCCTTTTGCTTATGCTGCCTGTTCAACTTACATGTTTGTTTGACACACACTCAGAGATTAGACATCCAACTCTTTCCTTTTGAAGGTGGTCCTGGCTAAAGAGGGGTAAAAGCTCTCTTTCTGTTTGAGCTGGGTAGGACTGACAAACAGTCTAACTAGTGTTCCCCCTGGGGTCATATCTGAATCAGGCAGTAAGGCAGACAGATAAACAGGGTGTTTCTCTCCCCCACCTTTTGGAGTTCAATATGAGTTACTTGAGCAGGAAGCCAGGAATCTTCATCCAGACCTCTGACAGGACTTGAGAAATCTTGATGATTCACCTTCCAGGTCCCATGAGAGCCACAACTGGTGATCAAAGAGATCGACACAGTTAGGTTTCCTTGCCAGTGCACCAAATGCAATGGCAAACAGAAATACCAAAAAGACATCCGGGATTTGGAGGCAAATTCATTTTACCTTAAAGGCATTGACAGGAAATCAATTGTCTTTCAAAATATCAGGCCCTGAAGGCCCAGGGAGGGAGGTTTTTTATAGGGTTCTCAAGGGGAAGTACCAAGGCAGAGTACTTGACTGTCACTGTCTGCTTCTTATGTATCCTATCCTAGTGATCAATATGCATCACAGTGTCCAGTTATTGCTAAGAAACAGGAACACCAGGAACTGCAACAGGAACAATTACCTGGGCAACTAACAAACTGAAGTATCTTTACTGGAGGGAGAATCTTTTGCTACAAGCTAGTTGAAACAAAATGTGAATATATTGTGAGTTTTATAATAGCTACATTAAAAGAAAGAAGAAAAATTGAAGTTAATTTCAATCCAATGCTCACCTAAAATATAAAATGTTACCATTTTAACATGTGATAAATGTTAGATTGTTATGGAAATATTGTAAATGTTTGTTTCTAATCTTGAAATTTTATTTTCCTTTTTTTTTTTACTCTATCACAAGTGCTCGATGACTGTGTGTAGTTATTCTCCTGCTGGAAACTGCAGTTTCTCAGATCTATACCTTGATGGTCACCGTATTCTTACAAAATTTTCATCCTGAAGTTTTAGTCAGCCTCTTCCTTCCTGGCTCCTTCAGCAATGATATTTGATAGGCCAACGGGTAATCTATTTCTAATTATAGTAACTCAGGAACAAAATCTCAGCCAGACACACATATTCCATTGCTCATCAATCTCTAGAAAAGGGGCTACTCTTTTTAGTGTATGAATCACACAGAATCATACAAGTAAATCCAGGATATCTGGTCACAGACTCAGCATGGAATGGAGAAGAAATTTTACTATAATTTAGGATAAATTTAATTTAGAACATTAAAAAATTCACTTTTTTTCCTTCACATACTGGCAATATGATAAAGAGCAGATTTACCACTGACGTTGCCTCTGCAAGGAATGAAAACACAGTTACATATCCCTGAAGCCCTGACTGGGGGCACATAATGGAAATCAATAGATGGTAGTTTTACGTTTGTGATAAAAATGTGAACAAAGTATATCACTTTCAATTTTATCACTTTCAAATGTCAAGATTTTGTATTAGTAAAATTTATTATCACTTGCCAAAGGGCAGGTTTCAGGAGTTGTTATTACATCATCCCACTGTGTTTTCTTCCTCAAAGTTCATTTGTTGCCCTTGATTTCCCAGGAAAGCATGTAGAGCAGGGAGAGACTCTTCATTAACTTTTGTCTTTATTCGTAGAGGGGAAAATTGCTTTCAGAAACTTAAGTGGAAAAAACTAATTCCCTACATAGGAATTTCACAGACTATTCTCCTTACAATTTTTACAGAATGTAGTCTTTCTTGGGAAAATACTGAGAGTTACAGATACAAAGGACAGTAAGGATAATCTAAGTAAATGCACAATCTGAACTCCATAGGACACTATTTATTGGTTTATAAAATCCTTGCAATTGTTGCAGGCATCATAGTTCTGTAGTGAAAACGCCTCACTGTGAATTTGAATTGTTTCTTTCCTGTAGTTTATCTCTGTCTAAGTGGTCTTGCTTTTGAGTGATGTTACTTTCTTCTTAATCCAGAAAGTTCCATGACAGTGTGCCAGGCCTCTGAGATCCTTGAAAATATTTTATAATTTCTTAATCATTTTACATCCTCTTTTCCGTTGTCTCCCTCTAGAAATACCAATTTTATTGTGACAAAATAATAACCCACCAAATTTACCATCTTAGCCACACTAAAGCAATGCCATTCAGTGCCATTAATTATGTTTACAAAGTCACGAATTTTGAACCACCATCTTTACACCGAAGTTTTCAACATTTCAAGGGGACACTCTGCAATCCCTACAGAAATGCAAGCGAAACCCACAATGCACATCCACTTCTTGCCCATCAAGATGACTATGTCAAACAAAACAAAATAAAGCAAAACAAAAGCTGGAAATTAACAGGTATCACTCAGGCCATAGAGAAATGGAATCAGGTTTCTAAGAATATGCAATGATTTTGCCCAATATGAAAAGTAGGTTGGCAGTTGTTCTTAATGTAAAGCACAGAATTAGTGTAGGAGCCAACAGTTCCACTTCCAGGTGTGTGCACAGCAATTGAGCAGAACCATTCTATGTCACGCCTGCCCTGGGCTGCTGCAGTACACCTCAGTGCCCTGTAGGGCCAGGAGTTTCTTAGAACTCCTTCTTCCAGTCGCTGCTTAGCATGCTGTGTTTTGCCCTATAGCCAAAAACTTCCCAAGTCAACCAGAGTTGAGTGTCTTCTTGGAGGAGAAGCTTTCAGTTCTAAATCTTAGTAAGCTTTGCGACAACCATGAGTAATCCCTCATCCTCTTTGGTCACCTTAGGTCCATTCTGGTTGTTACTGTTGATCAGTTTATTCTACAATAACATCAGTGTTTTACCCAGGATGCATCTCCCTATCAAGAATAAAATCTGCAGCGGAAATGAGTTTAATATTCAGCTGCACATGATTCTCACTTGGATCATAAGTCACTGGCCATGTCCCAGAGACTGATTCCGCTGTTGGTGTAGGTTATCAAGACAGAACCATTCCAATAACTTGAGGTGCAATAGCTAACTATCCACTTAATGAGGGAACCCCTATCTTAGTAACGTGTTATGAAAATCTGTAAAGGTACCTGTGTAACAAGGAACCAACATACAGGCAGATCCAGTGCTGTTTTCTCGGCAACATGAAGCCCAGACAGACAACAACTCTTTAACTCTTCCAGCAGTGTGTATGGTATTTCTTCTCCTCATAAACAAACAACTCCCACAATTCAGATTGTATTCACCATATATTGCTCAAAGCAGGGAATGAGAAAGTGCCAGGTGATGGTCTTTGTAGGGTGCTGTCACCTTCTGGTCATATTAAGAAATAGCACATCTTTGCTTGGATTGATCCTGGTGTCTGCCACATCTCTGTGTGGTTAGTGCTCCTTTTCCATGTGATCCCCACAGAAGGGAAACAAGACCACAACACACCAATCACTCCCTTAGAAAATTTTTCCAATCACTTTCATGTGGAATGCTAACACCACTGTGAACTCTACATTGATTTGTATACCTGTGTATGCCTCTGCTTCACAATCCTAAATTCCTTTGCCACCTAAGCATGTCACCTGTCTTCCCCTTGCTGTGGACATTGCCCTGCTGTGAACTCACACTTAGATCAATCCTGATGTGTTCTCTACTCTGAGGATACAATACAGCAGTTAGCAGTTAACGCAGAAGCAAGGGTGCAGAGGCTCTGGGGTAGCCCTGAGCAGTGGCTGTGAAAGTGAGTGACATCACTACTTCAATTCAGCACTTACTGACTATTCACCTGTCAGCACTACTGACAATGCGCTGTACACTGAGTGTTAGCCAGGGGCTGGAGAGAGGCTGGGAATGACACAGTCCAAGCCCTTCATTCCCATGGTCAGCTGCATGGGACACATGGAAACACACTGTAGAACCAAGGTGACCATGCCTTGCCTGAGAGTTTGGGGGATGAAATACAAGACTGTTCTCCTTTCTGCTTTTGCATATATGGTGCACATGGAGTTTAGACTGAAAACAGGTTTGAAGGCAGACCCTGATTAAAGCTGACCTTGGCGAAACAGAGTTTGGTTAAAATAGCAATATAAATGCTTAACGCAGTGTTATTTGAACATTACATGAGAAACTGCATTGCCATTTACTCATGTGTTTGGAATAATAGAACAGAAATCTGGTATAGAGCTAAAGGCATCTAAGGAATTTTGAGAGTTTATCACTGTCTTTGTCTGTACCTTACTGTTTCATCATTTTATAGAATTAATAAGTCAACCAACAACTGGCCTGATTGAATGAAAAATTACCTTATACATCACAAACAAGAACATGTAATTGATAAGAATTCTTATTTAGCCTTTGCTTTTGATACTTAATATATAAAACTTTAATACATTTGTTTTTGTGCAATTTACTTCGAAATGCATGCCATTTGAGAAGAAAGATCTATTGCAAATTGCTTATTTGCCTATTTATATGAACATCTTTTACCTAATCTAAAGAAAAACATTTCCCTCCTATTTATCTTCAAGCATTTATGTTCACTGCTTGACTTGTAGAACTTGGATTTTGTGATGACCAGTTTCTCAGCCAAGACCTTCCGCCGAGTCCACCATGTGACGGTCTTGCCCAGGATGGCTGGCTGAATGCATGAGGGTGACTCTGGAAAAGCGAACGGGAGAAGGTGGAACTAGAAAGAGAGACAGAGGTCAGCCTGGGCTGTGCAGCCTTCATAAGTGCAGGGAGGGAAAATCTGAGGCCAAGTCATGAAATACAACTCCAGAAAAAGGAAGGCATCCTTCTCAGATGTGGGGAGAAGGAAAAGATTGGGGTTTCTGTTGTGTTTGAGGGGACCATCCCACAGGACCTCCTGGGAGGACAGCAGCCAGCCGGGGGTAGCGGGGGAGTCCAGGGCCAGGAGTCTGTGACAACAATGGCTCCAGACTCTGGCAGAGTCCGTTGTTGAGGCCAGAGCAGTGGGAAAGCCTGGCCTGAAGAGAGGCTGAGGTAGTGTCCAGGGCCCAGTGCAGCTGTGTCTCCTGTCCCTCACATTCTCATCCTGCTCTGCGTCCAGGAAAGGGCTCCATCCGCAGGAAACGCTTTCCAGTGGGAGGATTAATACTTTTCCACCAAACCTAGTATGCTCCTTCATGAATCCCAAGTGAAGCAGCCTAAAGTCCCTAGGAACCTTCCAGGTGTACATGGGGGCGCCAGGGGTGTGTTCAGAACCTCTGATTTCCCTCTGTGCCTACAGGGCAAGAACATCACATCCTGTGTTTGAAAAGGTGCACTTTATCTGGAATCCACAGACATTCATCACCATAAGCAGGAGCTTGAAAAATTATCCTTCTCAAAAGACACAGGGCTCTCTCCATCCATTGCCAGGCGGAGATTAGAGAGAAGCCTTGCAGGCTTGTTGGGAAATCCAGATCTCCACACCCTTGAGGTCAGACAGCAAACATTCCTGTGCACTAATTACATGTGATATATGATCCCTAATGTTGAATTAAAACTAAAATACGCTTTGAGAAAAAAAAATAAAAATTTCTCTCATGATTAATGAGTACTTTAGATTCTGGTAAATTTTTTTTTCTTGTATAACTAAATTCCATACCCTTGGCATATTTTGCATTCCATTTACCTGGTTAAAAATTGTGTAAATCTTTGTTTCTGTTGTGAGACAGAGAAAAGGTTACAGTTTGGTGCTCACCCTCCCAGTGTTGATCAAAGGCTGGTTTTCCTCTTTTAGAAATTAAAAGCTATATTCTAGTAAGTATCCTGATAAATATTGCAGCTAAGCTTGAATTACTGAAGACTGGCCTTTTCTTCTGTCTCAGATAGGTGTATGGTTTATCTGAATACTAAGTGGGTAGACAATAAATTGAAAAATCAATAAAACTTGAGAGTAAAAAGACATTGAGCTTTCCTCAAGATCAAGGTCTTCATTTTGCAGGGAGAGATCGGGGCACAGAACACGGCATGCTCTATCCCAGGAGCATCTCATGGTTATCGTGGAGCAGGCTGCCAGTCCTGGACAGCTCTTCCTCTGCCTGGTGTCTATGGAGTCCATGCAAATTCACAGCCATTGCCACATATATTTAATCAGAAATAGAAAAAAGGGGGTAGGGAGAGAGTAGAGAAAGAGAGAGCTTGTGTTTTCTTGTAGAATTTGATTTTTTAAAAATTATCGAATTGCTGGTAGTGGAAGAAAAACTGAGAAACTGGAGAAGGGAAAGCTACATTAAATGTGCGTCATATTTCATTGGAGCTGGAACCCACTATTCCAGGGCAACAGAAAAGTTTAGGCAGTGACTGAGCACTGGGGGATGCTGCCTCCCACATATGTGAGTCTTCCGTTCAGCTTCCTTAACAAACCGTTAGTATATAACGTATTTTAAGTGCATTGTGTATCTCCAAACAGATTGGATCTTGCATCACCCTTATCTGCACTGCACACCATCCTCTGGCAGATTGCTCTGTCCCTGAAGACCTTGTTCTTGCAGCTAAATGGAATTGAAAACCCTGGAAGCCCCATCGCTGTGATCAATTGCACTTTGTAATCTTACTCGAATCCTGTTCTCCCCATTACTCTTGCTGTTGCTTTACAAATGCTGCTGTCTGCAGGCCTCTGGTGTTGGTCATTCTGCAGCTTCTTGGATATTATACACAAACTTGTCACTTATCTGGAAGGAAGAGAAGAGATCCATTGCTATGGCCTCCCCTCCAGTCTCAGAAACACCTGAGAACTTGTTCTTTGTTCTGAACCCTCTGCCAGCAGTAACTTACAGAACCATTGTCTACATCCAAGATAAGTGGGACTCTAGCCAGGGACCTGGCAGTTTGCTGCAGAGAGTATTTCACTCAGGAAGAGTAACGAAAATAAAAATGAAGCCAAGCTCTCGGGTGGGTCTCTCCCTGTGCACCCACAGAGCAGTGTGACCAAGGAGCACAAGCTAAGTCTCCCTGAAGTCTTATTTCTTCATCCTGCTCCAAGCCCAGGGGTCTGCAGGCACTTCTATATTATTACTTACAAACCACACACTGTCCCAGCACAGTATCCCATGGACACCAGAAACAGAGCGAGAGCCACAAGACTTTTGTTGTGCAATTGCTGAGCACCCTATGTGACTTCCTGCCTTAGATGCTTGTACAAAGATTGCTCAATTCACAGCTGTGCAAAGCCCAGGTCTGAGGAATCAGCCTCCAGCTGGAAGCTAAAGCCAGTGGCACGAGCTGAGCACTGAGCATCACTACATATGTGAGGGTCACACGGAAAGCATACATGGTCCTCAGCATACATCCCATCAATAACCACTGCTTTCTGTCGGGGTTTTGAGAATACATTTGAGTGCCTCTCACTTCCACGGTTACTTCATTTTCAATAACTTATTTGTTTATTTTACTCTTCCATCCAAGCACACCCTGATCTTCCTTTACACCAGGGACTCTGCTGCTGAAGTCTTCATTCACAGTCTGGGCCTGCAGGTGAACTGACTCTTGCTTAAAATCGGGCTCATCAGGCACAGCCCCTCTGCTGATCTGAAAGATCCTTCATGTTTTTGCCACCAAAATCTTTCGCCAGAGCATGACCCCAAGTGTCGGAGTCGCTCCCGGCCGGCAGGAAGAACACACGACAAGATCTGGCAGTGGCTAGGCTCTCTTTATTTTCCTTCTCCGCACAGTCTGCCCCGGGATTCTTCCCGGCCGAAGCCTCTACCGGTCTGCTCCCCGCGGCTCCTTTCGTGCTTCTTCCCCCGAGCGGGAGAGGCACTCGCTTATATGCAGGCACATCATCCAATCAAGCCGAAGCGGGTGATGCAAGCTGATTGGCTAGCGTCAATGGTCGCTAGGTAAATTATTCTACAGAGCAGATTGTTTTTTCAGTGATAACAATCAGGGAGCAGAAAGCAGGCGCCATCTCGGCACACTCGATGGGAGGGGTAATCTAGCTCAGGCTTTGCTCTTTTCTACAGGCCGTATGACCGTCGTGCAAGGTGACCTAGCACTGCTGTGGCTCCCAACACCCAAGTTTATCTTTACAGCCATTCTTGCAAAATCTTTCAAAGCCCTTTCTCTGCATAAAAGTAGCCATTTTCATTTTTCTCTTCTTCTACCAGACACTGAGATAGGGAGAAGCACCCTTATGTAAATCTAATTAGATATTTGACAAAATTGTTTTGGGTATGGAGTTTAAACCAAAAAACTATTAGTCATTCAAAATTCCTCCTTCAAATTCCTTCCCATAATTTTTCCTCTCTTGACTGCACAAGTAGAAAATATTGAAAATATTGAAAGGTGAAAATATTGAAATTTACATACATGGAATCATAGACAACATAGTACATTGCATATGATCTATTTTCTCAATATTATGCATTATGATGAAAATATATGGTAAAAATTTAAATTAAAAATGTTACAATAAAAGACTCACTGCTATGAATCTTCCTCAGAAATCCTCCTTTTCACTTTGGACACATGTATCTGATCATTTTTGTCCCATTCTGGAGCAGCTCTGGAAGCCCTCACCCCTGAACATCATTGCAATGTGTGATATAAAGAAACGATGAACCCTGCTGCTGAGGGTCCTCCAGCAGGGAGGAAGGATTGTCAGAATATGAGAGCATCCTCACCCACCTTACTCACCGCGTCTCCCACACTGTGGTTTCTGGTGCTGTGTCCTGTGTCTGCACGCCCCTCTGAAGCCTCATGTGGTCATAGGTGGGGTTTTCAGAGGTGGCTACATCTAGGGTGTGTGAGGTGGGGATGCGTGGGCGATGCTAGAATCAAGGGTTGTAATTAATATATCAGTCCGCTGACTGGCTGGCACAGTTCTGAGTGCAGGTAACGGGCAGGACCCCTGAGTGTCAGCGCCGCCCACCCCAAGAGTGCACATGGCGGAAAGCAGGGAGAGCAGGCCACTGCGGCTTCTGCACAGCTTTGCCGCGTGCTGCCTGTCACCGTCTCCTCTGCCTGCTCTGCTGTGGACTGTGTCTCCTCTGTTACGCCCTCTGCCGTTCTGCCTTGGAGTCAGCAGCCATGAGCTGAAACCTCCGCAAGCTGTGAGCTGCGATAAACCTTTTCTAGCTTCACTTTGGATATCAAATATCTTGTCTCAGCCTTGAGAAAAGTAACAAAGACATGGCATTTCCCCAAAGTTAGTAGGAGCAGGGACGGTAAATGACTTTAATCAAATAAGGACATAAAGGCAGCTGGGGCAGTGCATAAAAGGAGATTTCAGAACTTCAGAAAGTGACAGAAACAAGGTGATACATAAGTATAAAATGAGGGAGCAGAGAAACAATTTGTCTTTTGTTGTAATAATCGTAAAAAGTTAAACGTTTGTGACTTTTACTGCACTTTGAATATTCATGAGTTTCCTTCATTTTGTTGCTAATATAGATTCTAGTCCATTTTGACTTGAGTAACATTTAGTTTTTATTACACGATAGGCCATCCAGGAGGTGCACAGACTGTCCAGTGGTGCATATCTGAATCCCAGGAATGCAGGAAGCTGAGGCAAAAGAATGGCAAGGTCAGCTTGGGCAAATTAGTGAGATTTTGCATCAAAATAGAAAATGTATTAAAAATGAGCTGGGAGTTGTGCTCAGAACATTCCTGGGTTCTATCACCAGTACTGTAAGAAACAAAAACACAAACAAAGAAAAAGAAAATTCAATCTAATAATTTGAATTTTGTGAATTTGGGTTACTTCTGGGTTTCAGGTATCATGAAACATGATGCTATGTTTTTCACTATGTATTTTAGTAAATTCTGTGTACATAGTTCTGTTGGCTTTTTCTAAGAGAGAAAAAAAGGCCACAGTTGTGAATATATTCTAAGTTAGTAAGTATGACCATTGTCTTTTTAATGCTTACGTCATTTAAAGTTGTTTCTGGAGATGTCACACTTCTGTTTAATCAGTGATGAGGTCATGATAGGTTTTATGATATCTACCTAGCAAAATGTGCATGATAAAAAGGCATTGCTGTTTTATGAATATTTAATTTTACTGTAAATCAACAAAACTTCTTCTTGAGTGCATTTCTTTTTGTAAACACATTTTTAGTTGATTGAAGTACAAAAGCACATTTACTAAAAGAGGAAATGCTTTAAGAATTAACAAAGAGTGAAGTTTTTCAAAGAATTCATTAGGAAAACAGATTGAAGTCAATATACATATTGCGAGACTGGGAGACAACATAATGGATGAGATGGTCAAATTGGACTAATAAGAATCTGCATTCTTACCTGCTATCAAGCTGCACTAATCCTGTCTAGGAAACAAGGAAACACAAAACCCAAAGAGGAAGGATAGATCAGGTCTGCATAGCAATGAGTATCTTTATTAGTGAGCTTCAGATTAACCCTGCCTCAGATTCCAATAATGAGATGCCTAGGAAAAATTGACTTCCAAATACTCTTTGTATCTTTACCAGACTGTCATCAACATGGTTGGGAGAAGATACAGCCTATCACCTCTGCTCTGTCTTTCCCAGTTGTAGAGAAGCAAGAATTATTCCCAAGCTGCTAACCCTTTTCTTCTCATAATATTAGGTAGGTATTGAAGAATATTATAATAGCCTCAAAACAAATAATGTTTACAAACATAGTAATACAAGATAAGAAATTGGAAATTAAATTATTCACAACTGCTTCACCAAATTAATTGATTCCATGACTCTGGAGAAGATGCCATGGTCTCATTCGTCACCCAGTGCAGTTTGTGAAAAGAAGCCTGATTTTGCCATGATTTTGGTTGAAAACCAAATTGTTCATGAAGGGAAGCATTTGTAAACTGAAGCATTAATATATATTGTTTATAGAATAGTTAGATTGTGTTGGTTACTTTGTATTGTTGCTGAGACAAAATACTCAATGCCCAAAATTAAGGGAAGAATGGTTTATTTATCTCATAGTTCACAGAGGTTTTAGTCTATATTCAACTAATGCCAGAGCAGGGTGATATGGCAGAGGGTCGACAGTTTATGATGGTGGAAGACAGCAAAAACATCAGGAGACAAGTGGGAAGAGCAAGCCTCTTTTCTTTTCTTACACTGTAAGCAGGCTTCTTGACCTAGGGTGGGTGTAGCATTCCCTGCTCCAATCCCAGTACTAGACAATGAACCAATCACTAACTCTGGATTCAACCATCTCCAAAGAGCCCACCCCTCCAACTGCATAAAGTTTTAGAGGGACATCCAGACAAAAACCATGACAGATATACACAAAAGTAACACAAAACAAAATTTAAGAAGTGTGCATAAATACTAGCATTGGATTCTACTTTAGCAACATGTTTTAGAAAAAAGTGTTTCATTTTCCAGCAACATCAGATTTCAGTGTTGACTTTGCTATGTAGATACTTTCACACAGAACTTTGTATCCATCCATGGAGGCCATTATAAATTATTCTTTATTGAAATATGGTGAGAAATATAAGAAGAAAAGAATAACCTGTTAGGGAAAAGAATCAAGTGTTTTTGCTTAAACTTCTCAACAATGAACTTTTTTCAGTACTTCAGATTACAATTTTCTATAATTTTATGTTAACAGAAACTCATCAAGATGCTTTAGAGACTTTCTCATTTCTCATTGTTAAAGAGAATGGATATTTGAAATATAAATTATGAATCTTAGAGAAAAATTTCCTTTTGAGTAACACTGAACAGAAAACAGTGAGGGACTGTATAGTGATGCTCACAAGACAAGGTGTGACCATCTTTTAAGTGACCATTAAAAAAACACAAGGACTCAGCGGTGAATTTATTGGTATTTTTACTCCAAAATATGGGAATTGGTTAAGTATTCAGACAATGAAGGGACAAAGAATCCATTAATTTTTATGACTTAATTTAATAAGCATTGACTATTTCTTCTGGTGTTAGGCACTATTGTAAACCTGTGGATACAGATGAATAAACAAAAAACAAAATCATAAAGCTGGAACTCAGCCACATGTTATTTCATTCCAGGAGAGAAACTCCATGCTACACATAATTACGTGAATTAACTTTATGTTATGATGACATTGGGGCCATAGTTACAAGGAATAAGAGTAGGCTTCTTGGGAAATCAAACACGAGAACAACTTTATGAATCTGAATAGTGTGATTGCAGTAGGGCTCTCAAAATTGGTATCCGCATCAGTGTGTGGAAGGTATGTTTTCCAGGAAGGAGAAAGACATTTACAGATGCCCTGATGTGAGACCAGTAGACACTGAACTGAACCAGGATGCTGGGTATGCGGGGAAATGGAGAGAGAAGGAAAGATGCGAAAGGTAACAAGGGAAGATCCCTGTGAACTTCGCTTTCTCATGAACAGCACAGTTCACAGGCTGAACATTTCATGGAGCAAGAATCGGATAGCTGAGCCCTGACTTCTGAATTTCCATTCCTCCACAGAAGCAAAGAGACAAGCAACTTTTGTTCATAACTGAAAATAACCAAAGCTCTGTGATATTCAGGAAAGAACTTATTCAAGCAAAATATCTGAATCTTGATAAACACAGGAATTCTTACTTTAGGTCAGTGTTTCCAATCATGAGATCCTTCACAAACTCAGAAAACAGACCTGCAGCTGCTGCATAGACTGCACCGGACTTGGAGCTCCTCGGCACATGGTTTCCAGAGAGCAGTCGTTCTGAGACCTAGTTGTAAGATTCCTAGGAACCCTCTCCTGCAGATCTTCCCTTCCTTCGTTGATGCAGAACTCCATCCATTGCAAACAGATTTCCACCTGTGCTACAGGGGCAGCAGAAAGTGAACCAGTGAATGGATAAATAGATACATATGGATAAATAAACAAATAAATGGATTCATGGAAAGCAAGGCTTTATATGGCTGCTTGGAAACAGCTGATATATTTTTGGGACTCTAGAGGAGCACAGTTGGCCAGGGCTTTGTGACGGACAATAAAGACCTGAGCAGGCCTGATGCCCCTCGGCACTGGCTCACCATGAGGGTGCGCAGAAAAGACCTCCAGGCTGCAGCCCTTCTGCTGCACATGGAAAGGAGGCGTCTTCTGACACCAAGCCTGGTGCAGCTCATTGCTGGTGCTGGCTGCTCAAGTTAGCTTCAGTCTCACAGGGTTAAGGGAAGGATGCCCAGCTGGACTGCCTCATGTTGAGATGATGGAGAACAAGGGGTCCCTGAAGGAGTGAAGCCATTTTATCAAAGACACACCTGGACTCCTCTGCTTCAGTAGTGCTTGCAGTCACCACTGTTGGGCTTCCCCTGGGGGCTTATCAAGGGCTAAGAAGATAAGGAATCTGTGGTGCTAAACTATACAGCCAGGGCAAGAGGAGATTCCCTCATTCCTGTCAACAAGGAAGGAACTGTAGGACATTACGCTGTGTGAAACACATCAAGCAGAGGAGAACAAATGCAGCATCTTCTCATTTGTAAGTGGGACCTAAAACTATAGAACATCTAAGAAAGAAAGGTAATTAGTGAAGACTGGAGGGTGAAGAATGGGGTGATGGTCAACAAAAGGGGCAAAGCCTCAGTGCCAGGACTAAGTGATTTATATTTCTTTCTGTGAGAAAATTTGCATAGCACAGTAAATACAGCTAAAAATTGAATTCCTTCACCTAAATATAATGGAAAATAATTTTTAAACGTTCTGATCACAAAAGTATTTAAGGAGATTCATGTACATTATATTGATTTAATCATTCCACATTGCATTAAAATGATATAACCTCACATATACCATATACATATGTATAATTTAAAAATGAAAAAGTTAAGACAGAACAATAAAAGAAGCAAAGAAGGAAAGATGATGGAAAATGGCTGGCTGGATGGATGGTTGGAAGGAAAGAAAGAAGGAAAGAAAGAAAGAAAGCCCGATTCCTAACTGAGAATCCAATACCTGAAAAAAAAAAACTACTTTTAAAAAACAAAGATATATTTAGGAATTCTAAGATAAAAATTAAGAAAAGTTTCAAATAGCAGATCATTCATGCAAGAAAAATGGAGGCATATCCTTCAGATTGAATAAAAGCATCCCAAAAATATTTCAAATCCACATAAACAAAAAATAGCACAATTACATCAACTAGTTGCATAAATTTGAGAGACTGTTTCCATGCATTTTTGTGTTTACATTTTCTCCTGTGTACTTTGAAAGATAACTTCATGAAGCAATGGCTTCACAATCATGGAGCACTAGCTCACTTGGGCAGCACATGTACAAAACTGTAGACTCCGGTACAATTTCCTCTCTGGGGCAGATGGGAAATTCCTCACCACAGTCCCCTGGCCAGGCCATGGTGCATTAAATCCCCATCCCCTTAGGGAGAAGTAAAGTGTACCAACGGTGTAAACCCCACAGAGGGAAGGCATGCATCCCAATGGGAAAGAGACTTGGGAATGTTCATATGGAGGCAAACAATGGACTGTAAGTGAATCACAAGGATAATATCATGATTTTAGATAGATTAAAAGAAAACACATGATAAACATATGAGAGAGAGTGAGAGTTAAAAAATCGAGGATTTAAAAGAAACATAAAGACATCAAATCTCATACTGGGAAAGAAGAAAGAGTCCAAACCAATTAACACACCAGCTTAAGGCTGGGGATGGGAAGGGTTGATGTAAGTCAATCAAGACAAAAAATTATAGAAATATACAGAAGAAAGGAAATACAACAGCACCAAAGAATCAATAAAATAAAGGTTAAACAGAAAAATGTTCGCAAAATGACCTACTTTTAGCTAGAATGACCTTAAAAAGTAGAAAACCTCACAAAAAGAGAAAATAAATCAACCAAGTGAAAAGACAACCCACCAAGCAATGCAAAATTATGGCCTGCTGTGCCTAGATATGCGCCTCCAAAGTTCAAAGACCTCATCCAAAACTGGGCATCTGAGATGAATGCAACTTCTCAGATGAAGAAATGCAATTGGCAAATCAATACATGAAAAAATGTTCAAAATCATTGTCATTCAAGAAGTACAAATTTAAAAACTGAGATTCCACTTCACCCTGGAAAGAATGTCTATCATCTGGAAAACAACCAATTACAAATGCTGGGGTGGCTAGGGAGAAAAAGACCCTGTCTCCACTGTTGGCAGGAGTGAAATCACTGTGGAAATCATGGTGGAGATTCCTCAAAGAACTAGGATTGGAGGTCCCACTCAACCCAGCCATCCTCCTTCTGAGTATCTTTCCAGAAGAATTAAAAATATCATAATAGTGACACATGTGCACCTATGTTTATAGCTGCATAATTTGCAATAGCTGAATCTTGGAAACAACCTAAATGCCCATCAATCGAGGAATGTATAAAAAAAAAGATTTTTTTGTATAATGCAATACTACTCATCCATGAAAAGATAAATGATACTTTTATAAGTAAATGGATGCAACCAGAGACCATACTCATAAGTGACATAAATAAGACCTATGTGTGTAAACATCATATTGTCTCACTAGTATGAGAATCTGAAAGAGTAAACAAGATCCAAAATGTGTGATATTGTGAATAAAGAAGAAATTGCTCAAAAGAAAAGAAAAGAAAAACTGATGGGAGAAAGGGGAAAGGAAATACGGGAAAAGGATATATATTATATATATGAATGCAAGACAATTAAAATGTTTATATGTTTCGTTTCTCTTGGTTCACTGAGGGAAAAATTTTGTGCCAGTAATTTTCTAGACAACGTTTCATTTCTATACCTGTACTCAGAACAACTACTGTGCATATAACAATACACAACGTGTTGATTATTATTCTTCTACTAGCCTGTTTTGAAAATGTTTTACTGTTGCTTCCTAATTTTTTTCTGTTTAAAATTTAAAAATTAAAAAGAGAAAATAAAAAGAAGATTAAAGAGGAAAGAAAAGCATAAAGGAGGGGCTGGTGGTTACGTACAGGAAGGTTAGCTAGCATTTATAGGTGCTGGGCTTAACCTCAAACGTTGAGGGGAAAAAAGGAAGAACGACACCAAGACCAGAAAGGAAGAAGCCAGCGTAACATCCGTGTGTGTAGATGACTTAAGTATGCAAGTAAAAAATCCTGAAGTATCTGCAAAAATGTTAAAATTAAAATTCTTCAGTAAAGTTTCATAACTCAGGACCAATATGAAAGACCTGAATTGCTTTTCTTTATCTTAAAAACCTGAATAATAAAAGATTAATTGAAAACTACACAAATTTGAGTGATATGCTTAATAAAATAATTACAATACTTGCATTTTAAAAACAGACAACATAATTTTGAAAAAAAAAATAGAAGACCCAGACAAATTGAAAGATCTCTCTGACATGGGCTAGAAAGCCCTGATGAGATGGTGGAACCCCGCAAATAACCAGTGTTGGCACAGTTCTACCAATTGCTGTGTGTGCTTCTTCTGTGGGGAAGTGAATTCTCAAATTTATACGAGATGCAAAGAAAAGAGAAGAGATAAAATATCCTCAAAAGGAAGAACCCCTCTGACGGACTCCAATCTTCTGTTTCAGAACTTGAGTTTGCTGTACCCCCGTTTTGGAATGTGGAATGAAAGTCTGTTGAAGTGAAAGGTTCTATAGACATACTGCACAGCAGAGAGCTGAGACTCCCCAAGTAAATCCTGCTGTTATGGTCAATTAGTTTTAGACAAAGATTCCAAGAAAATTCATTGAAAAGGGGACCTTATGTTTTTCCAAAAAAATAAAAAAAAAGATACTGAAAACTCTGGATATCCACATGCAAAATAGTTACGTGTGATGCCTACATGTCATGACATTAAAAAAAAAATACGATGTATACTGAAATTTAGAAAGGATGTCATGAAACTCATAAAATAAGATGTCAGCTTATGTTTTTGTGACCTTGGATGAAGTGATGATTTCTGAAAGCAAAAGTGAGAAAAGAAAAAAAAATGCATCTTTTTCAAAATTATTTATGTTTCAGCAGACACCATGTAAAAAGTGAAAGATAACTCATGATTTATGAGTAAATATTGAAAATTCATAGGTATTATTTAATAAAGAATTTGTGTCTGAAATGAAGGATTCATGTTTCAATAATTAAATGACAACAGCCCAGTTACAAAATGGAGAAAGAATCTGAACAGATGCTTCTCCAGAGAAGATATAGAAATGAACAATAACCTCATGAAAATACACAAAGTCATTGCCTATTATAGAAAACCAAACCACAGTATCAATCCACAGCTCCTAAGAGGGTTATAGCTGATTCCTCTGCTCCAAAAGTCAGGCAGTGATGAGAAATGTTGAAAGATGTGGAGAAGTTAAAACCTTTGTACCTTCCTAGTGAGAATGTAAGCTTTGCATCTACTTGTTAAAATATTTTGGCAATTCTACGAAAAATTCAGAACAGAGTAACTCTGCATACTTGTGTTCCCACAACTGAACAGCAAGTTAAAAACATACTCCCACACAAATACATAGACAGGCATGAACATTTCAGGATCATTACTGCTATCCAAAAGTGGGAATACCCTAAATGACGGTCAATAAAATGATAATCAAAACATGGTAAGCCTGTAGGATGGATTATTTTTCCAACAAAGAAACAAAATGAAGGCCCAAGAAATGTTACAAGGTGAAGGGATCTCACAAAGGTGACCCTCAGAGGGAGAAGCCATTCACCAAATCCCAGGCAGCCTTGCTTCCACAGGCGTGAATGTGCAGAAGAGGCAAGTTCACAGAGAGGTAAGCAGTCCCTGTGCGAGCCAGCCAGGAAAGGTGACCAAAGGACAGTGGGCAAAGGATTCTGGCCTTCTTCCTGGGTTGCAAACTCTTCCAGTATTGGATATTAGTGAGAACTCCAAAAATTCCTAAACATACAGGTGATTTCTTACTGTTATGCTTTTTTTGTAGTTCTGTATTATATGTAACCTTACACTGCTTTGTTTTGTTTTGTGTTTTTCTCTTTTTCCTCTTAAATAAAAAAAAAAAAAAAAAAATTCCTAAACATACCCCAAAAACATTCTGTACATATTTTACAAGTTTTGTTTCCTCTTTTGGTCCTTCTGAGTATTGAGTCAGGGTCTTCATATTAAGCTGTATCACCAGCCACTGTTTATGTTTTTATTCCAAGACCAGGCCTTCCATGTCACCCAGCCTGGGTTTGAACTCCCAGTACCTCTGCCTTAGCCTCCCGGAGGGTCAGCGTAACAGGCATGGCCGCCATGCCCAGCTTGTTGCACACCTTGGAAGGGCACATTTAAGATAGGTATGCAGCTGGTCTCTCAGTTGTTTAAAAAGTGGGACAATGGAACCAAACTGACAGTGTATTACCGAATTCTATTACACAGATCTGTGCCAGAATTCTAAGCCTTATGTGTGATTAAGTTATTCTTAAAGGCTCCTAAGCAGCAAGAAGAGCATCAGTAATCAAAGTATAAGTGATATCAAATTTATTTTTGAAAGTACTCAACAAGCATCTTTCAGAAATAAGTACAGTTCAGGTTTTTTAAAATTGATTTCAATACATTCTTTCATTTTCATCAACCAGATCTTTAAATCTGGAAGAATTTGAAGAACAAATAAAGCCTTACTTCCCGAGGTTTCAGGAATGTGGACAGGAAGCTTAATAACTTAGTGGTCCCTTGACCAGCAGAATAATACCCACCTGCCAAACTCACTAAAAAATCTCTCTGTCTTCCAAAAACTTGAGGTGAAAATAAAAGTCAATTTATTTTCCTAGGGGCATAGAAAAACTGACAGTATTGATAAGTTATTGCTCCCACTAGAGAGATCCCTTTTTTATCCACATCTCAGTCAAGGAAGTTTTGATTTGTGATTCACTGAAAAAGTTTTTTAATTCTAATGAGCTGATTTCAATCTACCACTTCCAGGGCAACCCATGGTGAGAATAAACACACTAAGACATATTTATAATTATTGGTGGCCAAGAGGTCCCAAGGCTGGCCATGATTAAGGCTCATCAGAACAAAGGCCTTGACACAGGGCCTAACCAGATGTTATGTATTAGTCAAAAAAGGAGTTGCTGGAGGATGCGTGTCTGTGAGAATGGTGGGAGACACGAGTCCTGTGGGCAGGGCTAAGAAGGAGACCTGAGATCACTCTGCAGCCTGCAGAGAAGGAAATGCAGAAAGAGCAATCTCATAGCACAGCTGAGGAAGCAGGTAATGTCAGGGGTCAGAGCTTCAGCTCTGATGGGAAAACCATTTCCACCATAGGAAGTCACAGCCTCTTATCCCAAAGCCCAAACCCAGTGGACATCCCTGGTGGTGGCTCTGCCTCCCGCTGGGCTCACCCGTGCTTAGGGAGACACTGGGACAGAGACATGGTGACTGTCCACTGTCCTTGAGCTTCAAAGATCACACATCAGCACCTCCGCTAGCCCTGTTTACACTGCTTAGAGCCCATTGAAGGGAAGAGGAAATGGTCCAGCCTGCTCTGTACATCAGTACCTAAAGTTAGGACCAGGGTTAGCCAAAGTGGGGGTAACTGCTGTTTTGTTCAGGGGAAGAAGTCCAAGTGGTCTTCCACACCTACTGCGAGAGACAACAGGGAAATTTCGGCTTTCCTGCAGTGTAGTAATGCCAATATAATACTAACAACTTTGGGCAAAATTTCGACTTTATTTTCCTAAACCAGAATTTCATTTTTGATTATATTCCTTTTTATTGTTTTGTGTTGTCTTGTTTTGTTTTGTTTCTCCTTCTAATACAGAAAGGATAAGTATGCATATAGAGACTCATGCATGCATAGAACCTCTAAAAAGTTTATGAGAATCGTTAATATAATGCGCGATGAAATGAACAGCTACTTTGAAGAAAAAGAGACACTAAGGTACCCAGTGCTGATCCTGTAGTGTCATGCTGTGAAATCCAGCAATACTATTATTCTTCGTTCAGAAGGATTTTAGTCTGTTTTGTTTTGTTTAATTTCAACATACGTGAAGGTATGGACAGCTGTTTTGAAGAGAATAAAGACATATGGCAGCCTTTGTTGACTTCCCTATTTTCTGGTCTTGAAGACCTAAAATGCCTTCATTATCCTGTTCTGATCAGATTTATACTATTTTTGTGTGTGTGTGTGAATTCACTGTGTGTGAAGATATGGACAACTATTTGGAAGTAAACAGGAGACAATGTGATAGACAGTGAAGATCTCCTGTTGTCTTGCTTTGAAATCTGTGTCTCTCACATTGTTTTCTTATGAACTGTTTTACGTTTAATGGTACCCTCTTTTCTGTTTAATGTTATCCTCTTTAAAATAAAATTAAAAAATAATTGTCAACTTCAAAAGATACAGCTCTTCATAGTCTACCATTCAATATTTGGCCAAAACATGTGTCTGGTGCCTTGCATCCATAGTATAAGCTTTTCCTGCTTATCTTTCATTCTCACATCACAGATAGGCATTTTCTAAGCTGTGAACTATTTCATGAGTGTGCAGTGTGATACATACCTTTATGAAAAGGATATTGGGAAGAGTGGTAAGTTTCCTTGCAGTTATGCATCTTTTACTGTGTGAAGAAGTTTCATGAAGATGATTTTTTAGAATCCATCTTTAGGGAAAATCATTATGATCACAGTGTGGACATATAAATTACATTTACTGATTTTAGTTCATTAACACTTGCATATTTACACACTTACCTTGGCAGAGTATTTTACATGAGAAAATGAAATGATATGCTGTGGTTAGCATATAGCTTCGTGGTAAATCTATTTTCCACAGGATACTCACGTGTATTCATGGCGTTTACACTGCAATGGAACTATGATGCTGGTATGGGATTAACTTGTCTAACTAGCGTAACAAACAAAAGGGTTACCACTTATCCAAGATTGTGCCTTGACTGTTGTTCCTGTTGCCAGTGGTTGACTGGGGTCCAAACTTTATGGTACTTCATGGTAACAGAAAGGTGGGTTTAGTGAGTGAGCCAGAGAGGGGAGAAAAAGAGAAGAAGAGAGAGGTGGGGGAGAACAGAGACCACACACATATAACATTTATGATGATATTGTTGCAATTCTTCTATTTTATTGTTGATTATTGTTAACCACTTACTGCACATGGTTTGTAAGTTAAACTTTATCAGGGGTATCTCTAGGAGAAACGGTAAGGTTCAGGACTCTCTCTAGTTTGGGGCAAGTCTTGGGGACATTAGGCTGCACCCCGAAGCTGTGGGGCCACCGTGCCCATTTCACTGTTTTTCTCACAGGCTGAAGCTCGCTCTGCCACAGCTGTACGCTTGTTTCTCACAGAGGCTCGTACGTACAAACACACCCGCGCCAAGATTCCATTGCTCCTCAGATGTTATGCTCCTCCCAGAGTCCATTTCATATTTGGCAGCTGCTGTGAGTACACTGAATCTCAGTCGCTCACTCTTGAACCTCATCTGATATTTCTCACCATCTGGCCAAGTAATTGTATTAATTAATACATGGTTCTGATTGCCAGAATTCATCAAGTTCGCTGCTTCTGAGATGGAAATGCTCATTATGCTATGAAATTCCCTTAGAGAAATATATCTGAGAAGCTATCGCAATACACCCTTTTCAGCAGTGACTACAGAATCTACTTTGGTTTGCATATTTTTCACATGATGAATGATATAAGGACTAAAATTTATTTATGATGGTTTATTGAATTTCTTGGGTGGTTAACTCAGTCAGTCCCTAAGTTCTGTGATTCAGAGTGGCATTAAAGTGCTGATATGCATCTGCAAGCTGACTGTCTCTCTGCAACATATAATTATCACCGAAAAGAAGCCCCGCATGAGGAGTCACAGCTTCCGCTTCCACTGTGTAAGGTTATTCACCATTCTCCAGCTGCCCTTGATAATCCAGTAGAAAGAAGGAAGCGTACTGGTACTGGCAACGGAGAATGTGATCCTATAGATAAGCTTTCTTTTTCATGCCCTTTCCATTTGTGGAACCCATAGTTTCTATTTAGTATTGCTTTTAGGGCACATCAAGACCAAAATTCTTTAATATGACTATCTAGAGGTGAAACAGGGTGCAAGTGAATTTAAATTTGTAAATACAAAAAAAAAAAAAAAAAAAACTATTTTGGAGTTTGGATGACTTTCTTTTGTTTGTTCATTTTTTAGAAATTTTGTTTTGCTTTTGGTACCAGGGATCAAACTCGCAAACCCCCTGTTTACCAAGCAACCACTTGAGTCACTGAGCTAAATTCCCAGCTCCAAGTTTGGATGTTATCATTATATTAAATAAAACAATATTTTAGCCATTGCATGATACAATGCTACAGACTTTGTTAGAATTACAATATACTCATGTTGACATTAAGTATCCTTCAGCAGTGGTCAGCAGAGACAAGGGGGATGTGAGGATGGGGAGGAGGTGAGGATGGGGGAGAGTAGTGATCGATCTGGAAGGGAATCATCGCTGGTGCTCTATGGCAGAGCTTGGGAGGTAGAATTAACAGTGATGAAATGTGTATCTCAGAATAGAAGAGGAGTTCAAATGCACTCACAATAAAAGAGCGATCAGACAGGGAGATGGAAGACACGCTGATCCCCGTGATCTGCCTGCTCTCCGATGGACACATGAATGAAATAGCCTGCTGTACCGCACAAATGTGGGTAAACACCAGGTATTTACCAAAGACACAGCCAGTTTTGCAAAGGTAGATTTGAGTTACAGAAATTAATATTTTAAATTTAATTTACGTTCACACATCTGTGAACCAGTAGATCCTCGAAGAGTACGTAGATTTTTAAATTTAATACTGTTTTTTGTTTTTGTTTCTGTTCTTTCTCCTACTCTCTTCTTTTTCTTGTCATTTCTTTCCTTCCCACTTCCTGCCTTCCTTGACCCCCTTCTGGTTTGAACATTTTCTTCCTACTTGTTAATAGGATTGTGTATTGTTTACACCTTGTGACTATTTGATGTTTCTCCTCTGACAATTTGCACATGTGCATTTATTTGAGTCTTTGTTTTCGGTTCTTTCGTGTATATACAAAGCATAGGATTCCTGCACTGTAGGGAAATTCTCTATCTCATTCCCTGAAGAACAGCTGCCATTTTCCATTGAAAACAAACCTTTTTACCTTGCAACCAGCAAGAATGAGATACAAAGATCCCAATCCTCCACGTTTCACCAACACTGTAAGACTTCAGAGTATTATTAGTTTTCAGTGTCGCCATCCCTGTAAAAATGAAATGGCATCTTTACTTGTTTTTATTGTATTTCCATAATAAGTGGCGATACTAACCACCTTTGTTGGCTATTTGTGTATTTTCTGTAGAGACACAGTTTAGTATTTTTAAAGGCAGCTGAAGATGGCCGAAACCAATTTTGTGTTAATCTGGCTTATCTTGTATGATAAGCACAATTCCAAATGTCTATACTGTGACACCAAAATGTTTTAACGAATTAAAACTCTTATAGTAATCTGGGACAAGAATAATGTGTTGGTTACGCTGAATTGTGTGTAGAAATAGGGAAAAATAGAGCAATTAATCAGCCAACATTTTATAGCACATAGTTTGGGTCAGGATTATTATTGCAAGGTGTATCACACAAAGATGAGCATGACACAAACATAATGAAAGATTCAAGAAAAAGTACACAAAGTCAGTTTTTTTATAATGAAAAAAACCAATAAATTCAATGCCACAAATAAGCTTCTGACAAGCTTAAGGAAAATTAGTCCCTGTGTAAGTTTAGGTTATAGAGGAAAATGAAGGCATATATATATATATATATATATATATATATATATATATCCTGTAATGATTGTCATCACAGTTTGACTTTTGACTTTCTACTTGATATTCTTGATTACATGAAAATTAAGATTTCTACATTAATTTAAGAGAAAATGGCTATGGATCAAAAGCGTATGTAAAAGGAAATAGCAAAGAAACTTTGACAACTATGAATTCTTAGCATGTGAAATTGACTAGAGGCAAATAGTTACTTCTTTGAAAAGCTCACTGTGTTTTGTTTTAGCAGCTCAGACTTTAGCAACTCAGACTTTCAAAGAATGGAATGGTGACCCTTGAACAAGAAGTTTTGGGTTTACCGATGACCTTGGGGTCTGAAATCTGTAACCAGAAGGTAAGTGGTGGAAGGTTTAAAGCCCTCGAGGAAAATCTATGTGTGGATGCCGTTTCCAGATGCAGCCAAGGTAACAATGGAAAGTGGAGCCACAGAAAATGAAGGCAAAATTAATGGAGAAATAAGATGTTTCCAGGACAAGGAGAAACTGTGGGAGTTCATCACCACCAATCCAACCCTACAAAAAATACTGAAGGACATTCCAGAGAGAGAGAGAGAGAGAGAGAGAGAGAGAGAGAGAGAGAGAGAGAGAGAGAGAGAGAGAGAGAGAGAGAGAGAGAATACCAGGATTCCAGCAACAGTGGCAGAGAGGCCTCAATGAACAAGGAGGACAGTGGAATGAAGGAGACAAATGGGAAAATAATAGCAGAAAAATAGAATAGCAGAGATGAGGCAGAGTAGGTGGGCTATAATCTCTAATATAGATAGACTTGATATATCAACAAAAAGAAACACGGGCAGAGTAGATTAGGAGGCAGGATCCATTGAGATGCTCTGAATAGGAAATATACTCAACCTGAAAGAGGGTTAATAAGCTGAAAGTCAAAAATGAGAAAACGATGCTGTATGTAACAGGGAACCAGGGAGAAATAGGGACAAGTCGTCCAGCAGCCGCAGATAGGTTGGAAAGTCATGACACTTTTGTGCAGTGAAGAACTACTCAGCTATAAGGAAGAAAAAACTTGTGGCTTTAGCAAGTAAAGGAGTAGAGTTCAAGATCAAGCTCAGGGGTAAAAAAGTTCAGCACCACTCAGATAACGAGCTGACCCCTTAATCTAAAGATTAAAGGAGCTAGTGGGACCCAAAATATACAAAGCACCATGAGAAAGGAAAAGTTGAGGAATTGCCTAATAAAGAAGGCATAGGATATTGTTAACAGTGTATCGGGATTTAAAAGCCACAGTAGTTTTATCGCTATGTTTAGTTTTATTTTGTTCCAGTATGTTTACTCATACTAGATTTGAGGGCACAGATAGCTATCCCAAAAACAGCAGGCTATACCATGGTAACTGTCTTTAATTTCCTACTAACTTTAACTGAACCCCTGTATTACTTACATTGTCTTACTATGACTGATCTTATTTGAAGCTGGTTTGTTAGGCTACTGTTTTGCCTTGACTGATTTTATTTGAACTTGGTATGCTTGATAGTATCAAGTCTAAGAGTAGAGGCAACTACTCTGAAGATGAGAAGATATAATAAGATACCCATTCCAATTTGATTACTAACTGCTTTTGAAGTTCTACAATGTCTCCAAAGTTGTGTTTTTATTAAAATAGCTATGTAATGCTATGTTCAATTATATTATGTCTGATGATGCGGACAATTCTATTGAAAATAACAAGAGAAAGCATAGTAACTACTGTAGATCACCTAGTATTGTGGTTTTACATGTCTTTTTCATTTCATGTTTTTCGAGGAATTTGTTTTATTGTCTTGTTTTGATCTGTTTTTCCCTGTAATACAGAAAGGATAGATATACATGTAGAGACTCATACATGGGGAGAATTTCTAAACAGTTTATGGGAACAGATTATATAATGCACAGTGTAATGAACAGATGCTCTGAAGAAGAGACACTAAGATACCCAGTGCTAATTCTGTAGCATTTATGATATAAAATCTAGCAATACTATTATTCACTGTTCAGAGTGATATTAGTCTTGTCTCATGTTCAATTTAAGCATATGTAAAAATAAGGACAGCTACTTCGAAGAGAATGAGGGACATTATGGCAGTCATCATTGACTTCCCCAATGTCAGGTCTTGAAGACCTAAAATGCCTTCATCATCCAGTTATGATTAGATTAGTTCTATAATGTTCAGTACGTATTCAATGTGTGTGAAGATGGGGACAAGTATTTGGAAGAAATCTAGAGACAAGAACATAGACAGTGAAGATCTCCATGCACTTGCTTTGAAATCTGTGTTTCTTAAAATTGTTTCCTTATGATCTGTTTTGTTATGTTTAATCTTATCCTCTTTAAAAGAAAAAAGAAAAGAAAAGAAAATGAAGGCAAAGGAAATGTCCCAAATCTGGTATAGTTTATACCCTCTTCACTTAAAAGGTAAGCGGACCTTGAATGACTTTTTCTAGGGAAACTTCAGAATTCCTAGTCTTTTGCTTTTCCAATCTTGCTTATTGCATGTTTGGATGAGGTAAGAGATTTCAGAAAACTCTTAGTTTCTTTAAAGGATTGAAACCATTATCTTCACACCCCTTGAAGTCATCAAACTTACAGTTGTGTGCACAGATTACATTAACCTTTCAAAGCGACCCTTTCTCTGGGTAGGGTTTCTCGCTAATGATTTGAGTGTCAACAACTTCTTTGATAGGCTTCTCTTCAAAAGGTGGAGCTTAATTCTCTTCCTTTTGAGACCTGGCTAGACTTTGTGATTTACCTCTGGCAAATAGTTTTCGGGGAGTGATGGATGCTGTTCCTAAACTTGGTCACAGCAGGGATTATGTCTCCTCATTTCCCTCTTCCTCTGGAGGATCCCAGCCACGTCATGAGGGCATTCGCACAGCCCTGGAGAAGTCCACCTGGAAGGGCTGGGAGTCTTCTGTGTGCACCTCACAGGGTGAGGGTGTCCGGGGATCATCCCGAAGGCAGCCCTGGAAAAGCATCCTGAAACTGTCCCCACTACAGACCCAGAATCAGACTTCCCCAAACTCCTCCCGGACTTCTGGATCCGGGGCACTGAGATGACAACTGTCTATTACTTTACGCTGTTAGATTTGAGAATAACTTGTTACCAGAAAGTTAACACAGATTTCAAGTACTCTGTTTAGGAAGAAGGGAGCAAAAATATTTACCTACATGACAAAGATTTTATCAATCACTGACACACCACTCACTCTGCACGGAACTGGAACTGAAATTTATTATGTATGTGCACCGGTTCTCTGCAGTGAATGTGATCATCATGAACTGCAAAAGTGTATTAATTCAGTCAGCATTCCTCAGAAGGAACTAACTGATTCCAAAGGAAAGCATAAAGGCATGAGTATGAGCTTCTCAACTAACCTTTCTTCTGCTATGGTCATCCCAGAGGCCACACGTTCCAGGAGAAGGAACTGGGCAAGATCACTGCGTGATTCCTCAGCCAAGCTCTGGACCTGGCTTGGACTCGGAATGAGGAATATCTGCTAGCTCTCCTTGGTCAATGTGCGGATTAAGCCCAAGAAAGCTCTTCCTTCTTGTCACAAGAGCCCATGGGCTCTACCCCGCAGCATAGCTGCCTCATTCAGGAGAGAGTGGAGGCTTTGCCAAACCACTCTGGGAACAGGAAATCAGTCCCAAGCGGGCAGCATCGCCACTGCCACACACCTGGTGTCCTGTCACCGAGTTGTGAGTTGTCCTTCTCTCTGGGAGTCAGCTTGAAGGTCAGTCCCCAAAGCAAAGGACACTACTTGAGTTACATTAAAGGAGGAAGAGCCCCCTTGGTGGGACACCTCTCCTCACTGGCCTGGGCTCATTCATGACTCAAGGTCTCCTGGAAATAGCCAGAAATATGGGATTTATGGTCAGATTGACCCAACCAAAAAGCAAAGGTTTACAGGCACATTTACTCTCAGACTGTTTTCTACTATTCACCCCAAGCTTTGGCTCCATTTTGGCCTGGCAGCAAATCACAGCAGCGGAGGAAAGCCTGGCCTGTGGGGCCCACACACTGAAGTGTAGCTCAGTGCCCCTCCTGCAGGAAGCCCAGCTGAAGGTGGGGCCTACAGGGATCACCCCCAGGATGAGAATTTTTCCTATGCCACAGCGATGCTGCTGTCCTTATGAATCACTTGAAAGAAAAAAAAAAAAAAAAAACTCTGTTTTTGAGCTCTTGAAGAGTAGGAGTTGCTTCCCAGCGTTCACATTATTTGCACTTTTTAGGAGGGTGGTGATTGGGTGTTGAGACTCTTATACTAAACACCCATGGGACACCTCCTAGGAGCTCTGGGGAGGTGGACAGCGGTTCTGCATGTGAGGGACGGGTGTGGGGAAGAAGCCCGGGCAGGTGGCCAGGTCTGCAGTGACAGCCAGGCTGTCTCCTAGGGAGAAAATGTGAAGCACACAGCTCGTCTCCTCTCCTTCCTAGCCTGCATCACTCACGGCTCCTCACTCACAAGGTGTTTCACTTCCATTTATGAGCAACCATGTGGCACTTGACTTTCTGCACATGGCCTATTCTACTTAAATGAACGTTCACCGTCTCCAGCCATTTTCGTGGTTTTGCATATGAACCAAATTATTCTGTGCCCAGTAAACCCACATTAAAATAGCACAGCTCACCCTAAAATGGGCATCTGTACTGGATGGTAATTAAAAGTTTAAAAACTTAAAAGTAAATCAAGATGTTGCACGTATATTTTCCTTGTGTAGTTCAGACCTACCTGGAATTTTATGCGTACAGTTATTCTGGGATACTGATATTTCTAGATGTATTCTTCAAACTGATGTATAATTTTAACCAATGTTAGTCATCAAGTTGTCACCATTGATCCAAAATCTCTTTTCATGAGAAGAAAAGAACAACGAAGGGAGGGAGGAGGAAAAAAAACAATAGAAGAAAGGAGGAAGAAAGAAGAGGGAAGGACAGAAGGAGGAAGAAAAAAATAAAAAACGAATCCACAATTCCACCTATTTAATTCCTTTAATGTAGTTTGTTGATGGTAATAAAAGAAATATACAAAAACTCATCTATCAAACACAAAACTTCTTAACAAAATAGAGAATGACGGTGGCTACTGTTCAGCGTGTCACAGTGCCCCCCTTTCGTGGGGGATGCTTGTGGGGACCCCGGGCCCCTTCTGCACCCCGGTTTCCACCATGCAGGAGGAATGGTGGCAGGCAGAGGGACGCGGGTACTCGGCTCCACTGTCTGGGCTGACTGCTGACCGCTACCACTGACCACTGACCACTGGCCACGGCCTCTGCACTGGCTGCCGCTCTGAAGCGAGGCATCAGTGCACCTGTGAGCGGCTCCCCAGGACTGGAGCCCACGTTCCCCCTCGAACCCATGTCCACTAGTTCTGGAAAGAAGGAGCCGAGGAGCAGGAGCCAGGCGCTCTCTGACCGCTCCTCACAGGTGCTGGTAAACCGCGGGGCTTCACCCTACCCAGGGCCTCAGCAGAGTCAGCGCACCCCCGGGGAGCAAGAGCAGCCCCTGACGCCTGCGGTGCGCAGAGCATAGAAGGAGAGGCTGCGTCCTGCACCCGGAGCAAAGGCCAGACAGCTGGACCAACTTCCCCGGGTCCCTAGTCCGCGAGGGCCCTCGCGCTGGGGAAGCGGAAATGAAAACGAAGCACGTGCTATAGGAAACATCTTGAACAGGGAAACAGATGACAGGAAAGCTTGGGGCTTCTGCACTTGCAGGGGCTCAGGGTCTGCGGGAGAGGCCGCTTTGCGGGGCTGGGGGTTGGTCTTTACAGCGCCTGTGCCAACACTCTGGGGAGTCCTGGTGGCTGAGGGGGGCTCCGGTCCCAGGAAAGGATCCCGTGTGGGTGTGTGTTTATGTGTGTGCGCACACATGTGTGTGTGTACGCGTGTGTGTGTGTGTGTGTGTGTGTGTGTGTGTGTATGCGTGTGTGTGTGTGTGCGCACGTGTGGAGGCATGGGGTCAGGCCACCTTCCCTGCAATCCAGGTGATCCCAGGCTCGGGATGGAGCCTGGAGCCTCTGGGTGTAGCTCCGCGACCCTGTGTACCTCTCATCTTGGGGTCCTCAGTCCCGAAGGAGATGACGTCCTGTAAATGCAGGGCATGGACCCTGCTCAGCCAGGTCCTGGATGGACAAGGGGTCCAATGACCAGCGCGTCCCTGCATGGGCCGAGGAGAGCTCTGACCCAGGTTTACAATAAGAAGGACAGGAACTGAGGTCCAGCTTTGCTCTGCTTTCCTTACTCTTGGGCACCTGTGGCCCCAGTGAGGTCACAGCCTTTCAGCCCACCCCTTCAGTGACTTCTCCAGAGGCAGGAGTCCAGTGCCGAGCTAAGAGGCGTTAGACATTTCTATCTAGCATTTCTGTCGTGTTTAGGAAATGCAAATAAACGTTTTAAAAAATAATATTTGTGGAGTACTCTCTTGGTCACAAATTTCATCCAGAAACATATCTTTAACCTAAATATTAACTAGTGCAATTTGTTCTGTGGATTTGTACCACGCACTCTGGCATGTGATAAGGTTTGGGATAAAATTAAAAACAAAAGGACCTAATGAATGAAGCCTCAGCTCCTTTATTAGTACCAATTTATAAACATGAGTGTAAAGCAAAGTCAGCGGTGGAACTGCTCTGTGGTATTAAACAGGGAAAACAAATCAAAAGCTCTCTGAGGATAATACACTCCGTGGACAGAGAAGGGGGAAATGTGAAATAACAAATCCTCATGATAAAAAGACAAAACATTTATCTTGCTTCTCTTTGAATAACTTTGCTGCCTGGTTTTAATGGTTTCCATTACTAACCCAGTGATAGTCTCCTGGAGAAGCACAGTTTAGCACTGTGCTGGAAAAACTTAGGTTGCTTGTGGTCTGTGACCTGACCTGAGTAACTCACGCACTCTTCCAGAATCGCAGACTAAGTGAGCATATGCAGCCCGTCAAGAAAGAGCAGAGAGCGGTGTGTGAGGTGACTCTGTGCTGGTTACAGATGACAGCAATTAGAGTGTAGCAAGGGGAACAGGGTCAGGTCTTCAGCTCTGGGCTCCCCATACATGGGGATGAGGATTCCTTAGAGAACAAAGGACACCTTCCATCTTTCCCTGGGGGCTTGTCTCCCCAAACAATCTGTCCAATCAATCCTGAGCTTCTGGACACAAGAGCCTGAAACTGGCCTTCACTAAGTACTCATGTTAGGAGAACCATCATCAAACCCAGCAGAATGCCAAGCACTTCCCACTTCCTCCCCGACTGCCCTGAGGATCCCCCCTGTTCATACATGGCAGCCAAGGGACCTTTCTTGGGCTTTTCTTTGTTCCTTCCAGAAAGCACACGCTTGCTGTATTGGATTAACCACCTCAGAATGGGTGGTTAATCAATGGCTCTCTGTGAAACTCTTAAACTTGCTGAAAATATTTCTTGTTAAATTCCAAGAAATGCTTTTTGTTGAATGTGGATATTAATGGAGAAGGAGAAGTAATTGACCCACGTGTCCTCAAGGGAGGTAATTGAACAGAGGACATCTGACTCTGCAGGACGGATTCATTCATCAAAGGTGTGATTCACATGCAGAGGTAGAATACTCTGTTTCTGCAGAGGAAGTGCTTCTGAATGGATTAGGAAGGAATCCTGTCCAAAACTTCTCTTCTTTCTTCAGGTCCTGCTGACCAGCTCCAAGCCCCTGTCATCCATGAAGTGCCCCACTCCAGGAATCATGTTCCATTCTGGATGAATTTGGGCACATGGTGGGTAAAATCCCTATTCACGTGCCCTGAGAGCCTTTCCCTGAATCAGACTGCAACAACCTTCCTCTCCATCTCCATGACAACCTTCCTAGGAGATTCAGTTGATGCGCACTTTGTCCTTTGTACTTCCAGTGCCATACATGCATCATGTCATGGACAGCAATCTAGAGCTGGTACCCTTACTGATCTCACATTGACCAGTATCTCAGACTGGGAAATAGTCCCGGGATATGAACCCAGAGAGAGCCATTTCCCCGGGGGACCCATTGCTCCTCTGCCTGATGTCCTTAGACAGATGGTTCTTTCCTTTCTGTTAATCCTTCATGTTTCTGGACATTTCCTTTATATTCATTATGTCACTGGTACTTACTTACATTCAGATACAGCTTTTGTTACTGTCCTCAAATTTTACTTCTCTCTCTAGTGGTCTTCGAAACCAGACATACAAAGAACCACACAACCTTAGCAAGAGTGTTTTCTAACTAAACCAGTGTTCTTCAAATGTACCCCTACCCTATGTCTTAGAAAGTTCAGGAGGTTGTTAGCTCCTCACTTCTGGAGAGCTTCCCTCTGTGACCCGAAGGTGACTGCGGGAAGCCTTGTGCATCTGAATCCTGCAACTGCACCTCTAGTACTGTGAATATCCCTGCACTTACCTTCCAAACCTTTCCATTCTCTGCCCTTAAAGCATGCTCAGTGAGACAGAACTCTGCAGTGGCAACTTGCCCTTAAGCCCCATCATGGGGGCAACTGTCAGCTATGCAGAAAGTGCTCAGAAGAGTCCTCCCTTCTCTAAGGGACATGATGTCACAGGGAGCAGGGGGAGGTATTGGTCCAGACTGTGCTGTGACAGTGCTAACCAACACAGCCAGCAGTAACCAGAGACATTCAGGAGTCCTGGAGTACCCTGTTCTCACATAGCCGGTAAGAGCTGGCAGCCTGCTCACAGAGTGACTAGCCGAAAACAGACTGGGAGCGCACTAGTCCTCAGGAATTATTGGATGGTTCCGATCATTTGCCTTATACTTTGCTATAAATCAGAGGATTTGGGGCTTACTTAAATGTGGCCAAAATAAGAGTGGTGAAGTTAGAAATGCCAAGGTTCCTCCATAAGAAAGGTATTTTATATTTTATGCTCCTGTAATATTGGCGATGTTTCTTAACACATGCTGTACTACTAGAATCATCAGGAGCCACACTAAATCAACTGAAACACACACATGCACACATATGCACACACACAGGTGCACACATACATATTTTAGTTGAGGTGAGATTCACATGCATAAAACTCAATTATGTCTTTCTTTTGTAGACAATATGCTTTTCACAGCAGTTTTAGTTGATATCAAAATTGAGTGGAAAGTACAGATTTCTCAAACATCGCTCCCCGTGGTACCAACATTGCCTCCATAGTGATGCATCTGTCACCCCTGTCACCTGTCTAGACACATCTCTACCCAGGTCTTGGAGAAACTCACTTCTCACTTTGTAGATGTTTATATCCCAGGTTTGTCTAGCATCCTGTCGCACAGAAGCTTCCCGACCTTGACATACATCCCTATGTGCTCTACCAACCAACACTCCTGGTCCTCACCCCCTGGTATTTTTACTGTCCCCACAGTTTTGCCTTTTTAAGAATATTTTATACTGCAATCATACCGTAGGTCATCCTTTCATTAGTTGTGTGTACTTTTTCTTTCCTTAGTTGTGTGCATTTAAATTTCCTGCAAGTTTTTAAAAATTATTTATTTATTTTTATCCATGGTCTGAGCTTTTTCTTTGTAACACTGAGTAGTATCCCACTATCTGAAGGCCTGTGGCTATTTATTCATTAACCTACAGAAGGGGCTGTTCATTGCTTCCAAGATCTTGCAATTCTGAATAAAGGAGCTCTCAGCTCCCAGGTGCAGGCAAATGTTTTGAAGTCATTGGAATAAAAACAAGATTTTATGGCAAAAGGTTTTGATCATTCCAATTGGTGAAGAGGGCATCTCAATAGTTCGATTTCTGTTTTCCTAAAGACCTATAGGAGGGAACATGTCTCTGGGTTATTCACATGATGAATCTGCATAACTGAAATTAAAATAGCCCTGCTGAGATCTGCCTCTCCATTTTCAGCTGAAGGAAGACAAAAGAGAATAATATTAACACATCAAAGGAAAACCTGCTGCTGCCTGCACGGCAGGAGAATTCGCAGCAAGCAGGATCTGGACTCATCCTCGAGTGTCTGTCCACAGATGAGCGGAGATGGTGGCACATGTCCACGATGGAGCACTTTCAGCCACAGAAGGAGTGAAATCCGGCTAGTTATAGGGAAATGGATGGACCCGGAGAATGTCATTAAGTGAAACCAACCAGAGGAAACAGTGTGATTTTCCCTTCTACAGAAGCTCCAATAAAGTCCGTCTGAATCTGGAAGACTGAGGGGGAGGACGACCTTGCTCACTGAGACTGAGAGGAAGACTTGGTGTGTGCTGTCTGCACCATGCTGTAGCAATTACTGGTTTAGCAACTTCTCACATATTTTATAAAGAACAGAAGAGTGGAGATCAAAGTTTCCAAGCATAAGAAAATGACTAAAAGAGAGAGAGAAATAGTATTTACTCTGCATGTTGTATACGTGTGTTGAAATAACACACTGTGACCCAGAGACACGTACTGTTATTACCTGTTAATAAAAACAAATATACTAATAAGTGGAGGTTAAAAAGGCTTCCAAACACAGACAGCATACACTTCACAAACCTTTTCAATGTGGATCTGAAAAGAAATGTAAAAGCAACACTTAAAGCTCATAAGCATGAGGAGAAAACTGCAAAGACGTCTTGGATACACACATGAAAGAAGGAATTGATAAGCTTTACCTTCCAAGCTGAGATATCTCTATTAGGAGATTGAAAGGACAGAGACAGTTTGGGGGAAACACTCAGGAAAGCAGACTTCGTAATGACTGCTAATCCAAAATGAGTGCCTGATTGTAAGTGGCCCAAGGCTGTACAAAACACCTTAAAGGAAAATATCTGTTTTAGGCTGAATGAATCTTTGACATTTAGCTTATTCACAGCATTTTGCCACCTCCAGTTCTGCCTAATTTCAAAATATTTTCATCATCCTTAGTGGAAAACCCTTAGCCTGTGATCAGTTAGTTCCCTTTCCTCAGGGCTCCCTCCAGACCCCGTGAACACAGATCTTCTGTCTTTCTTTTAGACTCACCTAGGTCAGATGTGGTGGCATGCCTGTAATCCCAGAACTTGGGAGGCTGAGGCAGGAAGATGGCCATAATTTCAAGGCCAGTCTGGGCCACACAATGAGTTTGAGGCCAGCCTGGGAGACATGGCCAGCCCTGTCTCAAACCCCCCACCCAAAAAAAAAAAAAAAATAAGAGAAAAAAAGATGCTATCATGGCTCTTAACAAAAAGAAATCTCACCTACTTGCGATATTTCAAATTGATTGGATTATAAAATATACTTCCTTTTGAGTATGGCTTCTCTGTTTTTTTTTTTTTTTTTATTTAAGGAGAAAAAGAAAAAAATAGAAATAGGGTACAAGTTATACAGAATTTCAAGAAACATAAACTGTAGGAAATCACTAGTTAATAGATTACATATTGTTATCTTAGAAATAGTTTTTCAAGTTACAAAATTAAAGCATATAAAGTGGACTTTCAAACAGTGAGACTGGAGACAGTTTTGTTCATTGACCCAACAAAACTCAGTAATATGGTTATCTATCTTATACACTTAAATATATATGTAGTTATATTCTTTAGAGCACTTTCTTTTCCTTTCTTTTGTACAAGGGCAATTACACATTTTGGGTTTTATCACTCCCACAGTTCTTATTACTTTTTTTTGGAGAGAGTAAAACCAAATGTGACATAACAGAACAGAGTTAGTCAGATCAAAAGGATGGACATAATAGATAATGTAAAAACAAAATACTAGGTGATCAACAATGGTTACCATACTGCCTCTCGCTATCTTAAAAAGAATTGCCTATATCATCAGTTATAATAAAATTGAACAAAACAGTAAAGAGTAAAACCAAAACATTGGAGACATTACAGGACTTTAAAAGAAGATAATAGTCAACTGGAATGGGCGTCATAATGAATCTTATTGTCTTCACAGTTTCGAACTTGGTATTATCAAGCAAAGCAGAATAGAGGAAAGTCAGTCAAAGCAAGATGGTGAGGGCTATACAGGGTGTGGCTTCTTTAACTTAACATAATCTTTAGGAGGTTAATGCTCGTGATGTGTTGATACTTTATTTGCTTTGTGAATAATATTGCACTCAATGTGAATATTATTTATAACTTTATCCAATCACAAATCTTTCCAAAGCTTTCTCTAGAGACAGAGCTAAGGAGGGCCACACGAACAACCCAGGGCAAGGCTTTCATGGGGCATTATGTTCCCCCAAGCAAGAGCAGGAGAGTTTCTAAACAATTGTAGCTGATTCACACTATTCAGTGGAGTTCACTTCACCCAAGAAATCATCACTTCAGTGACAAGTAGATAAATTTCTTCATGAAAACTCCTTTTAGCCTGGCTTTATGCAAATTAGAAATTTGTAGACTGATGCAGATACTAATAGTGGAAATTCTTTCTTAGATCCCTAGTGAGTATTTATTTTTATTTGACCTCTGAATTATTATTAATAATAGATTATCTCCCTGACTTTAACATTAAAGCTAAGTTGGTGAGCCCAGTATTACATTGGCTATGTCAAATATTTTATGTAACTTATAAGATGTAGCACCCAGCACTGGTGAGGTGGGTAGAGAGCCGTGCCTTGGTATAGTTGAGAGTAAAGGCTCCCAAACTTAGCTTGCTCTAATTTATATGAAGAGAAAATAGAACTAAGAATTTTGAATGCTTGTTCAGTTGGATTTTAATTTTCTTGTTGCTACAAGCTCAGTGTGGTACTGTGGGACTCACTAAGCTCTCATAACAATAAGTCACTCGGAGAATATTTCTAAAATGCTTACCATCATGAATCCACACACCTGCAAGGGAAAGAAATAAAATCTGGAATAAAAGATATGAGTTTATTTCACTTTTTAACTATGTAGTATCTTTGCTAGACATATAAATTTGTAGATTTATATTTTCTGGCTGAATATTTGACTTTTCCTGTGAAACTGTTCAAGCAGACTGTGTATGAAATTACAGAGAAACACTGATGGAGCAGAGTAGGTGTTCGGAAAGTTAACACTATCAAAAGTTTTGGGTTGCTCGAAGAGGATAGGACAGAGTATCTGTTTGTAAATGACTGACAGCCATTCCTTGCAGCTGGAAGAGGGGAGAAGTTCAAGGTCAAGGCTGAGAGATTCATCAGCAGATTTGGGGTATGGCAGCTGACAATTTTCAGGTTCATAGATACTCACCATTTTTTTCTGTAGGGCTCTTGGGGCAAAGGAGTTCTCCGAGACCTTTATACAGACACTAATTCAACTCATGGAGACTTCAATCTCATGACTTCATCACCTTTCAATGGTCCACTTACAAATACCTTTGCATCATTGAATGTGTGTAACATATGAATTTAGAAGTACACAAATATTTCCTGTATAGCACTTCATCATAGCAGATTTATGCTTAATTAAGACAAAATAAATCACAGAGTCTGTCTTTCTCATAAAGCACTTATTACACTGGGATCCTTCTGTCCATTTAATTAACAGTCCACTGAAGAGAATAAATTGACCTATGTTACTTGCCCCTACATTGTCTTTCTTCTATTTTTGAAATAACATCTGTACTGAGTTTGTCCTGAATTTTACTTTCATGTTTACTTAAAATACAGAAAACTGTTCTCCTCCTATTTTCATTTCTACCACTTTTCAGAAATTTCTCTGATGTACAAAGACCACAAACTATGTAAATAATAACTGTAATCGGAACAGTGAGAGCTTCTCAGGACTCCTTACTGGCAGTTCAATACTTAACACAGCACAAGCGCTATTTCCTTCAGAAGACCACTCTGTGTATAATTGCCGGGAAGATCAGCTCTTTCTCTTGTTTCTGATGCTTGAACCCTGTATCACTTCTTTCTTAATATATGAGAATTAGTATTCTACCTTTCATCGCGGTTCGTTAATTTGTTTATTTGCCAATTTTATCCATTGCATTTCCCTCAGTGACGTGTGTATCTGCCTTTCTTATTTTTACCACACAATCATTGCTTTCGTAAATTAATTATTTTTAAGGTTTTAGAGATCTGTATGTCATACAAGAAAGATATGTTTTATAATTTCCTGGACTTGTATCTTTCGTTCTATATTATATCTAATAGATTGATTTTATAAGCATTTAACTTGTATAACATTTTCTCTTTAGGACTTAAGATGTCTTTATCCATTTTCATGTAATATATCATATGCTGATCTGCTGTGTCTATCTTCCCCAAATCAAAAGGCTACATCTTTAATATTCTCAATTGAAAAAATGCAGTTAGAGTTATTGGATTCAGAAGAGCTAAAACATTTTAAGCGTTACTTCTGAAGGACTCCTCTCTAGAATACACAGTTGTTCATAAAAGCTAGACTTTGAGTGGAATATGGTGGTAAATGCCTGTATTCTCAGCACCTTCAGAAACAAAGAAGGATGACTGCAAGTTCTGAGACGATCCTGGACAACGAAGTGACCTAGCGATGTCCTGGAAAACAAGCAAACAACAACAACAAAAGCAAACGTGACTGAAACGTTGTAGCACCGTGCAGAGGTCCCTGAGCTCATTCTCTAGTACAGAGACAACAATACAGAAAGCTGTCGACTTTGTTCAATCGCTTATGAGCCAATCAATAGACAAAAAGCATGAGAGAGCACCGAGGGGTGCACTAAGGCATGGGCGATTGGTTCATGCAGAACAGAATTCGGTGGGAAGAGAACTAGGAGAATAAATGCTGGTCCACTGGAGAAAGTGTAAGTTAAGCACGACGTAAAACGTCACCCAAAAAACCATCCAGCGGATAATGTTTATTTCAATATGAAAATAAAAGAATGCGTCTTACAGAAGTATTTTTATGAACATCAAAGGAGTGAAGTTTTCTGAATAAAAATTACTACCAAAATAAAAAGACTACTAATTTGAAATGTACCTATAGGAAAGAAAAAAATTTAGAAATTATGATACAAACAGGGGATTAATCATGTTTAATTTGCTAATGGGAGCTGGGGATTTAACTCAGCAGCATGAGCAGCTGTCTGGCAAGCGTGAGGGTGTGAGTTTGATCCCTGGTACAAAAACAAGACAAATGGCCATTCTCTCCGATAAAGAATTTCTTACAAACCAATAAGAAGAAGTCTGGGGGGCTGGGGATTTAGCTCAGCGGCATAAGCACCTGCTTTGCAAGCAGGCAGTCGTGAGTTCGATCCCCGGTACCGATAAAAAGGAAAAAGACAAAAAAAAAAAAAAAAAAAAAAAAAAAGAAGAAGTCTGGGCTTCTGGCTCAGTGGTCTCTGTGCCCACATCATGAATGGGAGGTCGCCAGTTTGATGCCCTGTGTTCCCGCCAGCCTCACAAAGGCTCAGTGCTGTGGCTTGACAAATCAATAAGAAGAAAGAAAAATGACTCAGCACAGTAAGTTACTTGAGCATTTGCTACTGAGGTGACCATGTATTTCGGGAGATCAGCGAGAATTTCTCTGACAAGCAGGCATCAGGGCATTTCAGAGCACTCACATTGCGGTGGCAAAGCCGAGCCTGGCAGGTCCAAGTATGAGCGAGGCCAGCAGTTGGTGTGGGCACAGCAGTCAGAGGAAATGACTGGAGGGCAGGATGGAGAGGGGTGGGTGTGCTGCCAGGGCCCGCGGGCCTGGACCTCGTCACTGCGTCCTGATGTTGGGACTCACTGGACACACGCGTTCTGTGTTTGGCTTGGGCTTCTTTGGGTTTTGATTCATATTTATTGTATTGAAACTATTATATAAAAAGAGTAAATAAGTAACTTGTTATCTTTGGTTAATTTTCCATAATTCCAGATGAAGTTTGTTTTCTAATTTCATTTACTTCCAATTACTTTCATTAGTGTTTGTTTCCTAGATTTTCCTGAATTCACTTGTATTCCATTTATTTGTTTTGCTGTCATTGTTTACAACTCTGAACGATTATTCTGGGTCATTTTCTTCTCTCTCAGTGTAACTCTCAGAACTTTCTTCCTCAAGGAGAATTAAAAATAGACTTTCTTATTACTGAGCTTCTTGTCTGATCTGAAAGTGACCTTATTTGTCCCATGCTCTTGATGGATAATTTTATTCCATGTACAAATTAAAGCTGACATTCATGTTTCTTGATATTGTATACAAATTATTAAACCTGCAGCCAGGTCATTATTCTCTCTGATTTGGTCTAATTATTCTGTTATTCAACTACTCTGTAATCAGTTTCTGGATGTTCTACATTGCTTCATTTGTAAAGCCTCATGGTGGTTTAATAGTTTACTTCTGCCCTTCAAACAATACTTGTGGCAGCCTCCTAAATTTATTTAATGTATTACAAATCTTTGCTAAAGTACTCATATAACCATTTCAATATATTAAATGCTTTATTCTCTTGTTCTTTAGTTGTTTTTTATTTTTTTGCAATTCTTAATTTCCATTTATTCTCATTTAAAAACAAAATCTAATTTAGGAGAATTATGCCCTAGCACTGGAACTCAGTACAACTATGTGCTGCTGTCTTCCTAATTTTAATTTGCTAAATTTTATGATTGTTCATCTTTATAGTTGATTGGCTCCATGATACATTTTTATTATACATTATTTGTGCATTAAAGTAATTATTTTAATTTTGTTCTAATTATTTGACAAGTAGCTACGAAAATGGTTACATTTCTATGTATTTATCATATTCACAGAAACAATAATATTTATAATATTTTTAAATGAGCTTTATATACCATTTTACACAAACTTCATAATTACATTGTTCCATTCTTTAGGCATGTTTCTAACATTATACTATTATTCTCAATATTCATAAAGGATACTGAAGTCATGAATAATTTTAACACACAGTAAACACCACCCTGAGATCTTTTAAAATTGGATGGGCCGAGACATTCAAATGAACAATAATAACACTAACAACTAAATATTAACAGTCATAATAACAAAAAGCTCCAAAAATTATAGTCTGAATGGTAATCTGAATTTTCTACCGTTTAATTCACTGGGGATCCAAAATTGTAACCCAGGAAACACCAGGAAGTACATAATACACTCAGCCTACAACATAAAGAAATAATCCACGGGGCAGGGCAACCTCGCAGGAGCCCAAACCTGACAGGACAGCCCAGCCGGAGGGACTGAGCTCAGTCTCGGGCCATGGGATCCAGGACCTGTATCTACTCAGACTGGGTCTCCCTGGAAAACCAACCCCACATGCTGCGTCCTTTCGTTTTCATCTTATTTTCTATTCTTCTCAACCACCAGGGTACTCGTGTGCCAAAGTACAAGGCTGCTTTTCTAAAAAGTCAAACCAAGAAGAAAGAAAATGTAAGTGTTCCAAATATTGGGATAAGGACAATCTTTCTTTAAGATAACTATGAATAATACAAACATAAATTAGAGGCAGAATTAAAGGATGGAAAACTTCTTCAAATTTTATTAATCTCTAAAAAGATGTTGCTAGAAATCACAGCACTGAAAACCACAGTCTCCGGCATTCAGTAATAACTGGATATTTCAGAACCAAATTGCTTTGAGGAAGGTGAACATAAAGGCTGAGTGAAAGGTCAAAATCATAGTTCAAAGCAGAAACAGAAAGGGAAATGTTTGAAAAAGCAAGCAGGATGTAAGCACGTGTAACAGAGAGAACAGGGTCTACCCAAATCGCAGCTCCCTATTGATCCTCCCTTTCTTGAGCAAAGGTGAATTAACTTAGGCTGCATGTAAAATTCATAGTATAGTTAATGAGTGAAGTGTGATCCAAAAATATGGTGCCTGCTTATAGTTTTAAAAATGTATTCGATAAAGGATAGCTTGCCATGAGTTTAAAAGCCTCCCCTCACCTTGGACACCCTCACCCCATCCTCCTGGTCTCTTCCTGAAGCAGCTCTCGGGTCCTCATCGCTAACTGTCTTTACTAACTTTGTCGTGCTGCTTTGATGTTCTGAATCCCTGAAAAATGTTTTATTTTTCACGGTTATTCTGATCTGCGGGAAAGCGGGAAGTTGTCCCAGTTGAAGGTGTGGTGAAGAAGGTGTCACCTTCGCCTTTTAAAAAGCAATTTGGTTCTGAAATATTCAATTGTTACTCAGTGCTGGAGACTGATTTTTCAGTGCTGTGACTTCTAGCAACATCTTTTTAGAGATTAATCTTATGTTAAGAAGTTTTCCATCCTTTCATTCTTTGTCTTCTACTTTCTCTGACTTGTGCTTATATTCGTCATGGTTTTTTTTAAAAGGAAACTAGGCTTATTCCAGTGGTTGGAGCATTTATAATTTCTTTCTTTATCACAGCATCATTCGACATTCAGTGTGAATGAGTCCAAGTGGACACCGTGGCGGGAACATGTGTCCTGTGTGCTGTGTTCACCAGAGCCACCCCTTGCCCTAAAGCGAAGATTGGCTACATCCAGATTCCTCTCCCAGCTTCTTTTACACTTTGTGAGACTGCTGACATTGTTGTAGGATGTTCTTGACTCAGGATTCATTCTGCCATTTTTATCTGACTAGCATTTATACATCTGATCAGGCCATTTGTTTGTGGTCATCATGACTTTAGCTGTCATAAGGCAAGAGTAATTCCTTATTTTTTCCCTTTCCCAACTGTGGAACCATTAGGATAAAAGTGTACGAAAATGTAGAACATAACTAGTAATCTTGACTTGATTTAAATTACGTTTTACCAGAATGAAATGTAAATGCATTTAATAGACTCAGAAGAAAAATAATATCTTTTATTTTTGATAATACAAAACGTGGTAAGACTTTAAGGCTGTTAGTTTGATCACATTTTTAGACATTATTACAACTCCTGTTCAGTGTTAGGAATAATTACAGGTGAGCTCATCAATGAAATTATTTTGTGAAATTTCATTGTAAATGAAAAACGCTGAAGGGCCAGGGGTTTGGCTCAGTGGCTTAAGCCTGAACCTGGCGAGGGCCAAGTGGTGAGTTTGATCCCCAGTACCAAAAATAAATAAATAAATGACTGAATAAAAGATCTGAGACCACTTAACTCATGTTTTTATGTTTTATTCATGTTTAAATTATATGAGCTGAAATAGTTATTATCAATATTGATCCTTGTATGCTATATTTATGTCACCAAATCATATTTAAAAATACATAGTTTAGTAATGTTGGTGCAAAGTTGATTTCATGTTGCCCCACCTGTCAGTTAACTCCAGTGAATAAACAATCAGGTTGAAGACAATTTCATCAAATAAATTAATCTGTTTCAATATGCATTTGAAAATTATGTGTTTATGCAGAAGTGAATATAAATGGTTTAAGAGCAAACTGTTTTACCTTTTCTTTCTCCAAATATGTTCATACTTAAATATAAACATAAAGAACAGAAAAAACTACTTGGAATATTTTGCTTACTACTGACTAATATTAAACAGAGAATTCAATAAACTTTTTTCCTGATTACAGTTTTATCTCTGATTTTTGTCTCCACTGTTTTGAAATTCAACAACTAAATAAATTCCAGCCCTAAGTACTGTGGGCAACTTCGGAGAACATCTGTACTACCATGATTTCTTAAAATTACTTGAGGAGTACACAAACAGATTCTAAAACTTGCATACTTAGGAAGAATATAGGAGTGACTGAGTCACGGTGGACATATGTTGATACTATAGAAGAGTAATATCATAAATTCAATATTATAAAATCTCATTGTATAAATATCAGACAGTGGGAGTTCCAGCTGGTGGAGGGTTTAGTCCATTTCTGAGGTTTATTTTTCTTTTTCAATCCTTCTACTTTAAGGACCCCAAGGTAGGGTCACTCATCTCATGCAGCTCTCAAACCATTTCCCTGGATGACAGGAGAGGGACTCACTAGACCAGGGAGCTGAAATTCACCGAGGTCTAAGCCCTGTTGTGTGGCTTTCAAATAACAACATTATCTTCACAAATTGGCCATCATATGTCAGTATTTAAAAAGAACTTGTTTTATGCTTAGGGAAGTATATTTTCTCATGGGTACTTTTAGAGCCCTTTTAGATTCGAGCTGAGCCACCATGGACACATTATTACTACTCAAAATTCAGAGATTACTTGAGGGTTTTTGCTTGGTATGTGGCATTCTGCAGACTGTGACAAAATTTTCTGCATATTATCTAAGACTCCAGTTCCATATGGTATAGATTTACTGCCCTACGATTCCTATGTACGTGTATTTACCATTTCTTTCTCTAGCAGACTCAGATCTTTCTACTGTCTCCATAGTTCTACTCTCTCCAGAATCTCATATAGTTGTGATAATATGGTATGCAGTCTTTGCTGATTGTTCTGTGCCATGATTTAGATCTAGAGTATCCTCAGAAAGTCTCAGATGTTCAGAGGTGGGGCTTCAGGAAACACAGGATTCTGGGAGTCTTACATTCATCAGTGCCCTGCTGTTAGAGGGTGGCCTCCAGGTCACCAGGTGTGACTTGGAAGGGTGAAACACCCTCTCTGCATCCTTCTTTGTTTCTCTACTTCCTGGCTGCCATGAAGTGAGCACCTTTCCCTCCACCAGGACCCTCCGCCATGCCGTTCCTGTATTGGAGCCAGCCAAGCATGGACTGAAATTGTGAGCCCAGAGAATTGCTTCTCCGTAAGCTGTACCCGTGCTGAGTCCCTGCATGGTGGGGAAGTGACTAAGACAAACTTTGGTGGCTGTGCCTTTGGAACCTCTTCATACAGCAGGGACATAGTTCAGATGTCTGCAGAGCAAAGGCAGGATGACACAGTCTTACTCAGAGAGAATAATGGTTTGTTTTTGCAGATGATAATTTTAGAAATTTCTTTCAGCCTCAAACTTTTTAAGAATAACTTTCAAAAGCTCTTTGAGGTTAATCGTTGGCCCATCTGTATTTTCCTAGACACTATGTTGTGCTAGATGTTTCTAGCACCAATTGTACGAATTAACCACCTTTTCATGAAGACAAAAAAAAAAAAAAATCAGTGTGGTATTTAAGTCTCTTTATATTATCTTTATTGATGTTTTCATGTAATTTAACAAAAATTAACAATTTTCCAATATTTTCATATGGTACAACTCTATTCATTATGTATACCTGAAGTTCATTTACTACTGAACTGCTATTTTAATGATATATTTCAGTGATAAATTAGACTAATCAATTTAATTGCTTTTTTATTTTACATGCTTCGTAAATCTTTTTTTTGACAATGAATCTTTCAGTAATTTAGTAAATAAATCCATGACCAGTGAAAAGTCCCTATCAAGTTATTCTTATAAATTAAGCCAGACAAAACAAATTTCTCACTTGTTTTATCAAAATGATACATACATATATTTCGATACCATGATTAAATAGCATATTACCCACTCATGTTGCTTTTGTCTATTATGGTTATTGTAACATTATATTACAAATAGAATTTACATGAAACTATAATAATCATCTTTCTGCTTAAACATAGTCACAAAATAAACATATATGACCTGGAGACAACAGAGCCGTCCCATCCCAGGCCTTTGAAGAGATTGATGAGGACAGGGCTTAGCATGGAGGAAAGCTTATAGACTCAAGAGAAGGGAAGTTGAAATGGTTGGGGGAAAAATATGAGGTCAAGCAAATAAAAAATTCATTAGAATTGAGATCATGTGGGACCCTGTAGTCTCTGTCTTTATCTCAAAAATAATGGAAGCTTAATAGATAGCCACAGCTGTATGTGTGTTCCCAGATGTATGTAAGACCATTGCACACTTGAGCCAGTGACAGAGTAAGGATTTGGGGAAAGGATCCAGATGACTGAGGCACGGAGGGATAGTGGCTTCAGGAGATATAGCTAATGACAGATTTTAAAGAACCAAAAGGATTTGAAAATTGAGAAGATATGAGGAAGAGATCATTAAAATATCTCATTACAGAGAATATATTAGAATTTGGAGATAAGAAAGATTTGGGGAGGTTCTTGAGGGAAATTTTAATCATTACACAAACTTTCTGAATTATGCAAACTACCACGAATGGTGGTTCCTTCCCTGAGATCAAGACATGGAGGTTGTTGACCTAAAATCCATGCATTAAATGGATACATTGACTACACTGCTACTTAAATCTGAGGCATATTTGATATATAAAGTATAACACTACCATGAGAACTATATTGTTTTATCATAGTTATTATTTCCAGAATCCAATTAATTTTATCAAACATTTACATTGAAGTAATGTCTATATGTTTTTACTATTTCCCCAAGGTGAGTCTTGAATTCTTTTTTCTGAGTTCTGACACTAAAATGTGTAACTTGTTTGGAGAAACTAGTTCATATCATTTTTCATGTCTTTACTCCAATAATTTCTTGCTTCAATTTATATCTTTTAGCACCTAACATTTAAAAACGCTTGGTGAAAATTAGTTGTCTACTCTATTGTCTAGATGAAATAAGGATGATAATCTTTAGACACAAATAATTGCTTTTTAAAAGATCTCCTAGTCATTAAAATTCCTTAATTTGCTAAAAACTGTGTTCAAGTCTGACTTTTACAAAAATATGTGGTGCTAAACCACCACGGTGCACTCTCTACTGTTATTGTACTAATTTTTAAAAAAAAAGGTAAAGAATTAAATATGATTATAAATGATCCTCTGATAATGCAGTGTGTCAAAATATTTTTCTTTTATTCATACATTTCTCAAGTTTTAGCAATACAAGTCAATGGGACTCTTCCAAACTTACTACCAAAATAAAAGCTCACTGATCCCTTTTAATTCAAAGCAATGCTGCATTTGCCAGGTTTCCTAAACTGTTTGATGGCTGGGGTCAGTGCAGCTCTTGAATCCCGGCTTTCCCAGAGCTGCATTTAGTCCTGGTTTCCTTGACCCAGAGAGGATTCACATTGCATTCACATTGCACTGCAGATGTGTCAGCATTGCCTGTCAGCGGTGCCCGAGTCCTGCTCAACCCTGACCCTCTCCAGAAACTCTCAGCTCCTGCTACATGTGCATAGGTGACAGTGTGTGGGAATCAAGATGTTAGAGCACTCAGAGGGACACATGGCTGGGAAGAAGGCTGGGTGGCTTGTGCTGAGGTCTTGATGAATAGAGCTCATTGCATCGTTCCTTCACTGCAACATCTCTCTTGAGTCCTGTCCTCAGGGCCCCACGAACCAGGCTATCTACTACCCATCCGGTCCTGTCTTAGAATGAGCTGTCCATGATTGTGGGTGGAAACACATCAACTAATTCCATGCGATGGTGCAAAGTCTGCCCTCCCTCATGGCCCTAACAGATTTCTGGAACAAAATCCACACATTCCGTAAACCACGAGGCTTAAACACCAGAGACCCAGTCCTCTCCAGAGGTTGTCTTTGGTCCTTACTTTCCAATCACAAGCAAGTCTGAAATTGTCATCTCCACTCCATTGTATTTCTCTCAAACTAATCAGTGTCATGCATGGGAAAATCTGGCTTTGATGACAGCTTACCTTACCATATTTTCCTGTTAGTTGAGTTTTGAAGTATGGGAGAATGAAGAGGCCAATGACTACAGAAAACTTGAAAACTGTGTCTCGTTACATGAATATGCAACTAAACATAAACACTGGGCAGTTTTATTTTCTTCTGCTCTGTATGCTTGATTCTGATTTGCTATCTTTTCGCTATATATTCTGGATATGCTCAGAAATACGAATGAATTATAGATCTGAGAAAAGAATGAGAATCCTTTCTTTTTATGTTAGTCAGGGAACACAGCTTCTCATGCTTGTGTGGATCCTCATTAGGATCTCATCTGAGCAGAGGTGAAGAGAAAGAATGACAGGGACAGAAAGAGAGGCATAGATGGAGAAAAAACAGATAAAATATCTTAAATACCCTGATAAATGTTTGAGATTTATCACTTTTCTCTGATAGCAATCATCCAAGAGAATAACTGTGTCTTTATCCATATTTTGGAAAATGAAATCAGGGTAGTAAAGACAACCATTCACATCCTGCTCCTTATGGAGCCAGGTGCTTTGCTGTCTGTTCCCCACCCTGGAAGCAGCAGGCAGCTCCCCGCTCACTATGCAGACACAGGTGTCTCCACCATTATCTATCCCTACCAATCCCGGGTGTTTTGCTTATGGAATAATGCTGAGCACTCAAACAATTCTGGCAGAATTTTGAGTCACTTTTTATAGTTTGAAAGGACCAGTCTTGATTCCATTGCAAGACCTCTAGAGGGCTGGTAATGGTGATATTAATTACAGATTTGTTCCCAATATTCTACCTTGAAAAACATAGATACTATTCATAGGCCAAATTGTTCAAGGGAGAGAAGCAAAGTAATGAAAATAAACTTGAATATCCTTTTTTTAACAGACTTTTTCAACTTCAATAAGATATAACTGATGAAGACTGAACTGGTTTGAAGTATACAGGTGACCTTTTGATGTTCTTATGCATTGTGAAATGAATACCATCACCAGGCTAATTACCATGCTTGTGCATCCTTCAGGTAATTAATCGAGTGGGCTATAGGAAGCATTTAAGATCTATACTGCATGGCAGGCATGGAGTGTGGCATCTTGGTTGCGTCATCTTGCTGTGCGTCAGCTCTCTGGAGCGCATTCATCCTGCATAAACAGATCCTGTGCCTTGGAGCAACATCCCCCCTGCATTTGCCCTCCGAACCCTGCCCACCCCTTTCTACCCTCTGCTTTTGTGAGTTTGACGATGAAATTCTACATCTGTGCCGGCACATGCAGCGCTCGCCGCTCTGTGTGTCATTTATTGCCATCTCAGGACAGACTTAAAACAATTGCACATCACAGCTTTGTGAGCAGCTCTGCATTAAAAAGGGAAGGGCTGGCTGGCATCTGGACCACAGCCTGATCCATTCCCTCTACCTCCATACGCAGCTGTGAAGTTTCCAACTCATAGGGCAGCTCTACATTTCAGACTTTGAGGAACTTCTAGATGTTTTCCATAACCACTGAAGCATTTCACACTTCCACCAACAGTTAACAAGGGTGCTCTATTCTCCATCTCTCCACCAACACTTGAGTTCTCTTTGTTGTTAGCCATCTTAACAGGTAGGAAGTGATACATCCTTGTGGATCTGATTTGTATTTTCCTGCTGATTAGTGCTGTTGAGCAATAAATGATGTTTAGGACACTGTATATGTGTGTACAGCAGAATGAAAACAGCATCTTAAATCGTGTCATACACAAAAATCAAGTGGGTATGAATTAAAATTTAACCTTTGAACCTTAAATCTTATGAGTTCCCAAGAAAACCATGGGAACAAGTAATATTACCTTGATCTGAGCAATGATATTTTTGGATACAACATCAACAGACATGCAGCAAAAGTAAAAGTATTCCAGGCAGACTTTGCCAAACTAGAATAACCATACACAGCAAAAGAGACAGTCAGCAAAGTAACGAAGAAAGGGAGAAAAATTTAAAACTATACAAAGCAAACTGTTAATATTCAAAATTCCTAAAGAACTCAAGCACCTTGCAAGAAAGAGAATAAATGATCAGATCATTTTTAAATGACCTTAGGACATGAATAAACATTTCTCAAAAGAAGACTCATAAATAGGGAGGAGGAGTGAAAAATGGTCCACTTATCTTGTTTTTGTTTTTGTTTTTTGATTTCATTCACAGTGACTACACCTAATGAGGACATTCATGGAAATACTCTTTTGTCAAAATTCAGAATGTCTTTCATCATCTTGAAATCTGATGGGATTAATCTGGCTTAATGAACAGAGCATTTACCATGTGCTTTCCAGAATACAGGTAACCAGAGGTCACAGTTCTCAACGGCCAATAATTTGGGGGGGCTTTTTTTGTATCCAGGATCAACCTCATAACCTTGCACTTGCCACAGGCGGGCACTTTTGCGGCTGAGCTGTATTCCAGGCCTCGAGCTATATCCTCAGCTACTGATAGTTTAAAAGCACTTAATAGTCCAGATTCCTTCAAGTTATTATGGAATTTTTAAAAAGAGCTATTATTTATTATTCCTTTGATAATATAGTTGAAAATAAGATATTGAATTTATATATGTTTAAAAATTTAGGGATGATGGAGCAGACTTCCTCTTCATATTTTGGAAGGTGACCCTTTCTTTTAGACTAAGAACACTTCTATAAAGGCCTTTTTACATGAATTCTGTAGCTGTTTCCCCTCTTAGTGTAGCTAAAAGATTTAAGATTCCTTAAATCCAAAACTATGAGTAAAAATAATTACTTTTCATTGATCAAAATTTAAATAATTTCAAAGCACTTCTCAAGATTATACTTCTTTTCTAAAAAATGACAGAATCATGCTGCACCTAAGCTTCAAAACATAAAAATTCTAATTTTTTGTGTATATGTTTGTGTATACAGTTGTACACAAAAATGAGTGTCAAAGGTCATTTAAAAGGAATTTCTTATGCCACATTTTCATGTGAATTCCAACAGGATATCAAGAAGCTAGCCAGTGTTTGCATGTTTATACACAAAGAACTCCTCCCTCAGTGGGAGCCTCCAAAGAAATCCCCAAAGAGCTCCTGAGGCCTTTGGTTCTCAGCAATCTGAGCGCAGGAAAGCACTGTGCCAGAAAAGCCCGGAGACAGTGAGTTTGGGGGAAGTGCTGTGTGATCCCAGTAGACCATTCAGCCCCCTGCAATCCAGGCTCCTGAGATCTTGGTCAGCCAAACCTCATGGAATGGGAAGTGCTGTGGGAGCCAGGCTCCTTTTGTGGAAGAAGCTATGTGCCTGCTATTAGGGACATGTGGGTCTCTGTGCTCCCATGGTACAGGCAGCACATGGTCCAGGGCCATCTTACCTGGACTCAGAAGGAAGTGGATGGGCCACTGCATGGGACCACAACTAAAAAGAGGTTCTGTCATGCACCTTGAGGTAGGCTTGGAAGAGGATCACAGAAGATCATTATTTTGTGGCAATGCCTCTGAACTCAACAAATTTATAGGACATTAGGAAGGAAGGTATCTTAGTCACTGTCCCCTGGCTGGAACCCAATACTTGATACCTACCATTTAAGAAAGGAGAGATTTACTTTGATTCACATTTCGGAAGTTTCAGCTCATGCTAAAAGGGCTGTAAGTTAGAAACAGCATCATGGAACGGCCTGGGGGAGGAGAGCTGCTTGCATCACTGCCAGGGAGCAGAGAACAAATCACATAGCTGTGGGGAGATTTGTCCTTCCTGGTTCTGTCTCCAAGGGCCAACTTTTCCCACCTGGATGCCACCTCCCAGCAGCAGGCCAGGAAGTGTTCCGCATGTTCGGTTACCTTCCAAAAGCCCCGCCTATGAGCACTTGAGGCTTTGAGGGGTCATTTTCAATGCAAATCCAAATACAAAGTAATAGTTTAAAAAATAGCTTTGACATGCAACTGTTGTTCCTATACTTTAAGTGTCTTCTTGTCCTAATTTTCAAAAGTATAAGGAAATCAGGGAGATAGAGGTGTTCAGTATGAGGCCTATTCACAGATTTTTTTTTTTTATTTAAAGGGAAAAAATGCAAAATAGAAAAAAGGGTAGAAATAATACAGAATTTTAAAAAAAATAAACACTAAGAAATCACTAATTGACAAATTACATATTGTCCTCTTAGAAATAGTGGTTCAAGTTATAAAATTAAAACATAAAAAGTGGACAAACAGTGAGAGAGCAAACCGTTTTGTTGTACGATCTAACAAAACTTAGTAATATGGTTATCAACCCTACACACTGAAACATTCATGCAGTTATATCCTTTAGAGCACTTGCTTTCCCTCTCTTTTTACAATAACAAGAATACATTTTGGCAGCAGTTATACACTAGAGACACAATGGGATATTTATAAATATGATTCTTATTTATTTCACTTATGAGGATAGTTTCAAGTTGCCTCCACTTACCTATAAACTCAAGATCATCCTTTTTTATAGATGAAAAATATCCCATTGTATAAAAACACCACATCTTTTTTGTCCACTCTGTGGTTGATGAGCATTTTGGTTGTTTCCAAGATTTAGCTATTACAAATTGAGCTATTATGAACATGGGTGCACATATGTCATTGTGACATGAACTTTTCAGTTTTTCTGGGAAAATACCCAGGTGGGGACTAGCTGGGTTGAATGGCATTTCCAATCCTAGTCTTCTGAGAAATCTCCATATTGATTTCCACAGTGGCTGCACCAGTCTACACTCCCACCAACAGTGGAGCAGTGCTCCTTTTTCCCTGCAGCCTCCCCAACATTTGTTATCAGTTGATTTCTTGATGGTAGCTATTCTTTCTGGAGTGAGATGAAATCTCAATGCTGTTTTAATTTGTATGTCTTGAATGACCAGTGATGGTAAACATTTCTTCATTTATTTATTTTCCATTTGGATATCTTCATCTGAGAAATGTGTGTTCATCTCAGATGCCCATTTCTGGAGAGGATCTTTGATTGTGGGAGGCTTGGTGTTTTTCAATATGTTCTGGATATAAGTCCTTTGTCTGAGAGGTTGCCTGCTAAAATTCTTTCCCATTCTGTGGGCTTTCTTTTCACTCTGTTGGTGATTTATTTTGAAGTGCAAAACTCTTTCAATAATATGGGATCCAAGTTACTGTCTTCAAAGTGTTTCTATGTAGTTTGTGTTTTGTTCATGAATTCTCTGCCTACTCCTAGGTCTCCAAGATTTCTTCTATCTAACTTGTCCTCCAGTAGGTTTAGTTTTACCATTTTAATGTTTAGGTCCTTGATCCATTTTGACTTTAGTTTAGTGCATGGTGATAGGCCTGAGTCCAGTTTCAATCTCTGGCATGCTATTCACAGATTTTAAAAAGCTGGCCAAATACCTAAGCAGGAACTGTAAGTCTACCTGCATCAAATTACAGAGACCTAGCAATGATGGATGCTTTATCATCTATTCACCCATTTTAAAGTTTGTTGACCTTTGGATTCTGAGGGAAAAATTGTGTGTAGAAAGCACACAGCTTACAATCAAGATAAGAAAACCTTCGTTGATTAGGTGATCTAACAAATCAGCAAGTTATGAAGAAGGATGTGCATAGCAGATGAAAGTAGGGAAGGATGAGTCAGAGAACCAATAGTTTACATCACACATGAAGATGAAGAAAGTATTTCTAAGTGGCAGGAAAAAGGAAATCAGTAACGAGACAAAAGGACGAAGCACGGAGGGTTTGTGGTGGGAAAAGCCAAGCTCATTGGTAGAAATGAAGGTCAGTTAACTCCCCCGCACAGGACTGATGCAAAATTGGCCAGAGAGTAGGTCATTTACTCGTCATATAAATTTATAAGTGAAATGCTTTCTAATAACACATGCATCAATTCTGATTTATAATATTTCATACTCTATCATTTATTTGATCCACAATACATAATTTTGTTCTCAAAACATGTTAGTGTACTTTTGCAGGTAAGGACAGAAAACTTCTCATACAAAATTTTTGTTTTCAGTCTAAAATCTACCTTATTGTCCTTTAATAAATCTCAGCCTTGACAACATACCTCAGGGAAACTGGAAATTACAGGAGTTACATTGCTTTCGGTCATTACAAGCTTGCGCTTTACAGATAAAGAAATGCATTAAAATACAGAGGAACAAGGGGGAAATGAATGTTTAATACAAATAAAAGCAATCTCAGAGAAGAGGAGACAGCAGAAAACTCTATCAAAATCTGTCCAGTTCTTACATTAAAACTGTCAAATACATTTTCACTGAGACAGAGAGATTTTATTTGTTCTGGCCTTCATGGTGGCACAAGTTGCATCTGCTTGTTGGTGTTTTCCTTGGATTTAAACGTAAACCTAAAAATTAAAGTTGTTTTCATCAAGGGCTATGGCTTAGGAATTACGGACTAAGATTCAAAATAAGCTTCCACATGGAGGCACAGATACCTCAGCATCCCCAGGGTTTGCAGCCCCCTCAGGAACAGAAACTGGGCACTGGTCAAGGTGAGCAAGTTGAGTGATTGTTGCTAAGGTCCTGCGAGAGAAGCTCTTACCTGACCCAGCGGTCTGTGGCCACAGGAATTGGTACCTGAATGTGTTATCACGCAAGAGGCACCAAAGTGATGCAGTTCCTCTTGGATTCTGATTAAAAAACTAGTGCAGGGAGTGACGATGCACACCCCGAGTGGACCTGGTGCTGAGAGTGCATGAGCTGACCTCTGCGTCCACTGACATGGAAGACGCAGCCATGTACACTCTGATGTCCTGCTGTGAAGTGCTGAGAACAGGACACGGTATAGAGAAACACCCTGGTTCTTAAACGTGAGTTTCCCTCCTGGTATTTACCATCTGAAATTACCTCTCTGAAACGCCCGGCTTAACACTTCAAATGTAATATTTTCTGTTTAGTATTCTGTAAAATATGCATGTGTTACTATATAGTTTAGCCAATAATTTTATTATGGATTTTTTCTGATTTCTTAGTTTTGAAAAACAAAAAGAATGATGTACTAATCTAGATAATTTATTTTGGGTCATACGAGTTATATGTGAATGTAATTGACAAAGTCCTATACGTATAAGTTTTACAACATTTTATTTTGAAATGTATAAATGTTGTCAAATGATTACTACATTTAAAACTAGTTATCATACCCTCACCTCATAGCAATTCTTAATTTCCTCCCTTGAGAAATAAAATAAGGGAAGTAAAAAAAAATGTTGACCAAAAAGAAATCTGTGTGCAGCATTAACCTCTGGAGATAGATTGAAATAGGAATGTGACCACCATTTGAAACACTTTGTTTTTTCCTCTCTAGAAATGTGCATTTTTGAAAGTAAAAGGTTAACAATGCCATTCATAGCAGGTGTGATCAGAACATGGCGTGAATGTTTATGTTTTAGGAATTTGTTACAGTAAGAGGCACAGAGACCTTTATCCACTCACCATCTTCGCTCTCACTGCAGACACAGTGTCCGGGCTTGTCCTCACTTTCCAAAGCAGCTCTGCAAGTGTACTTTCCTGATGTCTTGATGAAGTGTGATCAGAAATGGAGTGAATGCTCCTGCCAGTGCCTCCCACTGAAAAAGCAGCTCATAAAGACACCATGCTGTGTGCTTATCCACCTTATTTGCTGGATCTGACACTGTGTGACTTCTGACTCTTCCCTGAAGCCAAAATGACCGTGAAAAGAAATGGTTTGAATAAATTCAGAACAATGACGGTTCCAGGACACTACAGTTAAAGACCTCTGTGAAAGAGGACTCCAGAGCTGCTTCAGAAAGAGGGAAGGGCTATGGGTTGAGTGTGTTCAGAGTGAGGGGGACATCTTGATGGGAATTTGATGGAACGTCTCTTTAATGTAATAAATTTTTAAATATACACATCGTGAATGTTCATATATGTTTATATGTGAATGTGGCTTTAAAACCTGTTGCTTCATTTAGTGGATATATTTTAGAAAATGGTTCTTTGTGAATGAAGAGGCGTGCACTGAAGGTTTTAGAGTGGTGAAACTGCTGTGTAACACCGTAATGCACACAGGCAATTATATATCTGACAACAGCATGCATGAGCACTTACGCAATGGATGATGGTGCACACGTGCTATTGTATGTTTGTACCCCACAGGCAAAACTGCACTGAGAGAGAACCTGTGGGTAAGGTGTGGACTTGCAGTGACAACACTGTGCCCATGTTGTCTGCAGACAATGTGGTTCCTGGGTGTCTACCCTGAGGATGCTGTAGACAGCTCAGCACAGGTGTCCTCCTTGTCTGGCCCACCTCCAGACACTAAGTAATATAAGCAACCCTAAGGGTACAGTGACACTCTTACCCATTTTGAACTCAAGATCTCATGGCTCTGATGTGAGCCTAGACCGTGTCATTAACTGAGCCCGCAAGTCAAACTTCAGGAGATACACATTTCCTTAATCTATGCTTTCCTGGTCTCCATGCCAGGCACTGTGGACTCTGAGGATTTCTGGGAATCCAGGTAAGTGAGATAGGCCAAAGATGCTCAGATGATGCACATGTATTTGTTTTGCTTAATTCATTTTGAATTGAGGTACTAGCTGTACTTGTTTGTACTTTATGATGCAGTAACACAGTGTATGTGCGCAGTGCATAATGATCAAATCAGTGTTAGCCTTTCCCTCTCAGTCAAGGTTCAACCTTTCTTTGTGTTTGGAGCCTACTGACTCCTGCTGCTAGTATTTGCAAGTCTTACATTAAGCTCTTGTGAATCATCCTCCTGTGTTACTGAGCGTGAGGACTGATTCCGCCCAGCTCGCTATGCCTTGGTAGCTGTACACTCTCCCACACCCACTCTCCATGTGCAGTAACCCCTCTTCTCTCTCCTCTATGATCACCTTTCTTGGCTTCCATCCATGAGGTCGGGAAACATCGTCTTTGTGGATCTGACCTATGTCACTTCACATAATGTGAAGCTTCTTTCAGTTGCACTCATGCTGCTATAGTGGACAGGATTTTATGACTTTTATGGCTGAATTATATTCTATTGTGTAGATAAAACACAAGAGCACCCTCATCACGTCAGAAACATCCTCAGTAAGATGCATGACTAGAGCACAGGACAAAGGAGTTGGAAGCTGGTGCTGCAGTGACCAAGCGGAGTGCAGTGTCTGTTCAGGGACACAGCAGTGCTGTGCTGTCCACTCATGGTATGGCCAGACAGAAGCCCCCTGGAGCTCATCTCTGAAGCTCTTCACAGACACTGGCCACCAGCAAATGAGACTCACCCTCTGTGGACATGGAAGGAACGTGGAAGCCATAGCATACAAGTTAAAACGGGAGTAAAAACAGAACTCATCAAAACTCAGTGGCTCTCAGGAAGGACTGGAAACCAGCTGTCTCAGGAACAGTCCCTGCTCCCTGGAGGCAGGGCAGAGGCCTCACCCCAGCACAGCCCTGTGCCAGGCCAGATGCCTTGGTATCCTGTACTGGGAGGAGTGCTCAGGGTGGCATTTGATGAACCTCTGTGCACTAACTGTGGGTTAGCGTTGGAGGGAGGAGGCCACACTTTTAAAAGGGAGACCCGAAGTGACATGTGCTGTTACCTCCAAAAAGTCCAACAATTTCCACTGTGGAAACCAAGCAGTTGGCCTGGCTCTGGCTGCAGGGTCAGAAGGGATCCGTGTGAGCTCCCTGAATCAGTGTGCACAGCACAGTGGGCACCGCAGGCCATCCCAGCTGGGGAAAGTTCATCCTGGCCGCTCTGCATCCTATCACTCTGCTGTCCCACCTGTGCCCTGGGGAAGCTGACAAGCCAGAAACAAAGATGCTGCTAGTCAGACACCAGACACAGGTCTAACCTAAACCCAGAATCACGGGGTGCTTCTCGGTCTGGTCCCCTCACCAGCCTCTCACTAGGAAAGTGACTGCTTGGTGTGGGGTTTGTAGAATTGAGAATCATTCTACTTCCAGCAAAAAGCCTCTCATTTTCTGGATAGAATAGGGTGAAAGTTGTTTGTGTGAAGCAAGGTTTTCTCCAAAATATATAAGTGAATAGTTTATGTATTTTCTTATTGACCATGACACATTTTTGAATTTTGTTCTGCCAATATAACATTATCTTTGTCTGGTGACCTCTCTCCAAATGTTTACATCTACTTACTTCTTGGAACTTGGCACCAATTTGAAATATGCATCCACGTGTTTACCATACTCTCGATTGTTTAAAGGTTCAAATTCAATTATCTCATGAATGTAATAAGATCTGCCTGACTTCATTGTCATAGAAATACTGATTTTCACAATTTTCAGTTTCACCTAGATTATATTTTAACACATTTATAAAGATATATATACATATATATCAAGCCTAAATTATGTTCTTAAAAACAAATACCAGTAGCTGTTTAAAAGAGTAAACATTGTGCATTGAGAAAAGTTTACAGATGTTTAAAACTCATAAAATAAAAGAGAGTTTGAAATTTGATTTTCTGGTTATCACTAATTTACATTGTTTTAAACAGTGTATTAGAGAAAAATTTCCAAAAATCCACAAAGGCTTGTTAAATTTATTAAGATATTAAGATAAATCTTACATAATAAATCTGTAAACAAGTTTTTTCTATAGAAAATGTGTTTGCAATAGTTATTATGACTGTAATTTATTAATTTTAAATAGATCATTTTATACTTAGGATCTTAGAATTGTTTTCAGAGTCCTTGTCTAATTGTTGGGGTCCGATAAAGAGGGTTAAAAAAATCAACAGATCCATTGACAAACAGGCAACTGAACCAGAAGAGTTTTTGTGTTAACTTACTATTTCAAAGGATGTATAAGCAGAAATAGATAACAATGACCTCAAGCCCATTCTGAACTGTTCTTTTTATAAACATAACACTCAAATAAGATGTACCGACGTGATCCATATAGAAACCCTCATATTCAGCCAGTGCTCTGTAAAAATAAATGCACAGCCCTCTTTTCTGTCCCTCCTATATGGAGGTCTGTGAGAACCCTTTTATCACATAAAGATACAGGGTTAACATTTCCTAAACCACCTGTGTATCAAGAAGATTATTAGGTCTTGTCTAATTGTTTTATGGATTAACAACTGATGGTCAACTTAACACCGCTGGACTAACTCAGCATGGTGCTGAGCATGGATGTTCTGCCTGAAGAAATTTGCCAACATAAATAGAGATGTGGAGAAGAAGACCTGGGCATTGTGATTTCTCTTTAAGTGTTGCTGTTCTGAGCTGTTGTTTCTCCTGGAGTTCATCATGGCTAGCTTCCATAGTGTGAGTTCAACCATCGTCAAGAGAGGAGCTCCGGACCTCTGTGTTCCTGTGGGTGGCTGTGGTACTTTTCAGAGCAGCCCTGGTTCTTATTTTGAGCCTGACTTCTTGGCCACAGTATAGAACCCTCAGCCTACCAGCACAGCCCCTTTTACCCTGCTGGTATAGACTTTCTAGCTTCCACTGCTGACCTTTGGTCCTTCTCAGTGTGGATTCATAAAACAGACTGGTGTGAGTCCTTCTCATGGGCTCTAGACATGCAGTTGGATTTGTGGGAGGCATTGTCATCAGCTCTAGGTCTTATCTGGACTCATACAGGACACTGCTGTGGGATCCAAGCCCTTGGCTGAATATTCTGAGTGTGGTAGACAGATTTCCTACACTTGTTTGTATTTAACTCTGGGTGACCATCATAAAACAATATTATAAATTCTGTGCCCTGACTCTAATTATTCTCTGCACAACACCTGACTAAAACAGCCTGTATGTAAAAAGATAAGAAATGTAAATATAAGTTTTAAATCTATAAGAATATCAAAAGCAACACATATTTATTTTTCTGGAGAAGCCACGATGCACTCTCATATCCAGTTTCCCCAGCTCCCATCTCTCCTGTGCAGTGTCGCATCTCCTCCATGCCCTACTGGCTGGGCAGGAATACATTCCTTTCATTTGGGAACTGTAACCTTTCTCCTCACAGTGACACTGACTCTCCAGGGCTGTCCTCTCACCACGCCCAATCAGAAACAATTCCTGTATAAGGTAAGATTTTATGCAAATGGAAGGGGCATTAAAAACATTTAAAGTGTGTCAGGTGGGTGTACCAACCACATGCAACGAGGTACAATATAAAATATACTGTATCTCATTGTACGATGAAAGAGCATTAGTCAAACAAAATATTTAATGAGATTTTTAAAGTATAGCTAGAAACGGTTTTAAAGATTTCATTCTGCTTACTTGGAAAAAATGTATCAACTTTTAATTTAGAAAATGATCAAATTAAAAATGATATAAAACTGCTAAGTATAGCCTGGATAATTATAGTGATAACTGCACTGTGCTGAAGATATTAACTTAGAAATATAATGGGATTTCTATTTCTGTCATATCACAGCTACTCAGTCCACAACTCTCGGATGCCTAGGCTCAGGGGGAGAGGGTCCTTCTACCCATTCCCTTTGTTCTGTAATTGTAACCACACAAAACTATTCCACCAACTTCGGGAACTGATTGGTTTCCCTGTGTTCGTCTCCATCACATTATGTCTTAATAAATTTCTTTTATCTTTTTTATCCTCTTACCTAAAAAATAAGGTCTTTGTTTTTATTTTGTTACTTTTTTTGGGTGTTGTTGGGGATTGAATTCAGGGTGCCACCCATGTTAGACAGGTGCCCTATCACACAGCTGTGGACCCAGACTTTTTTCTGAATTTATGACAGAGGGTCCCATCTTCTTCCTGTTGAGGTGCCAAATTTCCCTTCAGCATCCACCTGTCCTCAAGTCTGGCCGGTGCCACCTCTCTCCGCAGTGCCCCCCAAGAAACAGGCTCAGGCGGGGGGCAGCAAAAAGGCGGAGCAAAAAAGAAGGAGAAGATTATTGAGGACAAAACTTTTGGTCTAAAGAACAAGAAAGGAGCAAAGCAACAGAAGTTTATCAAGGCTGTCACTCATCAAGTTAAATTTGGTCAACAAAATCCATGTCAGGTAGCACAAAGTGAAGCTGAAAAGAAATTGAAGAAAGATGACAAGAAGAAAGAATTGCAGGAGCTAAATGAGCTCCTCAAACCTGTTGTCGCAGCTCAAAAAATAAGTAAAGGTGCAGACCCCAAGTCCGTGGTGTGTGCCTTCTTCAAGCAGGGCCAGTGCAGGAAGGGTGACAAGTGCAAGTTTTCCCACGACCTGACTTTGGAGAGAAAATGTGAAAAACGAAGTGTTTACATTGATGCAAGAGATGAAGAACTTGAAAAAGATACAATGGATAATTGGGATGAGAAACAGCTCGAAGAGGTAGTGAACAAGAAGCACGGTGAGGCAGGAAAGAAAAAAACAAAAACTCAAATAGTCTGCAAGCATTCCTTGAAGCTATTGAAAATAACAAGTATGGCTGGTTTTGGGTGTGCCCTGGAGGGGGTGATAATTGTATGTATCGGCATGCACTTCCTCCTGGATTTGTGTTGAAAAAAGATAAAAAGAAAGAAGAGAAAGTAGATGAAATTTCGTTAAAAGATCTCATTGAAAGAAAGCGTTCTGCTCTGGGCCCGAATGTTACCAAAATCACTCTAGAGTCTTTTCTTGCGTGGAAGAAACGGAAAAGACGAGAAAAGATTGACAAACTTGAACAAGACATGGAAAGAAGGAAAGCTGACTTCAAAGCGGGAAAGGCGCTGGTGATCAGTGGCCGAGAGGTGTTTGGATTCCGCCCTGAACTGGTCAGTGACCACGACGAGGAGGCCGACGAGGTTGATGATTCCATGAGCGTAAAAGACAGACCTAAGCCTGTACATCCAAGACATGTAGATGAGACAGGCGTTACTGTAGCCAGTCTCGAAAGATTCAGCACATACGCTCCAGATAAGGACGAAAACAAACTCAGCGAAGCTTCTGGAGGTGGAGCTGAAAATGGAGAAGGCAGTGACTTGGAGGAGGGCAGTGAAGTGGGCGGACCAGAAAACGGAGCCCTCGAGCCGGTCCTGTGGACCAGAACCTTTTCACCGGGGAGGATCTGGGTGAACTGGAAGAAGAGCTGAACACAATCGATCTAGAAGAATGACACCAGACTCGTCAAGGAAGAGATGAGTCGGCTCCGCTGGAGCTGAAATTGACTGCACTCATTTTTCACCTAGAATCAACAGGATGTTCGTTTCTCATGATTCTAGAGGGTTTGCTCTCCTCTGACACAGGAGTGTTCACCCTCCCTGCATCTTCTCCTCTGACTTTGGCTCCATCTCATAGTAAGTTCATAGTAGTTCATGAAATATTGAAATATAAAGGTCATTGCAGAAAATGATTGTTGTACCTGTCCTCTCAATAGGAAGTGTAACTGCTTTTCCAGCTTTCGGTTTCCATTGGGCATGTGTTACTACCAACAACGTAAGTCTACACTTAAAGACCCTTAATTTGATGCAGTTTTCAAAGAGTGATTTTCTTTCCTTTGTATTTATATGGTTTAAAGACTGCCTAGATGTGAGCACTGTGCTGTAGAAAGGAAACTGCACATGCACATTCAGTGTTGGGTATCTTTGGACAACTTGATGGACATTTAAAATGGAACATGAACCCAACGGGATCAGCTACAGTGCCCTGTGTTTTCCCTCTTCTTTTTTGCCAATAAAGTTGTAAATAAAGAACATCATACATTAAAACCTTAAAAAAAAAAAGAAAAAAAAAAAAGAATTTATGACAGAGTCCTCTTAAATTGCCAGGGCTGGTCCCAAACTTGTGATCCTGCTTCACCGTTCAGATTAGCTAGGATTACAGGCATGCAGCACCACATCCAGCAAAGAGCCAGCTTTTAAATGAAAGTATAGTTTCATAATGTATTTATTCTATGTGTACAAATGCAGTACCTATTCTCTGCTGAAGTAGTATTATTGTTAATGTACCTGGGCAATAAGAATGAAGGTGTCTATGACTGTAAGAGTTACACAGTTACACTTTTTAGTTAATGACAAGGGCCTGCAGCTCTGTGACGACCCATGGTGAGTACTTTGTGAAGAAGACACATGGCTTTGCTCTTACTTACAGACATACACATAGTTATAGAATGGTAGCACCTTTATGTGATAGTTTGAATTTTAAATTACATAAATTAATGCATGATTCAAATATACTTTATTAAGGGTACATTAAACTAATCCAGATGCAGTTGTAAAACATAGAATTTATGTTATAGGAAGTGGGGTTACATGAAGCCAGGCTTACTGCCCTCGAGGAAGATGAGTTTAAATGTTCTCCCACGATGCAGTGGAAATACCTAAGAAATAGTCTCAAGTGTATGAGACTGGACACTTGTGGTCTTAGGATTGTGAATGATCAAAGCACAGTTTGGAAATATTAGCTATGTGAGTGATACATGCCATAATGGAGCCATTCCCTGTCACCTTGAGAGCCCAACCCAGCAAAGACAGAGCCTCATAGAACTCCAGGATGTGAACATAAAATTCAACCAGGTTGGATCCCAATTGAAAGCTGATTTTTCCCTAGTCTGACACTTCCCAGTCCCTTCTCCCCTTCCTCACCATTTTCTTTCAATACAGATATGTGTTCAAAAATATTTTGGGGGAAATAAATGATAGAAATCAGTTGTGCTATATAATTACTGCCTTTGTGGTACTAAAATATGTACTTAGAAAAATATTGTGATGATAATTTTACCACCCAGGTTTTATGAATAAATAATGATTTAAAATACATACTTGGAATTTTGTTGCAGCTTTAAACACTTCCGTTTATCACTGGATGCTTACTGCTAGCTGTGCATGTTCCCAGGGTGTTTGATACTGATGGTCCCTTTTCATCCATGATAACAGAACACCTGCTGTCTTCTTGCCATTTTCCTGGGGTTATTCTTGAGCACCTGCAAGAAGACTGCTCGTTTAACTGCCTTGATATCAGAGCATTGTGGCTTCACTTGTCTGAAAGACAGACATGACCACGGATGCATTCACCTGTGTCCTGCTGCATGTGCTCAAACTTCAATAGACAGAGTATAGACTGACACATGTCATCAGAGTGGGTAAGGATGGGATTATATTAAACTATCATTTCAACATGATGATCATCATTATCCTCAGTATCAAATAATACCAAATCCTCAGTTCTTACTAGTGCTGGGCTCAATATATGGGCTTGAAATAATAGGTTCTGTTAAATCTCATTTCATACTCTAAGTGATCATATAAAGTGGGTATTGATATTGCAGGAGGGAATGCTGAGATCTGGCATTTTGAGGAACTTACCCCAAGCACCAAAGCCAGACTCACTAGCTCCAGACCCAAGGAAACAGACTTCCAGGAACCAGACTTCCTGTGTGCCTGCAGGAACTGACACAATACAGATGGTACTGAAAGCACTGGTTAATTGGTTCAAATAAAGATGACTTAAATTTTATGCAAAATGAAGGGAATTCATAATTGCAGAGATAATCTGAAGTGTTTATTCTTAGTGAAAGTTCCACTTATTTTTGTTTTCAAAGTGCATCATTTGGCAGTCAAATCCCTTTAGAAGTCTCAGCTGAGAAGTTGTTGCTGGCTTAGCAAAAAGAATATGACAAGAAAGAAGTCTCTGTAAGAAGGGCTTAAAAAGAGGAAGTGGACATTGGAGGTAACACTGATTCTGAGATACTGTGGAGAGGGAAGCAGGGTGACACTGGGTTATAAATGTGGAGAGGAAAATCCACGGATCTTGGTTCCACTCATTAAGATGCTTCTTCCAGATTAGGTGTTATTAGGGTTCCAGTACTGAGGTCAACACAAAGGAAGAATGAGCCAATGGAACACTAGATAGATTTTAAAAGCATTAACTAGTGGTGCCATTGTTACTCTCCATGTTCCCACTTTTAATGAAGGGCCACAGTGAAGCACCTTTCCCCCAAAAAACACATGAAGGCTAAATTGTGTAAGTTGAACTTAGCAGCCATATTTTCTGGAAATAGAGTAATCAGATATTCCCAGATACAAATGTCAATTAGCAGGGCAACATGAATATAGGAAGAGAGGCTGCTTGGGTTTTTCCACTGGCAGGGCTTACTGGTGTTTATAAGTTTTAACAGAACATTTTAGTTTAGCAACCAGAGCTAAGTTTTGGCATCTGGGCTTCGTGCTTCTAAAAGCACAGTGTACATTCCGCAGGCAGCTCTCTTTCTGTGTGCATATCTCAGGGACAGAAATTCCACTAGAGATATAGAAAACTGCTGGAAAATAGGCAAGATCCACTCGGAAGGACTTTGAAAGCTGGCAGTTTTTCTAATGCCAAGGCTTACAAAGTTTTAACAAAGATCCAAAAAGTAAATATTTTCATGTCTAAGGTTTCTTTTCCAACTCCCACTCAAATTTACTGTTGTACAAGAAATCTGACATAGAAAATGGGAAAAATGAATGTGTCTGGGTATGCCAAAAAAAAAAAAAAAAAAAAAAATCACCCCCCAAAATAACAACAAAAGTTATGAAACTGAAAACAGAAAGATTTACACAAAATATGGCAAGGTAAATTCAGCTTAGGGATCATAGTTTACTGACCTTAGCACTTCATAAATATGAAGAGACATTCCAGGCTTAGCAGACAATGAAAGAAAACACTGAGCCTGGAATCTCAGCTCTCGGGAGGTAGAGCAGGAAGATCACAGTGAGTTCGAGGACAGCACATTGAGACCTTGCCTCAGGGAAAAAAATCATGTGAAAGGAAAGGAAAATAGCAAACAATACAATTGAGTGACACCTTCAGAATTCTGGGGGAAAATCTGAAGCTAGATTTTTATACTTAGTTCAAAGAGCAGGCAACTCTCATGAATTAGAATACATAAGTGTATGTTTAGTTATTCAAAGTCTTGGAATTCCTTTTGATTCTGCACAGAATTTCAATCACTGCTCCATCCCTGGGATTACTCCTGGGAGAAATTAAATAAATAACATGCCCACGTGTCCATATATATGAATTTAGAGCTGGGGATTATGTAAAGGAGATCATAAACAGTGTGGCTGCCATTTGAAGTGGAGGGTTAATCTCCTTGGGCTATTTCTATACAAATCCAGCCCGAGCCTTCTCCCCAAGATCAATGCCGGAGTAGTCTTAGATTTGAGATATTTCATAAACATTCCTAGACAGACCACAGGTCCCACCATTCATCAGTGAAGGACTAAAAACACTGAGAGTAACCCCAACACACCACCCACTCAGAAAGGAGCTGGAGAACAGGCAGCAGGATAAGTCAAATACATGCAATGGCTAAATACAATAGCTTTGATAAACTGAACCATAAATTTGTCTTTCTACTTTGGACGCTTAACTTTTCTGGGAGCTTGCTGTTAATTCATGAAATTTATGAAGAATTCCAAATGTCCAAAAAAGGTAAGCTTTTTAAAAATGAATAGACAACAGACAAACCAGAGATTGCTCTGGGCTACTGCCAAGGTCCCCTTGCCAGAATACTGGCTACAGGGCTCATTTTCTCTTATGATAACTCCACACAAGAGGGACTAAGGCCTGTTGTCTCTTCTGCAAGGTCATTTTTTAAGGGACCACTCCTAGCCACCACCTCAAAAGGCCAGACCTTCATTCCACAGCCACAGTTGCAGAGTTCTGACATGTGGATGTAAGGAGATCCAAACATTCAGAACGCAGCAGTTTCCATTAGATTTCTGTCTCCAAATCTGGAAGCACGATCATTTAAAGTTACCTTCTTAGTGTCCACAGGGCAGAGATAACTAAGCTATGTGCACTCATCTTCTTTCTGCCTACAACAACTCATATAAATACCATTTCATTTGGTTCATCCCAATGTAGATTACACAACTGTACTGAGAGTCTTCAGCATAGAACTGGAGCGTTTGGAGAGCACAGAAGTTTTGGGGTGCTAATAAGCACAATCCTAGCAATCCAGCCTTCACCTCTTCTGTGTGGAGTAATCAGCAGAGAAAAGGACCCCTGCGCAGCATTCTGTTATGCACAGAATGTTACTGGAACATGTCATATACTTTAAAAATTATTCAGTCATACATTAATGTTTCAAGTAATAATTGTCCATGTTTTTTTTTTTTTACCACTTGTAATGTATCTTTACTTGAGTTTTCTCATGGCTGGGACACAACATCAAACAGCTGCAACATGAGAAGAAGAGGTTTACTAGCTCACTATTTCAGGGGATTCAGTCCATGGTTCCCTGGCTCCAACGAAGGAACAGCATAGTTAAGGGCCATTGGCAGGGCAAAGATGGTTGTTCAAGGTGGCCAGGAACAGCATGGGAGCAGTAGCAAAAAGGAAGTCGTAAAAGACCCTATATACATCCCAAATCTCACCTTTAGACCCACCCATGCATTCCATGGGTGGTATAATATTAATCCCCTGGACAGACCCCAAGCCAATCCATTGCAACTGTCACATCCACCCCAATTTCACATGATTTCCTACTTGTCAAACCAAGCATTATGAGTTACCCACACAGATTTTATTGCAGTCACTTATTTCACATTGGTGGCTAAACTTAGCATGGTACTGACACAAAAGCAGACAGGTGGATCTATCGAAGAGAACAGAGGATATAGAAACAACCCTAATGACACTCAAATCTCTGACCTGACAAAGGGGTCGAAAATGTACACTGGGGGAAAGATTTCCTCTTTAATAAATGCTGCTGGAGAAACTGGCTATCCATTTGCAGTTTGAATCTAGACTTGTATCTCTCATCATCTCTCACCATGTGCTAAACTAAAATAAAAGTTGATCAAAAATCTAAATATCAAAACAGAACAATCTGGTAGAAGACAAAACAGGTGCAACTCTTGAAGATGCAGAAATAGGAAAAGACTTCCTGAACAGCCCTCAGTTGCACAAGAGTAGCATGGAAAATCAACAAATGGGGTCACATCAAGTTCAAAAGCTTCTGCACAGCAAAGACAACTAGCAACTTGAGGAGACAACATACAGAATGAAAAATTAAACATTGAGACATTCCTCAGGGGGACAGCTAACATCCAGAAACTATAAAGCACTCAAAGAACTAGAACCCCCCAAGTTAAAATGCCCAGTCGAAAAATAAGCAAATAATTTGAATCAATATTTCTCTGCAAAAGTACAAATGAACAAAAGAATACATGAAAAATTTTCAGGCATCTCTACTCACTAGAGAAATGCAACATAAAACAACCCTGGGATTCCTTCTTCCTTCAGAAATAGTGGACATTATCAAGAAAACAAGCAACAAAGCTTGGGAGATCCCATGAGCCTGACTGAACCACACCTAGTGAACTTCTTTCAATCTGTGGAGCTGAGAGCACAAGAGGTGAGTTCCAGTGTACCAGCTCTAGGTTGGGGAGAATTTTGGTCCATTGCCCCCAACAGTTAGGAGCCTGCCCATCTTTCTGAAACATCAGAGGTGGCATGGGAGGTCCTATGGGCCTGGCTGGGCCAAAATCAGCAACCTCCATTCAGTCTCAGGAGACAAGGGTGCACTAGGTAATTTCCAAAACATCTGGGAGACGCTTGGGAACATTGCTGGCAATGTAAAAATATAGGAAAATGACAAAATGAAAGATCAAAATGCAATCTCAAACCTTCAACCTATCCCAACAGAACCTAGGAGCCATGTACATACAAGAAAATATAAGCCATACTCCTGAGATGCCTGAAATGATATCAGCTGAAATAAAGAAACAATTCCTGGAAGCTAGAAAAGAACTCAAATCAGAAATAATGTCCTAGGTAAAAGAAGACATGATAAAATTAATGAAAGAAATGCTGAATACATCTAAAGAAGACACAGTTAAAAAATTAGAGGAACAGTGCAAAAAGATGGAAATCCTGAATGAACAATATGAGAAACAAACAGAATGCATGAAGCAGATTCAAGAGATATACAGGAAATAAAAAATTCCACTGAAAGTTGTTAAAACTGCCTCAGTGAAAGTGAAGATAGAATTTCAGACCTTGAAGACAAAATTGCAGCTAGTGAACAGGAAAGGAGAGATCTTTTAAAAATAACAAGCAATCAAAAAATAACAATTCAATATTTGCAAAATGATGCAAAGAAAAACAACATAAGATTGATAGGGATAAATGAAAAAGAAGGTGACAACACAAATGATATCAAGAGGCTATTTACAAAAGTAATAGCTGAAAATTTCCCAGACATGAGAATGGAAACTGACATATGGATTAGTGAAGCATATAGAACTCCAAATAGCCATAATCAAAATAAAAATACACCCAGACATACAATAATCAATATTCCAAAAATTCAACATAAGAACAGAATATTAAATCTGCTAAGGGAATTGACAGATTGCCTATAAAGGAAAACATATCAGAAGCACAGCAGACTTCTCAACACAAACAATGAAGTCAAGAAGAGCATGGAGTGAAGTATTTCAAATCCTAAAAGAAAACGACTTCCACCTCAGACTGATGTATCCTGAAAAAATGTCCTTCAAAATGAATGAAGAAATAAGATACTTCCATGACAAATAACAACTGAAGAACTTGATCACCAAAACAACCCTGCAAAGAAGACTGAAAAACATTCTAGATACACATAGGGAAACACTATTAAGCAAGGCAGAAAATGAAACAGAGTGGAAAAGTAAAGATACAACAGCAGAAAGATAACATGTCAGAAATAAACCAATATATATCCATTATAACTATTAATGTAAGTGGCCTCAATTCACCAATTAAAATAAACAGAATTGCAGAATGAATCAAGAAACAACATTCAACCATATGCTGTTCACAAGAAATCCATCTAACCCAAAAGGAAACCCATAGACTGAAAGTCAAAGGATGGAAAACAATATTTCATGCAACAGGAACCTGCCCTGCCCACAAAAAAGTAGGGGTAGTTATTCTGTTGGCAGACAAGGTGAACTTCAAACAAGAATGAACCGAAATGATAAAGAAGATCATTACATACTAGGTATGGGAAAATTCAAGAGCAAGAGACAACAATCTTAAATATATATTCACCAAATTCCAGAGCACCCAGATATACAAAGTAAGTATTAACAGAAATGAAACATCAAATAATCAATACCACCATTATAACAGGAAATGTTAACAAACAATTGACACAAAGAGATAGATCAACCAGACAAAAAATCAGCAAAGAAATAACAGACCTAAATCACACCTGTGAATAAATGGACTTGATAGACATATACAGAGTATTCCATTCAACAACATCAGAATATACATTCTTCTCAGTAGTACATGAGATATGCTGTAAAATAAACCATATAGTATCCCACAGAACATACTTAAGTAAATGCAAAAGAATTGAAATTATCCGATACATGTTATCAGATCATAGCACCATGAAACTAAAAATTAATGATAAAAGAAATTGCAAAACCCCCAGAAACACATGGAAATTGAACAATATACTCTAGAGCAGTCAGTGGGCCACAGAGGAAATTAAAGAAAAACTAGAGTATCTACAAGCAAACATACAAATACAACTTACCAAAATCTGCGGGATATGATGAAAGCAGTCCTAAGAGGAAAGTTTTTGCAGTGAATTCCCATATGAAGAAAACAGAATGAACACAAATAAACAATCTGATACCACGGCTCTAGCATCTAGAAAAAGAAGAGCAAGTCAAGCCCAAAGTCAGCAGAAGGCCATTAACATTAATGGCTATTACTGTTAAATGTTGTTATAAAGATCAGAGCAGAAATTAATGCAGCAGAGATTAAGAAAACAATACAAACAATCAATGAATCAAAGAGTGGGTTCTTTGAAAGAATAAATAAAATTGATAAATTCCTAGCTAACTTTATTTTCAAAAGGAAAGAAAAACATAAATTCATGCAATAAGGTATAAAAAGGTTGAAATCACTACAGACTGTGAAAATACAGAAGATCATCAACACTGATTTCAAAAACCTCTACTCTCAGAGGTTTAATAACACACAAGAAATGGTAGATTGTTAGAAACATATGATATACCAAAGTTGGGTCAAGAAGATGTAAAACTGCTAAGTCTATTAATGAAATTGGAAATATAATTAAATACTTATCAACAAAGAAGAGTGAAGGCCCAAGGGATTCACTGCGGAATTCTACAAGAACTACAAAGAAGACTTAATGCTGACACTCCTCAAAGTGTTCAATGAACTGAAAGGGAAGCAAATCTTCCTAAGTCATTCCTGGAAGCAAATATTACGTAGTATCAAAACCTGAGAAAGACCCAACTAAAAATGAGACATACAGGCCAATCTCTCTAATAAACATAGTTGAAAATTTCTCAATAAAATGTTGGCAAAGAGGATGCAGCAAATCATCAAGAAGATTATACACCATGACCAAGTAGGATTCACCCCAGGCACGCAGAGATGGTTCAACATATGCAAATCAATAAATGTAATCCATGATGTCAACAGAGCCAAAAATAAGAATCACATGATCATTTCTATAGCTGCAGAAAAAGCTTTTGATAAGTTCCAACACTCATTCATGATAAGAACCTTACAGAGAATTGGAATAGATTGTCTTTACCTCAACATGATAAAACCCATCTATGACAAATCAACAGCCAGCATCATATTAAATGGACAAAAACTGAAAGCCTTTACCTTAAAATCAGGCACAAGATGATGATATCCATTATCACTGCTCCTATTCAATATAGTACTAGAAATACTAGCCAAAGCAATTAGATAAGAGAGAGAAATAAAAGGAGTAAGATAGGAAAACAGCAAGATAAATTATCATTATTTGAAGATGACATGGTACTCTATGTAAAAGACCCCCCAAATTCCATTGAAAGACTCCTAAATATAATAATAAATAAGTTCAGTACTGTAGGTGGATATAAAGTCAATATTCAAAAATCAGTAGCATTCCTATACACTAAAAACAAAATCAGTGTGAGAGAAGTAAGAGCACCAAACCCTTCACAATAGCATCCAAAAAAATGAAATACTTAGGAATCAATGTAACTAAAGAAGCAAAAGATCTATTCAGGGAAAATTATAGTGCCCTGATAAAAGAAGTCAAAGAGGACCACAGAAAATGGAAAGACATCCCTTGTTCATGGATAAGAAGAATAAATATTGTGAAAATGACAATTCTCCCAAAATTGTTATATAGATTCAATGCAATCCCAATCAAAACACCACTAACATACCTCACAGATCTAGAGAAATCACTCCTAAAATTCATCTGGATCCAGAAAAGACCTACAATAGCAAATCCCTGATTTGAAGTTATACTATAAAGCTACTGTAATAAAATCATTGTGGTACTGGAATAAAAACAGATCTGAAGATTAGTGGAATAGATCAGAAGATCCAACTACAACTACAAATACACTCAGTCACCTTTGCTTTGATAAAAGGGCCAAACATGTTCACTAGAAAAGAGATAGTCTCTTTAATAAATGGTTCTGGAAAAATTGGCTCTTCATATGCCGAAAACTAAAACTAGACCTATGCCTATCACCATGTACTAAACTAAAGTCTAAATGGATCAAAGATCTAAATATTAAAACAGAAACACTAAATCTATTTGAAGACAAAGTAGGTAAAAATCTTGAAGACATAGGGGTAGGTAGAGAATTCGTGAACAAAAATTAAATTGGATGGGAAATACTTCCCAGAATCAGTAACTTGGGTCATATCTTATTAAAGAGTTTCTGCATGTCAAAGGAAATATCCAGCATAGTGAAAAGAAAACCCACAAACTGGGAAAAAAATCTTAGTGAACTGTCCTTCAGACAAAGGACTTCTCTCTAGAATATATTAAGAATTTAAAAAAAGCAGACTCCCAAAATTCAAAGACCCAATCCATAAATGGGCATCTGAAATGAATACATAATTCTCAGATGAAGAAATAAAATTGGCAAATAAATACATGAAAAAAATGTTCGGCATCATTAGTCTTTAGGGAAATGCAAATTAAAACAGCACTGAGATTCCATCTCACTCCAGAAAGAATGGGCCAGGATCAAGAAAACTACCAGCAACAATGCTGGAGAGGCTGTGTGGAAAAAGGAAATCTCCTGCACTGTTGGTGAGAGCATAGACTGGTGCAACCACTGTGGAGGTCAGTCTGGAGATTTCTCAAAAAGCTGGGATTGGAAGTTCCATTTAACCCAGCTATTCCACTTGTAGGCATATTCCCAGATAAACTGAAAACATCATACCACGGTGATATATGTGCACCCATGTTTATAGAAGCACAATTTGTAATAGACAAATTTTGAAAACAACCCAAGTGTCCATCAGCTGAGGAATGGATGAAAAAGATGTGGTATTTTTATACAATGGAATACTACTCAGCTATAAAGAATGATCACGTTGAGATATTTATAAATAAATGGATGCAACTTGAGCCCATACTCATAAGCAAAATAAATCAAACTCACATGTATAAATGTAGTGTCCTTAGTGTAAGAAATGGTAAGAGTACATAAGATTTTATGGTAATCATGGTTCCCCACTACATTTTTTTGAAGCCTTACAAAGTTTTCATCCATTAGCTGGAATGATTTTATTCTGTTTTGTTTGATTTCATTATGTGTGATGGTAGGAACAGGTACTTTGAAGAAAACAAGACATTATGGCAGCCATTGCTGATTTAGTATCATCTTGCTTTGAAGTCTTACCATGCTTCTGTTCTTCTGTTTCCATTGGTCCTATCATGCTGTGTCTTATTGGATTTTAGTATGTATGATAGTATAACAAATTTTTTATGGAAAATGAGGTAATATAGTAGCCATTGTTTGTTTTCTGTTATTTGGTTCTAAATGCCCTGTAAAACTTTCACTTTTCTGAGATTTTATACCATTTTGTTATGTTTAATACTATTGTATGTGAATCTATGATTTCAAAGAAAGACACATTAGAGTTGCTACTGTTAATATCCAGTTGTCTTATTGTGAAGTGTTGTGTTGCTTACATTGTTCTGTTCTGATTTGCTTTGTTCTGCCCTCTTTTGTTTTATTCTCTTTAAAATGGAATTTAAAAAAAAAGAAATCAAGCAACAAATGTTGTGAGATTGTGTATTGGATAGTTCTTCTGCTTGTCATTGCAGATTCTGATCCTTCTTGTGTCTTTTGTAACAAGATTCAGTGGGTTTTCTTCTTGGTGAGAACAAAGCCAATACCCAGAAGAAGGGGATAAAAGAATACAGAAAGTTGACCACCCGCAGCAGAGATGCCTCCCAACACCCATGAGTGTCATGAGCATCATGCTTCCAGGCCACAGACAGCAGCACCTCAGGGTCCAAGCCCAGCACTGTGAGGAGATCATAATGAGTGCAGTGTGTGGATGGTGGTCTAGAGGAGCAGCTGAGCAGTGTTCACTGGCTTAAGCCAGGGCTTTGTCTTTGTGTTTTTTCCCAGAAGAGCTTATCTGAAACAAACAAGCAAACAAACAAACAGAGAAACTTAAAGAGTTGTTAGCAGTCATGAGAGGTAACAGCGATTTTCCGGAAACACGAACAGTTTTTACCTGAACAGTTCCTGCCTGGAAACTAAAATGTTCTCTTCTTTAATCACGTAAGCTTATCAGTGCTTAGCTTTTCCTGTAAGAGTTGCAAGAGTGTTTACTATTATGAACAAAGCACGGTCAGTCCTCAGTCTCTCCCTCTCTCTCTCTCTCTCTCTCTCTCTCTCTCTCTCTCTCTCTCTGTCTCTCTCTCTCTCTCTCTGTCTCTTTTTTCTCCACAGTGTCACAGACAAAATTCAAACCATCAAGCACCAGCCCATGGATGCCATGACAAGTTCCAAATTCAGCATCCGAACATAAGTTTTTAGTTGTTCCCACACTTTGAGTTCCTCCTCATCTGTTTCTTCCATGATTTCCCTCTTTTCTTGATTTCTTTTCCAACCACTTAGCACCAGTGAACTGCAAGTACAGTGACAGGAATACCCCTGAGTCACCTGTGGAGCAAAATAGATGCTGCAGTAAATCAGTTTTCTTTCTCCTTCCATAACCTGAAAACAAGGTGAACACAAGAGCTAACCGAAATGCAGACACGGAGGAAGAGGCTGCATTGTGAGTGCCAGCACCAGCCCACAGCAGAAACCTCCTGCGGATTAAAGGTGGCAGGCACTGAGTGGCCACAGGACTTGTGACTGTGTGCGGGGCCCTCACAGGAATCGATTCTCCAACGTGCTGATGAGCAAGGTGAGAGACAGTTCTCACTGGCCGCTGCTGGCGGTCCCAGTTCCTGGGCATAGGCTGCCTCGGAATGAGAAGGTTACTGCTGTCAGCAATGTCTCCCTGTCCTTCCCCATTAGTCTTTGCCATCTGTATTAGTGTTATGATTTGAAAGTTTTTGTTTCCAAAATCTTACACAGAAGCTGTAACCTTCCAGGTGACGCTGAGGTGGGAGACAGATGGCGAGGGAGTGCTGAGACCCAGCAGACAGGCTGCTCCTGGGCTCATGGAGACCCAGACAGTGTCCTGCTCGCACATGGACATCCTGCTGTGACCTCACGCTTGTCTCCACACCCTCTACTCTGACCTGGGTCCCAGGACCAGGGCCTGTAAGTGGTTCTGAGAGACAGAAGGTAGCACCCTGCTCATCATGATTGACACTGCACACAAAGTCAAAAATAGCCTTTCTGGATGTGAGGGAGCAGACTTTCAGTTAATTGGCCAGAGTCCTATAAGGCCCACCCTGGACTCCTGGGCTCCGAATGGAGCCAAATAAATACCACATAGCCTAGAGTCCTGAGGACTATGCTGGGCCAAACTCTGGTGAGTTTCCTTAGCCTGGATCCAGCTCTAAAAACTGTGTTTTTCTCTAACAAGTTTGTCTTTCTTGTTGCATCTGTGTCTCCTGCTCAGCTCTTTGTTCAGGATGCAAGGAGGCTGGATTTTGGATGAGGCTGCGTCCACCTGTCTGGTCACAAAGGTAGTAGGTGCTAGGACCTGTGGCAGGTGAACTCTTTCTTGCTAGTGAATTTATGTCACCAGAGTGGTGCCTATAAGTCAGAAATTCAAATATTTTTAAATCCATTGTTCTTTGATTTTTCATCTTTCAGAGCTATGTAACATGCATGATATTTCTGTATAAATCACTGAATCTGGGTGTTCTGTTAACAGCAACACAAATGAGTAATAACTTCTGAGTGTTTTACTATTTCCTCTCTTGTCATTTTTGCTACTGTCATCTGTCTTAATGGACTTGTTTTTATCAGGACGCAATTTCTGACACTCCCAACATAAAGGAAGAGAGGTTTATGTTGGTTCATAGTTTGTAGAAGTTTCAGGGTGTAGTCAGCTGGCTTCAAAGCAGCGTGGCATGGCAGAGGGGTGACGAAGAGGAAAAGCAGTTCAGGACTGGGCAGCAGAGAGTAGAGAGACAAAGGAGGAGAGAGGGCGGGAGGCCCTGCTAGTCCTCACCCTATCACCAACTTCTCTAGCCAGGCTTCAACTTTCAGCGCATCAAAGGGCGAATCCACTGATGTCTATCACACCCTCAGGATCGTGCCCTCTGAAAAGTGCCACTTTGAGCACATGAGGCTTTGAGGGGCAGTCAGTCAGATATAAAGCATAGCATCATCTCAGTGAATCAAACCAGATCATGTTATTCAAGTCTTAAACAATACATAGTGACACAAAAATTAAGAACAAATTCTTGGTGTGTGTCAGACTTCTTTACGTATCCCATCTATTTGGAGCTACTGTTGACCAAGTATAGCAACTAGCCATGCGCCAAATCAAATTAGATTCACCTAATAATTTTTCTGTAAGAAAACCAACATAAATTTTTCCTCAATACCTTTCATGAAAATACAACTCCAACACCCTGCCTTGCTAATCGAAGGACGCCCCCGTCTGTTTCTGGTGCCCAGAGAATTCATCATACTTTGACATATTCTAATATGTTCAGCAGCCTCAGCTGGAATGGACTTCTTAAGGGTTGTTAATCTTTTCAAATATCTATGCTTTCAGTGTTCATTCTGAATCATCATAGTATAAATTTTTTCTCCTGTACAGAAAGGTCAGCTATTATACTGTTGACACAGTGACTATTTTCTTTAGATCCAAATGTCTTCAATTTTTCCAAGGATTTGGAAATGCATAATTCACCCTAGAATGATAGAATTTTACAAGATAAAAGCTTTTTAAACTCCCACAGTAACTGTTAATAGGCTCTGAGTACAGGGAGGATAAATCAATGCTTCGTAAACTTTATATCATTGTTATTTATTTCCCCTTCAGAGGGAACTTTGAAATATTTTCTGCTGGTTTTACAGGGTGGGGACTGCCAGTGATCACTGGTGGCTGGATTTCTAAACTTGTGGAGTGGTCTTGGTGTAGGTAAGGGCATGACAAATTATGCTGTCTGGAGTGAGTGCCAGCTAACTTTGGAAGGATTTTGCATAAATCAGATAATGTGCTCCTTACTCATGTACTATACAGTAGGTACCATTAAAATTCCACTTTGAGGATAAGGAAAGGATAAACTACTGCACCAAGATCAGAGAGTTTGTGATTGCTGGAGACAAAATGTTCGCCTCTAGAATTTTAATATCTTTGCCTTGCTCCTCCTACCCCATGTCTAAATGTAAACTGCCCAAAGTCTGTAAGTTAGGTTTTATTTAGTGTTTTCATTTCCTTTTCTTTTACTTCATATTTTACCATAGATGGCCACGTTTTCATTCAGATATCTAATTAGACATTCAGATATCTAATTGCATTTTTAGTGGGACATTAAAACATACTACTCAAAATAGTTCACACATTTTTTTTTCTTTAGCCTACTTACTTTATGTAGCCATGATTGTAATGTGGAAGTTAAAAAGTTAATTCAGTGGCTTGTACATCTATGCTGTGTGAGATCTGCAATCATCTCATCAGCTTTGAATACCATCCTCTGCCCTCAGAAGCAATCTGGAAAATTTCCAGGTCGCAGTCAGAGTGCCCCACGCACAATCTCCCTGATGCCTGCTGTTATGGGGCCTGGAACAACAGGGCTTCGCAAGTCTTCAAACACCAGGAGACCTCAACCGTGTAAACAAGAGCCAACCAAAAGTGGAGATGAACTTCACTTACTGAGCCTTCTCTGAGTAAGTTTTATGGGTCCATGAGGGTAAACACAAGGTGATTCTGTAATAGGCCGTCCAACTGGATCTATGCATCTAATCTATGCATAACACAGGCAGGGATGTATCTTCACATAGGCACATTAGGAATAGGAAATTAATACATATGTGTAGTTTTCACAAGCTCATCTCTCACTTCAAGACAGTGGAAGTGTCAGTTAGAGTTCGCTAGTGTAACGGATCCAACACAGAACTGGGTGTGAGCAGGAAGCCCAGAGACAGATGTCCAAACAGGATGGCAGAGATGGGAGCTCCGTGGAAGATGCACAGGGCTGCCTTCCTCCTCTTTCTCTTGTATTCCATCAGGGCTACAGTCTGTAGGTGAGCCCACAACCTGGGGAGGTCTCCCCTCTTCATTAAGTCCATCATTTAGACACCCTCAAACCTTGCTAAACTGATCTGCTTGGAGCTTTTGTTCAAGCTGACACTGCAGTTGTCACAGATCCTCACCCACAGATGATCAGCAACTTCCAAATGTGGCAAAGAATTCCAATGAAACAAATCAGCCTTTCAATATGTACATATCTGTACACGCATATACATACACACATGCACACATATACACATGCACGTATATACACATGCGCACATACACAGGTATACACATACACATGCTCCACTGGTGTCATTTTATTTGTGGCTAATTTACACGATGCAGGCCTATTTTTAACAAGTAATTTTTACCATTTTTTAGCAAGCAGGTAAGGGTGCCTCCTTTCATGCTTGTGCTCAGTCTTGATCTGTAATCCCATTGTGTAATTCTATTTTTCAGCTTCATATATCTGATAGATTTCAAATTACATTTCCTTGAGCAGCTCTTTTCTCATTTGCAACCTGCACTTAGCGCCAGCACTCAGACGGAACGACCTTGTAAGCAAAACACCTTCAGCACTTCTGTCAAAATTTAGTAACTTAATCTCAATTTCTACTAAGCCACTACTCATAACTGAACATTGAGACCCTCTCTGGCTGCGATTCGTGGCTGGGAGCTAAATGTCTGTGATTAGGAGAGAAACAGGCCCGCGGCCTGTGCAGAGCACATGAGGGTCACTGCAGTGCACGCATTTGTTCAAGCGCAAAAGATCACAACACAGCAAGGAGAAGACTCCAGGTGACAAATGAGAATTTTCTGGAAAGTTAAGGACTTAGCAAGTTAGTGCAGGATCTCAAATCAACAGAGGTAAAGATAAAACCCTTTTCAAATAGGCTGGCAGCCTGAGTGTGTTACACAAGGAAAAATAGATTGAAATTGTGAGTAAATACCACTTACTCTTCCACTCTGAGCATCATTAGTAAGCGAGGTGTTGTCCCTGACGAGGAGTAATTGCGGTATGCTGAGAACCGCGGGAGACGGTGTTACCGGGGAGATGGAGCGGGCGCGAGGTCTCTGCATTTCACTTGGCCAGCTCAGTCACTGCTGCTGTCACAGTATCGCGTCAGGAATTTTCAACTAGAAAAGACAGAGACTCTTGAGGGCTTAATTGGAATTAGTAAAGAAACAGAAATTTCTTTATATGATACCGGTACTCTGAGAGAACCTTTTGGCCACTGCAATGACAGGAGATTCAGCACCCGTAGATGTAACCACAGGGAAGACCTGCAAATCACAGTGGGTGCCTCCTTTGTGGTTTCAAAGTGTCATCTATTGCACTCTGGAAACAGAGAATTATGTGGATTTGGCCTTAATTTCACTTTTCCACAGTCTGAGCTGCTTACAGATGGAATAGTGTGTTCTTGGACACCCCAGTAAATCTTCTGCCCCCGCTGCAGACTAAGATAGGATGGGTGATTGGAGCAAAAAGCCACTGACTGTGTTCAGAAAGGGACTTTTTCTGAACCGGATGATAAAAGACACAGAATATGGGGCGGGAGAAGGGTGTCTTCCAGCAAGTTGAAAAAGCAAAGTTATGGTATGAAGTAAATAAATAATTTACCCCCTGCCCAAATAAGTTTCAGATTTTTATGCATTGATGGCTACTCAGGCAAGTACGTAGATCTCTACTTTTAGGGTGTTATTCATCTTTACAGAAGACTGGACTTAAAATGGACTTAAAATTAAGGAGAAATAATCTAACATAGATGAGGTTAAAAACTTCTCTGTTTTAAATGGGGATACAGTATTGACCTGGGTGCCCTACAATTCATTGATGTTCATTTACTTAGATTTAATTCTATGTATTATCCACTTGACATGGTCATAAAGAGTTTTTATCTAGCTGCGTATTGCTGAAAATATACCTAACATAGAAAGAATGCTAAAATACATGGAAATACCACACCAGTGGGTCCCTGCAGAAGTGACAGTTTTATCTCCTGATTATTCTCTACCAATATGTGACCAATTACGAAATTGACTCTGTAACATGTGCCCAGCACAGCAGGCAACCAGGGAGAGAGCCTCAGCTGGCCTGAAACGCATGACCTCCCTCCTTGTGCAACACCCTCAATGCAATGTCACATCAGTGAGCATCAGGTTCGTACGGCGTGTAGAAGGCAAGTTCACGGGCCTCCAGTGTGGTCTTGAGCATAGTGAGCTTTTGTTTTGTTTTGTTTTGTTTTGTTTTTGTTTTAAGAAATTTAATTTCTTAGAGGAAAGATGTTCATGATGACGTTCACTAAGATGTCTGGAGTGGTATTCGATGGCATATGTGCTTTTTGAGCAGGAAGTATGGTGACACAAGTCTCAGTGCCATCTGGGGGACCTCAGAAAGCACTGGAGAGAGACTCATGGGCAGACTGGAGCTGAGGGCGGGGTGCCGTGAACTTGCTCTCTGCCTGTGAGGGCTTTGTCCACTCTTGAGAAGCCAAAACAGGGTTCTTAGGGTCCACAGGCGCAGGAGCTTGGGATTTTTCACTATCCAGAAACACTTATCCAGGGATACGATGGAATCCATACATTTTTCCTAAAGTAAATTAGATCTTTTAAAAAATTAAAATTAGGCCTAGAGGGTTTAGCTCAGTTTTAGAGGGTTTGCTTAGCATGTTCAAGACTCTAAGACTGACTCCTTGCTACAAAGATGAAGAAAAAAAGGAAGGAAAAGAAGGAAGGATGAAAGGAGAGAAGGTGGAAAGGAGGAAGGGGGAAGTGAGGGAGGAGGTGGAGGGGAGGGAGGGAAGCAGAAAAGGAAAGGTAGGTGCATCATTCAAAGGCAAAGCTTCCAGGGAACTTTCACTGCCCAGTCACAGACTTCAGAGCTTAGGATACTGCACCACAGTGAACAGAGATGGGAGGAGGAGCCGCTCCCCAGGGCGAATTCCCTGGGGATCAAGTGCCTTGCAACAATCTGTCCTTCCTGGGGCTGTGTTGGTCCATCACCTGGGGTCAGCTCTGAGCACTGTGTAAAAACTGAAGGGCAATACTTACTGCTTTTGAAAAACATCCAAAACCGGGATGAGAGGCAGGCCTTAAAACCATTCCTTTAAAAAAAGCAAATATTCCTCAACTTCTGGAACATTAGTTTGATTTTACCTACTTTCAAAATGAAAAAAAAAAAAAAAAAAAAAAAAAGGAAAAGGAAATTTTAGGTTAACTGCAATAGACCCATCTTAAAAAAAGAAAAAAAAAAACAACTTTTTATTTTATTTCAAATTGTAGTATATTTATCAGAAAGTAAAACCCTCAAACAGAATACCACACAGAGAAATCTATACTTTATTAAATTGAAATAATATGAAAAATAATTTCAAGAGTTTGTTTAGGGGCTGGGGATTTAGCTCAGCAGCATAAGCTCCTGCCTTGCAAGCAGGCAGTCATGAGTTCAATCCCCGGTACCGATAAAAAGGAAAAAAACAAACAAAAAACAAAAAAAAAAAAAAAAAAAAAAGAGTTTGTTCAGATACTTAAATATATACATCTTGGTTTTATAGATTCTCATTTATTTTATGTTTTACTGTTATATCAATTTTTTTCTTTAATTGTAGAGCTAAATTATTGCTTCTGCTTCTTCCTACCTGGTCTTAGTTTTCAATTTTCCAGACTGCCTCCTTCCCCTCTCACCCCCCCAGTCCCCTTCTGCCCCCCCCCCACTCTCTTCAAATGCCAGTCATCAGCTGGGACTTTGATGAGACCCACACAGCTAAATGCCAAGCATTCCATGCTGCAGAAAACACACTGCCTGCTCCCCACTGAAGTTTAAAATACAGTCTTCCAACCTCCCTGGGCTCGCAGTGGTCTCCATGTCCGTCCCTCACTCTTAGGCTGCTTGATGTTTACTCTTCTCTTCTGAAGCCTCCAACACCTCTTCTCCCAATCTCACTCTCCCATCTTCCCAGAAAAGCTAGAGCACTAAGAAAACTGCACACCCTCTCAGCACTGCATCTGGGACGGCTGAGAATCTCTGCCCAGGCATTCTCCCCCAACTTGTCCCTCAGTGAAGGACTCCTGAGTTTTCAGGGCACAGAGCAGGAAGTCATTCACTTAGGTCCAGGACAACTCGCTGTCTGGTTTCCCTCTTCACCTCTGACTGCTCCTTAGTCCTGTTCTGCTTCCTCTTATCCCGGGCCTCCGCCTGCTGGACAGCTCCAGGCTTCTTTCCCTTCCTTTTGTTCAGTTCAGCCTGAGATTTCATCCCATCTGAGCTGATCCTCCCAAACTGATGGCCTTATATGGGCTGTTTTACCAGGTGTAGGTTTCGGACCCTCCCTTCATGTGCTAACTCGCCATTGGCCATCCCCAGGGTCTACCAGCTGCATTGTGTCACCTCCCACCTCACCCTCAAGTGTCAACCTGGACAAATGCACCATCGTCTCCTGCAAAACTCTGGCTGTAGTGACGCCGCTTTATACCTTATATTTATTAATAGCACATTAGCTATGGTGATCTTTTCAGTGTGGGAATCCACCACGATTCCCGCCACCTTCAGTCAATGCAGAGGTGGACCACCGTACTTGGGAAAACCTCCTGACACCTCTGAAATTCACACAATGGTGTACCTGTCGCCACAGGGTCTGCCCTCACCCGAAATTCTCCCACTTCCTCCAAGCGTGGTGGTGATCCTTGCTTTCTTTTCTTTCTGTTCCTTAAACAGACTTACGAGCCTTGGCTTTCCTGCCTAAAATGTTCTAGATGCTTTCTTCCCATCCATCTCAAAAGTCACTCTGTGACTTTCAGCAGAAATGTCCAGCTTTCCCGTAACATTTCCTGCTGTCATTCGTGCTGGCTTCTACTTGTTAATATCCATCATGCTGTCTAATTACCTACTGATTTTGCTGTCACCTGTGGTCCTAGGCTGGACAACATGGGCAGAGTTTGCCAACCATTCCACTCACACCCATCCACGCTGTGCTTGGAGCCTTGCTTGGCACCAGGATTTGCCAGGAAATGTAAGACTTGAAATTCTTTCCAAATTAAAATCATGTTTTCTGCTTCCGCTACAGGACAGTTGTGTGAAATAAAGGCCAGTGCTTTAAAAGCTTCCCAATTAGACAAAAAATAGCAGTGATTGGATCATGAATTTCATGTCACAGTAATCAGGGAGCTCACAGAATTGAAGATTGAGAAAGAGAAAATTATCCCTGAAACTGATTCAGAAGTACACGTGTGATTAATATTCTTTGTGAATGGAGTGGATTGTAGACAATTACAGACAGCAGAACAATCATGGAAGTAAATCAGTGGTTTTAAAAAACAAAATCCTGATATAAGCATTTTGAATGTTCTTAACAATTTTTGGAAAATCAAACTACTCGATACAATTTTAATTAAAAAGAACAAATAAGACTGTATACAAATATGAAAGGAGAGAATCTTATAATTTATAAAGCAAGATTGTATTTGTTCTAAACTACATGCCAGAAATCGAGTACAGAATTGCAGTCCAGTTATAAAAGTATGGTGATCTGAGAATGTTATATTTGGACAAGTGAATTTTTGTAAAATATTTCAAAAGGGGAAGATATTTGGATGAGAAAAATCACATCAAAGCTACACATTTTAAGTGAAACAAGAAGAGGATAAAAAATCTAACCTTACAAATGACAGGGGAAGGGCAAGCAGTTAAAAACACGAGAAATATAGATGAAAATCTTTGGACTGTCTTCCAGGACTTCCAACATTCTTAATAACATTCAAAATTTAATCATTTCATTGAGCTCCATCTAACATACATACTTCAATGAAGTTAGAAGTTTGATGTTTTATATATCTGATTAAATTAATTCCTCATTATGGATAAATGAATATTTTGCATTGCAAAACAAGAAATTCTGTGGAAAAAATTCTTTGTCAGATAGGAGTCAATACCTTTATCCAAAGTCTAAGAAAAAATATAATTATGAAGGTAAAATTGATCAAGGGAAAAATATGTTCAAATATTACACAGTCTTCAAATGTTGTATTTGTGTAAGGAATACGTGCTTATTTTTATTTTCAATCCAATTTACATTGTTTCTAAATTATCTTTAATTTCCATGTATTATTGTCCTAATACACAAAATTTTAAGTAACAAAGTTTGACTCTTACAAAAAATGTCAGAGGCCATCAGAATTAAGACTGAAATTCTAAGACCTATCTGCTATGAAAGTGGAGTGTTTATTCCAAGTGAGACCAGGTGGCCAACACACCTGCAATATTGTCCAAAAGAAGACATAACTGAGATGTTAAAGTATTTAGAGGTGGAGAATGAGGAAGGCTGCATGTGGTCCCAGGTGTCAAGGAGGAGAAATCGTCCATCCGTGACAGAGGACCTGAACTGGTGTCCCTCATACTCTTCATTGCTCACAGCACTGCAGGCTGGAAGTCTAAGGTCAAGGTGCCAGCAGCACACTAGTCTGATGGGGAACTGCTTCCTGGTTCACAGGGTCGTCTTCCTGTTGTGATCTCAGCTAAGGAAAGGAGAGAGGGTTTCAAGCCTCTCTGTCATCATAACTCAGTTACCACCCAAAGACTCACCTCCTAATGCAGGCAGTTAGCCTTTCTCTATGGGAGACCTGAGATTTGGGGAAATGTAAGGAGGGATGCAAAACATAAGCTGGTTCCTGTTTATGTCATTTGCTTGTAAACCTGACCCTGGGAAAGTCCTCTATGTTTTGATGTCACTCAAACATTCTCATAATAATTGCATGAGACAAAAATGTGTTAAATGTTTCCTGTCTCCCATGGACAACACACAGGAACCTGTTTGTTATCACAGTACTGATGCTCAGCTTCAGCTGCACGAACTTCTCTCCTCTAGGGTTTGTAAAATCACAACCATGAAGCCCAAGTCCAAATTTATTAATTATAATTCACGAGAAAAAGCTTTCATATCTATTATTTTCAAAGCTCTATAAGGACGTATGATGCACCAAAACGTTTTAAAAAAATGAACCAAAGTAGAATAAAGCTTTCACCAGAAGTTATATATAATATATATATACATGTTTGGGGTTATTTTATTTTATAAAGCCTTTGTTCTAATTTCCTGTCACCTTATTTACACTAATCTTGTGGGTTCCTAAAAGAAGGTAGATCAAGACTTTTTAGTTTGTGGAATGGAAACATATGTAGAACCTTCCTACAGACGCCGAGGTACTTACACGCTATTTTTTACACATTCACACATAATTTAGGAAATGTTTATTACACTTTCCTTATGTTTGCATTTTAGAAGGAACGAAAGTGGCTTTGTGTTAAATCACTTACTTTATGGTTCTGTCTGTGCTTGCGACTGCAGGCAGGAGGTAAATGAACACACAGAATTACAATAAGGGGGAGAAAAGTAGGTTTTCATTTTAAGTGCTTGCTCCTGGGGAGAGATCAGGCTGCTCATGGCCTCTATTCTCACCGTCCTTTATGGTTCCTGTGTTTCTCATGCTGGACACCTATTGTTTCCTCTCTCTCTCTCTCTCTCTCTCTCTCTCTCTGTGTGTGTGTGTGTGTGTGTGTGTGTGTTTCTTCTTTCCTTGTACTTTTTATTTATTTCTATGTTGTTTCTCAGCCTTCCTTCTAGACTAGGAATACAAAGCAAACCCATTTAGTTTAGAATCCTCTCTGTCAATGAGAAATGAAAACTGAGGAATGAAGTCAGAAATCAACAGAGGAGGATTTTCATTCTTATTTGAAAAAAGGGGAGAAAACACAGACCTAACTAATGTATTTCAGTCATTTTTGACAGAAAAAACAAAGGAATTTTTCTTCTGCCCGGCAAAGGAAATTGACTTTGTAATCTACACAATTGGATAGCGGAATTCATTTTCTGAAATCATATGCAACCAGGTACCACACTGCTTTTGCTTAGCAGCTGCAAATACATATATCACATTAAAATTCAAGGCTGAAAACGGAGCACATGTACTCATTCAAGAATTCTTTGAGTGCCTTATGTTTTTCTAGCACCAGGCTGAGTTTCCAGGATGCAGCAGGCCAAGAAGCCAGAGAGTTAGGGCGTATGTTCACAGAACACAACATTGAAGGAGACAGACAATCAGCAGGCCAGCAAGATGACCAGGAAGAAAATGAAACCCTTGCAAGCCAGTTGCCAATGCGGAGAAGAAAATAAGCAGGATTCAGGGAGAGTTGCAGCTGTCTGAGGCAGGATTGCCTAAGAGTTCTCTTCTGGATTAAGCAGGCACAGAACTAACCCATGAAGACATAGAAGCCTAAATGAACAGATGACATGGTAGCATTGCAGTGCAAGTCTTCTGAACCTGCAGTTCCACTCCTGGAGGAACACAGATATCAGAGCTTCTGTTGTGGGATTCTATGGCACTGGTGAGAAAGGAAAGGCAGGGTTACCCCAGGGGGGAAGGCAGGAGACATGGAGAGGAAGAGGCCAGGGTATCCTCATAAATGTCCCCTCTTTTGGCCTGAGAGGTGGCTCTGTGGCCTGGTCCCTTCGTGGCAGTTCACTGATCTGTATAGTTTTGAGGTTTGTCCTGCACTTTTAAAGATGTCTTCGCTAATAAAACCCAATGTATTAAAGTCCTGGAGAGGAGCAGGGAAGGGTCACTGAGTGATGACCGATGGCTTCCTGGGTCAAAGGTGCACTGGCTGTGCTGCCCGCGTGGTGGTGTTCAGCCTGCATCTGCAGCCTGAGGTCTCACACCATGAATGCAAGCAGTTCATGGCTGTTGTTAACCAATAGGTTTCAAAAGTTGCACTGTAAATATAAAGTCACTTTTAAAAGGAAGCGCACAGAATTAAACAGGCAAAATACAAAAAGAAGACAAGGAATGTTTAAAAGGAATAAAAAAACACAGCCTCATTCCATGCTGAGAGACAAGCAAAATGGTGGCTCTAGGGCCAGGGACAAGGACATGAAGCAAAGTGAAGCTGTTGTGCTTAGAAACCACCGAGTTGGGGACAGTGGGTCCCCAGGGAGCTCTTTAAGGGTGAGCGCTTGGCTGTGTGGGATGCACACTGGCTTGTGAGCAATGGGAAGCAACTGAACAAGGTGGTCCCTGAGACCCAGGGAGCATCCTGTCTCCATTTACCCTCACATTTCAGCTGCATGTGGAGGATGGGCTGGGGGAGGGGAGGGACAGAGAATGGGCTTAAAGAAGAGCAGTTTCATTTTGCCTCAGCTGGCTCCAAGCACCTGTGTGCCCTGGAGGAGCCCAAGGCTCAGTGGGGCAAGGCTGGGAGGGAGTCCACCCACTGGGTCTTGCCCAGTGACCTGTTCTTCAGGTCGGGGCATCACACTTAGCTCTAGCGCTGCCACAATATCGTGAGCTTTCCAAAGTCCCCCCCCCCTCCCTCTAGGAGTGCACTGGGGACTAGGGGGGCATCTAGAGGGCTCACTCAGATATTTGACTCATTCTACAGTAGACAAGCCAGAATCCAAGCCAGGCACAGCCAAAAGCTCCCAGCGCCGTCCCTGGGTAGTGTTTGTAAACAAGCAGACACATCAGGCTCCTCTAGAGCCCAGGAATCCAAACTCATAATTATGGGCCCCAAATGAGGTTTCATTGCAGGGTGAAGTGAGCTGATGCCAAATCTCCTGGAACTATGGAACCTCAAGCCAAGGGATTCCTTGGCAAACCTCCCTCCCTGCTGGATTCTGCTCCTGAAAGCAGTTCTCCAGTCATATTTCTCTAAGGACCCTGGGTATGCACTATAGGAACTTCCTCCTTCTCCTTCACCTGGCCTCCGTCTCCACCTTCCCCCTCCCCCTGTCCCTCCCCTCCCCCATCCCTCCTCCCCCTCCCCTCCTCTCTTGCTCCTTCTCATCCTCCTCCTCTCGGGCTCATCTGGACTGAACACTGAATACCACTTGTACTTGGGGACTGAGCAGGTTTTCCTCTCTACTTCCTACCCCAGTACCTGGGATTGATTGAATCTTAAACAGTCTCATGCTTTCAAAATCCAGGCTCATGGGTACTTAGGTAGTGTGATCCCTTCAATGATCTTTGCTTGTTTATTTCTTCCATTCCAGTGAGCTCCACTGCAAACTTGTGCAAGACAGTCCTCATATCTTTTATTCATAGAAGATATTATTAGTAACTAAAGGATTATAGGGAGAACCAAACTTTTATTCTCTATTGCTTGAATAATTATGTTCAAAAATTATTAAAAGGGCCATCTTCACCCTCGCTACAGGGTAAAAGCAGGTTCTGACAATAGTTATCTGGAAAGAGTGGACATTTTTGCAGTTTTAAAAATTACTTAACAATTAATTACAAAATTAAGAGTAAAGGGATAAGAAAAATAACTCTGTTAGAAGCGTTAATAAGCATTTAAACCTAGTAAACCTGTTATCTGTTATTACACATCTGTCTGATGAAATCATGCATACCTAAGCTGACCAAAATCTTTTAAATGCAACTCAATGCTCATCAACTGCCATGGGAGAATTTGAGACACAATCAGGTTGGAAACACTGATTTCTGTTTTCAAATATTCAAACAGCTTGCTGATGATTAGTTCTGGTTCTCCATGCTCCTCCTTCATCAAACCACAATGCTTTTTAAAAGTGTGAAAGCTCATAATTTTGCTGCAGAGAGACTGATCATTTCTTCTGAACATAATTGCAAATGCGTTTAGATTGGTAAATATCAAGCAGAATGAACAATTAGCATTGTAGATCATTGCTATATAATACATTTCCTTCCAATCAACTGTTTTACTTGTAAAGAATTTTTTAAAGTCTTAAATTCAGAGGAAAAAAATAAAGGAAAGCTACAAAGATTCCCCCACGGAGCCCCTGCCCAGCACAATTGCAGTCTCCTGGGTTGCTACCAGAGTGGAGCCTTTGTTGCAGGGCATGAGGACATACATCCTGGCCCTGTCAGAGTGAGAAGCTCGCAGGAGGGGTCGCCCTGTGTGTGCCAGTCCAGCAGATCTGGACAAATGTGTGTTGATGTGAATTCATTATGTTGTCACTCCGAGTGTTCTCAGGACCTAAAACTCCTTTATGCTTTCTCTATTCATCCAAGCCCCAGCTGCAGGCCATGGCAAACACTGGTCTTTTCAGTGTTTCCGTGAGTTTTCTTTGCAGAATTCCACTGGATTAGATTCAACAATATGGAGCCTTTTTATGGAGACTTCTTCCACTGAGTAGAACACATGCGAGTTTATCTATGGCTTTTATGGTTCATAACCTTTTAGCCCTGAACTATTCTACGTGAGATAGGTCACGGTTCAGTGAAGAACATCTTGACCTGCTTCCGTGTTTCACCAGTTATAAGGGGGTCTCCTATAAACACCTTCCACGGATGACTCTATGTGCCCGTGTATTTTTAGCGTCTTTGAATAAGTACCAAAGATTGTTGATTCTGGAGCATATCGATAATTCATGCTTAGTGCTTTTCTTAGAATATCTGTCAAAATATCTTCCAAAGTGGTATATAATTTTACATTCACACCAGCAACAAATCAGGGTTTCTATGGCCGCATACTCTCTCTGATATTTGTTGTTATCACTGTTTTGGCTTTTGGCCATTCTAGTACAAAGGTAACGGTTTCCCATTGTTGTTGTATTTGCACTTTTCTGGTACAACATGACGTGAAGGATGATATTATTTGCTTATTTGCTATCTGTGTAAATTTTTCATGAAATGTTAATTAAAGTTTTGATCTATCTTTTAATTGGACTATTTGGTTTCTTGCTGTTGAGGTATATGAATTCCATGTAGAATTTGGCAAATAAGACTTTATAAAGTATACTTTTTAAAATCATTTTCTTCTACTCTGTCTTTCATTTCTGTGACCTTGTCTCTCATCGCAGAATTTTTTAATTTTATTGAATCCCAGTTTATCAATTCTTTTTCACAGATTATACTCCAGGGGTTATATCTGACTGTATCTAGACTGTATTTTTAATGTGAATGCATCTAGACTGTATTTTTAATGTGAATCTGTATCATAATGAGTGATTTCATATCAAAATGTTGTATGGAAAAAGTCCTTGTTGAATTGTTTCTCAGTCTTAGAGAAATCCATTGATCACTCCTTGATTCTATAGCTTGAGGAATTTGCCTGGGATGTTTTCAACTGATCACCTATAGACTAGAGGCTTAGATTGCAACTGTGCAATGGGTTCCTATAATTAAGAAAATAATTCTATTTATAATGTGGGTGTGATTTGCTAAATGCTACTTTGAGGAAGAGGACAAGGTCAGATTTTGAGATTTATCTTATTACTTCTTGAACAGTGATAAAATATTTCAGACAACTCAATTAAAAGTGCAAGAAGATACCATATTGATGACTTATTTTACCATTGTGTCATTCTAGATGACTCAGTGTCATTTTTATTTTATTTTTCATATAACCTGGAATAACCCATGACCAATGATAAAATAATTCCAAGAATGATGAAATGCAGAATATATCAAGATACAGTTTAAATAAGAACACTAAGATTCCATAATGCACATTAGAATTTTTTAAAAGAGCCCAATGGACACATGTTAGGGAATCTTTGCTTTATTTAAAAACAAATAATTATAGATTTCAGTCACATGTGCAAAATACCATAATGGCACTTTTAAAAACACAGAATATTGTATTTTATGCAAGTATGAAGTGATTTTTTTTCTCATTCCTCTTTGGTAGAGCACTCAGAAAGAATGAAGAAAAAGGAATCCACATAAAGTGTTTTTAAAATATATGTAAAATCTTAAGTTAGGGTCAGAGCATGGTGTCTGATAGTTATTCTGTGTGTGAATTCATTAAGAAATCACGCAGTCCATAATGTTCTTATCTTGGACTTAACCTGGGTCTAGCGCTGGGGTTTTGTTCCTGAATGTTTCTGGTAAGCCACACAAACAGCAAAATGCAGGAACCTGATTCAGCTGCCGCACAGCAGGTGAGAGCTCTGTGTCTCCATCACACTGAGAATTGAATTGGCCTCCTGCAGGGCCCCTCTGCTGCCCTCCAAGTGGCAGCACTGTCCAGGTCATGCTTCCCTGGGACTGGACCACCAAAAATGAGTTCATCTGTTTAGGGAACCAGTGAAAATGAGTTTTAACAGTATATCCTTTTTCTGGACTTTCACCTTTTAATCAGTGTTATTTTTCCTCTAATCACTGGAATCACCAAATGTGTTTTTTTTTTTCTTCCTAAGATTACGGTTGTAAACATTTTTTCATCTCTTTTGATAGCTAGATGTAGCTGTTTTTCTTAGCTTTATGATAATGCACGATCCAATTTCTGCTAGCAACATCCATTTTCAAAAACACTTACTCCAAGTCTCCCCTTATCAATGACAGATGCAATACCCTCCCACAGGCCTCCTGCCAGCCTTGACTTGGGACCCCTTTTGTTGCTTTGTAAGCATCACCACGTGTTGCGTCTTCTTGTGTGCATGTGACAGCTGCTTAGAAAGAAAAATTAATAATGAGACTTAGCACGTTTTCTTAGGTTAGCCCTTTCTACATGCTTTTAGAGGACATGCTTACCTTTTTGCTTGTTTCATAGTGATATCATGCCATTCTCACTGATTTCTTGATTTTTAAATTATATTCTAGATAGTAATCATTAGATACATGTGTTAAAATATCATCAACGTGACTGGGGCTTGTTCTTCGTGGGCATTATCATCTTTATACTCAAAGCTGTAGATGTAAATACAGACATTTTTATTAATTTGACTTTATGGCTACCTATTTTGCAACATATTTAAAAATTTGCCTATTTTTTCATCATAGTCTTTCACAATGTTTTTAATGAGAACTGACTTTAATACCACTTTTATTTTATATTTTACTGCTTTCCCTTCTAAAACCAATAGATCCTCAGTAATAATTTTAGCAAAATGTGAGTCACTGCATTTTAGCTTTCAACAGTGATTTTCTCGTGGCTTTCTCTGAGGTCTCTAAGCTAATATGGTGTGTTTTAGTGCTTTTTATTTTTCATTTGCTGAAGCATTCGCTCCTGGGCTAGGTTTAGATGTGATACTAGTAACAAATACAGCACAGTCCTATCTACTCCACTGTGGCTCACTGTGACCATGCGTGCTTGGTTCAGCTCTTATCTGCTGTAGGTTTCCTTAGCCTAGAACCCAAACTACAATGACTGTCAGCATCCAGAAAGTCACTAGCTTCGATGGCAGGAAGAGGGGCTGGAGCTCCTCCTGCCTGGGTAACTCTGCACCCTGATCTGGGTGCTATCATGCATACGTGCCCTGGCTGGCACTTTCTCCTGATCAATCACACATAGAAGAGAGCCTGGAGCAGTGCCTGCTGGGGTGGAGGCAGTCGTGGGGTCATCCTTGACCACCGCAGGAGCTGAGTTGCACCCTGGTGTTGAGTGAGGCCAGTGCTTTCTGAAGGAAAGAGCAGTCCCTTTAGTGAACAGAACAGCAGATGAAAGCTTCCATGTCAAGCCGAAGTCACCCTTTTACACTCCAGGCCAGCACTTCAGAGCAGTAACAATGTTCTCATCATTAGATGGGAAAAGAAGCAGGCAAAGGAGGGTGAGCGACCAGGGTACAGAGTCTGTGGGCGCTGTTACTCAGCCTGAGCCCCGAAAGACAGAGGAAGCGCGTTTTACTTTTCTTCAGCCATCAGAAGCACCAGAAAACTGAAGGAATTCCCAGAAATAACAAAACATTTCACTTGGTCTTTTGTGAAACATAAATACGCTGAAAATATTCTTATAGTGGAGAATTACTTCTCTATCTAAAACTTTGGGTGGAAAATTATACCGTTTCATTTTGTAGACCTTAGTGAATGAGCTGGCTCTAAAAGTCTGCTCTGGCTCTGTTAGGCTTCAGGGGACACCACCTCAAGGGAGAAAGACTAGCACTGCCAAGTCAGTGCACTTTGAACTTCCTGTTTGATGAAACAGCCATAGTCCATGGAACCATGGTCCGGTAAGAATATAGTGGAGGGGCTGGGGATTTACCTCAGCGGCATAAGCACCTGCCTTGCAAGCAGGCGGTCATGAGTTCAATCCCTGGTACCAATAAAAAGAAAAAAAAAAGTGTAAAAAAAAAAAAAAAGAGTATAGTGGAGCTGAAAATCATCCTGTTTCCAGGTGATGTTCCCCACACCAACGGCACAGCGCAGTGGGCAGCTCTGCAGAGGGAGCACTGTGTGCAGTAACACCCCTCCAGAAGACTCAGAGGTGACAATCAGCGTCCAGTTAGGGTTGGTGTGCTTACTTCACTATACTATTATCATTATTTTAGCGTGTATTCCCTCTTTTGTAGAGAAAGACTTTACTGGAAAGCCTTGGTTTACCATTGAGCCTTGCAGATCCTTTCTTTAGCACATCTCTCAATTGCAAGCGACTGAGTGACTTATACCTTCTAGGTCAATGTAAGCTGTTCAGAGCAGCAAAGCCTCCTGGCAGACTACTCAGGATGAATTCTGCTGGTAAGCAATGAATGACCATAGGTATGCAGATAAGATAAACTCAAGGTTACCCGAGCCTTAGACACGTATTACTCTTGCTTTGTTTATATTATAACTGCAAATTCCAATGTGACCTCAAATTTAACATTCACTGGACAAAACGTTCCCCCACCCTCAGGCCCTGTGTTAGCTTGGTCCTTCCTAGGACCAGGCACCAAGTCTGGTTCAACAAGTCAAAGACCTGCGGAGAGAAACACGTAGGAAGCTGAAGGAAGGAGGAAAGTCACCACGTGCCGGTGACACTCTGGGTCCCCACCAGGGTGACAGCTGTCAATCAGGGGAAGGAACTGGGTTAGAACAGAAGTGCCTCACAGTGCAGCCCAGTTTTGAGACTCATTCTACCCCAGGCGATGGCGAGCCTGGTGCCAGTGTCTTCGATCAGCCAAGGGTCACAGCCTCCGACACCTCCTCGGCAGCACTCAGCCCCTGTCCAGTGCTGGGTGCAGGTGTGTCCTTCCAGGGAGCACATTGGTCACTCCAGCTGGGTGCCACTGAGCTGTCACCCAGATGTGTCCTCAGAACAGCACATCTCTGTGCCTTCTAACCCAATGACATCTGCTTATTTATCTCTGTCATTTCAAAGTCCTCCCAGTTATCCAGCTCCCACCTGGCTGGTGTGGAAATCTGTGAATCCCACAGCACAGGATCCGTCCCTCCTCTTGCACTTTATTTGCTTCCTCGGTGTCAGTGATCTCTGGAGCTGTCTGGATCACCGTAGTAGCTTGTTCAAGGTTTTCGGCATGTATCATCTGCAATCATCCTTCCTGTCACCTCCATCAAAGAATTTGCAGTTGTCAGGCCCTGCCTGAAGCTTTCTCCCTGCTGCTCCCCTTCATAGATGCACCTCCTCCAATCCTGCTCCTTCTGCCTCTACCACTGTCCTCCTCTGCACACTTTAGATCCGGCTTGGCATTTTCTGCTCTGTGATACAGCTCTTCAGAGGGTACAGTTGTGCATTCTAACTGCTCTAGGTGCCTCCAGGTTCCTAGGCCAAATCATTCGAGGCACGTTTGCCAGAGTTACTTACCTTTCCTTACTCCTCCCAATGTCCCCAGTGAGTAAATAAGGTAGAGCTGTCCTCTTGGACACCACTCAGGGTTTTTGTTTTGTTTTGCTTTTTCACTTGACCGAATGCTTTCAGATTTATCTCTCACTGCTCATTAAGTCTCCCCTACACTGCAGCCCACATTCAGACCCTCCACTGCAAAGAGATGGAAGTGCAGGCTGCAGTGCATGGCTGTGTGGAAAGTGTCTTCTTGCCAAAAATCAAGTGGGAATTTTGAAACACCACAGCAGGAAAGCCTATCAGACTAAGCTCCAAGTGTTAGAGTCTTGGTTCTCATGCAGAAGGCAGGCCAGCCTGGCTTGGATCAGCAGTGGAAACCAGGACAGGGACTGCTCCCCATGCATGAGCCAGGGAAGATGCTCCAGGGTAGAGGAGGCAAAGGTAGCCTTACTCTGGAGACATAGAAGTCATCAGCTCAGCTGCACAGAGCTGAGGTGCCGGGTGTGGTGAAGACACCCGTGGCTGTCTCACCCAGGTTGTGGTGGACAAATTGGTGCTGCTCCTCGTTTGTGCACATCTGTAACTGTGGCTTGTGACTGACACCAGAGTTTCTCAGGAAGGAGGATGAGCACAGTGGGGCTGAGCTTCTGCCTCAGGCCTTCCTTCCAGCACTCTTCCTGGACTGCAGACAGCTGGCTTATAGCCCAGGGACAGGCTGTGGGTCTTGCCATTTTCCCTGGAGAACACAGGAGCTATTGGAAGGTGGCAACCTGACTGGATCAGTAGCAAAGGGTGACTAACACATGCTTGCCTTTACTCACCAGAGCAGAAATGGGCCAGGGGCTGGCCCTGCTCTGAGTAGACTGCAGACACCATGGTGACCACTGGGGATGATGATGAATTGATCAGAACAGCTGGATAATCAGAAATCTAACTACTGATAAAACTTGGCAAATGAGAGGAAAGAGTGAAGGACCTCGGAGAGAATGATGGGGGATTTTAAATACAACAACTTTACAATTGCATAAGAGATGTTTTTAATGACATAAAAACAAAATCAACATCTCTAATTTGGACATAGAAATTAAAGAGATGCAATAATAAGATAAAGGCTAAAAACATATAGATATATAAAAAGTGGAAGTCTAATTAAGGGTAGCAGCTTGTAAAAAACTTCCAGAAGTAACACAGTAAAGGAAAAAAAGGAATATGAAAGAGTTACAAATAAGTATAATCCAGATAAATTGCTTATTATATATCTGAATGTCTAAACAGTTTAAATATCTATGGTGAACTTGGAAGACAATAATCAAGTGGGAAGAAGAAATGCATAGAGTATGTGACTTTTCCTATTGGCTGGGTTTAATCAGTCTACTGCCCTGGGAAACCAGCTCAGCCCTGTGGGCATGAAAGTCTGCGTCTCTGTGTCTGCCCACAGGAAACCACAGTACTATGGTTTACAATTTTGCGTGTGGGAATATAGATTTTTACCAATAAAAATAAAACTTTATAAGTTTATATGTATGTGTACAATTTTATGCAGATCTGTTTCAAATGCTACATATAGCAAATCAATGACATTTTCATGATTTTATGGATAAAAATATTTCCATTTAAAATGTTAGTTTCATGCAACAGCTGTTATCAAGAAACCCAAAGATTAATGTTTGCAGGGATTTGCAGGAAGTGGAGTTTATGCATATTGTTGCATAAACTACAGGGCCAGTAGTTATTGTATGATTGTGCTTTTACACAAAATCATGAGGTTATTTCTTTACGAGATTGAAATTACTTCAGTTTCTGCTTGAACTTTTCTTCATTTCTGTTTTCTGTTAGCATGTTCATCTTTAATTATTCTCTTTACAAATAATTTTTGATATAGCTGTGTTATCAGAATTTAAATGGAAACACACATAGTGTTTCGTTCATTATTATATGATATTTTAAAATTTTTTTTTAGTTTCATACTGGCTTCTTTATCAGAAATTAATCATATACCGTTTTATTTTTTTTTTCTCATTCCACTAACTAAGATTTTCATGACTGCTGCATTTCCTCCACCTTTTTCTCAAGAACTGTCTCACTATCTGGAGCCTTCCTTTATTTTTTAGTCTAATATGGCTTTTTCTTCTTGTTGTTACTGGTGGTTTTGTTTCGTGTGGCTTCCACAGAAAGAGCTGCAGTATTCACCAGTGTCCAATGTCCACGGGTTCTTCGCAGTATGAATTGTGACAAAGAACGTCCTGAAATCCAAGGCCCCACACCCTCTACTGTGTCTGCAGAGGACCTGGGCATCTGTAAACACTCTGTGCCCCGGGGAGGTTGTGATGGTGTGGGATCTGTTGGATTGGCAAAGCTATCAGACTGGAAGATCGGGGGCCAAGTCACATGGAAATCCACAGACATCTGAGTAGGGGGAGGTCCGCTGCATACATGGACTTCACATGGAAGTGAGGTTTCAGGGTTATCTACTGTTGGCAAGCAATGAAAGGAAACAAGTAATCAGGAAAATGAATCTGTGGCAAGGGAACCAAAAACAAAGCCTGTCAGAAATGTACTGAAACCCTTCATTTCATCACAGGTTACTTTCTAAAAGTCAAGTGACAATGACAAATAAAGTAATGAAAAGTCACATAAAAATGGGCAAAGTGACCAATTTGACAGAACAGAGCATCCAAGATAGACCTGTACCTTCATCACCTGCTGATTTTCAGCCAAGATGCCAGGGACGCCCAAGGAGGAAAGAACAGTCTCTTCAATCAGGAATGTTACTTAAGTTCGAGAGCCACAGGTACAAGGCCTGAAAGTAGACCACTGTTTCATGTCATGTACTAACCTCCACTCACTGTGGCTTAAAGATTTAAACACAAGACCTGAACTTGCAAACAGTTACAAGGAAATAAAAGAGAGTAGCTCAATACTGTGGGTCTGGGAATTTTTTTTAACTTTATTTGTTAATATTAAGAAGAAAAGGTAAAACAATTTTTCACAACAAAATAATAAAAAGTAATAATTGTTGATAAATTACACATTATTATCTTTAGTCACTCAAGTACAAAATATTGGCATAAAAATTTCTTCAATCAATATTAGCACAACCTTTCCTATTCAGTGAACTAAGTGACAGTAATGGTATATCTAACTTGCATTTTTTTCTTTTCCCTTCTATCCTTTCTCTTTTCCCCTATCTTAGTTTCTTCTTTTTATTGAACAGTTTCCTCCCATTTCACAGTGACTATTGTATATTTTGAACCTTATGGTTGCACATATGTCACTGTGGTGTGATGTTTTTCAGTCCTTCTGGGAAGATACACAGAAGGGGAATACCTGGGTTGAATGGGACCTCTAATCCTAATTTTTTAAGGAATCTCCACACTGATTTCCACAGTGTTTGTGCTAGTCTACTCTCTAACCAACAGTTGAAAAGGGTTCCTTTTTCCCTACAGACCCAGCAGCATTTTTTATTGGTTGACATTTTTTTAAATTAAATAATTTTTTAATGAATAAGGGAGAGGATGAGATAAAAGGGAACATAACAACATAACAATACAGGTTAAAGCATGACACTTTCAGCAACCTAGTGCTTCACCACCAAATAACCCGACTTAATAGTAGTTACCATAGCGTCTTTTTCTCTGAAATATTTGAATATAACTTCATAAGCTATAGCATCAAACATATCAAGGGAATTTTTTTTTTGATAAAACATCAAAATCACTGGTAATAAAAACAAAGATGGACAAATGGAATAGGAAGTCAGACCGAAAATCTTCTGAACAGTAAAGCAAACCATCAACAGCATGTAGAGCCAACCAGTGGAACTGCAGAAAATATTTGCAAACCGTTTATCGCTAAGGGGCAAATACTCAAAATATGCGTGGAATTCAAGCAATTAAATAGTGAAATAACAAATAATTCAATTAAAAAGCAAAAAGGGAATCCAAATAGACATTTCTGTGCAAATAGTATACAAATGGATGGCAAGTTGAAGAAAAATGCTCAACAGCAGGAATTTCTGGGAAAACATAGTTTAAAACCACAATGAAACATCATATCACACACTTAAGAATAGCTGTTATCAAAAACTCAAAGATTAATGTTTGCAGGGATTTGCAGGAAGTGGAGTTTATGCATATTGTTGGTAGTAATGTAACTCTTAGACCCATTATGAAACGCTACAGGACATAGAATTACCAACAACCCTGCCCCTAAGTGCATATCAAAGGAAATGGGACCCGTATGCTTTAATTGAAATGTTATTCACAACACCAGCATTTAGTTAATTAGCCTAATTGTGATTGGGTTAACTGTTCACTGATGTACAAATCCATAAAGAAACTGTAGTGTATATATACAATAGAACAACATTCCACTGTAGAAAAGATGGAAATACTTTCCCTGACAGAAGTTTGAATGAACTTGGAAGACAGCACAGTAAGTGCAATGAGCCACGTACCAGAATCCAAAGACTTTGGGGAGCCGCTCTTACGTAATATGAAAATCCAACCTTACACTCTGTGAGGGTAGAGCAGAATCTGCTGGCCAAGGCAGAGAGCAACGAGGCTTGGGAAGGTGCTGGTGAGATGATAGGAAATTTCAATGATCAGGAGGAGTCAGTTCAAGAGATTTGATGCACACTATAGTGATTGTCATTACACATACTTAATGATTACTAAAGAAGTTCTCTATTAAGTAGTAATTAGTCTGTCTTGACCATTCCACAGTAAGTTCGTATGCTGAAGGCTCTTGGTTTTAGACTCTCTTTTCCATGCCCTCCCGCCTGGCCTTGACCCCAGGCCTGGTCATCGTGCTGCACCCCCAGCCCATGTCTGTTTATGTGGAGATACACTACCCAAAGGGTGCTGGTTTGCCAATCCTCAGGCTCCTCCTTCCTCGACCTCCCAGAGGCTGGGATTACAAGGAGATGCCCCTGTATCTCTCTGGCATGGGGTCATTGAAACCTCTGTAATTTGGCTCAGCTGTGGGTCTCCATGCTGCCTTCCCTTGGTTTCAAGTGTTCAATCCCTTAGCCAATTTTGTTCTCGGCTCCCTGGCACGGGCAGTGTGTTCCCTGCCATGCTTACTGTTCAGTTCCTGGAAGAGCATTGGTGACAGAGCCCAGAGCTGCCGGCAAATCCAGCTGCTGTCTCCTCGGGCACTGTCTGGTGTTGCCACCCTCGCCTTTCTCAGTGTGCTTCCGGAAGCACCCTGCCCTCTCCCTTGTAGGGGTGGGTCACTCATTCTGCTGGCATTCAGGAGACTGGAGACACATGCCCTAACCTCCCGTCTTGCAGGACCCCCAGTGCTTGGCTTGGAGGAGGCCCCTCACTCAACACGGCCTTAGGCTTCACAGGAGGAGCAAAGAAGTGAACTTCAGGGAGATCAGTGCTGCTGGGGATCACGAAAGAAGGAGGCAGGTCCTGGGCATCAGGAAAGGACAGGGGAGCGGGAAGCACTTCCAGAAGTTGGAACAAGAGAATGGGGCAGCTAATGCTTTCTTCTGAACAGCAGCAGTGACTAAAGACTTACAGATGCTCAAAAATAAAATGCACAAATGAAACGCGAAAGGGTGACTTCCAGGTGAGAAGGTTCATTTAACCTTGCTAGGGATTCAGCTCAGTGATTCTCAGTGAGACCTCTCTGGTGCCTGCCTTCTCCATAACAGCACTCTGAGAGCTTTTCTGTGATTATCCACTTTCTTTCAGGCTCAGATGGCTGCTAATCTCATCTCTGACACCACAGATTTGGCCCCCTTGACATTCACACGCATGGGGTCATAAAACACCAATTGGCTTTACCTGGCTTTTTTCCCTGAGAATCACGTTTTCTTGGGCTCATCCAAGTTGAACCAGAACTTTTGATGTTGTACACAGCTGACAGACTTGGTAGAGACAGAAGGGATTTGGGGAGGAAAGGAGAAGAGAAAGAGATGAAGGACTCATGTGTATGAGCCCTAATTCCCCACCAAACCAACACTAATAGAAAACAGGACATGAGATGCTAACTAATGTTCCATTTAAGGCTCTATCATGCCATGCTCAGTTAATCTGTTCCATAATCAGTGTTGTCCGGCATTTCCACATTGCTGGGCAGGGGCCCCATGCTGGTATGAATGCCTTGGTGCAAGCCTTTGTGTACACGTGTGTGTTTGTTTCTTTAAATGTTTTATAGCTGTGTGTTGGGAATGCAGCGCAATTACATTTACTGCAGGGAGCTCATCCAGGACAATTTTTTGTCTCCTTCCCCTCCCAGCCCTCCCTGCTCCCTCCAACTCTTGTTTCACTTCCCACCCTGTTTCCAGTCCTCGGCTCTCTTCTTCCTGACTGCCTGTCCCCTTCCTGCCCTCCCCACTGTCTCCATCTCTGGTCTCCTGTCCACCTGGAAAGGAGACTTGCATGAACACACCTAGGAATGGGTGCAGGCTTGTGTGCACAGCTTAGTTTTAAGAAATTGGCCGAGTGTTCACAGAGCAGTTGGACCATTTCACCTTGCTTCTTGGAACTGAGAGCTCGCTGGGACCCCGGTCGATCCTTGTCATATTCTGTCTGTCATCACGTACACTGTTTATGTCACTCATGTACACATCTCAGATAATTCATGACATTCAGAAACTTCTGTCTCTCATTTGTGACTTTTAGATCCTGTTTGGTGCAATTTCTATTCAAAAAAAAAAATTGCCCAATTTAAAATTGGGTAGAAAGATAGAAAATTCTAAAATTATATTAAAGAGCAAATTATTTAGAGCTAAAATTATTTTGAAAAAAGATAGTTCCAGAAGAATAATATTACCCTATTTTAAGACACACAACATGTTAAAAAAAATTGAGAAAATACATCATTAGAAAGGCAGAGACACAACCAACCAAGGAATGCAGCAGCATGTCCAGAAGCAGACTCCTGTGGATATGGTGACATAATATTTGTCAGGAATCCAGAATTGATTCAAGGAGGAAGAAATTTCTCTTCCAAAGCTACTAGATGTTCATATACACAACATGGACCCCGAAGGTGACTTCATATTTTCTACTAATGTTTGCTCCCCACAATCACAAATCTGAATGTAAAACAAAGTTAGAAAACACTCAAAGTGTGTAACTTTTCGCCTCCTGGACTTAGGAAAGCGTTTTCTCCATAGGAATCAAAGTTTTAAAAAATGTGAATCTTAAAATTATCACTAATAATAAAAAAAATAGAATTTTAACCTGATTCTACAGAAGCTATTGAGAGGCATATTGAATGACAATTTAGAGTGAGAGTATTTTCTAATCATACACTGCACAATAGCCTTTTGTATAAAATATATACATCTTTTAACTCTCAAGTGTAAGATAGCAAACAACCAATCTAAGTATTGATTGCTAGAATTATAAAAGATATTTCACGGAAAAGGATATATGTATCTTAAAGCAAATATGTATTTACATATTTAGCTTTGGCAAAGTACAAATTCAAATAATTTGAAACAGCACTGTACATCTATTAGATGAGCAAAATAAAGCAAAGAAACATCCATCCCGGCAAAGAAAATATCAGTGGTGGTAAATAACTGACACATTACTAGTGCCCATTTGCAAAAACTACAGCTAGTTAACAAAGTAGTTTTTGTTTTTTTGTTTTTTTTTGTTTTTTTTTTTTTTTTGGTCTTTTGGATACAAGGTCTCATTATGTAATATATGCTGGCCTTGAGCTCATTCTGTAGCCCTCATTGGTCTCAACCTTGCATCAATCCTCCCGCCTTAGCCTCGTGGGTGCTGGGATTATAGGCTTGTGCCACCAGGCCCACCCAACTTTCATTTTCTTATAAATATAAGTACATATATGACTCAATAATCTTACCTAAGGCTGTTTACCCTAAACAAGTAAAAATATATTTCAATTTTAAATACATACATGAATCATTATACTAGCTCTTTTCTTAGTCTTATATAAATGGAAATGAACTAAATGACTTCCATATGGTGAATAATTAAATAGCGACCTAATAAAATATTATACAGTGAACAAAAAGCATGAATTGCTAGTACTCACAATTTTGATAACCTGAGAGAGATTACTCTGAGCCCAAAAAACAAAAACCATCCCAAACACTACAACTGTAAAATTGGCTTGTGACACTTTTCAAAAGGTAAAGTACACTGATGTGAAATGAAAAGGAACTCCTAAAATTTTGTGAGAGGGAAAGATGTAAAGACGGAAAGTAATGTCTGTGGGGATGAGAGGAGGGAATCAAAGTATGAGAAGTACAGATGAAAGGGTGCATGGGCACAGAGTGGGAGCCAGGGCAAAGCTTACCCACGTCACTGCTTCTGAGAGGAGTGTCCTAGTGATAGCTATTTCCAATTCCAGAGTCAGGGGGAAAAGAATTTTAAAGGTACCACTTTTCAAGTTGGGCAAGAAAATAGTGATTAACACAAAAACACCTAGAAGGGCTGCATGAGTCAGCTTTCAGTTACTGTAACAAAACACTTGAGCTAAGTAATTTAGAAAAAGAAAGGTTCACTTAGGTGCCTGTCTCCTCAGTGATGCAATGCGAGGGCAGCACAGAGGGGTGGGAAGCTTGCTAAAATCCTCTCATGTAGTCATCCAGAGGGAAAGAAGAAAAGCAGAGGAAGAGAAAAGGATCTCAGAGAGCCTTTCGAGGTTCACTCTCCAGGACCCAAGATCTCCCTGTGATGCCACCTCTTAAAATGTCCACCATCTCCCCAAAGAAATACCCTGTGAGCAAGCCAGACAGACCTCTGGGGCCTTCAGCATCAAACCATAATGGGGACATTGTCTCCCTTTCCTCTTTTCCTTCAAGGCCATTTCCTCAGTGTTCTGCAGGTCATGACTCGCGATCAAGTCATGGATGGGTGAGCATCTGATGATCACACAACAAAGATGCCCTCGAAACAAGATGACAACAGTAATGAATCTGATGACAGCAACATGCAGCTAGCCGGCAGCAACCAAACGTTGCTCTTAACGGATTTATATTTTCCCAGGCATTTACTTCTACCCTTTTAAAGGAAGTCTCTGCTTTCTCTCCTTAGGGATACACACCTGTTACCAATTTGTAGTGAATGTGTGGCATTAAAGTGTTTTTGAGAGTGTATGATATGATATGATCACACCTTGAAGGAATTTTCAGGGTTTAATTGATACTTAAAGTTTTAAAAATTGTAAAATTAATTGAACATGCATAAAAACCACAGAGAACGCAGAAGAGATGTCAGGAAAACATTAGAGAACACATTACACAAGCTAATAGAGAAAACGAAGCTCTGAGGTGGCAACACCAGCCCTGCATTCCCCACACCCCCGTCCACACTGGTGGCTTCCCTCGGCCTGGGAGCAGCAGCTCGTGTGCTCACTGGGTTTCTGCCTTGCTTGCTGTTGTTCTCTGTGTGACAAATCTGCATCATGTGACTTGTTGGGTGAACTCTCAGGTCTCACTGGATTTGTGCAAGTGACAGAAGTTAGCACAGCCTGGGGCCCAGGAATGAGTTCAGAGCCTTTTCCTGAGATGGAATCTGTTTCCTACTAGTGAAATAAAAGACCCCAAATAACCACTAAGACTGGAGAGGATCAGGGAACTCATAGGACCCTACCTGGACTCTGGAAGGGATTGGGTGTTGGTCACCGTCCTGCGCCTGTCAGGTCTCTGCTCATGTGCTTTCCAAGGACAATTGTCTAAGACACTGGTCTTCTAGTGTCCTAATAGTATAGACACCAGTGCTTCAAAGTACACTTGTAGCATCAGAGACCCATGTGGTCAGGTTTTGGCGATCAAGTCTATTACTAGTTTAATGAATTTTGTAACTAGTAGCCATTAGCTTTTTCAGGGAAGGCTACGTATGCCAGAACCAGGTAGCTAGAGTAAAAGCTCAAGACACCTCTTCAAAAAATGATGAAAGTAAGTAACATCTGAACACTGATAGCACCAATTCTTAGATTTTGTTAATTCACTGCTCTAACATTGTGAGCTGTATATTTCAGCTTTTTTTTTTTTTTTTGTCTTTTTCTTTTTTTATCAGTACCAGGGATCAAACCCGCGACTGCCTGCTTGCAAGGCAGGTGCTTATGCCACTGAGCTAAATCCCCAGCCCCCAGTATTTCAGCTTTATAGGTGACAGACCTTAGCATTCCTGAATGACAGAGGTTTACATAATTGTAACTCTGGTCAGAGGAGGAATCAAGATTACAACCAAATCTTAATTTCAACTAACTTTATTTTTAAGAGCAAATAAAATAGGATGTCAATATAAATCTGAGATGGCAAAGAAGACAGAAAAAGAAGAGATCCCAGATTTATTAGACAATGCACTTCACTGTCACCATGTCCAGGCTCTGTGGTCAAGACTCTTTGGACACCTGGAGACAATCAGATGTGGCCAATTCCATTCTCTACCAGCGCTGATATAGACTTGACTTGAATGGATTTGTTACAGGGAGCTGAGTTAGTTAGAAATATTATAGGCAGTGAGACAGGGCAGGGTCCTCGAAGGAGCCAGTACAGAAGCCCATATACCTTGCAACTATGGGGGGGGGGATAGGTACCTCCTGCTGTGAGCCAGGCCTTAAGACAAAAGATCAAACAAATGCACTCCTATCCTAAGGACTGACATTTTAATAGTTCCCTGTCACCCTGAGGAAGTCAGGAGTCACCATTCTAACTCCATAGGAAAGAGTCATGATCTCTAAGAATGCCTGCTTTCTATGTAACTTGCTTTCCCATTTGTGCCCAATTTAAACAATTTTACATGAAATATTAATCTTGTTGGCTGACCATAGTTCTGTCCCACCTTATGCTCACATGCCCTGCAAGTTCCCAGTTTTCCTCACGTTGAATCCCCTCACCCCATGATTTTATTCTATAAAAGTCCCTGGAAAAGACAGGGTCTCTAGCGAGCTGGGAATTTAGCTCAGTGGCATAAGCGCCTACCTTGCAAGCAGGCAGTCCTAATTTTGATCCCTGGTACCGATAAAAAAGAAGACAGAGTCTCTGGCAACCTGCCTCTTTCTCTCTCTGACAGAAGCCATCTTTCTCTCAATAAATATATTCTGCTTTTAACCTTCACTGTTCCTAAAATTCATTTTTCCACTTTAGAGAACATGAACTCTCTTACCAGACATAATAGGTTGGAAGTTTCATCCCTCTATATCAGATTCAGCCCATGGAATATAACCTAATGTAAGCAATGATCATGAATCAGACTCAGGCTTCATCTAGTATGGTGCAAAGGCCTCTGGGTCAGTATATAAGTGCATTCTTTCTACGGCACTCCTTACAGGACAAAACTATGTATATGATCTTCACAATCTGATTTTGAATTCCACTGGGCTATCACTGCACTGCATGTAGCCTAGTTTCCATTCTTGAATCCTGAACAAAGTAAACAACCAAATGCAAATACGTGAGTGAGGAAAATCTGATCATTGCATCAGCATGAAATCATGAGCATAGGCGTAAAAGATAATAGCATCAGTATTAAGTAGACTCAAGAGAAGGGGGAGGGTAGGAAGGAGGGGCAAAGGACACAGTGAAAAAAGACATCTGCATCAAGTGGTCAGCACTATAGTATGATCTGACAGGGTCAGAGAGTAGTGTGTGGCGGGGGAGTCTAATTACCTACTGGAGTTAAAATACTATCCAATTTGAAATGTAATAATCCCAGTTTGGGGTCCCATACCAGCAAACCTGTAGACTTGATTTAGCAGGAGATTTATTTTAACATAAAATTATACATGAAAGGAATATATATATATATATATATATATATATATATATATATAATTATTATTTTATATATAAATATGGAATTGTATTATCTATCTATATAGATAGATAATGCAATTCAAAATCTAAACCAAGTGACTTTATAGGTTTCCTGTTTTGTTTCTAGTCAATTTGCACTTGTGCGCTGAGATTTTATTGGAAGTCTTATGAATGGCATAACTTCCTAAAAGAATTTCAGTTGTGTAATTGTCTTTTAAATGAAATCACTCAGAAAAAAGCTGATGAATAATTCTTAAAGGAGTCACTAGTTGTAAACCTTGTTTCTTCTACATAGAACTAAAATTAACATCTTGTTATGTGTAATTTACTTCAAATCTTTTTAAAAAGTCAGCAATTTTTGTCAAAGGGAAAACAAGCAAACAGATGAAAAAGTGTTTCAGTTGCAAATGGGAATTTAAAACACAAGGACAAGATGGGTGCCTGACAGGTTGGGCTTTTTGTTGGTTCGGTTGCTTGAGCTACTATTGGGGAAAAAACAAAAACAATAACAGAAGTTAGTTGTGGAAGGCTAAAGCAGAGAGACAAAATCAACAACATTTAGTTATGTAGTATGCTAGAGATGAACAAATATTTATAAATCTTCATTATAATCCCAACAGAGTAGCAGCATATCCATTTTAATGGTAATTTGTCTTTAATTTAATTAGACTAAGCCATGGATTAAATTCAGCTTCAAGTCATCACCAAATCTTTGTTTCTGTAATGTGCATCACTGAGTAGGGTTGGGGAAAATCTTGTATAGCAAAATGTGCAGAAATTTTAGTTTTATTGTTGAATTAATGTAATGCACCATTGTTTTTGAGTTGCCAACTTCAAGAGGCATGTTTCTCTGTAAATGTGCAAATGCCATTGGGGCCAATGTTGCCGCCTGCATGCATTTGGCAATCTTGTACTGATTTGCACAGGATATATGCCAAGCTTTGTCACCCGAGAGTTATTAAGATAATGTGGATAACTGAATAGTTATTAGCCAACACTGATGGCTATTTCTGACACTCTAAGCTCTGTGCGTCTCATGCACCATTTTTTAAAATTTTCCAGTGTACTGAGATGAATTATGCTTTCTCTGCTTTACAGAGACGAAGCACAGGGCCAGTTCCTTCCCTCCCACCAGGAGAGTGAGGGCTCCACCTGACCCTAGCTTTGTCTCTTCTTTATTTTTCTCACTCTGTGGTGTCCTTCACCCTGAGAACCTCAAGAGCCACATGAATGGCTGCATATGGCACCTGAACACAGATGGGGAAATGCTAAGTGGCCTATCTGGGTGGCAGAGTGTGCTGTTCAGCTGTATCATGGACCCAAACTCAGAAGGACTTCATTCCATCTATCAAAAAGCAGATGCTTGTTCCTATGGCAGTGATGCCTCAGAGACTGCTGTACAACTGACAGAAAAGGATGAAGCTAGAACCAACCGTAACTGACCCAGGATGCCCAGGAGATGGTAACCAAAAATAACACCAAAGGTCTGAATAGATGATAGCTAAGTCCTATGGCAAAAATATATGTTAATTACAGAGAAGAGTTTGTCCTTCCTAAATTTTTATGAGATCTCTGTTAATTGATCTACCATAAATATTTAGTCTATTTATAGCTACAAATTCTACAATTGTAAAATGTTAGCGTAATTAAATAGAAGATGTTTGTCAGTCTGCCTATGCATCTGTTTGTCTGTTGGTCCAGTCTGTTGAGCTACTGTTGGGAGTCCCTGAGCCAAAAGCACAAGTGCCCATTCAGGAGTGCTTGAGGCACGGAGTGCCTGAGGAACACCAGGAGGGCATGGGGTGCTGCAGGTGAACAGGTGTCCCAACCATGAGACTCACATAATCTCTGCTCAGTTCGACTAACCCTTCTCTACTTCCCTTCCTTTTCTCCTCTCCATTCCTCCTTCCGCATCAATCTTTCTTTTCTTCTTCAGGAAATGAATTTCATGAGCCACGGTGCCTTGGTTTGAACTGTGGCTGACATGCATTGGTCCGGTGAATGCTGTCAAATTGTTTAATGTTCCACACACGCAGTGTGTGCTTATAATAGTTCAGCTTGATGGCATTCCTCTTTCACTGAAGCTTGAGTCTTGTGTGTGGCACATGATGACTGAGATTCATGCATGACTTTGTTTTGTGCATTGCTCTGCTTGAACTCACGCTTCAGTGAAGGAGGAATGCCAGCACACTACACAGGACGACGCTGCCTGCTTTCCACCCACCAGGATGCGCTGACACTGGGAGAAAGCCTCCTCCAGCCCAGCTCTTCCCCCTGAAGGCATTCAGGAAGCTTTGCTCAGAACGGCGCTCTGAGGATTCTATCAGGGTGCCACACCTCATCTCATCAAGCCTCCTGGGTGGACACAGTAACCGTCGGGGTTGGACTTTCCGGCAGCTCTCCAGGCGTGGATGAGGAACTCTGCGGCTGGGGATGGAAACAGATGCGACAAGACTACCCAAGAATCTATTCTGGTCTCACATTAAAAACATCAAACTGACCTTAATTTATTAATCACATTTCTATAAAATTCTGCCTCTCCATCAAATATTGCATTCAGATTTCAAAAACTAGCATTACAGAAAAATCATTAAATAAAATATCTCGCTTTTCAGTGTACACTGTACTTGTTTATGCTAGAAAATGATACGGCTTTACTTGTGGCAGAGAACAAACACTAGGTTAATCAGATCTCTGTAATTTTTTAACATTAAATTTCTCTCTCATGCAAAAGACATTCTTTAAAAGAAAATAAAAACCTGAATGGTATTAGTAGGGAAATGATACTATTGAAGAAAAAAAGAAACTTAAATGTACTAAAAATTTTCCTTTATGTATTTCATACGCTTCTCACAATCTCCTGACAATACAGATTTTGCAATATCATTTTAAAGACACACAAAGATTATGTTATACACAGAATTTATAGTTTCTCATAGCGCTACTGACAATAAGTGATGTGAAAAATTTTGAGTGTCTTTGATTTCTAGTCCTTGTGATTGAAAACTCTTTAAGAATCCCATCATGGCCAGAGAACTGCAGTTTAAATAAATGATACATGTCACACTCCGGGGAGTGAATTGTGTTAGGCCTACCTGTCACATGTATGTAGAAGTGCTGGCCTCCCAAGTGACTGTCGAGACACACTGTCTCTTAAGAATAAAGTTAAATAAGAGCGTGGCTATGACTCCTGCATTTACTCAGCCTCATCTATAGAATTAAAGAGGCTATTATAGCTGCCAAAACACAAGTGATTTAAACTGAAGGGAGCAGAGAGAGCAAGATGGGATGAAGGATGGCATCAGACTTCTGATCTTGAGGGGCGGGCTGCAGTGTTCCTTAGCTGTGATTGTGTGTTGTTTCCTAAGAAAATAAAGAATGACCCTGGCAGTCAGAAAGCCCAGCTTCTGTGATTTCACAGAACAAGGCCATTGTGTCAGTCTCTGCAGGGCAGACGAGCTCCACCTCAGAGCAGAGCTCTGGCTTCAGGACTGCTACCCCAGTGGGACTGGATGTGTGATGTATGATGTTGGCTGTTGGATGTTTGTCACAAATAGCGTCTATCAGATTGAGGTAAAGTCCATCTGTTCTGGTTTTCTGTAGGGATTTTATCATGAATAAGTGCTAGAATTTATCAAAAGTTTTTTCTATATCTATTGAGATGATCATATGATTTTTGTCTTTGGCTCTGTTGATAAGGTGTATTTGTTCATTTATTTGCATATGGTAAACCATCCCTGCATTCCTGGAATGCATCGCACTTGGTCATGGTGTGTAATCTCCTTGATAGTGTGCTGCATTCTGTTTGCTTTATCTTGCTGAATCTTTGTGCATCTGTGTTCATTAAGGAGACTGGCCTGTAGTTCTCTTTTTGGTTGGATCTTGTCTGGTTTGGTACCAGGGTAATACTCTCCTCCAGGAATGAGTTGAGGAGTATTGCTTACCTTTCTATTTCATTAAAGAGTTTGAGTATTGACACTAAATCCCCTCTAAATTTCTTAAAATTTAGGAGAAAACATTTCTAAACTTCCTTTGGATATAAAAGAGACCTAGAATAGCAAAGGCAATCCTGGGCAACAAAGGCAACGCAGGAAGCATCACAGTCCCTGATTTCAAATTATACTACAAAGCTACTGAGATAAAATAAGCATGTTACTGGCAAAAAACAAACCCAAGGAGCAGTGGAACAGATTAGAAGATGCAGACACAACTACAAGCACACTCAGCCAGCTGGTCTTTGACAAAAGGGCCAAACATGAAAAATGAAAGAGCTCTTTACTAAATGGTGCCAGAAAAATTGACTTTTCACATGTTAAGGACTAAAAGTAGACCCATGTCTATCACCATGCACTAAACTAATGTCAAAATGAATCAAAGATCTAAATATTATGACATAAACACTAAATATATTAGAAGAAAAAGTAGGGAAATAACTTGACAACATAGGGCTAAGCAGAGACTTCATAAGCCTGGAAAGTACTTAAAAGAATCATCAACTAGAATCTCATCTTATTAAACAACTTTTGCATATCACAAGAAAGCACCAATAGAGTGAAAAAATGATAGATCATTGTCCCTCACACAAAATACTTACATCCAGAACATAATAAAGAATTGAGAAAAGTCTGACCCCCCAAATTCAAAACCCAGTCATAAATGAACAGCTGAGATAAACACATACTTCCCAGATGATGAAATACAAATAACACATAAATATATGAAAAAATTTAATATCACTGATCATTCGAAAAATGCAAATTAAAACAAACACTAAGATTCCATTTCACACCAGAAAGAATGGCTACCATCAAGAAACCAGCCGATAATAAATGGTGGCAAGGCTGTGGGGAAAAGGAACCCTTTTCCACTGCTGGTGGGAGTGTAGCCTGGTGCAACCACCATGGAAACCCGTGTAGAGATTCCTCAAAAAAACTAGGATTAGAGGTCCCATTCAACCCAGCTATTCCTCTTCTGGTATTTTCCCAGAAAAATTTAAAAAAAAAATTATCACAGGGATATATGTGCACCCATGTTTATAGTAGCAAAATTTGTAATGGATAACTCTTGAAAACAACCCAGATGCCCATCAGTCAAGAAATGAATAAAAAAATGTGTTCTTTTTATACAATGGAGTACTATTCAGCCATAAAGAAGGATCACATTGAGGCTTTTATAGGTAAATGGATGCAACTTGGGACCATATACATAAATGAAACAAATCAGATTTTCATGAGGAAACATTGTATTGTCTCCCTGGTGCCAAAGGTTAAAAGAGTAAATAAGATCCAAATATACAATAGATATTGTGAAATGGAAAGAAACTATTCAGAAGACAATAGAACTCCGGATGGGCAAAAAGAGAAAAGAAGGAAGGGGAAAAGGAAAAATATATATATTATACTACTAATAGCTATTAATTCATTGAAAAGAAAGGCTTATGTCTACACTGTTTGGTCCACTTTTCATGCCTACGTCTTATAGGGGCCACTACTTTGAAGGTAACTTTATGCAATGTACTCACTACTGTTACTGTCCTACAATCTTGTTTTGAAATTTGACCATTGTTTTTATTGTTTTTTCTATTGAGTAAAATAAATAAATATGAAATTTTTCAGAAATATTTATTTTCATAATATAACTTGTATCTACTATATTAGCAACAATTAAAAATTATAATCAAACTCTAACATTGATAGGATGAAGCATAGGCATTGGGTTATGTTTGATGTCCCTGTAAACTCTCCTATACTTTCAGTAAAACTGAAGTAAGCAACAAGATCAATTAAAATTTATGAGTCTAGTGTTTTCTGGTACATCAAGTAAGCGGTTTTAAAAGTAGTGATAGTGTATCAGCCACCACGGCGTGAGTCAGAGATGGCTCAAATATTTTGAGACCATGCTTATGGAAACAATGAAAAGTTAAAATCAGCTCAAATTCTGTTTTTTTTTGTTTTTGTTTTTTTTGGTTTTTTTTGCTTTCCTTTTTATCGCTACCCTGGATCGAACTCATGAATGCCTGCTTGCAAGGCAGGCGCTTATGCCGCTGAGCTAAATCTCCAGCCCCTCATTTTCACTGGCACAAAATAACATCTAAATTAATATCAAGCCTCCCCTTAGTGGCGTGAGTTACATTCAGGGCGCTAAGGACGAGTGTATCCTGAGAGATGTTAACACGGGTGGAGAAGCTCCTAAGAGACAATGGACAACCTCAGCTGGAGCTTTGAGCCAATCTTTAGTACATTTCTTGTATGTACAAAAAAAGACTCCTTAAAAATAAGTACATCGCTACACACGTAATAAAATGATAAAAAGGGAGCTTGAGAATCCTCCACGGAAAGCTGAGAGTGTGATAGTCATGCACGGTGCATGGCGGGAGCACAGTTTCTTCTGAGTTCTGACCTGGGTCTCTGCTGTGCGGCACACCCTGCTGGGCGCACAGGGCCTGGGGCAGGAGCCAGCAGCAATGCTGTACCCCGGGCCTGCTGGACCCTGGCTCGCTCACAGTCAGCGGCCGGGATGCACGATCTTGGATGCCTGCGTGCATTTATGGCCCTGCAGGGAGCTTATTTCCTGCTCTTTATGATGACAGCAACCAGTCTTTCCCTACCATATTTATAGTGCTTTTCTTTCTTTCTTTCTTTCTTTCTTTCTTTCTTTCTTTCTTTCTTTCTTTCTTTCTTTCTTTCTTTCTTTCTTTCCCTTCCTTTCTCTCTCTCTCCCTTCCTTTCTCTCTCTCTCCCTTCCTTTCTCTCTCTCTCCCTTCCTTTCTCTCTCTCTCTCTCTCTTTCTCTCTCTCTCTCTCTTTCTCTCTCTCTCTCTCTCTCTCTCTCTCTCTCTCTCTCTCTTTCTGATTATCTTATCCTTGGCAGTATCTAAATGTGGTTCCTGGAATGTAAATTAGAGAAACGGTATTTAGCCTTAGCCAAACTAAAGGGGCCAGGCTGGCCGCTGAGCTGAGCGTGACTGTCCTGGGAAGAGGACGTGGTCAGCGTCTGTCTTGAGTGTTAGCATCTGCCTGAGCCTTTTTGTACATTACCTTCCCAAATCCCAGGAGCTATGACAGGTCGTGGCCAGCGTCCAGTTGGCCCTCCAGCCGAGGCCTGGAACCCGTGTCCACTTTGCCTCTGGCTGGGCGTAGAGCTCAGGGTGAGGAGAGGCGATCCCGGGAACCTGGTGTCCAGGACCTGCATGAGAAAGGGCGCTGCACTCTGAGTCGCTGGCCGGCAGCTGTTCCCCGCGGGCACCCGTATTCCCAGGTCTGGGTGTTTAGCTAGGGGCTTTCCATCACACCTGTGTTATTTACCTAGGATTTTAGTAACAATGAGATGTTTTAACTGGCATCTAAAATAGAAGTACATTTCAAAATTTTGGCTGCATGCTGAAGAAGATAATACCTTCCCAGCCAGCATTTATCTGCGGATAATAAAAACATTGGCTATGAGGTGAATATATTAACATTTTCCTTTGTTCTCTTTCCACGCTGTTACAAAAGGAGGAACTCTTTATTCACAGAATCATTACTCTTAATACAGGAAAAGTTATGGAATGCATAGAAAGTTAGTGTAAATAACGAGGGAATATTAGCCAGTTGCCATGGTTACCGATGAGCATATTAAAGTCCCTAGTATTTTATAGGTGAACACTTAATAACTGGCTACTGAACTGTCAGTGCCATTTACAACACTTTCAAAGTGGGAAATCCAAACACATTTCCCCAAAGATAGTCAAGACTGGGGTAGTAAAACAACAACAAAAACTGACATAAAATTAAAGACGTACGTGAGAAGCTCTTTACCCACGAGTCAGGGAATCAAGCCCCTTACACGGCCAGTTTTCATCAGACTTATCTACAGCTTCAACAAAATACCACGCAGCAGAATTTATTGCAGTGAAATTGACAAAGTGGTCATGAATGTCCACAGAAATGCAAAAGACCCTGAACAACTGAGACAATTTTGGTGATACAGAGCTAATTTGAAGGAATAACATTTCTTGATTTCAAACTATACTACAATTATGTAGTTATCAAGTAAGTGTGGCATTAGCATGCAATAAAAGGAACTGAGAAGAAAGTCCAAAATTAGATCACACGTGAGTGTACAATTGCTTTTCAGTGAAGGTATGATAGTAGTGCAATAGAGAAAAGATAAGCTTTTCAGTAAGCATTATGCAAAAAATGTCATATCCATTTGAAAATGTGATATGTACTTTGTCCATATAGGAAGCACTGATTTATTATATGTCATAACCCAAATGTAAAACCTGAAACTTTAACATGTCAAAAATAAAATCTTTGTTAAAACATGGCGCTGTCCACCTTTAATGTATCTGATTTATTTGATTTTTAATTTTCATTAGTCCGTGTTTGTAGAGATAATGATTATGCTCATCCCGGGGCATTGATACATGCATGTTACACATCTTAATCTGTTGTATCCTCTTCTTGCCCCCCCACCTTCCTGTTCAGTACTGATTGCAATTTTACCCAGAGTCATATTATACAATGACATTCTAGGTACAGTAAAAAATGCTCAGGGGAAAACATCAGACCTATCAATAAAGCTATCTGTAAGGGCGTCCATTCCTACCTGTCAGAGAACAAGGAGATGAGATTCGTATCCTGTGACTTGGACTGCAGGGAGCAGGATTCAAACATCACAGCTCAGGGAGAGCATAGCTTTGCTGGGCATGGTTTGCTGTGAATTACTAGAACATCAATGAGAAGAAAGAATGGAGACTCAGCATCCAGGATTTGAAAGTTTTTATCTACTTCTTCATGATGAAAAAAAATTGGTCATTTCTAAAAAGGGAAGAAAAACAAAAATAAAGTGATTCTTCTGAGCTTTCTAATATTTTCAGTTCTATTTTAACTACATTGCACATATCTTTGCGTCTGTTGTTCATTCTCATCCTGAAACACACAGGAAGTTGGTTGCAGGGTGCACCACGGTCTACTTATTCCAGATGCCCAAGCCGTTCTTCCTTGTGTCCTACAGGGCCTTCTCTCACAAAATCAGGATATGCCCACGGCTGTGTGCAAGGTGAACAGTAAATTAAAAGACCATTTTAATTCTTCTATGAGGAAATACATTTTGAGAGTAAAATTCTCCTAAGACTTGTGCCTTTGGAAAGGTTTACTGAGTGAAAACATGGTGTCAGGGCGTGTCATCAGGTAGGATAAAACTGATGAATCTGTCCTGTGCTCCTGTACCTGCCAGGCTGCAATTCAGTTGGAATTGCATGCACTAGAGACATTCTCGTGTTCTGGCCATGAGGTTTGTCTTATGAAATAGCCATGTTGGGAGTTTTCCTCATTATTTGCAAGAGTGAATGATTTCCAAATGGCACTTTGGATTCTCTGTTTCAGGGTAATTATAATTTTGGAATCACAAAACCTGAAAATAAATTTTTGCTCCAATCATTATTAGCTATGAAGGAGCGATTCTTTAAATAACTCTGAGCCTTATTTTTCTAATTTATTTTTCTGAGACAAAGTTTCACTATATAATTCCGGTTGACCCTGAACTCACTTTGTAGCCCACCCTGGCCTGGAACTCACAGCGAACTTCCTGCCTCAGTCTCCCAAGTCCTGGGGTTTCAGGCATGCACCTCAGCAATGGTATTTTTCTAACTTTAATAGGAGAGAGCTTCTGTCTTTGTGGTTCTAGGAGAGTACAGAGAAGGTCACAGGAATGATTCTCTAGCAGTGGTCAGGACTATTGCAAAACTGCTTTTTAGTGTCCAAATGTGGGGCCCTGGATGGCTTCCTGGGTCAAGTTTTAACTCATTAGATGAAGTCAAAGAGTCAAGGTGGCTGTGGGGCACATCTGGCCATGGACAGACCAGTCTGGACCCTGTCCCTGGTGGAAAGACTGGAGCAGAGAATGGACTTGAAAATGAGTGTATCTGTACCCCCCAGCTTTCTTCCTGCCCCAGGAGGAGGCGTGCTTCTGTCTCTGGGGTGATCTGAACACTCTCATGACCCCCATCTCTGGGACATCTGAATGCCTGTGACATGAAATCAAAGCCAGCGCTCCCTGTGGAAGTGCTGCTCAGCACAGGGACCATTCTAAGGGCGGCAGAGATTTTCTGAAGTGTGAAGAAGTGAAGAGAAAATGAAAAAACCAGCTTCTGGGTAAACCAAGAGCTGAAGATCCTGGCCCCACAAAGGCCCAGGCTCAGAGCCCTGTAATGCTAATGTGCTCCTAGGTTTCCTGTGGTTCCTGTTTACATAATTCACCTTCATTTTCAGGAACCAGCTATTGCCATGCCAGTGAGATAGTTTGTGTTAAGATACAGTTGCATGTAGTTTATCTCTTATCAAATAGTTTTCTAATAGTTTCATTTAGGGCATCACCAAAATATTTGCCTGTGTGACATTTCAGTCATGACACAATGTGTGTACTCTCCGCCATCAAGCAAACAGGCTAACAAGCATCAAGCCAAAAGTCTTGATTTCAAATTATTGAACAGAACTATGGATACTTCAGACAATTTGAATGAATACATTTCTCCTTGATACATATTTACTGCTCTTGAGTGAGTTCCAGAATGCCCATGTCTGGAACTCCCTCCTGTGGAAAGCTCTTAGGTGAACGCTCCACCTGGAGCAAGAGCCAGTTCAGGCTTCATGCCTGAGTCTAACAGCTAGTCAGACTCCATAATTAGGCTCATTTTCAAAGCATGCAGTACTGGAGTGAGGGGGTAAAGTTGATAAGGAAAGTGTGCCTTGTCTCAGTGGTGGCTGTGAGTGCTAGGAAGCGCTCCAGGGAGCGCAATACTTGGTTGGCCTCGCATTTCTTCTTGGAGGAAGAGAAGTCAGGTGGCAGTTTCCTGGCAGTGATGGTAAGATTCCAGATCCTGAGGAGCCCGTCGCTGTAACTGTGCCTACAGTGAACGTCCAGGTACTAACAGAACCACCAAAAATCAGAACCAACACTTCTCCTGCTAAAGAAAAGAGCTGCGTACAGGTGAGAGTCCAAACAGCTGAACATAGCAACTCATTGTTAAGAGTATAGAAGGAACACTAAAAAGACACCAGTAAAACACAAACCTTATTAAAAAAAAAAAATTAGCAATAGATCTAAATAAATATTCCTTGAGAGGAGACATGAAAATGGTCAATACAATGATGAAAAGCGTTTGGCTTCAGAGAAATGTGAATGAAAAGCACTCTGGGAGGACCACTTTGCCCTAAGTGTGGCTCTCACCATGGAGAAACAGGACAGCAGATGGCCAGTGCAGGCCAGGGTGTGGAGAGCACAGAAGCCTTGCACCCGCCGGTGGGAATGTAAACTCTACAGCCATTATGGGAAACAGCAGGTGGTTTGAAAAATCAGAGTGAAACCATGATATGATTCAGTGGTGCCACCACCCAGCAGAGAAGAAATCAGTGCCAGGAGAGACCCTGTGTGCCAGGTTTCCAGCAGCACTCACAGCAGCTAGGCACAGAGGAAGCCACCCCAGTGTCCACGCGGGGACAGGCAGGAGAGAGGTGTGGGCACATGCACTGTGGAACATGATTTGGTCACCGAGGAAACAATCTGTGACAGTGTGGATGAAATACAGGTCATTGTGCTAAATGGGAAAAGCCAGGCAAAAAGACAATATCAGGTGTACGTGGGGTCTAAAAACATTTGTCATGCGGGAGCTGAGAGTGGAATGGACATTTGCACATGCAGGGAACACTTCGAAATTCCTTTTGCTTCCCTTTTCCTCTCCACCCTCCACCTCTTGTCCCCTTCCTTCTCTCTATTTCTTACCACCTGCTTTTTATTTTGATCTTTATTTACACTTCCGGTTTCTCATAGAAGAAAAGCCGTGTGACTCTGTGTCTGTTTTACTCTACTGAACACTACGGTCTCAGGTGCCCCCATGCCCCTAGGGGGAGGAGTCACCTCTCAGGAGAACCACGAATGGGCACTGGACCACAGACCCTCCGATCCTGACATCTAGAACCGCCCACCCCAAGACTCACACATGGCTCTTACACCAGCCTTCAATCCTCCGGCAGGACGGCTAGTTTCCTCTGGAGAGAATGACTCCAAAGAGTTACACTGAACATCCAAAGTCTAGCCACTGGCGAAATATCAAACCCTGACAGCATCAACCCCAGTTCTGTTTGGCAACAAACAATTCTTTTTGTTATTACCTTTTCAGGGAGAGTATTTCCTTCTATGAGACAGAAAATCCCCACTGTGCAGTGATGTCATGCCTAATGCGTCTTGAAGCGATAAGATAGAATAAAACAAATATCCGTGCAGTGAAAACAACACAGCAAATGACAAGAAATGTGAATTCCTCGGGACTTTTCAGAACTTTAAGAATTTGAAAAACATCAACATGATCAAAGAAGATATGACTGCAACCACATTTAGATAAAATAAATGTTCTGAAAAATGCAGTAAAAAAGAACATTATGGAATATGAGATACTGGTATTAGGCTTTCATGAAAGAAATGCAAATTTGCTGAATATTTCCTAGGCTAATGCATATGCAGGTCAGGTCAGGTGAGGAAGTTTTGGGTTGCAGTTCATGGGCATCAAATTCTCCTGAGGATAACCTCAGGCTGTCACATTACACATATCAACTCCTTGTCTCCAAAGTCTACATCTTAATTTAAACACCTTAAATTTTGCAAACATGCTTTTTATATCCACCTCAAAATTTGATGGTTAGGGGGCTGGGGATTTAGCTCAGCGGCTTAAGTGCCTGCCTTGCAAGCAGGCAGTCGTGAGTTCGATCCCCGGTACCGATAAAAAGGAAAAAGACCAAAAAAAAAAAAAAAAAAAAAATTGATGGTTAAAGCAGAGTCCTTGGCCTCTGCCTTTGGAGCCGACTATGCATGGCCCACATGCTGGGCAGCAGAGTGTCCACCTAGAATATTTGCATTTTTGAGCTGGGCTGTGTTATCTGTCATTAACATAGGGTGGGAACAAGCCTGGTTTCACAGAGAGGGTTTTGTTGAGAAAGAGAAACATGTAGTAATGAGTCTAACTTCATTTCTATTTTCCTTGACCTACGAAGAATTTTATTTTACGCCGTTTAAATTCTGGAGAAATTGTATTCCTCTACAGGTATGCAAGATTTGTGAGGATAAACATTCCTCCTTGCTGGAACGCCCATGTTTAGTTTCCTATTTACTGAGTTTATCGCTTCATTTCTACCACCAACCTTGAGACTCAAGCAGCTCAAGATCATGTTCTAGAATCCCCGCTGGCTCCTGTGAGCAAAGTTTTCAAGCGGAGCTGACTCCTGGGAAAGCTCCCAAGTGCCCAGGATGTGAGAAGCAGTGCTCTCATTTTTGCTGCCTGGGTCCTCTGGTCAGGTCAGGTAAGGGTGCCCCCTTCTAACAGGGTCAGCTGATGGGTGAGGTCCACCATGCAAACGTCCCCTGGTTAACTCAACACCAGCTGGTGAGGCCCCTGCCTCAGCAGAGTCCTTCCTTCCCCCGCAGATTCTCCATGGTCACAACGATGGTGGCCCAGGACCTTCACTGGACTCTGCTCTGTCCTCTGTACACAATTCCAAGTGGACTGAGTCGCCCCCACCAGGATGCGAGGGATGGAGATCGTCTTAGAAGTCTGCCTGCCACACTCCTTATATAGAAGGCCAGTGGGAAGTACCTCTAGCCTTGGTAACCCAGAGGCTGAGGCAGGAGGACTTCTTGAGCTCAAAGGTTCTTGACCAGCCTATGCAATGTAGTAAATCAAAATCCAAAATGCACCAGACATAGCAGCATAATTTATGTAGGAACAACTTAGAGAACAAAGAAGAGGGGGAAGGCGTTTCCAACTTGCTATTGCTGCTCTTCCCAAAATCCCCACCAAGGCCTTGTTTTAGAAAATAAAATAGGAAATGATTCATATCAGGAACTCCGTGTGCTAGTTTCCTCCTTATTCTTTTCTCCTTTATCATCTTTTCAGTCTCTGTTACTTCAATAGTGCTGCTGTGAATGCTAAAATTCTTCTAACTTGGAGAATAGATAACAGGCCTTACCTAAAAATAGTGTCTTCGTGATTGAATTCCCAACATTACACAGCAGAGCCAAGACTGCGGCAGAGCCCTGGCTGTTTCCTGTTTCAAAAATGAGCTCTGAGTTCTGATCCATTGGGTTCTGCTGGGAGCCTCACCCCCTCTTCCTCTGCCAGGTGCTGATCCCAAGAGTGAGTCCACGCCCTGAAAAGCCCAGCCCGCTGCCACAGCCTGGGACGCCACCTCCTTCCCTGCTTCCTTGAGTCATAAGGGTTTCAGTGAACTTCCAAAAACACGGTTCTAGGCAGCCCATGTCTCCCCTGCTCTAAACACAATGCACCCTCGGATTCACCTCCTCCATCCTTTGGCTAATTTCACGCATAACCTATTTAAAAATGAAATGAGCCTTGAATATTTTCTTTTTAAAAAACAGTTTTATTGATTTGGTTGCATCTCATTTTATGGTTTTGTGAAGCAAAAACTGGAATATCCACAGTGTGCTAATTACTGCACAATGGAGCAATTAGTTAATAAAATAACAATAATAAATACTAAAAATTTAAAATTACTGACGGACCATGTTAACATGTTATTATATCTCATTCATAAACATAACTTCCAAGGTAAAGGGGAGCACAGTGACATTCTATATGAACTGCAGTTTTTTGGGGGAAGGAATTTGGTGGCTCAAAAATGTGTATTTTTTAAATAAGCCTGCTTCCATTTTTTGATAAATTTATTTTTAAAGAATATTTACATCGATATCAACAGAGATGGATAAATGCAAATATAAAGAAAATGTAAATACTTGAACAAGTCCAGGGAGGAGACATAATGAAGTGCTGTCTCCAAGGAAGGCAAGACAAAGGGCAGGAAAGCACAGGGCCCAGGACCCAGAGGGGAGCAGGGTGCCCAGGTCTCTGCTTTGCTTTCTAGCTTGAGCTGCTTTGGTGTGGTGATGATACTCCTCTTTTTTTTTTTTTTTTTTTTTTTTTCCTTAATGGAGCTAAGTTGGGTGGAATAGGAGTGTGTCCATCATCAAACAGGAAAGTCACTATCCTAAGTGCAAGGGTGAGTTGTAGTTCTGAATGAGGAATGCCCATAACAATATTTATTTGGGATGTTTTGTTTTATAATTGTCATATATTTTACAGGCCTGAGTATCTTCTAATCTCCATGGCTTCGTACTGAGCAGAGCTCTATGTGTTAGGTAAAAATTCCAAATATATTAACCAAATGCAGTAAACGTGCATTCATTTTTTTTATTTATTTAATTATTTATTTTGTCTTTTTCGTTTTTACCAGTACCAGGGATCGAACTCACAACTGCCTGCTTGCAAGGCAGGCAACTATGCCACTGAGCTAAATCCCCAGCCCATGCATTCATTTCTTAAACAGAGGTATTCGATCTAAAGGTCAGCTTCAGAGTGTTCCCCTTTCCGGTGGGAACTCAACACTTATGTGGTCAAAACAGTTTTGACTGAAGCAGGGAGTTAATCAAAACCCTAAACTGGACCCCAGTGGGAAGATTATTTTCTTCAACCCAAGGCAGAAGGACAAGAGTCTTGGCTAAACATCTAAGATTTTTAAAGGTAATCTCAGAGAATGCCACCAACCAAGACAACAGCAACAAAAAACTCACAAGACAAAGCACAATCTTGTGATGCAAATGAATCCAAGATGTAGTGGGAGGGAATCTGGCCCAAAATAAATGAGGAGAAAGCAAGCTGCAGCATTAATATTATCTACAGTTTTCGTCTCCTTTTGGGCCTGAACTTGTGTTCCACATATTGGCTTAGAGTAGATGTGAGATAGACTTGTTTTTCTGTAGTTGTAATACACTGTACAGCTGTAAAAGGAGACTCAGACAGTGCTAGAGTTCAGAAACAAGGCTGCAGCTTCGTCCTCTACTCCCTGTACCATGGGCTAAGGTGCGCCCTTGTTACTGGGAGACACTTGGACCCCAGGATCCTTAGTAGATCTTTTGCTCTCAGGAATAACTGCAAGCTCCCTACAGCCTTCAGCTTCCTGAGAGTTTTGCCCTGCTTCTCTCACCTCCCATTCAAGACCCCCACCCCCCTGATCTTCCTATCCGCCTTCTACCTCTCTTCCCAGCAGGCCTTGCATTCATTGTGCCTCACCCAGAATCCTCTCTGCTGGGCCCTGTGGCTTCCAGCACCTGTGGGGTTTTTCCCACGCTCCTATCTGCTTTTGACCTATTTCTGTGCATCTAGCAAAGTCCTATTTGTACTGTTAAAGTTTGCTCTAATTTTTCTTGCCTCTTGTATACTTTTCGGTTCTCAGAAAGGCTCTTTCCTCTGAGTACTCAAATATTTATTGTTGATGATACATCTCATTGCTAAAATTGTATTCCAGGTATTACCTACGTCTCTGTGTTTTCCTGATTGTAAGGAGCTCTTTGAGGTACAGGGCAAGGACATGGGAGCCCAGAACTTTGCACCCACAGGTCCTGGCTGAGTCTGCAGAAATAGATGCCTCTCTTTTATATTTTATAAAATCAAACCTCCTTGGGATTTCATGTTACTTTTGAAATAAATAAAAAGAAAACTGATAGAATATTCTAAAGAGTCACAACAATTTTTTATGGTGGATTTAATTTTGGGGAGAAAAAAAATCAGGAGGGCAAGGACAGAATTGGGAAGGCCACACCCAGAAAAGATAAACAGGCAGCAAGAGTCCTGCATGATACATAACAGAAGGGGGACACTGCAGCTTGCGAGATACAGGAGTCAGCCCCTGGGGCCAAAGGTGCCACATTGCCAAGATCCACCAACTGCAGATCGAAAATACTAAAGCTACTGCATCTGAGAAGCAGCTGGACAGAATGCTTTATTGTCATGATGCCCTAAGCCATGGAGCAGAAAGACTAATCAGGTAACATCTGTGGTGTTGTAGGCATTACAAGTAACCTAGAGAGGATTTAAAGTATGCAAGCGGATGTGGTGGCTTAGATTCAAACACCTCTCCATTTCACACAATGACATCTGTGGGTTTTGGTACCCACAAGACCCTAGACCAGTGCTCTGCAGATCCTGGCAAACAACTGCACCTTTGATGCATAGACATATGATAATGTGAAGATGCAGATTTATTCTTGTTTCTGTGAATTCTAGTCACATAATCACGCTTTGAGATAAATTGGTGGAGTCCAAAGATTCACAAAGCAATTGATATTTAAATATATATACACAGGTATACAGGCATGGAACTAATTATGTATTAAAAGTAATATAATAGGTATTTGGTATGCATAGGGAGTTAATTAGGTAACAAATTGAAGTTTGTTTTATGCAAATGAATATGCATTAATGTAAAACATCTACCTCACTTGCTTCAGTGTGTACTGGAATTGCAGGTTTAAATGTAATTCATCAATGGTAATGCTTGAGACAGAGCCATTAAGCTGAGCTATTGAATCCTGTTTTCCATAAGAATGTTGCCCTGTCTCCTGTGTCACTGAAAGGGAGAAGGATGTTTCCCCTGTAGCTCATAGGGTTAAATTTCTTTCATTAATGACTGTGGTTTCTTGTTTGTCTGTTTCTTTAGGTTTATAAGGATTTGGGAAAGGAAAGAAAATGGGACAGTTTCCAGTGGAAGGAGTCCTGTCACAATTGTTTGGACTGTCACTCTCTTCCTGACTACAATTATGTAAGAGAATCCCTGTAGCCTCAGGTGTGGGGACAGTTACAAAGGCTGTGTGTCAGGCTCCAGCAGATGATGTAAACTTTCTGGGCCACAGTTTGCTTGTTTATCTGTAAAACAGGGTCCATAATAGCCCCAATGTTGCTATGAGGATGAAGAGAGTTCCGGCCGGTCACATATTCTGGACCTCACCAGAAACGTGGTGATTCCCAGTGTTTCCTCTTCTAGGATGACTGAGCTGATAGAGCCAATGGTCACAGGCTACCCTGCCAAAACGGAGGGGATTACGAGGGCTTTTTAAGCACATGTGAATTTAGACATCAACTTACAGTCACTTCCTGTGGCTTTTTCTAGCCCATAATAATCCAAAGATGGAAGCTGCTAAAGCATCAAAAGTTAATGGCAAGGGAGATTTTAGTGCCAGAATGTAAGAGGAGCTTGCAGTGAATCCAAACCAAGACCAGAGCAAGACCTACTTTGTCTTTAGTCCGTAACACAGAGCCCACACCTCTGAGACTGCACAAGGCATCGTTGGTGAAATGTTAGCAACAGTCTAGCCGGCGGCTCTTCTCTCCGGTGGGCGGGACACCTTCACACCACATTCTAATGTTTTCCTCATCTTTATAAAACTACTTGGTATAGCCCATCTCAATAACCTATGAAAAAGATAGGTGAACGGGTATCAAACCATATTCCCAGAGAGCTGTCACCTTCATAAGTAAAATAGGTGGCAGAGACTACGAGGTTGTATTTTCTTTGAGCTGTGTTGCACCCATGTAAGGAAGTAATCAGCAGTTTACCCCTCAATCCAGGAAAGCTGAGCTCCTTAGCTACAGCGGAGATCCTGGGGCTGTGTGGGAACCTGTATTTGGGGCTTACATCTACTCAATTCCCCTTTACCAACTGAGTGCAGCTGTAAACACCAGGGCAGCTCACCTCAAACTCATTGTATGAGGGCTGGAATGCAAGACACACACATACACACACGCACTTGGGGGGAAAGTTGAGTGGGTAATTATAAAGCAAACTCCATCTGAGGCCACATGCACCTTCCCAGGTAGAGGGCCTGAGGGCTGAGAAACTCTGCGCACATTATTTGGTGTACCCCAAAAAAGGCAAAAGTAGTGTTTACTCATTCATTTTCCCTGACATAAAACTGGGCACTCACATGTGCAAGACTGTGTCAGAACGAAGTCCTGCAGAGAAAGAGTGGACAAGAACTAGGGCTTGAGACAGCAATATTGAGACCTTGGAGAGTGTCCTAGCAGAATCCTGGGAATCCTTACCAATGTGTGGGTGTGCCCAGGGCCACACAAAGAACGAGGCCACACAAGACATAATAAACACACAGGGGGACCTGAGGACAGGGCCTCTCAGAGCACCGCCACCTCCTAGGGACAGAGGTCACAGTCACCACCAGTGATTGAAAGTTGAATCTGAAGTCATGGATCACCAAGCGGATCCCGCAAAACTCCCTCTTAGGAAACGCTTTTCTATGGAGGCTGAACAATCCTACTGTTCTGTAAAATAGTGTCAATTAAAACAAAGTTAAATTCAAAAATAAAAATGAAAGAGAGAGCCAGTCAGCCAAGTTTCTCCCTTGCTGACGTGGCACTTGGGTGAGGTGGATGGGAAGGAAGGTGCTTAGAAAAGCAGAGGTGTGTCTGTCATTTTTCCTCCTGGCTACACCCACCGCCAGGTTCTCCAGGTCTTGGGCATCCGCAGGTCCCCAGGACACGTGATCCTTCTCCACATGTCTCCTTCCTGCTGTCACAGCTGCCTTCCTCCCCTTCTGCCCATGGCGCAGGCTCCCAGGAGCGGGTAAATCAGGGTGCTCCAGAGCCTTCACAGCCACGCCTCTGCTCAGTACAGCCTGTTCTTTCATTTGACTTCTATTTTTGTTAGCTTACTTTTCAATTTAGACCCAGAAAAATACACACTACAATTGTGCACACAGTGGAAGTCTATAAAAAAGAGCATTGCTCCATGGCGTTAACCGCGTATTTGACCAAAACTAAACCTATTAATGGAGAGATGAATTTAGCAACTTTCCCTGTGGTTTTGCAAAAGGAATTTTATTGGTATGGAGGCATGTTCTGCTTAAACATGAAAATACATAACTCGTTGACATTATTTATTTCACCAACAATGAAGTACTTTTAAATTACAAATTGAAAATAACTGTCAAATTTACCCATCACATATTCTATTAGAATATCTCAAGACTGAGTATTTGAATTACTGATATGTATATGGCATTTACATGGTAGAAAAATTTCCAAATCAACTTTGCAGATATTTTAGAACAACAGAAAATTTTGATTATGTATGAATCTCTATTTTTGTATGATAAACACTTACTTTTGGTCTGTGCCCTTTATTTAGCCTCTGATTACTTATTTATATTTACATTTTGTATATTATATATTTATCTTTTCTTTATTATTTATTTAATTTCATTATATTTTACAGAGTATTTTTTTTTTTTTGCCTGATACAGAGAAAATTAAGGGTCAAGACTTTAGGAATATCATTATATGCCTATTAGATTTTAGCAGGCTTTGCTCTTTTCTTTTCTTTTTCCTTGTTTGCCTCCCTGGTTTTCTCCCAGGGCTGTGGAACCCTGTGCCTGGCCCTCCACTCACTGGGAAGAAACCCCCTGGTGAGACCCTTTTGTGTGAAATGCAGTCCAGCACCACCCTGCTCTGTGGACTGCATGAGGCAGAAAAGAAGCCCCTCAGAGGGGAGAGGAGCCCTCACAGGACTGTGGATTTAGGTCACCATCCTCCCCCCTAACTCAGCTGCCACCAGGGTTTAATAGTCAGTAATTCCTCGTGGCGAGCCAGCTCCTCACCTCTAACTGAACAAGCCCCGCTCAGGATGGGCAGCCAGCTTTCTTGTCATGACGAGGATGCCCATTAACACACTCAGGTCCTGGGTGGGCTTACACTTCGAAAATTTGAATAAATTATGCTTCCTTTTCTTTGGTTCTCAGACACGACATGCAGAAATGGGGGAAGAGCATGGAAGCAAGTCTGCTCCTGAGTTTTGCATAAAATTTTATGAAAATGATTAATTTAATTACAAACAACTGTTCTTAATATATTACAAAACGGAAAACCTAAATCCAACACGAAATTGAATGTAAGTCTACAAAGCCAGGGAGGGAAACTAGGCTGCCTGCTTTCTAACCTGAGACTCCCTGTGCGATCCCTGCCCTTCCAGCTGGTCCCGGAGGCAAGCTCTTCGGAGTACTGTGAGCCATTTCTTCTGCTGTTTCCCTCCATATTTGTGAGTAAAACTCTTACCCTGCTGTTCATTTCCAGTCTTAGCATGTTTATTGTCTTCCAATATGGAAGCTCAGCTTCACCTCTTCTTTTATACACATAAATCACACACACACACACACACACACACACACACACACACACACACACACAACTCATTCCCTCCGTTCTCACCTACATATTGTTATTTTTATTATTGTTAAATCAGTAGTGAAAATATTAGAAGTGAACATTTTTCACAGTTGAGCCACCTAATGCATCCTAATTTCATTGCCTTTTAGACATTTTGCATTGGAACCAAAAACTTCATTAAGTTTTCCTTTGCCCACCCATGTTATCTTACACAGCGAGCACACTGAACTGCACTGGTTCAGTGGAAGCCAGAAGTGGGCCGGGGTCTTTCCCAGAGCCACAGTCCTGTGACAGCAGCCTCCCCCGGCCTGATCCTCCCCCTGAGATCTCCTGTGGTCCCCTCCACCCCTGGCGCCCAGCATCTCTCACTGGAGTGCATCCTCTTCTTCCTAGCTTGGACCTGCAGGCACTGGGCGGGAGGGTTAGGGGGACTTTCCACACAGGCATATTTCATTTCTCCTGAGTTTTCTTGTGTCAGTTCTTCAACGCTCCCTCCTACTCTCTATTCTACAGCTCTGCTGATATCTAGATTTTTTTTTTTTTACTCTAACATTGGAATAATATAGAAACAACTAACTTAGTATTTAAAGAGAAACCCAAATGCCAGCTCCTTTTGTGTTTGGCCACCATTTTTCTTGCTTGCGCGTGTGGTGCTGGGAAAGATAACATGCTCTAAAACCTGCCTCATAGCACAGAGACGGCTGCATGTCAGCACTGTGGATTACAGTGTGTGGCAACCGAAGCTGTTGCTGGTCTGACTTTATGTTTCATGTGGAACGCATTTTAAAATTAAAAAAAAGAGTTGTTAGCATAAAACAATTTCAGAAATTCAGAGAAACGTTTTTGATGTATTTGAAAATCAAACTCCATTGTGCGTGAGGGTCCAGTGTGGTGATCTCCGGTGAGACATATCTGGTTTCTTTTCCTTTTACAGTAATTCTACTGTAGTGGTGGTTTTGAAAAGAATTTGATAGCCTTGGTGAGTTGCCTCAGGGGTTGGGAAATATTATCAAGCCTGATATGAATTATAAGGTCCACTGTCTTTATGACATTATCCCTTACCAGGCAGCTAAAGTTCTTATTTCAGTGCTGGAATAGTGCTACAGTCCTATTGCCCCTGTGCTTGCCAGGGTGCAGCCACCTGCACAATTGAATAGAGTAAATGTGTTTGAAAGTCTCTGATAAAATTTAAACCAAAATTCTGTTCCCTAGGAAAATAAGGATCAGGGTAAACATAATATATCAGTCATACTTTGAAAACTCTAGTAACTTAGGTGATTAACTTCAAAAGAACACTGAAATAAAACTCTGCAATTATGATTCAAGATCTGTGAACCCACTTAGCAAGTCTGATTTCAAGGCCTGTGACTTTGCCAGAAATAAGCTACCTAACATGAAAAGGGGCTTTTCAAAAGAGGAATATTAGTGTGCCACCATGGGTCCTGGAGCTAGACCACGTCATTTTCCAGGATTAGTTGCTCTCCGAAGTTGGTATTTCTTCAGTTCACAGTGGTACCAAACTCAGCAGCTTATAGGTTTTATCTTCTTACTTCCCTACCTATAAATCAGGATCCAGATGAAGAGAGAGCATAGTCAATTGGTGAAGAGAGACTGGTTTAACAAGAGGACTATATACAAAATTGGAACAAGCAGTTAGAAATTAAATACAGGGAATTTGTATGCAGGAATATTAACAGATTGAGACCATGGCCATGGCTCAGTCCAAAGAAAAAGGCAGAAGGAAAATTATCAGACAGTGAGACCTGGGGAGAGGGAAGGAGGGAGAGAAGGAAGGGAAAGAAGTGTTGTTCACCCTGGCTCCTTTCAGCTGTTCAGGATGCTCTTCCACTCTCAGTTTAAAAGCAAAATGGCAAGAGCTTTCTAAGTATCATCTGTCCCTTATAATAGGGGCCAGCTTCTAAACATAAGAGCCATTGGACCAGTCCAACTTCTGTTTTAATAAAAATTTGTATAAGATATTTTGCCTTGAAAGAAATAATTGCAGATGTGGACAGCTATTTGAAATCTGATGTTCAGAAAACAAAATACCATCCACATCCATGTTTTCTTTTTAAATTTTATTTACTATGAAGGGACTCAGCATAACAGAAGAATTTACAGTGAGGTAGGAAAGGAACCCAGCTAAAGAGCGCGAGCCATGTCTTGTGATTTAGGAAGACAGCTTTCAAAAAGTTTTAGAAACAAAGACAGTGTTAAATCTCCAGTTGTGATATGTGTCAAAACATTGTGAGGTCTTCCAGGGTGAAATGTTGACTGTCCAGCTGAAAAGATCTGCGTTTGTTAGACAGTAACTGGCAGGGGAAGGCATTGGCTCAAGAGCAGCAGTGAAGATGGCCAAGAGAAAGACATAACCGCGACAGATAACAGCAGAAATCATTTGCAGTCTTACAGCACAGTGGACCGCCAGGATTGGGAAACCAGGATTGAGGACTGCGGCCTCCCGCTAAACGCATCTGAATGTGTTGTTCTACTTCATTTCAGTAGGCAGCATAGAGACTCAGTCAGAGCAACACAGTTTGCAGGGAGAAGGGGTCTCTCCCAAGGACCTCAGAACCTTGGGCACAGTGAATTGGGGGCAATGCTTCCTTCCAGATGAATGCATTTTCCTGGGCCCAAGTGGGACTTCTGAAAAGTTACAGAAAACAAATGAAGATAAAAATCTTGGAAAGAAATTATACTCAGTTCTCTAATTTTATAAGAATTCTACTATTGAATCCAATACTGAAAGACTGACTTGATCTCAATTTTTTGACTATGAGTAATTTTGCTGCAGCCTGCATCGGCTCATTTCCTATCATGCATATATCTTGGGTATTGAAGTAAGCATGGAGTTTGTGGCTCCGGCAGAATACTTATATTTCACTGTGGAATGGAAACTAATTTTCCATCTAAGGCACCTACCAACAGTGCCGAAGTAGCCCCCCACAATTTCTAGCACTGGTCCTCAGCTTTGCCCCCTCTCATTGGGGCCATTCTGAGGTGCAGGAGTGGTAACCCAGGGCACTGCTGATTTTGGCATGAGCTCTCCACTTCTTAATGAAATTCAGGGTCTCTGTAGGTTCCCCAGTTCCTCCGCGTCCTCTGGTCAGCCATTTGCACTTGTCTGATAGTTTCTCTGGAGTATTAGAAGGTGATGACTGACTCGTACCTATACAAGTCCAAGTATTTTGCTCACAGTGTATTTTACTTTTTCATTCTTCAGTGTTAACAAGAAAATTTCAGGGTTTATATATATATATATATATATATATATATATATATATATATTGTCTTTTTCATTTTTATCGGTACCGGGAATCAAACTCACGACCGCCTGCTTGCAAGGCAGGTGCTTATGCCGCTGAGCTAAATCCCCAGCCCCGAAAATTTCAGTTTTAATAGGTTACAGTTTATCCATCCTGTGTGTGTGTGACTAGCCTTGTAGAGGACCTATTAACACCACTTTCCCTACTGCCAAATTGTAAAAATGTGAATGTATGTTTCTAAAATCTCATTGCCTTTCAGTTAATTTGTTTATATTTTATTTTAAAAAACAATGAAAGATTGTTTTTTCTGTAAATATCTAATTAAAACTGTATCTTTTACTAAAAAAGATATTTTCACTCTGCAACTTCCTATGTCCTGTTCTACATCTAATTCTAGATCTTATACCTCTTAAATTTTCTATTTTCACATTTATGCCATCTTAAATATTTAGTGGTATTTCATGAGCCTTATCATTCAGTATGAAAAGAAAAATGTGTAAGGATAAAACCTATAGGAATTACATAAGTGTATCAGATAATGTATAAAAGTAGTATTCTTCAACATTTCATGGTATTTGTATTGTAGACTTCTAAAAAATTCATTTCAATTTCTCATTCTAAATATATATCCATTTCTCTGCATAATAATTTTTTAACTTGTTTGTCCAACTAAAGTTTACTTGACTCTAAAGTTTTATTAGGTTCATTACTGAAGTTGAGTAATAATTATCTCTCTCAGAATTTTGAAAGCAGTGTCTTTCCCTAAAACACCTTTTATTTGAATGTCTCAGAAGCAAACCCATCCAAACCCTGTCCCCTCTGTGCAGGGTTTTGTCTAGTTCATTATTGGGATAACGAGTAATTCTTCCGGGTCCGGAAAGCCTCACCACATTGTTCACTGGGTTGCTTCCTTCTTTCACTTTTGGTGTTTTGCTCAGTAAATTGATAGGAGACATCTCGGATTACTACGTTTTTTTTTGTTTGTTTGTTTTTTTTTTTTTTTTTTTTTTTTTTTTTTTTTTTTTTTTGGTCATGCTTATTGAATACACTTCCCAATTTTGATCATGTTATCTTTCCAAACCTAGAGATTTACTAGTGGTTTCCAAAACCACTGGCTTCGATTTTAACATCGTGTATTAATCAACTTTGTTATGTCTATTTTTTCTTTTAGCATATGTCAATATCATATGTATTACATTTGCTAATGTATATATACAGGTTTTTAATGTGTGTGCTCACGTGTGTGCATGTGTGTGCATGCACATTTGTGTGTTCATGTGTGTGCATGCACATATGCACATGTATGCATGTGTGTGTTCACATGTGTGTGCTACTGTATGTGTGCACATGTGTGTGCATGCTTGTAGAGCATTAACACCACTTTCCTTACTGCCAAATTGTAAAAATGTGAATATATTTACACTTGCCAGCAGCCCAGGGATTTGCATTGTATGAATCAGTGTTTCTTGACCCTGGCAGCTAACTTTGGATGGGTCCACGGCACCCTGGTGGGACCCAACCTGTCCACCTGAGATGTGGTATCCGCTTTGCTGGTGCCTGCACAGGAGAGGTCAGAAGCACAGCTGTGTCCTCAGCCAGAGCTGAGCAGGATCAATGCACACAAGCTTCCTTCCTCCAGGAGCCTGGCACTCCTGAGAGCTGGATACTAAGGGAGAGACATTCTTGATGTCTCTGAACTTATACTGTGTGGCTGGTGCTCCCAGGTCCTAACCGTGGCTATGGGATCTGGACTCTGTCTCCTGCTCCCTGACTGCTGATTCGCACTGGGAACGAAGTATGGGGCACTGTGTAGAGGCCTTGCTGCAAGCAGAGTTCCCTGGAGCAAAAGCATCTGGCTCGGGACTTGGCAGGGCGCGTCCTCCTGGGTAAGGGTCCAGATCACCATCGCTCTGCTCTGGCTCTTAGACCTCACCCTTGAGCCCTCTGGCCAGGCTGCTCATCCGATTCCTCCCAGGCAAAGTCAGCCTGAGCAAGCAGGACCCTGGACCTGGCTGGGATGAGCACTGCGTGGTGCAGTGGGCTCTAGGCGGGCCTGGGCAGGGATGCAGGAGGGGACCCTAGGGTCCCCCCTCTGGGTGTACATCTAGGTTTGCAAGGACCTGGCTCCTCTCGCGTTTCCTTCTCCTTCTGATTCTCCATGGTTAGGATTTTGAGGACTGCCTGGTTGGCACTGGCAGGCTCACTGCCTGTTTCCCTACATGCTGTGGTCACTCAGGGTTCCTGTTCTCCCCTCGGCCTGCACAACCCACAAAGTCAGAAGGTCGCCTGTGACTGGGTTCTGGAGTCCAAAGAGTGCGACGCCTGCGGCACTGCTGACTCCAGGCCGGGGCTGGGCCTGATGTGCTGCCAGGCCTTGCTGTCCTTGCCTGGTTCTCAGGCAGGGCAGCGCCTGACCTTGGAGGGCGACCTGACCCAGCAGCGCTCCCCACGCAGGACCTCAGCTTCGTAGCCTTGCGGCTCCAGGCATACTGGCCTGGCCACTCTGGCCTTGGAAAAGCCCCTGTGGCTCAGGCAACTGGCAGTTTCGGAGCTTGTCCAAAAGCATAGCTGCTGCCTCCCCAGTCTCATTATTTCCAAAATCAACAAGGGAAACAACATTCTCCCTCCATAATTCACCTTCTGTGTGCATCGGGGTTGGTGTTCTGCCCCTCCAAAAGGCTTCAGACTGACAAGTCTCAGCTCAGCGCTGCTCTCCTCGGTGCACATTTTAGGATTGGGGTTATTTGCATGTGATTTACATAAATCTGCATAATTGCATTCCTTTGAGGGGCAAATGGTTTTCTGTAATCAGGAAGCAGCTCTCATGATCTCTCTTGTTAGTGGTGCCATGTAAACTTGTAAAATCACATTTTATAAGAAAAACTCATTATTTTGGTAATTTTAAGCAATGATCTAAAAATGAAAGCCTTCAGTGGGGTCGAGGATGTTTCGGTGGCACTGCACAGGGTGCTGCTTGGAGGAATCTGCTCTTCATCTGCGAGGGAGGGAGGGAGAGAGGGTCCGGGTCCTAGCCTGTGCAAATGTGAACTACTGGGGGACCTCGGACAGCGACTTGGAGCCCAGAGCTCAACCACCCTGCACTTTCCTCGCAAGAAGAAGACCAGGTGCCCAGGTCCCTGCTGTGGTGTGGTCATCGCACCAGGAGTGAGTCTCCAAAGAGGCCCTGGTGCCCTCCTGTGTGGCCAGCACCCATGTTGACCCAGGGGACCAGAATGGCCTCCTCTGCCTGAGGCGAGGCCCTGGGATGCGGCAGCCCCACCTCCGATGGAGTGGGCACCTGCAGGGGGCCTTGGAGGAAGTCTTAGCTCCCAGTAAGGGAAAGCAGGAAAATCTGCCTTTTGATTTTAGTGAAAATGTTTATTATTTCAGAAGAGATGTAAATTGGAAAACACGGAAATAGTTTTGAACTCCTTATTTTCCCTTTAGCTTAATTCAGGGGAACTTTACTCTTTTCACTTTAAACACAACCACCGCACTTTCATTTTGAATACAATTGTGCCCACATTTTAAATTCTTAGGATGATTATTGGCAGTATCACAGAAATTATAAGAACATTTTGGTAACAGTTATCTAATTGGTGAATTAGTGGAAATGAAGACAAGAACATAAATCTTTTGGAATAAAGATGAAGCCATGAAGAAAATGTGATTTATGAATGTTTTTGCTTGTGTTAATACCCACTTAATCACCGTCAGTTCTCTGTAAGAAGCAGGCAAACGTAGTAGTCTGGTCATCTTCCTAGATTTTGTCCATTGTCAGTCTTGAAACTTATAGCTCAGTGGATATTATTTCATTTTGTCACTAAGAATGTCTTTCTGCTGATCAAAATTATAGGACATGTTTTACTTATCTGTCTATTAGCTTGGTTTGCATGAGTCCCAGCCAGTGCCAGTGTGCCTCTTGGTCTCCTCTGATGTGGAATGTGGTCCAAAAGCTGTGAATGGGACGGCTTAAGTAAAACAGAAATCAGCCAAGCTCATTGCAGGTGTGTGCCTGCAATCCCGGCTCCTCGGGAGGCAGAGGCAGGCAAGCCTCAACCCAGGGCTCAAATGCCTTTCTGATAACTTAGACCACGTCTTAATAACAACAAAACAAAATGAACAAAAGCAGAGGTGCGTTTGTTGTGATCTGCAGGAAGGAGTGCAGAGAATAGGCGGCTGACCCCTCATTCTGTCCTTGCATGAGGAAATGGGGAGACCCTTGGGGTGCCTTCAAGAAGGGAGTTAATGTCATCCCATTCCTGTGGATGTCTCCTTGAGAATCTAATAGTCATCCCCAAGTTTCCCCTCTTGTGCCATCGGCTGGGCTCCCGTGTTGGGGTCTCAGCACAGGAAGTTCAGGGAGGGTCACAAAGGCCCAGCACACCGTGGTCTTCGTTCTTGCTGCTGCTCAGCCCAGGCGCAATCCAAAGTGCAGGGCTGCTGGCCTGGGCCGCCTGCTCTGGTCTCTGACCACTCTGCCCCTTCTGAACTCAACCCACAAGCATGCCTTACCCTGGCTCCACAGAGCACGCTTTCCTTGGCAGTTGTTGGAGGCCTCATTCTTTCTTCTAGGAAGGCTTTTGTCTTTCGCGATGATGGATGGCCCTGAAGACTCTCTAATTCTTATTTCTACTGCTTGTGATTGTTCACATCATTCAGTTTCTTTCCAATTGTAGTCAGAGGTTGCGAGGAGAACAATTACAATCAGGACACAGGACTTATACTATTATTTTATGATGGTCACCCATAATTAAGCAGAAGAAAATGCAGGAAACTTATCCACAATGCTAAAGATCTGGAATACTCAGCCAGGGCCTGGATCCCACAGCAGTGTCCTGTGTGAGTTCAGATGAAGATCTAGAGTCCATGACAATGCCTCCCATGAGTCCAACTGGAGGTCTAGAGCCCACAAGAAGGACTCATGCCAGTCTGTTTTATGGATCCATGCTGGGAAGGTCCAAAGGTCAGTGGTGGAAGCTAGAAAGTCTATGCCAGCAGGGTGAAGGAGCTGTGCTGGTAGGTTGAAGGGGCTACACGGGAGCCAAGTAGTCATACTCAAAATAAGGATCAGGGCTATCCTGAAAAGTACCACAGCCGTCCTCAGTGACACAGAATTCATGAGCTCTTCCGAGGATAACAGTCAAGTATGCGCCAGAAAGCCATTGTGACAAGCTTCTCCTGGAGATTAAACAGCACACACCTTCCTCTACAGAGCCAGGAAATGATGCTCAATGTAAGGACCAGAGCTCCCTCAAAGTGAACCCCAGCCACTCTCACCAACAAGCACCCAAGCTCCTCTGATAATAATGGCAGAGTTCACATCGGGGAAGCCACCATGAGGAGCTCCTCCAGGAGAACCAATAGCTCGAAACCACAGCACTTATGAGAACCCACAATGACCAGCTCTCCTTCTCCACATCTCTATTTATGCTGGCAACTTTCCTCAGGTGGAACATCTGCACTAAGCACCATGTTGATTTAATTTAGCTGGCAATAAGTTGCCCACCAGCTTGGACACTGACCCTCTCTACTGCACTGCCTGGAACTCCCTGCACCCAATAGCTGCAAGGTACTGAGCAGTGCTCAGCACCCATCTGGGCTCCTGGGGTGGACACTCCCACAGCCTGGTGGATGTCCTTCTTTTCCTTGGACAGTGGCTAACTTCCTGGATTCAGCTATTGCCTGGAAACCTGACGTGGTCTACGCATTATTATTTTATTCAAAGCCCCACCAATATGGGATCAGATCCGGTTTGTTTAAATATCAACTCAATCATTTTGGGTGCTACAAGAAATAGACCATGCAAAAGTTAAACTCACCAAGAGCGGGGCCCATTTCAGTGGGTGCCTCAGTCCATCCTCCCTTTCCCAGTACAGTGCATCCTGGTCTTCTGCTTCCCAGGACTACACCTGAAAGCTGTCTCTACTTTTCATTTGAATTTCACAGCTGTCATCATCAGCAGAGGGTCTCCTCAGCCCAGCTTGGAGAGTTTTCTGGAAATTCTCTTTTCCATATTCACTGTTCTCCTCCAGTCTAGGACCCTCTGCAGGCCCTCGCAAGAGGCTGCCAGGTGCCCCTCACACTGTCCTGCCTGGCTTCTCCCTGGAGCTCTCCTGATGCACACAGATCAACAGCAGAGCTGGCAAGGAGTGTGCAAGATGATAAATGTGACAGAGAAGGAAAACATACATTTTTAGCAAAAAATCAGTCCAATTAGTGAAGGTGATGTATCACGTTCTGTATTTTTATTTGCTGAATCTGCCAAATTTAAATGAATGCTGTATCTTTACCTATACTGTTGTGTCATGATGATTTTAAAAGATAACAAAAAAGTGGGGAAATGTTATGAAAGAATAGTTATGAGCCCCGTTCTTTCCAATTCAGAGAGATTATTTATTAAGCAAGTTAATCAGCATTCCTACAACTAGATAAGAAATTATAATTACACAAAGATCTATTGCCAGAAAGAAATGGGGAATTGTTTGCTAGAATGTATTTATGTGGAGATTCATTTCCTTAGTTCCCTTGTTAAGCAGATAACAGCTTGAGTTTATACTTATAACTGATTCTAAACCAGTATGTTAGGAAATGTAACACTTAATGTTTCAGTATTTTCATTTCATGATAGATGGAGAAATATGCTGACACTCTTTAAGCCAGGAGGCAATTTTTCATTGAGGTCAGACTTCGAAATCTGTTAGAAGTGGTTGTCAGGGTTTAAAAAGGTGTTCTCTGGTTTGATTCCGCTGGTGACCTGATTTTAATGATCCCTCTCCACTCTTCCACTGGGGCTTATCTTCGCTCTAAGTCTGGTTACTGGAACTGAGACCATGAGGCATAGGTACCGAGTGAGACTGGAAAGGAAACATGTTTTCTTTTTCCGCCCAGTTATATATGTGGAAAAGTTCTGGGGTGGAGAACATGGAAGGCAACAAGAAAGGAGAAAATTCAGCACAGATCTTGCTGGATGCAACTCACACATGTGACAGTGTATTTTAACCGTTATCTCTAAAACAGTAGTTTGCTATAGCAATTTAGAATCATTCATGTTTAAGTGCTATTAGCCACAAAAGTTCTGACTTTGTTCTTGACAAAATAATTGAGCATTTTTCCTAAAATCATTAGTGTTGAAAAAGCTATTATGAAATTTAAGAACTGAGAATAGAAATAATTTACATGCATTCTCTTTCCCTCATTAATAACACAGACAAGTTCTGCAAAGTTGCTTAGGAGAAAGAAAAGTGCTTATGAAACTTTCTAAAAAGAGCTCAATAAAAATCCTGAAGAAATTAAAACTTTTCTAGCATTTGATCTTAGAATCCCATTCAGTAAGTCTTTCCCATCTTTGTTCCTGAACCTTATTCTCCTCTCATAAGACTGGGAGAGCTTTGCAAAGATAAAAAATGTTTCCATTGAGATTGAAAATCAATATCAATGCATAACTTTTTCCTTGGCCTTATTAGTAGGAGTAATGGTCCTCAGAGACAATGCCTAGGTGTGTGAGCAGGTAATTCCAGTTGCGGGGCACTGAGGTTTGTATTCTGAGTGACTTCCTATGGTGCACATGGTACAGGTGTGGTCCCCACCAGAAAGAGGCAGAACCTTCTAGAGAAGAGGCCAGGTAGGAGGGAGTCAGGTCTGCATCATGGCCTCAAGGGCACACTGGGACCCAGAGGACAGGAATGTGTCTCTTTCCTTTCCAGATCCATGCACCCTACCATCGCACACTGACTGGGCCATCATAGACATAAAGTAATGGTGCTAAGTACCCATGAACTGACACCTCTGAAGCCATAAACCTAAATGAATGTTTCTTAATTTATCTTAGTTTAAGCCTTTAACTTAACTTACCTCAAATGTTCTGTCATAGTAATGGAAAGCTATCACATATCTCCAGGAAACTCTTACAGGATACATTAGTTTTATAGGGCAATATTCATCAGAGAAGAACAGTTTTAAGCACAACGCTGACATACATTTCCCGAAAGCTAATTTGCAAAGTTTGAAAGAAGAGATAATTACGTTTGTTGGAAAGCTGGTCAAAAAGCTGACATATTTCGAATACGTCACACAGTCTGAGAAGGATTAAAACGTGAAGAATATTCATTCAGGAAGGCCGTGGGTGATTCAGAAAGCCAGGAAAATCCATGGTGAGAACAGAGGAAAGACATCAAATGCAACATTTTTATCTGCTTCACAAAGGCAGAGATTAACAGGCATCAGGGGATGGGAAACGAGAGACTGGCTTGGGGTTCTCAATGATCTACCTTTCACTGGACTACACAGTTCATACCAAAAGCAAGTCTACCATCTGACAGCTTGGGTTACATCGTCAGAGGAGGAAAATGGATTTGTATCTCCACACCAAGTAATGAGTTTTTTGTTGCAGTGATTGTTCAGGTGAGATAATAAGTTGATACCTCTCAATGGTGTTAGTTTAGGAGTATTCTTGAATAATGAGACTTCAGCTAAATAACTCCAAATGTTTTCCTGCCTTTGGACATTTACAACTTAGATGTAAGCAGGCTTATTTTATTATTTGAAGAAAACAGCACAAAATTAAGTGCAGGCTACTAAGTCTTGCTTTTTAGACTGTTCAAAAGATGAATTTTGTCAATAATTCTTTTTTTTTTAAGAACCTTGACAGCAAGCCAATCTGTTTTGCTTGTTTTAAATTTTAATTTTTAAACACTGGCATGGCTGTATTATTGCTAATCCATAAATCATTTAACATACTACAGTGTGGCTTATTCTGACAAGTTTATGGATTAGATGGTAACATTATTATTCTCTTGTGAATGAGGAACTGAGTCCTGTGAGCCATGGCACATCAGAAACAATGAGAATCCACAAGTTGGGTCCACACTTGGCTTTCAGATCTGACGTCTTAGGCAGACCCACAGTGTCCCCGAGCAGAGGTATCTTGAGTGATTTCTTCTGTTCTGCTCTTTCCCATCTGAAAGGACACTGTTGTTTCCTGAGAGGGAATTTTCCTTCTTCCTGTTTGTCATCTCGGAAGACACAGCCTCTGGACTGCAACATAGCCTAACTACAGCTGTGGCTGTTTATTCCTGGAGAGCTGGACGAAGAACTGGACCTGGGCCTCTAGCTGAGCCCACAAGACTCAGTCCCTAAAACTGTATTAGTATTGGTATTAGTATTAGTATTACTATTACTAGTAGTAGTAGTACTATTAGTATTAGTAGCTAAAAGCTAGAAGTTGCTTCTCTGCGATACCTTAACTTTGGCAGGGCATTCCCAGGCTGCCAGAGGACACTTTCCCCCTGATTTCTGATGAGAGCTTTCTGCAGAAGAGCAGCGGAGGTAGCACATGTGAGGTAGATATGGAGGGAAGTCTGTGAAGGGAATGTGGAAGGTCCCAAGGGTGTTCCTTTGAATCTGTTGGTTCTACCAAGATTTTTATCACAGGTGCAACAAGTATGTTAATGGAATTGCAAGATTAGGGTTATTCACAAGAAATCAGCTTAAGATGACAAAGTATTTTGTAGCAGAACATGGGCAACGTCGTCTCTGGTCAATCTTAGTTTTTCAGTAGTACATGTTGGTGGGAACTTAAAATGTCAAAGTTGACACAAACAGGTACAAAAGACAGTGTCCTTGGCTACTGGAGTCTCAAATTTGCATTATAATATGGGATTAATGATGCCATTTGGAAAACCAGGTTGCAAAATGTGTTTGTAAAACATCAGTGTGGTGTGGTTTTCAATATGTAGACATAACAAATAAGATCTACTATTATAAAACATATCCCTAAATGCCTTACAAGAGTAATGGTCCTGTATGTGAAACTGAGGTTCACAGAACTGTCAACAAAACACTCTCTAATTAAATGAATTATGTAATTTTAGGCTATTTGACACACAAAAAATAAAACCACCTTTTAATTTTGGGTAATAAGAAGTTTAACTTGAAAATCCCCGAGTTCATTTGTACAAGAAACAGGCAGTATTTGCTCAGCTTCCTTGTTGCACATCAAATGATAAATAAGGGATGTCAGTGGGGCTGGTGCGCTTCCTTCTCCAGAGGGGCATGGGAATGCAGAGGAAGATTAGCAGCTCCTGCTGAGCCTTTGTGACGGTGCTGGCCTTCCTTGAGTCTGTGCCTTTCAGGGCGGGTATAGAGTCACAGGCCAGGCAAGGTCAGGTGCAGATTCTGTAGACAAGGCCAGGGGCTGGCCGGTGGAGGACGTGTCTGTAAGTGCAAGTTCCTGGAGCAGAACACTGAACCTGGGACTTGACTATCTCCAGGAGTCTTTAGGGAATAAGTAAGTTTAGAGAAGGGTCTCACACATCTCAGGAGTTCATGATTCGATCTGTAGCCACTAGACGAGGAATGGTGTGTTTATGAAGCAGGAGCAAGAAATGACCAGAGTGTTCTTTCAGAAACTAATTCTGTGGGCAGAATTTACTCTCAGATGAAATTATGGGGAACAAGAAGACACCTAGGACACAGTTTTGAAAAGTTTCAGAGTGAGCATGGGAGCATTTACCCTCGAGCACCTGAGGCCTCCTGACAACGGAAAGGAATGTGCAGTCCAGACACCCAGCCCGGATGAGAAGCCAGGGAGGCACAGAAGCAGAAAGCACCAGGAATCCGAACTCCATCCTTGGGGCTGTCAGATGACCTCTGCGAAGGTGATAGCAACACAATGAAAAATGTAAATGGTGGAAAATGCTGTTTAGAGAGGAAAGGTTGCTGCATTTACTTTCTCTGTGCCTCCTTATAGGGTTGACCCCTGTATTTGGGGGGTCTCCTTAGAAGGGCTTCTTTCTCTCAGCAGTGTGCATGTAAGATTTAGGCTTAAGCCTGGCCTTGTCACGCACCTGTCATCTCATACATCTGGGAAGCTGAGGCAGGAGGATTGCAATTTGAGCTTAGCCTGAACAACTCAGTCACTTAGTAAGACTCTGTTTCAAAATTTAAAAGATGGCAATAAGTAAATAAACAGATCAATGGCCTGGAGATGTGAAGGTCCCAGGGTTTCACCACACATGTACACAGATTCATGCTTGAATTTTGTAATTTCTTCTTCTTTTTTTTTTTTTTTTTTTTTTTTTTCTTTTTTTGAGATGGTGTCTCACTATGCAGTTCAGGCTGGCCTTGAGCTCACTTTGTAGCACAGGCTGGTCTCAAACTCACAACGATTCTCCCACCTCAGCCTCCCGAGTGCTGGGATTACAGGTGTGAGCCACCATGCCCAGCTTGTAAATTCATTTTTATTTTATCTTTTTGCTGAAGTAATGGGGGTCACTAAAGAATACTCCACTGAATGCATGAGTTTATTTATTCATTGCTTGTTTAAGGGACCTGGGGGTTACCTTCTTTCCATAACGATGAATAAGATGCTGTGTGTACTTTGATTCACTAGTTCATGTTTGTAGGACACTGATTTATTTCACTCATCATGGACAGTTTATACACCATGGATAATGCATTGTACATATAACACATCGTAATTCCTTTTACTTCTTAGCACATACTTTGAACTTCTTAAGCACGTGTTCAATGTGGGCAGAAATTTTCCTATCAGTGTGATAAATACAAAGGGGGATACTGCTGGATTGTCGAGGTAATCACACACCGAGCTGTGAGGAAACTGCCCAGCTTGTTCCGCCACGGTGAAATCGCTTGCATTCCACCAGTATGGATGAGTTCTCAGGGCTTCCATCAGGTGTTTTGACCAGGAATCAGGATTCTCTGGGGAAAAGAAGCAAGAGGATCATGGAGAGAAAGAAAAAGGGAGACATCCAGATAGAGGGACAAAGATAAGAGAGAGAAAGTGAGAGAGAAGATGCACAGTAGAGGGAGAAAGAGAAATATTAAAAGGTTGCTACGGAACCTAAGATCACTAGAGATTTTCTCCTGATTTTGGTGTTGTCGTCCTAGATGTGTTATAGATTTGATTTTTTTTCTTTAACTCTAGAACATCTATGTTTACACTAAACATAGCTTAAATCCATGGTCTGTGAAGTAGGTGGTTAATTTTATTTTTCCGAAAAGGCTTGAGTAACATCTGTGTCAGTTGCAGTTTTGGCCTGGGATAATTCACTTGTCCTGAATCAGTGTTGGGAAGCTGACCCTTTCTCCACTGAATTGTCTTTGTTTCTTTGTCAAAAATCACTGGACTAAATTTGAATGGTTTTCTTTCCTGGCCATATGTCTATTTTTTTAAATACTCCTTTGCTTTATTTATTTTAATCTTCATATAATTTTGGAAATTGAGCACTGTCAGTCCTGCAGTTTCCTCCTTCTCGTCCTCTCTTCTCTTTCTTTTTTCATTGTGTGCCTTCTTATTTCTGTATCTCTACAACCTATCACCAGTGTAGACTCTTAATGTGGTGCATTACATAGGTTCACTTCCAAATCATGAGTTAGTCCTGCGTACCTGCTCTGATTCTCATCTTATTTTAGAGTATAGTTCATTATATATATATATATTTATACTGAATGTACTAAACCCTGTTTTCAGTCTATCAAATTCTGTGAGTTTTTCACCTCAGTTCCTGTGCTATGTTGCCTGAGGTCCTCCTCATGGAAATGTCACCTTCTGGTTTTTTGCTGTTAGAGAAACAGAAGTGTTTCCTCCCGTCTTTTTCTGTGTGAGATTCTGAACAGCGATGCAGTTTTCCATAGAGTTTTGGGGACCTCATCATCTGGGTCTTCTGCTTTCTTTTTGGAGGATTAATCTTTTTTAAAAAATTTTATTTTAAAGAGAATAAAATAAAACAAAGCGAAACAAAGCAGAACCAAGCAGAGCAGAGTGAAACAATGGGAATAACAGGGCTTCAGAATAAGACAGCAGGAGGTCAACGTGGCTGCCATAATGTCTCTTGCTTTTTTCCAAAGAGTTTTTTCCACACACAGTAAGTTAATACACATCAAAATAGTACAAAAGCAATCAAAACACAAGAATGAGAGCCTTCAGGGATTTCAAGACCAGACACTAGGAATCAATAATGGCACCATAAAGTCTCTTGTCTTCTTCAAAATAGCTGTCTATATCTTCACACATATTGGAATCAAATAATTGAAAACAGACTAAAACCAATCAAAACCAAGAATAAAAGCATTATTAGCTTTCGAATCAAAATGATAGGATTACTCTTTATTAATGTCTCACATGGTATATCCCTATCTAAATTACTTATTTTCCCTTCTGGGCACTAGGAATAATTAAAAGGCTTTTCTTTAAGTTCATTAATTCTTCTCTGATGTACTTTGTTTCTTTTTGAATATCTGGATCTATGACCTTTGTTATTTTTTGTAAAGTATTCAGTATTACCTTTAATACTGTTTCCCTGGTGATAATTTCACCAGTTCTTTGTTGGAGAAAGTGTTTCTTCTTTATTACTGATGGAAAATTTTGGTTATGCAATATTCAAGGTATTGTCTCTTTGTGGCTGTTTTTCCTCTTTAGAGATTTTACTATATAGTCTGCTTGCTTGCGTGATTTTTGGTGAGAAGCTGGATATAATTTATACCCATGATCCTCCACAGACCAGATTCCTGCTTTTTCAGTCTGCTTAATTTAATATTTTCTCCTCCTTGATTTCCTGCAGTTTCAATATGATATGTATGTGTGTATGTGTGTACATTTTGCTATTTACTCTGCTTGGATTCTTGTATCTGTTGGCTTGTGACTGTGGAAGATTAACTGATGACCATCCTGAGTGGGCTTGCATGCCTAGTGGAGTAGACTCAGTGTGGTTCTGGGCATGGAAGACCCACCTAAGTATTGTTGTTCCGATAGTATAGAGGAAAAAGAGAGGAAAAGGTCACATGCTGGTTTTCCTGGAGAAACTTGATTGCTCTCTTCCCTCTAGGGAGCTCCTATGGCTCCTGTCAGAGGAGCTCGGTCCCTGCTGTCACCAGAGATGGCTGCTGTTCTCCTTGGGGTAGCTCAGGTCTTCTCATTTGTCTTGAGAGTCTCTTCCTGGCTCAGGGCAGGTGCCTCAGCGTTTGGATCCTTCAGCCTTTTGGTGCAGATTCTCTGGTCTCCAGCACCAGCCCTTGGATTTGGCAGCCCAGGCCCTTCAGCGTTCAGTCCGGGTTCCTTGTCCTCCTGCTAGAATCTCACACGAACCATTATTGTGAGCTCTAGACCTCCAGATGGACTCACGGAGGACATTGTCACGGGCTCCAGGTCTTCAGGGGTATTCCTGCAAGGCATTGCTGTGGGACCCAGGCCCTCAGCTGGATTCTTCAGGTCCCTAGCTCACAGAAAGGACTCTTGCACTGTTCTGCATTTGACTTTGTGATGAATATTGTAAGATAATCTTATAAGTTTATGTGTCCTGCATTAAATCTGTTCTCATGCAGCCACTGACCAAAATTAATTTAAGAAAATTCTCAACCAGCCGGGCATGGTAGCTCATGCCTGTATCCCAGCACTTGGGAGGATGAGGCAGGAGGATCGTTGTGAGTTTGAGACCAGCCTGGCCTCAAAGTGAGCTCAAGGCCAGCCTGAACTGCATAGTGAGACCCTGTCTCAAAAAAAAAAAAAAAAAAGGGAAAAAATTGTCAACCATTTTACCTTTAAATTGTTCTTCTGCTGGTTTTCCCTTTTCTTCTGCTGTTTCAAAGACACACTTTTGAATTTCCCGCACTTCTTGCACATTTTGTTCTGGCTGTTTTCACTCTTAATTTCAGTTCAATAAGTCCTTCCTGGAGCCGTTCAGAGGCTCCCTGTTCCGCCGATTTCCTTATCTTTTCTTCTACTGATACGGATAATGACCAGAAAAAGAGCAGCCACTGAGACGTTCAGGGCTGTGACAGTCTCGTGCTAAGGAAATGACGCAAAGGCAGGTGGGGTGACCAGGCGCTTCAAATGTGTTACAGAGAAAGGATTTATGGTAAAACTGAGGGATTTCGGGGTAAATCTGACTTGGTAAATGCTATGTGTCAACCTGACTTGGCCAAAGGATGCCAGATAAGTGAAAGCTGATTCCTGGATGGGGGAGCAGGGGCCTAGAACCCTCAGCCTGTGAACTGGTGTAGGAGTGAAGAAGATTAAACTGAATCTCGTGGTTGAGCATCATGAAATCCACTGAGAGTCGAATAGAACAGAAAGTTGGAGGAAGAACTCATTTGCTTTCTTTTCTCTAGCCCAGATATGCACATTTCCCTGCCTCCCCAAATCTGTGATCCTGGTTCTGAGATCTCTGGAATTCGGACCTCATACTGGCAATAGAAATCCACCCGGAAGTCCTGCTGTCAGTTCCCGTGCTCTTGGGGCTTCAGCCAGAGACCTGATTACACTGCTGGCTTTTGGGCTTCTGTTTCTCTAGAAAACCTCGACTCTTACAGAAATGTTTTAATTTTCTTGCTAATCTTTGACTGTCCCATCTAATTTTCATTGAAAGTTTCATTTTCACAGGAATACCTTTTTTTTTTTTTTCAACAGAGTTTCAATCTGCAGGCTGGCCTTGAACTCACTTTGTAGTGTAGGCTGGCCTTGAATTCATCACAATCCTCTTGATCTGGATGCTGGGAGTACGGGGATGTGCCATCACACTTGGCTGGAATCACCAAGTTTTCTTTGGTAAAATTCTATTCTAGAATGATCACACAACGCATACATGGAAACCGCCCACACCTGAGTGCCACTAGCAACCTCAGAGGAAAGTATTTTAACTACATACTACCAGGTGCTCTTCACAAGCACTTAGCCTTCTTGGTCTCACACCTGTCTTTTGAGACAAATCCCCCAGCTGCTGTTCACAGAAGACGGGATTGGACGAAGTTGTTGGTGTGACCAGGCTTGGGCTTCAGAAGTGATGAGCAGCCCTTGCTCTATGAAAGGCTCTTAGGTAAGAGCACTGCATGAAACAGGGTACAGGGGTATGCGGAGAAAATGAAGAAGTGGGTCCTGAATACTCCTACAGTATTCTCATTACCCCTCATTAGTAATCATCTCTAAAATAAAATACAGACATCCCTCAGACTAAGCAAGTGTTTGCTGCCATACAAACCAGTCCTCGGACCTCAGAGTCCTTACTGCATCTGGGTGAATTTTTGTTTCAAGACTGGACAAGGTTCTGGGGCCATCTTCTGTGAGGTAGCTCAGCTACCTAATACAACTTACTTTTATGTTGCTGAGGTAAACTACCTGTCACTCGAAGTTAAAGAAGGAAGGGTTTATTTAGCTCACAGTTTGTAGAGGATTCAGCCTCTTTTGACTCCAAGGCAGGGTGGCACAGCAGAGGGGAATCTCAGGAGGAGAAATAGCCCACAGCAAGCCAGCAGGGAGAGCACATCCGCCCTCTTGCTGTCCCTTGAATTGTATGCAGGCTACTTGCTCTCAGGTGGGTGTGGTACTCACCTGCTTCATCCCAGTCAGCTCTATGCCAAACCAATCAGTAGAGTGACTGAGTGATCTCACACCGTTAATCCCAACATCACACAGGAGATCCAGCCACCTCTGAAAAGCTCTCCTCCCAGGACACAAGCTGCAGCAAAGTTCCCTTTATGCTATGCTTCTAGAAGATTTGACTAGGCCCATGGACATTGCAGGAGAATATCAGGACTAAAGTGTCCCAGGTGACTCTCCAGGGATGCTTCCCTTGCTGTGGTCCAGGTCACTTTCATTCCCAGCGCAGTGTCCTGTGTGTGTCACTTGATCCTGGACATGTGAGGCAGATGGAAGGCGAGGTCATCTGGCTTCTTTCCAACATGGACAGTGAATGATACCTTTATTCTACTTTGTTAACAATGCGTTAGGAGATGGCATGGTCAGTTTATGTGATAGCTACGTTTTCATCTCGTAGGGAAAGGATATCATTCATTCTTAGAACTATGAGTACATACTTTGCCCTTTTAATTCACAGATCTATGATTAAAAACATTTTGTAATATCATTGTCTTAGATTGGTATACAATGCAATAAAATGTAATAAAAATGTAATTTTGTATGCCAGAGCACTAAGCCAGGATTTTTCTACTCCATCAATAGGAATAGGATGCTAACATAAAAGAAGCTGATGCTGAAAAGCAGCTGGACACACAATACAGTGCTCTATCCTTGTGATTCTGCATCTTCCAGGAGACTCTTTGGGAAGTATAAGACAAATGTCAGTGTGGTCCCCACAAATAGGGAACTGAGCTCTCGGCAAACAGAAGACCAGGAGACAGGAAGATAAGAATTTCTGAAATTTGACAAAGATGGTCTTCTGTAATCCTAGAGAGAAGCAAACACAACTCCTATTTCAAGGAAAGCAGTCCAAAAGCTATGTCCTGGGTCAAATATTGAGTAATTTCAACTATATGAGGTCATAGTAAAGTATCTCAAAAATATGTGGAAACATCAAGAGAAGACATCCATATAAATAGCAGCATTAATAATATGACATAAAATGTATAAAAGATTATAACTACAAACATTAAAAACATTTCACAAAATCATAAATATGTTTTTTGTTTTTGTTTTTGTTTTTTTTGTCTTTTTCTTTTTTATCGGTAGCAAGGATCAAAGTCACGACCACACACTTACAAGGCAGACACTTATGCCGCTGAGCTAAATCCCCAGCCCAACAAAAATCATAAATATGTAAAAGCCCATAGTCAAAGGCTGACTGAACATTAGACACCAGGTTTATAATAAAAATAAGGTATTAGCAGATAGATGCAAAGGAAATGAAACAGGATGATGGTAATGTGACACAGAGTTAAAGAGCTAAAAGGACATGTAGAGAAAGTCAAGCTGACGTGTACCAGAAAGAGAACATAGTCGGCCATGTGGATATAAGCCTGTAATCATGGCACTCTGGAGGCTGAGGCAGGAGGATCACCATGAGTTCCTAGCCAGCTGGGTTATGTAGTAATTTCAGGGAAGCCTGAGTTGCATAGTGTGACCCTAGTTAAAATAAATAAGTAAATAAATAAACAAAAAGCAAAGAGAGAATGGATTTAAATTATCAATTATTTGGTAAACCAGCAGAGAATATTGTAGAAGCGGTTTAAAAATCAAAGTCACAGATAATGGGAAGTAAAATGCAGACCATAGGACACAGGGAAAAAAAAAAAAAGAAGAAAAGGAGCAGAGGATGTAGCTCAGGGACCATCACCTGCCTGGGAAGGGCAAGGTTGTAAGTTCGATTCCCAACACCAGAAAAGAAAAAAGAAATAAGTAAAAGAAGGAAAGTGAGAAAAGGAGAAAGGAAGAAAAAGAAGTAAGAAAAGAATTAAGGAAGGATTCCTTCCTGGTTATTTTTAAGGGAAAATATTGACAAAACAGCATAGAAAAAGCAGTTCATTAAAGTGCACAGTGAGACTCAAGACGTCACTTACAAAGAGATACCAATGTGATGGAAGGAAAGTCTATAACAGTGAACATGGTTCAATGCCACGTTTCAAGAAACAAGAGGTCACAGCCGAGAAGCCAGCATGTGTCTGCAGCACAGTTCTTTTCAGAGACAAAAGGCATGGAAATACGAGGAACACACGCCCATACAGGATAAAACCCAAGGCAGACCTCTGGCAGAAGGAGGCGATCTTCCATAACAGCAAAAAGTGTAAGTAGATATTACGTGTAAACTAATGGTCAAGACCAGGCCGGGACTGAGGAAAGTGCTAGAGTGTTAGGTAGTAGCGTTGTGTAGCTTGTGACCAGTTAAAATATTGTAAACAGCCACTTTCAGATTTCACCACTGACCACTAAAGCAACAGAAACAGAACTAGTAAATAGCAAGTGCCCCTCCCCCCACTCTCTTTCCTCTCTCCATTTAACTTGGTGGAGAGAAAGATAACGAAGAGATGAACAAAGTAAAATCTCAGTGGCTAGACAATCACTGAAAGGTTGTTGTAGCCACAACAAACAGAATGAGAATCAGCAGTGCACAAACACACTCAGCGGCACCCACAATGGGGCGCAGAGAGCAGGTGCTTTCAGACTTCTCTGTCTCTTCTCAGCACAGCAGAGTCAGTCCGGGGCTCCAGCCCGCTGTTCTGGTCGTCCCTGCCCCATACCCTGTACTTCTGAGCACTGTGGTCACATTAAGTACCCCCCAGTACCTCACAGTGGACATTAAAAGCCAGCATGGGTTTAAGAGTGGACAGATCTGTTTGGACCCTAGCAGGTCTGGGGCTTGTTTCCAGTGTATGTGACCTGAGAACATCAAGGCCAAGTGTGTCTGGGTTGAGAAATGCCTAGCAAAAGGTCAGTTGGGCACACGCCCGGTTGAGGCTGGGTGTGTGGGGTGGGGTGGCCTTGGGTTCATGTCTGGTCCCCTCCCTTCCCTCTCTGGCACTGTCCCCTGCTCTGCTTCCTGGACCAGTCGCTTTGGCCCTCAAAACCCTTCTAACCATGAGCAGCCCTTTTTGAGCAGCCAACCATGAACTGAAACCGTGAGCCAGGGAAATCTCTCCTCCTTTCTGATGTGGTTCAGGTACCGCGCCCAGCAAGGGGAAGCTGACTGATCCACTCCCCTGAGAACACAAAGGCCAGGAGAGGAAGGAAGCCCAGGACACTGACTCAGCCTTTCTCAGCCACCAGGACCCAGGCTCACTCTTTTGCATTTGTAAAGCAGCTGGTAGGAATGCAGTTTAGAGGAAAGCCAAAGACAGCTATTTGTACTGACAGAAAACAGGCAGAGCCCCGATTTCCCCACAACAATGGCTTTAAAAATCCAATTACTTTAAGCCGCTATTTTATGCTTGCCTGCTGCCTTCTGGTTTTGGTTTTTTTTTTTTTTTTTTTTTTTGACTGCTTTGGTGTCTTCACTGGGATGTGAGAGCCATTTTATCAATGTATTTTCAACCTTTGTTCTGATTAGAGACTACTAAGGAAAGCAGAGGTCCGCTTGGTGTGGTACCAGGTGTGTGTTTTAGGGCACACAGACTCTACTAGCAGAATCAGTGCACAGACAGGGTGGCAGCCAGCATGACACAGCATTCTTAGAACCCACACCTTGGCCAGCTCATCTTATGACCCTTAAATTTTTGTTTGCTTTTGTTCTCCAAAGTAATACAAATGGAAATGATGCTCTAGATTTTGAGGCAGAGAGAGACAGAGAAAAGGAGGACACGAAAGACCGATCTTCTGTGAGAGCGACTGACATTATAACCCTACACTCGGAGATACCCAGATACATTAGTTGTGTAAAAGATGGGTTTTCATTAACTTCTCATTAAATTTATGACAGTGTATGACCCAATATTTTATGATACCATTAACTATCTTTTGCTATCAGGATATTTTCAAATTTAAAAAATTAAAAGTGTTTTAAAGTGTTAAAGAAATCACTATGCACCTCCAAAAAGGAATTACTTCTGAAAGTATTTTGAGGATTTTAGTTTTAATTTTTGGACTTCATCAGGGCATTGATTTTTTAAAATGTGTGTTTTAGGGTTGCTCCATTAAAAACTCAGGGATTTTCATATGAAGCACATCAATCCAATTAGTGAAAAGTCTGCTTTCATACATTTTATAGGATACAGATTTTTCTGTTTTCAAGAAACAAGGTGCCTGATAGAATGAAAACAAAAGTATGTTCGATGTCTGCATAGAGAGACACACAGACAGACAGACCAATTTGCCAGGTGAATGTAGTTAAGCATGGCAGGCTTTTATCAATAAGAAAGAAGGGAGAAAGATAGATTTTCTTAGATGGTTTACAGCGTCACTTCCTACCACCTCTGTGATGCTCAGCTGTGTACTTGACGTCAGTGATTAGAGACAGAACATTTTATACTTGATCTCCAGCTCAAAAAATAACAAGTGTTAAGAAAATGAAACTTGAAGAGCCTAGATAATGATCCCAAAATATTCTCCAAATGTGGGCTGGAAATGCAGCCATCCACATCACGCTGGGCAGCTCTGTCCGTCTTATTCCCTGAAGGTCGCGGATAGCAGTGGCCTACTTTCCACATGCTTCACACGTAGCTCATGCACATCCAAAAGCAGAGTGTGCTGCTTTACGCTGTCTCATCACTGATGACCGGCACAGATAAAAACACGCACCGCTGACTTACTAGTCACAGATCTCCTTTGCTAGAAAAACTAAGTGCATAATACAGACTGGGAAACTCGGAACATTGATTTGAATGCATGTGATCAATAAAGCAGGAAAAAACCAGTTATGTGGAAACTATTCATAGGAAACATGGAAAGCATGGCTCAGGCTTGAGAATTCAACATTTTATAAAAGATATTTTCCCCTGATTTGCAACCTCAGTATTTTCTGCCTTCAATGCTCCATCTGCTAAGTATTTGAGAAACAGAAATAGCTATTTAAATATCTGACTGTTAGTTTTACTAGCTAAGAGTGGAAGAAACCAAAAGAGAAAAATCTGCTGTCTATTTGGTATGTGTTTAGATTTTAAACTGTTATGTAGGATTCTTTCAGTATCATACTCTAGGGATGGTTGAGCTTAATGTCCAGTGAAGACGCCCATGGTAGGAGTGGTGGTCATGGCTCCCCACTGTGGTGTCACCAGGGCCCAGGAGTTAAAGGTTCCTCTGCTTGGTACCATCAGGAGATCGAGGAGCCAAAGAACTGGGTCCTCTGTGCAGGTCCTGGCCTTTGTACTTAGCCTTCCCATGGAACAAAGACCCTGGTTTGTTTCTGCCTCATTTCTTTTCACCTTCTGGGTGAGATGGAGACCTCTGGGCTCTGCCTCATGCTCTGTGTCACAATGGCTTAGGCACCCAAGTTTCCCTAGAGGAAGACCTCTACAGGGGGAGCACTGCTGGGAGCAAAGCACCCCAGTAGATGCCCAGCCCTGGTCCCCAAACCTGCTAAGGAGAGGGACTGTGGCCTGGTAACCCTGACTGGTACCTGGAAGGAGCCCAAGGATACTTATGTACCATGTGGGTTTTTAGAAGGGAGCGGGGGACCCCAAGTTCTGGTCATTTCACTGCCCCTGAGACATGCACAGTGAATAAGCAGGGCAGTGTTTTCAGGTAAATCACACCCTTTAACATTAAACCAAAGAATACTTTTTCATTTGTCTCAAGTTGTGAGCTCCTGAGAAGCCCGTTTTACATTTGCACATTGCCTTGATTTCCTGCCAGCCCCTCCTCACATGTCTGGCCTCAGTGGGTATTGTTGCTCCCAGGTTCATTTCTATAGTGATCTGATTTCCTTATTGATCTTGACTGTACTGCCAGGTGGGCCGGGAAGAGGAATCTTGGTTCTTTCAGGAAAAGAGTTTCCATGCATCAGCATCTCTGTCTCTTGTGGGGTTCCTTGACTGAAAGAAGCTGGGGCAGGTGCTAGTGAGCAGAGAGGGTTATTTTTTCTCATCCTGGCAGGTGATAATAGATGGTACAGGTGAGCAAGCTCTTTCCTACTACATAGCAGGTAAGAGTAGCAGCAAATGTTATTCTCTTAGCTATTTTTCAGCAGGTATTTTACCATGACTTGTATGTCCATTAGCAATATAAAGGGCCACAGTGGACCAAATTCCACACCCACAGTGGACCAAATTCCATGGGTTCAGGGCAATTCTTTTGTCTAGTAGAATTTATATTTAAATTATACTGCTGAATTCATAAGATGACTTTTAACATGTGAATAGTTCATACAGCAGACAAATAATTCCTTCAATTTTTCATTTTACCATTTGAGCATAATCTCATTCTAGTTGGTAGTTTGCTACTTGGTGGGAAAAGAAGCAAAAAAACTGATAGGAAGAAGATAGGCATTGAAATCAGGCAGATTTGGGAGTAAGCCTGCGTTTGCTTCCTACTGGCTGAGTGAAACTACATGGTTGCTTCTTTGAGTTATATTTTTACACAATCATCAAAAGGTGAAAATAACAATGACTTGATATTACACCAGGACCATAAAGTCTGGATCATGACAAGTGTTTACTCAATGGTATCTTGGTGATTCTTGCTAAAATAAAGAAGCCTGAGGCACTAACAATCATGAGGAAAGTAAGATTATCAATTCATAGCTTTACATGTGAGAAGGAAGAACAAAAGGCACTTATGATTCTAATATCTGATAGGAACATAGAGGAGACACAGGGGAAGGAGAGCGGGGTTTGTAGAGGAAGCAGACAATGACAGGAGTGGGAGTGTTTAAAGACAGCTGGTCGACCTCACCATTTGAGAGAGACTGATTCTGTTTTGCTTTCACATTTATGTAGAGACTAAAAAAGAAAAAAATAATAAGGAAAGAAAGTATAAAAGGAAAGGTAGTAAAGTGCCATTTTAAGATTGACAAGTACCAAAACAGTTCAACACCATATTCACAATAAAATGTCATTGCATAAAGTTTCAGAACACTTGAGCGTGCGAGAGAAGGTAAAAAGTCATCCTGGATAGAAGGATCCGTAGAGGGCTCAGGGATGAACACACTTCAGATGACTTCGGTGCAGCTGTGGAGCCAGGAATTCGGTGGGGTGCTGATGTCCAACAGGACTTCCAGCTCACACCCCACCAGCTCCATCCATGCAAGGGCAGCACAAGGGCATTTGCAGATCTGTACCATCCCCCAAGTAGCACTCTCCTGCTCTCTACCCTAGGAAGGGTCCTGATGGTGTCTTCTTCCAAAAGACAGGACACACCAGGGAAGGGGTTGAAGAAGGTCCACCCCAAGCACCCCACCATGTCCCATTGTTCCTCTAACAGAAAAACATGGGGTCCACAGTCACAGTGAGGCTTTTATGAAGTTCACTTATCTGCCTACCAACAGATCCTCCAGGAGGACCTGACTGCCCAGTCCAACATCTTCCCTCGGAATCACCGGTGCACATCACACCCAGACACGCCTGTCCCCACTGCTGCCTGTCATCATGTGAGCCAGTCGCCTTCCCTCCAGGTCTTCCTCCCTGACTACATGGATACATTCTTCTTCCTTTTCCCTTAAGAAGAGGGCATATAACTTAGCATGAATGTGTACACCCACAATTTCAGCACTCTAGGAGGCTGAGGCAGGAAGATCACATTTTAGAGCCTTAACAATACTTTGTGTCAAAGAATTAAAAAAATAATCAAAATAAAAAACATATACTGGGATTATAGCTCACAGTATAGCCTTGGGTACTGAAAAAAGAAAGAAAGGGAGAGAGAGAGGCCTCAGACCTATTCACTGCTCCTTCCTGAGATGTGCCATGAAAAGCATCTGCTCATATATCTTTTCTGTTAATCTGTACACAGCAAGCTTATTTCATGGACTGTATTATGACATCTCAAAGGGTTTTCCCTTTCCAACAACAGGAAAGCTGAAGACCAATGACCCAGAATATGAGAGATTCGACACAGGACCCAGGAGAGGAACACACCGGAGCATAAAAGAAGAAAACGAGCAGGTGCCTGCACCAGGCTCTAGGACTGTGAGGTTGTCTGCAGAAGAGAGATGCCAGAGATGGGGCAGGACTTCATCACAGCTTTTCCTGAAGCAGCTTCTCAACAGATGAGACTACCGCAGGATGTGCTCCAAGCAAATGATAGAGGAACCAAGAGACAAGACCTGAGTGACTCCACCAGTGGGAGGGAGTTCAAGGTCAAAGCTGTGTAACTGAGCTCAGGAACTAAGGGCAATAAACTGTAAACAAAAGTAGCAAATGCCTGTCCACTGAAATTTATGCATTTTCCATATTGTGCTTAGAATTTAATAGAAGACAGGGAAAGACATATTAGGAAATCTAAGCAGATATAAGGAAACTTAGAAGGAATCTTAAACTTTGGAACAAGTTGAAAACCAGTAACTGTGATCCTCTGGTGACAGTGATAATTTCTATAACATGAGCTCTGAATGTGCTTTAACTCTAGATTTTTACCAGATTACAATAAATGGGAAGATGTGAAAGAAACAGTTTCTGTGTAAGAGACCTCAATCCTCACTGCCGCAACGGGAACTCAACAGGCAACACACAAAATCAGTGAATCCAGTGACAGCAAGCTTTCCATTTCATCCAGAGTGACACAGACCGACCTTTTGCTTTTGGAAAGGAAGCCTGGGGCAGAGTGGGCAGCAGTGAGTTGTTTACCTTTAGTCCTTTTAGTTTCCTACTGAACTTTTAAAAATTTTTGTGCATGACTGTTGTGATAAAAAAAGTATTTAATTAAGACGTTTGTGCTGCAAATTTCTTTGATATTGTCAGGCTAACTTCTCTGAGTAGCATCCATTTGCCTTATAATTACCCACTTGTTTTAGTAGTAGTAGTATGTCTATGAGTACTTGTTTGTAGTATGTAAAGTTTACTTTTCCCATGAGGAAATGGTACGTGTGCACACAATATATTAATTCCTTTTCTATCCACCTCTCTCTCTCCTTTTTCTCGCTCCCTCAATGTCTAGTTTCCCTTCCCATTTGCAAAGGAGTTATTCTCATTTCCTATTATATGCCTTGTATTTTGCTGTTTAAATTGTTTACACTCTGAGTTCTTCATTTAAGAGAAATCACATGACATTTAGCTCCCATGTCTGATCACAGTCCCCAGACACTCCTGTGGTTAGGATCTCGCCAGAGATTTGGTAGGAGACACAGAGGGCAAGTTTTGGTGGTATGAGAAAGTATTTTGAAGATAACAATGTGCAATGTGCTCACCATTGCTACTCTCCTACAATTTTTTTGGAAATTTTTTAACCATTGTTTTTATTGTTTTTACTCTAAAATAAAAACAAAAAAACAGAAAAATCTATAGATACAGAAGTTCTCTTCCACTAAAAACATAAGACTGCCTAGCAACCATTATCACATACCAGAAGGAGGGAGAAGCCTACACATTTCCATCTCTGCAGCTATTATGAGATTCATCCTAATAAAAAATAAAAACTTATATCCCTGACTAGTTTGGAAGCATTTTCTATTACTCTCAAATCTAACTTTTTATGAATCAAAGTTACAGGAAAAATACAAAATGCATTTAAGGAAAAACAAGTACATTAAATTGCCAGTAGTGTGTAAACATTATTTGTCTTATTAAGTGGTGTAATAGTTTTAAAATAATATGAGCAGAGCCAATGCCAAACAATGCACCAGTGATGGAGAGCTTCTGCGGTTTGGAAGATGAAGCCACATGCGGCCCATTACGTTTTACTGCATTAGCCTCTCCACTCGGGCAAATGCACTGCGCTCCATTTGGATTTAGTCATGCTGTAGCTCGCTTGTCAGGAAATTTGCATTTCCGTGATCAAAATGAAAGATGTGTTTGAGATTTATTGGAAAAGTGGGAGTAGAAAAGGTTTTAAGAGCTTCTGAGATCGTTTCTCTTTTATGGTGATTTGTAAAGAGCCTCAGAAGCAAGGTGTGAAGTTCCCAGGAGAGTCAGGAGCACAAAGCAAGTCCTGGTGGGTGCAGGACTGGCACTCAGTTAGCACCTGCTGCATGAGTGCTCCAGGGAGAGTGGCTTCTGGCTGTTGTACTTTTTCCTGAAATTGAGGGGTAATGAATACAAGTATTCTCTGCCCTCCCCATCCTGGTCTGCTGGGGGCCCTTTCTCCTTTTCTCTGTCTCCTTTCCTTCCTCCTTCCCTCACTTTCTCTATGAATTTTGAGTATCTGACAACTTAGAAAGTGTGTTGAACAATTAGAGGCCTCCAACATTTTTTTAAATAAAGTTAATAGCAATTTGAGCATCAAATCCGTCTAGCCTCCTAAACTCCTCCACAGTTACAGTAAGCCTGTCCAGAATCAGTAGAAAGAAAAGAAAAGCACGAAACGCTGCATCGCTTGCTTGCTTGCTCGCTTGGACAGAACATTTGTGGCAGCTGTGCCCCCTCCTGCCCGAGACCCGGCTGTAACTAATGTGCTCCTGAGTGTTCTAGAAACTGGATGGCGTGGTTCCCTTCAATGAGTCAGAACTCGGACAAGTTGCTGTCTCTAAAATGTCTCCTGACTTGGGCAGAAGTCAACTTCTATTTTTAATTTAAATCAGTGTTCTGACTCTTGCCATCAGCAGCAAAGTTCATGCTGTAAATCTGTTTTGGAAGATGCTTGAGTCTTGATATAATAAGCCCCATACAGGAGCCATTAACAGTTGCTGCGAAGGGTTCAAGGAGATGGCGCTTCCTCCTGTGTGTTTAGGGCAATTGTGATGGTAGTGCTTTTGACCACTCAGCTAAGGATCATTACAGCAAATCATTACTCCATTACTAGGAGATGTGAAGATATGTTCTTTTGTCACCAGAAGGAATAAGCAACTCCAGTTCCGTGTAACTAGTTGCTATTCGGGACAGGACAGAAGCCGGCCTCCTGGGAGTGGGAGCCACACGCTCCAGCTCGAATATTTAGATTTTGTGCTAGCTGTTCATTTCCAACACAGGCATACAATTTCCTTTCCTCTGGCACAGATGATAGCCTCAGAGCTGGTTTGCTGGAGCTTTTGTTCCCCTGAGATCCCTTCCTGTTATTGTGTAGATAACTGCAGGCTCCCTGGGAAACTGTGACCCCAAATCTGAGAGGAGCTGGAGTGCCTCTTCAGAGGCCCCCCACCTCTCCCCATGCAGTCTTGCTGGCCTCTGCTAGGAGCTACGATTTAAGTCTGCGTGCAGGGCTGTTCCGGTGAGCCGTAAGCCAGAACAATTCTACTACAATTCAGAGCTCTGACTCTTAGGAGGTTTTTAATCACAGTGGAAAAGCAAGGGTGTTAATGAGCTCTATAAATTAAGTTAAAGCAGGATAATTATGTCCTATGTTGTAATAAAGGATGGGGTGACCAAGATCATTAAGGCAAATTAAACACTTTCTTAGATTGTGAAGATAAATTGAATAAAAATATTACTGTAAACAAGGGACTCCTTTGTTGCCGTACATATTAATTTTGGAGCAGAGGCTATGATGGCTGCTCAGGGTGAGTCTGTGTCTGTGAAGAGATGGGGAGATGGGAGTTGGGAGATAGGCGGGCCAACTGTGGCCAGGGGTGGCACGGTGGTAACCCCCGCTTCACACCCTGCTTCTGTCAGCATCCCAGAGCCCAGGTAGTGAGCTTAAAATACTGCCCTCTTGGTCATTCTCACACACACACACACACACACACACACACACACACACACGTGCGCGCGTCCTTTAAGAAGAATATATTTACATTTTAGGTTTCTTATTACATTCTTTTTAAAATCCATCTTTATCAGCTCCTGTGTGCAGTACACAGTGATCTCATTCTTTGTGTGGATCGCTGCATGTATGTAACACAGCTTAATTCTTTATGTATCCCCCTCCTCCATCTCCTGCTCCCCTTTCTATTTGCAAAAGATCTATCTGTCCATTTGCACTGCTGTTCTTATCTGCGAGCATATGACTCAGACATTGCAGCATGCTGACAAATGAAGTAAACTCACAAGAACAACGAAAGGTAGGAAACGTGCTGTACCTCCTCTCTCAATGTGTTACACATGGATGAGTCAGCTGGCCTCTTAGGTCTTTATTTTCGAACATATTTATTATATACTGTTTGTTCTCAGAGCTTTGTACTAATTGATTCCTTAAATCACACTTCAATAATGCAAATCAAATAAGATTCTCAACACACAGAAATGGAGACTGAGGGACAAAGGACCCAATGTCAACAGTGCAACCACTGCTGCAGGGCTGTGCTCAGATCAAAACATAAAAGTTTTCTAACTCCAGAGTGTGTGTTCCTCAGGGTCACCTGGTGTGGCTCATAAATTACCGCCAGCCATCTGAGAACTGTTTATGTTACTTTGGCTCGTATGTGACAGAGAAAAAGGGGAGGTCAGCATTCTTCGAGGAGAACCAAATTGGAATAACACAGCTGCTGTGCACCAAGAAAGTATAAAGACACCCAGTCACCTGAACAAGAGTCAGGCAAGATTTGTATGTGTGAGGTACCAACACGATAGCATCTATTTCTCTATTTATAGGATATTATTGGCCGAAATCCAGAGAAAGCCACTTTAATGAAATGGGGAAGAACACAATTTTAGTACAATAGTTCTAAATTCAAAGCATATTTATGTTTTCACAATTTGGGTTTTAAAAAATATTATTTAATATTTTTAATCTCTTTTTCTTCACGTAAGTTGGGTAGACATTTTATACTTAGCCCCTGTGAATGTGTCAAAGTTAAAGGACCAGACACAAGATCTCAGGAATGCTGTGAGGGTCCTGGGAGGCACATTTTTTTCATGTATGGGTATTGGGTTAGAATCTTTTCCACGGTGAGAACAGAATACCTGGCTGCTGCAACTTAGAGGAGGAGAGAATTACTCTGTGTCATGGTTTCAGAGGGGTCAGTCCATGGTTTTCTGGCGTCAAGGCAGAAAGCAAGGCAGGGTGGCATAGTACAGGAAAGCACATCAGCCCATGACATTCAGGATGTAGAGTGAGACTGAATGACCCAGGAAAGAGAACACACCCTCCCAGGTCTTGCCATCTTAGAACACCTTCCAACGCCTAACAGCATATTCGGGTATGTACTCATCAGTGGGTCACTCCCCTGATCAAATTAGCATCCCTTCATCCAGTCACCTTCCAAATATTTAACCTCTGAACACATGAGACTACTGAGGGGACATTCTAGATCAGAACCAAAATGACTATCAAGAATCATATTTAATTTCCTGAAATGACTTCATTTCTTCATATATTTATTTTTCTGAAAATAGTGCAATATTTTCCACTTTTTAATAGTTCTTAACTATAAAATCCTAGTTTTTGACCCATTAGGTTTCAAACACACAGATCATCTGAGAACAATTTTTATTTTTTTGGTCTTTTTCCTTTTTATCAGTACTGGGGATCAAACTCAGGACTACCTGCTTGCAAGGCAGGCGCTTATGCCGCTGAGCTAAATTCCTAGCCCCCGAGAACAATTTTTAATACAAAACTGATGAACATTTATGGCTTATTATCCTATAGTTGGAAGGCAGTTCTATTATTTTTTCACTCATTTTATTTTTAAAAGATTGAAGAAAAAGCTGTTCAAATATTTGAAAAATAATCATATATAATATTAACTTCATAAACATGTACAATTTTAAAATGTCATCATGTGAACTTTTTTAAGTTTAACCTCCACCATAAGAAATTAAAAGACATATAGCCTGATTTCCAAATAAAATTTTAAAATTCACCAAGCTAGCTTTATAAAGTATACTTGGGATCAATCTGGTTTTAATTTAAGTGAAACTCCCAAGCCATGTAAGAGGAAACAATACTGTTTCTTTTGCTGTCTGTCCCTGTGTATCTAGACTTCAATAGGAATTTTTGTCTTTTCTAACTTAACTGCACTCAAATTCCATACACTGCAATGTCCAAGCAAACTCTTGTCTGTCAGGGTGAGTGTCTGGAGCTTAAGACCCTTGGTGTTTGTCCCTCAGTGTTGTAGGGACACCCATGCTGTGGTGTTAGGAGGATTTCCGGAGGGTTGATCCCAATGCAGCGACACCTATAATGCACAAGGCTGTGGAAGGTTTTTGGATCGTGTGCTCTACATCGAAGTCAGGTCCAGGGGCCCAGCACACCAAGTTCCTCTTCCTGGTACACAATTGAACTCCATTTCCCAGGGTCCCTTGCGGCCCATTTGACTCTAACCAGCCAATGGAAGAAAGGGTGTAGGGCCCAGATGACCTGGAGGAGGAGCCTTTCTCAGTGTGTGGCTGGCCATCTTTTTCGGGTGGTGACCAGGGGCTCTTGAATGAAAAAGCTGGGAGAGCCTCAGTCTCTGAGTAACTTGTGTCCCTGCGTCTCCAAAGGGACCTAGGCAAACAAAAGTCTGTCTTTATGAAGCATAAAATTATTTTACTTCTTAAATAAATAAAAATGGGTTTTGTCATTGAGAAGGCTTTGTTACAGCACTAACCATCTTTACGATTATATCCTTGGTACTGCTGAATTTAAAGAACTAATTGCATTTGTATTTACTCATTGGCAGAACAAATTTCCATATGTCAGAACCGTGCCTTGCAGGTGGGATTTCATCACCTGTTGGTGCCAGCAGTGCTGTCTCAGCGTCCCCACCGGGGTTAGCAAAGACTTTTTTTAGAAGATCAAGGTTTAACTATCATGAATATCAGTTGATAGTTCAGATATGTATGGTTCAAATTCAAATCTAAAGGTGCACATTTTCTTGTCTTCATTTCTAGATGCTCTTCTTGGGCCTGGAATTCTGAAGAGTCACAAACATAATGACTCCAGAGCAGAATCCCCAAAACACCTTGCTGCTACTTCCCATTTCGTTCCTGTGCCTGCTTTTCCCAGCCACACTGCCAGTGGTCTGAACTCAAAGGAGAAAGAAGCTGCGTGGAGAGCATCGCTCCAGTTAATCGGTCACAACTGAAGCAGAGCCTGCTCTCCAGTTTGAGATCAGGATCCGAATGATTCTGAGGTGAGCCTTTCTAGCCTGGACCTCTGCTCCCGTGTCCTGTGTGTAGCCAGTACATGAGTGGCTTCGAACAAGACTTCTGTGATCTCTGGGGATTCCTGGGGTTCTTCTTAAAGATTGCTTGGTTCACTTTTTCTGATTTTTTCCTAAACATTGTAACAATTTTTCCTAACTTCCTACTAAATCCAAGCATATGATAAACATAAAACAGCTCCAGACAAATGAAGTCTATCCCCTTATGTGAGTATTATGGTTTACATGCATTTATCCATGTGTCTGCACAAGGAATTTTTTGATTAAGAACCTTGTATAAGGTACAAGGAGTGACTTTAGGTTTTCTTGCATAAAATGAGCATCCCTGGAGTAGAAGGTGGCACTGTGTGTTCTGTGTCTCCACTTTATTGAATTTAAGGCTTTTCCTAAACTCCAGAGTCATACTAACTATATTTAAGGCCATTATCAAAGACTCTGATTACAATTTGAGAAAGGCACTATGGCACATGTTTATAGTAAGGCAGATCTAGCAAGATGAGCCTTGAGAGTCTTATACTATATTAAGGGGTACTGACACATCCTTAATTCAGTTTAAGTGTTTAAAAAGTATTTTAATATTTAATGTATATGAAATCTTAACAGGAAGCATATAAGGAAATTGTAAGTTCATGACATTTTCCCAAGATAGTCAGGTAAGACTTTTATATAATGCTGGGATAATAACTTCTGTGGTGTCTAGACTACTGTAATCATTGAAATGCAAAACATAAACTTTTGCCATAGCTTTTCTTGGACAATACCTTCTAGCCAAAGGCCATGGGAACACACTTCTGTTCTGCAACTTGAATTTATTATTTGTTATAAAACAGAAGAACACCCATTAGGGGATTGGTTCAGCTTCTTAACAGGGTATTGCCAGTGAATGGGAGGTAGTTTTCTCATTTATTGCCTCTTATTTTCCTCTGATGCTGAATGTACTGGGTCTTTCAAATCAGTATAAAATATATTTTTAACAAGAATCCATTTGTACAAAATTGTTTTTAACTTTCGTTTTTAGCCTTACCCTTTATATGTAGGAGGATTGTGCTCAAATCATTAATTCAAATTTTTTTCTGATACCTTTTCATTATACAAGTGAGAATAGATACATTTTCATAGTATAAGCCAAGGACAGACCCTTAAATTATACTCAATCTTTCTCTTAAAAATTACTAATCATAAGATTAGCAATATTATTTTAAGCTCACAGATCACTAAGTGCATTATAGTTCTCTCAAAAACTGGAGAAATTTTGCCAAACATCAGAATAATCTGTGTTTCTAGCAGCATTTTTGTTTTGCAATATTGCTCTTTGTTTTAATGAAATTTTCCTTGCATAATTCGGTAATGGATACACACGTGGGAAAATGTTGTGATAGTGTTTAATCACTGCAAAGTCTTAGTTCTCTTTCTTTGTGTCTTTTCCTCTCCTTCTATCTTGCCTCCTGCTATTTATTTTCATTACTAGATATGGAACCCAAGGCCTTTGCACTGGGCTCTAGCCTTATCCTCATCCCTTGTAACTGATTTAAACAGTTCATTCCAGTTAGGATGAGAATTTGAGCCAACCCTGTTGGCTACTTCTTCCCACTCAAGCTCCAGTCCTGGATGCAGCTGCCATATCCAAAACCAGGAAGTAGCAGAACCCATCAAAGAGAAGCAGAAAACATTTCCCACACATACACTGTGCCAGGCTGATAGCATAAAAGCGATGAAATGGCCATGAATTACCTGTTGCTTTGGTGTGCTGTGTAATGGGTTTAATCCTTTAAGATCATCTATGCCTCACACAGGTGTCTCCTCGTCCACTGCTCAGCAATGAGCATAGAAGTGTTCTTACAATATTCTCTTAGTGGACTTTCAAAGCAAATGCTGAACCTAATGGAAACAAAATACACAGCATACTAGAGAGGCCATTTCACCCAGGGACGCGTGATAATGAAGCCTCCAGCAGGGACCGCCCACAAAATTCCCTTCCTCCAGCCTGCCTGGATGGGAAACTTGGATAGGGAGCACCTGGCTCCCAGGAAGAAGAGACTGGAACACATAACCTCTTGTGTGTCAAAAACTATGGAACAGAAATAGATGTGTGCAAAACAACCATTCTGTAATTAGGAAAAGAATCTTAATGGTAAAGATGGAAACATTTAAAATATAAATGCATTGAACTGAAGTAATACTCTGATACCATTTGCTTCTATGAACCCCGATAAAAATACAGAAGATAGACATGATCATGATTCTTGCAAGCACTGTGCTCTGGAGTCCCCCATCTGCCTTCCGAATAGTATCCCTGGAGCTCTTTTCCAACTCCTCATCTGTTGGGAGGTGAAACAGGACTGAATCCTTCTTAGTTCCTTTCCCACAAGTTAATGGATTGTTTTCACTGTGTCCTAAGAATTTTGATGTGTTTTCTTGGCATTGTTATTTGATTCTTGGAATTGTTTAATTACTGCCTTGATCATGTGACCGAATGATTATTCAATAGTGTGCTGTTTAATTTCTAGGTGATTTCATAATTTCTTTTCCCATTGATTTCTAGTATCATTGCACTATGATCTGATGATATGTATGGAATAGGTTCATTTTGTATGGATACATTTAAGCATGCCTTATTGGCTAGTATGTGGTACATTTTAGAAAACTTGCCGTGTGCTGCTGAGTAGAAAGTGTATTCTGTGGTTGCTGAATAGATTGTAACCTAGAATATCTACTATGGAAGACTGTATGGAGATTCCTCAAAAATAGAAAGTCCATTCGTGCTCAGCCATTCTCCTTGCAGATATCTTGCTGAGTTAAAGACTTTGCATTGTGGCCATCCTTGCTTACACATGTTTACAGTAATAAAACTTTTAGTAACTAAATCCTAGAAGAGGCTCATTTGCCTATTAGCGACTGATGGATAAAAATGTGTGGTGGTTAGACATAGTACTGCACTGCTGTGCTATGAAGAAGGGTAAATTTGAGTCATTGTTAGGAAAATGGGTGCACCAGAGATCATGATGTTAAGTGAATTGAACTGCACACACAAGCTTAGATATCACCTAGTTTTTCTTATATGAGAAACCCAAAGGATAAATACACTAAGGAAAATAAAAGGCAGATGACAAGCAATAAAGAGCTAGATCTTTAGCGTACAGGACGGAGACTAGAAAATAGAGGGAGATAAAGGGCAAGGAGAGGACGGGGAAATAAAAAAGAGTTAAATGTGTAATGCATTGACTCCTCATGAAAGACATAATCATAATGCACTGCATACATTCACTAACAAAAATAAAATTTAAAACATACCAACTGTATGCTGATCACAAACCATCACTGAAGTAAAAAATAAGCAAGGGAAGATAATTTATAAAGGTAAGCAGGATACATCAGAGGAAACAAAAGAAATTATAATGTAGAGAAAAACAGAGAAGGTTGAATATTTCTTAGACCCGAACCAGAGGATACGTGAAGCAAAACTGGTCTATCCAGCTTGCTGAACTAAGATTAGACCTGATGATATAACCGCTGTGACTCTGTATGCTGTGCTGGAGAATCTATGTTGATATTTACTAACCGAACCTGCCTGTGACCACCAGCAATGGCTGTTCAGCTTTGGGTGTGCGCACCACATCAGTGGCACAGACAGCTGGGTCTGTTCCAGTGAGAGACAACTGTGCTTCCCCCGCCACACTGCAGAGGCCGTGGGCGAGTGTCTGTCCCTGTCAGTCCAGCACAGTGTACGTTCACCTTGGCTTCTTTCTATCTCTCCGTGGTAGTACCAGCTCCACAATGAGAACATTTTATTTTTCCTTGCTTACCTCTGCATCCCTAAAAAATCCTCAGCAAAGTACACAGTGAGCCATGATTATTTATGGGAAGGACTACACAGATTTATCTCTATGACTTCTTCTTTTGCTCCTCCTTGAACTCTACCAAACCAGTCTAACCCTCTTGCCTCGCTGCTCTTGAGAAGGGTGACTAATAACATAGCCACAGAAGCTCTGCAAATGTCCTCCTGAAGGTTAAAATTATCAATCTGCTGGATTTGGAGCAACCACAGGGATTCAGATAAATCACACTGTGTCTAATTGGTCAGGAGAGCTGCAGTGGAGTCCATGTCTGCTTCCCTGGCCTTTCCTCTCTAGCACTGCTCTCCTGCTCTGCTCCATGGTGGACTGAAGCTCAGTAGCTTTTCTTCCCCAACCCCTTATTCCATGATGCTCTTGCCTTGGAGCCTGCTGACAAGGGACTGAATCCTCCCATACCATGAGCCAAATCAACTCCCCCCTCCTTTAGGTTGTATACTTTACATATTAGATCCTTCACAAAAACCTGACAATGCAACTTTCTTTGTTTCTTTTAATCAGTGTTACATTTTAGATTTTTCTAAAAGGAAACAGTTTCTAAATCCCCAATATGCAGAGTTTCTTCCACTATCTTGCAACTTTAGTGTTATTTGTAACTGTCATGTGGCCTGTGTTTGATTTTCATCAAACTCTTTGTTCTCTTCTCCATGTAGTTCAGGATGTCTGACCCAAATCTAATGGTAGATGTGATGCCACCAATTCACAGCCAAAAAACTGGGGAATGGCACACATCCCATTCTGTTCACTGTGCACAGTTTATTTAGCATTTTAATGGTAGGTAAGTCATTATGGTTTTCCTTATTTAATCTTATTTTTCATTTTTTAAGATTGGCAGAGGCCAAGGATTTAGCTCAATGTTGCAGTACCTGCCTGGCAAGGATAAGGTCCTTAGTTCAATTCCCTGTATCTCACCCCCCCCCAAAAATAGGAGGATTGGCAAATGTAGAAAGTGATTGATGAAGATTATAAATTGATTTTTGGTTTCCTGTTATACAGCGCTCTCTCTCTCAGTGGTAAGAGCCTTTGAGACTAATTTTAGGAGTTTATATATTCTATTTTTTATGATTTGTAAAGCAAAGATTTTATCTTCTGTCCTCTTTGATTTTAAAATTTACAACAGAAGAAAATGTGGAGACCAGTGTACGTGTTTTACAAGCATCTACTTGATTTTCATTTAATAAATGAAGTAAAGTATCATATAATTCCTGAAAGTTCTGGGTTTTGCTATGGAAGCCTGGCAGTCTTCTCATTAGCTTATAAGCTTTTGTTCCTAGCTATCTGAAAATTAGAGATACCCTTACCAAAAGCAAGTTGTCCCTTCAAAACTATGAAAACAGACTGTTTAACCAAACAGAAGGGGGAGAGAGATCAACCACTGCATCTTGCAGAAAGTGTGAAATGAACATTCAGCACTGATCCCTGAGTGCCTCTTTCAGGGATTTTATCTGCCAGTAGCCCAGGGCAGTCTACTCTTTGGTGTTTTTATTATTTACTTCAATCACCGACCAGCTTCATTGCACATTATGTTGGTCTCACCTTGCTCCTGCACCCCAAACTGGGACTGTAAGTGCCTCTGGCTGCAGTCCCACTCTGGGCAGACACATTCTGAGGATGCCTTGAATGACAGAGCCTTTGCAAGAGCCTGGGCACTCAGGGGCCACTAGCATTATCAAACTTTTCTTGTGAAGTTTCACATTTTTGTGCAGACTTACCCAGTTTCTGTGGAAGCACAAGGAATAATTAGACACAGAGCTGGACTGAACCTATTTCCTCCTCACTTTTATAAAGATGTCAACTTAAAAGTTCGGAAGGTCTCAAGATCATCTATTTTATAGCTGAGTAATATTCCATTGTACAGAAATACCACCTTTTCCTCCATCCTGTGGTTGGTGGGCATTTGGGTTGCTTTCAAGATTTAGCTTGAGGCTTTTATAGGTAAATGGAGGCAACTTGAGTAAAATAGATCAGACTCATATTTGTAAATATCGTATTGTCTCTCTAGTATAAAAATAATAGTAAAAAACTGAACGAGTAATAAGGTCCAAAATATGTAAAAGATATTCAGATAATGAAAGGGAAGGAAAGTGCTCTAAAGGGTATAACTGTATGTGTGTTTAAGTGTGCAAGATAAATGACCATGCTACTAAGTTTTTGTTTGTTCATCAAACAGAATGATTTGTGCAGTCATTGTTTGATTGTTCACTTTTTGTTTTGATTTTGTAACTTGAACAATAACTTCTAAGTCTAAGATAACAATATGTAGTTTAGCAACTACTGATTGATTTATTTTTTTTAAATTCCGTATTATTTTCTATCCGTTTTTTCTATTTTGCTTTTTTTCTCTAAAAAAAAAAAGCCTAGGAAGGTCACTGTGCATTCCACTCACTTGTGCCCACATACCTTCTTCTTCCCAGATTTCACCTAAGGTGAGTCAGCAAGTGATGTTTCCTAGTGCTCTCTGCAACCTCAAATAAGTTTATGTAATGCCAACACATGCCAGTATACTGGATCAAATGCCAGTGATTGCATTTGCAATTTAATTAAGGCGAGTTTAATTTTAGAGTTTGCTTTAAAGGAGTGGTAGGAAAAGAAATGTGTTGCTTTCTGTCACCACTGGGGTGGGGGCGGTGACAACAAATCAAAATTTAAGAAAACATGAAGACACAGAAAGACAGGTAAGTGGTCCTGGAATTGAATATAGCATCAGATTTAATTCAGATTTTCACTGCTCAGGAGAAGGACACACAGTATTTCTCTTCTTAACTCTTCCCTACTACCCTCTCTCAAGACAAATTAAGACTCTTCAAAAATTCAAAATGTGGGTAACAGGGAGCAGGCCGACGTTCCTTCTTCATGTGTTTAGAAGACGAGGCTCACTGTCCACTCCACTTTTGGAATAAACTCCTTCTCGAAGCTCCATAGACTTTATATTCAAATGAAGGTTTGAAGAAATAAATTAACCACTACTCTCTGTAAGTTACAAACCTTTGTCCTTTCAGTGAAGGCAGTTTAACAAATCAGAGAAAATATCTGCACAAAGATATGTTCCCGCAGTCCCGAAATTAAAATTAGGCAGCCATCTGTCCTTCTGATAGACAGCTCTGGGCTGGCTCAAGAGAAAACCAATTAAGTGTGTGGTAAAGGAGATAAGGTAACTGTTTTACTTGCACGCTTTTTGCAGGTTTAGCTGTAGAGAGGCATCTTGTTTTAAGTCCAAAATATCTGTTGAAAAGTGCCCTGGTGCCCTGTGAGGATTCAGCTCTCAGCCTGTCTGCCTCTGGACCGATAATGGAGAGCTGGGCTGTGCAATGTGGGTCAGTGCAAGGTCCGGACACCACAGGGAGGGACGTGTGGAAGGAGGCGTCCAGGGCACCGGCTCTATGCAGGACACAAAGAGCCCTCTCCCTGCCCGGGCCCTGGCGGTGGAGCTCCTGCTGCAGAGCCACCCACCCGCCATGCTGCTGTGTGTCTTGTGCTTGGTGTGGCCTTCGAGCAGTGCCGTTGCAGTGCCCTGCTTTGTGATGAGAGCTCTGGGAAATGAAAATGCCGAGGAATGCTGAGAACAAAGGTCCACACACACCTTCGGCTGGACAGCACAGCAGCCCGCATGTGTGGCGGGGCCGGGAAAGGGCACTGTTATTTCACGTGGCACCACACTAAACACCCGTGCTTCCTCCAGAACGCAGTGGGTAGCAAGCTAAGAAAGTGTAATTACTGTTCAAGAAATACAGGAATTTGGAAGAATAATGATCTTCATAAAGATTATTTTATTCTCTACCTTATAATTACCACTGAATTAGCCAAGGACTTTGCTAGTCTACATCTCAGAAAGGTTTTCACAGAAAACCTGATAAACTTTGATTGTAGGTTCTACTTTTCATCAAAGACTCTCAATGAGCTGGAAATGAATTGGCTTGAAATCAATTTCTTCCATTAAAGTATTTTAGAAACTTTAACTTTCTAGATGACATTGCTAAAAGTGGCTGTTGATGAAGAAGTAAAGCTGAATTTTGAAAATTTAGCCTCACTGCCTTCAGCAGTGACCCCAGTAAGAAGGGAATATTTTTTATTTCCAAAGTTACTACCACTCCGCTTCTCCTATCCTGCCATGCCACCTCTGCGAGAGGCTGATTTCTCTAGTATGAGCTTCATGATAGAATATGGAAGAACTCAACTATCTAAAAATGATTTTACTATGGAAGCATTGTATCAGCTGTCCTATAGTAATTAAATTAGCCAGCAAAAGCAAGATTACTCATCACACTGAAGACTGAAGTATCGATGTACACAATGTTTACTCAGGGTGTGTGTACAGGTGTTTGCCAGTTGCAGTTTTTCATAGCTTTTTGTTTAATTATCATTGCAAAATTAAGCAGTTAAGCGGCATGATTCTTTAAGAGTCATTGATATGAAGAACAACAATGAAAAATATGCTTTAAAGTGTCCCTATGGTACTGATATATGTCTTCTGATTATATTTATTAAAATCCAATTTATGACTGTTGAATCTAATAATAAAAATGTCAAACATGTTTTCTATGGTTTTCCAAGTTTGCTTTCCAAGTTTGCAAAACTCACTTGCTTGCTGATCTATATGTAGGTATTTATGTAAACAAAATTTTTAAGGAAATATATGTGCATCTTTTTCCAGAGTAAGTTTGAAAATTCTGAGATTCCCTCTGAGAACATTGGCCACAAACACTTTCTGGCTGGGCAGTGCAGTCCTGATCTGCTGACCAACACGTGACCCAGTAAGAATGCTGGGTGCACACCGTTCTGGGAGACCATGTGGACAGAGTCTGTCCCAGCCAAGACCTCCTGACACTATCTTCTGCACTTTCTTGGTTCTTTCTTTCTTTTTCTACACACTGTCTTATGCCATGCTTTTTAAATTTGATCCTAAAGTCTCCTTTTTAAAAATCCTTCAGTATCTTCCCATAACTAGCAGAGAAAAAAATGCAATGTGTCCAAAAGACAGAAATGAGCACTTTTCTATGTCTCTTTCCAGTTTATTTTCTGTGTTACATGAAATGGGTTTTTGTTTTGTTTTGTTTTGCTTCTTTTGGTTTGGTTGTTTATTTCTCAGTTATTCTACACTACTTTTGACTGTCAGGTTGTGCACGTGTCAGATCAAAATGGTCTTCCTGTAATTCAGTGTTTTAACCTGCTTCCTTCCCTAGAGCCCCAGTCCAGCACCACTTGCTCTAGGAAGCTCTCTGAACTGCTCAGATTTCCTTATAGTTTGCCTCTCACCACCGATTTCCATTTCCTCTTGTTTGGGGAAAGAATTATGTGAGAACATCGGCTTCTTCCAGAAGCAAATAAGCCACATCAGTGACACATTGCCTTTCCTTTTGTGTCCTCCTCCCCAAAACTAGCCCTGCGTCCTCTGCATGTGGGCAGAGCAACTGCCCTGCAGCTTAACTCTGGGGTGCTAGGTGCTCAGTTTCCTTGAGTGTCAAATTATGTTTGAAGGTCACAAAGTATCTGATTGTACAGATATGCTATAATTTCATCTACTGATTTCCTTTAAATAATATAGTCATCCTGTAGGTACCATCTGTGGAAAAAGGTTTCCTCACAGTGACCATCCTGGGCAGCCAAGGATTCCTCTGCCAAGATCACTGTAACTTCTCCTCGATTTCTAAATTTAATTCAGTTTCCATACACCCTGAACTTGCCTTCTCCTCACTTAATACATTAGTACGGACATTTGTAACAAGCCCTGCTGTTTGAACCCAAATCACACATTTGGATCAACGGGAATAAATCTGTGCTGTGCTTATTTTCTCTCTAAATTCATCGTTTTCATTTTATCTGAAGATCCCATCCAGGATTCCACTTTTACTGCTAAGTTCTCCTAAACTCCTCAAGATTTCAGTTCTTCAGATTCTCCGACCTTTTGACAATGTAGATTGCTTGAAATTATAACCTGGTTATTTTGTGAACTATCTCTCAACTGGAGTGTAGTCAGCATTTTGTGGTCACTGTGAGGCCGTGGGTTTTAGGTGGGAGGGCACCGAGCTGAAGAGCAAGGCCCGCACACTCATGTCAGGGGTCTACGCGAGCAGCACAGCTCATTGCTGTTGGTGGTCTGCAGTCTCCAGGTCCAGTTGTCCTGTGGGAAGTGGCCCTTCTCATGCTGGGCGGTTTCAAAGGCATTTTCTCTGTAGCACACAGTTAAGGGGCAAGGAGACATAACCCCTTTCTTCCGAGAAAGCAGTGTCTCCACAAATAATTGAGCGTTCTTCAGGGAATGTTTCTCTTTTGTTTCCTATTTATTAATTTGCTTGCATTCATGAATGTCAGTGGATTCTCACTTGTGCACTGTGTCCCAGTGTTTCACATACAAGCTTTCATCACTGAAACATTTTTACCTGGCTCTCATGTCACCATCACATTCTCTCTTCATGAGAGTTTGCTGTGTTAAGCTTCTCGCAACTTTGACTCAGCCAACAGAACATTTCAGCCTCCCCGGATGTGTTCTGTGTCTCAGACTGAAAACCAGTCACTTTTTTGGGTCTCTGGCTCTGTTGTTGTGCTCTTGGGTTTAAACCCAACATCTGTCACCAATCCCAGATGGCATTGTGAGTGTCCCACATTTGTTCTTCTTTGATGTAATTTTGATTTTTCTATTTCTTCATCACTCAGAATAAATTATATAATCATTTGTGGATAAATCCAACATTCTTGCTAGAATTCTGACTGAGATTCCATTAAAGGTTGGATGGGGAAATTAACATTAGCAATGTTGAGTTCCAAAAGCCTTGAACATCAGTATATCCAGATAGACTCATTGTATTTTTTTCTTCAGTGTTTTATAGTTTTCCATATGAAGATTATGTGCCTTCATAAGTCAGGACCATACTGTGTGACAGCAGCATAAGTGAAAAAACATAATCGTATCAGTAGATGCAGGGAAAATATTTCACAAACTTCAAACATACATGATACAACTTATTGAGCAGAGAAACTGAAAAGTTCTACATTGCAACAAAATAGACATGCTCAGAGCTTCCCACTAACATCTTAATTAACGTGCAGAGACCAGCGTTCCAGCCTTGAGATTGATAGCGAGGTGAGTGTATTCTCTCTCTCACCATTATCTTTATTTCAAAATCAAACTAAATGTGCTAACAGCAGCAATGAGACAAGGGACTGGAACTTATATTCAGAGTGAAGATAAATTAGTAAAATTTTTGTTTCCAGATGATATGTCTACATAGGCACAAACACCCAAAGCATCCAATGAGACCTTTTGGAACAAGTAAGTGCCATGAGCAAAGCACAGGGAATGATGTTAAAACGCTTTTCCTCTATATGAACAGCTTATAATTGAAAATGTAATTAAATAAAACATTTAAAATATACAGAAAACTGAACTAGATATGAATAAATATGTCAGCTGTTCATTTTTAATTATAAATTCCACGAAAATTTTTCATTTTTATACATATGTCTCTAACTTTTAGAATACATTGATTTAATATCACTTATTGTGTCACTCTAGAACATGTTTAATTCTCTGTTGCATATTAATAAACCAAACTCCAAAATTTCTTTTATTTTTTATTCCATGAACAAGGTAGGAACATGGCCCATCATTCCTCTGTTGTTCACATTGAATTTACTCGGGAATTTTATAAGATCAGTTTATGGTAGTTTAATATTCTTCACAGAAATAATGCCTTAGACACAGATAAATGCATATTGGGGAATGTGGGTCAAAGCTGTCACTTTTAATTTATGTTTTTAAAAAAGAACATTATCTTATGAAAACTTGTCCTGATAACTAGCATCCCAAGAAAAAGAAATGCAAATAATAATTTACATATATGAAATAACATGATAAAACAAAAAGACAGGAAAAAATCTCTTTTGCAGCACATGTGGATACAGGTTCTGAAATCCTGATAATAAGAGCAAACTGTAGATGAGGATTTTCAATAGAAAACAGATAGTGACTTATTTAAAAGTATGCAGTTCGTGTCAATAGCTCAAAACATTTCATTTCTCTGGATGGTAAAGAAAGTAATTTCCCAGAGATGCAGACGTAAAGATGGTCAACGAATCTAAATTTGAACACAATCTGTCTTTTCAAAATTTCAAAGAAATATAATCAATGAGTGTGAAAATTAGTACACATTTGAACTATGCAACAATTTTCAAACATTCACAAGTGTCCTGTGTTTTTATATGAAAATTTGTCTAAAGCAGGTAAATATATGCACATAAATTTGTAAAATATCCACATTTATGTGAATTTAATGATTGTGTCTCTGTCTCTGTTGTTTTTGTGAATATAAACAGAGACAAATTCATCAAAACTGCTGGGTTTTATCAAGTGATTTGCAACGTATTTAATATTTAACAATTTTATGGGTAGTTATCACTTTTTACTTAAGAAATAGTAAAGCTCTTTTTTGATTGAAAAAATCGCGTTTGTAGCCTCCTGCCTTTAGAGACAAAGGCAGTAAAGATGAACGTTATTGTATGCTCACTTTCCCTCCACTTGCTAGATAATAAGCATCTCGTGTTGACACTTGCAGTGATTTATGGGAAGTGTGTTTTCTCACTGCTTCTCTCTGCAGTAGGGATTCTTCCACCTTCCACATTTTTAGAGACGTAGGAGGACACAGAGAAAACTGGGCTGTTCTGAGTTTGTGTAATTGAGCTCCTCCTTTTGTTATTTATTTAGTTAGTCAATTTTGGTACAGAGGATCAAACTCATTACCTGGTGCCTGCCAGGCAGGTGCTTATGCACTTATGCCCTTGAGGTAAATCTCCAGCCTGAGCTCCTCTTTATAAAGTAACCAAGAGAATTTGCATTTTTGCACATATTCTGGAGTCACTCTGAGATGGGAATGCTATCCACACAGTAAAAATGGTAGACAAGTTTGCGGGAAAATTATATTTTAAGGAAAAAATAAATTTGAGCATTACTTGCATGATGCATTGAAACAAACTTTAGAAAACAGAAATTCCAGAAAAATAAAAGTGTAAACAATAGATGAAAGGAAGCTGTGTGAGAATAATAGCAGCATTTGATTGATGGTACTAGAGAAGTTGGAGTAAAATCAATGTGATGAGAAAGGTATCAGGAATCTGGAAGATGCATTCTTAGAATTCAAAAGGGAACAGGGTTAAATAGCGAAAGTAGAGGTAAAAATCAGGAGAAAATTATTAATAGCTGAAGTCGAAGGACAAAATATGATAATACTGCCACAGAATGAATTATTTCAAAACACTGCTCCAGCTTCTCAAGTGAAGCTCAGTGGTTTGCTAATGGAAAGCGCCCTCAAAGCCTGGGGGCCTCTTTCCTGTGAGTATCCTTGTATGGGTTAGCAACGGAGTATTCTGAAGTCACATGGTGTTAAATATCATTGAATGTTTATTAATTTCAAAGGAAAGGATAACAATGAAAGTTATGCAGTGATAAAGACTTCTGAATGAACCTCATTTGCATCAGAAATAAACATCCAAACACAAGCAGGGTTTGTTTAGCAGATAATGAGCCTTGTGTTTACCAAGCTAATGAGAGAACTGAGGGTGTTTTGGAGGTGGTGAAGGCTGGGTAATCTGCTGTGTGCTCTAATCAGAATTGTGTTTGGTGATACTTTTCTTTTGGGTGGGGGATTTACAATATAAGAATTTTCCTACATCTTTAAGAGGGCTGTAAACAAGCTGTCCAAAGCTAACATCAAAATATTTCTGTCTTCTCAAAGTCCAGGTTTCTGTCTCTTTTTTAAGGGGGTCGCAGCACCTGTGAATGCACTTGAACCTGCCTATGAGACTTTTTAAGGCATGTGATCACCTTACTCTTAAGTTCACCTGACATAGGGTTTGCGGATGTGTACATAATACAAAGAAGCAGAGCACAGTGGAGCCCCTGAGGGCCCTGCAGCTCCTGGTCACAGGTAAGCTCAAAGCTCAAATGCGAAGGCTCCAGAGAGACGGCTTCTCCTCCTTCTCTCTAGACATCCTCACGGACAGAAGTGTAGGCTCAGTGCACACGGCACACAGTTTCACTTCGTTCCCCATGTTGGGGGGTGTATTTTGAGGTTGGAATCAGTGTTCAAATGATCGTCTATACTTTCATATGTTAGTATTTAATGTCTCATGCTTAAGGAGTCATCATATATAAAATGTTATATGATAATGGCAGAATTCTCAACTGCTGTTGTGAGAAAGTTGTTCATGAAAAAAGCATTTTAGTTAAAGAACTGGTCAGCTGGTCTCACAATTTTTTTGGCACAGGCAGTGCTGTTTCTGGTGAAATGAATTCTGTGATATCAGTTCCTCCTTCAGGTCTGAAGCTGTGTCAGTTCTGAAGCTTCTCTCAGAACAGAACACAAGCGCGTCCTTCCCTGGAACCACCTTGAGAGGGGCTGCCGCTCCCAAGGGGATTTCTGAAGAGGCTGCTGGCTTTGGAGGCCCGAAGCAGCACCAGAGTCTGAGGATGTCCTCAGCAATCCTCAGCTCACAAGCCTGGTGCACGGTGCATGGCGTAGCACTCCGGCCGTGACTCTGAGGATGTGAACCAGGGTCTTAGACAGATCTCAGCATCCAGAAAGAAGCTGCCATTTTCCCACTTTTATGTACGAGTATCCAATTACTTGCTTCAGAGAGAATTTTTTTGTTTATTTGCATTTTACTATTTAGAAAAAGTCAAGAAGGGAATAGCAAGGCAGAATCAGCACTGACGCCTAATCAAAACCAGAAATCATGGAGTTGGGCCAGAAAGCAGGAAGTAGATACAGGTGGATGCCAGAATATTTCAGTAGATGAGAGCAATCAGCAATTTCAAAAGCCGGCTTCATGTACCAAGAAAGATACGGGCAGCATGAACGCCTGGAGAAGTTGCCCGCTGAGAGGAGTCTAATTAGCACTGATACACTCTCCCTGTGGCAGCTGCAGTATGTGTGCTTACAAAAATTTAAAAAAGGGAAAAAGAAAGACAGGAATGTCATAGAATATTTTATTTTGTTAAAAAAATCAATTGATGGAAAACAGAAAATTAAATATAACATGTGTGAAAAATGTCACCAACCTAGTAGGGCATGCATTTTTGATGCTAAAATAATCACCTCGTTTATGTATCTTTAAATTAGTATTAATCACTCAGTTAAATATTTACTATGAATCATTTACAAAAAGATTGGGGACCTATGAACAACTTTTATCGTACAGAAAATCTCCTTTATCTTTTTCGTTTCTATTTTTATTTTTTTAACAAGTGAAGCATTGTTCACACATTCAAAGTGGTAAGTTAAAAAGACAGAGTAATGTGTCATCAAAGAAAATGACTGCCATCACAAATAAAAATGCCATATTATCTTTTTTTTTTTTTTTTTGGTACGGGGATTGAACTCACAACCTTGAGCTTGCCAGGAAAGCAGTTACACCACTGAGCTAAATCCCTGGCCCTCACATTATCTTCTTAAGGATGAGGATGGCAATGTCCAAAACCAGAAAGAATTACTTTGGTTAATGTAAATCTCTTAATATATTCGAACTGTAATAAGTGTGTTTCCATGGATGGGTGAAATCTGATGCATTGTTTTTCAGTCAGAAACTGAATTAGTTTCGGGTTTTGGAGGAGAAAGCCTAAGGAGAGCTCCACCACAGTAAAGCAGCAGAGTTCCACACTGAGGAAGGCTGAGCGTGTGGAGTGAGTCCCTGTCACCGGAGACTGAGACAATCATGCATTCTGTCCAAGGACTTACTTAGGTAATTGGGTGGTGAGGGACACGGCGGGAAGGGCTAAGCGAAGAGACCAGGTTGATTCTGGGCTTGAGAGATAGGAAGGATGAGGATGCGACCTTTAGGGATCTGCTCATCAGCGCTGTAGTTAAAACCACAGCTCAGCTGAATGTTGCAAGCTTCAGGAATTAGCTCCCAAATGAAGCAGCTGACTTCATCTTTTTCCCTTCTTTGGCACCTGGGATTGAGCTCAGAGCCTTCAGGCTGAGCTACATTCCCAGTTCATATGGACTAATAATTATATATGTATATATGTATATATATATATATACACACACACACACACACACACACACACATATATATATATATATATATATATATATATATATATATATATTTATATATGATTCTAAGACAGACATGTTGCTAAGGTGCCCAGGCTAGGCCTAAGTTCACTATCCTCCTGGCTCAGCCTCCCAGAGGGCTGGGCTTACAGGAAGTTTTTCCTCAATGTCTTCTGAAATGAGGCACCATGGATAGGGAGGACAAGAGAAATCATTGGCTTAAAGAAGGATGGACGAAGCTGGAAGGGATGCTTTTGGTCTTGCAATGGTTGCCCCTGCGCTTATGGAAGCCCTTGGAAGCAATTGTGTGCATCTTACCTTCGCTATTCGGCTGTCCATGTTTTCTCAACAAATCCAATGTTGTTTCTGACAGCACACTTTTGTCTCCCTCACTTAAGGGCATTAATCTAGAAGGTACTCATTTTGGCCACTGTGAGGGAAGAGTGGGTTCAGGCCAGGCTCGCCCTGTCCTGATTTATGTTAGTGTCACCAGCCTGACACAGATCAGAGCATCCCTGTGCAGGACACAGCCTAGTTTCCCTGAAACTTTTCTACCCACCATTATTTTACAAGATTTAAACCAAGCCGAATAGTCTCAGCCTTCCAAAGTGGTCTCATGACTGTTGTTATTTTAATCCAATGTTTAATAAAGATTCTCCAATGTGAAACACCATATATTTGCTCATTAATGAGATTAAATCTGATATTGCAGGACATTAAGCCACTAATATGAAGAAAGTCATTAATCAAAAAGATTATATATTCGTAGAACTGCAATATCTAGATATACAGAAAGTTGGAATTTTCCCATTTTTCCTTATTTAATTGTTCTCGTTTATTAAGCAGCAGTTCTGAGCAAAGCAGTGTCAGTCAGTTAGATAATGAAGCATAATTTGCATTCTATAAAGGAAGTCACAGTGAAAGCCAAGAAATGAGCAGTAGTCCAAAGCCATTGCAAACTGCCGCCCGAATCTTGTTGTAACAATAAAAACAAACTGCTGCTCTAGTGTTATACGCTGTGTTTAGTACTGTAGACGCCGTTCCTTGTGCTGTTCACAAGCTGCAGGGATGGTACGCAGAGAATGACCCGTCACTTATACGATAGAAGCCCAATTAGTCAGAGAGTAAGATCTGGGTATTTGCAAACCCCTGACAAGTGCTGAAGGCTCGCTGTTGGAGTCATATCTACAAGCTGGAATGGACCTGGTACGGCTGGACACCCTTCAGGCAGCACCTGTTGAATGCGTTAAAGTTGTCAGGTCTCGTTTCATCTCGGGGAGTACCCAAGGCTCTAATTTTGCTGTTGTCACACAGTAATGATGTGTGACATCACTGTCTCTTAAAGAGGTGATTATCCTGTGGTCCAAAGGTAGGAGACACTGACTTGGGATTTAAACAACATGCAGATTCCGAATGGCTGTGCCCTTTGAGCACCTTCTAAATATTCTACTTCCAGGGGACAGACTCTCCTAAGACTGCAGACGGGAAGCAATCAGGAAACTGCAAAATGAAGAAGAAGGAGGAGGAGGAGGGTGGGGAGGAAGAAGAGAGAGAGAGAAAGAGAGAGAGAGAGAGAGAGAGAGAGAGAGAGAGAGAGAGAGAGAGAGAACCTACCGGAGCCTCAGGAGGAATGAGATTTCAGTACACATTTGTATCCACAGGATAATTGATGGGAGATACGGAGCCACACACATTTCCCACAGATTTAATCATTCAAAGCTCTGAGGGAGCCATGTACTCTTTTATTTATGCCCTTGCCATTATTGAGAGAAATGCTCTTTAGTGCTTAATCATGAATTAAATATTCCTAAAGTCAGTCTCTCAATTTTCAAGGGGCAGGTAATTTGATCCTTGGATTTAAACATCTTTACTGCCTTAACCTCAGTTTTTGCAATATTTTTATGAAAGATTTTACGAAAACTTCAAAGATGCACATTTTCCTGAAGAAGAGTTAGACATAAAAGTTAGACATAAAAGACATAAAAGAGTTAGACATGGGTTCCTTCCCGGGTTTTGTATTTTGGTTTAGTTAATGAAGGTAGAATGCGCAATGCCAGGATGGAGGAGGAAGTAGGGGTGAGGCTGTGCCTGTCTGAGAAACAAATCGGATTCCTCTCAGGTGCTGCCCTGTGGGAGAGGGGCTTTCTCCAAAACACGGCGCAGTCACTGTTTCAGGCAGTGTCTTTGTGGATGAGTTTGGCTGGTCTGACTGCTCCACCCCTCCGTGCTCCAGCCTTCTTGGAAGCTTCATTGCCTAATGCTCTAGTGTCAGGATGGTTCTGCCTCTGTTTGGTTTGATACCTTTGCCTCACACTGTGCCTGTAAAGCTCCTAGCGTGGGCCTTGGAGGGTCTCCAGGGGACCAAACACATCTGTGATGAAAGAGAACACTGAGTCAACCATGCCAGCTTCTCTGCTTGTATCAGATGGAGAAGAGAGGGCCCAGTGAGTCCGGGACTCTGGAACGCAGGGTCTTATCCAGTGACTTGTGTCAGGGGAATTTCCCCTTAGATGGAGACATTTACAAGCCTTCTTCTTAGTCACACACAGCCTGCTGCCTCTGTGTACTTCAGGGCCAGGATGACTGCTGTGTCAGATTGTCCTTTAGGCCACATTGTACTTTCCTAGACGCCATCTGTTATGCTAACATGAATTAGTTTATCGATGACCATTTCCGTACCTCTACTCAGCTTCCTGAGTACTTGTCAAGTCCAGCTCTACCCTTCATCTTTCCCTTCATCCTTGGATGAGAACTTCCCTCTCATCCTTCCTCCCTCCTCACTGCACACACTGCTGATGTCCCTGTGATCGGGGCCACGACGTCTGATAAGGACCATGTAGCCAGCATGCACGGAGATACAGTGGGGTGCATATTTCTGACAGTCAGCTATGAATGTGGGACAAATTATTACACAATTTACCAGCTCCATAAAAGTGAAGGGGTAGAATCACTGCCACATCACCTGTACATTTGCTAAAGCCAAAAATTATATCTTTGTTACTTGTGTATCTCCAGTCTCAGAGCCTCCTATATAGACATCATTCAATCATTATCTGCTCAGTTGAACTGATAATATTTGTGCAAATCTGAATATGCAAGAGAATATGCCAGCAGAGCGAGGAAAACAAGGAGTCTGGGGGGAGATAATATAAATTTGGCAGGAAGAAAATATTAATTAAATATGCATGAACAAAGAAGAATAAACAAGGCTCAGATAAAGAAGTTGGGGAGGAGAGCGGAAAGGAATTCATGTGAGGATAAGTGGCAGGGAACCTCAGGGATGCTCGGCCTCCCATCCCTGCCCTCTGTGTCTCAGGCAGGAGGGGAAAAGGGAAGTGGCTGGGGAACATGAATCAGGATGACCAACACCGAGGGATGGCATAATTTTTTCAAAATGGCTGACCCTGAGTATGTGCAAATATATCTTCGGAATAGCCGCCAATAGATTTTCCATTAGACCTCACAATCAATAACCCCTAGCCATAAGTTATCTTCTCTGCCTCTTCCAAACTGACCAGACAGAAGTCTTGCTTTACTCCTTAGTTTTGGATTATCTCATTAGCAAAGCTACATTATCTCTGTCTTCCTGTTTCCTTTCCCTAGTCTTGTACTCTCCAGATTCTGACTCTTTAATCTTCAGATTAGGTATTCAATATATGTATTTAAAGTGAATTAAAAATAAAGTTGAGCTGGGTATGGAGGCTCACACCTGTAATCTCAGCACCTAGGAAGCTTAGGCAGGTGGATTGCTGCAAGTTAAGAGGCCAGCCTGGGCTACAAAATGAATCAAGGTCAACCTGAACTGCATAGTGAAACCCTGTCCCAAAAAGAACAGTTAAAACTAAATAAAGTTGGCCTCTTATTGCTTAACAAATCTTACACCCACTGTTCCCGCTTTAAGTTTTGGGCTGCAGTGGCCCCAAAGCCTCATGCATTCAGAGGTGGGACTTGGGAGAAGTGACTGGATCTTGGGGTGCTATGGTCATCACTAGACTTATCCACTAAGAAGTTTAGAGCTAAACATGTGGTTAGGCAGTGGGGTCAAACTGGAAATTGCAGGTCACTGGGGCATGATCAGGAAGGGTGTCCATACCTCCCAGATAACTTCCGCCTCTGCTTCTTAAATTCAGAAGTGGGCAGCTTTGTTCTGCTGCCTCCTTCCACTAATCTGTTTCTGACTTAGAGCCAAATGACCATGGACTGAGCCCACACACTGGGCGGCACCATCAGCCTCTCCTCCTTTAGAATGCGGATGTGGTTATCATGTATCAGCAAAAGAAAATAAACAGAGATACACACTAACTGTACAGCCCCAAGTGCCGTGACTCACATATGGATGTGCTCCAATTCAACTACAGCAGAGATCGTAATACTGAGGAAAGCTGGAAAATGCTTGCACTGCCATGAAGATCGGAAGTTGTCAGTATGTAGCATTTCAGGAAATACAAAGATTATGCTTGACACTTTCAAAGATTCACCAACTCTTCCACATACTCAGTGTGGCCATTTTACCCAGCTACTCTGATGATACGCCACTAATGACTTATCCATAACATTCCTTTCAGCCTTGCAAATCTACTGGTTATCACTTCAATTCTCTGTATTTTGGAGTAGCATGGATCACACACATTGGGCCCACTGATGCTACCATTTACATTTGAGACTGGCAGCCACCCCTGTAGATATATGTGTGTGAAGTTTTATAACATTGAGTATTTCTGTCTGTCAGTTAAATATGCAGTATTAGAAGGTATAAAGACTTGGAATATCATTTATTTTGCCATTTAAGTGAAAATATGCTTTAAAAATACTGCATTCACTCTTACAAGGATTGTTCTGAGTGCAATTCTTACACTGATCAGTTTTACTTTGGGGAAGCAAGATTCTTGGCATCACACATTCCTGGGTGAAAATGCCTTGTGGGATTGGCTGGCAATGCTGTCCAGAATAGTGGCCAATTCCACTCCATGAGCTGTGAGGCAGTTGGGGCCTGGCCCCCTTCTAAAGGCTCTGCCCCACTAATCACTTTGGATATGTGAGGTTTGTCACTGATGACATACACTGTGAAAACTGCTTTGTTTTCTAAAAACAGGACATTTTAGTCCTACAAGTATCCATAAATCAAAACTCAAGTCAGTATCTTAGCAATTACATTAATTGAATATTGACCTTTAAAGCAAATCCTCTTAGTGATTCTACCCATCTCATTTATAAGACAGCGTTGCCTGGTGTCGTTTTATCTTGATCTGAAAGAAATGTTACCTTAAAAATTGTTATTTGTGCTCATATTGCTTTCTATCCTTAAAGGTCAATTTTATCTTTAAGTTAATTTTATTTTAAAGCACATGGAAGCCTTACCTCTGTGAGACCTTTCTCCATGCCCCGTGGTTTTTCTGGCGTGCTCTTTCTACAGGCTTCTTCATGTCTCCATTGGGAGTGCGGGCTCACCTGTTACTAAGATTGTCTTATTCTTCTCTGCTTAACTGCTCTCTTTCTTAGAGCGAGATTATAGCCCATCCATTATGGTAAGAAGCATCATACTGAATGGATGCTTGGCAGTCCACAGGCTGTTGATATGGTGATCAAAGTATATGGTGAAAGTTTGCTCTCCCAAATCCTCCCACCCACTTGGAATGCACTGATGCCTTGTTCTCGCCGCTTTCTGAAGCAGCTCTGGGTATTTACAAGACATGATAAGAACTGCAGGTAAAGCTCCTGCTACATGCTATCTGTGGAAGAGAGACTCCTAAAACACTGCAGAGTGTCTTCATTCATTTATTCACTGAATCTGGCACCATGTTACTTCTTGTCTTTCCCTAGTATCAAAATCACACTGCAGGGTAAGTGTGTGAATCAGACTGATACAAGGCAGCAAAACCACTTCAGAAGGTGGCAAGAAGTATCAGATGAGTGTGTTGGAAGCAAGGGGAAGTATAATGAGGAGAATTACAGCTCATTGGCTTGTCGTATTAATAAGTGAGGAATATCTCACTGTGTTTTTCTTCTACCTGGTGTCTTGAGGAATCTAAGATACCATCAACTGTGTAGATGCTCTTCTCTCTAAAATGTTGTAATGTTGAGTGTTCCTGCATTCAATAATATGGATAGGATTAAAACACATATCTAAAGATTACTGCTTATCTTGGCATTTAAATAACATGCTTTAATAATGCTGCAAAAGCTCTTACAAACCTTGCTTTCTAGATGTAATTATTCCACTGAACAGATTAACCTTGGTGACACACGGATCATTTCTTTTTTTTTTTGCATGTGATCAGATATAATTTTCTTTTTCCCCTTCTAGCTTAGAAATATCTGATGTTGGCTAACATACATGAACATTGAATAACTTTCTTCAGTATACTTCTTTCTTTGGTTGTTTCAGATTTTTCTATTTCCCTTGCTCATTTTGTATCCCAAAGGACAAATTTTTAGCATCTCATGTTAAATCTAAGTAGGTTATTTCAAAGACCAACTTTTTATCCCCTTTCTTTTACTCTGTGTATTTATTTATTAGGCAATTGCTTTACATCTTTTCAGATTCAATATTTAGTTTTGCTTCATTTTAGTTGTTCTTGTTCAGATGAATGTCTATGTCTTTATTTTCAATGAAAATTAATAATTTCTGCTCCCCTTTTACATTATGGCAAATAACAGTAACAGCATGAATAGAAGACATTTCAGAAAACACAAGAAGTTGTAAAGCGAAGGGTGGAAGCCTGACATTTGACATTTTTTTTTTTTTTTGTCTTTTTCTTTTTTATCGGTACCAGGGATCAAACGCACAACCGCCTGCTTGCAAGGAAGGTGCTTATGCTGCTGAGCTAAATCCTCAGCCGCTGATATCTGAGCTTTTTAAAACCTGATTTTGCCACTGTGTTGTATATGAGTTTAGATAATGATCAGAATTTGACTTAGAATATTTTCTACCAATTTCTATATAACTAACTTCTAATGTTGATCTTTAATTATTTGCAATAAATGCTCTGAGGCGTAGACTGCCCATTGCCCCCACGTGATGCAGGAGACAACACTGAAGAGACACTCAGGGCCCTTCTGTTAAACACCCGTTAGTCTTCAAAGTAGAGGGCAATGTTTACTAATCTTGGTTTCAGTGGGCTGTGCTTTGAATGTCAGTTTGAGGGGTTGGAGGAGCAAGGAAACTTCAAAGACGTGCTGTTTATCATCCACTCAGTTGACCTGGCTTCTAAGTAATCAATTGTTCTTATTGCATTCACTGTTTTGATTTGCTACTTATTTATGCAGATGATCTGTCACAAATTTGACTCAGTAAGGCAAAATACAACTATTTAAGTCAAACCTTCTTGGAATATATGCAACTTTTTGAAAGATCCCAATTATAAAGATTTTTTCATACATGAGCACAAAATACTTTATTACCATAAAGAATAATCAGGAAATGACAGAGTAGCTAGTTTCATACACCTTTTTCTTGAGAAAAGTATGAAAAAAACAAGCAGAAATTGTCGCAGACCACTTTATAGAGCTCTGAAAATTGATCAAGGTTTGTAGCAATCAGATAGATGAGGAATCTAAACACAGACAACTTAAACATGACAGGGCAGTGTCACAGCATTTGCATTTGCTTGTGCATGTATTTTAGCCCAAATCAGGTGTTAGAAAGTAGGAGATAAGTAGGGTCTCAGTAAGCAAAGTTTCTGCTCCCTGATCCAGTCGGAGTCTCTATGATCATTGGCAGTTTTCCCAGGGCCCCTGGGCTTCTGCTCCCTAGCTTTTGATGGGGCCTAGAAAAACCTCGTTTAGTACCTGTGACTGTAGATCAGGTCTCACCTGGCTGGGGGAGCCTCACACATGCTCAGGTTCCCTAACTTACAAAGAATGCAGTCAGGGAAAGTAGGATTGCTCAAGATATTTAGGGTACAAACATCTCCCAGGAATGCCGAAAGCAAAAGATGATTATTGACACAAGAAATAAATCAAATAAAGTGTGAGAGGAAGAGCTAAAGGAATTTCCTAGGAAGCTGGCAGACTCGCAACACCTTGATCCACTGAGTAACATACAAATCCACGGGCATACCCCGGAAAAGCACAGGCTTAGACAGATGTGAGAAGAAATCAGACCCTCACCTGGTGGTGGTCTCCAGGGTCGGGGCAAACCTGGCTGAGTATGCATGATCCCCAGCACAGAGCCAGCTGTGCAGGGAGCTAGGTAGTGCTCTTGGTTCTTTAGTTTGACTCTGCAACTCATTGTGTTGCAAAAAAGTGTCTGTCAAACTCTCCATGGACATGAATCCACAGACAGAGTCTGTGGTGATTGTACAGAAAAATAATACACATTCTGCAAAAATGATTAGAGGAAGTTGTGGACTCCTACAACTTTCAACCTATTTTAAAGGAGAAAATGGTAGAAGAAAAATGAGTTTTCAATGTTACTGCATCATAATATTCACAAATACTAGTTTTCTTTGGTACCGGGAATTACACTCACAATCTCATGCTTGCCAGGCAGGCACTCACATGGCTGAGCTAAACCCTCAGCCCAATCAATACTTGTATTTAACAATAGCAGTTTTTAAACATACTTGATTTCAACAGCAGCAGCAAAAACAAAGCCACAAGATGCATAAAGAAGCAAAAAGATAGGAGCCTCCTATTTAACGGTACAAAATAGGGTGACATATCTTCCCTGGGAGAGCCCAAACATGGGACTTGCTAGAAAAAGGCTTTAAAGTAATCTGGACCTCAACATGCTCGGGGAGGCAGGTGTGGAATCAGCAGTACAGGGAGGAGGCAGGTCCAGGAGGAAGCTTCCATGCAGACCAAGAATTGCGCAGAAAGCAGTATCAGATAGATTCGCGGCAATATATATACATACAGCAGGTTTCTGGAGCACTGGGAACAGGTTAGAGATTTTTAGTAACCAGAAAAACTTCAAATAAATAAATAAATAACTAAAGACAAACAAATAAAGGAAACAGACACAGCCTAAGTGGTGAAGAATCTGAGGCACATTTTTGCACTCTTCCTTGGGCCCTCTGTGCCCCCTGCAGAGTGGGACAAAAAGGTGAAGCTTTTACATGGCACTTGTGAAAGTGGGCCGAAGTCCCCCAGGGGACACTGGTGTCTGTCTGTCTGTCTGTCTGTCTGACCCGGGGGCTGACAGAGCCGTGGCACAGCTAGCAGGCTCAGGTGGGGGGCTGCTGAAGGTGGCGGCTCTGCAGCGGCCATGGGGTCCCAGAGCACCCAAGAAACTGTGCCTAGCTGGGTGCAAGAAACTCAGGCCAGAGAACTTGGCAACTGTGCCAGGCCCGGGGAAAAGGAGCAGCGAGAATATTTGGGAAGTTACTCACTTGGGCAGCAGGTTAATAAACTTGGGATGACACGGAAAGAAGGTCAGTCTTGTGATAAAACTGGAAAGATAGCAGACTAGCGTCATGCCTGCCCAGGGTGGGGTGTAACTCACAACCAATCCTCAGTTTTACATCGATGGCAAAGGAATCCTGAGACTGGTGACCTCAGTGGTCCTTCTGCAGGGGAGCTGTGGATGCCACACTGGGTGAGGGTCATGAGTTCCAGTCCACTGAGGGACATGGAGAAGAATGCCAGACCGTCTGGGAACCTGGAGGTGAAACAAAGGCCCCACTGCAGGAGGAAAACCAAAGTATTTTAACAAATAAAACTGAAAAGTACTCTGTCAACTTACGAGGCTTGAAAATTCTCAGTGACCATCACTGCTCCATCACCATCTTCCTCAAGGAAAACAAAGTTTTTAAAAAAGCCCTGTAAATGAAGAGTTTGGGGCACACACACACACACACACACACACACACACACACACACACACAAAACCCCAAACACAGAAAAAGCCAAACAACAAAAATAAAAAAGCAAACAAACAAAATGGGCCTTCGATTTTCATGCCAGGCTGAGGAAAGAAGAACTTCACTCTGAGCACAGCCATTTCTGCAAAGACCAAGGGACGCGCTCTTCTGCTAATGTCCAAACCTGGGAAGAATTCCCACCTTGCAGGTGTGGTACATTCAAGTGAGGAACGTGAATCTGGAGGAAGACATACACAGTGTGGTGGCTGAGGTAACTTTTTCCTGATCCTCACAATGATTTACAGTTCTCTGATGTGAGCAGTAGAAACTCACTGAACTCTTTGACTTCAAAATGAATTCGGTAAGAGGGAAGAGGACACCCAGTAACACCTATAGAGGACATGTGTCACTGGGAGGCCTCACACACACAGGAAAACCAGGCAGCACAGATCGGATACAAATCCTGACAGTCTCACTCCACACCTGTGCTCCGGACTGGGGATTTGCAAACCTGAAGCAGCCCTGTGCTCCTGTGGGGGGCAGGCTCATCGTTATCTGTGATCCAGGAGGCAAGATTTGGGACCCAGATTTCTGCCATGTTTCCGAGTGATACAGCTGAGCAAAGGGGGACTTCTATCTCTGATGACCCGGCCAGGACGTTCGAGGAGCAGACTTGGAGGGTTCAAAGCCATCACAGTAGCTGGGGTCTCAGAAGCGACCCACCAGGGGACATCTGTTACCATTATGGGCCCTGCTTCCACAGCGGACCCTGAAGACTGCCCTGTCCTCTAGAGCAGCTCCACCTCAGCCTTGTCCTATGGGGTCCATCTCCCTATAACCACTCTGCCTGCAGAGAGGACATCCTGTGTCCCCTGCTGCCATGCAGCCATCTGTCCCATCAAGAGCCAATATGGATACCTGGCTTTGTGTCACCTCCCTGTCCTTATCCTTGCTCGGGAGGAGTGGCCCCAGTGGAGTGCAGGCTGCCTGGCTGCTTCTACATCAACTTGATGACACGAGAGTTTCAGACACTAGAAGGCACTGCGGTCTGCCTGCCCTGGGGAGAGACCCTGATGCCCTCTCTCCAAGCGAGAGCCCTGTGGGGAGGGAGGGCTGCAGCCTGGACCTCATCCTGTCCCAGTGGTTCCGAAGGCCAGCACATCGAGGGCTAGGACTCAGCAGATGGAATTTAGGGGTCATGTGTGTTCGGATCGCAGCAGTCACTGTGCAACTATGTGTGAGGTTTTTAGTGAAACCACGCATTATTTATGCCAGTGACTTCTCAGAAGCGTGAAGCTATTTTAAGGGATTTCACAAGCAGTGATCCTGTATACCCAGCTGACTCTTCAAGGTGTCTTATTAAATATGAATCTCCCAGTGTTAACTGTAGGAGAAACACATTAATTTTAGTGAATTGCTAATTATACAAACTTATGGGGTTCAGATAATAATTCTATGCAAGTATTAATGTGTAATGATCACACTGGAGTAGTTAACATTTCCTTCTCTTTATAGGTTGTTTAAAAACTTGGTTAACATATAATAATTGTAGATATGGATGGGGTAGAGTGTGATATTTATAAACGTATATAATATGTACCTATGAAATTGGAATAATAAATAGGGAGTGAAAATTTTATTTTAAAAATAGGTAATTTATAAAATAATTGAGTAACTTATTAAAAATTCAGTACAGTCCCAGAGAATAAAGAGTCCAACCCAGGCCTGAGGTCCAGGTTTTCAGGGAACTCCTATGTGAATGAAAATGAAAATTTCCCCTCTCTGTTTGGTACCATGTTGCATGTTGTTCAAGTTGTTTCTTTACTAATAGGAACCCACTGAGTTAGATCCCCAGCCTATTAATTTCCCATGTATTATGTTAATTTTGAGACAATGCCCTTCTAAATTGCTATGCTTGGACTTGCACCACCGCTCTCCTCCTGCATCTGCTACCCGGAGATTAGCTTTAGCTGAGATTCACACTCGCACCGTCATATCCGGCTGACTTTGTTCAATATTTGAAGGCAAAGGTAATTCTTATTGGCCCAGTTTGTTTCAATCAGAAAACAAGCAGGACACAGTCTGCCAGCCCCAGCTGCACAGCACGGTGAAGGACTGCTCTTCCTGGGAGGTTCTGAACCTGCGAAAGGACAGTGTGGAGCAGTTTGGTAAGAAAACTAATGCAATCTGCTTGGTTCTGTATGCAGAATGACTTCTCTTGCCTCAAATTGAAGTTGCTTCAGAAGGGAAAACACAGGCTGCCCAATTCTAACGCACTCAGCTCACACAGTGTGCCGATCTTATGACTGCATTATCTCTGATATTAGGCTTCTAGTTTGCCTGTTATTCCATTAACCTTACTTTGCCTTGAATATTAAAAGAAACTAATTGAATGAATTCATTCTCACCTGATAATGAAATGATAAACATAATAATTTTTATGCAAAATATTTAGCCAAATCACAAAATAATATAGCAAAGCTATATGCTATTATATCCCTAGTCTCAAATTCATATTAGAAGTACCTATCACTCTTAGCACAGTTATTGTTTTTGATTCCAAAGAAAGTTTCTTACTGGGGGCAGTCATTATTGTTTAATATTCTTATTTTGTATGTGTCTGAGTCCAACACAGCAGGAAGAATGACTCAGATTTTAATTGCTTAAAAGGAATCATCCTAAATGAGGTACTCCTAGAACTGTTTTACCTTTGAGAGTTTTCATGCCTGTCAGGGAGACTGGGAGTTGAGAGCAGATTCAAATTTTATGCTAACAAAAGCAGAATATCTACTAGTATTTATTATTAAGAATGGAATTTAATATATTTGTTTTGCTAAGTGTTTATTCATTACAACTAGAGCTCAAAGAATAAGGCATATATGCTGTAGACACACAAGAAGATGAGGAAAACCAAATACTTGATGATTTATTCATATAGAGTTTGAAATAATATTATACAGACTTTTTCAAGTTTACACTGTCAACTTGACATATCTTTCCCATAAATTTTTCTTATGGATAAGAGAACAACAGGAATGCACCAAGAAGCTTGAGTGTTGAATCCCTCATAGATTAGAAACAAAGAGTTCGTTTAACTGAATGGTAAATTACAGTAGAATCTGTCTGTATGTCCTGAAAAGGAGACTTACAAATGCAAGCCTTGATTGCATGATGATAGCTCCCCATCAGCAGAACTCCTGAGCACTTCAAATCACAGGGTCGAGTCTGGAGAAGAAAGCTGTGTGCACGCGTGCTTGTGTCCTTAGCCAAGGGGTAGGGAGAGGAGCTAAGAAGTGGAGAACCTTCATGCCTGGCATGTGCCTGTGCCTGCGTCTGCCTGTGCCAGTTCTCCATTGCATCGGATTCACGCACTGCTCCACCAGAGCTGCAGTCCTGGAGGACATGTGAGCTGTGTTCCTCCTCGTTCTTCAGGCCCACTTGCGTCAGTCTACATCCTTTAGGCCGCAGCATTTTGTCCGCTCCTTTTGATCAGTTGTCACGGTAAGAACTCAACCTGGGCTGAAGCTGCAGGATCACCGGATCCTGGAGAAGGTGCATTCACATGCATAACTGCTTTCCATTTGATGCAGATGGGATGTGGGTTGTAAGGCTGTTAGAATGGAAGCAGGTGTGAGTTCAGATATCTGAGGCCATCAGGACACGTTTTCCATGGGGTTAGGGCACTGGGGCTGGGAACTGACTGTATCCCTACAGAAAGCCTATGACTGTATATGACTGCAGTGGGAGGTGAGTTCTAGATCATTTTTAAGATTACATCAGGTCCTAAGAATGGAGGGATGATCTGTGGTATGAATGTGCCGGCAGGAAGACACAGGAGAAAGCCCTCTTTCTCTTACTCTGTACATGAAGTCAGACCAGTCCCTGTGAGCATGTGGTGAGCTGGTGGCTGCCCACAGTCGCCCAGAGGATGCCTTGGAATGGAACCCAGTCCTCTGTGATCTGGGACTTCTAGTCTCAAAGAATGTGAGGAAATAACCTTGCTGTTAGTGCTTAAGTCACCACTCTGGTATTTTGCTGTAGAGGCCCGAGCTGACCAATTCAGAGTGAGGGAGATAACCATTTCCCAGGTCCTTGTTTGTTATAATTTGGGCCTAGAATTTCCTCTGAAGGCTTCGTGTGACAGGTGTGGTCTTCAGCTGGTGGCACCACTGAGGGGGAGTCAGTGAATGCGTAAGGAGGAAGGAGCAAAGAGAAAGTAGCCCGTGGCTCGGGCCCCTTGAAAGGATGCAAGAGGACCAGTTCCTGGCCGGACTCTGCTTGCCAGCCATCGTGCGATGGGCAGTGCTGGCCCCTGACATGCCTCTGCTGTGATGTCAGACCTCACAGATGCCCAAAGAAGTGTGATCAAGTGACCCAGACTGGACCCTCCGACACCCAACCGAAATCAAACTTTCCTTCTTCAGATTGCTTTGCTCAGGTATTTTGCCACAATAGCGGGGAGCTAAGTATCACGCCTGCTTTACTTGTAACCGAATCCGGCATCAACCGCGTCCTTCAGCCGTCCTAAAGCACTCAGACCTCTTAAAACAAGTTTATATTCCTAAGTATAATTTTCATTTTCTTTTCTAGAATTAGTCTGCTTTTATTTAGCCTGTTAATAAAGTCCCTTAATGAGTAAATTTCTTTCCACTGTTGCTTATTCATTCTGTAGCTTTGTTTGGATTTCTTGGAGTCTCAGTATTTGACCTGCCTGGCCTCGAACTGTCAGCCTCCTGAGGGCCGGATTACAGCCTTCAGCTACCAAGGCCCCTATTAGATTTGTAAGTAAATCTACCAACCCCTTAACTAATGGGAAGAAATATACTTTTCTCTTTCCTTTCCATTGCAATGTGAATTTGGATTCGTAAAGTCCTATGTTCAGACTCTAACTCTGTAACTAAGTATTTTTCCAAGTAAATTAAATATGATAATGAGTAATTTTATGTTAATATAAAGTTTAATTGAGATTACATATTTCAAGAACCTGTCAACATATTTGAGAGTAGTAATGCTATTTTTTTATTTATTAGCAAAACAGGGTTTTGCAAACATTCATTGAAGATTAATTAAAGAATAAGCTAATGAATAAACATATTAATGAACTATTGGAAGCTTTATAAAATCAACCAAAAAAGGGAGAAAGCTAATGTGCACAGAAAGTAAAAATGGAATCTCGGCAAAGACTATAAACAGCCTCCCAAGTGTCCTGGTGGGCGTTGAGCTATGAAGCAGCTTCTCAAACCGTACCTAGAAATCCTCAGCTTGCTTCACCCACACATCCCAAATGAGTCTGAATTCCCTGTGGGAGAATTCTGAAGCTAATGTAAAGTTGTGCCAAAGTCTGATAAATAAGACACAAGCAGCAGCATCAGGAGGACCATCATCACCTGCACAACCTTGGTTTGTGATGCTGGACTTCAGGAAGTAAACCAGTGCCATTGTACGAATGTCTCCACCATTAGAACCCCTGGGATCAGAGGAGCTGTGGGCATGGTAGGAATGGGCATGGTGATGATAACGGTGTCAGATATAAAAATGAGAATAACCAGTATTTGGGGACACACAGAGAAACAGTAAGTCCCAAAATGGAGCTCAGTAACAGTCAGATGGAGAAACGAATGACAGCAAAGTGTGCAGCGGAGGTGAGAGGAAGCGGGGGCTGGGATTGTGCAGGGCCTTGTGCCATGAAACACGCAGAAAGCAGGTGAAGGGAGCCGGGGGGACACCTCCCCGCTGGGTGCCTGCTGATAACCCAGAGGAGAGTCTTGCAGTAGACAGGTGACAGCAACCTCCAGGTTACACTGACTCTCTGAGTCACTAACAGAGAGCCACAGAAAATGTTATGTCACATAGCTCTTCAAAAAAAAAAAAAAAAAAAAAAAAAAAGGAGAGGTTTTCTCCAAGGAAGGAGAGAGAGAGACAGAACATGACTGCTGTTCCAGTGTCAGGGCAGGTTATTGTCGACATTTTTAAGGTTGAAAATGCTGCAGAGCATCAATGTGACTATAAATAGGGGTAAAACACACACTGGAAAATGACAGTGACGAGCAGAAAAATCTGGTACAGGACAATCTCTAGAGCAGTGGGGAATTAGGAAGAGCAAAGGTTGCAGAAGGCTAAAGGGAAACACCATGCTGTGCTTTTCCGCAGCCAAGAGCTAACCGCGGGACCTGGCTCAGCGCCATCCTGAGCAGTGGAAACCCACGGGACCAACTTCAGACACCACACCAGGGGACCGGAGGGACTTCCCTCCGCAGCATTCTTCCTGTAGTGCTTTAATATAGCACAATCCCCAGTAAACCACTAAAACTTACGGAATGGGAGTCGCCCTGTGAGTCAGCAAGCCAGGAACCCTCACCCTGGTTGGTGTCTGAGAACCAGTGAGTCTGACTCTCCAGTCCTGAGCACTGTGCCAGTAAACTCAGGAATCTTAGCACTGATGAGCCCTGTGTCAACTGAGTGGGTTCTGGAAGAACATTTTAGTTGAGGGAGAAAGCATATAATTATAGATAGACTCTTGCATTTGAGCATGGACTACATATTTGTTAGGTGACTGACGTCAGGGTGGTCACTGCAGGCCCAGCCATGGGAGAGGCCAGCAGGAGATTGGAGCCCAGCTCTTGGAAATGTGTGCCAGGTGAGGACATGGACACCCAGAGCCCTCGGTGAAACCCATAAAGGTCTGCATATTTCTGCCTAGCGAACTTCCAGCGAAAATTCAGATGCCTGAATTTTCCTCATACACCAGGGGTCAGCAGGACGCCTCTTTTGTCTCGCCTTCCTGAGTTATGGTGCTGGCGGACGGTGGGAAGAGGAGATGCCTGAGGAGGAGAGGGCTTCACCCATGCTTGCTCCTCGCTGCTCAGGGTTCCAACCTTGCAAACTCACCTTCTTGCGAAAGTGTAATTTGTAAATCCAAGCCACCCCTTGGGACACCGCGGTGGTCATCCTCTGACAGGGCAGGGAAAGTTTGAGTACCCAAGGTGCTCGCTCCACAGTGCGGTGGAGCAGGGTGTTCCTGGACCTCGGCCATGCATAGTTCCCATTGCAAGCTCAGGTCCTTGTTGCGGTCTGGTCCGTTATATGACTTTTATGCTGTGTCCTGTGGGTTGTGGGTTCCCTGCCTGCAGCTTCCCCATGCGTGACACCCGAGCGTCACTGAGCTGTGCAGTGCCTGGTGGAGAGTGCGCATGTCAGGCGAGGTCCGCTGAGGCAGGAGGCAGGTGCAGGGAGCAAGGAGCGCAGCGCGCACAGCTTGGCCGCTCAGACCAAGTACAGTGTGAAGAGCCTTTCAGGGAAGAGACGTGGAGGCAGGGTTGCATGCTTATCCTCTGAGGAAGTGTGGCCTGAGTCTCATGGGCTTCACCTGTCCTGGCTCGTCCAGGGTAATCCCTGTTCCAGGGGCCTGTGCAGGGCACTATCACCATGGATAATAACGATCAGCCAAGAGGGTACTGCAGGGGTCCTCAGAGTCCAGCTGCTTCCCCTGGATGCACCCAGACCTGCATCCCTGCAGCAGTGCCCAAGCAGCAGAGAAACAGCAGACAACACCGAGGTCATGGCGCAGCCTTGAGCAGTCCTCCCAAAATGCAGGCTTCTCCAGTGGGGAGGAGAAGCTGAGGCTGGGCAGGGCAGCTGTGCCCCAAGCCGGACAGTGCATGCCTTTCCTTTTTACCTGTGGCCCTGGGAGGGACTGTCTTCCCTCTAGAGGCCAGAAGTCAGGTGGGGACCTGCACCCCCGCAATCCCAGCACTAGCGAGGCCGAGGCAGGAGGATGATAAATTAATCCAATCCGGGCTGTTTACTAAGTTAGGGAGACACTGTCTCAAAGTAAATTTAAAAGGGGCTGGAGATAAAGCCCAAGAAGCTCAGTACAAAGGCTGTGGGCTCAATCCCCAATACCAGAGAGAGGGGGGGGGGGAGGTATAGAAGGAAGGAGGGTGATGCTCACTCTCAGGCAGTGTCCGAGCTCCACCCCTGCTTCCCAAGCTCTCGCTGGAGCTTATCCCACTCTGCTCTGTGGCTGTGATGACTTTGGTGCTGGGTGGTAGCTGAATCCAAATGAGAGAATATTGGAAGCCACAGGGCTAGCTCAAAGGACAGTAGAATGGTCTTTGAGTTCTGGTCTTCTTTGGTCTGTCTCCTGGTATTTATGTCTGCAAATCTTCAATGGCATCACCATGAATTTTGCCCTGGTTTTACAGCCATATTCAGTACAAAAGAGAGGGCAGCCTGACTATTCCATCTTACTGTGAACTATAGGGGTTCTTACAGGGGACAGTTTGAAAACTGCATTGCAATTATAATTTTAATGAGAACTTAAGGTACATTGCGCTTATAGGACATAAGAGAATCTAAGTCATGAATCACTGATGGTACAGTGACCCGATCTGTGTGACACAGGCAAGGTCTACTGGTGCCCATCCCAAGAGCTGCGCTGGTCATGACCCCGGGCTGCCTTCCTTTGTGACCATCTCATCCTCCCACATCCTTCCCAATCCTTGACAGTAAGAGACTGAGAGACAAATTTGATCTTAAAATAGTGAGGTACTACTGAGTGTCTGAGCACCTTATAAGAGGGCCATTAAAGTACCTCTTTCTTCCAATTCCGAAATATGGTGATGGTTACATGTTCCATATTACAGTCTCTAGTGACTAAAAATTTATATGCATGCACACATGCACACATGCATGTTTGTGTATATTTATATGTATGCATTTATATACTATATAAACTTTATGTACATAATGTATGATCCATAAATTCAATGTACACATGTATTCCACACACAGATCCATACAAATACATTTATGTACATGTTAACACATACCATATTGGCATCTATTGGTATAGACATAGGTCCGCAGAGGCACTATGCAAAAATATTTGCAGAGCAAATAAACCATGTGGTTTTTCTTTTAATTTCAATGCTCTTAAAAGCATTATTGCTGTCAGGTGTGAGGGAGCATGTAATTCCAGCATTCAGGAGGCTGATGCAGGGGGATTACCATGATCTCAAGTCAATCCTGGACACATAGTTAATTCAAGGCCAACCTGAATTACAGAGCCAGACTCTGTCTCCAAGAACAAACAAACAAACAAAAGCAAGCAAACAAAGGATTTACTTCTACTTTTGAATTTAAATGTGATAAGTCCCTTTAGACATTGTAACTTACCTAACCATGCTGTATGTACTGTATTTATGTGGTTTTGTGTATGATTTTATAGCTGTTCAAACACACGATTATAATAATCAAATTCTCCATTTATTATGATTTAAGGAAGGTACATTGCTGTCCACTCCTTGGGAATGTAGGTTTATTATTTACCTGATCATGTCTGTTAGTAAAATCAGGTTCCCTAACTCTGTCTACCAGACTGACCTTCACATAAACAACGGCAAAAGTTTCAGTCACAGAGGCTGCTGCAGCTCACAGCTCCAGAACTCTAAACCTGAACTTCTTATCACTCTCCTACAAGTCAAATTTTTAGCTACGCTGATCAACCTGGACTTCCGAAGCCTCTCCTTGTCCCCCATCTCCGCCATGGTCACCCGTGCGCTCGCAGAGCAATTCCATGTGCTGGGTGCACCGCTAGGTCTGTGCCAGTCCTGCAGCATTTCCTTTCCAACCTAAAGGACAGCACTTCCTGCACTGACTGCTGCTTGGCGTGCGGAGGCGCTCCGAGGTCTCTTGTGGCTGTGGACCCTCAAATTCACGCCATGGCCTCCGGTAGGAGCTGTGGGCTCTGAAGCTAGAATTTTCAGCAAAGCTGTGAAATGACCCGCGAGCTGGTGTGGCAGTTTCCTGAGATGCCTGCCCCAGAAGGTGCTGTGGGTGGCACCAAGTTGGCCACAGCGGGGGCTTTTATCCCGCTTGGGGAGAGAAAGAGCTCAGCACTGAGAAGCATCCCTCCTGCACCTTCGCCTCACTGAAGAATCTCCCCACTCAACTTAAAGCAGTGAGGCTCTGCGGGTTCTGGAGCATTAAAGAGTTTAATGAAGTCCGCAGTCCTAACGCATCAGTATGTTAACCAGTCATTTCCATCCTTAGAACTCCCAGGCAGCAGGGGGCACAACGATGCCTTCTTGGGCCTCTTCCCTAGTAACCTCTGTGGAAGTTTACTTTTAAAATACCGTAGTTACAATGGACTCCTCAAGCAGTCACTGAGAGCCAGGGAGGTTTCATTCAGGTAGGGTTGGGAGGTGGCCTCAGTGCACAGATACACGGAGGCTGATTGGAGCCTCAGGAGGCGCCAGCAATCAGGGGCATAAGGAACATTCTTCGAGGGAAGAAGAGAGCTGCTAGGGTCATCCGGAGGGTACACGGGGCTCAGGGGGACACAGATGAACTGGCCAAGCTCTGTCCACCGCAGCCACAAGTTTGCACACGGACTCTGTCTCGAGATGATCACTCATTCCTCAGCCACTGCAAGCCACCACCAGTGGCTCATGCACACACAGTCATTGTCATGCTGCTCACCAGCAGGCTGAGGCAGCCAGCTGCAGGACAAAGGCAAGTGCCAGTTATAGAGAACATGTCATTCCCATGCATTGTTTAAATAGGATAAATTAAGGATGAGAAGCAGAGTTCCCACTCAAATTTTCTGTAAACCTGACGTTACTCGAAGAAGGAAGGAAAGAAGGAAGGAAGGAAGGAAGGAAGGAAGGAAGGAAGGAAGGGAGGGAGGGAGGGAGGGAGGGAGGGAGAAAAATATTCCAAGGACATCTTGAACTTAACTACTCCACGTGTGAAAAGCATGTATGAAACAGAACATCTGATATAGTCTCATTTCCCTTCCCTGTGGATGTGTCTGAATCAAACAGCACAAAGTTGGGAAGACGGAGAGGAGAGAGAAAGAAAGAGAGACCCTGGACTATGGGAGTTCAAGGGCTGATTTAGATTCCTTAAGCTTTGTAATGAGGGCCCAAGATATCTGCTCTTGGCTTTAAAGCGGCTCTACTTGTCCTCTATTTGTGAACTGAAGCATGTTGAGCTTTCATTCTACAGGACGCAGAAATCACCTTTCAGTGTGATGCTGTGAATTGATTGACTCTATGCAGATACATTTTCTCCAGTTTGCAATCACTCTAAAACTGGGGGTACGAAGGCCTTCCTCTTTTCCTCCATTAGCCCCTCATGTGATGCTGATTATAAATCGTCCCTGCCCTGGAAACTTGCCCTGCATTCATCACACCAGTTTCTCAGGGCGTTCATTCTCAAAGGTCGCTGTGCTCAGCCACCCCAGAAATGTGCCTTCATAGACCTTGTTCCTGGTCCACCCACTCTCCCCTGTGATCTCATTTTTGACCTCTGGCTTTGACAGTCATACAAAATTCTTATTTAATATTCTATATTTACATTTTATTGCTTCTGAAATCCATAATTTGGCTGTGTATATTACCTCATGAGTCTTTGAAATCCCAAGGTTAAAACAAAATTCGCTAACTTGATTTCCCCATCCATGCCTATTCCTGTAGCCATGGACTTAGCACATTATCAGTTATCTCTCAAGCCAGCCAAAACCACACCTTCCCATAGTTCTAGATTTTCTCAGTCATGTTCCTTATCTGCATGATTGAGCAGGAAGTTGCGTCAGGATTTTTTCTCCATTATCTCTCATAGTCATAATTATATTATTCTATTTTTTTTTTTTTTTTGGTCTTTTTCCTTTTTATCGGTATCAGGGATCAAATTCACAACTGCCTGCTTGCAAGGCAGGTGCGTATGCTGCTGAGCTAAATCCCCAGCCCCTAATTATATTATTCTAAATGACAAAACACATTAATGTAGTATATACTATGAATGTCTTAAGACCTTATGACTTAATCTTTCATGGAAAGTCAATTGTCAATATTTATTTCACCTTAAAGAGAACTGCTTGTTTCTTGTATTTGTTCATTTCTACTGCCACAATTTTAATTTGACAAACACTATGAGTTTCTTTAATTATTGAATTTTCAAAATACTAGCCACGACTTAAATCTTCTCATTATTTATCATGATGTTATTTCTAACATCAGAATTGTTTCTTCTACCATGAAGCCTTCGGTAGCTCCATGAGAGTGTACAGTTGTTAGGAGAAGAATCTCCCTGTGCTGAGCTTCAAGGCTTCAATGAAGCTACCTTTCAAAAGTTGTCTGACATGAGGGCACAGGTCATGCATACGAGAAAAGTTTAACTCAAAGCATGAAACTTACGAGTGAAAAATATTCTCCATCAAGACTAATGCCCTAGGTTTTGGTATTTGACCAAGTAAATTTGTACATTTTCGTGAAGATTTCTATTGTTCACTGAAACAAAGATTAGAAAATTTGCGTGAGATAAATCAAGGGTGGATGTGTTAGTGATTCCAGGGCATTGTCCTCTCCTCAGTACACAAATGCAAATTCTGAGACTCTGAATTTTCCACCTCAGTTGACAGCAGAGAGTTCCATGGAGAAGAGTCGGAATTGTCACTGGGACAAGCTTTTAGATGTCATTTGATGCTTAGATGTCATTTGATCTGAAAGCAACAACCCTCTGTAACCTTAAGAAAAGCAGAAATTACTAGAAGGTTAGAGATAAGATAAGAATTCCTTTGGCAGCTATAGAACCAGGGTTGGAAAACAGGCAGGAATTACAGCATGCAGCCCATGCAGTGGAGCAGCCACGGCAGAGCGGGGAGAGGCAGCTGTGGGTGTCTGACGCAGACAAATGCTACTAGGGCCTTGTGCTGTCAGATCTTTACCTCAGTGTAAGGACAGCAGTGGAAGAGAGCCAGAAACACTGGAGCAGCTGCCGTTGAGAGAGGGGACGGGAAGGCCTGACAGACTCTGCAGGTGTTGGAAGCGTGACTGATAGGATTGTTGGTATTTGGACATGGAAGGTGAAGAGGGCCAAGATTGAGCACAATGCCGGAAGACTCAAAGGGATGGAGCCCACATTTCCTGGTGGGAAGATCAGAAATTTGTGCTTGGGCTTGTGAGATTTGTGATGTCCACTAGATATTTCAGTGAAGGTATCATGGATACTATTGCTTTGTTTTTGTTGTTGTTTTAACTCTTTGATGTGAAATTCAAATGAGCCTACACTGGGATAAAAATTCAGCAATCACCAGCTATATTTTTATCACTTAATGTGGTAGAAATGATAACTGAAGTAAGACAGAATAAAAGTCTAAGGAATGAGATGTGTGATATTTTGACTTTGGGGAAAAGACAAGTCATTTGCATTGGATGGAATAGATATTAAAATAAGGACAAAACAAAGCAAAACAGAAAAAGACCAAGGTGTGTCAGAAGCCTAATGGAGGAAGCCTTTCAAAATAAGCAGCATGAGAAGGGGACTCAGTGCTCATGCTGTGTCTGTAGGTGAAGATGGACAGTGGCCCTTTTAGTTCCAAGTGGACAAGGCACAGGTGCATGGGATGGGAGTGAATTTATAGCACCCTGAGTGAAATGGGTTTCAGTGCAAATAGAAAATGACCCTCTGGGGACACAGAGGACACACAGTATTTCCACAGAAGCACACACTAGCATAAGCAAAGCGATACAGGATAGAGGTGGGTGGAAAACCCAGAGCTTATAAAGGAGAAGTCAGAGAAGCATGTGGATGGAAATTAACACTGCAGGGGAAATTGGAACACGAGAGAGAGAGAGAGAGAGAGAGAGAGAGAGAGAGAGAGAGAGAGACATAGACAGAGTCAGAGACAGAGAGGAAAGGAGAGAGAAATGGTAGAGAATTGCTAGAATGCCACTGAGAAGCAGGATGAGAAGCACCATATAAAATGAAGAGCTGACTTTGAAAGTCAGTGAGGCCACAGAGACCAAATGTGGTCAGAGGAAGACAGTGAACATACATGGCCAAGGAAGTCAGTGAGCTGACACAGTGGCAGGGGTGATAGACGCTATTTCCTGTTCCCCAGTTGCTTCATGACAATGCACTTGTCCACCCATGGTTCTCTACTATTTTCTGTCCTTTGCATTAGCTAGAACTTTTAAAATTCCAGTGTTCTAAGTGGATTATTAGCCAGATATAGATGTGACTTGAACTGTCTCCTCTTCACATGTCTGCACACAGGCTACCTGCAGGTCTGGATGCCCGCTGAACACCACAGAGATGACAGCACCCTCTTATTTTCATTTTCTATTCTTTTTAATTATTTTTCTCTCATTGCTGGGACATAATATCCAACACCCCAAGTTAAGGAAGAAAAAGTGTAGCTCACAATGTGTGGAGATTTCAGTCCACAATCAGCTGGCTCCAAGACCAGGTGGTATGGCACGGGGCTACTGTTCATGGCCGCAGAAAACAGCAAAAGCACCAAGAGCAAGAGGGGGAGAGCGAGCCTCTTTTCCTCCCTCACACTGTATGTAGGCTTCCCACACTAGGGTGGGTGTAGTGCTCACACCCATAACCTCAGTATTGGACCATGAATCAATCATAAATTCTAGAAGCCTGACCCCATGACTGCATGAGGCTTTAGGGGGACATCCAGATACAAACCACAACACTGTCTTACTGATTTTTGTCATTTCGGTACCTTGTAGAAGTTTCATTGCTTGTCTCATTCTGGGCCTACTTGCTTTACCCTTGAATGAATGAATGAATGAATGAATGAATGAATGAATGATTGACTGGGACAAAACTCCATTTCAGCCATGAAAAAGCAGCTGCCATGACTGGTTATATGTGAGCATATTTGTCTCTGGTTTACAATGGCAGTAGTTATTATTAACAGTACATACAGTTGGTGCTGATTCATTAGACCATTATGGGTCAAAATAGAAAATAAATTAATTCTTACATGCTCTAAAGAGACTAGGTTAGAATGAACTTCATATCAAGATCAGATACACCTAATGGAACGGTATAGACTAATTAGGGTGATAAATGCAGAAAAATAAACAATAACATTTGGAAAAGAATAATAGTTTGTGTACTAGGTCCCATTAAAGCACTAAAGTTGAACTCATCATTAACAGATTAAAAGAGAAAAACAAAGTTCATCATAGACATCAAAAGTGATTTCATATATTTGGCATCCATTCCAGATTTAAATGTTCAAATCATCAAGCCATAAAGATGATATTTTTTCGTGTTAAAATAATCTCACCAGAGCCTACAGCAAACGTTTGTGTTTAAGTTCATACATTAATGGATACCACCAAAGCCCCGGGTTCCAGCTTACTTTAGCTACTCTGGACTAATGATGTGGCTGTTCAAGGCAATGGAGTAAGAGCAATATCAACAATAAAATGTAAATTTGGGGAAAATAATTATAATTCATTTCTATAAGAAAATAATTTACTTACACAAATAGAAGGAATGACAGAGAAGTTACCTGGGCATAATGAAAACAGAAGTATTACATTCTCCATGTTCATATAAATTTTTTGTCAAATATTTTCTTAACAGATTATAGGATAGTATATCATGTTTGAAAATGGGAAGTCTTAATATTTTAGTCAAACAGTTATCTACAAATTGATAATTTGAATTCAATTCACTTCCATTATCGCTCTCACCCCTGAATCCACCAAAAAGCTGTATTTAAAACCTAAGCCTCTGGTCCGAATCTACCTACTCACTTCCTGTTTTTATAAATAAAGATTCATTGGAGCAAAGCTGTGATCACTGGCTCCTGTGGATGGTTGTTCTGTGCAGTGGCAGAGTCTGACATTGTAAGGGAGGCCATGTAGTCTGTGAAGCTCAACCAGCAACTGCCCAGCCTTTCAAAAACAGTGGTTAATCCACATCTGTATAGAAGACCTCAGATGGGACCACATCATTGATAAAGAATAATAGCAGGGGAAGTTTTGAAAGCATGGTATTTAATTTTTAAGAAGATGAAAGTACATGAAGTTTGGTTCCATTTAAAGGAAAAATTAAAAACCACAGACACTGAGGTCTACTGCTGGATCTAAGCAGAGATGCACCTGAGGGTCAGGCTATGGGGTACCACTCCTGACGTGCAAGTACGTGGTGGGGCTGGGTTGGGGGTTTTGTCTCATGCTGTTGTCTCATGGATTTGTCTCATGCATTGTCACATCTCTGGGATTTTTGCGTCATTTGTTTTCTGAGGATGTATTTATTTCAAACGAAGATGAAGATGCCCCAAACTGCAAACACTGCCTATGGATGGAGGCTTCACAACTCTTTTCCTACATGGAACTCATACTTTGCTTTCCTTTGAGGTGTGACCAGAGCTCTCACCTGTCTGGCTTATCTTTCCATACCACAGTCAGGTGTGAGGCACAGGAGGCCTGGAGCAGGACTTTGCCTCCAAGGTGACCAGGGAGCAACTGTCTTCAGTTTTTAGAGGAATGTGGACCTGCTACTCAGCACATCACAGGCAGGCTCCTTGGAGGGAGGTGCATCCCCGGGGCAGGAGAGCTGTGACTCACAAAGAAGCAGTGGCTAGCATGTTAAGCTGAGAGGGAATTTTGTAAACTTAGGAGAAGGAGACATGATTGATGACTTGGTAGCTCCACTCACTAGGCTTTCTCTGGCTGGAGAGCAGCTTGAGAGAAGAATCGCTGTTCCCTGGATGGCTGAGTGATCTCCCAGGATCATAGAGACCCTCTGTTCACACTGTTCCAGTGGATGCCTTGGTGTCTCCCACGGCCTGGCCCACACTGGCCAGTTTTTCATACGGATCATTTGCTTGTGCTCCTCCTTCATTAGACTCTCCTTTGTCATGAGTTGCCCCATCTTAGTATATTGTTATCTAATTATTTTGTATCCTGGTTGAGTTTTGTAGCCTGTCTGTTCTCTCAGAGTCCCTGTAACTTCTGAAAGCCAATGCTAAACCACAGGGATTGCATGCTCCAGAAATGTGTCCTGAGGTGGCTGGAGGACAGTGCCCAGCTTGGCAGGTGTGCTTGGAAGTGTGATAGCAATTCTCTTCCTGCCTCTATTCTACATTCCCATTCTCTGCCAAAATGTAACTCTCAGCAGTATGAAATCCATGGCTGTGTTGCACTGTTTTAAGCAGTAAATGTCTTCTGTTTGACTGGAATTCAATATGACATTTCTATTTATTTTTCCTAATCCTAAATACATTATAAGTTCTCTGCTGTTTCAATCAGTGATGTACTCTTTCCTCAGTGAAGAAGTGTCATATGTTTAAGTAATGAAACACACTTTCCAGATGTTCTATTTCTTCTTTAAAATACAGCAGCTAATTTATTTCAATGTAAGAACTTCTATCAGCCTTGGTATATTCAAATACAAAATATGAATGTCCTCCTTTAAAATAATATCTGTAAATCAGAGCAGTTAAATGGAGGAGGAAAAACTATTTGTACTGCAGTCCTGGTGACTGGATGCATAGGGTTCCATGGTGGGAAGCTTCAGAGGATGGGTCAGTGATGCTTCCTCGAGCTAAAGTGCAAACTTCACAGATGTCCTGGGCTCTGCCAACATCCAGCACAGCAAATTGAATTCTCCTCTCTTTCTGGAAACACTGATCAAAATTTTGGTGCCTGAAGGCAAACGTGTACATCATCAGCCAAACGTGTAGATCTTTCTGACCAAAGAATGGCCAGAAAGAAGCAGTGGACTAGCATAATGAAATATAAGCTGGATTGTCAAACTTGTCTGGCTTTGAGGAGCCAGGGGGGTGAAGGAAGCCCACATCAGGTGCTGGGTCTGGATCTGTCATGGAGACACGACCTTGGATAACATATCTGCTACCTCTATCTTTGCTCTGTGCCACTGCTCCTTGATCTGCTTCTGTGCCACCATGAATGAAACAGATTTGTTCTACCACTACCATTTACCATGATGCTCCTGCCTTGGATCCAGGAGACCATGGACTGATCTCTGAAACCATGAGCCAAATTCAGCCTGTCTTCTTTTTAATTTGTGGGTGTCCATTATTTTGTGGCAGCTATGGGAAAACTGAGCAGTACAACCATCCACTGGCAGAATCTGCCACACAGCTCCAGTGTGGACCTGGGCGGTAGGCATAGTCTGCTAGTGGAGAAGAGGGGAGTTTGGGGTGAACACAGAAGTCCTCAGCCTTCTTTTACCCTTTACTTCCCCTTGGCTGTCTCACTTCTCTTTAGCCCAGAGAATAATTAGCAGCCTTCTAGACTCAGCCCTGGGCGAAGCTCCTCTTGCCACGTCAAATGTTGTGGTGGCTTCAGTACAGATAGAAACAGCATTAGGAGTGGGGCCCTAAAGTTCAGGAGTGTTACGTGATTCCAATCACTCCTCCCTGAAAGAAGAGAAGCAAGGTCAGGATTGTGAAACTGGAATAGCAATGAAATAAGAAAATTACAGGTATGTGTTGCTTATTGAAGAGGTGAGTTTCTGGCAATAACTGGTCCAGGTCATTAGTCTTTAAAAAATAAATAAATAAATAAGTATCCTGTTAGGAAATAACAATTGATTAGGTTCCAGGAGGTACAATGGCTGGTTAAAAGGTATCATTAGGAAAGAAATGTGCAGCTCATAGTTATGTGTCAATGCTTGACTTTTATTAGATCCTGATGTAGGTTGGCCAGAACTGGTAATGTCCACCAAGATGCACTGGGTTAACAGCGATGGTTCCATGGCTCCTGTCTAAAAGCACGTTATAGCTCATGGAGAAATCATGATGCCTACCGGGAACAGAGATCAGAATACTTCGTGGGTGACGCTATGAAACTGATCACTTATTATAATTGAGAACCATTTGCATTATTATGTTTGGTGCCTTTTTCCGAAGGCTTTGCTGATGCTATCATGAGCTAAGATATTATTATTAACCTTGTTTTAACAGGGTCACATGGAGGCTACAACACAGGATTTGGCTGAAGATTTCAGAACATTTATAAACTACAATGTGAGGTCCTTAGGATTACATCAGAGAGAGCTACTGTGTTTGAGTAAAGTGTGTGGAATTGTCTTTCAAGAGAAAAGAAAAAGAGAGTCTGGAGTAGGAGACGAGAAGAAGCTGGGGTAACTGAGGCTCACTTGTTTCCAGGCTGAGGCTTGGATGTCTCAGCCACAGAGGTTTTTATTTCGTTTTCAGCTGATGCCTTCTCTTGATGACATTTTCTATGATGTCACCCTACTCCCGACCCTGAATTTAATATCATATCTAATGTTAAAAGCAATTTGGGAGACAATATTTATTAGTTTAGTCATTAAGTCAGCTTGGCTGCTTGATTTTCTAGAAGAGATAAAGTAAGCGTGTGGCAAAGGTAGACATGTGATAGCATAATGTTCTCATGTAAATGCACGTCAGTAGGACACCCCGTTCTCACTGGATTGTCCTCATGTAACTGTGAGACCCTTGCAGATAGGGACCATGTGTTATGGTTGCTCCACTGTGTCACCTGAGATGTGGAGCAGCTTAAATGAGTGACTGAGCAGCTCTGCATCCGGGGTGTAAAGAACAAGCAGTTACCACTGAGGATATTTTTCCTTGCGTCAATTTGAGAAGGTGAGAGGTTTGATGAAGTGACTCGGTAGGGTCCCTAGTTTGTAACATTCTCAGCCTGTGCAAGAGGAGGGCACACACATGGTGTGAGCACCATGCCCACTCCAGGGGGCAGCCTGGGGTGCAATAAAAGGCAAATGAGGGGGACTGAGGCTGGTTCTTCCAAGGAGCTCCAGTCCTCACCTTCCGCTTGTGGCACAGACTGTCCAGTTTCTCCAGCCTGGTCATAGACTCACCAGTGTTCCACTGCAGACTCATTGGCCCCGTGATACAGACTTGCACGGGTCACTGCAGTGAGCCCAGCCCTTGGGCTGGACCCTTCAGCACCTACTGTGCAGAAGTCCTCCGCAGGCTTCCTCATCTGACTTTGTGGCTGATGGCTGTAAGATGATCCAGTAATTTCTTGTGCATTTGTGTATCGTGTTGTATCTGTTTCTCTAGTAAACCCTGACTGACATACCATGCATTTGTCATGAAGTAAACCTCAAAATATTCCAAAAATTAGCATAAAACATACCATACACATGAATCACAATGGAATTAGGATTATTGTATTACTAGGAGAAAACAAATTAAAGTAAAAATATATTTTTATATGATTATATATATATTGTATATATAATTAAAATAAAACATTTCAAAACTATATTCAATTGAAATGATTTTAGACAGAAGCTCATATCCTTAGAAATTTACTGAGTAATAAGAAATTATAAAATTAATGAAGGGGCTGGGGATTTAGCTCAGCGGCATAAGCACCTGCCTTGTTAGCAGGCAGTTGTGAGTTCGATCCCGGGTAGCGGTAAAAAAGAAAAAGACAAAAAAAAAAAAAAAAAAAAAAAAAAAAAATTAAGGAAGGAAGCCTCTATAATAGAAAAATTAATAGACTTTTAAAAAGAGAGAAAATACAGTTTTAAAATAAATATAGAAAACTTCAGAGAAATTTTAAAAATTGATAGCTTGCAATACATGCATTAATATTGACAAACAATAGTAATAATTACACTTAAATTACCTGAATATTGATAATATTATGAAATAAATAGGTCAGTTATAGGCTAATCTCTCCCACAGTTATATTTATGAAAATATTAGGCAAATATTGACAAAGCAATCCCAGCAATATAGAAGTATATCCAGTTCATGACCAAAGTTGGACATGACCAGACTTACCTGCTTCGTTTCATCACACTGACCATTTAAAAGTTTACCTGTGTTATAATGCATGTATGTAACTTACATATGATTGTATTCAGCATGATCACATGACAAAAATTGACAAAATTAAGTTACAGTGCATGATATAGAATACAAGTTCTTTTTCAAGTAAAAGGATCCCACGAAACCCAGAGGAAGCTTTTGTGAAAAGCAGGAGCTGGTCTTGTGTCCCTATCTTTCTTCCTCATCAGTGTTATCCTGAACAATAAAATTTCATTCCAAAATGATTCTTTTCTACACACAAAATCCAAAACAGATAGCAAATCGATTGCTATAATTAAAAAGGGAACTTTCTCAGTTCAAAATAAGATAAGTCTTCAAGTATTGAAGAGTAATTGCATTTTTACATACCAACATCAAAGACAATATGATTAAGAAACACATATTCCAATTGTTGGAGTCTCCAAAATGTAATTTTTCACTTACTTCTTATGCAGAAAGACATCACTGAAATAAATTAAGAAATAATACTAACACATCTAAAAAGATATTTTCTATGATAATTAATCAATCTTGATATAAAATAAGATTACATACATAGGTGTCACAATGACATAAATTACAATACAAAGATAGAATAAACAAGATACTTTTCTGTATTGATTGACACTAAAGGATGTACTGATTGCATTGATTGACACAGAAGGATGTACTGCCAAATTTACAGTACTGTTTATTATTATCCATATGAAAAATAAATAAATATTAAACTTTTCTCTAAAACCACATTCCCATCCAGTTGGGTTGAATACTTAAATATGAAATACAAATCTTTAAGTTATTTAGAAGAAACAGAGTAAGTTTCAATCCTGTCAACGTTTCCATAGATTTTTAAACAACATACAAAAATGTCAAAAATTCAAGAAATAAACTACCAAACTCCAGATTTCTATATCAGCACTTTCTGTTACAAACTCATACTACAAGGACTTAAAAGGTAGTTTAAAGCAGAGAGAAAATATTTCCTTCACATAATATAAAGGCAATCCATCATCTGGAATTCATGACTAAGAATGAAAGTGAGACTCCTGGATGATTCAGAGTTGAATATCTACTTTAAGAAATTGCCCTAAAATATCCGTGGTTTAACACAATTAAGTCTCACTTGCAACTTACAGGGTACTCTATTTATTATGAGGCACATGGCCTTTCCAGGGTTCTGAGAAAATAAATTTCTTCATAAATTATAAGTGGTGCGCCATAGTCTGGGGCTTTAAATCCTCCATTTTTTCAGAGCTCTGTTGTTGGGTGACAGAAAAGACAATTTGGAGAGTACTGATAGAAGTTTGAAGAGAGAATCTTGGAAGTGGTCTGTGTTGACTCATGTTCCATTGGCCAGACCACAGTTCACTCCACACACGATCACACACACACACCCAGAGACACACACAGGGAGACACAGACACACAGGGAGACACAGAGAGACGCATCAGTCAGACACAGCAAACACAGACATACACACAGACACACACACACATACACAACAGCTGTTTTTTTCACAAAGAGAAAGTTTGATGAATGCTCAAACTTATCAGTCATGCCCAAATACTAACAATCCAGTAGAAGATGGAACAAAACATGCGAACACAAGGGCACAAGTATCTGCCTGCAAGCACGAGGCTGTGAGCTAGACTCCTGGAGCCAAAAAAAAAAGTGAATACATACTTCAGAGAAGGAAAGAACATGTCTAAAAAATATAGTAGAACTGATTGAACCTCTTTGAAATCAAATAAATGCAAATTAAAAGTATAGTGATTTGACCAAATTTTCATATCATGCTGACATATTTCACACAAGCACAAATTTGTGATACTGTTGTTGGTGTTAACAGAAATTAATATAACTTTGGACAGAAATCTGAAAATATCTTATAAGTTTGGGTGCATAAGTGAGTACTCTGCAATCCTCATTCCTTGTAACGGTGAATATAAATACGTAAAATAAATTTTTTTTAAAATTATAAATATTTTAAATGGCTATCAAGACCAATTTAGGTAGGTGAATCTCTTGGTAGCTGTAGAAAATAGTTCATTAAGGAAAAATACATTCAAAGCCAAACACAACAAAAGATAACTTCTAACCTTAAAAATGTGTATGAATATTAGCTATGTGTTACTAAGTGGAAGAAATTTATGACATGAAAGCAGGGAAATATTCAATAGTATATTGAAATTCATATTTTAATGCTGAATAAAAGCACAGAATTAATAAGCACAAGTGCACTAAGCTTGAACGCTTTCTGGGTGTGGAAGAGGGAACATGAAACTGTGAACCCTTGATCTGCTGGGGGAGTGCATGTGGGGAGCTTTCTCACAGATGGTCCCAGAGCAGTTCTCTAGGCCTCTTTTATAAGTGCCAAGTATTTTACTTTTTAATGTAAATGCAGTTAATCCACATGAAAGAAATGAACTGAAATATAGATAGATAGATAGATAGGTAGATAGATAGATAGACAGACAGACGGACAAGGCAGTGTGGTCCCGCCACAGGGCCCAGGGAGCACGCAGAAAGCAAGAGGCAGAGGCACTCAGTAGCGTTAACTCATTTTTGATCAAAGAGTCAAGAATACACACAGGGAAAAGACAGTCCCTCCAACTGAGTCTGCTAGAAAAATTGGATGTACACGTGCCTGAGAATGCAATGAGAGATTTATATCAGCATCACAAAAGAAAATCAGCCCAAAATGGATTAAAGCCCTGACTGCAATACCTGAAACCATAAAATTACATGAAGAAACCAAGTAAAAGTTTATGACGTTGATGTGAGGAATGGATTTTTGAATACGAACTCAAAAGCTCAGGCAACAAAATCAAAAATAGATGAAAGAAATTTCTTTAAACTAAGAAAACTTCTAACAGCAAGGAAAACAATTGGCAAAATGTGCTGCAAAAATATTGCAAGGAGCGATGTCTGGTAAGAGGCTGATGTCTAAAATACAGAAGAAACACAAGTCAGAACAAGAAAGCAAACACTGAATAGACACTGCTTAAAAGAAGGCACATAAATGCTCAACAACTGTATGGAAAAAGTGCTCGGCATCACGAATCACCAGGAAGATGCAAATAAAAGTTACAGGAGATGGAGATGTCACTTCACACCTGTCAGCATGGCTGCTGTCAAAGTGATGACAATGAGGAGGCCTGTGTGGAGCCCAGCAAAGGGAAGCTAAGCACACTGGAAAGAAAACAGTCGGGGGCTTCCTTGAGAGTTAAACACAGGACTGCCTTACCGACCAGCAGCCTCGCCTCTGGGTAAACAAACGTACGAGGAAAACAGAAGCACAATATCAAAAGACCATCTGCGTTTCCATATTCACTGCAGCAGCATTCAAAATATCCAGTGTTTAGAAATAACATGTCTACCAAAGGATGGACGGATAAAGAAAATGGCTATAAATGACACCATCCAGTACCTCTGCTCAGCCTTTTGTATGGAAGCAACATCTTTCATTTTTAGCAGAAGGAACAAACCTGAATTACACTACATTCAGTGAAATAAGTGACATTCAGAAAGAAAAATACTGTGGGATCTGACTTAGAGGTGGAATCTAAATGTCTGAAGCCGTAAGTACAGAGAATAGAACAGTGATTTCCAGCGGCTGGGTGAAAGGGGGCTGGGCTGGCCAAAGGACACAGATTCTAATTAGAGAGGAGGACTGATTAAGAGACATCAACCATACATGTGACGATTCCAGTTAACAGCGAATTATGTTGTGTAAAAAGGCAGAGAATAGTTTCAAAAGTGCTCATTGAGAAAGTCAGAAAGAAAAAGAGAGACTGAGGGGGAGAGAGAGAGAGAGAGAGAGGAGAGAAAAGTTCAAAATACTAACTTTTCACTGGATAATACCATGAAACAGAAATCGAGGAACTGTTATAAGCTTTGGGAAGCAGAAGAAAGCTTTTTCTTTTCTTAAAATAAAAGGGAAAAGAATTGAAAGACCACACATAAAATGAAGAGCTACCTTCATAAATGAAGTATAAAACAAGAGAATCCCATTTTGCTGGGGTGAATCATCAGGAGGTGATGATTCTCTTGCTGCAAGAATGAGGATGTGGAGAAAAGTTGAAAAACTCACCTTCATTTCTGGCTTCTGCCAGGTAGAGAACTTGGAAGCTGGAATTTAAAACTTCGGAAAAAGAAAGGGAAACTCACCTCTGCTTAGCTGCGTCTGTAAGCTGAGGGGTTTTTTTTTTTGTTGTTGTTTGTTTGTTTGTTTGTTTTTGTTTTTTGTTTTCCACAAACACTGTCCCTTAAACTGGACGAGTTTCTGGATATAAAATAGTCTGAGAAAGAAAGGTTGTGCTATATGTCAGTTTCCAGAGTGACACCACTGTTCTGTGTATCACCAAAAGCCGCAAGCAGGCTGAGCACCAGCCTGCTTGAGAGACCACAGTCTCCTCCAGGCCCAGGCCTGGGGGAAAGGGTCCACTCTTTCATAAATTTTACCCCTGGAAAGCCCACCTGCTTTGCTCTATATGGGAGAAATAATGCCCTAGGTTTACTGCAGGGGAAGAAGAAGAACACTGCTGTGAAATGTTCCCAGAGTGTCCCAAAGAAAGCTTTGCACTCACCGTGACTGTTTTAGCAGGACTGAAGGAACTACTCACTTCCAGCTGCCTGTGGTTCCCAATAAGAGAGGGGAGACAAAATCAGGTCGAGTGTTCCCAGCCACAAAGATTGTAAAATAAAACAAAACAACACAAAAACAACAACAGCAACAAGCAAAGCACCAACCTGACAGCCACTGGTGAAGGTCACCAGGTGAAGCCACAAGCTCAGTACACTATGAAGTCCTCAGCCTAGGGCGGTGGAACATTTTTTTTTTTTTCCTTCTTTACTCCCTTACTTCTACTATCACATGGACTGGGCTTCTGTGGAAACTCAGGAAACAAAAGGGGACAACAGATATTAAGTTCTGATTCTGATTGAAATGGTGTCTTCAGGGAAGCCAAAGAAGTTAGGAGACACAAAAACATTAGAGCAAGGTTAGTCTGTGACCCCAGGGGTATAACAAACAGGAAAGAGTCTAAATCTCTTCCAGAGACACCTCTGTTCTCTTCTTATTAGAGAAGAGCAGTAATTGGAGTGTTTGAAAAAGGGAGCTAAGGATTATAAACTAATACACTAGTCTATAAGGATATAAGTAGATACCACAGGCATATGTGCACGAATGGTGAAGAACAGACAGCACTGCTTTACAGAAAAATTTCAATAATCTCTTTAGATACTGCACCTAACTCTGTATGTAGAGGACGTATATGGGAAATTTCTGTAATGTCTTTCCCACCTTTCTGTAAGTTGGAAATATTTTGTGCATATATCCTGTATTAGTTACTTTTCTCTTGCTGAGACAAACTACTTGATGCTCAAAATTAAGGAGGGAAAGATTTATTTAGCTCACGGCTTGTAGATGTTTCAGTCCACAATTGGCTCCCAAGCAGGGCACAGAAGCAATTGTTCATGGTGGCAGAAGACTGCAAAAGCAACAAAATAAAAAAGAGGAGAAAAAGTCTCTTTTCTCCTTTGTATAGTAAGCAGGCTATCTGCCCTAGGGTGTGTCCTCTACACCCTAGGATGTAGAATTGCTGAGGCACTTAGTTAAGCTTCTAAACTTCTCAAGATGACACAATGAATCAACCACTACATACCCATAAAATGTTGATACATGTTTTTTAAAGCAAATGAATAGGGGAGAAGAAAGTTGTCCAGTGACAGTTCACTGGCTTGAGGTCTGAGCTGTGGTCATCATGATATATTGCTTGGGTAACCTAGTAATTGATAGAAAGGAAGGCTAAGGACTTGGAAGCCAAGGAGATTTGGCAGGCTCGCTTCCTAGCCTAACTGTTGGAAGGATATGTAACGGGAAGGTTAAAGACCATCATGCGGATTCTAGAACATTCCCAGGAGACAGGACAGGCGTTCACAGTGTTTGGGTGCATGGCAAGAATTGTGCACCCCATTTTTGAAAGTGTGGGCAGCTGTCCAGATGCAATACAAACCAAGCAAGATTTCCATGCATTTATTGACTATTTGAAGTTTTGGAGTAGGAATGAAAAATGGGGAATGGGGGTGACACTGATATGAAGGTCACCACTGAAGGGACAACATTAGGAAAAGATGGGAAAGTGGAAAAAACTTCTGGAAATGAGGGCTTGGACTGTGACTGCTTGATCTCAGCAGCCCCAGATTCTTGCCTGCCAGATTCATGCCTGTATGTCACCCTTCCCCTGGTGAACAAGGTAGAATATCACAGAAATAGGTGTAGGATTGACTCCTGAGACTACCATTGAATGGATCCCATCTTCTCTCTTGAAAGACGTATGGATCCTGTTTCTGAGGAAGCCAGCTGCCACCCATGAGGCCAGGGCGGCTTCATGGTGCTATCTCCTCCCCTCACTCTCTGACAGCTTCCAAGAAGCAAAAGGAGCCCCGGGGAGCAGAGCCCCCGCGCATCCCACTTGGTCCAGGGTCCTGCCCACAGCCCGTGAAAAGCACCCAGGTAAGTGTTGCTCAAGCAGCTGAAATCTGGAGTGGTTGCTGATTCTCTCACTACTTTTTGGGGCACAGTGCATCATGTGGGAGCAGAGACATCCACAGAACAGAGGGAGTGAATTTATTACGGACTCTTGGGCACAGCCAGAGCAGTACCGAGGTGGACAGAGCACGGGAGCTGCTGTCCTCGAAGGAAAAAGGGAAGTAATTGCTCCAGAAGCCAGACACTGCTCCCCATTCTAGAATTTTGTGATCAGTTTGCCTCTGTGGAGTGCGAGGCACACTCACTCTGGTGTTTACTGGTCCTGGAAGTTGCCCTTTGATACCGCTGGATTGATGCTTTGATTGAAGATAAAGTCTGCTTGACTGGAGCTTTTGTTGTCAACAGATTTTGTGGAATGTTTTCGTTTTCTTTGTTCCTTTTGTGCCTTTCTGTAATTTAAAACAGCGATTATCCTGCACTGCAGGAATACAGCTACACTGTGCTTATTATGAGGGCTAAAGTGTAGTTTCATTGTACGGATCAGAGATAAGACCTACAAGTGCTATGAATATGTAACTCCAGTCAGAATGGGAATGGTGCTCAGTGAATGCCTGGAGATTAGTCCGAAAGGCTTTTAAACCTAAGTGGTTAGGGAAATTGTAAAAGAAGGAGCTTATTTATGTTCTGACTTATTTTAATGCAAATAGCAAATGAGAATCACAAGATTGTTGAGGTCTCAAGAGATCTTCTGCTCCATTTATCTCTGCATCTTGCAGCAAACTGATGCCAATCTGACGTGTTGGAAAGGACTTGAAGATGGAAACCCCACTCAACTTCATCCACAAAGAGTTCTTTTTCTGGTCAAACATTTGCCAGACTCTTGGCCCTTATGCCCGTCTGTGTATTGGTTGTAAAATCCAGTTTTAGCAAAGAGCCCATCAGTTTAGTAAGAAGCTTATAATTTATTATGTGACCACCTTGGGCGCTGGCTGTGGTGTAGACCTGGATGCTCCCTTAAAGCCTCAGCTCTCACAACAAGGTTTTAGATGTGATCCAATCTTAGGGGCATCACAGCTAAAAGTGACCTAGGAGGTGGGATCTGATCTGGGGAGCAGGGTCACAGGACATGACCCTGGAAGGTGCATCTCCTTCCCAGGCTGCTCCCTTCTCCCTCTGCTTCCTGGACACCATGACTTGAGCAGCTTTCCTGTGCCAGACTCTTCCACCATATGGTGTATGTCTCTGAGATTGCAGAGCCTGGAATTCAACTTGAAACAAGGAAAGTAACTGAGCCACCTGGGCCCCTGTCCCCAGCACCCACCCGACCATGTCTGATACCCTGCCCTTTCTTTGGTAAGAATCATGTCTGATTGATGTAGCCAAAGTGCCCTGAGCTTCATATGGCAAAAATGAGAAGATGATCAAAGTATGAATTTATGAATGGCAAGTTTATGCAAGCAGAGCTACTTTTTCTTAGGAGCACAAAGCTTAAAGAGGGAGGCACTTGACAACACTTGTCAACCACAGAGTGACTGATTTCAGACATTATTAAATTCCAGATGCTCAGTTAGCTTCCATGCAGGACTCTCTGGGGAGATCTGGGAGGACTCCAAAAGTCCCAAATCCATGACAAATTACTAGCACAGCAAAGGCTATGTCGGTCATGTAGCAAACCGTGTGCCCCAGATCACTTCAAACTGCACAGCACTTCCGATATCACTTAGTAATTTTCTACCTGCTGACCACCACTGCACTTCTCGGCATGGGACAGCATACATTTATCCTCCCTGTCTTCAGAGCTGAGCCCGCCCTCTCTTCCCCACTGCAGCGGGGATCAGAGGTCCTTATACTTGTTGCAGTAATTCCTTATGATGCAAAATTAGTGTATGAAGACTTTTCTTATTTGTGTCTTCACTGTCAACATTGAAATGCTCCCAAACTAGAAGTAAATTTGATATTTTTGTACCATTTTATGAAAGTGAGAGCTGTGATCCATTTCTTCCTAAAATACTGAGAACTGTTTCGCTGAAGAGTTAAAAGAGAGGAAGTCTCTCCAGCTTTCCCTCTGTTTGCCTGACAGCAGAAGGAAGATTCACACAGACTGAAGGCCTGCCTGCTCTTTGCTCTGCGTACAGCTGAGATGGCAACTCTCCCTGGTGGGGACATCTCAGATCTGAGATGGTTCCACCACACAGCAGAGGATCTGGGAGCAGAATCCCCATCTTCCCAAAGTTTTTCTGTCTCTGAAGCCTGAAGTTCCTTGATCCTCTGTCTCATCACTGCAAGACTTAGTGCTCTTGTCACATGATTTGAGACAGAGCTGATGCCACTACATTGAGAGGAAGCCATTCCTGGAAAGTGGTCACTGCCCTTCATGTGAGACATGATGTGACAATCACCTATTTCTCTCTTGCTAATTCATCTTTTGCTAAGAGATAGGTTAGCGATCTAGGAGTGCTTGAAGTCAAAAATTATGTTTTTTGCATCTTCAGATCATACTGCAGATTATAGATAAATAAGCCCTGGTGAAGGATGAGAGCTCGGTTAGGATAGTTTTAGGGATGGGAGGTCAGGAGAGTAGGTGTGGCCGGGTCTGATGTGCAGTGCCAGCTCTGGTGAGTCCTCTTCCTCCTGTGCCATTCAGGCAGCCCGTGCCAGCTTGCCTTGGGCACACTCCACAGCGTATGTTACACTGAGGGGATTCTCATGTTTACCAGCTGAGTTACCATGTTTACCAGCTGTTTGTCTTTAAAGTAGAAATAATTTCAAGAATAAGAGCAGAAAGACCAAATCCTTCCTTTAAATATAGAACATGCAAGGCTACTGCAATAGCTAGAAAATTGTGTTTCAAAGAGGCCCACACCTTAATTTCCAGGGCCAAGAAACACTGTAGGCTTTGTGGTAAGGGGTGGCAGATTCGCTGACCTCTGATAGGAGGCCTCTGTTGCCCTATGTCAGTAGGACTGGTGGCAGGGGACCGTCACACACATTCTGAAGGAAGGATGGCATCTGAACCAGGGATGGCTGCCTGGAAACCAGGAGCTGCTTTGCCATTTTGCTTTTCAGGACTGGGTCACATTCCAGCTCTTTAATTTTTATTGCAAGATGAATCATGTCTAAATCCCTACCTGGCCAAAGATGGGCTTGAACTTGCACTCTTCCTGCCTCAGCCTTCCAGAGTCCTGGGGTCACAGGGGCTGTGCCATCACGCTCAGACTTTGCTTTAGAGAAGGTGGGAGGAAAAAGCAAGATAATGGATTCTCCCTACAGACCCTGTAAGAAATTCAGAGCTGCCCAAACCCTGATTGTATCCCTGTGTGATCCCAGTAGACCCCAAGCCCAGACTCGCAGAGGAATAGATGTGTCTTGTTCTAATCCACTAAAGCTGTGATTATTGCCAAAGCCCCACCTCTGAAGACAGGAGCCTTTGGAGGCACAGTTCTGACCACAACCCTCACACTATGTGAACCTCCACAAAGCAAATGAAAACACAATATTCAGCTCCATACAAGCAAAACAAAACAAAACAAAAAGACACAGAACAAATGAATAATAATACAGAATTTTCAATTTCTTATCCTTAAAGAAAAAAATACAGAACAGATGATATGAATTAGACTCCTGCCATGTCTGACTATGGGAGTCTGTGAAGAGAGGCATATAACAGGTATATCAGGCGTATATCAGAGAATGTGCGTCCTCCGCTCCTGTCCCACACATGTGCCCTGACTTCGTGCTTAGGAAGACCTTTTTGACATGGAGAAAAATCAGTATTCTTAAGTAACTAAGTCTGGAGTACCAGGAACACCTTGCTTCTAATTGGACGTATTATATTTTCAGATGCAGGTTGCTCTAGCTGAACTGACAATCTGATATTTTTAGGCATTTCTGGACACAGAAATACACAAGCTTGACCTCAGGGAGTCTCCATTCTTGTATAGTTTCTAAAAGACATCATGTTTCCCACATCCAGTGTCTATGATGCAGGTTACTGGATTTCCAGAGTGTGAGGCAAAATGTGAAACTTTGAATTCATGGGTGCAGAGCATGGGGAAAAGCTCCCCAGTGAAGGTAGGGGGGGCTCACCTGGCTGCAGCAGTGCAGAGTGGCTAAGCAGGGTTTGGAGTGGTCCTGCAGTCAGCACATCGGTACTCTCATGAATTCTGTGTGGCACTGTAAAGATCAATTGCAAATAGAACCTGGGGTTCAGGAAGCAGAAGGAAGGATGGGTCCAAGCAGCTGAGGTGGGGCTGCAGGCAGAGTCGGACACTCAGGTCTTGGTACATATTCACAGGAGCTCTGCCTTGCTTTATAGCTCTCAGCCTGTGATGTTTCCTTTCCTTTCTTATTAACCAACCTTCAGTTGAGTGAGGAAAATGGCCTCAGACACAATTACAGCTTTCCCCAAAGCCAAGTGTTTGCTAAATTTGTGTTTTGTTTTGAAGTATCAGGGCTGAGGTAACAAGGAAGTGCATTGTCAGTTGCAAAAGGCCTTAAATTCATCTCAGATGAGAAAAGTGTTTCTAGTGCAGACCTCAGCAGCCTCGAGTGAGTGCTCTTTGGTGGATGGTTGCAGACCTTGGGCGCATCCCACCTCCCAGAGGAACTGAGAGCTTCACAGCCACTGAGTGTATCCTGGAGTTGGGAACAAGGCTCCCGATTATCAGATTCAGTGTCCCAAGTTTGTTTTCCCATGTCACATTGGTGAACCAGGTATGGATCAAAGTTCTCTGGAAACCACAGTGCTGCCTAAGGCAATGCTCACATGTTCCTTCCAGTGGTGTTTGATGCTCTTTTGAGCTTAATGACACCCAGTCAGGCCTCCAATGAGTTGCGTTCACAAGTCCACAGCTGGGGTGACTGGTATTTCTGCTTCTATGTTCACATTATGCTTCCATTCCTGTTTCAAAACAATTTCTTCCTATTTCTATTAAATGCAAAATCTGAGTTTTTGAATGCACATCACTCTTTCAATATGTCATTTGCAAGTATGCATCAAAGACTTTATTCATCACCAACGAAATTACAAAAGCTTTGAATACTGGTAAGCCTAGAGGACTGTGCCTAGCATCTTTGTTTTGAGTGTCTTGATGGAATGTAGATAGAAATATCAGTTAAATCAATAAGAAACCTGCAATTCATTTGCTATAACTAGATTTTAATACACTAGTTATATACATTCTCAATGTAATATTCTACTTTTCACATTTAGATTAAGACTATTTTCAGTGAACAACAGATTCAGTAATAATTGGAAACTAGCATAGTTTAGGATAACAAAAGGTCTCTGGCTTTAAAAGAAGACCAATTGTCAGTATAATGATTTTATTTTCAGTGATTAATGATGCTGGTTTTGGTTTATAATGAAATTGTATTACTTTGTATTTCTACAGTATTTTTCTAAGGACTTCAAAGTAGATCTCTTCCTCTGTAACCCTAAAGAAGAGCATGTAAACATAATAAGTTTAGATTCATGATGGTTAAAATCATTAGCTACTTGTTTTTAAAGTAACTCAAAATGGAAAAGAAGTTGGAAAACAATTTAGAGTTTTTCAGGTGTTGACAGCTGATTTTGCATTCCTCTGCAGATACTTAATGAGTGTATTTGTTCAGTTTAACCTCTATGTGTGAACTTTTCAAAACTGAAAACTGAAAACATTCTTTGAAAGAAAGATGTTAGTATTTGTCCCAGAAAGTTTAAAAAAAATTTAGGTATTTACTATCAAGTAATTAGGTCCTGTGTGATGCGTTCATTATAGAGCTTCATATCACACTTTAAAAAGCACCCAACTACATCTCTGCAGATACTACGGATCCACTTTTACAGTATTTCTTGTATAATTACTCTTTTACAAATGCTTAAGAGGTAGTACATAACTAAAACATAAAGGATCTTCCAAATTCTTTTACAAATTTTCTGGCAAAATAAAGAGAGAAGTTTGTCTCCGTACCTGAAATGAATGAGCTATTGAGTGGACGAGAAAATAAGCTATGTAATTAAAGACAAATGCTCCCTGTGTGTAATCCAGGGGGCAGGGTTACAAGAGAAAATGTATCTTGTTTAATAAGAGTAGAGTTAAAGCTTTCTGAGTATTGGAATACTAGTAAGTATTAACTGACTTCATTGATCTAAAATAATTGTGGTTTAGGAAGGGGTTTTTTTTTTTTTTTCCTTAATTTTTTAATTTTGTTGTTGTTTTTCCTTACTACGAAGGACACAGAAGAAAGGTTCAAAAGGAATGACAGGCATTTTATAGCAGGGTCGGAAGCAGGAAAATAGGACCGAGATGGCACGTTGTAAGAGAGGCCAGAGGGTGCATTCGCCGACTTGTTCAGTGAGCAGCAGGGAAGAAAACTATGAAAGAGGGTTCGGCTCTTTAAATCACCTTCCCAGTTCTTTCCACTACTGGGTGCCAAAGAGAAATAAATGTCTATTTGTATGTATTTGTAGGAAAAGAGCCCACAACAACTGGAAATAGGTAACATAGAATGCTTCTCATCCACTTCTTATTCCCGATCCCAAAGGGTATGGGTCTCACTAGCTGGACAGCTCTGAGGAAGGTGAATATCAGGGGGGCATTTTACAGCAGCTGCTGCTCCTCTTAGGATGCGACTTCTCTGCTTTGGAACCTTGAGTGCCATCGTGGTTTGGTGTCGAGCAGGGCGCGAGAAGAGGTGGCCACACGTTATCCCTCACAGTCACAGGGTCGGGTGCCACGCATGGCAGGGATGCAGGGACTCCGCGCACCAAACCAGCCACGCACACCCAGCCCCCCTCATCCTCACCTTCTCTGCACATCTGCATTCACCCCAGAGGACCCCAGGACAAGCTGACAGAGATCATGTAGTCAGGGGTTTCCAGGCATAAACAGTTCAACTTTAAGATAAACAGGGTTCATCTATCCTTTGACCCAGGAGATTTAATATTTATCTCAAAAAATTATAATGGAGAGCTTAAACTTAACTCTGAAGTGTTGCACAGTTTTCAATAACATTTTGATAGTTTTTGAACACTGAGTAGCCCCCCCTAGATTATTTTTCCCCTGAAATCAGAGACAATATGACAGTATTATTTAGGAAGATAAAACTCAAAAGTGAATCTGATGACTGATACCTTTCTCAGCTAATCAAAAGCTATACTATCACCTTGTACACAGCAAATGACTTCTTCATAGAGTGCACTCACTTCCAGATCTCAGAAAGATTTGAAACTTGTAGAGGCGATACTTAAAAATCTGGGGAACTGAGGGCTGGGGATTTAGCTCAGTGGCATAAGCGCCTGCCTTGCAAGTATGTGGTCATGAGTTCGATCCCTGACCAATAAAAATGAAAAAGACCAAAAAAAAAGAAAGAAAGAAAGAAAGAAAAGAAAATCTAGGGAACTTTCGGAGAAAGGGCTGCAGCATCTGTGCACAGTGGGGTGTCCTGGGTGATGACCCCTTGGGATGGTGCTGGTGGCTTCTGGTGAGACCCGGGTCCCATTCAGGTACTAGCCACCATTTGGTCACCTCCATGGCAGTGAAAAACAAGAGAGTCAAAAAAGAGAAAACATTAAGACTTAGGCAGGTAAAATGACCTTTGGGAAAGTGGGTCAGAAGCACAGGGAATGTTTAAAATGTAGGGGCATCTGAAATGAAGCAAAGTACACAACACCACAGGAAATATTAAACTACAGAGGATATTTAAAATGAAAATGAAGCGAGAGCTTAATACAACATATTTCCATGAAATTAAGATAGAATTTATTTATAGAAAGTAAGTTATGTCTTGGCTAAGTTGCTGGAATTTGAAGATAATTTTTTTTTTTAATCATGGAGAAAAACTGTATTTCTCTGATAAATAAAACAGTGGAAAAAGTCAATAAAACTGTTAGAATTCAATGTGCTCCCAACTTTTAATGCAATTACACTTCAACATTAAGGGAGTAGCAAATAAACCATGGAATACGATGTTTTGTTTTGTTTTGTTTTAAGCAAATTTCAGCCTTCCATGAGATCCAGCAGAAGAACTGACGTCTGTACTGTGGAGCTAGGAGCCGGAATTTAAAAGGTTGCACCAACGTAGAGTCAGTGAATTATTAGGATGGGAAACACAGGAGAAACGTTTCAAAAAGAGTACAGCACTTTCCGCAACAAGACTCCAATCACTCTGGAAATAATAGCGAAATTTCACAAATAGGATTGTATTGATTTAAAACATTTTTTTTTTTTTTTGCACAGCAAAATAAATGAAACAACTTACAAAATCAAAGGAAACTTTTGTCAGCTATTCATTGGGCACAGGATTAATATCCAGATTCCTTAAAGAGCTCAACGTTTAGCAAGGGAGGAAGTAATCTAATCAGCAAAGGAGCAAATGAACTAAACACATGACTTCTCAAACGAAGTAAAAATGGCTCATCCGTTATAAAGAACCGTTCAGCACCTTTAGCCATCAGAAAAACAGAGATTAGTGCTACACTGAGATTCTTTCTCACTGTAGTAATGTAAGGATTGCTCCCCGCCCCACAAAAAACCCTCACAACATACTAATAAAATGGAGAGAAAAGGAACACTTATGCATGTTGGCAGGAATATAGGCACATACAGCTTTACTCAGGGCAGTACAGAGTTCCCTGGTAGGAGTAAAGGTAGCACTGTCACAGGATGAAGCTATTCCTTTCCTGGGTTGGCACCTAGGAAATGAAGGTCAGCAGGTAAATAGACCCTGCACACCACACGCCCAGCTTGTCTGCCTTTCACAGCAGTGCAGTGCGAGATGCCCTCCAGCAGAGATGTATGTTACACATATAACACACACTGTAATACTATGATCACATATTGATTGTTAATATGATTATTATTCAGTCATAAAGAGGGAAATCCCATCATTTTCTAGCAAATGGAGAGAATTCAAGATCTTCATATTAGGCAAAATACACCAGAGTCAGAATGGCAGTGTTCACACATCCTCTCTCATGCACGGAATCTAGAACAAAATGACAAGGTAGTAGGACCATCAAGTGGGAAGCAGAGTGAGTACCTCAAAGCACATCATAAGCACGGAGGAAATCACAGCACAGCACCTTTTTATTCTGCAGGAAGCAGGCACTAATACTGACAACCCTGATAAAGAGCACACTGTGAGTAAACTGACGGATAGCATGAAACTAACCAATTTGTTAAAAACTCAAATTAAGATGAAATAGTCTGAATGTCAATCTTTTCTTGAAGATTTTCTCAAGTTAAATTAATACTGTTTGCCAAATTTTTAATTAAAAAAAGCAAAACAGGAAAAAAGGGTAGAAATGATACAGAATTTCAAAAAATAACATTAAGAAATCATCTTTAGTTGATATATTACATATTGTTATCATAGAAGTAGTTGTTCAAGTTACAAAATGAAAGCCTAAAAATGGAGAGATAATAAAACTAGAGATGATTTCTGTCAACATTTTTGAAGAGAATTACATAATTTTTTCACAAGTTTTCCAGAGAATAAGGAAAAACATTTTCAACTCACTTAATGTCCCCGATGTATCTTACACCAAAGTCTGATGAGCAAAAGGTGTGAAACATACAAGCATTGGTCAAAAACAGGGACAGTTCTTCTCAACTTGATGAAAAAAGTCTGTAAAAGCTTTGAACTCGCATTAAGCCTATTAATCTTGAGGCTCGTGTCCCGTTCCCACCATGACCACCATGAGGGAGGCAGGGCTGTGTCCTCTTGTCATTCTTTATCTACAGTATGCTAAATTTCCATCATAAGCCAGACAGATTAAAAAAGAAGACATAAAAGACAGGCAGATTGAGAAGGAAGAAACAACATCTTACTTATTCCAAAGGATATAATTGTCCACGCAACACAGTATGAATCACCAAAAACAAACAAACAAACAACAGCAAAACAAACAAACAGAGGAAAAAACAAGGAAACAAATACTCTATAGTAAGCCACTATAGGAAAGTTTGGAATATAAGTTAAATGTAATACAAAAATGTCAATTTCTTTCCTATATTACAACAACAAGTAAGCAGGCTCTTACGTTTAAAACACAAGGCAAAAACTATGTTATCAAACAGTGCAATGCTTAAGAATAAATCTGATGGGGTCAGGGATTTAGCTCAGAGCATAAGCACCTGCCTTACAAGCAGGTGATCATGAGTTAGATCCCTGGTAACAAAAACAAGTAAATAAATACATAAATTTGATGAAATCTGCGCAAGAGCTATCTAAGGAAAACTACAAGTATCTTGTGAAAAGATTTTTTAAAATGCAGAGATATTTCATCCTCAGGGATAGGGAAATTTTATCTACGGATGTGATAAAATCTGAATCTAAGATTCTGTAAATCTTTTTGTAAATACTGACAAATTGATTGTAAAGGTTATATAGAGACAGAAGACACAGAATAGCCAGAACAATATCGAATCAAAAGACCGAAGCTGAAGATCTGACACTACCTGACCTTTAATAAAGCCAGAGTACACAGTGCGATGCTGACAAAAATACAGATCGATGGGATAAACAGGTGATGGAACCAACTGATCTTTGACAAAGAATCTGAGCTTGTTCAGTGGAGAAGTTTGTGTTTATAAGTGGTGCTGGAGCAATTGGGCATCCACGTAGCTAAAAAAGAAACAAGGCACACAATTTACATCCTTCGCCAAAACATGAACCTAAAATGGATCTGTAACTAAATGCAAAACACACAACTCTACATGCAAGCCATGTGTCTGTTCTGGAGGTACTAGAGAGTCGAACATGCAATACCAGCATGACTCACCACTGTATTATGACAAAGAACAGCTTATGAACACAATCGATGAACTGGAGAGCAGTGAAAATATTTTTCGTAAAGTTGTGAAACAGCTTTAATTACGTATGTGCATGCATACATACGTACATGGTAGCAGAAGTGCCATGTGTCCTCGATAGTATGAGAGAAAGCAAAAATGTGAAGACCAAAGACAGAAATGTGTCATGTCAACAGCCTTTGAGTCCTTTGTTCTGCCTGACAGGTGAGTGGGACGCATAACAAAAGGACAAGCTTTCACCTCTGGCTCTGGCAGATCACCAGCTACTGAGAGCAGCCAGGGAGCATCCCTGGCTTCCGGAGCAGTCTTCCTGAAGAGCACACCAGCCTGCCCGCCTAGGAACCCAGGCACTGAAGCAAGAGAAGGGATGTTGTCATTTTCAGTGATTGTATAAATGTGCATGCAAGTGTGTTTAAACTGCATTGTCTTCAAAAAAAGGCTCTGCTCTGAAGAAAAGACAGTGAAATGGTGTCGCCAGTGTTCACTTTCGGTCAATGCAGTTTCTCTAAATAAACAAACAACCAGGCGTACACAAGATCTGGTAGAATCCAAAAATTACAGACTTTTGCAGCATCTTGCAGCTGCGTCTTGCACCTTCCACAGCAGGTGTGCATCCCTGAAGATTTTCCCACAAACTCTCCGATCTCTGTGCCACACACATTTCGGCTCATCAGTGTGAAATAATGTACTTTCTCTTAGTTGTTTACAATATGTAAATACTGTGAAGTATATCAAAATGAATTATCGAACTTTCAAATTTTATCATTATTAATAGATTCCAAAAGCAATTTAAAGTTAGTGTTGGGAAAAGATTTTATTTCCAGTTTTAGTTTTGACTATTTACTGGTATATATTTGTGACACACAATAACTGCATTCATCTTGAGAAAAAATGTACAATCTTAATCTACTTTACTTCCCCTCCTCTGAGCTCACTGTATAACTCTAAAGCATATTAAAGATAATACATGGTGTATTCTGAGTTATTGTTCTTATTTTTCTTTTGTCTGACTTGTTTTAAAAGACTAGGGATCAATCCCAGGGTCTTACGAATGGTATAATAAACAGTACCATTGAAGTACACCTCCAGAATTAGCTGGTATTCTTAACAGGAAAGGTGTGCACTTTTCTGTTAAACTAAAAATGAAACAAATGCCCAATTCCTCTTAATTTTCTATTATTTTGGAAACAGTAGCTCACAACTTGGCAGTATAACCTAACTAAAATTGGACAAACATGTTATGATACAGATTTAAAAGATTGAGATTTCTAAAGCCAATAAAATTAGTCTTATGATTGGATTTTATAACAAGTGTTCTTACGTTTACCTCAAATATAGAAAAATGTACAAAGTTCTTTTCATAAATACATATATCCCTATATTATTTCTACATTTATTTCTATTAGAAATGCCAGAGAAAAAAGGAGAAAAGTTAGCAATAGCAGAAGATTAAATTATGATATTTCATTTAACAATACAATACAAAGCATATCAAAATAAATGATTAATGCTTAAATTAAAAAATAAAACTATTACAGTAAAGGCACATTGCCCTCAATCCCCCTCAAAGCCTTCCCCTTGCTTCAGGCTCATTTTCCCCACCCCTCTGCCTGCTCTCTGATGCCCTGGAGCCTGCTTCCCGAGTGTCCTTGCCAAGTGTGATCAGAAGAGCAGTGCGTGCCGCTGCTCAGTGCACCCCGACCGACACAGGCTGGATACACAGCATGACAGTGTGTGCTGAACCACCTCGGACACCCAGGCAGACAGGGCCGTGCAAATAAAGACAAGCCAGCAAGACGCTGCCAGATGTGCTCGGGAGGTGCTCTGGAAAGTGCTAAGAATGGAGGACCGAGTTCAACATAAAAAGGGGTATTTTAAGGAGGATTAATAGCAGTGGGTTTTTACTAATTTTTTTTTTTTTTTTTTTTTTTTTTTTTTTTTTAGCATCCACTTTGTCTTCTGATTACACCTCAAGCCTCATGGCTTCGGCCAGTTCACTGTTTCTGATTTAAAAAAAAAAAAAAAAAAAAAAAAAACGACGCTCACAATTTAAAGCAGGCGAGGTTCGTTTTGGCTCATGGATTTGGAAGGTTCAGTCTACGGATAGAGGACTGTGAGCAGGAGGAGCATGGTTGAAGGGCACCACAGATGACAGCTGCTCATTCCTTGGCAATCAGCAGCAGAGCCAGAAGCAGAGAGCCGAGGAAACACACCCTCCAAAGGCAGAGACCTTGACTCTCCTTCTCCAGCTGGGCCCCCGCCTGGTAATGCCACATGCACCTGGGATGTCCATGGCTCCACCACTGGACAAGTGCAGCTACTCCGTGATCTGATTTCCTGGGCAGGTCCCATAATTCTGGAAAGGTGATCATTAAGCTTGGTAATACTTGCTAGCACCATTTCAAATGTAAAGGATGTGTCTCAATTCAGTTTAAACGAATTATTATCCACATGCACATGTTTTCTGGTTTGTTGACTGCTACCAAAATTACTGATTTCAAATGGAAGGAAACTCGGTGGTGGGTAGGGCTTACAGCCTGTCCTGCAACCATTATTTCCATTTTGTCTTTGTGTGCATATTGTGACCTGTTGCCTGATGCTCAGCCTCGCAGGTGCTCAACCAAAGTGTGTACTTCCTAAATGCAATGCCTACTTTCTGTTTTCTTTCCCCAACCTAAATCCAATTACAATAATTCTCTTTATCTTGGTAGAGAACAGCTCTGCCAATCTTTGTGGTTTATATGCAGACCAGTAAACCACAAAAAGCTTCTCCAAACTTCATATAAGGAAAATGTCTTCCTCCCTGGTAAGATGTGTTTGTAGGTATTGGGATTTTCATGACTGTTTTGTTTTAATTGGAGAGTGTTACCAGGGATTGAATTGAGGGCTTCATGCTGAGTTATATGCTTAGCTTGTGCTTTGTTGTTGTTTGTTTTGAAACAGAATCTCACTAAATCACTAGGTTGCCAGTCTGGGTTTCAATTTGCAGTCCTCCTGCCTCAGTCTCCTGGAGTGCTGAGTACAGAGGTGTGTACCACCTTTAACTGAGAGTGTGAGCATCTGATACCTGCAACAGTGGGAACTGTGTTCCAGCAATGGAAAATCAAATGCCAAACACATTTGGCACAGTAAGGGTATGAAAGGGAAGTGGCAGAAACACCTGGGACTTTCATGATTCTGTATGTTGCTCAGTTAGCAGACCCTGACATTCTATTTGCTGTGATTTGTAACATTCAGCTCTCCAGTGTTTAGGAGACTGACTTCACCCTCAGGAGCTCTGCTACTTGTAGCCTGTTATCGTGTGTGTCTGGATGTGCCCCCAAAGCCTCATTCAGTCAAGGAGGCCAGCTTCTAGGGTTTGTGACTGACTCATGGTCTGATGCTCAGATTATGGGTGTGCGTGCTGCACCCGAGGGGGTGTGGCCTACAGATAATATAAGGGACAGAGAGAGTCTTCTTTCCATGCTCCTCCTCCCTGCTCTTGTTGCTTGTGCTGTTTTCCACCACCATGCACTGTTGCTCTCTGCCATGTTCCACTCTGCCTTGGAACCAGCTGAATATGGATTGAAACCTCCATAAACTCTGACCTAAATAAACCTTTCCTCCCTTCATTTTGGATGCCAGGTATTTTGTTTCAGCAATGAGAGAAAAGTATCCCAGATATAACGAAAAGTACCTCAACTGAAAAATAGAACTCAAAAACAGCCCAATATACAAAGTCAAAACTCAGTATTATTGCCCATAAGATAAAGTTAGCTATAAAGAAAACATGTACCTTTAAAGCAAAAGCTGGAAAGAAAGCTTTTGTAAATAAGAATTAGAAAAGGGATTGAAAGGAGAGTTGTGGAAAAAGAAAAAAAATAATCAAATGATGTCATGTACAGATACAAATTCCTTATAATGAATGTGAACATAATGTATACTTAAAGTTTACCAGTAAACTTAAAAGAATTAAAAAGATTGTCACCAAAATGGAGGACAGATATTGGAAACTGGGAGGAAAATGTTCAAATGGAAAGGAGAACAAGGGATGGAGGAGTGGGGACAGAAGAAAGGAATAGCGATTAAAACAGAATGAGAGGAAATGATAGAAGGAAAGATGTTTAAAGGGAGGGGAAAGAAGGATCAAGGAGAAGGGAGCGGAATGCGGAAGAATAAGATGCATTGCTCCAGGTCCCTGCGATGAGGGTGCTTATTATGCACCTCAAAATTGTACCAATGAAATTAGTTTTTAAAAATTAAAAATTGTCTTTTTTATGATTTTCCTCTTATGTACTAAAAAGGTTAAACTATGTTGCAACAAAGAGAACATAAAACGTTCCTGGTCTCCCCACATTGTTGAAAGAGTTCTTAGAGATTGTTTCACTTGCAGGCTTGAGAATCTATGGTTTAAAAAGATATTTTTACACACCTAAGATCTTACGATAGCCAGTATTATAGACAAGATACTTACCCAGAATGAATGGATCACATGCACCACTGTAGTAACAAAGAAGGAATCTTCCTATGAGCCAGCAGTGTCATGTAGAATGAGAACGCAGGTGTCACTATTGACTAATCAATAAGCACTTAGGATATAAATGCATTGAGCCTTCACAGATGACCTTCAGGTTTAATGATTCCCCAGGAGACTCCACAGGACTCTACAGGCTGTAGCCCTGTGGTTAGAAAGTGTTACGTACCATAAAGGAATGTAAGATAGTTGTCTGAGGGAAAAGATACACAGGTTATATAGCCTTGGAGCATTCAGACTCTGACTTCCTGGGTCCTTTCCTGGTGGAGGTCACTGGCCTCTAGAAGCCCACCCTGGGGACCAGGACACATAGCTTTTGCTGGTAACTAGTACACAGCTATCTTCAGCTTGGTACACTCCAAAGTGTCTCAAACCCAGGAGGAAAGTGTGTTCAGCATAATTTGTCACACAGTTTAGGCATCAAGAGGTCTTTAGGAGTGGTAGATACCCTCACAAGACCAATTCCCAGACACTTCCAATGGGCCAACCTTGTAATCGGGACTTCTTATTAGCAGGTAGATCTGCTAGGTTAACTCCTGGGATGTTAATTTTGTGTTGTTGAGCCTTGACCTGGGTAAAGATTGCTTCTACATGTGTCTATGAGGATGTCTGCAAATGAGGTGAGCATTTGAATCTTTGAACTCAGATAAGGTAGATTTAACCTTCCTACTAAACTGCGGTTGAATTCATCCAGAATGTGCAAATACTGAAAAGTGGAGCCCAAGAGAACCTGCGCCTGCCTCTAGATGGCAGAGCTGGAGCTGTGACCTTCTGCTGTCCTTGGACTAGGGTTCACACTTTCTGCTCTCCAGGGTCTCGGGCCCGCAGAATCAGACCAGAACTGCTCTACTGGTTCTCCAGAGTCTGCTGTGTACAGGAGCCGGGTGTGGACTGGTACGAGTCTTGTTGGTTTCTGTCTATAGAAATCTGAGGCACACACACTTGTGTAAGTAGGAAACGTCTATCACAAGAACAAGCCGGAGACACCGCAGGATTTACCTTCAAATTTCCCATATTCACAGAATTCCGTGTCATGGAGGTGTCCAGAGCTGAGAAACCAAGTTGCAGAGTACACTGGAAACATAAAGAACATGGGTTTTGCAGTGAGTGCTCTTCAGAAAACAAGAAGACAGTTGTGAGCTTTGAGAAGATCAAGTGTTTCCCAAGACACAGGGCCAAACCAACCGAAGGGTAACTAGAACACCCTGCTGGAGTTCTCAAACAATTCTCCAGGTAATCTGTGCAGAGGACCTGCCAGCATCTCACACAGTCCCACCCCTCCCCATCTACTCAGTGCTTTCCTTTCTGTTTACACCTTCACTCTCAGGTCCTGCATCGCCCCTCCTGTGCTCACCTCTGCAACGTCTCCCCAGGGTTAAACTCTGCACGCTCCTCACACTGTGTTAATTATACCCCCCCCCCCCAGCTGCACAGCCCTGGGCAGTAAGGAGGGTATGCACACGAAAATGGGGCTGTTTAGGGAAGTTTGGGCCTTTGCACATGGTTAGGAATTATACCTGCTGAGGAAACAACACTAAAGCACGAAGTCCTGAGAGCATAAATACCCTTGTCACACGGCTTCTGTTTGGCGTGGCCTTTCCACTCTCACATCCACGCATGAGTATAAGCAATGAGGCCTGAGATGTGTTGGCTACAGCAGAGCACGTTCTGCATCCTTAAAGGCTGCAAATCTTTCCATAGTTATTACGTCCTCATTACTGTCATTTGTAAATTTGAAGAAACATGAAACGATTGCTGAGCGATTAAGCCTCAACTTTACAATGATTGCTAACTTTTTCAGTTTAAACATGAGCAGTTCTTCTATTTCTGTGCTAATTAATCCACACACAAGAGAGGGGACCTTCTGTAACCATGTTTCAGGGACTGACGTTTGCTGTACTCGGCCACAGCTTGACAAACAGGCTTTTTAACTTCGCTTCCCTCTTAGGGCACAAGCATAAAATGATAATGCCTCTCCACAAATTATTTGGCTGCTGGTGGAGGAATATTTAAGTCCGTTATAGTCAGAAACCATTTGCCAAAACTCCCCACCCTAAATTACACCATAAAATAGGAGTAACAGTTCATAAAGCAGGGCTTTGCACACAAACAATTAAGTTCAGAATTTGAGGACTGATCAGGTCATAAACAAATTATTATTTTTTGTTTTGTTTCACAGCAGGAATTCATTGCTGTGGGGAAACATGCCCACGTGGAAACTGCAGCTTGATCTTTGATGAAATGCAGCTACCTGTAACCTAGAAAAATGCGATGAATAAGAACGGAAGTGTTAAGCCAAACACAGCACATGCAAAAATTGAAATCAAGAAGGCTTCCTTTAAAGATGCATATTTTTAAGACATTCAGACATGTCACACACAGTTAATTATTTTAGAAAACAAGTGGAACAAGATAAAGGGGATTATGTTTTAAGAAAAGCCATAGTCCTCTCATGGTGCAACCAAGCCCCAGTGCTTTTTATTGTAAGAGTGCTAGGCATCTGGTTTCAGCTCTGACATCTAAAGAGATTAGCAGGCGTGACATCCCATCCTCAGGTAGCCTTGTGTGAACGGGAACCTGCACTGCAAGCAACACTGAAAGAGCTTTTCCAGCTGGAGCCAGCGGCTGGGATGTCAAGGGGCAGGACGTAGGCATGCTGCAGCTGTTGCCTGCGCTGTGAGCTGCTCGCTGCAATCCTCTGACTGCAGGCATCTGGACAGACCGAGGTGACTGGACAATGGCCTTGTGCTCTCAGTACCCAGCAGCAGCTTATCAGAATTCCCGTGATGGACATTTCCATTCTATCTCTGCATTCTTTTCCTTATCTTGCATCTCATGCAGTCCAGGCTCCTGTCAAACTTCAGCAACCTACTAAGCTCTAATTCCCTATCTGCCTTGGGAATACAGGGTCAGAGTTTTCTGACCTTCTTTGCTCCGTATTGCAAACTTAATGCCTCAGTGCAGTCCATTTCCCTTTTGCAGATTCTGGATTTTGATTGACCAAAAATAAAGGTAAATGCAAAGAAAACAAGCAAGTTTCCCTGGATTTGTCAGGGCAAAGTAACAAGCAAATCAGCCTATAAACCTGATGAAACCAAAGTCTCATTGCTGAGATTAACTGATGCTGCATGTACCACACACACACACACACACACACACTCAAATGATGATGTTTAGGAGTAAGAAGAAGCAGGATACAGACAAATAAAGTAGGGAAAAACCTGGATTCCAAGTCCTGGAGAGGACCCTACCTGTGCATTTCACCAGCAGGTCTTCCTCTGGAGTTTCAGAGTGGACAGCAATACCAACCCTAAGAGACAGATTTTCTGTTGGGCAATAATCAGCTTGCAGTGTGAGGCCTCTTCCTGACCAAGTACACTCAGACATATAACAATCAATCCACCTGTACTGTGAATGCTTAATTTTATAAAACAATATTATTTTAGTAAACAATAAAAAATCATCAAGCACACTCAAAATGCTTCCCTCTCTTTGGGGACACTCATTGCATTATTCTTGCCACTTTCTGCAGCAGCTCTGGAGTCTTCTTTGCAGAGAACTGCATGAGGTGTGATAAAAATACGGTGACTTCTCCTACCAAGCACCAGCCAGTGAAAAGGCAGCTCCTAAAAGCAGGATGCTGTGTCCTCACCACCTCACTCACTGGATCTGGCACTGTGTGACCTCTGGCATCTCTCCAAGTCAAAATGACCATGAAAGAAAGCATCGGAATCCACTCAGGACATCCATGAAGCCAGGACAGCATAACTAAAGGCATTTGGGACAGAAGACTCCGGAGTGCCTCAGAAAATGTCAGGAACGGTGGGAGAAGTGTTCTCAAAACAAGAGAGCGGACTTTGAGGGGGATTTGTGGCCATCTGTCTTTTAATGCAATATTTTTTAAAGTGTAAAATTTGCTCTATTTCTGGATCACATCTCACCTTACATTCATATTGCAGAAAACAAAGACAGTAGAAGAAAATCTTGACAGCAGCCTGAGGTTAGAGGAAAATAAGCAACTAATCTGAGAACAGTTCTGAGACATGCTGAATTTACTTTCCTAGCAATGATATGAGGACACAAAGGGGTGGGGATGGAGAGGTTTGTTGGCACAAGCTACAGGCCAAGAGCAAAAGAATTTTGCACATTCCTGACAACACCCTGTTCCTTAAAACCCTAATCCAAGGATGCTCTTCAGTGAAGTCAGCCTACCCCCAGCACCATCAGACCCTGCAGTCTCACTTATCTGCAGCCCAGCTGGGCTCCAGGTAAGCAAGTGTTATAGTCTCCCCTGCACAATTTCCTTTATAAAAGCTTGCAGCATCTTAGCAGCATACTATTTTTCCAACTGCTCCCTATCTTATGGGAGGATCCAAGAAACAGAAGGGTCCTAGAACCAGTCCTTGCTTTCTGACTTGTGTCTGGGAAGCCTCACGACACACTCTGATTCTCAGAAATTTTCTTTGAAGTTTTGGAGCTACATTCCTAATTACATAGGGAAAAGTGTGATAATTCCAATGAGCTTCTCATCAGAAACCATGGAAGTAAGAATTGTGTAGAGTGAAATATTTAAGAATCTTAAACAATAAGCAAACAGCAACACAGTTATATATGCCCTGAAATTCTCCTACTAACTAAAGATGAAGTCGCTGTGGAGCTCCTCTGTCCATATTTGGAAAACATCATCAGATGCTCAAATAAGGAGGAGCAGAACAAACTGAAAATTAGTGGTTTCCCTGAGGTCCATCAAAAGCAAAGCTCAGAGGTGAATATCAAGCTATAATGTGGAGACAGGTAAGAACACACACATTTGCCAAAGATCAGACTCTTCAGCGAAGAGAGACAGTAAAACCAGTAAGTGACAGGAAATCTTAACTCCTGAATATGATGAGTTCCTAAAGGCTGAGAGTGGATTAGTTAGAGTTAAAATGATTTGTGTCCCCCTGGTATCAGTTTTATGGGTTTATCTATAGGGTCCTTACCTGGCTTTGAAGACAAAGATGGAAAAACATCCACCTGAAATAACTCAGGGCATTCCTGATGACAAAGCTGCTCTTCAGGGAAAACTGCTCTCCCTGAGCCTTAGCTGACCTGCAGGAACATAAACTGAGTGACTCAGGTATCTCCAGCTATTGTGTTTATGTAAGAAGAAAATGAACAAAAGCAAAAACAAACAATAGAAGTAAATTAAATTTTTGGCATTTACAATTATAACAAACATTAAACACAGGTCAATTCCTAGGTAGATTATCCTAAAATATCACACAATAGTTCTAATTATCTAAACAGCCGATACCTGGAATGTTACATTTGATTTTCAGATGTAAACCTGCAAAGCGTGCTAAAGCCAAGAAGAAATACAGATCAAAGCAAGTGTCGCAACCAAAATCAGATATGGCAGAGAAATTGGGAAATTGGAAATACCGCACCAGGAAGATGAAGCAACTGTGATTACCATACTAGGGGATCAAATAGAAATCAAATACATAAGAACAGATGGATAATGTAATCATGCATAAGAGATGTAGGGCACAAATATAAGAAATTTTCAGAAATCAAAAACATTGTATCAAGCACAAAATTAAACCATAAAGGACTCAGGCACAGCCAAGGAGAGAATAAACCAGTTTGAACATACGAATGGGAAATTTCATGATGGAAAAACAGGCAAAGAATAGTCATAAAGTGCAAGGAATATGCAAGAAATATGGGGTAACTATAAAGGACATACAACAATTTATGTACAATACGAGAAGCAAAATGAGAAAGAAGAAAGTAATGGAATAAAAACTATATTAATAATGGCAGAGAATTTTCATAACGAGTGATAGACATCCAACTATAGTTCAGGAGGCTCAGAGAAAACACAGCAGGTTTAATTCCAGAAAAGTCCACATCTAGGCCGTTCTCATGTTCAGCTTGCAAGAACCAAAAGCCACAGGGTTTAATCATGAAACATATGAGGATAAAAGGCAGTTCCCTTGCAGAAAATCAAGAATTATATATAACTTCTCATCACAAACTCTGCAAACCAGAAGAAAGGAGAGAAAACACAGAAAATGTTGGAAGAAGAAAATAAGCACATTAGAAAAAGTCTTCATCCCCAAACTGCCAGCAAGGAACTGAAGCACTGCATGCTGGGAGACTGACCTCCTAAACCTGTCCAGGGTGGTGTCCGTGAAGAAACACACACAGATAAATTCAATAACACACAGAGCCTCAAAATCAACCCACACAGATCCAGGAGAGCAGTCTTCAAAAAGGGCACAAAGCATTTGAGCACAAAATTGATCATTTTAAACAAATACTGTCAAACCAATTAGACAAACCAGTGTATCCAGAATAACATAGTCAGATACAAACCCTAAATAACCTTTCTAAAAATTTACCACAAAATGAATTGTACACGTAATATAAAATACAAAGCTTGAAAACCCCTAGAAGGAAACACATAGCTTTGGGTCGAATGAAAAGTTTCCAATTTGATTTTTTGGGGAGCGTGCGTGGGAAAAAATTTGGGCTTGAATCATGGTAGATATGAGCTGTACCAAGCCACATTCCTACCCACTCTGGGTGTGGATTTGAAGGAGTACCACACCTAAAGAAAAAATAAACAATAAGCTAGACTTCTTTAAAATGGGAAACTCTTACTCTGCAGAAAACACCACTAAAGGACTTAAGGTATGCATAGCCAAGGAGAAAATCCTTTCAAAGTACACAGCTGAGAAAGAATTAGTATCTAAGCATGCAAGTAAGCCCCTAATACAAACCATCTAAAGAAAACGGTCCACTGAGAGTGGATAAAAATTTAAACAGACTGATCACTGAGTAGGTTATATGTGGAAAATAATTATAAAAAACAACCAAAATGATTTTTCATCCAGAAATTGCAAATTAAATAGTGAAGAACCACTCTATGTATCACTATTATGACTAAAAATTTAAAAGCTAACAATATCTATTCCTGCAAAACATCCATGACAATAGAAATTTTCACTTTCCTGATGAAAATGTGAAATGCTACAGCATATTTAGAAGAGAGTTTGGCAGTTTCTAACAAATTAAACAGTTTCATCGTATCAATCAACAGCTGCATCTTAGATATGTTTATGGTTTATAGCTAGATGTCCCCATAAACACTCATGCACTCATGTCTGGGGCTTTTGAGAGGTGGCTGGGTCCTAGGGGTGTGATGTGGATTAAAGTCTGTGACAACTAAATTGATGCAATATAGTTGTGAGTGTGGTTAATGCAAGCCCCTCCATGAGTGCAGGGGGCACCAATCTACAGGCTTGTGACCTGGATGAAATATAAACAGGAATAGGAAGGAGGATGCTGCTTTGCTACCTCCTGACTGCCTTTCTGGGACTGGTTTTCCTCTGCAGTGGTCCCCTACCATGCCGCCTTACCTTGGAACCAGCCACCTATAGACTGAAACCTCTAAAAACTGTGAGTCAAAATAAATCTGCCCTCCATTAATTTGTGGATTCCATGTATTTTGTTTTAGGGAAGAGACAAGTAACTAAGATATTTATACAAATAATCTCAAAGTGTAATCCACAGCAAGTGCTTTACCTAGAAATTTGCAATTATAATTAACAAAGTCTGAAACAATAATGACATCCCTCAAGAGACAAATGCATAAAAAACTTTGTATCTATATCTATCTATCTATCTATCTATCTATCTATCTATATGTTAGCAAAAAATTGAGCTATTAGGTAATTAACATTAATCAATGAACCTTAAATGCACATTGCCAAACTGAAAGAGCTACCTAATCTGTATCAATCACATGGCATTGTGGAAAAGGCAAAATAGCAGAGATCAGCCCTTGCCAGGAGAAAGATGGAGTAAGTGAATTATGAAGTATTATCGGCATGACAAAACTATTCTCTTTGCTGAGGTAGTGGCAGGCTATGACGTCATTTGTGCCTAAACTCTCAGCACTTCCAAGGCTCTTGCTGAGCTCATTTTTTAAATTAGGAAGTTGCAGTCTCCCAGGGTAGACTGTAGAGACAAAGTAATCTAGCCATAGTGTACAAGTAGGAAATAGTGTCACTGAAACATGTCGATGCAGAAGTGCTGACACAGAAAGTGGTATTGAGTGGAGTCCGTCAGACAAAAACAGACGAACAATGCGGAATCAGTGTAGAGTTGCTCACCGCAGGGTTCTGGGTCAGTGATCCTCATGGTGCTGCACAGGACAGCAGAGGCTGGTGGGTGTCTACGGGTGGGAGTGTGCGGTCCCTGGTTTGGCTGGGAATTTGCGTGTGAGCAAGGAGTGGAGTGTATGTTCTTTCCTGTGATAGAGTATTGAAGACGGAGACATCAGTATGAACTTGTGGCTAACATAACCTAGATGATTCCACATGAGACAGTTAACAGAAGGGCATGCTTGTGTGTGTGTGTGGAAGTCAGTGTGCACAATTCTTACACTGTGTCAACCGAGACGCCTAGATCCAGTGACACCCTAGGAGCCGGAAGTCCACAGATCCCTGAAAGCAAGGCTTCCAGCCTCACTCACCTAATGAGAACATCCTGGGTAAATGACGGATTACAGGCCTGTTTGGGAAACAGATGAGATTTGCTCGGCATGTTTCTCATGCCACAATGTAAATACGTAAAGACACAAGACATTCACATTGAAAGAAATATGGTTTTCTTCCAACAGACAAAGATCAAACAATTTCACTAACAAATAAAATAATATTGGATTGTAAACAAAAAGATAACATTAATGCGTTACTTCATACTGATATAAATAAGTGAATGCATAAATTAATAACTGACAAGAGACTAATAGCCCACTCAGAAGAGTAATTTACTAAATATTCCACTGTCAGTAGGATAATGGGTATGTCTCCACTCTTTATTTAAAACATGGCATTGTAACTTCTTCCAAGGACTACAGCAAAGAAATGTATAAAAAGAGAATCCTTAAATAGAGAATCTAAAAAAAATAAGCAGCTCAAACCAGATGATACAGTAATCATGCTGAAATGTGTTGTGAATATGTACCCTTGACATGAAGTGGTAAGGCACCCTACATGTATGTGTATGCAGTGGAATGTCTCCAAAATACATCATCCTGGCTAATCAGGAGTGAAATATCACAAGTGTCCCAACACAGGAACATTCCACAGAACACTTACCCGGTCCTCTTCAGAACTGCCATGGTAGTCTAATCATGTTATCAGTGTGTGAGAAGCTGTCACAGCCACAGGAGTCTCCTGAGACGTATGACAGAATATAACAGAAAGTGACACAGAGGAAGTAGGAGATCTACTGGATTTGGCCAAGTTTAAACACATAATTTCCTGTGAAGTAGAGATGAGCTGAGAGAAGGTTTGTGAACGAGGGGAACCATGTTAGCAGATGGTCTATGCAGTCAGCATTTAATCCACCTCAGAGTAACCACCATGAGCGACCCCTGGGGCTGCCGGAAACATAAATCAGTCCCATTAACATGATCACGGCCACTTGTGGCTTTCTTAGTTTTCCAGCTCTATATTGCATTAAAACTTTTTCTTTCTTGATATCTTTCCATCTCGGGGTGCAGCCAGGTTTACCACACAGCACAGAGCACACCTCGTCTTCCCAAACATTTTAAGTGGCTTCCGCTTCACTTCAGTGAGAGATGAAGAATTTACACAGCCACAAACTTGCATGGCTGGGTCCGAGCTAACTCCTGGACCTGACCTGGAGCTCACATCCTAGCCACTGCTCTCCAGGTGTAGTTTCTTCCCCCTTTTGCGTATAAGGCCAGGCATCCTCCTGAGAGCTCTTTGGTCTTCCTCTGCCTGCCAGTGCCAAAGACTCTCTAGATAGAGGTGGGCCTTTCTCATCAAATTCTCTCAGGCTCCTGCAAATTTGTTGCCAGCTTTAAGCTCTAATTCCTCATCTGTTTTCTTCAGATCAGTTACCAGCTTCTTTTTTAATATATGAATTTTTACTGCCTGCCTCCCTGTAGAGAATCACATCCTTGAAGTGAGGAAATTTTGCCCTTTTGTTACAATACACTTTCACAATTCAGTAGTTCTCGCAGTCATCAAAACCATGTTGTGAAAGCTTGCTTCTATTTTGCATTACTCAGAGCCCAGAATGTTCTCCACATGTCCTGGGTGAAAAGTTTTCTCCCCTGCCTGGTGATTTTAGGAGGTGTAAAGTCTGAGGGGTGGGAATGAGTGGGAGATCAAAGGACTCCTGGGGTCCTTTTCTCTTTTTTTCACTCCCCAAATTTACACCAAGGAAAGAGAGAGGAGTCTTCCTGCAAGGCTCCTGCACCATGCTGTGCTGCCTCCCATGGGTCTAAGGGCAACAGGACACCTGACCTGGGTCCAAAGGTTCTGATATTTCTGGTCAAAATGAACTGTTTTCTTTGTAAGAGATTAACTCAAGTATTTCTTACAGTTCCAAAAAACTGGCAAGATGCATGTATGAAAGACCATCCTTGTAGTGGTACACCCCGTAATGGACCTCATGGGAATAAGATTCACCCTAGTTTAAAGAAGCTGCACTTACCAGGAGAAACACAAACCTTACTGTTGTATTAGAGGCAACAAAACGTGATTGGGTCACAGAGGAAACACACTCATCCCAGGCAGACAGTGCCATGGATTTCTGGAAGGAAGTTTCAGACAGATGTGGACAGAACAAAAAAAAAGCAAATAAACCTCCTCCCTTCATTATTACACTTAAACAAGACCTCTGAGAAGGGTTCGGGAAATCCCAGTCCAGGTTCTGATGCCATTTGCTCTCAGCCTAGTTTCAAACTCTGAGCACAGAACATCCAGGCAAAAAGCACAGACCACAGTCACCCTCATGAGAAAAAGAAACTGATCTACACTTCCACAGGCTGTGAGGCTTCAGAGATAAAGTCTTTGCCTATAGAAGAGAAAGGCAGGAATTAGACACAATATGATCCTGGATAGGGGAGGGGAATGCAGAACTAAAGAGAAAATTGGAAAGAACACTCAAAAAATGTTGGTAGCCTTGGTGTAGCAGGACAATGAGTCTCACAGTCCAGGACGCACAGCTGCACTGGGGATGGACAGCATCTGTGGACATGGTCCACCCTGAAGGCCGAGGGAGCCCGAGATGGGAACAGAAGATCTGCACATGGGAAAAGATGCACTGAAACTTCATCACAGACTTGAGCTAGTTCTGTTTGTCCAGGTCTGTCTGCCGGGTGGCAGACAAGAATATCATCCCTGGTGAAAGAAGGGTATGGTTATGGCTGATACATTGTGTCAACTTTAGAAATTTAATTCAGAGACTCAGCAAGGAGCCAGGTTCCTTACCTCCTAAACATCCTCAGCCTGTGCAAGAGGAGGCCACAGAGGTCCTGTGAGTGCCACAACAGCCCTGGAGTTGGGGGTGGAGAGCGGGGGTGGAGGCAGGGGTGGGTGTGTAGCCTGTTTGCAATATAATTAGGAGAAGAGGCTCCATCTCCCTCTTTTTGCTCTGAAGGCTTTTGCTGGCTGCTGCCTTGAAGTGCTGCCCCAGTGCCATGACACCCTGCCTTGGAGCCTGCTGTTTATGGACCAAAACCTCCACAAGCTGTGAATTAAATAACCTTTCCTTTCTTCACTTTAGGTGTTGGGTGTTTTGCCCCAGCAATGAGAGAAAAGTAACCAAGACATTCACCAAAAATCCACTGAATTCGTAGATAGCTACCGGCAGTTATAGATTTAACAGAAGGTACAGGATGTGTGATAACCAATTTTCAAAATGCAGGCATGCTAAGATCAAGTCCAAAAGGGTTAAAACTAAAAGACAAGGTGGGTAGTAGGAGGACAGTTATTACCTTAATATGAGTTAATGAACAGAAGCCAAAATACCTACGGGTAGTGTATTTAGAAAAATAAAAGGTGATTCAGGGGGGAAAAGATGAGTTACAATAAAAGCATACTGCCAAAACAGAAGAATGAATTGTTAAAGAGAATAACAGGTACTTGGAAAATAATCATATTAATATTTGAAGAAAATAAAAGTTAACATAGATTGCAAAGAATATTGCAATAAATGCTCACATGAAAAATTGAACAAATCACGTTATTTAATAGGCAGTAAGCAAGATGAAAGAGAATGAGGAAAAAAAAGGTTTCAAGCCTGCGATGAGTGGGGATTTTGCAAGTTTTGTGACATTTACAGAAAAAAGTTAAAAAAAAAACTCTAAAAAATAATTTCAGCACCTACACATGTATATTAAAGTCCAAAGTTTTTTGTAAATTATACAAGAGTAAGATAACATAAGCCTTATTTTGTTGAAAGCAATGATAGTGAGACTAAAAAATGACATTGAAATAAATGTGCAGTAAGAAGAATGGAATCGCTGACATCCTGTTTTTGCAAACAAAGTATCAGAGCAAATAATTTGCTGCTGAAATCCTCTACACATGTAGAGAAAAATAACCCATAAGTTAAATGGGCTTTTACACATAACTGGAATTTATTAACCAATTTCCATACAACTGAAAGTTATGCCCCAATTAATTTATGAGAAACAGATAAGTGAAGGCCAAACTATGACATCGACGTTAAAGGGAAACTGCAGAGCCATCATTACAAAAATCGGCAGGCACAATCAAAGGAATCACCCGCCTTTGAGAAAATGAGGAAATGCAGCCGCCAATGCAGCAGCATAAGTAATAGCAAGGGGCTATTTTCCGGGCATTCATGAAGCGGCAGTGTTTGACCTTGTTACCACGGAGACAGATGAGAGGGGTTGGACGGTGCTGCCATACCTTGCTGGTAGATGTGCAAAATAATGCAGACTTTGGCAGAAAGGTTGGCAATTTCTAATGAAGTTGAATATGCATTACCAAATAATTCAGCAATCCGTGCTGTAGGTGTCCTCAGGGCATCGAGGCCCTGTGTGTGGAGACGTACTAGGGGTTTGTTAATCATCATCAAACATTTCTTCAGCCGGGAAATCGAGGGACAAATGATTCCAATTCCCATACAATCCATATTCAACAGTTGGAAGGAACCAACTTCAGTAAGAGTGACAACATAGGTGACAATTTCAGGGACCTCAGTCAGACTCACAGGGAAACAATCTGGGAACCCATTTGTATGACATTTTTGATAAAGTAAAATGTGTTTGATTTTAAGAGGATGTAGCAAATTTTGAGAGCACTTGTCAGTGTTTTAGGCTAAGTGAGGTAGCTTTATTCTCTATGTAAATCACCCCTTTCTATCAAAACCTTGGGCTCCAACATTCCACAATGGCAAGGCCACTTGAGGACAAGAAGCACTTTTCTTGAACAAAGGCCTGCTACAATCCTGCAAAAAGTCGATTAAAGCCATTAAATGTGCCCTCTGGCAACCACGCCTTTCTTTCCTCTCCTCTGTTCTTGATCCTTTCTGGCACTGGTGGACTTTCACCTCCTGCGGGGCCAGCTGACCCTGCAGGAGACACCTCCTCAGTTCTCCAGGAGTTGGGTTAGTCTGTTTCCATGGAGAGGAAACAGCTTCCAATGAGCAGAGTCCAGGCTCCCCTACTGAAAACCCTCCTTTATCAGGGTCTCACACCTCACACCACCTTCCCCACACCCTGGTCACCCCAGAGCCGGCTTCTTGCAGAGGGTTAGTGTCTGTGCTCCTCCGGAGCCCGCTGAGGCTCCTCGATCCACACCTACACCTGTGCCTGGGCCTTCTTCTAGAGCAACCGCACATTTCTTCTAGAGAAACTCCCACTTTTCCCCACATTTCAGCCCCTGCTGAGCCAACGGCTTTCCAGTGTTTTCTCCAGCCTGAGGTGAGCCTCCTCCTAAAATTGGTGAGTGCTGACTGAGTAGGGAGTAATATTTACTTCCTGGCCTGATTTTCTCACCTTACGTGTCATAGTATAACCTACACATTGGGAAATCTTTAATGCAATCCATGTATACAGAATGTCAGAAGTATAGGAATCCTCAATACCGTTTGTCATCAAAGAAGTTAATGGTAATATTCAATGTTACATCTTCATATATCAACTCGACTGCGAGGTTTGAAAGCAACAAGCAACACTTTGTGTCAGAATGGAAAACTCAGATTCTCCTAGCAAGAGTTCAACTTGAAATAACTCCAGATAAACATGGAATCCTCCACGAAAGCTGAGTACAAAGCAGCTGTGAATGCAGGGTCCCTACCTGTGGGAGTGTGTTCAAGGAAACTGTGCCTGTATGTGCATCTAGAGGCAAGTAAGAGAACGATCAAAGCAGCCTTGGGTGCCACAGCTCTGAACTGGAAATGGTCTTATTTCCCTCAAAAACAGAATCAGTGTATGAGTAATAGTCGTCCATACAGAGTTTTCCAGTGTTGCATTAGAACTAAACACAAAGCAGCATCTAATATGATAACACTTCCATGGTAATATAATTGCATATTTAGGAAATTAGAAGCTTTGGAAATACTTAACTGGTACATAGGGAAGATTCGATTTGTTTCATTAAAACAAAATGATGATGATGTGAAGAATGATTGCATTAGAAAAGGCTGGGAAACTTATTTACTGGTGTAAAATCAGCTTCCAGCATCGGTGATAAAACTGCTGATACCACAAGAACACTGCAGGGTGGGAGAAACTTGACCTGACCATTAACACAACTCGAGATTTAGCTCAAGGGACCAGTGCTACATGGACAACTAGCCATGGAAAAACAGGCTATGCTATGAAAAGCATGAATTTTTTTTGTGAAAATTTCTCGGGGTAAAGTACTTACCAAGTGTACCAAATTAAATAACCAGCAAGCTCTGTTAACATCAGTCCCCATGACCCACGTGTGACACAGACATTTACCGACTCGTGAAAATTGATTTGGGACCCCACACCTTGCGTGGCTTCAGTGCCTCTGAGTGCTTTGTGGGCACGCGAGGTCACTTGAAGTGTGCCCTGAAGCCTCCAGTGAGCATGGTGGATGCCACCTCGCTTGTCTCTGCCCTCACACTATGGAAACGCCCTTTTGCGATGTGCCGAGTGACACACCGTTCACACTCTCTGGCTTTCTACCACCCATTTCATTGTCTAAATGCCCCCAAATAGCGATGCGCTGCCACTGACAGGTGCTCGAGGCTGTTATGTCCTTCTGGAGAGAACACAGATTAGATAAGCTTCATTTAAGCTTAAGTCACAGTACTGCTGGCTGTAAAAGGTCCAAAGACAATGAATTTAAAAATATCCAAAATTTGTTAGACAGAAACACACCAAATGCGAGGCTTGACAAGACGGTGGTGAGCAGAGGCTCCCAGGGGCTCCGTTCTGTGTTTCCATGGTGGCAGACAGCATCCTGTGGACATAAGTCCCTATTGTGAGGTCACAGATGATGAGTCGAAAGAATAGACCGCACTGATCATCCAGGCAGGGGTGGACACAGAGGACTTCAGACTACTGGGCAGAAGGAAGAGCATGTAGAGAAAAATCAGGGGCTTCCCCAGCCTGGTGAGGATGACTGCAGGTGATGGGTTCCTACCTAAAAGAAAAACCATTTCTTTAAAATGCAGATGGCAGAAGAGAGATTGTTATCAGCTCAGAGTCAAATTAGTAATGAAGGAGACACACGCAGAGCTTAGAATTTTGTTTGCTTGAGACAGAGTTCTTGCTGTGTGGTTCAGGCTGGTGTTGCAGTCACTGTACACCCCAGGCTGGTCTTGGATTTGCAGAGATCCTCCTGACTCAGCCTCCTGAATGGTAGGATTACAGGAGTGTGAGACCACATCTGGCTAGAAAATCAATCAGATATAAAAATTTGAGAAACAGTATTTAATCTAGACTCGGGATAAAGAAAATATATTTTCTTATTATGAAATGCAGGAAAACTTTTGTCCCACGGAGTGGTATGGTGAATCATGCCATGGAGCTGGAGGACAGACCTCGGGGCTCTGCCTGGCACGAGCTCTGAGTAGAGATCTGTGGCTCCCATGGAAGAGGGTGAAGGCCAAAGAACTGAAAAGGAAGTGGATACCGCATCTCGGCATTGCAGGGAGCTAGTGAGAGAATCGACTCCCCGTTTGTGATGTAACCCTCCCCGAGCTATAGAACAGAGCTGTAAGGAATGTCTCACTCCCTAATTCCTCCTTGAGATATCAGAGCAGGACAGGAAGGAATGCATTTGCTAGTCATTAACCACAAGATGTTCTGTCCTCGGTAAAGGAAAAGATAAGTAAAGGAATGTGCTGTTCAAACGAGACCGAGTTGTACCTGGCACTCTGAGATCAGACCAGGACCCTCAGTCTCCATGGTTACTCAGCCCCAGACCCCTTGAATCAGCATCTGCCAAAGTCCTGCGCCGTTCAAAATTAACCAATGCGATCTGCTTCTGTAAACCTGCTTGCTTCCCGCTTGTGCCCTTAAAAACCCTGCACAAATTCCCCTCGGGGCCCTCCGCACTCGTTTGCCTGGAGGACCCCATGCGCATGGAAATAAACTTTTTTTTCCCTCACCAAGAGTTGAGTCCTTGGGGTCTCTTTCCCTGCGGTGGCGGCCCTACCACTAGGTCTGGTGAAAAAGTGGATGAGGACTTTGCAGGGCATCTTTCCATGGGATGACACCTGACAGCCTCTCTATCATATTATTAATGACAGTTTACAAAGACTCTCACGAGAGAGGATTTGCAGAACCCCTCAAGACATTGACAGAAGCTGTGGGATCAGTGTGTTCAAAGTAAGAGGGCAGAATTCTGAAAGGCACTGATGTATCATAATTTAATGAGTTTTAATTTATTCATATATTTCAATTACACCTTGTACGTTTTGTAAAACTATCAACTTTCAATGTGGTCATCGATAATGTCCACAGAATTGTTTTAAAATCTACTGAGGGTTTGTATTATGTTTGAAAATAAAAACCAGATCAGAGAGAGAGAGAGAGAGAGACAGAGAGACAGAGAAAGAGAGACAGAGAGACAGAGAGAGAGAGAGAGAGAGAGAGAGACAGAGAGACAGAGAGACAGAGAGACAGACAGAGAGACAGAGAGGCAGAGAGAGGTGCAGAAACTTGAGCACCAGGGTTGCACAGAGCACAGAGCACAGAGCACAGAGTAGCTGAGTGGAATCAGGATGCTTCAGTGCAGCCTGGGACAAAGTTAGCTGCTTCTGAATCTGCCTGGAGGAGGATTGCAGGAGAGGGTGGCGCAGAAGCTGAAACTTACAGTATTTGCAAAGGAGAGAGGGAAGCAGAGGCCAGCCAGCGACACATGGCCTGGACAGGTTCTGGAGAGGGGCTGGAGCCAGAGCTGGCAAGGAGGAGCAGGGTCACCAGGAATGTCACCTTCCCCCTCCTAGTAAGAAGAGAGACTTCCTCCAGGGTGCGGGCTGTCTGAGGCTGCACTGAGGGAGAGAAGGGACAGAGGGGACCTTGAGCAGTTGCTAAGGGGAGTGCTGTACGGAGCCCCCCAGCACCAGAAAAAGCTCTGGCCAGCTTCCCTGGGACCTGGGCAGAGGGACAGCGGTGGAACCCAGGTGCAGCTAGAGATGCCTCAAGATCAGCCCAGGATGAGCAGCGGGAAGGTGCGATGCTGAGGAAGGACCCTGAGGGATGTTCCATCAGAGAAGGCAAGAAAAGAAAGCAGAGGTGATTGACCAAGGACTGAACTATACTGGGGAAATGTGGGGTTATCGCGGGTTTGGATGAAAAAATGAAACTCTGAGTGAATTCAGAACACGGGAGTCAGAAGTTCTCGTGGGGTCACTGCCCGAGGAGCCCAGTGTGAGATGCAGGGAGGGCAGCCCGCGGTCAGGGAGAGGCCTGAGAGTTCACAGGCCTCGGCAGCTGTGGCTTCCTTTCCCACTAGCTTTCAGGTCAGAGCCGCTATCGGCCAAGGAAACATGAAGCCTGGAAGTCCAGAGAAGTCCAGAGAATCCGCGTCAGACTGCTGGCGAAGCAGCCCTGAGTGGCCAAGATGCTGGGCAGGAAAATCAGCAAAATGGACTGTCGCACTTGTGTCTGTGCCCACCTGATAGATAACTTGTGATTTCTGTATTAATAACAGACCGCTTGAAAAAATGTTTAAAATGTGATAGAACAGGGAAATGATTTTCCGTCTTTGAGTTTTAGGAAATTGGAAATTAAGTAGTTTGATTCGCAAAAGGGTTAATTCAGCAGCACAGTGGTATGCACCTGTAATCCAGGGACTTGGGAGACTGAGGCAGGAGGATCCTGACAAATTAAAGAATTTAGTGTTTCAGAAGGGTCTCTCCTCATTCTTCCTTGTGTGTCTTGTATAATGTTAGGATAATTGGTACTACTTTTAGGTGCTATATTTTATAGAACAGTCAGAATAGATTTCTATTTGTTCCAGAATGCAAGCTAATTTGGGTACATAGATCACAGTATATACTAAATGATTGACCAATATTTGTGGAATGAATGACTTAATCCTAGAATTGTATGCAAAGATTATAATACAAAATATTTTGTGTTTTCCTGCTTTGTTTTAATGGACACTTTTATAATATTTTTGGTTTTGTGTATATATAATGTTGGTTGCAGAATGACAATAGATAAGTTAATTAAAATATAGAGAAAGTGAAATAAAAATATTGACAAGCCTCATAAGTTAAAACAGTAGAGAGTTCTTTTATGGTTTGCAAAAATAAGCTATACAGAGAAAATAAAGACTGGATATTTTCAGTATGATGGATTTTTCTTCCACGTGAGCAGTTATCAATGCAGACATTTTCCTGGTTTTAATCATAATCAATCACTTTTTTTTATTGCCTTCCCATACAGAGATCACTTAAAAGTTATCAAAACACACACTGTAAATGTGTAACTCTGAGAGTTTACAGTGAAATTTCCCAAATCGTCATGGAGCTCTCGCTGTGGAATGAAGCTCGTCCCTGAGCTTGCCCACTGGCACAGTGCACTGTTCCAGCCCCTGGGCTCTCTGAGACTCAGCAGGATGTTGCCATTGATGGGTTTTGTTCTTTGTAAATCGCCCTGGCAAATCGCACGGTGGGAACCTCGGATCTTTATGTGTCCTCCTGTCATGGGTATCTGAGTAGGTCCCCACCGACTGGGGAAAAAATATGAATTCATCAGTCTTTTGTAAATGTATTTGCAAAGTAAACTAGAAAATAGTTTAACTCCAGGGATAACTAAGTTAAGGCGTGCTGACAGTCAAGCGGCCCAGCTGAGCCAGGCTGAGGTAATTTATAGTCCTAAATGCAAATGTAACAAAACACACATTGAAGATAATCTAAATATCTACCCAAGACACTGAAAAGCACCACCGGAACGTGAATCCAGGAGACACTGTGAGATGGAGTCTCAAAATAGAATGCAGACCCTCAGGTCCACACAATTTCAAGATTACAATGAGTTAGTAAAGCAGGTCTCAAATTTTGCAAAGAAGGATATTTATACTAAAACAAATTCAATATCTTACACATATTGAACCAAAAATCCTATCCCGCTGCCCCATTTCATGATTCTAGGTGGAAACCCAGTAACACTGGTAAGAGGGCTAACGAAGAAATGGAAAATAAATATATGTATGACCAAAGCATCTGTAAAAATGTTATCACTGGAAAAGAATAATAAGACTGATCACACTTGAGAATATGAGAGAGAGAGAGAGAGAGAGAGAGAGAGAGAGAGAGAGAGAGAGAGAGCACAAGCTCAGGAGTAAGCAATATAAAATGCAAAACACAGTGGCACGTTATAAATACTAAAGACATTTTTTAAAAGTACAGAGAACATTATGGTTGAGTTTATGCCTTCAAACATGAAGTTTTAGATTAAATGACAAAATTCCTAGAAGAAATATCAAGAAGAAACTAGCATATGAATGAAAAATTTGCATTCCACTTTTTACCGCAGAATTATTATAATTTAAACATAGTTTGAAAATGTTACCTAGAAATATATGGCATATCTGATTCTCATCAAGTATTTCAGAAACAGAAAAACACAAATCTTACAAAAATTCTTCAGGAAGCAAAATAAAAACAGAAATGTCAGCCACTTTCTGAGACAGCAGAAGTTGACACTAAATCACCCCAAAAACACAAGAAAAAATAATGCTTCCATTTCATCTCCTTTATGGACTTGAAAAGGGGCCTAAAAATTTTATCTGCAAAGTCAGTGCATCAATTCAGAGACAGAACACTTCATCTTGATAAATCGCTTTTATCAGGGTTACTCTAAACATTAGCATCTCAGTACAATGCGACAAAGAACAACAGGTGATGGTATTCTGTGAACCGATGTTTGCCAACATTATCAGGCAAGCCAGGGTTCTGGAGAGATCTTTACGCTAAAGAACAGCTAATGTTGAGACTTCAATATATTTCCATTGATAGAGTAATAATGTAACTTTATTTGTAGGTCCTAAAAACACAGTAAAACAAGGAAAAAAGACGACAGAATAAGAAAGGAAACAACGTTTAGAAAATATGAATTTACAAAAAAAATGTATCCTCTTCTCAGTGAACTAATGCAGTTTATTTCTAGCTGTGATTCAATAAGAAATATCTAATACTGTGACTAATTCAGTTTTGCAAGCAGAGGCATTTGGCAGAATTTTGTTGTTTTGGGTGATGAACATAACCACGGCCACCTTTCCAGCACAAAAATGAATGTGGCCATTTTTTTGGGATTCCTGAAAGGAATTCAGTTTTTAAACCGAGATACTGCTATATTCTTTCAGTTCTATACTTTCCAAATATATTTAATCTGCATCTAATCATGGGCAAAACTGTAAAACATCCTAAGAATCACAATCTGCACACTCTTCAACTTCATCAGGAAAACAAAACAGAAAAGAGTCATAGCAACAATTTTAGTTCTTAGAAATAAGCACAAAGAAACAAGCAACACAAAATAATAAGTGAACCTCCCTTGGGTCTTGGGTCAGCAAACAGGTTAGGGACTTGCCTGAGGACACACACGTATAATCCCAGCCTCTGGGAGGCTGAGACAGGAGGTTTATAAATTCAAGCCCAGCTTGGGAGTTTGTGAGACCCTGCCTCAAAGTAAATAATTAATAAAACCCATAACCTATCTGACCATCAAGTGGTCATTTAGGTGAAAAGCATTTAGGTTCTCAGCTACTTCTTCCAAATTATTATTATTATTATTTACCAGTACCAGGGATTGAACTCATGACCACGTGCTTGCAAGGCAGGCACTTATACCACTGAGCTAAATGCCCAGCCCCTTCCAAATTATTTCTGAACAACTCTGGCAAGAATAACATCTACCTGTTTGTGTAACTAGAACTCAGAATCAAGTTCATCACACATATGATAAATAGCACTAACTCTAAGCAAGGAGTGGTAAATAAGAGACATTAAAATTAGGGGTGTCTGCTCAGCAATGCCAGATACTGAAAACGGCATCTGTGAACTGGGAAAGAAACAGTGCCCATGAAACAACAACAAAAATCTTTTGAGAATTTAGAAATGAGCGAGAGATGGGAACAGGTAGTTGGACATTTTAATTCTCAGAGCACGCTGGGACTCTGTCTCCAGACTTGAGAGTGAGCTGAAGGCATGCTGGAGCCCCCACCATGGGCCGTGAGCTTTCGGCAGGCTTCCCAGCTTGCTGTGAAGCCAGCAGTTAGAACTGGGTTTAATCCTGTCAGCATTTTTACATAATCAATCACCAGGTAAGCAGGACAGCTGCTTCTTGGTATTTTCTTTGTGTTTTGACTTAATGCGCCATGTGTACCTTCACGGAGTGACTTGTTTTGTATTTTAATGATCCAAGGCCTTTTGTATTATGCATCCTTGATTACTAAACATATCTACTGATTTATTATTTTCTCGAAAATGGATTAATCTCTCCTCGTCCCTGCTATAGTCCATTAATGAAGATGTTAAACGAGGCTTGAATGAGTCGGGATCCTGGCAGCTGCTCTGTGCAGAGAAGCGCACAGTGATTTAGTAATAACATTTACAGTTTGGCCCCTCCTGGAGTGCGTATATGTAAATCAATTCAAACTAATGTCATAATATTAATATTTCATGAGCTAATGCATTAAACTGTATACTCGGCTGCCCAAATAGTACAGCTTCTCCTGTTGAATCATGCATTAATTTGGGCAATTCCACTTCCAAATATCAATTCTCAGATGTATAATGTTTCCTTAAGAATAGGCAACGGACAGCCGGTAGCTACTTTTTGGATTTCTGTTGGTTTTGATGCTGTAGGGATCTGATTAGCAGTCTGATGAAATGATAACAATACTTGAGCCCCAGAGGGAAGCTGGTTAGACTCAGTCCCCCTGAGCTCTTCCACACACCGCCTTTTGTTAAATAAACACAGAGGTCACGAAAGATATTGGCCACATTAGTTTTCTTTCTGATTTAGAATAAAAGCAGGAAGGTAATTACTTAAAAATAATGTAATTCATTTTAAATAAGTATTTTCCTATGCAAAAATTTTCCAAAGTATTGCATTTCTGGAATTTTTTTCTTCACAATAGAAACCATACACATTTTTAGGTGTTCTCACTATATTTTTGTTGGCACATATTAATCTTGCACGTGTGGTATCGTTGTGGAGTTTTCATACATGCATATATTTTAGCCAGACCTATTCCCCGTAGCCCAGCCTGATTCCATGTTTTAGGGAAAATACAGAACACTTGTCTTTCTGAGTCTGGTTTATTTTGCTTAACATGATGATCTTAGTTCCATCAGTTTTCCCGCACATGACACAACTGTGTTATCTTTATCTAGTACTCCATTGTGTAACTACGCCCTTTTATTTGTTTAGTCATGTGTGGACGGACTGCTACACTGATCTCATGCCTTAATTTTTGAATAGTGATACAATATACATAATCAGGCTGGTCCATAGTATGCTGACTTTAATTCCTTTGGACATATACTAAGGACTCTATTGATGACCATATGGAAGTCCTCTTGTCAGTTTTTGGGGTGCCTCCCTAATGATGTTCATAGTGGCTGCACCAGTTTACATTCTAACCAACAGAGGTCTTACTGAAACCCTAACAAGCAGCTCACAATCTCCATCACCCATTTCCCAGGCCCCGCTGAGAGGCTGCATGCTCCAGCTCCTGCACCCAGAGAGGTGACCTGCTGTTCGGCTTACATCCTATCACAGGCGCTCCCCTCACGCACCAGGGCAGGCTAAGAATTCCACTTGAAAACATGAACACCACTGTCTTAATTTATCATTGCTTTTTATAAGGAATTATGCCATTCTGCCATTAAATCTTGGCAAAGTCATCTGATTAAAAGAATACTTGCAATTGCAGGGCATTTGCCGTTAACCACTGCTTTGATTCCCTCCATAAGCACGACCATCATTTTTGAAGGACCATAGAGCTAGATCTGCATCAGGCCATTGCAGAGGACACTAAACTTTTCACCGTTAGCATTTGCACATGCAGGCTTCCATGTGATGTGCGATCTGTTAAAATAAAGGTAATAGCATTTCGTGTAGGTATCATCCATGGTTGGTGCTATTTCCAGTTTAATTCTTCAAATCTGAAGCCAAGAAACAACTAATTCTATGCGAAAAAAAAAAAAAAAGCCTCAGTGTAAATTTTAAAACCTCAGCTTTATCCTTGCATTTTCTCTCTTTTTTTAAAATATTGAATCCGGTTGCTTGTTAAACATATCCCACAGCTGCTTTAGAAGTGTATCTGGAGAAATCTCAACCTTTCCTTTGACTGGCAGTTTTCCATTCATTCTCAGTCCCTTACAAGTGACAGGACTGCCTCACTTCGTTGCTCAGCATCTTTTTCCCACTATTTCTTCTCTTGTGTTTTCCTTTGTGCTGTGAAACCTACATCCATTCACCTGTCCCCATCACCTGAGCAGTTTGATCAGAGTAAAGCCAATGAGATCTATGAATAAATAGAAAAAGTGACATGATTGCTCGTGTGATTACAGAGGTCTGCAAGACCAGTCGGGTGGAGCAGCACACACAGGCCAGAGAAGAAGCCCTGTTGCATACCATGCCCAGGGGCCATCTGCTGGCAGAGTGTCCTCCCTCCCAGGGGCTCAGCCTTTCCTGAACTTATGGGCTGAGGTCCATTCATGTTATGGAGCACAGTCCACTTTGCTCACAGTCCAGCAGCAAAGTGTTTGTCTCCTCTAGTGGCACTCACTGGGAAACTTCCAGAGTAATGTTTGCTCACTTAGGGGATAGGAAGGGAGAGGCTGGGACCTGGCCAGCTTGACAGGTAAAATTAACAGGCACCTTGGTCATGATCTCTGTCATTCAGATACTCTAACCAAATCATTTACATAAGTTCCTACTCTCTTCCCTTTGTTTGAAAGTTTAGTTTACTCCCTTGAGACAACTTTTGCTGAGTCAGTTAGGTGACACAAATGCAGCAGTTCCCCTAGCAACTTGCTTATTTGCACTGTAAATCATCAGTTTCCTCCTGTGTAATTTCCTATCTGCTCAGCTCATTCTGCCAGGATCCTAAAGCCCAGGGAGGCAGTGTGTTCTCCAGTGCTTTATCATGACCGTGGCCTATCACTGACCATGGATCACAAGTTACACTAAATCCTTAAGATTGATTTTGAAAGGTGCTCTAATGGATGATAGACTTATGGTTCAAACAGTGTTTCTGAGTCTCAAACGAACAGTTTTTACAAATAGGCTGTATTCCCCCGTCAAGTAGAGTGAAAGAAGAAAGGGCACCTAGGATTCATGGGCCAACGTGTGTGCAAAGAAGATGCTGTGTGAACCAGAGTACGTATTCAGGCATGTCTGCCTCCAGTCTAAACATACTCATCAGAAATATCAGATAAAACGTATTTTAAAGCTATAGATAGTGGCATGGGCCTTTCAAATTATGTTCCATCATCTGTATTCCTAAGAAAAATCAAGGTCAAGGGAGAGAGATCCAGTTCCTCATTGTTCCTCAGTTGACCGCTGTCAACTGAGTTGCCCAGGGAATGTCAACTTGTCTCATCTGAGAACTGGTCACCAGTCAGGGTGTCCACCTCTACCTCTGCTCTCTTCCAGGCCGTGCTGGCCTCGGGAACAGGGCACAGTTCATGGCCCCTGTGCCCCTCTCCCCCAGCTTGGTTCTTGGGGCCCCAGCCCTCTCACAGGCACCTATATCCAACTTGATATGCAAAGTGAAAATCTTACTGACAAGAGACAAATAAAAAGCCAAAATAATCAATTAGACAAGGATCAGCAGGTTTGCTGAATTTAATGAACCAAATTTTATTGGTTCTTTCCTTTTGTCCTAAAAATAAAATGAAATTCTGCAGGCTTGGAGGAAACCATGACATCTACAATCCTGAAATATGTGCTACTTATATTTGACAGAAGTAGTTTGCTGACCCCAGCATTTGACTGAAAGACTATTTCTCAGAAGGTTAGAAGAAACAGTCAAACAAATTAAGTGCTCATGGGACACAATGCCATTCTAAAAATTTATATCCACACAGGTTGTCATCAAAACTACAGGTGAAATAAATATATTTTTAGAAAACAAACACTGAGGGAATTTATTGCTCCCATATTCTTTCTATAATGACAAGATGCATACGCCTAATAAAGAAGGAAAACTCCTGAGCATGGAGTAGTGAGAGGTGATAAATAATAAAAGCTTACACTCTAAAATCTATGAGTAAAATATGTGCGATATATGAAGAGGATGATACGTATGTAGGCTTCTTGGTTTTCCCTTCTCTATAAGCAACACTGGCACTGCGTCAAGGAAGGTGGATTTAAGGGGACTGCCTTTCTGATTTCAGGAAAATAAGATAAAAATAAATTCATCTTTTATTTTACCAACAAGGAGAAAGAAAGAAAAGAGGGAGACAGAAAGAGAAAGAGAGAATGGGAACAGTGGCAGGTGACGGAGGAAATGGTTGTTTTTCTCTATTATGGAAAAAATGAGTATTAATTAGCTTTACATTTTTGCCAAATAAAATGTTGTCATTAAAATTAAAAATGAACTTTAAGAAAAATTTTATAATACTTATAAACAAAGTAAAGAGACAGAAAATTTCATTGCACAAAATGAGATGAGAAGAGGAAGCCTAAGCAACATGTCACTAATAGACACAAGTAACCATAGTTAAAAAGCAGGATAAATGAATGAAACAGATGGGGCTAGATACAGACAAGGAAGGTAGTCAATTCAGCATTGATGGAAGAGCAAAGGGACCTCAATTAGTGCTCCATCCAGTGTGTCTGGGGTCCAGCGGCTCCTCACTGGGCCTCCCTCTCTCTCTAATGTAGAAAGAGGAAGAGGAGTCAGAGAACGCAGGTGCACAGTGGAAGGAGTTTTGCAGCACGGATTGCAGGAATAAATGCTATAAAGTCACCTCAGGGAAAGAGTGGGGTGGTCGAAGCTGAGACATAGTGAATGTGGGGCAGGTCCTGTTTTATGGGGTGGAGTCCCTTCTGCCTTCTGCACTTGATTGGTTGCTTGAGTGTTGACACTTGATTGGTTACTAAACTTGTTGCTAAGGGCCACAGTTAGTGAGCTGATGGGAGAAATTAGAAGGCAGACATTCTCTGGTGGTTTTTTTTTTTTTTTTTTTTTTTTTCATTTAAGGGGAAGTAACCTACTTAAAGAGGCTCTTGGGGGACAATTTAGCTAACAGAGGCAGGTGAGAGTACCACAGACTCACTCTTCTGTCCTCTGCTCTCAAGGTGCAGAGGCCTCTTGTAGGAGCCAGTCCCTAATTTACCCCACCTAAAAACCCCTCTGTCTACATCAGAAGGGACAGCCCTTTCATCAATCTATACAGGAACCACCTGAAAGGCACCTGCAGAAAAGTAAATGTGTACACAGTTGCCTGTCACAGAGTCAGTGAATTTGGACAGTGGGCCTAAAAGAAAACACAGAACTCCAAAACTCCCAGGAAATAACATGGGAGAAATGCAAGTGTACCTCCTGGTATAGTGATGATGCTTGGATACAATATATGGTGAACCATGCAGAAAAAAGAGGACATTGTTTTGCCTAAACTCCTTCCAGGCCCAGGTGGACCAGACTCAAATAGAGTCACACAGGCAAACACCACGAGCTTTGAGGAAGCTGATGGAGCCTGACGCACGTGTGTTGTCGTTGTTGCTGCTGTTTCTCTGCACACATGGGATTCCAGTGCGTGTGATAAGAAACCCCTGTCTCCTTCAGTGAACAACAACACCTTAATCAGTGAGAGTGATTTCTTTCCACTTTTCTGTTCCTTTGTTTCTACCTTACAAGCCCAGTGAGCTGCCTTTGCAATGTGACATCTTCGCTGGCCTGATTTGTAAATCCTGAATGAAAATCACTGAGATTTCTAGCAAATTTTATTGTACTTCTGACTTTTGAAACACAAAACCATGTGGTCCAATAAAATGCAAATGGGAACTGGGGATTTAGCTCAGTGGCACAGCACCTGCCTGGGAGGCCACAAGTCCTGAGTTCCGTTCCTGGCACCACCCCCCCCCCCAAAAAAAAAACCAACCAAAAGTGATGTTTGATTTCATTGAACCTAAAAAATTTTACTATGTGGAAGACACCATTAAGAGAATGAAAAAGTAAGCCACAGAAGAAAATATGTCAAAATAGGTACCTGATAAAGTATTTGCATCTAAAATGGACAAAGATAATTAAAAGTCAAGCAGACAAAACTAAAGATGGGCAAAACATAAGAAAACATGCTCTTCAAAGCATATAAATTGTAATCAGTCTATGAGAAATGTGTTCTACTTCATAGATCACTAGAAAACTGGAAGTCAAACATTGATATACTTACTAGGATGGAAATCGGCCCAAAACCCAGACACATGTAACACAGCTCAGGGTGGAGCACAAATGGAACTCTACTTCCTTGCTACAGAAATGCAAATGCTTCAGAAACTTAGAAAGATCATCTGCCAGCTTTTATCAATGTGAAATCCAGTCTTACAATCCAGGGGTCACACACTGTGAAGGCTTGTGAAAGTATACCCCCCAAAAACCCACGTGGTCATGGTGGAGGGCAACATTTTTGAGGTGGTTGAATCTAGAATTTGCAATTGGTTCATAGTCTAGTATTTGGATTGGAGGTGTGAGAGCTGCACCTGGCCTAGGACAGGTAGTCTGCATACAATATAAGGGGCTGAAGAGGCTTGATCCTTTCCTCTTGCCGTTATTGCTTTTAGTATCTTCTGCCACCACAAGTAGTGTCCTGTCTACCACACCACCTTGCTCTGGAGCAGTCAGTTATGAACTGAAACCTAAATATATCTTTCCTCCTTTAACTTTGGGCGTTAGGTATTTTGTCTCAGCAATGAAAGAAAAGTAGCCAAGATAGCATTTGATACCAGGAGTATGATCATTGCTGTGACTGTACCTGACCATGTTCAAGAGCCTTTGGGAATGGCTTTTGGGAAGAGTTTGGAAAGGATTAGAAATGTTCCCTGAAAAAATAGAGCTGTCATGCCATAAGCTGCTCTCTGTGGAAGATTATAGCCAGTGCTCAGAAGGCCAGAAAGCTGATAGAAATCATGTCACCAAGACCAGGCATGGAAAATTTCTGCTCAGAAGGATTACACTGCTTCTTGGACTTCAGGCAATGTGTGTTATGGTTTGGCAAAATGATTGTATGCATTTGATTATGTTCAGAGACTTTGCCTGTGATTGACACTAAAAGTAGACTGATTAATCTGCCAGAAGAAATTCCAAGGCAGTCTAATATTGAAGCATTGGCATGGCTATTGTTGGGGGATTTTAGCCAAATCTTGAAAACCGAGAGTAAAACCCCAGCAAAATGACTGGAACGGTTGTGAGTTTGGCCAGAAAAGAAGCTTCAGTAAAGATGGCAAATGCAAAGACAGAGCTATAAGACCTCAATTTCTGAGAAGCAACGGGAGACTAGAAAAGATGACCTGAGGATATCACAAGAAGGAACAAGTCTCCACCCTTTGCAGCTTATAAATTACAAAAGTGAGAGACTTCGCTTTGAGAGAAAACTCACCAGAGCACCAGATTCCAGTGGTAATGGTGACCACATCATGTTCCAGAATGGCAGCAATGTACAGAATTTGTTCCTCAGAATTGGATTTAGAGTGCTCCATGATCTAGGCACTCAGTGTTTACAGGCAAGAAAGAGGGAAGTCTGGCTATTGTGCCATTTGACAGCAAAGCTTGTCATCATTGACATGGCACTGGTTTGAGAATGCAAAGTTGTTGTGGGGTAAAGAAGGTTCTAACTCAATTTCAGAATACCTGGGAGGCCAAGCATGTGCCTGAAAGGATGGTGTGTGAAACTGTGAGTGTGAAGACAAAGGTGAAGTAGAGACTCCAGAGTTTGGAAAAGTCACAAACATGAATAATCTAAGGAAAACTGCATGGAGGGAGCAGTGTGGGCCCAAGAGAGAAGCCATGGCAGCTACACCTGGAAATGCTGTAGTGGTGGAGCCACTCAAATGATTTGGAGAACTTGCCACAGATTGCTTGGATGCTGCCTGTGGAATGAAAGGACGTAAGCCCAATGAATTTTGGGCTTGCTTTGGTCCCAATCATTTTTATCTTGCTATTTATAACTTTTGGAATGCAAATGTTTATCTCGTGCCATTGAATGTTGGAATTTTTAACTTTTCATTTGTACAAGGGCTTGCAGCTAATAGTTTGCCTTACATCTTGAAGCAAACTTGGGACTTGGACTTTTAAGCATTGCTGAAACAGTTGGGACTTTGGCAACTCTAAGTGTCTTTTGTGTAATGGGATGCACATAAGACTTTGGGAGGGCAGGGGCAGAACGGTATGGCTATGTCTGAATGTCCCCCAAAACTTCATGTGCTCTTGAGAAGAAGCTTTTTGGAGGAGGCTGAATCTAGGGATTTTTGTGATTAGCTCATTGTCTAGTGCTGGGATTGGCAATGTGAGCATCACCCTATTTTACGTAGCCTACATACATTGTAAGGGAGGAAAAGAGGCTTTACTTGTTCCCTTTTGCTCTATTGCTTTTAATATGTTCTGCCACCATGAACAGTTGTGCGTCTGCCACAGCACCCTGTCTTGGAGCCAGCCAGTTATAGACTGAAACCTCCTCAAACTGTGAGCTAAATAAATCTTTCCTCCTTTAACTTTGGATGTTAGGTGTTTTGTTCCAGTAATGAGAGAAAAGTAAATAATACCCACACTTAGGAAGGCTCATGAGTGAGTTAAAAATTTAGGAACACTTAAAGCCTGGCAAATGAGTGATTGTGACAGCTTTACTTCATAATTTCCCTAAGTTGAAAGCAATAAGGGACATCCTTCATCAGATAAATGAATAAACAATGTGCATCCATATAATGAGATAAAACTCAATGCTAAAAAGAAATAAACAGTTAAGCTATGAAAGAATATGAAGGAAGTGCAGTGCTTATTGCTAATTTAATAAAAGCAGCCTGCAAAAGATACACAGTTTGACTTCAGCTAGCAGATATTCTGGAAAAGGCCAACAGTATGTACTCTAGAAAGATCAGGGAGTTCCAAGGGATAGGAGAAGGGAGTTATGGATAGGCACAAAAAATATTTTAACGCAGTGCGACTATTGTATATGAAACAAACTGCATACATGCAAATTATGTATCTGACAGAACTTGCCTGCTATGCAGCAAAAGCATGAATTCTACTGTATACTGTAGACTTTAGTTAGCAAAAACTTGCCTATTTTTATTGTTTCATGCATGTATGTAATGTAATATAAGAACACTGCCCACTGTTCAGGATATTTTTCCATATGTTTTCTTCCAGCAGTTTCATATTTTAAGTCGTTAATTATTTTAGTTGAATTTTGGGTGCATTTAAAGAACAAAAATACAACTTTATTGTTTCATTCACATTTAATCAGCTTTTCCAATATGCTTTGGTGGAAAACTGTGCTTTAGCCACTGTGTATTTTAGATGATTTTTACAGGCGGTTCTGTAAGCATGTGAATGGGCCACCAGGATATGAAAAATTCTGTTCATCATTAATCATCAAACAAATTCAATGGAGCAATAAAATAAATATGGTAATCATGTGCAGAGAAATAATATTCTGTCTCAACAAAACAGGACAGATTGTAATATATGTCATCATTAATGGCCTTTGAGGAGATTACACTAAGGAAAATAAATCAGTCACAGAAAGATAAATAAATATTGCATATTTCTACAAATATGAGCATATACAACTGTCAAATTCCTAGTATCAGTGACCACAACATCATTTACTATGACAGGAGGGTGCACAGTTATAAATCAACAAGAACAATGCTAGTTAAGAAATTTGAGTAAACAAGAGAGCACAGGTATATAAAAATCAGATCTTGCACACTTATATTTTAAAACAAGATGTCATTTAAAGTACTTTTACTTTAATAAAATGCAAAAAGGAACAAATGGATACATTTCAAAATGGATACTTCAAAATGGTACAAATATATGTTAGTGAGGATTTGAGTGACAGTATTAGCAATTTAATTTGATAAGTAACATAGTTTTCATGCAATAAATAGCATTTATGAAAAATCATCACATAAGATGTTATAGATCAAATTCTCAAAAATAAACCAAGACAGTGTCGCAAAACATATTTCTGTCAATGAAACAATAAAAGTCAAACTCAGGAAACTTATGAAAACTAAAACAGAAAGTAAAGGTCTAAATTTTCGAATGCGTTTAAGCATTCATTATTCATACTCATTATTAAGAACCTAAAAAATAGATGGACAGTGATAAAAAGTATATTTTTCATTTATAGCTCAAACTATGTTTAAGGCAATTTGTAAGTTAAAAATTCATATATTAGAAAAGTAAACTTTTTGTTTGTGATTAGAAATAAAAACTTAGGAAAAGAAATAAGAAAAGTTGCGGGAAAGAAATAAACACAGTTAATGATAGAGATGAAAGGTTGAAATGAATACTAAGATTTGGGAAATATTTTAAAAATCATTAATCTTTGTCAAGGCTGATGAAAAGTAACTGAAGACTGATTAAGATAGAAAAATAAACACGTTTTTGCAACTAGAGATAAGTGGAGCATTTTTAAGTTCATCTTAATGTAAATTTCACAGTGCTATTGAATTTGAAATTATTGACAGAGAACCTCAAAACATGATTGCAACGCATTTTAGACAATTAAAATTCATTCATGAATAATTAGAAGACACAAACGAATCTCTACATATTTTTATAATTTCACTCAAGTTTCCAGGTCATGCGTCCATCTCTATGAACTTCTGCGGAACCAAAAGTTGTCCAGAATCTCTTAGCATCATTTTCATGGACTAGTACATAACATCAACTGACCCCAAAACTCCCAATAGTAACACCAGAAGGGGCAACGCAGTCAAATCTTACTTATAGGTTTATATACAAATGTTCTGTTTAAAATGTGAATGTTTCAAGCTATGGATCAGTTAAACATCCCATGAATAGTGGCAGTCTCAGGAAGGCACCATAGCGGTGGGCAGTGAGTACTGCTGGGTGTTACACACGAGCCTGGCTGGGTTGGACAGGCGCCCTCCGTGTAAGACTTAGGACAAACGCACAGGCAGCGGGCCAGCAGGTGCGCTGCTGCGTGGTGCAGAGATGTATCTTCTGCTTGCAACAGAAGAGCAATGCCTGTGTTCCTCACAGTCATCAAATCCTTTGCTAGAAGTACCAGGCAGGAGCTACCTTAAGGGAGTAAAAACCAAGTGGCAGAGGCTTTGACAAGGGCCGCCTCCGTGCTCCCCTCTGTCACCTTCTCTCCTCCCAGGTCTCCAGTTTTCTCATGGCCCGGGGCTCACAGTGACCATGGCTACTGCCTTGCAGCTCACATCTGTCACGTGCCAGGCACTGGATTTCTGCCTGCAGCACCTTGGCCATCTGGGAACAATCAATAACTGCGTGGCTGGTTGGTTTTTTAAATGGTGTAATTCTAGCCAGTGTAATTAAAGTATACATTATAAATTTTTAAGTAAAAGATAAGTATTTAAAAATCATTTTTGTTTAAGGTGAGAGTGTCCTTCCCTGGGGTAACTAGTCAGATGCCCCCACCTCCTGTCAGAGGGGCCTGGCTTTATTTTTTGTCTATGCCCTTGCTGCCCATAGGGACTTTGGACCGGTTCTCTTTGAGTAGAGCAAAGTTCTTCTCTTGTGTTTACTTTAATCCTTGATTCTACAACTAGCAACAAATAGACTCATCCAACTAGATTTCACAACACTCAACTTTTGCAATTTCTCATTAACTGTATAAAGATATTCTTACATTATAATCAGCCAGTATGCCTTGCTTTTTGCCACATTCCCAAAAATTCTCATTTAAAGTGGTCAATAATTTGGTTGGTGCTATAAATTTTTAGGGCAAAAGAAAATTTTTTTCTTAATGTTTGATTTTAAAATGTAATGAATCAATCATGTAATAATGTTTAGAATATATTAATTTATAATTCAAGATTTTTTAAATGTGTCTTTTCTAAGCTTCATTTTAACTGACTCAAAGCTTACTGTGGTTGTGCTAGTGAATCTTTCCACTCACTATGTGTGATGGCATAGGTCCGTTTTGTATTACGATAACAAAATACCTGAAGCAGTTTACTTTATAAGCAAAAGCATTTCGAGGTTTGTTTATCTGTAATGGCTATGGTCTGGATCTAGAGGAGACCTGAAGTCACTGATATTGAAACAGAGGTAGCACCTTGAAGTCAAGATGAGTCATACTCCAGGAGAGGAAGCGGAAGCAGCTGGGACATGGCCGGCCTTGTTTGTAACTACCTCAGGGCCCCCTCTTCCTGAAGGTGCCACCTCAGAGACTAAAGGAAAACTGTCCTGCTGGAGTCTGTGCTTTCAGGACAGGAGCCTCTGAAGGACAAACTCAAGCCATTCACAAACCATACAAACCAACAAACCATTACAAACCATACAAACCATTCACAAACTAACATGTTTCTGTACAAAATGAGACAGGGAGATGGAACCATTCCGTTAATATAGAGAACAAAACCTATATATACATATGTGAAATATCAAAATTATAGGACCATCCACCTAAAGTCAATAATCTCAGCTGTAAAACAGAAACTATGGTTTACTACTACCATTTCCTTAAGATATAAATTGCAAAAAATGATATTAAGAACCACTGTAGAAAAATAATGTATCAATTTACCAAAACATAACCTAGTTATTTTCCTTAAGAGCATTCAAGTGAGTTATGTTCACTTTTATGATAAGAAAAGAAAATGCCCTTTCGTCAATAGCCTCTATGCAATATTTATGAGCTGCAGAATTTATCATACTTTCTCTTACTGAATGTCAAGTACAAAAATAGAACGGCACTGCTGGCTGGGCGTGACATTACACAGATGCTGAGAAAGGCCGTGAGTTTTGAACACAGATAAACACAGAACACAGGGCTAGGCGAGGAGCAGTCCTACTCCCAACTCCGTGGGAGGGAAGGGAGCCAAGGTCCACACCAGCAACAAGGCACGCGTGTCTGTGCCAAGCCCGGGAAATCGGCCCAGAGCTCTGCCCAGCGGTGGGAGTGAACAGATGTGGCAGCAGGATTATGCCACAGAATGACACTGGCACACAGAGTGCAGCAAAGAACACAGCAGAGTAAGGATGGGCCTTGGAACTGCTGTGCTGAGTAACAGAGCCAAGCCCAAGACTGTCTGCTACGCGATTCCATCTACAGGAAAGTTACTGTGAAGGACTTTGCAGGAAGAGGGGGTGAGAGAGACTTTAATGTAGGGCCTGAGTGGGGAGGATGACAGTTGGGGACCTCAGGGCTCCCCTCGGAGGTTTCTTTGGTGACTCTGATCTTTGGCGAGTTTTAGACGGTGTGTTTTACAGAGGGGGAGGATACAGGATCAAAGCATGCAGTGTGTATTTACATTTTACAAACTGCACTGAAAAAAAGCACATTGCGATGAATCCCCCTGTGCCAGTCAAGCCAGAAATGGAGAGGAAAAAGTAAGAGCTACACAAATCAGTGTCTCAGGGCCTAGCGGCCAAATCATGGTCTAGACAATTTCAGTCCAGTGTTCAAATTATGATTTACCAGGAGTGCAGCACTCTCGGTGTGGGAAGCCAGCCCTGCCAATAAGCAGGTTCTCACGGGCACCTGTACATGGGCTGTGACCCAGACCACGAAGCAGGTACCAAGTGTGCAGCAGAAATAAATTCACTGCTAAAGAAGCTGGGCTGAAAGAGTAGCCAGTGAGTCTATGAGCATGGTTACACCTGCCCTTCTCAATAGGCCGACTTTGCATCCAAGATTCGATGACAATTGATTTAAAATATATTTTTAAAAGTTAGTCTATGCAAAAAATATTAGTCTACACTGAACATATGTGGATTTTGTTAGCATTACTACTCTCTAAAAAAGTACAGTACAGTTACTATCTACATAGATTATGCAGGCTGTTATACACTGGTGATTATAAGTGATCTATAAATGATTTAAAAAATGAAAGATACATGGAGGTTATACGAAGATATTATTCTATTTTTGTATAAAGAATTCAAGTATCCCCAGATTTTGATATCTGAGATCTTGAAATGAGTATTTCCTAAGGAGCCAGGAATGGCTGTTAGATACCAGATTAGACACCAAATTCTCCTTTACCACAGACCATCTGGAATATCCAAAAATTTTAATTGATTTAGTTGCACTTTTGCCAACAATTAACTTAAATGTCAAAGTATCTAACAAACCTTTAAATTATGTATGTGAGCTCCTTATTTCATGGAAAAATGAAGTACATAAGTGCAGGGAAAAATGGCTGTTGGTTCTTTAAATTCAAATTTAATAACTTGAAAAGACTTAATTATGCAGAATTGCAAAAAAAAATCCCAATTAGCTATGAAGGAATCCAAATCATTAGTCATCTGTAAAACATCAGGAGAAATACACATCTAATAAGATAAATAAAAAAGAAGTGATAGATAGGACAAGTTTCAGGGTAGGAGGCTGCATTTGTCATCCATAAAACAGATCAGAGATTATTCTGATCTGCAAGAAATCAGTAAATGTCAATGAACAAAGAAAAAACATAGAAAAAATAAAAAAACATAGATATACAATATATGTATAAAAATAATTCAAAATATTAATAAGCTCTGAGAAATTTAAAAGAATGGCCATGATTCAGAAATATACATCTCTACCTACCTATCTATCTATCTATCTATCTATCTATCCATAGGAAGATGGATAGATAGATCTAAATTTCTGCTCTTCATTGCCAAAAAGCAAATAATATCCTTTCTTTGCAAAACTGGAGGTAAAAGAACAATCTTATGGGCAGTGGGTCTTGAGCAAGCCTGCAACAGCCTCCCCACTCCTGGCGGTGCTTGAAGGATGCTGGAGTTCTAAGCAAGCAAGTGGATGCCATCAGTTCAAGAGGCTGGGCAGCCGGTGTAAGTACCCTGTGCACTTTCCCCTGAATCCAGCTAGTTTGGGACCATTACTAGGCCCCAGACAGGGAACTTTGTGGCTTCTGGGTGCACTGAACCAGCATGGTGGGACCTGAGTGGGCCTGCAATGGCCTTGCCACTTCCAGCTGTGCTTGGCAGATTCTGGAGTTCTAAGCAAGCAAGCGGGTACCATCAGTTCGAGGCTGGGCTTAAGCTGCCCTGCCCCACCACCAATGACTCTCTCTCAATTCAGGGAAATGGGTGGCCAGAGTCCCAAGAGCTGAGGGCATAGAAGAGGATTTCCAAAAGACCCTGGTAAAGCCTTGGAATAACATTTGAAACACTTGAAACACAGAAATATGGGAAATGATAAAATGAAAGACCAAATTACAATCTCAAACTTCTAGCCCATCCAAAGAAACCTTAGGAGTGATGCCCATAGAAGAAAATATATGTCATAAACCTGAAATATCAGACATAATAGCAACTGAAATAAAGAAGCAATAAAGAAGAAATGATAAAAGAAATGAAGGAGATGCTGAACATATCTAAAGAAAACACAGTTAAAAAATTGGAGGAACTAAACAAAAAGATAGAATCCCTATATGAGCAATATAAGAAACAGAATATATAAAGCAGATACAAAGAGATATACAGGAAAGTCAAATATTCCATTGAAAGTTGTCAAAATCACCTCAGTGAAAGTGAAGATACAATTTCAAACCTCGAATAAGATTGCAGCTAGTGAACAGGAAAAGAAAGATCTTTTAAAAATAAAAAGGAATCAGGAAGTAACAATTCAACAACCACAAGATGATGCAAAGAAAAGCAACATAAGATTAATAGAGATTAATGAAAAAGAAGGGGACAACATAAAGGATGTCAAGAGGATATTAAGAGAAGTAATAGCTGAAAATTTCCCAAACATGAGATCAGAGACGAACATCAGGATCAGTGAAGCATACAGAACTCCAAATAGTCATAACCAAAATAAAACTACCCCCAGACATATAATAATCACCATTCCAGAAATTCAACATAAGAATAGAATATTAAAAGCTCTCGGAGAGAAAAGACAGATCACTTATAAAGGAAAACCTATCAGAATCACAGCAGACTTCTCAGCACAAACAATAAAATCAAGAAGATCATGGAGTAAAGTGTTGTAGATTTTACAGGAAAATGATTTTCAGCCTAAACTGATGTACCCTGAAAAATAGTCCTTCAAAATTAATGGTGAAATAAGATACAAAATTGATGGTGAAATAAGATACTTCCATGACAAAGAACAGCTGAAGAACTTCATGATCACCAAGTCAACACAGCAAAGAATGTTGAAAGCCAGTTTAGATACATTTAGGAAAAAAAACCACTAAGCAAAGCAGACAATTAAACAGAACAGAAAGATAAAGATGCAAAAGCAGCAAGATAACATGTCAGCAATAAACCAACATATAACATTTATTATCATTAATGCAAATGGTCTCGATGCACCAATTAAAAGAAACAGGCAGAATGGGTCAAGAAACAAAATCCAACCATATGTTGTCTACAAGAAACCCATCTAAACCAAAATTATACTCACAGACTGAAAGTCAAAGGATGGAAAACAGTACTTCATGCAACAGGACCCCCCCCAAAAAAAAGTGGGAGTAGCTATTCTGTTGGCAGATAATGTGAACTTTAAACCAAGAATGATCCTAAGAGATAAAGAAGGTTACTACATACCGGTTAGGGGAGAACTTCAAGAGGAATAGATAACAATCTTAAATATATATGCACCAAATTCCACAGCACCCAGTTATAGAAAACAAGTATTAACAGAAATGAAAAACCAAATTATCAGTAACACAATTATAACAAGAGACTTTAACATACCATTGACACCAAGGGACAGAAAATCAGCAAATAAATAACAGAACTGTATCACACCTCTGAACAAATGGACTTGATAGACTATACTCAGTGTTCCATCCAACAATATCAGAATACACATTCTTCTCAGCAGTACATGGGATATTCTCTCATATACTAGCCAACAGAACATATTTAAATAAATACAAGAGTTGAAATTATCCCATGCATGTTATCAGATCATATTGCCATGAAACTAGAAATTAATTATAAAAGAAACTGCAAAAATCCCACAAATACATGGAAATTGAATAATATACTTTTGAGCAATCAATGGGTCACAGGGGAAATTCAAGAAGAAATTAAACAATACCTACAAGCAAATGAAAATGCAAATACAACTTATCTGAACCTATGGGATGCAATGAAAGCTGTCCTCAGAGGAAAATTTATTGCACTGAGTTCCCACATCAGGAAAACAGAACAAATACAAATAAATAACCTGATGCTACACCTCAAACATCTGGAAAAAGAAGGGCAAGTCAAGCCCAAAGCCAAAACAAGGGAAGAAATTATAAAAATCAGAGCAGAAATTAATGCAATAGAGACTAAAAAGCAGTCCAAAGAATCAATGAATCAAAGAGTTAGCTTTTTGAAAGAATGAATAAAATTGATAAACCCCTAGCCAATCTTATTTTAAAAAGGGAAGACAAAGCTCAAATTCATGCAATAAGGAATGAAAAAGGTGAAATCACCACAGACTCCATAGAAATACAGAAGATCATCAACACCTATTTCGAAAATCTCTATTCTCATAGGTTTGATAACAGAAGAAATAGATACATTCCTATAAACATATAAAGTACCAAAACTAGGTCAAGAAATGTAAAACTGCTGAATCACCCAGTTTCTATTAATGAAATTAAGTCCTCATCGACAAAGGTGAGCCCAGGCCCAGACGGATTCACTGTGCAATCCTTCAAGAAATACAAAGAAGGGGCTGGGGATTTAGCTCAGCAGCAAAAGCACCGGCCTTGAAAGCAGGCAGTCGTGAGTTTGATTCCTGGTACCGATAAAAAGGAAAAAAAAATACGAGGAAGATTTAATTCTGACAGTCCTCAAACTCTTCAAAAAGTCCAAAGGGAAGCAATCTTTCCTACATAATTCCTGGATGCAAATATTACTCTAGTACCAAAACCTGAGAGACACCGAACTGTAAAAGAGAACTACAGGCCAATCTCCCTAATGAACACAGATGCAAAATTCCTCAGTAAAATATTGGCAAATAGGATGCAGCAATTCATCTAAAAGATTATACACCATGACCAAGTGGGATTCATCCTAGGCATGCAGGAATTGTTCAACATGTGTAAATGAATAAATGTAATCCACTATATCAATAAAGCCAAAAGTAAGAATCACATAATCATTTCTAAAGATGCAGAAAAAGCTTTTGATAAGTTCCAAAATTCATTCATAGTAGGAACCTTACAGAAAATTGGAATACATGGTCTTTAGATCAATATGATAAATGCCATCTATGACAAACGAACAGCCAGTGTCATACTAAATGGCCAAAAGCTGAAGGCCTTTATCTTAAAATTGGGCAAAGGACAAGGATGTTCCTTATCACCTCTCCTATTTAATATAGCACTGGAAAACTAGCCAGAACAATTGGACAAGAGAGAGAAATAAAAGGTGTAAAGATAGGAAAAGATGAAGATAAATTGTCATTATTTGTGGATTACATGATACTCTGCATAGAAGACCCTTAAAAATCCATTGAAAGACTCCTAGATATAATAAATAAATTCAGCAATGTACCAGGATACAAAATCAGTACTCAAAAATCAATAGCATTCCTATACACTAACAACAAAATCATAGAGAGAGAAATAAAACAAGCCACACCCTTCACACTAGCAACCAAAAAATGAAATATTTAGGAATTACTCTCTCGAAAGAAGTGACAGACCTATACAGGGAAAATTTTAATACATTTTCCTTCCCTTTTTTCTTTTTTCCAGTACCTGGGATCAAACTCACGACCACCTGCTTGCAAGGCAGGTGCTTATGCCGCTGCGCTAAATCCCCAGCCCCAATTATAATACATTTAAAAAAGAAATTGAAGACAATCTCAGAAAATGGAAAAACATCCCTTTGCTCATGGATAGGAAGAATAAATATTGTGAAAATGGCTATTCTCCCAAAACTTTTATACAGATTTAATGCAATCCCAATCAAAATACCATCAACATACCTCAGAGATCTTGAGAAATCACTCCTAAAATTCATCTAGAACCAGAAGAGACCCAGAATAGCAGAGACAGTACTAAGCAGCAAAGTCAAAGCAGGAGGCATCACAATTCCTGACTTGAAGTTATTCTACAAAAAAACTGTAGTAAAATCAACATGGTATTGCAATCAAAACAAATCTGAAGATGACTGGAATAGATTAGAAGAAACTACAACAACTGCAAACACACTCAACTACATTATCTTTGATAAAGGGGCCAAATAGATTCACTCGAAGAACAAAAGTCTCTTTAATAAATGGTGTTGGAAAAACTGGCTGTCCATATGCCAAAACTAAAACTAGACCCACGCCTATCACCATGTACTAAATTAAAATCTGTATGGATCAAAGATCTGAAGGTTAAAACAGAAACACTAAATCTATTGGAAGACAAATTGGGTAGAAATCTTGAAGATATAAGGGTAGGTAGAGAGTTCATGAACAGGAATCAAACCACACGGGAAATATTTCCCAGAATCAATAACTGGGATCACGTCTTATTAAAAACATTTTGCACATCAAAAGAAATATCCAGCATAGTGGAAAGAAAACCAACAAACTGGGAAAAAAATCTTAGTGAACTGTCCCTCCGACGAAGAATTTCTGTCTAAAACATACAAAGAATGAAAAAAAAAAAAATCAGACCTCCAAAATTCAAAAATCCAATCCAAAAGAGGGCATCTGAAATGAATACACACTTCTCAGATGAAGAAATACAAATGGAAAATAAACACATGAAAAAATGTTCATCATCATTACTCATTAGAGAAATGCAAATTAAAACCACACTGAGATTCCATCTCACTCCTGAAGGGACAGCAGCATCAAGAAAACTACCGAGAACAAATGCTGGAGAGGCTGTGAGGAAAAAGGAACTCTCTTGTACTGTTGGTGGGAGTGCAGACTGGTGCAACCATTGTGGAGGTCAGTCTGCAGATTTCTCAAAAAGCTGGGATTGGAAGTCCCATTTGTTCCAGCTATCCCATGTCTAGGCATATTCCCAGAAGAACTGAAAACATCAAACCACAGTGATATATGTGTACCCATGTTTATAGCAGCACAGTTTGTAATAGTCAGCTCTTGGAAACAACGTAAGTGTTCATCAACTGAGGAATGGATTAAAAAATTGTGGTATTTTTATACAATGGAGTACTACTTAGCTATAAAGAAGGATCAGATTGAGATATTTATAAATAAATGGGTGCAGCTCCAGACCATTCTCATAAGTGAAATAAATGAAACTCACATGTATGAATACTGAATAGTTTCCCTAGTGTAAGAAATGATACAAATACATAAAAGTATGTGGTGATCAGGATTCCACATTATACGGCTTTGAAGCCTTATAAAGTTTTCACTCATTATTTGGAATGGTTTTATTCTGGGCTATTTCATATTATAGTCTGTGATGATATGAACAGCTATTTTGAAGAAAACAAGACATCATAATAGCTAGTGCTGATTTAATATCATCTTGTTTTGAAGTCCCATCAAGCTGGTGTTTTCTGTCTCCATTGCTTTTATCATATTGTATCTTATTGGATTTTATTATATGTGATAGTATAAACAAAATTATTTATAGTCAAAGAGATAATATAGAAACCATTGTTCATTTTCTATTAGCTGGTTCTAAATACCCTGTAATACTTTCATTCTCTTGAATGGTTTCACATTGTCTTGATATGTTTGATGCTATAGTACACAAAGTTATACTCAAATATTTCAAGGAAAGAGACACTATGGTAACTACTATTATGTTGGGTTATCTTGTGGTGAAACACTATGTTGCTTAAATTGTTCTGTTCCGACCTGTATTGTTATGTTGTTATGTCCTCTTTATCTCAATCTCCCCCTTTTTAAAAAATATTTTATTATTTTTTAATTAAGGGAAAATTTTAATAAAATTAGCAGGTATATTATAGTAACTTTTTTGATTTCCTATTGACTTGATTTGAAGCCCTGTATTGCTCTCACCATCTTGTTTTGACTGATTTTACTCTATTCTGTTCTGTTTGATAGTATCAAGTTTGAGGGTATAGGCAACTACTTTGAAGTCAATAGGATTCACTCTGATGCCCATTCTGGTTTGACTATTATCTGCTTTTAAAGTTCAGTAATGTCTCCAATGTTTAGGTTTTATTGGTTTTGTTCTGTACTGTTTTGTTCACTTTTATTATACCTGATGATATAGGCAATTCTTTTTAAGATAGCAAGAGACATTATTGTAAGCATTGTTGATTACATTGTATTCTATTTTTACATCATATACTATGTCCATCCTTTGCTTTGACTGACTGCTTTATTTTGTCACATTTGGTTTTATTCTCTTCCAAAAAAATAATAAGAACTGTGGGAGTAATAAAACCCAAAATGTTTAAATGTTATTGTAAAAAAGAGGAAAAGAAAGTGCTCTAAAGGACACAACTGCAAGTGTGTTTAGGTATGTAAGATAGATGACCGTATTACTAATAACGTAAGATAGATGACCACTAAATTACAAACACAACTGTTTGCAGTCTCACTGTTTGAGTGTCCATTTTGTATGCTTTAATTTTGCAACTTGAACAACTACTTCTAAGATGACAATATGTAATCTATTAACTAGTGATTTCTTACTGTTTATTTTTTGAAATTCTGTATTACTTGTACTCTTTTACTATTTTGTTTTGTTTTTTCTTTAAATAAAAAATTTTAAAAAAGGATAATCTTATGAAAGTTTGGTAAACAAAAGAGACTGAGTATCTGTAAATTGTTCTTACTTATAAATCTGTAGTTATTCATTTTGGGCATTTCAGTTAATTTTAATAAAAGATTCAATCCTTAGTAAAGACAAGAGCCCAATTTGGATCTCAAAGCAGAGCTTTGAAACATACTAAGAACTGACCAAATAAAGAGTAAAGAGAAAATAATAAAAGGCACTTTTAAAATTTTGACACCATCACAGAAATGTACAGCATGATATAGACATGGTTACAGTTGGTGATATATTTATAATTTTTAAAAGCTTTACTCAGTAACTTCCCATAAACCACAACCAGTTTTCTCCTATTATTGTGAATTTTTTGATAAACCACATATTAGTTTGATTGTTGATAAGATGAGCAATACGGAAAGAGGGAATTTATCTCCCAAACCTGCCTCCACCAAGCACTTGGGCCTCCCTCCTTTGTTCCCTCGTTCTGTCTTCCGGGATTCGGAAGCACATTTCCACTTAGCTGCGGCCGGCTCAGTGCTACTCTACTCTATCTAAATTTAATGAAGTAACACATAAAATACACAATGTAAAATTGCATATTTATAACAAAAACTGTAGAAGTATAATATACATATAATATACTGTAACACACACATAAAGTGTTGCAGCTTATTCTTACCTATGTATCAAATACACAAATTTATTTAAAATATGGTACATGCTTAATTTTTCAAAAGGCTCATTGCCATTAAACCTCACCAAAACTCTGCCCTTGGCCCTGGGCACACACATGCCAGCGTCCTGGCCGCTTTCCAAGTAGTAGCCCTAGTAGCCCTAGTTCCCTAGTAGCCCTAGTTCCAGCGTCTTTAGTTGTGCAATTGTGGTGGCCCAGACCTCATGAAACTGACTTCAGGTGTTTCCTTCCATGACCATGCGGACTTGGGGAAGAGTCAGAAGTCCACAGTGCCAGATCTGGTGAGTGCAGCCGCTGAGATCACCTCATACTTCTTACTTGGCAGAAATCTCCATAAACATCTGGAATCAATCTTCCTGGACATGCAAAAGATTTTGCAGAGCTGCTTCAGAAAGTGGCACCAATTACGGGACAGGGGAGGTCAAATCAAGGAAGAGTATTTTGAGAGACAACGAGTGACATTGCATTTTTATTGTAATATTTAAGAATATTTATTGAAATACTCACTGTAGTTTTCAGCTGCTCTGGTGTGATATACAAACACGTGTTTGTAGACAAGTGTGAACTGTCCCTCAGACAAAGGACTTCTGTCTAAAACACATAAAGAATTTTAAAACATCAGATCCCCGAAACTCATGGACCCAATCCAGAAATGGGCATCTGAGATGTACACACAGTTCTCAGATGAAGAAATACAAATGGCAAATAAATACATGAAAAAATGTTCATCATCGTTAGTCATCAGAGAAATGCAAATTGAAGCCAAACTGAGATTGCATCTCACTCCTGAAAGAATGGCTAGGATCAAGAAAACTAGCAACAACAAATGCTGGAGAGGTTGTGGGGAAAAAGGAACTCTCCTGTACTGTTAGAGGGAGTGCAGACTGGTGCAACCACTATGGAGCTCAGTCTGAAGATTCCTCAAAAATCTGGGATTGGAGGTCCCATTCGACCCAGTTGTTCCACTTTTGGGCATATTCCCAGAAGAACTGAAAACATCATACCACAGTGATATATGTGCACCCATGTTTATATCAGCATAATTTGCAATAGTCAGATCTTGGAAACAACCTAAGTGTCCATCAACTGAGGAATGAGTATAAAAGTTGTGGTATTTTTACACAATGGCATACTACCCAGCTTATAAAGAACGATCACATTGAGATATTTATAAATGAATGGACACAGCTTGAGACCATACTCATAAGCGAAATAAATCAAACTCACATGTGTAAATACTGAATAGTCTCCCTAGTGTAAGAAATAGTAAGAGTGCATAAGAGTTTAGGGTAATCATGATTTCCCATTTTTTGAAGTCTAATAATGATCACAGTTGTAATGTGTTTGTCTTGGTTTTTTTATTTTATTATCTATGATGGTTATGAACAGCTAATTTGGGGGAAACAAGTCATTGTTATAGCCATTACTGTTGTAATATTATCTTACTCTGAAGTCCTACCATGCTCTTGCCCTTCTGTTTCCATTGGCTCTATCATGTTGTACCTTACTGGATTGTATTACGTGTGAAACTCTAAAAAAATTTCCTATGGGAAATGAAATAATATAGTAGCCATTGTTTGTTTTCTGTTATTTGGTTCTGAAAGCCCTGTAATACTCTCATTCTCTTGAATGTTTTTATACTATTTTGTTATGTTTGATACTATTGTGTATGAAGTTATACTCAGCTATTTCAAAGAAAGAGACATCGTGGTAGTTACTGTTAATTAAGGGTTTTCTTCTGATGAAATACTGTGTTGTTTACATTGTTCTGTTCTGATCTGGTCTGTTATTTACTGTTATGTCTTAATCTTTTTAAAATAAAAAAACTATACGCAAGCACAAAATTTTTCTACTTCAGTGTTTTGGTTAAATTGAACATTTTGCTTATAAAGAAAGAACCACAAAAATATATTTCTTTATAAAAGTAAAACACGTGTTTACTAACATTTTCATAGGAAGCCCAGGTTTTCATTGCAGAGGACTCTGCTAATTGAAATTTTAGGTGAACTATTTCCACAGTGCATCTCTTCTTCCCTGTTCTGATTTGAGGAGAGCAGAGCCAGTATTTAAGCAATTCCAAAGCAACTGGGATTTAAATGACTACTGTTTTGTGTCAGTGTTTTATGCATACTTGGTCATCATGCCTAACTCATTCTACTTAGATTTTTTTCAAATTATTATATATACATTTAAAAACAATGTTCTTTCTGCAGTTGTATTTTATTTCTCTGTGAAATGGATGTGTTAATAACTAATTTGCCACGGAGTGCTTTGGTCACACATTCAAGTGCATCAGTGAGAAAAGTGTAACTCACTCTTAGAAGCCTAAGAATATTGGATATTAATGAAAGCCAAGAACAATGGATAACCTAGAGTGTAATTATATGTCTACATTTCATATGTATAAATACGAACAGATTGTGAACTTGATGCACACTCTGGTGTGTATATAGAGGTTCCCCCAAGCCTCATAAACTCAAAGATCTTGGACAGTGGACTTGTAGCTGACTTGCTGTATCTGGGTAGAGTCTGGTATGAAAGAGGCCTCCCTGGGGGGTGGCCTAGAGAAGTAAAATGTTTTTGTTTTGAACCCTCCTTTCCCTCTACCAGCTTCCTAGCAGTCAGGCCTTGAGTATCCTCTCCCTATGCTGGTGACCAGCCAGGCCCCTGGACTGCAGCCTCTGTCCACTGAGCAAAGGTAAACCTGCCCTCATTACACTGTGGGTGTCGGGTTTTGTTTCCACAATGAAAGAGTGATTATGCCAATATTCACACTCATGTAGTCATACATATATACACAATCAGCAAGCTTTGGAGATATGTGTAGATTTATACAAATGTACGCATGCATATATATATATATATATATATATATATCATATATACATATATATCAACACATATTTACAAAGATACACACATCTTATAGGATTTAAAAAGGTTAAAAGTAGGATTGCACACAAGAGTAAGAATAATGGATTCCAGAGTGTAACAACATAAGCTAACTAATGGAGAATAATATGATCAGGAACAGAACTGAAAGTCAGTAAAACTCGAGAGTCTCTAGGGATCAATTTACAGTTAATGGCATAGTTTGAGAAACAGTATTTCTTAAAGAAATTCAAATTAAAACTGTTTTGGTTTTGTTAGTGTAAAGAAATCTTTACTATTTAAATTTTGATATCAAATAACTAGTACTAGTGAGTCACTTAGGCACTCAGAATTGTTAGTTACAGGAATCATCTTTTTTTATAATTTTATTTTAAAAAGAAAAAAGAAGTCAGAAAAAAACACAAAAAGCAAAAGAGATAAACAACAACAAACCCCAAACAATAATAACATAGTTTCAAAACAGAATGAAAGAAGTTTAACAATGGTTGTTATATTGCATATTTTTGTCTTTTTCTCAAAGAATGAAAAGAAAATTTTTAAAAAACAGAGAAACATAAGGTAGAACAATACAGAATTTAAAAAGTTAACATCATAAAATCACTAGTTGATACATTACCCATTGTTGTCTTAAAATAGTTGCCAAAGTCACAAAATCAAAACACAAAAAGTGGCTAGATTGTCAAACACTGACACTGCAAAGCCTTCTGTCAATGATCCAACAGAAATTCAGTAACATGGTCAGCTCTCTTACACATTATATGTACTGTTATACCATTTAGAGCACTTTCCTTCCCTTTCACTTTTACAATGTCTATTATATTTTTGGATCCCATTATTCTGTCAGTTTTTATTATTTTTTACACTAGAGAGGCACTGTGATATTTACTAACGTGAGTCTTGCTTATTTTGCTAATGAGGAAAATCTCAAGTTGCCTCCATTTACCTATAAACGTCTCAAGATCATCCTTTTTATAGCTGAATAGTATTCCATTGTAAAAATACCACATTTTTTCATCCACTCTGCAGTTTATGGGCATTTTGATTGTTTCTAAGATTTAGCTGTCACAAATTGTGCTGCTATGAACATGGGTGCACATACGTCACTGTGACATGACATTTTCAATTTTTCTGGGATAATACCCAGGAAGGGAATAGCTGGAGTGAACAAAACTTCCAATCCTAGTTTTTGAGGAATCTCCACACTGATTTCCACAGTGGTTGCAGCAGTCTGCACTCCCACCAACAGTGGAGAAGTGTTCCTTTTTCCACCGCAGCCTTGCCAACATTTGTTATCAGTTGATTTCTTTATGGCAGCCATTTTTTCAGGGATGAGATGAAATCTCAGTGCAGTGCATTTCTTGAATGACCAGCGATAGTGAACATTTCTTCATGTATTTATTTGTCATTGGTATATCTTCATTTGAGAACTGTATGTTCATCTCTGTTTCCCATTTTTGGAAATGGTCTTTGAATTTTGGGGGCTTGATGTTTTTAGTTCTTTATAAGTTCTGGATATAAATCCTTTGTCTGAGGAACTGTTGGTTAAAATTCTTTCCCATTCTGTGGGTTTTCTTTTCACTTTGTTGGTGACTTCTTTTGAAGTGCAGAAACTTTTTGTTATGCAACAAATCATCAAGAAGATTATATACCACGACCAAATAGGATTTATTCCAGGAACACAGGGTTGGTTCAACATACACAAGTCAACAAATTACACCACATCAATAGAGCCAAAAATAAAAAATCACACTATTATCTCAATAGATGCAGAAAAAGCTTTTGATAAACTCCAACACTTGTTCATGATAAAAAAAAAAAACCTACAGAAACTCGGAATAGATGGTATGTACCTCAATCTCATAAAGACTATTTATGACAAACCATCAGCCAACATCATACTGAATGGATAACACTGAAAGCTTTCACTGTAAAATCAGGAACAAGATAAGGATGTCCACTATCACCACTTCTATTCAACATAGTTCTGGAAACATTAGCCAGAACAATCAGACAAGAGAGTGAAATAAAAGGAATAAAGATAGGAAAGGAAGAAGTTAAATGATCATTATTTGCAGACAACATTATACTTAATATAGAATACCTTAAAAACTCCATTAAAAGACTACTAGATGTAATAAATTCAGCAGAGTAGCTGGATATACAATCAACATTCAAAAAATCAATAACATTCCTGTACACAAACAAAAAACAAAAAATTCACTGAGAGAGAAATTATGGAAATATCGCCTTTCACAATAGCATCTAAAAAAATCAGATATTTAGGAATCAACCTAACCAAGAATGTAAAAAGCCTATATGCTGAAAATTATACTGCTCTAAAAAAGGATTTTGAAGAGGATATTAGAAAATGGAAGGATATCCCTTGCTCTTGACTAGAAAGAACCAACACTGTGAAAATGGCCATACTCCCAAAACTGTTACACAGATTCATTGCAATCCCAATGAAAATACCATTAACATACCTTTCAGATCTAGAGAAAACACTCATAAAATTCACTTAGAACCTGAAGAAACCTACAATAGCAAAGGTGATTCTGGGCAACAAAGGCAAGACAGGAGGCATCACAATTCCTGACTCAAAACTATAATACAAAGCTATATTGATAAAATAAGCATGGTACTGGCAAAGAAATAGACCTGAAGATCAATGGAACAGATTAGAAGATGCAATCACAACTACAAAGACACTTAGCCACCTTATATTTGACAAAAGGGCTAAACATGTTCACTGGATAAAAGATAGCCTCTTTAATAAATGATATTGGAAAAACTGGCTTTCCACATGCCAAAGACTGAAAATAGACCCATGCCTATCACCATAGCCTAAACTAAAGTCAAAATGAATCAAGGTTGTATCTTATTGGATTTTATTGTATGAGATAGTATAAACAAAAATTTTTATAGACAAGGAGATAATAATCATTTTTTTTTTGTTTTCTGTTAGTTGGTTCTGAATACCCTGTAATACTTTCATTCTCTTGAATGGTTTTACATTGTCTTGTTATGTTTGATATTATAGTATATGAAGGTATACTCAAATAGTTCAAAGAAAGAGACACTATGGTAGCTACTGTTATGCCAGGTTGTCTTGTGGTGAAACACTATGTTGCTTAAATTGTTCTAGTCTGACCTGTGCTGTTATGTCTTCTTTTATTTTAATCTTTTTTTTAAAATGGATCAAGGATCTAAATTTTAAAACAGAAACATTACATTTACTGGAGGACAAGGTAGTCAGAAATCTTGAAGACACAGGCGTAGGCAGAGAATTCATGAATAAAATGCAAACCACATGAGAAATACTTCAAAGAATCAACAACTAGGATCTCATATTCCTTTGGATTCCACTTACAAAAATTTTTCTCAAGTTTTTGATATCTTAGAGATAATAGACTTGAAATTAGCAAAACAGCAAATATAACCTCCCTTTGATTTTTGATAATGCTGTAAAAAAGAATTAGTGTTGTTTATCTTAGGAATGTTTTCTGAGTCAAGCAAGTCAACTGTGTCATCTACATCTCTGTTAATTATCTCAGCCATTTTCACCTCTAATTATACAGTAAACCTCAAAATTATTCCATAGCAGGCAAACTTTTGTAAGCATGTGTTAAAGATATATTTAAAATTGTAATTTTTTGCATAACTTTTAGACTCTTTTTAGCACTCTGTAGAAAAAGGTTCTAAAATAGCATTATTACATTTGAGAAAATGTAAGAATGTGTCAGACAAAATGATTTATTTCATATGCCTATAAGAGGTAATATTCCTAGTTAAATACATGAATTTTTTCTAAGAGATGTAACTTTAGTATATTGAGAAGCAAAAATAATAGCTACAACTATTATTTAAGAAGCCAAAACTATCAACATTTCTGATTTCAGAAAGTAGTAATTACAATAATACCTCGCATCTTTGACTTGTAACCTCATAATAAACTAAATATTCTGGGTTAAATCCCCAGGACATGATCATTTGAGGTAATACAGATTCTTAGAATGCCTTTTTGAAAGTAGAATGCACTTCTGTGGAGGGGCAGGGCCCCTTTCTGAGTTTCGGTCTTGTCCAGGCACCAGCTGGGGAGCCAGCACCGCCTCGCTGTCTGTGGAAGGAACAGCAAAACGGGGCCTCATCTGCCACACACAGTCCCCAGAGAGGGCAGGGTGAAGCCCATCCCTCTTTGCCTCTGTGTCCTCACAGTTCATGTGTCCCTGAGCTGAAGGCGCTCAGCAGTCACTGTGACAAGGACCCTGGGAAGACGCTGTGCCCGTGGTCACTGCCCTGGCCACGTGTCCACCCGTCTCTCAGAAGCACAGATGAATTCTCCCGCAGGGGTCTCAGACAGAAGCAACAAGAGTCTGCTTTTAAACACAGATTCACACCTGAGGTCTCCTATTTTGTTCTGCAGGTTCTGATTTATGACATGAGCAGTTGAAAGCTCGGCCCACCGACTCCTGAGCTCACATTTAATAAGCTAAGCATTCTGTGTCTTCTGCCCCACATGTTCTCTCTGTGCCTGGATGCCCCTTGTTCCCTCCCATTACCATCCCTCCCAGCCTTCCCCTGCCGCAGGAGCGGACCCCACATGGACAGCACACACAGGGAGGTCTCCACGCAGCTTCTAACTGCCTTTCTAAGGCCTGATGTGGCTGTTTGTAACTTTCAGTCAAAAGTCAGTGATCTAACAGGTTTTTTTTTTTAATTTTGCATTTTTACATAGCTTAAGATTTATAGAAAAGTTCCTACTTACCTTTCACCTTGCATCTTCAATTTAACATCTTCTAGGACCACGATTTACTTATTAAGGAAAATTAAGGATTTAACTAGACATATAAAATTAGGGAATTAACTAAATATACCTGTTACACTCTACTTTCTCTTCAGATCATATATATCTTTATCCTTTCTCTAACTATGCCTGCTATAATAATAACTACAAGGTAACGTATTATAATGTGTATCACATTGGGTCTCTAAGCAAAACGGGGCTGTGTAGTATGAACGAGAGGCACATCCATAGCAGAGCACCTCAGAAAACAAAGCCAGGGTCTCAGCAACTGTCTCATCACAGCGGCAAAATATTCAATACCCACAATGTAACTGGGAGAGTTTCCCTTTGGTTCTCAGCTTCCCGTAGATTCAGTCTAAGGCTGGCTCCGAGGCAGAACAGCACGGTGAAAGGGCCTGGTAGGGAGAGCTGCGAAGTCCAGGCAGGCAGGAGCAGAGAGAGAAGGGAGGAGAACAAACACATCCTTCGGGTCACACCCCAGCGGCCACCTCCAGCCAGGCCCCACCTCCTGCAACATCAAGGTCTGCCCTGAACCCACGATGAATCCCTGGATGAGCACAGCGCCCAGGATCTAACCCCACCACACACACACAGGAGACTTTGGGGGAATATTTTAGATGTAAACCACAATAATAAATAAAAGAATGGGCAGAGTATCCCAAATAAGTTAAAAGTGAAAGTTAGGCTGCAATAACCTTTAAAAATATAGTGTTTAAAGTGAAATGGTAAGTTATTGATTGAATTATATGTCATAATGAAGGAATGACCAGAATATAAAGATAATGACTTTCACAAAATCATGCATAATTACAGCACTAAAATAGGTAACCCAAAATATGATGAGGAATGCTTCTTTATGAAACATCATGAAAAGACAAAATAAAACATAATACAAAAAAGATACATAGATGAATGCAATCCTAAGAAGACGAACTGTAGAGATGCCTGATCCGTTCTCTTACCAGATCACGAGCTGGAAGGCTGCTAATTGTACATATACACAAAGCTGTGTGGAATTTATTCTTCTAAGTAATTCAAATTATTAAAATGTTTCTCTTGGGCAGTTTGGCCTTAAACATCAGAAATCTTTCAAAGTCAAAGTTCAAGTCTATTCTTTCTATGCCTAGGACTCATCCTGAGAAATCATCACCATGTGCACCTGTGCGTTTAGACATTTCTGAAGAGTCAAGGAAAATCTCAGACTCACAAGAAATGGAATCAAAGAGTTAAATGCAAATGAAACAAAACAAAATAATCACCTATAAAAGTTAGATAAAGATACAGGTGAAACTTTACAAAATATTTAAATGTGTTCATAGTGAATCAAATGTATAATAAGAGAAACTGGCCCTACAAGTAAGGATTGTTCACAGCTTTGAGGTTGTTCCATTCTATTCTATTGTGTCTTGTCCTACCCTACCCTACCCTCCTATCCTACCCTATCCTAACCTACACTATGCTACCCTACCCTACCCTATCCTATCTGACCCTACCCTACCCTATCCTAATCTACCCTTCCCTATCCTATTTTACCCTACACTACCCTCTGCTACCCTACCCCACATTGCCCTATCCTACCCTATCCTACCCTACCCTCTCCTGTCCTATCTTACCCCATCCTACCTTCCCTACCTCTCCTATCCTATACTACCTTACTCTACCCTACCCTCTCTTATCCTATCCTATTCTATCCTATCCTATGCTATACTACCCTATCCTGTTTGTTTTATTTCACTTGTACTTGTTAGCAGTACGTGAAGTCTGCATTCATATTGACTAGCAGTCACACAGCTGGCCTTTTCTTCAAAGCCCCTTCCCCCTAGGATAGGGTAGGGCAGGGTAGAATAGGACACAGTATGATAAAATAGGGTAGAGTATGGTAGAGCAGGGTAGGAGAGGGTAGAGTAGGGTAGGCTAACATAGGGTAACACTGTCCTGTACCCAGTAGTCAGCCCACTCTGGCCTCACACTCCTCAGGCTGGCAATATATCATCACTTTCTTCTGCAAATAAACTTACTTTTGTTTTTTATCTTTTAGGATTCCTCTTCTTCTTTCTACAGTGGAGAAACAGAGCACCCCAGGAAAGCTAAGGGTGGCCTAAGGACCCCTCTCTTACCCCTGAAACTCCAAGAGTGTTTCTAGTGTGAAGGGCAGACTTCCAGAGACTGATGATGACGTCGGTCATGCACAGGAGCAGCTGTACAGCTGTCAGAGGGGTGCACGGAGGGGCGGAACAGTGTCTGTGCGAGTGAGGGTGTATGTGGGAAATCTCTGCACCTGCTTCCAGTTTTGTTGTGATTTTGAATCGGCTCAAGTAAAAAACTAAAAGGAAAAAAAAATTTTTTTTCATTTTTATAGTGTTATAAACTAAGCTGCAAACCTTTTGGATTTTATCAGTTTTTTCAATGACTTCCTTTTCTGCTTCATGATCCAACATCAGGATCTTTAATGAGACTCTTCCAACCAATGAGAGTTTCTCAATCACTTGTTTTTTTTTTTTTTTTTTTTGTTTGTTTGTTTTATTTATTATTTTTTTTAAGTCAGAGACCCATGCAGTGGACCCAATCTCCTGCCCAATGTTACAGCACCTGGTAAAAAGAAAGAGCAAGAGAAGAAATGGTGGCACATGGGAGAACTGGGGTGACCAGTTGTTCACAGGGGACAGCAGACCACGAGGCAGCAAGAACCTCAATATTTATTGATTGGGGAAATTGGCGAGTGGTTATGGGATGACCCAGAGGTGGTGGTCCTAGGCTAAGGCGGGTCTGTGTGCTGGTGAGGAGGGTGGGGAGAGACGGAAGGTTACCTGGGAGAGCATCCTTCCCAGGGCAAATCCCCTTCCCTACTACCACCAGGTTCTCAAGGAGCCGGGATGCCTTCAGCTGATGAGATTTTGCACCTGGGCATCACAGGATCACAGGGCCAGTGAGCTTCATCAGTGACCAGAAGAAAAAGGGAGTTTCCGTGTTCCAATGTGGCTCAAAGGATGGGAAAGGAAGCTCTCGGACATCCCCCAGCCTCTGTTTATAATGTGTGACCCCAGTGGTTTTTCACAACCATATCCTTTTCATGAAACACTCTTAATATGTGTAGGAGAACATTTGAAAGAATTATGAGTTAGGAATATCTTGAAGTGGAAAGGTAACATCAGAAGCCTTCTGCGGTTTGTAAGGGTGGTTAAGTTATGGTGTGGCAAATTGTAACCATATTAGTATGGCTGGCTTTTTGCTATGCATTTTAAATACAGCTTTAATTTCAGTGCGAGGGCACCCTCGCTGATTGAGGAACCCACTCAGGAGAAGGACAGTGAGAGGATGAGAGAATATGGATTAGAGCTGGCAGGGTGGAGCAGAAGCTGGCCTGGGGAGCTGTGTCAGAGAGCGGAGGTGCACTGAGGTAGAAGGGAGTTCAGGTGTCCGGGCTTTCACAGCGCTGTGACTGCAGTCCCTACCTGCTCCCCTTCCTGAAGTTCTGTCGAACATTCTGCAGGGCTCAGAGAGCCAGAGATCTGGAGACCCCGTGGGAATCAGAGATCCGTGGGGAGATGGAAGGACCAGTTTCGAGGCTGCCTGATACATGTTAACAGGACTAAAAGTGATTTTTATGTAACCATAGGCAACATACGAGAAAGTTTGGCTTTGGAAAATAGAATAAAATTTGCAGGGTAAATAAGAGTTAACTGACAAGAGAAGCCAGAGAGGAAGAGGAGCAAGCATGACAGGTGTGATTCTGGACGAGGTTAAGTTACTGCTGACCAAGGATGGGCAGAGCTGGGCTGAGAAGCACAGGCCCATGTGTACGGGGAAGGGGGCCGTGTCAGAGGCACCAGGCGCCCAGAACAGAGGGCTCGGGCCAGCTAGACCCTCACCAAGGCAGGCTGCTTTTCACTGAAAAGTCCTCATGTGAGTGATAGATTACATGAATTATGCTCTGAATATTCTATGAAAGAAGAATAAATAGGAGGAGTTTATCCCTTTACTGTGGGCGATAAAGCTTGACATTTCTGTCAGAAATTCATGTACAGACAATCACTGGAGTATTCAACATACAGAAATCCCCAAAAAACAATGAGAACTATTGATAGAGGGAGGATTGGGTGAGGGAATGAGGGAAGAGTGAGACAGAGACAGAGACAGAGGGGCAGAGAGAGAGAGAGAGAGGAGAGAGAGGGGAGAGAGAGAGAGAAAGAGAGAGAGAGAGAGAGAGAGAGAGAGAGAGAGAGAGAGAGAGAAATTATCAGAGGAAGCAATGGAATGTGAATTGTGCACCCCCAAGAACATTCAGTAATAAATAATGATTAATAAATGGATTTCAGCTCAGTTGTTTTTCTGTTTCTGTTGTCCATCCATAGAACAGATCAAATACTAACCCACTCACAGTACTGTTACACGAAATGCTGTAGTATTTATGTCCCTGCACCTCATTAGAAATGTGTACAGCTTCTGAGATTCAGTGACATTTCAGGAGCTTTGCTGGAGAGAAGAAGCTACCATCTTACCCCCTGGATGGCCACATCTCCCCGTAAAATAGCCCCTGAGAAAAAAAAAACAACCAAACTCTAGTTAGGGGATGTCATACAGGTGTTGCTTTCAAGATTTAAGGAAAAAAGGGAGTGGACAGTTAAAGGAAAAATAGATTCAGAATTCACTAGTGTTATAGATGTAGGATATACAAAATAACCATCATTTACAGAATTTCTATCTGCAAGACATAAAACGGGATGCCTGTCTTTGGGCTGGAACAAGAGTCCCCATCTCTCACTGGGTCATGGCATGGAAAATCCACGCAGGGAGCCTGAGCATGTAAATCACCACAGTAGATTTTCCTTCCTCCATGAGCTACTATGATCCCATAAGAATTGTGCTTAGGAAATCTAAGAATCTCTGGGTGAGGGTGCATGTCAGAGGCACCCCAATCTCCAGCAGCAACAACAAAAGAAAATCATACTTCATTCTGTAGGTGAGGGTGACAATTTTGTGAGAGTAATTTGGTAAACACTCATTCCTTTAGTTCCAAGAACTTGTTAGTCCTACTTTGATAGTAAACATAGTTTCTGCTAACCATTTCATCATGAGGTACTGCTCACTGGGGCTCCCCTGTCCACAGAAACCAAAGCTCAGAGGCATGGGTCTCCCCAGGTCACCAAGTTACCTAGGATAGGTCCTTGAGATCTACCTGTCTCAGCCTCCCAAAGTTTAGAGAGGACAAGGGAGCACCACTGTGCTTACCTTTTTCAGCCTTACTGAGCACCATGCAAAATTAGAATTGTACGAGAGACCACTACTGCCAGCAGCAATCTATCCACCAGTAGTGTGTCCAGGCCTTGGGGAGGACACGAACAGGCCAAGGGGAGCCTTCCCAACAGTGGGGCAGAGAGCCTGCCCCACAGCGAGCCCAAGTACGGAGATTCAAAGTCACCTGACACAGTAAGATTGCCCAATGTCCTGAAAGCCTGAAAGTGTGGCTGCTAATTATCAGTAGTGGAGAAGCTGGGTCTAGAGCTTATCAGGCATCCTCGTATCAGTTATGTTTAACACTAAATGGCAAGAAAGTTTTGACATATTTTAGTAGTCATTCATTTACTTACGTACATGCTAGGAGTTGAAGCCAGGGCTTCACAGATGCTAGGCAAAAACATTACCATTGAGATGTATCACCTCTAATTTAAATTAAAAAAAAAAAAAAAAAACAACCGTACTTTTGTTGTCCAGAGAAAATCACTATATGCAAAACCAGTACACTGAAGTTCCTCCAGTTTTATAAACAACTTTATATTCATATTTATTATATATAGCTATATATACTATATACACTATATATTATATACTATATATGGCTGTGTGTATATATATTATTACTGTATAATATATATATAGCTATATATACTATTACTATATAGTATTACAATATAGCTATATATACTATAAAAATACACTATACACTATAGCTATATTAAAGTATAAAACAAGAGAAATTGTACACCATTAGTCACTAGAGCAGTACAAATTTAAATCACAGTGAAATACCACTTCACATCCCAAGTGTTATGATATAAAAAACTGACAAATAACAGCATGCATTGACAAGGGTATAGAGAAATTACTATACTGACATTTCCACTGGCCATGTAATCTGATTAAACCATATAAAAAAGGAGCTTAGTGCTTTGTAAAAATATGAAATACAGTGTAACATATGGCCTAGCAATTTCACCTGAGTTTCCCTCGAGGGAAAGAAATACAGCGACTGATGCACCAAGGTTGACAGTAGACTCATTCACAATGACCCCAAAACAACTCCCATGCCCACCCACCTGTGAGTGGATGAAGGAGATGTGGTATATCCATTCCACGGAGTGGATAGAGGAGACATCGTGTATCCATTTAGTGGGGTAGATAAAAGAGGTGTGGTATATCCACTCAGTGGCATGGATAAAGGAGACGTGATATATCCATTTGGTGGAGGGATATTCTGTAATAAGAAAGGACTAACGCACTGCCATATGCAAGCATAAATCACACAGCCCTCTCAGACAGGAAGTTGAGTGGAAGAAGCAGGCACCAAAGATCACACAAAACCCATAACTGTGAAATGACCCTGTGAAAGTGTGAACGGAGGTAGATTAGTGTGTACCTGGGCAGGCGTGAGAAGAGAATACACTCTGGAGAGGACCAGGGATATTGGAAGTGCTGAGAATACTCTAACACTGATTTTATGGAAGTTCACTAAACACGACCCACTAATGCTTTTAAAGGGAGGGCTTTGGTGGGAAGTGAAGGACACTTTAATACAGCATTGAAGCTAGAGAGGACGCAGCTGGAATGCACAGTGCTATCCTCCTCTGGGTTTCCTCTTGCCGACTTTGTTTCATTGGGGGCTTCCATCTCTTGCAGAAATGTTGAATATCATTAACGTGTTAATTCAAAGATAGTCTTTCAAGACTCAAATTGTGAATTTATACATGATAATCGCTTTAAAAACTGGCTTGTTGAGCGGCTGAAGGGGGTGAGCCAGGAAGAGAACCAGTCAGCATTTCCCGTGACTCTACTGGGATGTGGGCTGAGAATCAAACATCTCCCGCCCCCCATTAGCAACTGGGGAGAGGTCTGGGCATCTCTTAGGAGTATGATCATAAGCAGTTTAGCAGTTACGGGGGATTTCCTTCTGTCTTCTCTTTGAACATTGTTTCACTCTTTTGCTTTGTTCTGATTGCTTTGCTCTATTCAATATTCTGTTTTGATAGATTTCATAATGTTCTGTTTTTGGTTTGAATTTCACTGTACCTTACTGGACAACTATTGTGAAGATAATGAGATATACTATGGCACCTATTGCTGTTATCCCAGGATCCTGCTCTAAGTTCTGTGCCAATTTCACTGCATTGTCTCGATTGGATTTGTTCTGTTTTGTTCTGTTGTGTTTCACTACCTTCAAAGTAAAAAATAAACTGACTTGTAGATAGGGAGATTTTTCTGAATTCCTGTGCATGGTTTGTATCTGAGCAGCAAAGCTGTGTTGCCCATTGACAGTCTGCTAGGGTTTAGGTCTACGCTGTCCCCCAGCATCGACATGCTCAGAGGCAGCGCTTATGGAAAGTGAATGGACGACAGGAGCTGTATTCACGTGTGCTGACCACTGCTGACCCCATTGCTGAGGGGCTGCTGGAGTTGGCTCTGGACCGAGGAGGGGTCAGGTGAAGGGCGTTTCCTGCCCTGCCTCCACCTTAGGCCTCTGCTTCAGGTTTCCCCACAAGGCATTTCTACCAACGTGCTCTTTCTCGGTGTACTGAACCCCTTGAATTGAACCCCTTGAGCCCTGGCACCCCTCCTCTAACTCATGGACATGGAGCCTCGTGTCCCAGGAATGGGGGAGCGCTCACTAAACACTGCCCACTGCACACGTCTGTCTTAACACTTCACAGCAAACACTTGGGGCAGTCGTGAGAAGCCGGGCAGCCCACTAAACTGAAGTGCATATCCTTGTCCCATTATGGACAACACTTCCTGACCAGGACCAGGACCAGGGCACACAGGTCTGAGGGAGATCCAGCCCTATGGAGGCTGGGGATTGATGGAGGAAACGGAGATCCAGGATCTTTATTCTCTCGTGTTACTGTAAGACGTTCCACATGGAAACATAAAGAGGAAGTTTACCATTTCAAAATGGTAAAGCAGTTCCGGGAAGGGAAATAATTTTATTTTTTAGTTTAATTTTAAAGAGATTAAGACAAAACAGGATATAACAAAGAAGATCAGAACAAAACAATGTAAGCAACACAGTATTTCACCAGCAGACAACCCATAATTGACAGTAATTATCATAACTTCTTTCTTTGAAATAGTTGAGCTTAACTTCATATACAATAGTATCAAACATAACAAGAGTATAAAATCATTAAAGAGAATTAAAGTATTATAGGGCATTCAGAACCACGTAACAGAAAATGACCAATGGATACTATATTATCTCATTGTCCAAAGAACATTTGTCTATACTATCACACATAATACAATCCAATATGATACAACATGATAGAACCAATGGAAAGAGAAAAACAAAAGCATGGTAGGACATAACAGTAAGATGATATTAAATCAGCACTGGCTATTATAATGACTTGTGTTCTTCAAAATAGTTCTTCATACCATCACAGATAATAAAATCAAACAAACCAGGATAAACCCATTCCAACTAATGAATGCAAGCATTGTAAGCCTTCAAAGCAATGTAATGGGGAATCATGATTACCATAAATTCTTACGTACTCTTAACATTTCCTACACTAAGGAGACTATATGGTATTTATACATATGAGTTTGATTTCTTTCACTTAGAAGTTTGATCTCAAATTGTGCCCATTTATTTATAAATATCTCAATGTGATCATTCTTTATAGCTGAGTAGTACTCCATTGTATAAAAATGTCACATTTTTTTATCCATTCTTCAGTTGATGGACACTTAGGTTGTTTCCAAGATCTGACTATTACAAATTGTGCTGCTATAAATATGGGTGCACATATATCACTGTGATATGATGTTTTCAGTTATTCCGAGAATATGCTTACAAGTGAAATAGCTGGTTTGAATGAGACTTGCAATCCAAGGTTTTTTGTGAAATTGCCAGACTGACCTTCACAGTGGTTGCACCAGTCTACACTTTCACCAACAGTGCATGCGAGTTCCTTTTTCCCCACAGCCTCTCCAGCATTTGTTGTTAATGGTTTTCTTGATCCTGGTCATTCTTTCAGGAGTGAGATAGAATCCTTTTTTTTTTTTTTTTTTTTTTGTTTTTTTTTTTGTCTTTTTCCTTTTTATCGGTACCGGGGATCGAACTCACAACTGCCTGCTTGCAATGCAGGCGCTTATGCTGCTGAGCTAAATCCCCAGCCCAGGAGTCAGATAGAATCTTAATGTGGTTTTAATTTGTATTTCTCTAATGACCAATAATGATGAACATTTTTTTCATGTATTTATTTGCCATTTGTATTTCTTCATCTGAGAACTGTGTATTCATCTCAGATGTCCACTTTTGGATTGCTTTGGTCTTTGAATTTTGGGGTCTGATCTTTAAAAATTCTTTATATGTTTTCACTAACATTTTTTCCAGTTTATGGGTTTCCTTTTCACTATGCTGGAGATTTCTTTTGATATGCAGAAACTTTTTAATAAGAAATGCTCCCAGCTATTGACTCTGAGAAGTATTTCCTATGTGGTTAGATTCCTGTTCATGAATTCTCTACCCACCCCTATGTCTTCAAGATTTTTACCTACTTTGTCTTCCAACAGATTTCGTGTTACTGTTTGAATATTCAGATATTTGATCCAATTAGATTTCTGTTTACTAAATGGTAATAGGCATGAGTCTAGTCTTAGTTTTCCGGAGTATGGAGAGCTAGTTTTTCCAGCACCGTTTATTAAAAAGACTGTTGTTCTTGCAGTGAACAGGTTTGGCCTCTTTATCAAAGATAAGTTGGTTGAGTGTGTTGGTAGTTGTGGTTGTATCTTCTAATCTATCCCATTGATCTTCAGTTCTGTTTTTGTTCCAGTACCATGTTGATTTTACTACAGGAAATTGTAGTATAACTTCAAGTCAGGGATTGTGATACCTCCTGCCTTGCCTTTGCTGCTTATAATTGCCTTTTCTATGCTAGGTCTCTCTGGTTCCAGATGAATTTTAGGAGTGATTTCTCTAGATCTAAGAGGTATGTTGATGGAACTTTCATGGATTGCATTGAATCTGTATAGCAGTTTTGGGAGAATGGCCATTTTCACAATATTTATTCTTCCTATCCATGAAAAAGGGATGTCTTTATATTTTTTGAAATCTGCTTCAATTGCTTTTTTTCAGAGTATTGTAATTTTCTCTGCATATATCTCTTGTTTCTTGAGATTAATTCCTAAGTGTTTCATTTTTTTTGAAAGGTAGTGTGACGGGTGTAGCTTCTCTTATTTCTCTCTCCATGATTTTGTTGTTAGTGTATAGGAATGCTATTGATTTTTGAGTATTGACTTTGTATCCAGCTATATTGCTGAATTTATTCATTATATCTAGGGCCCTTTCAATGGAGTTTTAGGGGTCTTCTACGTAGATTATCATGTCAAATGATAATTTAACTTCCTCTTTTCCTATCTTTACTCCTTTTATTTCTCTCTATTGTCTAATTGCCCTGGGTAGTATTTCCACTACTATGTTGAATAGGAGCGGTAATAAGGGATATCCTTGTCTTGTGCCTGATTTTAAAGTAAAGTCCTTCAGTTTTTGGCCATTTAACATGATATGCCTATTGGTTTGTCATACATGGCCTTTATCATATTGAGGTGAAGACCATCTATTCCAATATTCTGTAAGGTTCTTCTAATGAAAGAATGTTGGACTTATCAAAACTTTTTCTGCATCTATAGAAATGGTCATGTAATTCTTACTTTTGGCTTTATTGATAGGTGGACTACATTTATTGACTTGTGACTTCTTTATCATTTATCCCTATCAATCTTACGTTGTTTCCTTTGCGTCATCTTGCAGCTGTTGAATTGTTATTTCCTGAGTCCTTATTATTTTTAAAAGATTTTTCTTTTCCTGTTCACTAGCTGTAACCTTGTCTTTGAGGTCTGAAATTCTATCTTCATTTTCCTTGAGGCAGTTTTAACAACTTTCAGTGGGATTTTTGATTTCCTGTATATCTCTTTGAACCTGCTTTGTGTATTGTATTCTGTTTGTTTCTTATATTGTTCATCCAGGGGGATTCTGTCTTTTTGTTTTGTTCCTCAATGTTTTAACTGTGTCTTCTTTAGATGTGTTCAGCCTCTGTTCCATTACTTTGTCATTTCTTCTTTTACCTGGGAGATTATTTCTAGTTTGAATTCCTTTAAAGCTTTCTAGAGTTGCTTCTTTATTTCAGTTACTATTATTTCAGGTATTTCAGGTGCATGGCATATATTTTCTTCTATGTACATGGCTCCTAGGCTTTCTTGGAATTAGCTAGATGTTTGAGATTGTAGTTCGGTCTTTCTTTGTGTCATTTTTCTATATTCCTGTGTTTCAAGTGTTGTTCCAAAGAGTCCCCTGGGCGTTCTGGAAATTGTGCCCTATATCCAGGTCTCCCAGGACTCCTGTGACAATGCAGCTCCCCAGATTGAAAGAAGGTCCCTGGCCTGAACCAGGCAGGTCTAAAACATTCAGAGACCAGTTCAGTGTGGCTGCAGGCCAGGCAGGTCCCTGAACACTGGGAGCAAGTGTCTCAAACTCTCCCTGAGTTCAGATGTTGTGCAGGAACCCACTCTGTTGGGCAGCAAAGCTCCTGGATTGAAAGAAGGTCATCAGGCGTGGCCCAGGAAGGCCCAAAACCTCCTACGGCAGCACAACTCCCTTCTCCCGAGGGAAATAATTTTCAAAGTACAAAACTACAGAGACGAAAAGGTATTACACTAAAATTTTCCTTTTTTATTTTATTCCCGTGTCCCAAAACCTCTCCGAGTCCTCTGTTATTCTGGGGCTTCCAGATCTAATACATGCACACATGCACACAAACACATATCACAAAGCAAACAGGTCTGCAGCTGCCTGGAATTCACTTCTCCTGGAGCCCGATTTTCCCAACCCTGTATTGATGTACATTCAGGTTTTTAAATATTTATCCTCTAATAAATGATGAATGGAATGTTTTCTTCACATGCCGTTTTGTATATATGAGTATCATTAAAGGGTGAATTTCTTGAAGTGGAATTGCTAAAAGCAAAGAGCAGGTTCATTATGAATTTAAAAATATTGCCAAGTTATCCACAAGAAGAAGGCGTCCACATTTCATGCTACTATCAACTTGCAGGGGAGTGGATGCTGTCCTCCTGCTCTCCAACAGGGCATCTCACCTTGGATGCCCACCATGGCCCACTCAGTATAGGCTTCCATCCTTGGGTCATGAGAACAGAAGGCACTTCCATCCCACACACCACTGTTTGCAGATCGAAGGGGAATCATGTGAAAAACTCAGAAATTATAGAATTAGACAAAATTATCTAGCAGACTGTTGAAACCCAATCTAGGAGGCTGAAGAATCAGGACAGAACAGTGTACTTGTACAGCGCTGGGATCCATACCCAGGATTCACCAATGCATTCCCTGCAGCCAGTACATGATGGAAAGTCTTAATTAAAGTTCAAATATCCTAAACTATTGTTACAAACTATGCCCTGAAATTACTCAGGGTTGTAACAAATGTGAGAGCACTTAAAGAAATCACGAAGGCACACTTTTCTTCAATGCTTCTGTGTGAGGATGGTTACATTTGCGAGGCTGCTGTGAGTAATCAGAATTGATCAGTAATAAAGAGGCTACTCTGCAAACCAATAGTGTGTACTGAGGATTTCGGGTTTCTATACCATTGGAAGGACTGCAAAGCTCTAGATCAGAGGGGGTCGGCCATCCAGGTAGTGGTTTTCAGCACTGGGCTCAGTCCACCTACCTGACTCACCTGGAGCCTTACTGCCTCCAAATCCTATAGCAAACTCTCAGAAAGGTCAGCTTTCAGCTTCTGCTGTGCAGTGATCTGTCTATAGACATTTACAAAGTGAGCATCCCCTGTTCTCTGGGGTTCCCTCATTGTATGAGCTCCTCTCCATGGAGACCCCAACCCTGACCAAAAAGACAGTGTGATCTAGGAACTGTCCTCTTTGACTTCTCCTGGGGAATACACTTTCAGATCCCTGAGTGACACTGAATTTTTATTTTTTAACATTGCATCATTTCTCTGGCTTTTAATATTTAACTTTGATGTTTTGACTTTTCCATCTAATGCAATTATTTTGGACATGTTATTCTGTTGTGATTTTCCACTACTATAAATGGATTAGCAAGAGGCATTCTCATATATTAGCATTATTTATATATATCCCTGATGGTATCCTTTTTCATATTCAAAGTGATATTAAGGGATTTTTTAACAGGGGAAAATAATTTGGAACAACAGATCAAAGTAACGCATAGATTTCTAACTTTTATCTGATAATGACAACTTCTTTGAGGTGTTATTTACTTCTACTAAAATAACCTAAAACACAGACACATAAAGGAGCTGTGCTAACTTGGTAGAGAAACAATGAGATCACATTTTAATCTAAATATTTTACTATTCATGAAGTTGAAGAAATATCTTGTGTTTATTGGGTTAGCAAAATGTCAGGTGGTAACTAACAAGAACAATAAATTTTTTGTGTCTATTTCTGGTTTTAATCAAATGTTTTCTCATACTATGAATCTCAAACTTTGACCATTTCCCAGCGATGTCTGTAACAAGGGAAGCAGTGTGATTCCTACACTGATGTTGGTGAGCCTTAGGAGCAATGCTCACTGCAGGCAGTGGAATGGTCCTTTGGTGCCCCTGCGTGATTCTGGGGAGCCCTCCTCTCACCCCACAGCAGTGTGTCTACATGCAGGTGTGCCCGGCAAGCAGCTGGTTAGGAATACAAGTGTACATGACCAACCCTGAAACAAGCAAAAGATACGCAACATATTTTATAAGATTTCTCTTTTCTGAGATCTAAGAACTGTATGCATTTGTGTACAAATATTCACTTGTCTTTAAATATTAAAACAACATTTTACTTTAGGAGAAGGGTAAATTCTCGAACGCTGTTAGGTCACTGCCCTGGCTCCGCTCAAGGGAGCTGCAGTGGGTCCAGGGCGATCAGATTCAGGAGATAAGCAATTAGCAGCAACATGTTGCAATGCATTTCAAATAGAGCTGGAAATAAATTGATCCCCAAAATGTGTTAATTAGCATTCCTCTCCTTGTTAGCAAAGTTGGAATAAATAAAAAGGACTTCCAGATGTTTCCAGTGGAAAATAATACATTTTCCAGGGCTCACATTCAGGTTACCTTTCATCACCTTTGAGCTGGTTCATAATTCTATAAGTTGCAGATGCTCTAATTGATAGCACTGTGGAGTGATTTTTGCCTGAAGAGTTACAAATTAAGCCTATTCTTTGAAGGTTCTGTTAAAGTCTTATCGAAGCATCTCTCAGAACCCATCCTTGGCTATCCACCCCCACGGAAAGCATCAGGAAAGACTCTTTTTCTTCTTTTCTGCTCTTCCTTCCTTCCTTCCTTCCTTCCTTCCTTCCTTCCTTCCTTCCTTCCTTCCTTTCTTTCTTTCTTTCTTCCTTTCTTGTTTCTTTCTTTCTTTTCTTTTTTATGTAGCTACTCTTGTATGTGTATTTGACTTCTCCTTGAATCTGTGAAAATATTTTCCTTTTCTTTCATTAATATAATTTGCATCTCTGAGATAGCACAAGATACATGTAAGAAAGGAAGCAAGAGATTATTTTACCAATTTTGCAAAACCTTTATTAGTACTCCATATGGGACTTTTTTATGATCTCACTTACTTTTAGGTGTGGTCATATCTAAGGTACAGACTCAAATATGTTTTGTCATGGAAAAGTTTATGTCAATATTACCTGATCACTACTTTTTATTAGCAAAAAAATGAAAGATGGTTCTGAGGTGCTGAAGCTGACCCCACAGGGAGGAAGCAACAGTGATTTTGTGGTGCTACTTCCAGCTATGATTAGAAGCCATTTCTTCACAGCCCTTAAAGAACCAGCTAAAGATTTACCTTTCTATACATTTTCCATAGTTAGACTCCTTGCAGAGCCACTGGTAACTGCATCCTAGAGTTAGGTAAACTGTGGAGTATATGAAGGGGTTATTTTAAGGCACAGGGGTGGAACCCCAAGATAGAGGATGCTGTACATACTCTTCAAGACAGAGAATAAACTCTATAGTATAGCAATGCACACCAATAACCCTACAACTTCAACAGGCCGAGGCAGGAGAATTCTGAGGGTGAACACAGCCTAGTTAACAGCAACATAATAAGAATCTGTCTTAAAATTTAAAAAATTATAATAAGACAAGGCTGAGGATGTAGCTCAGCATGAAGACATCCTGTTCCACCCTTGGTGCTAAAAAACAAAAGACAGAGTGAGCACATGAGAATGAAGGTCCATCTAAGCCAGGGTACTGCGGTGCCCAAGGGATCAGCCAGCCTGGAGTCACTCGTTCAGGCTCTTATGTGCCACATGCAGGAAGGACAGGGTGTCCCCAGAGGAGTTGGCAAAAGACAGCCTCCTGTAAGGATGCAATGGGGTGGAAGGGCAGGATTGAACACCTAACATTTCCTGCCTCATTATGTACACAAATTTACACAAGTAAGTTAAAGATAGATCATCGCTCCTGTGACACTGGGCAAGATGGCTGAGGAGTCAGCGCCAGGACATGCTCACACTCAGGAGAGCGTGTGGGAGTCGAGTGAAACCTAAGGATTAATTCAGAGCAGGAAGATCCTTGGATGCAGGTCTAATTAGACTGGGAGAGCAAGACAGAGCCATTTGTGATGAAATTATAATTAAGCAGAGTCTGGGTTCGTCAGGTTGGAGGTGAACACATGAAGGATTGCACAGGACAACTTGAGTGGTGTGAGCCTTGCCCTGCTCCCAGGGGATGGGCACCTGGCTGCAGGGCTGACCTGTCCATGTGTGGACACACCGAGCAAGAGCCAGCACTCTGTCTCTCAGACACCTGGAGAGCACTGTCTTCACTGTGTAGAATGATGAGCTGTCCCCTCAGTTTCTCTCTCTTCCTTCTGCATTTCTCTTTCTGTCTGTCTCTCCTTTCCTTTTCAGGTAGGAGGTATCACTTAACAGCATGGTAAATGCTTAAATTTAATGAGTGTTACAGTTACAGACACGCTGCCTGTTCTCACTCCAACCCCTTCCCTCACTCTGAACACACTTATCTCACGGTTCTGTTTCCTGCAGCAGCTCTGGAGCCCTCCTTCCTGAGGTCTGTAGTTGGGCGGCCCTGACATACTCCATGTCTTGCACAATTGAAAACTTGTCCCTTTCATGGTCATTTTGACTTTGGGGAAGACCCAGAAGCCATGCCGTACCTGACCTGCCCAGTAAGGGAAATGAAGACACTGCATCTTGATTTACAACTCTGCCTTTCCTTTGGATGGCACTAGACAGCAGCAGTCACTGCATTTTTGTCCACAACTCATAAAGGGGGAGTCTTGGAGAGGAATAAATGGCAATGTGTCTTTAATTATGCTAATTTTTGAGGGGGTACTGGGAAATGAACTGAGGACCTTGTGCTTAGTGAGCATGCACTTATGAAGCTGAGCTATATCCCAGCTCTTCTTATACTAATTTTTAAATTTAAGCACTCGCTGTGTATTTTGACCTCACGTCTCATGATGAAAGCCCAGGAGGGATTAGAGCAAATCCATTAAGTTCCCATCACAACAAAGTGTGAGAACTCAGTGTTGCTCTTTATAGTAAGGTGGATCTTTCATTTCTTCCAGTTTTGAGGACTTTTCATTTGATCTTTGCAATAACTCTGACAAATCGAGGTAACACTTAGTTTCACGCACATCCCACAAAGTGATCTCCACATTCTGAGTACCTCTGAATCAAAACACTAGGATATTTTGAAGTTATCCTAATTTTCTATGTCAGAACCTATCAGTGGAAAGAAATGAAATTATGCTGACATTTGCCTATTTTCTCAGAAATAGTTTTTAGCACATCCTTTTTACTAGGCACCACAACACACATCAATAAATAAAGACAAATAGATATTATTTCTCAAATTTATGTTCTTATTATGGTGAAACAATGAAGGAATTATCACACAAATTTGAAAGAATATTAGAAGGTGCTGTTAAAATCTAAAGGCATCTGAATTGTGAGGGGTTGGATATCACATAAGTTAAATATTTCACACATTGTGCACCAGACTCCTTGGGACACTTCCTGATAGGATAGGAGCTCTCTGTTCCTACACCAACCCGGTTGCCACATGCTGACTACTATGCACAGAAAATACCAATGCCAAGACAAAGGGGGAGGTTGCAGCTCATTACCACATCAGAGGAGGAGCACAGGTGATAAGGTTGAGAAGCACTGAGCTGGGAGCTTCCTGTGGCTCATTTAAAATTCCACACGTTGGGGTGAGGGGTGGAGGAGACATATATTCCCCAATATCCCCAGGCTGCTCTCACTCTGCCTACTTGTGGTTTGGCCACATTATTCACTGCGGGGTTGCTTTCCTCTCGCTGAGAAATGTTGGGAACAATCAACAGCCTGGTGAGGGGTCAGTGAGGGAGTATGCTGCAGCCAAGGCTCAGTACCAGGAAGATTCCCCCAGGCCTTTTCCATGGAGAGAGAACCTGGTGAGTCACAAAAGATGAACAAAGATGGTGACGGTAACACCAGCACCTCCCCTTGAGCTCTGCTCACCCCTATACCGGAGCACCCCGGAGGGAATGTGTGTCCCCCACTCAGTAAGCATTCATTGTGTGATGTATGCAGGCATCTGTGAGGGCTGCAGGTCACAGCTGTCCACATCTGTATTTCACATCTGTCTCAGGTGAACATCCTATCCATAAGACCAAAGCATGTGTGAACCATGGATTCCAGTCACCTTCGGAACTCATCCGTGGGCAGCAAGAGTACTCCTGGTTCATGCATGTGTGCTGAGGAGTCCTTTGCCCAAATCCTTCCCAAATTACAGGGAAATAAGTTTTCTAGAAGAGCAAACGGTAGATTTGAGGGTGTCTTTTCCAACATAAAGAGGCAACCTGGGGTCACACTATGGCATGGTTTGTACACATTTTACCTTTCCAGTCCCTGCATAAGTAGAATCCAGAAGCTCCGGGTTTATGTAACAGCCAAGTCGGGTGAGGAAGGAAACAGATGGAGAGTATCTTAAAGTACCAAAATTATTTATCCCTGGAAGTCGGGTGAGGAAGGAAACAGATGGAGAGTATCTTAAAGTACCAAAATTATTTATCCCTGGAAGGAATGTGGTTTGTGTACCACTGTTATAAAATTCATCTCGCTCCTATGCGCTGCAAGGTTCTACCTCCAGGCTTTTTCCAGATAAGAATCCCAGTTAGAATGCCAAGCATCAATGCACTGTTCACACCACTCGCTTTCATTTGAAACATTATGAACCAGGTCTTGGCAGAGTCTGACAGATTCTGATTTCACAAAGACTGACACAGAACTTTCTGTCATTGTATTCTAGATAGGAAACAGAGTTAAACAAGTGATTACTTTTGTAGTAATGTGGCACAATCTCCTATGTGTAAGGTGACTTATCTCATGAAAGAGGGTAGCAAGGTCTGTAAGCAATGTTCTCGAAGATCCTAGAAGGTTCCCCAGTAAAAGTACCATCTAGGATGGGCTGTGAATGAGCTCCAAAGGACACAATAGAAAGGTGCAGTGCCACATGCCTGGGATCACAGCACACTGGGAAGCTGAGGCAGGAGAATGGCAAGTCTGATCCCTTCCTATGAACTTAGCAAATAAGGAGATTCTGTCTCAACATTAGAAATAGATAAACTAAATAAAAATTAAGATGTACTGAGGATACAGTTCAGTGCAAAAGCTTTGGGTTCTTTTCTTAAAACTGCAGTGTGTCCTAGGAATGTGTGATATGGGCATTCAAAAACAAAACAAGGACTATACATTAAATATAACTAATACAAGTACATAGCATGTAAGAATAGCATAAGAAGGTAAAGCTAGAGAGAAAAAAAGTGTCCAGCTCCTGTGCATATACAAAGTGCTCAGACAAGCACAAAGCTGGAGTGGCACAGAGCCAGCAGGATGTCAAGTGACTGGAAGACAGGCGTCCTGGATGGCCAGAGGGAGCAGATGTACAGGGACTCAGCATCCCAGGTGAGAGATGGATGTGGAACTAGGTGGAGGTACCTGCCAGTCAACGTGTGCATCATGGCTTGGGTAAGTCTCCCCAGAGAGCTACCAGTCAAAGTCTCAGTTTCCCATGGAGCTCGTGGGAGGTTGTAGAACCTTTTGTACTTGGGCCTGATGGGAGTGTTTAGGCCTTGGGCAGTCCCATAGAAGAGGGGTTGGGGAACTTGGACCTCTTCTTTGCTCTTCAGTGAGAGTAGCTCTGCTGTATTCTCTGCTATGAGTGTTGGCCTACCACAAGTCCAACCAGTGATCAATCTGTCATGTACAAGCAGAGCAGTGGCCCATCAGTCATGGCCAATCAGAGCAGCAGCTAGTTAGTTATGGCCAATCAGAGTGGCACCCTGTCAGTCATGGCCAATCAGAGCAGTGGCCAGTCAGTCATGGCCAATCAGAGTAGTGGCCAATCTACCACAGCCTATCAGGGCAGTGACCAATCAGTCATAGGCTGCAGTCTCTGAAACTGTGAGCCACTTCCTCTTAATATAAGTGAATTCTCCAGGTATTTTGTCTTTTTCATCACACCATGGGTACTGTTTCTCCAATTACATTAACAGAAAGCTTTTCTAAACCATCTGAGGATAGTTTTGCAGAACTTAATAAAACATCTCCTTAGAGTCAAGAGGCTAGAAGATTGCTAAATGTTAGTTTCCCTCCTTTGTGGACCCTGACATGGACTGGGGCCTAGATAGGTCATATTGCATCCATGGCTTCTGCCCTGTGTGGTTGAGGGCAGCCATCTTAAAAGGCCCAAGGATTTCAGTTTCATGGGCTCAGTCCGGGACACTGGCTGCTTCTGCCATGGGGTGTACATCTTATCATCATGCTCACTGCTCACCTGCTGGTCAGCTTTCCTCCACCAGGACAGCAGACAATGAGGAGAGTCAGTCGCAGAGAGGAAGAGGGATTTGAATTCAGAGGTTCAGAGGCTGCAGGGCAGCTCTGCTCTTTATGAAGATGACATTTTTATCAGCTTTGCTGAGCAACATGGCTACAAACCCCTAGAGAGGGATGACTGAATTCTCAGGGGCATGAATATTGACAGGTGTGTCCACAGGGCCATGTGACGGAGAGGGTGAGGCTGTGTCCATGGACCAGCACAGTCAGCAGTTTCAGTCCACGCTGAACAGAACTGTGGTAGAGAGCCAGGCGAAGTGGAGTTTGGGCTGAACTCACCAAGTGATCTGGAGCAAAGGCTGCTGAGGCTGTGCGGGTAACTTCTTTCCCGTGATTATTAGAGTATGAGGGGAAGAGGTGTTGGGACATGAAGAGGGGCAGAAATTAAGGGACACACACATGAAGTACCTGGAGCTATTGAGTGAGCCCTGACCACAAATCTTCCCTTCAGTTGCTGGCAGGATGGAGGAGCCGTGAGCACAGCCCAGGATGAGGTGGGGTGGCACCTGCAGGGGTGGTAACGCAAAGAGGGCCACTGAGTGACAGAATACACTGAAATCCCACAGCATGTTCCTGTGCTTTTTATTAGCCTATTTGTTTAAGAGAATACTAATTGGGGGAGTTGGCAGCAGTCTGTAAGAGGACATCTCACCCAGAGGCCAGAGCCAGAGTGGGGCTGCAGGCAGGTTTGGAGATGTTGGGAATCTGACCATCACTGACACCAAATCAGCCTTTTCTCTCGCAAAATAATGATCTTTCCATTTTGGTGATCACCGTGAAATGGAAATTTCTCTCTCTCCTTAAAATGTGCTCTCTACTAAATGCAGCTAATGAGCAATATCTAGCTGTTCTCTGAGCTGGCAGAACATACCGTAGCCAGCCTTTCCCTGAGCCCTAAGGTTTACACTGCTCTCCGTGAGTGAGATGGAAGTGGACCACATGCCAATCGCCATCCTATGATACGTGCAGTGTGGTCCTGACTGCAGTCACAGTCAGCAGAAGTTTGCTTTCATCTTCTTGCACCTAGCTGGAAAGAACGTGCTATTTGTGGCACAACTGGACTCACTCTGCATCCATGGATGCGTGCACACACACACACACACACACACACACACACACGCATGCACAGAATCTGGAGAAGTGGCCATTGTCCCCTATTAAAGACAATGCCAGGAGTTTATTCAGTGTTGTGTTAGTAAATGTTCAACAACTGACTTTCCAGAAAGAAACGGGAAGTGTGTGTGTGTGTGTGTGTGTGTGTGTGTGTGTAAATACACACATTTATTACATCTTACTGAATTTATTACATCTCACTGTGGCAATGAATTTACATTTGTTATAAATGCATTGTGCTTTTTGTTGTAAACTCTTATAGGTAATTGATTCCAAAGGCACATTTTCACTGATTTTTGACATGGGTAGAAAAATTTATTAGCTGAGCTCAGCAAGGACACTGTCCCTGAAGGCAATCAGGAAAGTGTGTGATGGAGCCAGGGGCTGGAGGGAGTTATAAAGTAGCAAGCCGCAAGGGGAGGGGTCAGCGTCTTAGGATCAGTTTGTCCCCATAAAAGGAACCAGGGAGCGGGAACAAGCAGTTACAGAAACCAGGGAGATAGGGAGAGGGTTGCATGACGGGTATGTTACAAGGTTGCAACTTAACTGGCAATTACACAAGTTTTACAGAAAGAGAACAAGTTATAGTAAGTATAGCACTTTTTGGATTTTTGAGTTTATAACAATTTTGGCAGAAATCTATGGGGTAGTTCAAGGATTATATCATAAAATCAAATCACAGACACAGATATGATTGTCTAACTCAGCCAGTGCATCTGTCTGGCCATCACGAGTGTAGCCCTGACATGAATGCTTTCCTTCTGTTACCAGTTTAACAAAAGTGGAACAGGGTGGGTGTCTGACTTGGGAACCTCGCTGTTTGTCAGGGATATGAGCAAATCCTTTGCTGAATCAGATAATAGTTCTGAATTTACTTGGTGGTGGGGTATCCTAGAGATCCAACCCAGGGACTGAAAAAACACTTCCACGTGTATTTTGTGCTACTTACACTGTAATCATTACCGACATAACAGAATTTCAGAGTTAGTCAAAATTGCTTATATTTCCTGCTTACTTTTTGATAGTCTGATGGACACCCTGATGCAGTAAGCCCTGGTGTCAGCATTTGGATATATCCCATAAATATCTCCCATCAAGTAGGCCTTTCTGCAAACACTGCACATTAGCACAGGATCCTAAGAATTCACTGATCTCAAGATGATATACCTAGAAACATGGGTATAATGATTGGGAAATAATACATCTTTCACTGTAATACAGTTTAATGTTAAGACTGGAATTTACTTTTAATAATGATTGTGTTTAAAAATGGTTTGAAAATTTTAAAATGCATCCATTTTTTATAGTGATATACTTATTAGACTAGCTGCATTTTCTTCCTTAAGATTCAAGGACCACTTGCACAGCCTACTTATGAGCAATGGTTAAAATCTACTAATGGCTCCAATTTACAAAAGAACAGTGCAGAGGCCTTGGTGTGGTCCTTTCCCCTGGACTGGGAGCCGGGAGCACTGCTGGCGTGGGACACTGCACACAATGATTTTCTCTTTCTGCACTTAATTAGAGACTGTACTTGTTACATTTGGAAATATTGAGAAGAAAAGAGGCTTTTAAGAGCAGGGTTATTAAATTTACTTAAACCCAAGGGCGGAATGGAAGACAGACCCGGAAGTAAAGGCTACAGCTGTTTAAACACAGCGTCCACCAGTATTGTGGAGACAGCACGACCTCCAGAGCCATGTGGATGCCAGGCTGACTGAGCACAGCACCACTTGCTAGAAGAAAACAGAACAAGTAGACCAGAACCAAACACTGCAAGCAGCTTGGAACCCCAAAACCAGACAACAGGAAATCAACAGCGGCCACCACAGTGTCTCCTGTCCCCACAAAACAGCTGCCCACATTCTCCCACATAATGAACTCAAACAAAACAGCCCAAAACTGATCAAAACAAAAGAGTGAAGGCACCATAGGCCCCAAAACCAGACAATAGGAAAATCAGCAACGGCTACCACAGTGTCTCCCGCACTCCTCAAAGGAGCCGTCCACACTCTCACACATACTGAAATCACGCAATAGAAAAGAGACTAAAACCAATCCACACCAGGAGTAATAGCATTACCAGGCTTCAAAACAGGGTGACAGGAAATCAGCAATGGCCACCACGATGTCCCGTCCTCCTCACAGGGGCTCTTCACAGCTTCACACACATCAAAACCAACTCTCGTCAACTCCTTTAGGAGAAGCTCGACATATGCATAAACCTGTACATGTACACCTATCCTTTCTGTATTAGAGGCAAAAACAAACATAAAAACCAAAATACAAGAAAAACAAGAAGCAAAGTGATAGTCACAAAATACATTTAAATATACTTAAATAAAATCAAGGTTGGTTGGCTGACCAGGCACCATGTGGCTGAAATAGGCATGCATATGGCTGGACGGTCCCACCTGACTCTGAGTGTGGTCTCCACCAGCCTGACGCCCAGGCCAATATGACCGTCATGTCTTGGAAAGGCTACATTAAAATGTGCTCCAATCATTTTGGTGATGCCGTCCAGCATCAAGTGTCACGACATTGGCTGCTCCCCGAATGGGAGCTCTGAGAAGATGAGGCACAGGCAGCTTGGTTTTGTTGGCAGGAAGCAGGATGATGGGAGGACCCCAGTGCAAAGTGTTCAAGAGGAAGACAAATGAGGGACAGGAGGTGGGAGACACTGAAGGAAGTAGAGGAAACAGAGTCTTGCAGGGTCAGCCACTGTAAACTCTTCAGGACAGAACATATCATTGATTCGTCTTTGTATGCAGGATGAAGAACACAGTACTAGTTCACTGCGTGGAAGAAAATGTTTCCAGCTGTTCTTCAGACAAAGGTTTACTATTAAGAACACATAAAGAACTAAAAAATAGTCCTCCCAGATTTAAAGATCCAATCCAAAAATGGGCCTCTGAGATGAATACACAGTTCTCAGATGAAGAAATAAAAACCACAAATAAATTCTTGAAAAAATGTTCAACATCACTGGTCATTCAAGAGATGCAAATTAAACAATACTGAAATTCCACCTCAACCCAGAAAGAATGGTTAGTATCAAAAAATCAATCAGCACAAATGCTGGAGGGGCTGTGGGGAAAAGGAACACTTCTCCGCTGTTGGAGGGAGTGTAGACTGGTGCAGCTACTGTGGAAATCAGTATAGAGATTCTTCAAAAAACTAGAATTGGAGGTCCCATTCAACCCAGCTATTCCCCTTTGGGGTATGTTTCCAAAAGAATTAAAAACATCATACCACAATGATATATTTGCACCTATGTTTATATCAACACAATTTGTAATAGCCAGATCTTAGAAACAATCTAAATACTCATGGACTGTGGGACAGAAAAAAAAAGATGTCTTATTTTTATAAAATGGAGTACTACTCAGCCATAAAGAAGGACAAACTGGCAACTTTTATAGGTAAATGGATGCACCTTGAGAACATACTCATTAGTAAAATAAACAAGACACACATGTGCAAACATCATATCGTTTCATTAATGTGACGAGCTGAGAGAAAAAAACACATGCATATGTGAGATATATATATATATAAAGATAGTTATACTACTGATTTCTCGGGGTTCACTGAAGGGAATGATTTGGGGTGGTATTGTTCAGAAAACTGAAGGCAGATGTCTTGTGCTCTGGGCAAATGATTTGGGGATGACAACGAACAATGTATGCACCATTGTTAACCCTAATTGATGTGCTTTGAAATTTTGTTATAGCTTTTCTCCACTTTTTCATTTTTTTCTTTTTATCTATGAATAAAATGCATTTTAAAAAAGAAAAGTGGGGACAGGATGATGCTGCAGTGTCCTAGTTGTGCAGGGACCCAGGGACCTCCTGACGTACTAGGCTGACATGAAAGGTGCAGGAGAGGAACAGCTCAGGTCCCTGACCTCAGTTAAGACCTTACCTGCCTGCTCTTATGAATCACAGAATAGTAGTTTTCTTCTAAGACTGAGAACTCAGAGCCATTTCTATGGTTTTGGATCTTGTTAAACTCCACTTGAGTTCCCATTTTCTCATCTTTTATATGGGAGTATCCATAGTGCAGCCTGATAAAGTCCTCTGAATGTTCTATAAATTATGCATGCTTCAGAAAAGTGCCTGGCACACACTCTGTGGTAGCTACCAGCATTAAAGCTCCACATCAATAAAACATCTAAACCTTCTTTGGTGCTGTGTGTATCGTTTTTCCCTGATCCTGGACTGTTTTTTATAAGGAATAAAGTTTGAGTGTGCAATCGTTTTGTGAAATCCATGTTAATGATGAACATTATTTAAACCAAGACAACAGACTTGGGAAAACCCCTCCTGGGACTCAGCTACAAATCCCCTGCAGAGGTACTCCGTGGAGGAAAGCACATGTGATGGGGTAAGACAGCAGAGAAAGCCCTTCAGGGTCAGTAATTCAATTTCAGATGCTATTTTGAAGTCTCTTTACATATCAGTTTTGTCAACAAAATGTGCAAGTCACACGTATTTTTTCGGCAAATAAAAAGTGTGTGATGACTTCTTAATCAGAGTGAAGAATTCATGAGATTCCTCTGGAACTGGAGTAACACAAGCAACCTCAATTCATACCCTTGACCTCTACAGAATTTTATGAACGCAATCATTTTTGATATTAGGTAAAAATGTTTTCCCACTGCTGTGCCCTCAGAGTTTGTGCACTGGTAGGTTGTGTGTTGGAATTAAAACACTTCAGGCCTTAGAAGGTAAGACCTCTGGATGTCACAAGCTTCTGTATTTACTCTAACGTACGGTATTTGTCTATGGAATTAGGTCTCAGAAACGAGGCCTGAGAGAGTTGCCTGTCTCTCTGCCATGGGAAAACACAGAGAAAAGACAAGAAAACTGACCCCCACTAGACACTGTATCTGTAGACTTCTCTGTCTAAGAACTGTTCGGTCTCCAGAACGGTAAAAATTAGAAGGTTTACTATTTAATACCATCCAGCTTGTGGTATCTTGTTATAGCAGCCTGAGTCAGAAACCCTGAGTGTGTTTAAAATGTAATGACAAATATTTTCTTCATTGGCGTGAAATGACAGTTAAGTGTAAAATACTCAAATCCTAACTGTACTTTGAAGTGAACTATTTCTCTTTTATGAGATCATCAAATCACTACTGGAATTCTATCCAAATAAAGGTAGTAAACAATACCAAAGAAGTTCGATAAATCACCAACATTTTGCACCTCATTGCTTTACATTTTTATTTGATTTTATTTATTTATTGGCACTGGGGATGGAACTCGAGACCCCATGCTTGCCAGGCAGGCGCTTATATCACTGAGCTAAACCCCGGCCCCTATCCCTTATTGCTTTTTATTTGCTTTTTATATATTTCTTCCTTCTTCCCAAACCATGCTATCGTGGCAAACTATATGAAAGTTTCAACCCACACTTGCATATGTAATTTTAGACACTGAGATATCTGAAATCTTTAATTTTTAAATTATATTTATTTGAACAAATATAGCAGAACTCAAACTTGTACAAAGTAATGTGGTATATGTGATGTTTTGATGCATGTCTATAATGTGTACCATTTAAATCAGGTTAACTGTGTCTCCTCAAATATTTATCATATATTTGTCTTTATAATGAAAACAGTCACCAGCACTCCTACTAACTTACATAATTCCTAAATTATACAAACTCTAAATATGCAGTGCTTTATTGTTACCATAATCCCTCAGTTCTTTTATTTTCAGCATTATATTATACTTAATATTGCGTTATTACTTATATAAGATTTACTATTTTTTTTCCTTCCATCAGCAAGTTTAAGTTTGCCCTGAAAATCTATGAACATTTTCACCCTTAGAGCCTCTTCCAGATTTGGTTTCCAGTGTTCCATTTAAATTGTCTTGCACTGTTGAGAAGGGTATTCAGCAGGCAGATCATTCAGCCTGACCAATATTACCAAGTCCAGGAGGCAGCAATTGCCTGTTTAATTGCAGCCTTTGATTATTGTGACAATTAGTTCAATTGTTTCATCAAGAAATTAATGTTGCAAATAGAATCTGCACTGCGGCCCTGACTCATAAATGGAGCTACTATTGATGCCGATGAAAGGGAGAGAAACCTTCGCAAGACTCCACATTCACAGTTGCAACTGGCTGGGTTCTTTGATGGCTAAAATAGGGCTTATGAGGTCTGACCAGAAATGACCGAGGAGCTTGACAGTTTCACAGACTCGCTCTAAAGTCTTAGACTCCTGTGCCCAACGAGTGCTGTCCTTCAATAACTCACAGACAGAGCAACCACATAAATGCTGTTCATTATTTTGTTCTACTTGCTAATTTAGGCTTCCTTGTGAATAGGTGGAGCAAGTGCAAGATGAACGAGAGAGAAAGTGAGAGAGAGAGAGAGAGAGAGAGAGAGAGAGAGAGAGAGATCACCTGGACAGTTTCCAAGGCAATTCAGATTATAGAGATCACCAAAATAGTTCAAACAATTTTTAAACAGAGTTCTAAGTACTAATTTGTTAAAATATACTTGGAAACATTTTATAATCATTTTGTTTCTTTAAAATCTTAAGAATTATTAATACTTAAAGATTTCTGCCTTCCAGGTAATAATCAAAGAGACATAATTAATTTAAAGAGTGACCTACTCAGTTACTGCAACAACTGGGCCAATTCTCCGCCCTCCAGGTTCTTACAGGAGAACGCAATTACTTCCCTTGGAAATTAAGCTGGAAGGAAAGAAGGGGCAAAATATAAAAGAGGGAAAAAAGATAAATAGAAGGAAAAAATGAAAACAAAGCTTCTGCAAATATGTAGGGAAAGAAGGGCTGAAAAGAAAGGAGAGGAATGGGGGAAAAAGAAAAAAGTTATACCAAGCACAGCTGCAAATACTCTGTGATGAATGTTATAACAACATAGATCTAAAATGTACCAATCAAATAAAAAGAAAACCAACCAACAAATCAACAAAAACAGAAGTTAAACTAAGTACAAACCATCTTCTTGCGAAGGCTCAGCAGCCACTAGCATGGACATGTGCTCTTATTTCTGAATAATGATACCAAGTAGAATCAAAACCAAGTATGGCCAGTTTATTCTATAATTTTAATGTAAGGCCAGATGACCCCTTTAGAAAAGAAAGCAAAGCAGAAGAAAAAAAAAAAGAGAGAGAGAAGGGGAGAGAGAAGGAGAAAGGAGAAAGAAGGAAGGAAAGAAGAGAGTAAGGAAGAGCTAAGGGAAGGAGGTAGAAGGAGAAGGAGGTATGCAGAAAGGAAGGAAGGAAGGAAGGGAGGGGGAGGGAGGGAGGAAGGCACCGGAGTTTTTGGAAAGCTCCAGATACCCAAATCCACTTCCCCACACTTGCATGCTGACCTGTCTCGCTGTGCACCTGAACCAGCACGGCCTCGGGGTCAGCCCTGCCCTCCACAGAGCCCTCTCCTCATTCCCTCCCTGGCCCACCAGCTCAGAGGCAGCCACAAGCAGGATCCAGGCGGGAGGAAGCCGCTCTGGCTCTTGAGTGTTCGGCAGGAATCACGAAGGGTTCCTGGGACAGCTGTCCAGGCTGGGCCTCAGCACGCTCAGCCAGGGTCTGTGTGCCACAGCCAAGGAGACAAAGGAAGAAAAGAAGCAAAACCAGCCAAAGGAATTGTCCTAGGTTCCCGATGGGAAGACCATGGAATGCTGAGAGAAGAAGTGAAGGTCCTCATTTTGCTTCTCAGAAAGGCGGCTCAGGGTGTTTCAGGGTGTTTCACGCAAATCCACTGAACCCCATTAGGCACAAAGACACACCAGTTGGCAAGCTTTTTGCCTTTGCTCTTGCTTTATATACAAGGCAAGCTCTCTTTTGTGGAAGTCTCTTATTCATGAGGTTTGTTATCTTTCTAATAAAAATCCTTGGAAAGAAAAATCCAGCATCTTCTGTAGGACAAGCACAGTGGCCCAGACTGTTCACACAGATGTGTGCTAAGAAGGTGGGTTAGACAGGCGTCCTGTCCACTCCGTGTCTGGACACTGGGTTGCAGAGACTGGGTGCTCAGTCCGCAGAAAGAAGACAAGGACATTGCTTCAGTTCCTGGCTGGCCCCAACAACTGTTGTCTATTTTAAAAGTTTTTCTTCTCCTTTTTCATTAGCATACGTTTTTAAAATGTGACGTGTTAGAAATGTGAGGGTTGGTGTACATCACTGATCAACTACAGTGAACTTCTTTGGTTCCAATTCTCGTTGTAAACAACAATTAGCACTCAAATCTTGCTATCCAATGACACAAACTGAGAGGTACCATGCTCTCATGAGTTTTACAATTTTAGTTATTATCAGTGACCTACTATGCCTCTCTCATGAAATACCCATTTTCATGGTTGTGTATTCATAGTAAACAAAAAGATGTCCTGGGTATTTATTGGTTGCTGGGACAAAGAACCTACCGCACAAAATTTGACTTCACAGAATGGTTCACCTTGGATTATGGTTTGGCCCATAATTATCTGGCTGGAAGGCAGAAATGCTGTGGTGGACGAAGCCGCCCATGGCAAGCCAGACAGGAAACAGAGACTGAGGAGGAAGCCCCAGTGGTGGGGCCAGGACAAGATCTCATGTCCCAAGTCAGCTCCCAGGACGCTGACATGGCCAGAAGCGTTCCTCAGTCCTCTCCTATGACCTCTCAAGTGAATCCAAGTACGGGTCCCTGACTTTTGATAAACTGGTAAAAAAAATACAAAGTACAGTACTCATTTCATATTTTATTATTCTGTGAAAGTGTGAAATGATTCTTTTAAAATTCTCCTTGGAAAAGCAGTTAGTTAGGCCAATTATCAGTAACAATAGACATTAGGAGATTTTGTCTGGAAATTATGTCCATAATGCTGTGGACATTCTTAAACTGTTTTGGGGTCAAAAGTGATTAAGGGCAAATTTTCATGAAAACTTCAGTTTTCTCTGCATGCATATAATTTGGGCAAGACATTTTAAATTAAAGAAATACTAAATGTTTAATATGGTTATGTGAAAGTACTGTGAAATTTTAGGCTAGTAGTTAGCGAATTATTACTCTATTTTCCCCCAAATATTGCAAACAAGAATAATCCTTTAGGTAATATTTAATAACAACAAATTATTTCTTTTAAATTGTCCTCAAGCATAAGCCCTGTAAAGCTATTTTGGTGGAAGAGAGTCTTCGCGGAGTTTCTTACAGTTTCACTACTGACCCCTCTGCCGAACCATCTAAACCAAATAAATCTTTGTAAAACTCAAAGCTAAAGCTTCACCAACAAAAGTAATTTTCTACCTGCAGGTGTGGTGTGCCCTGGGGTATCTGAGTAAGTCTCCACTGCCTGTCCCTGCCCTCTGTGGCTGGGAAGAGGGCAGCTGAGCTGACCCACCCAGAGGTGCGTCTCTCCAGGCGGGTGGGAAGCAGGGAGTCGCTCCCCTCTGTAAGTGGGGTGGAAGGCCACTGGCCAGCCCTGCCGCAGGACTCGGCAGCCCCAGCTGCTTCCTTGCCCGGTGATTTCATTTCCCTTCCAGAAGCTCAGCCACTGCTCTGGACTCTACTCCCTCCCTGTGCTTGCTGGGTCTCCACCAGGGTCTGACCCGCCCCACCAAGTCCTGCACTGGTGGATCAGGGCACACAGCCCAGCGCAAGTGTTTCGTTATGTGTAGATTGCCCATGCTAGTGGTCCCCAAAACTCACAGACCTTTCCATGTGCTGCCATGTACCAGTCACCTACACCTGCTCTTTGTGCTCACAAAGTTGGAGCCTGCGCCCCAGCAGGGCATTTGCTTGATGCTCCCATAGTGACAGTGTTGTGCTCCATGCCATGCAGCTTCAGCCGCCTACCCCAGCCTGGAGTTATGGAAGCAAGGACTCTCAGCCTCCTCTTCCGCAGCAGACCTTGACACCTAGTAAAGCTCGCCCCTAAATCTGTAGCGGAAGTCCTGCCAACCCTGGTGTGAGGCCGCTGACCACCTCGGGAGTACCTGGGCTCATGATCAGCAAGTCAGGGTTTCAGGAGAGGGAGCTCGCTACCTCAGAACTGAGCGGTGCTGGCCTAACTTCAGTTTGCTTCACACCCTGTTCCCCTGTCTCTCAGTTTAATCAAAATACGTACAAGCAGAGTAATCAGTTCATCTCTTCAAAAGAACTGAAATTTGGGCCAGTGTCTTTCCAGATCTATAGGCAGAATTTATCCAGGTATGCAGCTCTCTTCCTATAGAGCGATTTGTTGCACTCACTTCACAGTGACTTGCTGTGCTCCTTTTAAAGCAGTGCTGATTGGACATTAAAGATTCCTGCGGAGGACGTAAGACTCCAAGACCATATCCAGGCATGGTTACCATTTGTTTCTCCTCCTGTCTTCCTCCAACAATTGTGAGTTACGTTTCCATGACTATGACAGCACTCTTAATTCTGTAACCTGTTTTTCTAACTTTCACTTTTGTATAATGCCTCCCCACTTTGCCAGAAACTCTTATACAGTAATTATTTTCATTGTTTTTGTAGTATAGAGCTTCTGTGGGAACAGAATTTACTCATCGATTCTTACATTTATCAGTGTTGTCAGGTTTGTAATATTTTCAGGACAAATCATAGCAGAAGGAATGCCATAGCACATAAAATATTTTCTGTTTTAGTTATTTTAAGGAATAATTTTCTTGTTACCAAAATGATTAAAAGAAGTATTGCATTCATCTCCATTTCCATTTCTAAGTCAGGTAAAAATACAATTCATTTTGAATTTTATCTCTTTTGATTATCACTGGATACAAGCAAAATTAAATGGAGACTGGAGCAAAATGTGTGAATAAAAGCTCGAAAAAAATCAGCAATGTCATTGTAAAGCAGAGAAGGAAGTTAGTTTATTGGCAGTGATGTACTTTACAGCAGACCTGAGGGCGCACCCCGGTGAGGCAGCCAGCGCCCTTCCCAAGCCTGCATTCACCCTGTCAGTGACACCCTGAATGCAGGAAGCCCGTCCATCCTCCAGACTTTGCATTTCCAAAGTGACTCTGTAACTTTGGAAAATTCAAATAGGATTGAAAACTATGAAACATACACTGAAATTTGAATACTTTATTCAATTCAGGATTTCTTTGCCTTTACTCAAGGTATGTATTTATATCAAGTAAGATTTTATCAATAAATGTGTTCTTGAAAATAATATTGAAGAGTAAACTGTTTAGAGACCATAGTTCCCCATTAAGGACTTCTTTGAAGATTGATGTCTATTCAGGAGCAGACAGAATTCTTTATAGAGTTTAGCTTTTTCAGAATTCCTGTCGGTATTAAAGAATCTGACATTGGTGTCATCATATTATTTCCCCACTGGTGGGAGCTATGAAAAGATAAATGGGGAAGAGCCAGGGGTAAACCTCAGCTTCACAGCACCTGGCTGGCAGGCAAAGGCAAGGTCCTGAGGTTGATTCCCAATGAGAGAGAGGCAGAGAGACAGAGACAGAGAGAGAGAGAGAGACAGAGAGACAGAGAGACAGAGAGTAGGAGAGATGAATTACTGTAAATAGAGAATTACCATAAACAATCTCCTAGATTTAAAGGATCATACCTTTGTGTCTTGTCTACAAAATCATGTCACAAGAATAGCAAACAAAATTGTCAATACTCCATTAAAATTCTATTTAAGTGACATTCTTCCTCTTCAGTGCACATTATATTGAATCTACTTGTATTCTTTACAAGAATTTGTATATAAATCCAAAATAATTGCCATTAAACTAAAATTTAATATAACTTTATGGATATATTGCTGGTGAAGCACTTTTTTGGGAGGGATACCGGGGATCAAACTCATGAATTCCCACGTGCCAGGCAGGCACTTATGCCAGTGAGCTAAATCTCCCTCAGTTGAAACACTATTAAAATGTTACTCATTTAGATGCTGAGCATAATCATACTTAGTTTAAAGTCTTTTTATTTGTTAATTTGATCCTCAGATCATGTGGTCAATCCAAATAAATAAAAAAATAAGTCATAGAATATATAAAATTAAAATATTCAAGATGAAAGTCATATCTTACTATTAAGCATCACATACTAAGAAATAATATGTTAGCAAGGAAAATTAACAGCCTCATTTTGAAATCAGGACAAGAGCACCTCATGGTATGCATAGCATGACTGTAGGGGTGGTTCAGCACAAGAAAGCGCATTCCTACAGTTCACTGCATCTGTGAACTCAGTGGGAAAAGCCATGTAAGCACCTTCGACGGTGTAGTGTAGAAAGGACTTTGTCAAAATCCCACGTCTGTGTTTTGTAAGCACCTGTTGTAGTTTAGGTTCAGAAAGTTCCTGACATCTCATTCTTCAGAGTCGGGCTCTGCCGAGGTGACCGTGCCCAGCGGGGCTCTGAGTGACCTGCCACAGGCCGCTAGGGCTTGTTCCACTGTGGTAACTTGGAGAGGGCCTGGAGGATCTGTCTCCTTTCCTACCTCCTCTTTTTCCTCTCTGAGTCCTGCCACCAGGACGTGGGCAGTTTTCCGCTGCCAGGCCCTTGCACTGAGCTCTTCCTGGGGGCCAGCAGGCCACAGACTCCAAGAACCAGAGCCGAAATAATCCTTGCCTCCTTTACATGCCGAGTCTGGTATTTTTCCCCCCAAATGAGACAATGATCAAACATCATTCAATGAAATGTAAACTGGTAATGTGTATGTTCCTTTTGTTCTTTTTCTTTTTGTTCCAGGAACTGAACTCAGGACCTTGCACTTGCGAGGTAGGCACTTAGGCTACTGAGCTAGATCCCCGCCCCTACATGCTCTTTTTCTTCCATGGATGTAACCTAGGACTTGTTTGTGTTAGGTTTGAGAAGAGTAGAGGAGAAGGAAGGGAAAGAGGTCCGTGGAAGGAGTGGAGTGGACGGCCGTGAAAGTAGTGGGCGGCGGTGGCTGCAAAGATAAGAAATATAAAATATAAGTAACCTTTATTTGGGGAATGTGGGGAGAGACCCCCCCGGCCCCGGGGCACAGCATCTCTACCCCGGGGCTGATGGTCTCTCTCTGGAACACACTCTCCCTTTTTCCTTCTTCTTCTTCTTCTTCTTCTTCTTCTTCTTCTTCTTCTTCTTCTTCTTCTTCTTCTTCTTCTTCTTCTTCTTCTTCTGAACACGTGGAGTGAGGCCCATAAGTAGCCTCTGTCTGGGGCGGACCCCAAGGGGCATTAGGGATGCACAGGTATTTCATTGGCACACGCTTGGCGCCAGGTACAGGTTCCTAGGGATGGGGGTATAGGGTTACAGGCAAATCTATAGGGGCGGGGGAGGCAGGAGCCCCCTAACTTGGCTGAGGCTTTTCCTGGTTAAAGTGTCCGGTCTGGGCCAGCAACTCTTTCAGTTTGTAGCTAAGAAAATGTGGCTAGGTAAAAGTGTTTTACAGATGCCATTAAGGCTCAAATTTAATTGCCTTTAAGCAACAAGACTTCATCTTAGGTGGGCCTGATTAATTAACTGAGAGGTTTATAAAAAGATATTCAACTGTTTTTACAAAGGGGTCATGCTCAGGGAAGAATAGGTGGCCAGGAACAGAGGGAGATTTCTGGGAGCTGAGAGTAACATGTCACCCACACCAGTATGAAAACAGGGGTCTCCCCACTGCAAACTCCAGGAAGAAGATTCTGCCAGTAATGGGTTCAGGAGAGGACCCCGGGTTCAGGGTTCCTTCCGAAAGAGCAGGGGAGTTGGCCTGCTGGTTTGAAAAGTACAAGCCCACGGGATCATGAGAAAAACACAGTCATGAACATCCTAGCAATGCCATAGAACTATTCTAGTCAGAAAAATAACTTTCCACTGTGTTTTAAAGCATGTAATTCTGAGTAAGCATTTTCCTAAAAAACAGCAGCGTTTGGGAAGCTGGCAACATCAGAGTAGTTTCTGAACAGTACTTGGTGCATTAATAACAATGCAGCAGAAAAGAAGTGAGACAGGAATTTAGATGCAGGATTCCTCATGTCCAGGGTGTCTGCAGCCTTGGGAGAGGGCTAGGATACACGGCCTGCATGTGGGGCTGTGGTCAGCAATGCAGTCCCTGGCAATGGAGCAGGGACAAATGGAAACCACAGGCTAAAACGTCAAGGGCTTCTCTCCCTCATCCCCCAGTCTAACACTGGAAAGTCTTTTGGGATGATTCTGCGGCTGACTATGGGGAAGCAAAAGATCCAGGCTCTGTCTGGATCTGGAGGGGAGGGAATCTGAGATCTGTGAGAGGCGGAGAAAGCACGGGCTGGACTCTTTACTGATGCCAGCAAAGGGCCGACAGGGAAGGCCAGCATGTCAGCAATGTGTGTAGGGTGCAAAAGCCTGAGCTCCGTGGAACACAGAGCATCACAATGGGCACCTCTCAAATCCCAGCCTCCAAGTCTTGCGGAAATGGGTCTGGTGGTCTGTCTCTACGTGGAAACATTTCCACAAGACGGTAAGGGAACCTGAACATACGAAACTGTCCTCGTTAATGACGCATGGTTTTGTATATAGATGCCAAGAAATCTACAGCATGTGAATAACACTTACATTTCATACAATATCCTGAATACACAGGTTCACATCAGCTTCTGTTCTAATCATCCCAAACCGGATGCAAACCAGGGGTCCGTCCAAAAGCAAAGGGATTAAAAAATGCATTAATCTGAGCAATGGAACATTACTCAGGATTAAAATGGAATGAAATGTCACATAACATTTGGTGAAAGGTGAATTAAATGCACAATTTCAATAATAATACTATCCAACACTGGTTTGCTGGTTTTGGTATTTAACCACTACTATACAGGATCTTGTCATTTGGCTGAAGTAGGGGAAGGAATCTTGGGGTTCAATATGCTTTTCTTTTTTTGAGACAGTCTTTTACACTTCAGGCTGGCCTTGAATTCACTATGTAGCCCAGGTTGGCCCCTAACTCATGGTAGTTCTCCTGCTTCAGCTTCCTGAGTACTGGGATTGTTGGCGGGAACCACAGTGCCTGGCTGGGACTGCTGATTTTTGATACTGCCTATAATTCCACTGTGGATTTGAAGGAGAATATTCTCACATTAAGTTATACATGTTGAAATGTACAGGGCTAATGTGAGGGAAAGGAAGACAGTAGCTATTAGTGAGTGTAATGGAGGAGGAGGAGCTATTAGTGAGTGTAAGCAGCTATTAGTGAGTTTAACCAAAGGCTAAATACTCACTGCAAATTTTGGGGACTTGCAAGTCACCTTACAGACATTAAACTAAAACATAGATGGAGTAAATGTGCAGGACAGAATGACAGTTCATAATAAAGAAAATAGCCAAACACCAATCATGAAACACGAATGAAACCTTACACTGTAAATCTTTCTGTGCAGAGACACAATTTCAACCAGCTACAGCTTCACGTGTTCCCCAAGTCTCACGTCCCTTGTGATTTCTTCCTGACTCACTGTGCAGGTGTGAGGTCAAAGCACACTGAGCCCTTTCACCTCACTGGCTGGCTGGACATGTGACACTGTGGATTTCCCCATCACTTTGATCTCTTTTGGCTCTGCATTTGTCAGGGCAAGCTGGATTCTTATTTACCACCTCTTATCAGTGCCTGTATCTCAGTGTAAATTACAGGAGGCATTAAAACCTGAATGAACAAAATAATAAATGCATGACTCCAATAAGAGTCTCTATTAAGTTGACCATAAAAGTTAATGAGTAAAATTGAGTTTTTCAAGTCTGCCATATACCAAGCTAAAAGGTATGGAAATCAAGTTTGGCCTGATGTGTGGAGTGATGCTTTTTAAAGTAAGGCTTATGCTACTTACTACCATTGAGTATATCACTCACCTAAGAATGTGGATAGGGCATTCATTAGATCTGTTTAACACAACCATCAGAATAACAGAGTGCTGGGTGTTTTGTCCCTTACAAAACTTGAGCCTTTATTATGCAATGAAGATTTAAATGGATCCTGTTCACAGCTTGCTGAGAGGGAAAAGGAGAGAAAAAAGCAGATGCCAGAGGTCTTGATTCTAATTAGTTTTATGAGTTAGTGTTGCTAGCCATTTTTGATAGCAAATTTAGTGGCCTCGATCATAATTTAGTCTTTCAGGAAAAAGACCTAAGATAAATGCTTTATTAAGGGGGATCTATGTAGCCATTACATTTAAAGATATGAAATGAGAAACCCCAAGGGTCACCATTGTGATGCTGTCTTTTATGTGTGCCCTTTCCGAACAAGCTTTCAAGGAAACTGGGCATTTTAAAACGATAGTCAGCGTTACACATATTCACTTCATGGTGTCCACTGTTACTACACTCATCTGTAACACATGGTGTCCACTCTGACTCCATTTGTAAGGAAAGCAATGACAATTTGATTTAGTGTCACCTACTGAGAATAATAGATTGGAATCTTAAGTAGAACAAGAAAGTAACAGAAGGAACTGCTCATAAACTGTAAGAGAATGTGTAGGATGTATACAGCATTGATGAATGTCATCTGTTAATTTATGCTCCTTCATGCTAAGTGAATTGTAGAAATGAAAGGCATCTAAAGAAATAAAAAATATTTCTTTCTATCCTGTAAATGTTCAGCTGTCTTGTTGCCTACCACCTTGTCATAATTTCTCCCATGGCTAGGAAAAACTCCTAACACTCATGATTTAAAGTAGGAAAGGTTTACTTTAGCTTATGATCTTAGGGAATTCAGTCCATGGTCCGCTGATTCCCAGGCAGACAGGCATGGTGGAAGGGCCTGGCGAAAGAGAGCTGCTCACATCACGGTGGCCCAGGAGCAGAAGAAAGGGAGGAGCCACACGTAAAGATGCCCCCTTTCAGAACACACGGTGGTGACTGCCTCTTCCCATCAGACACACCTGCTAACAGCTCTTCTTTCATGGAGTCCCCGTAAAGTCCCTCCTCTGAACACATGTGGCTCTGAGAGACACTCCAGATCTAACCTATTACATTGCCAATTCCTTCATCATCAGCCAACAACCGCGAACACAGATGCCCTCTGTGCACATTTACATTTTGCCTGGGCTATTTTTTACTTTCAGATTGTTTTCCTTCCATTTTAAAATAAATCCTATCCATCTTCTTCCTGCCCTGCTCTCCTCTTCCTCTGCCTCCTTCTCCTCCTCCCCCTCCATCTCCCCTCCTCCCTTTCTTCTCCCTCACCCTTCTCTTCCTCCTCCATTGTGTGCTGCTGAGGGTGGACCCCCAGGCCTGGGCTTGCAGAGCGCTGTGTGGGGAGCAGCCTCCTGTCTCTATCCCAGGTCTCCGTGCTGGGCACCGTCCCTGGCATTCTGTGCGGGGTCCAACCTGGAAACCAGATATGCTGGTCTGCATTGCTGTCCTGCTAGCTCACACTTTTCTAACCTATTAATTTAAAAAAATCAACTCTGCTGCTCATTGCAGTGTGGGGAGCTATATATTCTGAAGGAAGCCCGCACAGTCGAGCTGAATGAAAATAGGTTTTATCTGAATTTACCCCCATAGTCCATTATTCACAAACCAAAGGGCCATGAGCAAGGTGCGAAGCACCCCTGAGCCTGATTCCCATACCCCAAAATGCAGAATGTAACACTTTGCTATTTTCTTTGCATGGCTGTCACCAAGCCTAAAAGGCAACAAGGTATGAAAGGGCTTTGTATTCTGAGCTCTCTGAGAGAAGTCAGAACGTGTGAGTCAGTCAGCATAGCCGGATCCACGCTTCTGACTCAGATGATTTCCCTCCAGACTTAGAGCTTGAGCTCGGGGAAGTGGTGAATCCCAGTGAACGAGAGGATTACCAGGCAAATCCTCCCTAAGAAAACTCCTGGCTGAAACTCTTCCAAAGGGAATAAAATGTTAAAAGCATACATAAACTGGAGAGAAATCCTAGGGCAAAAGGCTGGTTCAGAGCAGGCTGGCGGCTGTGTCTGCCAAAGGAATTGTCTTACACCCTGCCTCAAGCTGTCGGGGTCTCAGGGTGAGGAAGGGGGCAGTAAAACCATCAGGAGAGCCAGGAAGGGCTTCTCCCTGAGCTGCGGGAGGACGCTGAGGGCAGAGGGCGCACGCCAGGGGAGGGGACAGGGGTCAGCTTCTGCCCAGTGAGTCAGTGTGTGGCTGGAACACATGTCCAGTGGCCAGGTATGCAGCGTCCATTGGCAGCTGTCAAGTCACACTGCCCCCTCAGCCCTCAGGGACCTGCAGAGGCTCAGGGAGCAGAACCTGCCCCTCTGAGCACCCTGCTTTCCATGGGCAGCACCTGTGAACCGAGTATGACATGGCAGGAGTCCCAAGGGTGACACAGTCCTCAGTCTCAAATCCTTTGGGTGTCTCTGCGGGACCTCAGTCTCCCCCTGACCACCTACTTCACAGGGTCATGGGCAGACAAGAAAGACCATGCTGTGGACACTGGCTGGAGGTAACCTTGGTGTCCCCTGAGTGGGGAGGACCTGTCCGGGCAGATGTCTGCATCGTGCTGACCCAGGGTAGGCAATTGCAGGAACTGAAACTTCTGTTCTAAGCACTGTCTTCATCCAGAGCCCCCAGAATTGAGACAGGACCACAGCAGGTCACTCGGGAGGCCTGGGAGTGACCGAGCCTGGACACCCAAATGCCATCAGGGCCTTTTGGTCAAAACCCCGGTGAAGGCGGCTCTGAGTGTATTGGGGCAGAAAGGTGGGAACTTCTGTGATCTCATCCGCCTCCTTCACCAGATCTGGACCTGCACAAGTTTGGCTCTTCCCAAAGCCACACAGGAAAAGAAACACCTTGAATCGATTCAGGACTTTGAGGCAGCCAGGACAGCACAGCTAAAGACCCTCGCGAAGCAGCCCTTGGAGAACTGGAAATAAGCATCAGACGCAGCACTCAGGCTCCCGGGTCTGCAGAGGTGGATTTCACTCATCTCTGCCTGGGAGCAGACACGGTGAAGGCCACAGACCGGTCAGCATCCCTGGGCTTGTGCTGCCGCATCCCAGGAGGAGGGGTGGTGGTGGTCTTCACATCCGGCCCATGAGAAACAGAAAACTTCAAGGGCTGCAGAAAAGAAAGGAAGCCAGGAAATCTCAGACAAAGGAAAATGAAGTACGTGCTGTGGGCCTCTGTCCTCTGACGCAGCCTTTCCTGGATGGCACTAGACCCGTGTCTGGCATAAAACACAGCTTCGATGCAGGTGTAAGGTTGTGGCTTCTTTCACTTCCCAGAGACCGAACTGCGAGAGACGTGTCTTTCCCAATTATCCAGATTTGTTCCATTCCTTTAAAAAGTCCATCCTTAGGGTCTTTGATCCCCTGACACCTGTCACTAAAGCTCATGTGTGATTAAGAATAAGAAAAAAATTCGCGACTCACTGCTTCCTCCGTACTCAATAAGGACTTAAAATAAAAACTCTCCGTGTTCCCTGCCAAAGGATATTCTGATTCCATTTTTAAAAAAAATCACTGCATTTCACAGGTTTTTTTTTTTTTTTTTCCACCTCTCTCATGTGAATCATGACACCTTAATAGATCCTAAAAGGTCAAGGACTGCAGATCCCCACTGAGTGCTGCCTTCAGCACCCATCGCTCAACCGCCATGGCAATAGTAAAGGAACACATCACGGTGGAAAATGACTTTGCAGATAACCAAAAGAAGAGCTAGCATGATAGAAATCAGAACAGAGACAGACCTGTCTCAGATATGACCCGTATGTGTCTCAGAGCGTGCTTGCTTTCTTTTTCTTTCTTTCTTTCTTTCTTTCTTTCTTTCTTTCTTTCTTTCTTTCTTTCTTTCTTTCTTTCTTATTTTGGCAGTACAGGGCTTTGAAATAAAGGCATCTGGAGTGAGATTCATCCTTAGCCCCTTTTATTTATTTATTTATTTTTTTATTTTGAGGCAGGGTTTTGCTCAGTTCCTAAGATGCTCGGGCTGGGCAGTACTCCATTGTATAAAAATACCACATCTTACTCAAGAGTGTGTTATTCAGTTTCCATGTGTTTGTGCGATTTTTGCAGTTTCTTTTATCATTAATTTCTAATTCCCAGCTGCTATGATCCGATAACATGCATGGGATAATTTCAACTCTTTTGCATTTATTTATGTTCTGTGGACTAGTATATGGTCTATTTTATAGAATGTCCCATGTATTGCTGAGAAGAATGTGTATTCTGATGTTGTTGGTTGGAACACTTTGTATATGCATATCAAGTCCATTTGTTCACAGGTGTGATTCAGTTCTGTTATTTCTTTGATGATTTTCTGTCTGCTTGATCTGTCCCCTTGTGCCAATGGTGTGCTAAGGTCTCCTATTATAATTATGTTACTGCTAATTTTGTTTTTTATTTCTGTTAATACTTGCTTAATATAACTGGGTGCTCTGGAATTTGGTGAATATATTTTTAAGATTGTTATCTCTTCCTCTTGAAGTTTTTCCCTAACCAGTATGTAATGACCTTCTTTATCTCTTCTGATCATTGTTGGTTTAATGTTCACATTGTTTGAAAACAGAGTAGCTACCCCCACTTTTGGGGGGGGTTGTGTTGCATGAAGTATTATTTTCCATATTTTGACTTTCAGTCTGTGATTATCCTTTTGAGTTAGATGGGTTTCTTGAAGACAGCATATGGTTGGATGTTGTATCTTGATCCATTCTGCCAGTTTCTTTCTTTTAATTGGTGCATTGAGACCATTTATATTAATGGCCATAACTATATGCTGGTTTATTGTTGACATGTTATCTTGTTGCTATTGCATCTTTATCTTTCCATTCTTTTTAACTGTCTGCTTTGCTTGGTGTTTTTTTCCTAAGTGTATCCAAACTGTCTTTCAGTATTCTTTGCAGGGTTTGCTTCATGGTCCTGAAGTTCTTCAGCTGTTCTTTGTCATGGAAGTATCTTATATCTCCATCCATTCTGAAGGACAGTTTTGCAGAGTACATCAGTCTAAGTTAGAAATCATTTTCCTTTAGGATCTGAAACACTTCACTCCGTGATCTTCTTGACTTTATTGTTTATGCTGAGAAGTCTGCTGTCATTCTGATAGGTTTTCCTTTTTAGGTGATCTGTCTTTTTCTCTGACAGCTTTTAATATTCTATTCTTATGTTGCATTTCTGGGATGGCGATTACTATATGTCTGTGTGTAGTTATATTTTGGTTATGACCATTTGGAGTTCTATATGCTTCACTTATTCTAATATCAGTTTTCATTCTCATGTTTGGGAAATTTTCAGCTATTACTTCTCTAAATGTAATCTTGACATCCTTTTAGTTGTCCCCTTCTTTTTCATTAATCCCTATCAATCATCTATTTTTTTTTCTTTGCATCATCTTGCAGTTGTTGAATTGTTATTTTCTGTTTCCTTGTTATTTTTAAAAGATCTTTCCTTTCCTGTTTACTAGCTACAATCTTGTCTTCGAGGTCTGAAATTCTATCTTCACTTACAATATGGCAGTTTTTACAACTTTCAATGGAATTTTTGATTTCCTGTATATTTCTTTGCATCTGCTTTATGTGTTCTGTTGTTTCTTATATTGTTCATCCAAGGATTCTACCTTTTTGTTTAGTTCCTCCAATTTTCTAACTGAGTCTTCTTTAGATGTGTTCAGCATCTCTTTTATTTCTTTTATTTTTTCTTTTTTTACTTGGGAGATTATTTCTAGTTTGAATTTCTTTAAAGCTTCCCAGACTTGCTTCTTTATTTCAGTTGCTATTATGCCAGATATTTTAGGTGTATGGCATATATTTTCTTCTATGTGCGTAGCTCCCAGGTTTCTTGGGATGGGCTGGAGGTTTGAGATTGTATTTTGGTCTTTCATTTTGTCATTTTTCTATATTTCCTTGTTCCAAGTGTTATTCCAAGGCTTCCTCAGGGTCTCTTGGAAATCCTCTTCTATGCCCTCAGCTCCTGGGACTCTGGCTGCCCAGTTCTCCAGATTGAGAAAGGGTCACTGGGGTTGTGTCAGGCAGGCCCAAGCCCTATGGTGCAGTTTGCATATGGCAGGAAGCTGTGGTGAAGTTCCTTGGCTGGTGGGAGCAATAATCCCAAACTCCCTGGTTCCAGACGGTGCAGGAACACTCACCTCAGGCTGCCCAGTTTCCAGAATTTAGGAAAATTCTGGAATTTAGGAAAATTCCAAACCCCAGAGTCCACCAACAGGACAGGAAGTGGGGCAGTTGGTGCAGGTGGGCTCAAGACCTGCTGAGGTGGTCCAGTGCAGCAGAAAGCTGCAAAGTTCCCTGGCCAGGGCCGGCAGGGGATCCCAAACTCCCTGGGCTCTGTGGATGGTTCAAGGACACTCACCACAGGTCACCCAGCCTCCAGAACTGAGGGTGTTAGCAGGCCAGCTTCTCCAAACTTTATTCTTTCCCTTTTCACCTGTGTAGTTTTCCATTTGCCACACATGGTCATCTCTAGCAAAAATGTGTCCTGTGTGCTAATTCTCAGGATTTCCCACCCACATCTCAAGTGCACATCTCAGGCCTCTGGGGAGGGTCTGTCCTCCCATGCAAGGCTTCTTCAGCTGGAGGAAAGTAAACCTGAGCAGGGAATATTCTAAATGGGAGTAAAGAAAACTGGGGTTTATTTTATTTATGATTCACAGACAAGCCCAATCGTGGAAGTTATCAGGTCTGAGGTATTTTAGCCATGTGGCTGGATGGGTCTACACTAGCTTGCAAAAGCTGATTCTCTCCAACACGATCTGATATTATATTTCGGGAGTTCCTCGAGAAGTACAAAATTGGTCTTAGGAGGAATCTCACAGATGGGCATGGGGAAACCTGTAAAATCCCAGCTCCTGGAGAGTTATTCATTTCTCACCTTGCGTCTGCCAGCAAGTGAGGCAGATTCGTGCTTAGATGGACATAGGAACTGGGTGAACTTCCACACACAGGCAACCTTCTGTGACCTCTGTCTTCTGCATGATCTCATGGGGCAAAGCCATGCCTGTCTCACAGGAAGCTGCCACTACACGGGGAAATGCATGTGATGAGCATGACACTTGAATGTTTCCAGTTTGTCCATGGTAGCTATCAGGACTGTTGCTTATAACAAAGTTTCTCCATCCCCATGTAAAGTTAGGACTCAGGCATGCGTGTTTCCTGTGCTGCATTGCAGACCCTAAGTGCTAGGTGTGACTGAGTGTGGTCCCCAACACCTCCTAAGGCACCCTGGGTGGGAGCAGCCATGGGTGACACTAGAACTGCTCATGTTCCCCCTCTGTTCTGTAGCACCTGGGTCTCTTCACATGCTCAGTAGTTTACTAGAAGCTGTGGAGAAGTCTGAGCTTTTCAGTTTCCCTGTGCCAGGGTTCCGAAGGGCTTTCCTCCTGTGGGAGGGATTCATCTTAACTTTGCACTCTACAAATGTGTAGTGAAATCTGATGTGCAGTGTACACAGTCTTTACTTTTTAGAAGCTTAGATGCATGCATTGTGCACCCACTCTTTTCCTGAAAAAATCAAATGTTAAATGGAAAAATCACAAGAGAATGACACAGAGATCTTGGTGCTGAGTTTTGGTGCCCAGTGATCACAAGTATGCAGGAAACTTACAGACACTAGGAAATGCAGAATCCAGCATAGGAGGATGTTTTCCTCTGTGATTTATCTTTAGGTATGCTAAGAAAATCACCTGTGATGTCATCTCCAGATTACACTGTACTACAGGGCTCCCTCAACCTAGCTATGCTCTCTGCAGGTCTTGGTCAACTTTTTGGAGATGAGAAGAGTTTGCTGTCCACTACTCATGGAGATTGCAGAAGTAGGAGAAGCCAGCAAATGCGATGAGTGTAGAGATTTTGCCTGGCCTCTGCTATGCACAAGACAGAGTCTCACCGCAGGGAGATGTAAAACAGCACAGACTGGCTCTGTCTTTGTTGTTCTCAGGAGACCTTTATTCTCTGTAGCAGATGGAAGTATCAAGCTCATTTCCTTAAACATGGAGATACAGCTGAATTATAACACATGGTATTACAAAGGTGAGTTCTCAGCACAGAATTCGGTAAACTACCTCTGCCCATCAGCCCACAGCTGCATCATGTGGGCTCCAGTGGCCCATCCTACCCTTTCAAGGAAGGTGAAACATCTCATGAAGCCTCCTCAATAATTATGATTCTGGAACTGGGCTTGATGTTTCTTCCCATGACAATCAGCTAAATTTCTCAAGCATGAGATTTGATTATCATTGTTTCGGTGTGGAACACTAAAACATAATTGTCATAAAATTACCAGCATCCCTTCTGTAGCGTGCAGGAGCAATCGCATATCCATACCCCAAGCCCCAGAAGGTATTTTATGGAATATTGACATGAAAGTCACAGCAATGTAAGAATTTCAAAATGAAAAAGTCCGTGTACTTTCTACTTTTTGCAAAAAGGTAATAGTGTTCTTTCAGTGTACATGTGTGCATATGTATATGCACATGTAATTTTTAATTTTCTAATATAGAGAAACTATTTATAAGCAATGCAAAATAATTTGACCTCTTCTCTTTTGTCCCATTTTTGAAATGATAGGATGATTTATATGCTGTATGGATCCTCAAAATATATTACTTGGTGTCTTCCCTAATACAGCTCATCCCAGGATGTTTTCTGGTCTGCTGATTGCACTGATATCCAGATTTGTGACCTGTGAGTGTAAATATAAAAAGATTCCATCCAGGGGGAAAGACTGATGGTTTGGCTTGGGTTATGAATAATATCCTTGCATTGTGCACGCCAGAGAGATACTAGGAGAGGAAAAGCAAGCAACTCACAAGTGTCCAACCGCTCTTCCATGTGTCTGGCTTTTTCTCTTGCTCCCAGTCTGGATTAATGGCAGGAATGGGCTGGTGAAATTTCAGGGTGAAAATTTGAGAACACATTTGAACCCCCAAATTTTTATGTTTTTCATAATCAGTCTTGCGGTGCTTTCAAGTCTTCAAAACCAAATCCCGATCCTGACTTTTTATTTCCCATATGTCTTGCTGGGGTTGGTCACTTTCCATTGGGCTCTCCAACCTTCCTATTTTCTAACCCAATACTCAAATTCTACGGATTTTATTCTAAACCAGTACACTGAGCCATCATTCCCGCTAGCATGTGGCATCCAAGTGTATTCACATGTGTTCTCAACAGTCCTGCCTATGCTCTTCAGCATGCATTGGGCATCCTGCAGGATTCTGCCCTAAAATCCCATTTTGGGCAGGTATCTACATATGATTTATAGTAATAGGCTGGGTCCTAGCTCCCCATTCTTACCTAACTCTTCCCTTCAACAAAACTTTAATTAAACACCCTGAAAGTACTCATCTGGAGTTCTTTCTCCCACAAAAATATTGTCTCCCAATTGAGTGGAATTAACAAATAACTAAATTTTCACAATATGGACTTTAGCACTCCTTTTACTTATATCATTGTACAATCTGCACATATTTGAAAACTGGAAGGTTTTAACCGAAGTCCCCATTTCTTCCTTTATTTTCTGCATTCTAGTTCTCTCACTGGCTACTTCAGAATCTCCAATGCTGGGGTCCAAACAGCAGAGCTGGAACAGGCGGCCCTGTAATTGTCATCCACACTGAGGTGGGAGGCTCCCTCCTGCTCCCTGCTTTGCATAACTAGTGAACTCCTCAGTCACACAATGCAGCGCACATGAGGTCATCACCGGCCCGCTGGGCGTCCTCATCTGCAATTCCTGCACTGTCCTAAGTTGCCCATATGGAATGTGTGGATGGTCCTGAATCACGAAGGTGTGCTGCAGGCTTGGTCCATGAAGCTGCTGACATGAGCATGTTAGAGCACTAGAGAAATCCAACACACCAGGATATTAAGCCTTAGGATGGAGAAATAAGACTTCCTCCTATAATTTAGATATTTATGAGTGTGCATAATTTGTAGTCTAAACTTTATGTAGAATGAACAAGCAAATGTCTAGACTTTCATCATTCTGACACTTTGACCCTCTTTCACAATATTGAAATTTCCTCTAAGTATCAGATACCAGGAGTCTCTCTCATTTTCTGATCATGTGTTCAATCCAGTATACAGCTAATGGCAGCCACGTTTTAGTGGCAGGTGTATGGCTTGGGGGGACTGCGTTCTCCCAAGTGGGCATGGAGAGTCCGACAAGTGCTTTTCCTGCTCTGCAGCTCTGCTCCACAGCCCTCAGCAACCAGCGGAGACCTGTCATCATACCCCTGTCCTTGTCTTGCCCTGTGACCTACTTGCTTGCGCTGACAGGAGTGTGTGATTAGCAGCAGTTGGATCTTCCTGCAGCAGTAAGAAGAGCCTGGAGATTTACAGATGTTTGATTGTTTTTTAACTGTTTTTTGAATCAATTGATCTAAGTATCAGTGGGTATTTTTCCTCTTTGAATTTCATCTAGAGAGGATTACTGTCAAGCTCCCCCATGATGGTAACATGTGGATACCAGGAGGTTAGTTTTCCCTGGCAGTCCTGATGTTAGACCGGTGTCGCGAGGAAGACTCCAAGGGCCTCGCTCTCATGTAAAAAACAAAGGGGTTTTTATTATTCCGTGTACACGGGGTCCTCCAAACAGGTGGAAAACGGAGAACCCTGAGTTGGGGCAAGGCTGGTGTTTTTAAGGATGAAAACCGCAAAGCAAGCAAGCATTGTTACAGAAGCCAATCATAGCAGTTAGAGCAGAACAGTTGGTGATTTGTCCATTTGTGATTGGTCAGATCATGAGGGGCGACCAGTGGGTCAGAGTTGATTAACTGTCTTGTTTTGCACAGCTTATTTTTAGGTCACCTAGCTCCTGTGTGGCTTGGTTCTGACATACTTCCCAATCTTGATTAGCATAGTCAGCAGACTTTATCTCTGAGTTTCCTGACATAATTACCTTACTTTAGCACCGCAATCTTTCTATTTGTAGAGGGCAACAATTGTTAACATATCAATTGGGTAAGATTTTACAATTCTTTACAGAAGAGAGCATTGATTAACATATCAATCTTTTACCCAGGGGAAAAGGAAGACACACATTTACAGTTACAGGTATTACTATGATACAATACCAAGTTACAGGTATTACTATGATATAAACGAAGCTATTTTTGTGAAGAATGTACAATCTAATACAATCTGATGCAATTAACACAATTTGTGACGGGGCTACCGGGATAGGGAAGACCCAGGATGTCAGGAGCTATTACCTCAGGCCTTTGTTTTATGGCCTTTAGGAAGTTAAAACTTAACCTAGTTAGATTTGAAGGGAGAAGGGGAGGGGAAGCACCAGGTGGAAGGAGCTTTCTTGGTCTCTTCACTGAAACCTCTGTTTTTCTGAGCTCTTGCTCTGTACTTTGGTCTCCTGATCTCTGGGATCATTGGTGGGTGTGAAAGCATGTTCCCCTGTGGCTGAGTTGCGGCAGCCTCCCTCTGGGTAGGTGGGTTTCTCTCCAAAGACCACAGGAAGAAGGCAGTGAGGAAAGGTCAGGAGCCGCAGGTTCACCTGTGGGGGCCATGCATCCTCCCACAGGGGACCCGGGTCCCTCCCACCCCACACAGCAAAGAAGGGCAAAAAAATGCCCAGAGTTTATCTCTGTTCTAGATATTACCAAACTCCATACATGGTCTCTACTTATCCTTGTACAAGTCCTTCAGATATTCCCAGAAAGTCAATAGAAGTGCAGTAAATCTCTGTGAACATTAACTGAGCCTGAGAAGACATGTTGGTGTGTTTGACTATAACAATCAAATTTGTATTCTGTGTGTTATGTTTTATCCGCAGTCTACCTAACTTTTATTTTTTCATCCTTTCATACCTATGTTTGGTAAATGAAAATATTTCTCAGTTGATTATGAAATAAAGTCTCATAACTGTAATGATATTTAAATTTGTCGTTTTTTTATACTATGTAATTATGTAGAAAATGTAATTATGAAGAGTCAACATTTAATGAATAGCATTTTAATCTCTAGCACACAATATGTATATAGGCACATGTATATAAATGCATGCATATATATATATATATATATATATATATATATATCATAGATACATGTGTTAACTATTATGAATAGCCCAAACATAATAATGAATAAATTATATTTCTTGACTTTCAGTGTACTATTGCCATTTTCTTGTCAGGAAGTATAACTGCATACATCACGTTCCACATCTGTACAGAATTTCATTTTATTCTCTTGTCGTTTTTATTTAGAAATTCCTGACATGCATTTGTTGGTTTATCTGCTTACTCAATGAGGATTCAGTCTTTGACCAGGAATATTGAAGGTCACATTCTTTTCTTGTTTTTCCTGTAAATTTCTCATAAAATTTCCAGAATCAGATAACCAGAATGAGGAATGGAGATTTTATCCTGTTGTGGCAGACAGAGGAGGGGACATCTCCCAGGGTTGGGAGAAAGGGTCCTTGTGGCAATGTGATGTTAGGGAGAGAGAGGGGGTGAGCCGGGGTGACCCAGGATCAGGACTCGAGAAGGGGTGGACACAGCTGTCCTCTCCCAGATGCCTCCCTGTGTACAAAACACCCGCCTTAAAAAGGTGGCCTCCTGGTGTTATCTCACATTCCCACCTGCAAATGGATTCACTTGTGTCTGTGACACGCGGTGCTGACATTCATCTCCTGGACTTAAGTCATGGACATGGTGTGGCATCTTCTCCATTTCTAAATGCTTTCTATCTTTATCTGCAAAGTACACACACACACACACACACACACACACACAGGAAGTTCAGGAGAGCGAGAGGCATCTTACATTCCTTGACATCTTTTCTTGCAAAACACTGATGGTGGGCACAGTCAGAATCGGGAGCAGAAGCTGCTCTAGGGCATCACAGGGCATAGGAACTCGGGTGCTGAGAGAAAGAGACAGGCCAGCTTGTGAAGACAAAGTGTGCAGTGTCAGTCTGGGCATCACCGTGTCGTTGGGGCAGTGCTCAGATCATCTGCAGGGCTCTGCTGAGCGACCCTTTTCCCTGGTAGGCACTGGGCTGCAGGTACCCATTTCTCTGCCCCTCGCCATCTTGTTCCTGAAACTCCTTAGGATTTTATACTTTGCAGCATCTCTGCTCATGAGGGTCTTGTCTTCCACAACTGGCAACGTAAACACCGCTTAATCTAATTTGCCATCTGCTGAAGACCATGGCATGCTCGTGTCTGCTACCGGACAGCAGGGCATGTGGCTCCTGTGTCCATGCACACTCAATGAGGCTTGGTAAAAGTGCTGAGCGTGGCGTTGATCCAAAGACCACAAACATACAAACAACAAAGCCCAAGACCTCCGAGAACACCAGAGACCAGGCTTCGGGACAGGCCACCCCCCCCCTCATTAAATTTACACAGAAAAACACTGAATGAAAGAAGTCTGGCTTCGTATCATGTGGGAAGTTTCCCAATTCAGAATACTTTTGAGGTGAAGGCGCTGTTTTTTCTCAATACAGAAGATAATAATGCTTAGGATGAGTAGGTAATTCCAGAAAAAATCTTTACTGTTATTCAGCATTTTTCATCATGTTTAAGAATATTAGTACATGAAAACAAACAAGTACCTTCTGGAAAAATAGGATTGGCTCCGTATATAAGCCCATGAATACCAGAAAATGGTGGTTTCATTAAGCGACTTTTTAAAATCCATGAATATTTATAAGCATGACTGGAATGGGTCACTTTTCTGCTCAAATACTTCTGTGAAAAAGCAGTGGAGCACAACATTCTCAGGGGACACGTTTCACAGGTAAACACATCTGCCAGGGTAGAAGGAGAGCGGGACCTTGCTCATTGCTCCCCAAGTGCTTGCATCAAGTATGGCATGAGAGGCCGTGTAGGATGCAGCCAGAGGGGCTGAGAGCTCTGGAGTTTCAGTCCAAACCGTCCACAGAAATGACCCTTACCGAAACTACTGCACAGAAAAACTGGGTAACCAAATGCACGTCTTTAATCCCAGTATCCTAGAAGGCTGAGGCAGATGGATCTTGGGTTTTAGCCCAGATCGGCTGACTTTGTGACTTCCCAAATTCCTCTCCCACAATAAAAGGCTTGGGGTGTAGCTCAGGGTGGAAGACAGGATTCAATCCATTCCTAAAAAAAATACTGAGAGAAAATGGTGCTGATCGCATAAGCTGTGAGGAACACTTCATACTGTTTCTGATGCACTAAATATTTATGAGATTTCCATTATTAGCTTTTACCCGTCTCATATTTAAGATCGCATTGCAGTGATTATTTAAAATTGTCGTGTTGATATTTCCTAATAAATAGCTGCCCCCTGCTGATGTGTATGTGGCTGAGGAGGCCAGAGCTGAGATGCAGGAATGTGTCTGGTGAATTCACATTCCTTGCGATTGCCCTCCACTCTGAGTCCTCCCACCCAGAAGGACTCCGAGGACCTCCTTCACAGCACACTCAGCCATGAGCAGATCGATGGGCCACCTTCAAAAGGCCCAGCATCTGGACCATGTGACTTGGGAGGGCAGTTTACATTCAAACCATGACACTTACTGTGACCTCCCGTTTAACCTAGTGTGCCTTCTTATGTTTGTCGATGTGAAAACCGTGACCAATCCAAGCCTCTGGGAGCATGAAGACAGTGAGCAGTTTATCTGCTGTTCCCTTCAGCAGTGAATCTGAAAAGGAATTCTCAGTGAGAGGCAAGAGGCACAAATGTCCCTTGCCATCACTGAGATACAAGTATGCCCAGAGAAAGAGAGACAGAGGGAGAGGGAGAGGAAGAGGGAGAGGGAGAGGGAGAGGACAGGGGAGGGGAGGGGGAGGGGGGAGAGAGAAGGAGAGAGAATGAGAATCACTGAGATAGGGCTGGTAGTAAGGTCCTCTCATCAGAAACACAATGGACGACTAGCACAAGGTTATGACTTTGAGCCCATTCCTTTGGGTTTAACTGAGATTGATTCCCCAATTTTTCCTAAGTAAGATGCTACTAGGAACCTGGACATGGTGAGCACTCCTGTAACCCCAGCAATCTGGGAAACTGAGGCAGGAGAAATGCTAGTTCATGTGCAACCTGGGCAACTTAGTCACTTGCTAAGCAAGTGAGAACTTGCTCCAAGTAAAAAACTAAAAAGGCTGGAAATGCAGCCAAGTACCAGCGCCCTGGGCTCAACTGCAATGGGGAGGAGATGAAGCAGAGGTCCCTGCTGGATCGGCTCTGCACACAGTCAGTGGTTAACATGCTTGCTATGATTCCCACGACTTCCTCGAAAGTCCACCACTAAATCCACGGTTATTCATACTTTCTTTTCCAGAAATACACAACTGCCCCATTGGAAGCCTCACAGACCTGGGAGAGTCTGAGAGTTCACTTGACTTACAAGGTACCAGATGACCCTGCCATAGATGGTTTGGGGTGTGCAGAGAGGATGCGGGCCTTCTAGGTAAGAAGAAAATGACCTTACTACAGCCAGGCGAGAGCTGGGTTATGAGCATTAACTTGTGAACCAGTGTCCTTGGTCCCTGTTCCCGCAGGGTGGCAGGAAGAGCCCCAGGTGATGGGCATACCTGGGGTGCACCGCAGGACAGGAAGAGAGCGCCCAGCCAGAGCGGGAGGAAGCCGGCCCTTCTCCCCTGCACTTCCCAGGCGATGCTGACCCTAATGTTGGATCACAAGCAGGCCTGCCGCTCCTTCTCCCCCTCTGCAATGGCTCCCGGCTAGACAGACAGCTCAGGAAGAAGCAACCCATCTCTGATACCCTGTGCCTCCTGGGGGCCAACAACTGCTTCCTTTCTTCTCTTGTGTCGAGATCATTTGTTTTTGACACCAAATAGGTAATCTTAGAGTACACAGAAACCGCAACCCTTCGTAGCACAAGGCTACCCGTCTCTATAAATGTTTCTGTTTGCTGAGGATGGTGGAGGGCTTGCCATGTCTCCAACCGTAAAACTCCTGATAGAACACAGATGAGAAAACTGTCCTGGTGGAAACACACGTCCAGATGGGAAAGGCACGTGGGACATAACTCGGTGTGAAACAGCGCCGAGAGGACATTAAAATAATGACCCTGTGCTCTTCCTGTGGGGAAATTCTATCAGCCACCACATCCCAGATCAAGGTCTGTAGCTACTGATTGTCTATGTTACGAGTTTTATTTGTCTATGAAAATTGACAGAATTTCATCCAAATTAGAACTGTGGAGGATGCTGGGGTGGAGGAACATTCCTGTAATCCCAGCACTCTGGGAGGCTGAGGCAGGAGGCTGAAAGATCGATCTCAGCCTAGCAATTTAGGAACTTAGTGAAACCTCCTCTAAAAATAAAAAGACAACAAAAGAAAAAGGGAGAAAGAGAGGGATGAAGGAAGGAAGGAAAAGAATGGAAGAAAGAAAGAAAGAAAAAGAAAGGGAGAGAGACAGAGAGACAGACAGAGACAGAGACACAGAGATAAAGAGAGAGAGATATAAAGAGAGACAGAGACAGAGACAGAGAAGAGAAAAACAAGGGCAGAGCATGCTGGGGTTGTGGCTCCGAGGCCTTGTGTCCAGACCCCAGTACCCAAGGCAAGGGAGGGGCTCAGAGGATAAGTTTTACAAACAGACACATGGAAATTTTTCAGTATAAAGTATAAAGCAAAAACAAGAATAAAACTGTTGGCATCACTCAGTGTGAAGGCCCTCGATTTAATTTCCAGGACCACCTCCCCCAATTAAAAGAAAATTTGAAAAATTTGGGTGAAGTTCTTTTTTTGTTGTTTAAACTTTTTTATTGGTACCAGGGATCGAACTCACTACCGCCTGCTTGCAAGGCAGGTGCTTATGCTGCTGAGCTAAATCCCCAGCCCCTGGAAATTTGAAAAATTAAGTAAATCTTTAATGTTTCATCAACCAGTTCAACTCATTTATAATTATCCACAAGTAACTGAAGTCATATAGCCTTACAAACACTGAAAAATCAGAGCCTTAGCAACACTGGTCCTTGACATCAGATCAAGTTGATAGATTGAAAGTCAATTGGAAAGAAAACCGTAGAATAGAAATGGAACTGGAAATTCCACATTAAATTGAGTGGAATCAAATATTCTCTCCCATGAATACATTTTCCACAGAGCACTGCTTTTGTATTTTAACTTACTCATTTGACAACGGGGGGTGGGGCTGTAAGCCCAGCTCCTTTCTGAAAGGCAGGTATTCAGGGTTAACCAAAATAAGCACCAAAAATAATGTTTGCATTTGGTCTCTATTTTAATAGCAGAAAGTACACAAGAGAAAGGACATTTTTATAAGAAATGATGATGGTATTGATGTTAAAATTTTATAAGCATTGGACAAAAGATAAGCATAAAAAATAAAAATGGTATTAAAACAAGAAGGCAAGCCAATCAATCACAGGCATTTAATAAATGAATGGCCCTTCCAGTACTAAGAAATCTGATAACATACTTGACATCAAATATGCATAGAGACTCAAAGATCTGCTTAAAACACTCTTGATTAAAAAGCAAAAGCAACAGGAAAGCTAAACCTGCCCACAGCAAGTGGGTGCATCCCATGCAGTCCCAGAAGTCTCAGCCCTGCAGCCCCAGCTCACTCAGTGTCCTCGAAGGTGACCGTGGGTCAGAGACACCACCTCATAGTATCCTCCAGATGCTTAGAAAAGTGAAGGAAAGGTAAGGTACGATGTTTGAGAACCCATGTAACCTTGAGAAGTAAATTCAAGTGATTGTTGAAAAATTTAGTATAACAAACAGAGGCCAAGAACAGAGTGTTTGCATCTAGCTTTTGCAATCAAAAGAAATCAATGTTCACAACATTTGTAAACTTCTGAGGTTTACATGTGAATACTAAAAACTAAAAAAGAAAAATAGCTTATGAATTCAGTGGAATTCCAATGTAGGTAACGGAGCTGGGAAATTTAATCAGAGCCTTTCCCTGGGAATGGGTGCAAATGAATGATGGGCAGGAGGACACAGCACTGAAGGACAGTGGCTCCATGAGTGACCAAGCACGAAGGAAATAAAGAAGCAAGGGAACTCCAGAGTTGGACACAGTGGCACCCAGGAATCCAGGGCAGTCACAGATCCTCAGGAATCCCAGTGAGTGACCTATGTAGCTCTGCTCAGCAGCAGGAGGGGAACAAAGCCAGGTCCTTCGGTAATGATCTGTGACCCTGTGAGTTCCCAGTGAACTTGCAATTTTAAACACAAATATGCACTCATCAAACCAAGGAGGAAGACTGGAGAGAACTTCATTATAATCTCAGAATGGAGAATTTTTCAATTTTAAACAATAACACAAAGACCTAGAAGATATAAGAGAAAAGGATTTATTAACAAGAGGTAACAAAAGAGAGAAAATAACAAAAAGCAGCTTTCCACATGTTACGCATGCATGTGTCCGGGTCATTCTATGCAATACTAGATGCAGAAACAGCACCAACGATACCTTGCCATATAAGTAGTTCAGGCAAACAAACAAGGTTTCTGCCTCATGGTGACACAGAATACGGGAAAACACAATTATGGAAATTCTTTGTAACATATGTGCATGAACATATGTGTAAATGTGAGACAGCCAGCCCAAGATAAACTGTTGGGGAGTTGTTGTATAAATAGCAGTAGGAATAGTATGCTACATTTTGCATGAGAGAATAAATTGTGTATCTGCATATACTATGCAGATATATAATTCCCACATTTGGAAAAGAATGAAAGAAACAAAACAGACATCACTACCCAGCTGCCGAGGACCCCAGAGAAAGCACTCAGCTCTGCCTGGGCACCTGGCTGTGGCACAACTGTCCCCAGTGAAGGGTGGTGACAGATGCCTGCTCAGGGAAGCTCCTGGCACTGGGACTGCTGACCCTGATGGGCAGTGCAGGGAGCCAGGACGAGGGTCTGGGAGGCCTCCCGGACCCCTGGATCTCAGGTCACAGTGGGGCCAGCCTTCCCCAGGTAGGCTGTGGAAACAGCCTACTGACAGCCTCTGAAATGTGACAGCTGGCATTTGCCGGTCGGATTAGTGCTGTTACTCACCTGTTCGGGATCTAATACTTTTGTTTCCCGACTGTCTCAAAGCACTTCTAATCAAACAAAAAAACATAAAGACTTTTAGTGTGGGCACCATGCTGTGGAGTTCCAGCCTGCCCTTCATCTGCGTGAGCTCCAAGGCCTGCTTTCCCAGAGAGGCTCGTTGTTGTTAGATAGATAACACGTGGCTTGGGCTGTCAGCATGAGTCTGATAGTGAGGTGCAGAGTTTGCACTTAAGACACCTAGTGTTCTTTTTAAGATTAACAACAGCAACAACAAATAACAACAACAGAAAAACAACAAAGAGGAACAAACAGCAATGAGACTACTGATGCTAAACTTCCTTTTCTATTATCTCTGTCTCCGATAATAACCAGACTCACACTCATGGCGTGTTTCTCTCTCTCTCTCTCTCTCTCTCTCTCTCTCTCTCTCTCTCTGTCTCTGTCTCTTTTATATCCTTTCTCTGTGTTTTGTGGCCTTGTCTCTCTTCTTTCTGTCTAGTGTCTGCATGTCCTTCTCCAAACAAGAGTGTTGCCTAAGACCACTTCCCTAGGACTGCATTTCACGGAGCAGGGTGAAAATTTGGAGCTCTGAGCCTCATGGAACAGTTACAGATCACAGCATTTATAAGACGATGGCATCATGGGTGGCATATTGTCATGGTTTATGTCAGTGGCCCCCAGGCCTCATGCGTTTGCATTATGCATTTGTGATTGGTTCATAGTCTAGAGCTTGGATTGATCCTGTCAGTGCTACACCCACAGAGGGGTGGAGCCAGCATACAGTGTAATGGCGGGAAGACCCTGTCAGGCTTTCTTGCCGGTTTCCCCCTTGCTGTTTGCAGTTGCTATGAACTGCACCTCCCCCCACCATGCCACCCTGCCTTGGAGCCAACTGAGTATGGACTGAAACCTCCAAAAACTGGAAGAAATAAACCTTTTCTTTCCCAACTTTGGTCATCTGGTATTTTGTCTCAGTGATTAGTAAAAAGTAACTAAGACAGAATTTGGTACTGAGAGTGGGGTCACCGCTGTGATTATACCTGACCATGTGTTTTGAGAGGCTTTAGAAATGGCTTGTGGGCAATTTGGAAAGGTTCAGATATGTTGCCTGGATGCATACAGCTGGAGCAGCTTAGGCTGTTCTGTAGAGGAGATTCTGGTCAGAGCTCAGGAGAGCAGACACCTGACGGAAAGCCTCATGGTAAAGACTAAGCTTGGGAGGTTTCTGCTGGGAAGAAGGACTGCATTGGTTGTTGGACTCCCCATGATATGTGTTATGAGTTGGCAGAAAGTTTGTCTGCATTTTGTTCATTTTCAGAGACTTTGCCTGAGACTGAGATTAAGGCAATGGATGATTAATCTGGCTAGGAAATTTCAAGGCAGTGAAATGTTGAGGCTGTGGCATGGTTATTGTTGGGGGCTTTTAGCCAGCTTTATGTTGCAAATCAAGAGCAAAGAGTGCAAAAGGATAATTTACCAAGCTGTGAGTTTGGCCAGAAGGAAAACTCCAGTAAAGCTATGGATTGTAAAGATAGAACTGAGACTTTGATTGCTGAGAAAAACCAGAGAGATAAAAAAGATGGCCACAGGGCATTCCAGGAAGCAGGAGGTCTTCACCCTTTGCAGCCTCAAAACTGCAAAAGGGAAAGAATTTGCTCAGAAGGAAAAGCTACAGAGATCCATGCTCCAGAATGGTGACAGAGGCCACACAAAGTTCCAAAATTGTGGCAGCCACATGATGTTCCAGAATGGCTGCAATATAGAGAAGCTTTGCTTCACAATCAGGTTCACAGAACCCAGTGATCCAGGCAATTGACCCCTCAGCCAAGAGGGAGAAAAGCCTGGTTACTGCTCCAGCCAGCATTAAACCTTGGCGGCATCCACATGGTGCTTATTTTAGGTGCAAGGAAAATGCACAAATTCTGAGGGTAAGATGGCTTCCACCTCAATTGCAAAGGGCCTGGGAGGCCAAACAGTGTGCCCCATAGAGGGCAATTTGTAAGGATGTAAGGGTGAAGCCAAAGGTTCAGTGGAGACCCCAAAAGTTTAGAAAAGCCAGGAATGTGGATGATCTAAGGAAATCTGCAAAAAGCGAGCAGAGAGGATTTAAGAAGAAAGCTGCGGGAGCTGAAATTCCTGGAAATGCCATGGAGGTGGAATCACTCCAGGCTTTTGGAGCTTGCAACCAGACTGCTTCAGATGCTGAGCATGGAACTGTAGGACTTAACGCTCATCCTGCTGGATGTTGGCCTTGCTTTGTCTCCAATGCTTTATATTCCCCTGTTTGTAACTTTTGAAATGGTAATGTTTATTTTGTGCCTTTGCATTTCAGAAATGTTTAACCTTGTTTCATTTGTACAGAGGGTTACAGTTAAGAGTTTGCCATAGATCTTGGAGCAGACTTGGGACTTTGACTTTTCAGCAATGCAGAAATTGTTAACACTTTGGCAACTCTTGGAGATGTACTAAATGTCTTTTGCATAAAATATGTACATGAGTCGTGGGGGCCAGGGGTGGAATGTCTTGCTTTACTTCCGTGGCCCTCTGGCCTCATAGGTTTGCATTATGCATTTGTGTTGGTTCATTGTTTAGAACTTGGATTGACAGGTGTTAGTGCTCCACTAGGGGTGGAGCCAGCATACAATGTAATGGCAGGAAGAAGGTGTGTGTCTCTCTCTCTTGGGAGTTTTCCTCTTGCTGTTTGCAGCCGCCATGAACTGCAGCCACCCTCCCTTGGAGCCAACTGAATATGGACTGAAAGCTCCAAAAACTCCAAATAAAACTTTCCTTTCCCAACTTTGGGCATCAGGTATTTTGTCTCAGCAACAAGTAAAAGGTAACTAAGACACACCTTAACAGAACATTCTTCCTTTAGGATGTCCTTCATGCACTTCACCCCATGGGCTCCAGAGGCCTGTCAGCCAGGGAATCCCTGAGAACTCTGATGAGGTGAGCTGGCTGGACAGCAGAGCAAACAGCAGCTTCCTGTGCAGGCTCACCCAGCCTCATTAGAAAACTGCGGGAGAAACAAGGTCACTCTCAAGGTAGAAAGCAGTTTAATGCACGCATGTTCATTAGTTAATTATATATATTGGACCCTGTATCTGATCATGAAATTAAATCAGGTTTGGAGTTGGGTTGCTGTAGCCCCAATTAAATGCAGGCAACCCTGGAGTGCAGCCTCTGAGAACCTGGCCAGTTTTAGGTCTAATCAGTCACTTTGAGATGAAAGTTTGTGTTACTTGCTCTCCGAATGTTCAGTGATCACCCCGAAGTTGGGTGTTTCCCTCTAGCATTACACTAGTAAGGAAACTGGCATTACACTAAAAGAAGAACAGTAATTGGCAAGCTGCAAACAAACACAAGCTGCCTTGCCATGCTTGACTCCTAAGAGCCTGTGCTCAGCTCTCCTTAATCTAGCCTGCTTGACTGCAGGAGCACAGGTGAATAATCGTCAGAAGATTGTGCAGGAGTAAAATTTACAAAGTGTCCACAGAGAGGACACCTCAGGGTAAAGAGGACAGCCAAGAAATTCTGAAGCCCAGGGCTGTCGGGGAGGCAGTTGGGATGCAGGGGTCAAAGCGGGGAGCTGAGTGCCAACTGCTGAGTGATCTTCAGCAAGATTCTTTACCTGTCTCGGAACTGCTTTCCTCGTGTCTAAAAGGAGAAAGCTAATAAACACCGATTTTTAACTTTGAAACAACTTAGTTTGTAAAAAGATCAGCGCAGATACAGGGAAAAGTGCTCTGAGTAAAATATTGATCTGCTCTTGAAATCCCAGGTTGTACCCTGTTTCTGAAGTAAATCTGATTATTCAGGCAGATTTCCTGACATTGACAAACCTTCTTTCCTTCCTTCCTTCTCTCCTTCCTTCTTTTGTTCCCTCTTTCTTTCCTTCCTTCCTTGTTATTCTTTCTTTCCTTCTTTCTAGGGCTTATGAGTTGTCCAAATAAAAATAAAACATGAGACAACCAACTGAGAAATATTCATAGCTGATATCACTGAATTAGAGGAGGCAAATAAATATAGGAGGCATTTATGTCTTTGAAAATGTTCCAGAACCTTGAAAGATTAATGTTGAGATGCCCAGGAGAGCCAGCCTCTCTCTTCATATACTGTCTATATATTACCTTTTCTTGTCTTTCTTTCTTTCTTTTTCTTCCTTCCTTCCTTCCTTCCTTCCTTTCTTTCTTTCTTTTTTTCTTTCTTTCTCTCTCTCTCTCTCTCTCTCTCTCTCTCTCTCTGTCTCTCTCTGTTTTTCTTTCCTTCCTTTCTTTCTTTGGAGGATCTACTAGATATTGAACCCAAAGCCTTCACACAAAGCGATATTCCCAATGCTTATTTTTATTATTTTTTAGAAAACATTTTAGATGGGCCCTTCTTATGTCCCAAAGTCACCCAGGTGGGACTTGAATTTATAGTCCTCCTGCCTCATCCTCCATGTGTGCTGGGATTGCAGGAGGCTCCTGCCATGCCTAGGTGGTCTGGAGTCTTAACACCTCCTACTGCCGGGGAAGGGACTCTCTCCCTTTCTCTTACCCACTGTGAAACCTGATGCAGAGCGGTGAGGCTCTACACCCTCAGAGGCCTGGTGGCTTCAGGGCTTATTCCTCTGGGAAGAAACTAAATGAATGAACTGCAGGATGCTCCTGCTACAAAGACTTCACCTGATGCAGCTGCCTGAATTTATGCCCTGGCAGCTGCTTAGTCTGGAAGCCTCCTTCCACCACCTCCATGCAGCCCACTGTCATTGTGATGACCCCAGAGCTCTGCCTTGCTGGGGCCACCCCGCGGGTGGCTTGACGCATCCCCTATGGGGCTTTGGTGTCCTGATGCCAGGTCCCTGGGAACAGAGGGACCACAGACCTCACCCTGGAAAGAGGTTTCCCACAGGGCAACAGCCTGCTGACTCATAGCCCCAGTAGAACCCCTGTGTAGCCTTCCAGACTGCAGGAGTGAGATGGCAAATGGGGAGATCCCTGTGCAGGCAGAGCTTACAGAGCCCCATCGCTGTAAGAACTGTGAGGAGAAGCAGGGTGCGGGCAGGTGAGCTTCATATTGCAGCTCCTGAGTGTACAGAATTGGATTTGGAGAGAGAGAGAGAGAGAGAGAGAGAGAGAGAGAGAGAGAGAGAGAGAGATGGAGAGACAGAGACAGAGACAGAGACAGAGACAGAGATACTGGGGTTGCTACCAGAGGCCTTGGATCTGAGCTCCATGTCCAGTCCAGTTTTTTCACTTTAATTCTGAGATAGGGCCTTACAAAGTCTCCAACGTACTCAGGCTTGATTTGCACTTGAGACCCTCCTGCTTCAGCCTCCCAGCCTCCCCAGTGCTGAGATCACAGGTGTGAGCTACCCTGCAGGCCAAGTCGGATCATTCTCAGAAAGTGTTTAACAAGGACGAGCATGCAAAGTTACACATCTACTGTATGACTTCCCTTCAACTGCACTTAGGTAACAAACAGAAAACAAAAAAGACCTGCTCCTATGTGCACATAATCATGGGTGTTCTTTCTGACTTGTGAATTTTCTCCATGTGATAAGTGTCTGTTATTTCTGATGCAAGACATTTTCCATAAAGCGAAGGATACCTTTTAATAATGTTAAAATGATCATTCTCATATTGTGTATATGTTTTGCGTGTGTATATACATACACATATTTAAAAGTATTAAGTTTTAAACAGGTTTGTGGTAAAACATTTGACTGAAATGTTTCACCTGAATGGCTGAACAAAAGCTGTCTGCAGATTACATGGCCGCCAGTGCACCGTGAAGTCAAAATTCAGAACATACACTGGTTTTCCCACATCTCCCTCTGCAACTCAGTAAGGCCCAGGGGCTCTGCCTGCCTGGGTTGCTGCCCCGGTGTCGCAGACTTTAATTGTCCTTTAATGACAGACTTGTATTAGTTTTAGAAGAATATTGCAACTTCAAGGTAACTGTCTTACAAAGGACCACTCAGCTTACACTATAATAAATAACTGATTATGCAGAATGAAGCAAACAGAGATACAAGCAGCATGCGTTTGACATTCTACCGGCGGACCCACTAGAGACCCGGAGAAGCTCAATTTTCCTCTGAATATCAGTTTTACGTATTTTTTCTGAATGTCAATCTTTTCAAAGAGGATGATGAATATTTTTGTGGTTCATAGTTATAAGTTTTCTGTGTTCTTTTCCAAAATATTGTGATTATTTTATTTGCATGGGGGTACTAAATGGTGTAGTCTATTAAAAACTTTTCCTTAGCTCTAGGGCCTTGGTCTAAAGGATTGCTCAGACAAGCACTAATGAAATTACCCTTATCTGGATGTTTTAAGGAAGACAAGGAAGTAAATGTCAATTCTGCTTTTCATAAGGCAAACAGTCACAGTGTTTGACTTATTATCAAAATAAACATTTAGTGTAATCTCAGTGGTCTAATTAAAAGGCCAGTTGAGGAAACTATAAGGGATGGCCCCCAATGAATTTCTACAAAACACGTGTTCCAAAGGATAGACTTCGGCTTTGGAAGATAATCTGTAAGAAAGTGTTCACTCCCACTAGGCCCACGTTTGCTGGTGACGTGATTTGAGTGGAGTTTTCCTTTCACTCTTTTTGCTGCTCTTCCAGGAACACACATGGAAACACCTCTGCAGAGCCCAGCAGCCTACACACGCACCGTTTGCAGGAAGCCTTGTGCTGATTTGTTATGAGCAACCTCAACGCACCTTCTGCTTGCTGTGTTTACTGAGTCATAGAGGAAGTGCCTAGTGTGAGACGCATCACCAAAACCAAATTTTAAAAATGGTAAAACATATTCTGTGGAAGATTCTGCAAACACGGAGCATGTTTCCATAATGGCCATCTTATTTGCTTTTCAGATGATTTTTAAGAGGTAGAGAAGTCAGCTGTTATTGCTCATAATACACAAATGAAAAGATTACCACCAGTAGTACATCCTGCAGCCCAGGAAAGCTAAATGGTTTGGATTAAATTATAGCGTAAATTATGATGAGGATGCCAAGGACCAGAGACTCCCAAAGCATGCAGTGCTTGTTCTAGTACCTGCACTGCCTCTAGAAAGAGTCTTCAAAAGTCTGCCTCTGAAGAGACGCTCAAGCTGTGAGAGGTATTTAAAAAGACACATTGGCTATTCACTGAAACACTAGGGAAGCCCTTGAATAGCATACTTATGCCACTGACTGTCTCAGCTTTGAGTCACCTTGGTAATATACGCGTCTCCTAGGTGGATCAGTGGATCTGGACAGTCATCAGTGCTATTGAGACAGAGCACTGATCAGTGGAAAAACTGAGGGAGGACAGAAACTTTGTGCATCCAGGACAGCACACACACACAGAGAGAAGGACAAGGGTGTGAAAGGAGGTAAGTAAGAAAATGCTAACATAAACACAGGAAGATACAGTTTTTGCATATTTTGGCTTTGCTGTTTGCTCCTGGTTTTCATTGTTCGTCTTCCTAAAAAGTAAGAATCAGTACTCATGCCGTTCCCCAAACATTGAGCTTTCTTGAAATTCCCTCCACCCTATTTATTGTTTATGCTACTTGGAAATTCAGTTTCAGGCAAAGTCTCAGGACACAGGCAAAATGAAGACAAGTCATTCGTGAGAATTTAACAAACAGGAGTTTCTGAAAGAGTTCTTGTTCAGGCTTGAACTATGTTTAATCCTGATCTCTGTGGTCTGCATTCCCACCAGCATCTTGTCTTCTGAGCTCTGACCAGCATCTCCTGTCAAACTCCACTTACAGCCTTCCAAGGCTTCCCCAGGCTGCACCTCCAGCCTCTCCAAACCTTTCCAAACTCCTGCAAACCACTTCCAAAGGATCCCGAACCACATGTCAGGTGCGATTACATCCATGACCTCCTTCTTTGGTACAAATCTTTTGTTTTATCTACTTTCCCTCAGGCAGGAAGACCCAACACTCCCAGATTAAGGACAGAGACACTTATTTGAGTTTTTGTGCTCAGGATGCCAAGTCCCTACCTGGAACGCTATTTCAAGGCAGAGCCACTTGTGGGAAGCATGTGCTGAAGGAAAATTTCTCACCTTACAGAAGATAAGGCCTGTGCCATACTCTTGGGACAGTCAGCCTTCAAAACTATAAGCATCTGAACCCACTTTCCTTAAAAATCTACCTGCCTTTATATTTTATTAAAGTGATTAAAAAGCAGACCAAAACAATACTGTTGTCCTCCGTTTACAGATCACAATCCAGATAAACGAAATAAACATCCCCAGGTCTCAGGCTTAGCAGGGGTTGGTAGGGATCAAGCTGAAGTCCACAGCCTCACAGGTGAGTTCAAGGAGATGGAATGTGCACTCTGCACGTAAGCACATGGCTATTTCCACACACATTCAAGGCTCCCTTATGATCTAGGGCAACGTTTCCCAAGCTTTGGGCTCTGCACAACTTCTAAAATTCATTGATTTTTTTTCCCATTTCTCTTTTGCTTGCCCCAACAGCATAATTTATTTTTTTTATTAAAAAAAGATTAACATAAAAGAGGATATAACAAAACAGGTCAGAACAGAATAACTTAAGCAACATAGTGTTTTACCACAAGACAACACAACATAACAGTAGTTACCGTAGTGTCTCTTAAAACAGGTCAGAACAGAATAACTTAAGCAACATAGTGTTTTACCACAAGACAACACAACATAACAGTAGTTACCGTAGTGTCTCTTAAAACAGGTCAGAACAGAATAACTTAAGCAACATAGTGTTTTACCACAAGACAACACAACATAACAGTAGTTACCGTAGTGTCTCTTTCCTTGAAATATTTGACTATACATTCATACACTATAGTATCAAACATATCAAGGCAGTGTAAAACCATTCAAGAGAATGAAAATATTACAGGGCATTCAGAACCAACAACAGAAAATGGACAATGGTTACTATATTATCTCCTTGTCCATAAAACATGTTGATTATACTACCACATACAATAAAATCCAATAAGATACAACATGATAAAACTGAAGGAGACAGAACAGCAAAAGCTTGGTGGGACTTCAACACAAGATGATATTAAATCAGCACTGGCTATTACAATGTCTTGTTTTTTAAAAAAAATACCTATTCATACCATCACAGACAATAAAATCAAACAACCCAGAATAAAACCATGCCAACTAATGAATGAAAGTATTATAAGGCTTCAAAGCAATATAATAGAGAACCATGATTACCGCATATTTTATGTATTCTTACCATTTCTTACACTAGGGGAACTATTCAGTATTTATACATGTGAGTTCAATTTATTTCACTTATGAGTATGGCCTCAAGCTGCATCCATTTATTTATAAATATCTCAATGTGATCATTGTTTATAGCTGAGTAGTACTCCATTGTATAAAAATACCACCTCTTTTTAATCCATTCCTCAGTTGATGGACACTTAGGTTTCCAAGATCTGGCTATTACAAATTGTGCTGCTATAAACATGGGTGCACACATATCACCGTGGTGTGCTGTTTTCAGTTCTTCTGGGAATATGCCTAGCAGTGGAAGAGCTGGAACAAATGGGACTTCCAATCCCAGCTTTTTGAGAAATCTCCAGACAGACTTCCAAATGGTTGCACCAGTCTACACTCCCACCAACAGGGCAGGAGAGTTCCTTTTCCCCACAACCTCTATAGCATTTGTTGTTGGTAGTTTTCTTGATGCTAGCCATCATTTCATGAATGAGATGGAATCACAATGTGGTTTTAATTTGCATTTCTCTACTGAGTAATGATGATGAACATTTTTTCATGTATTTATTTGCCATTTGTATTTCTACATCTGAGAACGGTGGATTCATATCAGATGCCCACTTTTGGATTGGGTCTTTGAATTTTGGGGGTCTGATGTTTTAAAATTCTTTATATGTTTTAGACGTAAGTTCTTTGTCTGAAGGACAGTTCTTTAAAACTTTTTCCCAATTTGTGGGTTTTCTTTTCACTATGCTGGAGATTTCTTTTGATGTGCAGAAACATTTTAATAAGACATGATCCCAGTTATTGATTCTGGGAAGTATTTCCCGTGCGGTTTGAATCCTGTTCCTGAATTCTCTACGTACCCCTGGGTCTTCAAGGTTTTTACCCAATTTGTCTTCCAATAGATTTAGTGTTTCTGTTTTAATATTCAGAATTGGATCCATTTAGATTTTAATTTAGTACATACTGATAGTCTTGGGTCTAGTTTTAGTTTTCAGCATATGGAGAGTCAGTTTTTCCAACACCATTTATTAAAGAGACTGTCGTTCTTCCAGTGAACATGTTTGGCCCCTTTATCAAAGACAAGGTGGTTGAGTGTGTTTGTAGTTGTGACTGTATCTTCTAATCTATTTCATTTATCTTTGACTCTGTTTTTCTTTTTTTTCCTCCAGTACCATGTTGATTTTACCAAAGTTTCTTTGTAGTATAACTTCAAGTATGGGATTGTGATGCCTCCTGCTTTGCCTTTGGTGTTTAGAACTGTCTTTGCTATTCTAGGTCTCTTCTCACTCCAGATGAATTTTAGGAGAAATTTCTCTAGATCTATGAGGTATGTTGATGGTATTTTTATTGGGTTTGCATTGAATCTGTATAACAGTTTTGGGAGAATGGCCATTTTCACAATATTTATTCTTTGTATCCATGATCAAGGGATGCCTTTCCATTTTCTGAGATTCTTTTCAATTTCTCTTTTTAGGGCATTGTAATTTTCCCTATATAGATCTTTTACTTCTTTCGTGAGATACATTGCTAAATTTATTCATTATGTATAGGATTCTTTCAATGGAGTTTTGAGGTCTTCTATGTAGAGTATCATGTTATCTGCAAATAATGATAATTTAACTTCCTCTTTTCCTATCTTTACCCCTTTTATTTATCTCTCTTGTCCAATTGCTTTGGCTAGTATTTCCAGTACTATATTAAGTAGGAGCAGTGAAAAGTGACATCCTTGTCTTGTGCGTGATTTTAAGGTAAAGGCCTTCAGTTTTTGGCCATTTAATATGATACTGGCTGTTGGTTTGTCATAGATGGCCTTTATCATATTGAGGTAAAGACCATCTATTCCAATTTTCTGTAAGTTTCTTATCATGAATGAATGTTGGACCTTATCAAAAGATTTGTCTGCATCTATAGAAATGATGATGTAATTCTTACTTATATGGTGGATTACATTTATTGATTTATGTATGTTGAACCAGCCCTGCATGCATAGGATGAATCCCACTTGGTCATGGTACATAATCTTCTTGGGGATTTGCTGCATTCTATTTGCCAATGTTTTATTGAGGAAATTTACAGCTGTGCTCATTAAGCAGATTGGCCTGTAGTTCTCTTTTTTAGTTTGGTCTTTTTCAGGCTTTGGTACTAGAGTAATATTTGCTTCCAGGAATGATTTAGGAAGGATTGCTTCCCTTTCAAGTTCACTGAAGAGTTTGAGACGTGTTGGCATTAAGTCTTCTTTGTGTTTGTTATAGAATTCTGCAGTAAATCCATCTGGGAATGAACTCTTCTTTGTAGGTAAGGACTTAATTAGATTTTCAATTTCATTAATAGAAACTGGGTTATTTGGCAGTTTTACTCTTATTGACCTAGCTTTGGTACTTCATATGTTTCTAGGAATCTGTAAATCTCTTCTTTATCAAACCTATGAGAGTACAGGTTTTCGAAATAGGTGTTGATGATCTTCTGTGTTTCTACAGAGTCTGTAGTGATTTCACCTGTTTCATTCCTTTTGGCATGAATTTGAGCTTTTTCTTCCCTTTTTAAAATAAGGTTGGTTAGAAGCTTCTCACTTTTATTTGTTCTTTCAAAGAGCCATCTCTTCAATTCACTGATTCTTCTGATTTTTTTCTTAGTCTCTATTGCAATAATTTCTGTTCTGATTTTTTATAATTTCCTCCCTTCTTTTTGCTTTGGGTTTGACTTGCTATTCTTTTTCTAGATGTCTGAGGTGGAGCATCAGGTTACTTATTTGCATTGGTTCTGTTTTCCTGATGTGGGAACTCAGTGCAATAAATGTTCCTCTGAGGACAGTGTTCATTGCATCCCACAGATTCCAGTAAGCTCTATTTATATTTTTGTTTGCTTGTAGGTATTGTTTAATTTCTTCTTTACTTTCCCCTGTGACCCACTGATCGCTCAAAAGTGTGTTATTCAGTTTCCATGTGTTTGCAGGACTTTTGCAGTTTCTTTTATCATGAATTTCTAATTTCATGATGCTATGATCTGATAACATGCATGAGATAATTTCAACTATTTGCATTTATTGAAATATGTTCTGTGGGCTAATGTATTGTCTATTTTAGGGAATGTCCCATGTACTGCTGAGTAAGAATGTGCATTCTGATGCTGTTGGATGAAACACTCTGTACATGTCTATCAAGTCCATTTGTTCACAGGTGTAATTCAGTTCTGTTATTTCTTGGCTGATTTTCTGTCTGGTTGATCTGTCCCTTGGTTTCAATGGTGTGTTAAAGTCTCCTGTTATAATTGTGTTACTGCTAATTTGGCTTTTCATTTCTGTTAATACTTGCTTTATATAACTGAGTGCTCTGGAATTTGGTGCATATATATTTAAGACTGTTATCCCTTCCTTTTGAAGTTTTCCCCTAAACAGTATGTAATGACCTTCTTTATCTCTTCTGATCATTGTTGGTTTAAAGTTCACATTGTCTGCAAACAGAATAGCTACCCCCACTTTTTTGGGGATTTCTGTTGCATGAAGTATTGTTTTCCATCCTTTGACTGTCAGTCTGTGAGTATTCTTTTGTGTTAGATGGGTTTCTTGTAGACAGCATATGGTTGGATGTTGATTCTTGATCCATTCTGCCCGTGTGGTCCCTCCCCCATTGGTGAATTCAGACTGTTTACATTAATGGTTATAACTTTTATATATTGGTTTATTGTTGACATGTTATCTTTCTGCTTTTGCATCTTTTACTTTCCATTTTGTTTAGTTGTCTGGTTTGCTTAGTGGCTTTTTTTGTTTTTTGTTTTTTGTTTTGTTTTGTTTTTTGTTTTTTTCCTATCTGTATGTAGACTGTGTTTCAGTATTTTTTGCTGGGTTGGCTTGGTGATCATGAAGTTCTTCAGCTGTTCTTTGTCGTGGAAGTATCTTATTTCACCATTAATTTTAAAGGACTATTTTTCAGGGTACATCAATTTAGGCTGGACATCATTTTCCTTTAGGATCTGAAATACTTCACTCCATGATCTTCTTGACTTTATTTTCTGTATTGACAAGTCTGCTGTGATTCTCATAGGTTTTCCTTTATAAGTGATCTGGTTTTTTTTCTGACAGCTTTTAATATTCTATTCTTATGTTAGATTTTCTGGGATGGTGATTATTACATGTTTGGGTGTAGTTTTATTTTGGTTATGGCTATTTGGATTTCTATATGCTTCACGGGTCCTGATGTCAGTTTCCATTCTCATGTTTGGGGAATTTTCAGCTATAACTTCTCTAAACATCCTCTTGACATCCTTTATATTATTCCCTTCTTTTTCATTTATCCTTATCTATTGTATGTTGTTTTCTTTGCATCGTCTTGCAGCTGTTGAGTTGTTATTTCCTGATTCCTTGTTATTTTTAAAAGATCTTTCCTTTCGTGTTCACTAGCTACAATCTTTTATTCGGGTTCTGAAATTCTATCTTCACTTTCGTTGAGGCAGTTTTGACAGCTTTCAATGGAATTTTTGATTTCCTGTATATCTCTTCAAATCTGCTTCATGTATTGTGTTTCTTTCTTACATTGTTCATCCAGGGATTCTATCTTTTTGTTTTGTTTCTCTAATTTTTTAACTGTGTCTTCCTTAGATTTGTTTAGTATCTCTTTCATTTTTTTATCATTTCCTATTTTACCTGGTAGATTGTTTCTAGTTTGAATTCCTTTAAAGCTTCCCAGAGTTGCTTCTTTATTTCAGTTGCTATTATTTCAGGAATTTCAGGTGTATGGCATGTATTTTGTTCTGTGCACATAGCTCATAAGGTTTCTTGGGGTGGGCTGGAGGTGTGAGATTATAATTTGGTCTTTCGTTTTGTCATTTTCCTATATTTCTGTTTCAAGTATTATTCCAGGTCTTCCCAAGGGTGTGTTGGAAATCCTCTTCTATGCCCTCAGCTCCTGGGACTCAGGCTTCCCAGGCCCCTGGATTGAGAGACGGTCAGGGCTGAGGTGCACAGGCCTAAGACCTGCTGAGCTTGTTGGTTGAGTGTGGCAGGAAGCTGTGAAGTTCCTTGGCTGGTGGGAGCAATGATCTTAAACTCTCAGGGATAGGGATGGTGCAGGAATACCTCAGGCCGCCCAGTTTCCAGAAGTGAGTGCACAGGCAGGCCCAGCATCCCTGGAGCCAGTCGAGCCAGCATCATTTATTCTTGCAGTTTCTTCTACCTGGCACCTGCCCTCAGGAGGGGGATGGAAGGTGGAGAGACATCTGCCCACTCAGCTCAGTTCCTGCTGTGGTTATCAGGAGGTGTGGCTGGTAAGCATTTCAAGCAAATGTTGGTTCCCTTTTTAGCTTTTATCAATTTACAATATAAACTGATATTTACTTCATTTACTGAGAACCTATAAAGTCTGTTTAGGACATATTGGACATGTATATTTCTTTTCAATTATAAATTTTATGTAACTTTGTCACAGATCATTCATGTAGAAGTGCTGGGCAGCAATACAAGTATGATACAAGTCACATGCTAGACAAATACACATATTAGTATGTCCAATTTCATATTCTTTCCCTACTGCACACTTAGCAAGTGCTATATTGCTCAAATTTAACACCAGTCTGAAGATATAATAACACATCTAAAGGGAAAAAATTGTCATTGGCACCACAGACATTAGTGTCTATAATTTCATTTTACTTTGTAAAATGTCTTTATTAAAATATTTACAATCATACGTGTGGAATGAGAAAAACAAATACAAAGTTTAAGAATAGATATATAGCAATATCCACTCTGAAACTATTTTCAACTTTTATTTTACTTGTTTTCTAATTTCTCTACTGTGTCTTTCTGTTGAAGGCATTTAAAATAAGGACAAGCAAAAAACAACTATTCTGTGTCTGATTCTGTTTGGAAAAGCAATGGGTTCAATCCCCAACTTCACACCAAAAACAAAATAAAAAGAAGAAGAAAAGAAGGAAGGAAGGAAGGAAGGAAGGAAGGAAGGAAGGAAGGAAGGAAGAAAGGAAGGAAGGAAGGAAGGAAGAGAGAGTTCCTTGCTTTGACAGGCTATGTGCATGAATCTCCCCGGGGGAACATCCTCTCAGACCCAGCTTGGGTGTGGGCTCCTCGAGTCTGTAAGAAGAGTAAATTATTAGGGACAAGGACTGATGTTCCCTCGGGGACTGACGACTACCAAGATCTTCAGAATAAATGTCCCAATTCTTAGCCTCAAAGACCAGGCTGAGAAGTTTAGGAAAACTGGAATCTTAGAGAAGCTTCCAAATTTACAATTGCTTCAGATGATTTACAATGAGGAAAGTTTCTGGGGCTCTTTTAGATCATTTTGTAGTAGAAAGTAAGAAATGCATTTAAATATCCAAATCCTTTTGTAGCTACAATATTTTGAACAGTATGGAACCCTCATAGAAACAGTTTTTTGTTCATTTTGTGACATGTTCCTATATAGGACAGAAGTAAAGAATAAACTACAAAGTAAACTGCTTTGTGGAAAGGAAGTTGATTCCAATGTAAAACAGCAAAGGAGAAAGAGACTAATTAATGATGTTATAATCTGGCAAAATTATTAAATATTGAAGAAAACGTAAGTTGGAATTATGGACCTAAGGATAGGGAATATATTAGGAACAATTGTATATTAGCAGGGAAATAATCCAGAAAGAGAGGAATATGAGATAACTCAGAGGTAATCTTTTTAAAAAGATGCTCATAATAGAGTAATATCAAAAGTGCAGATACATGCAAAAGTGTGAGAAACTTCTCTTTTTACAAGCTGCGGAGAGTTACAGAGATGTGGCAATTTCCAGGCTCTCTACACAGGTAGAGATTGCTAAACACAGAAAAAAATGATTTGCAGAGCTGTGTAGCAGACTTAGTACATCCGCAGATAGAAGTCCCTGCCATCTTGACCTTGGAATGCTAGCCACAGTTTCATGAAATTCCACCTGTGACTACTAAATACTGCATCTTAATCCTTGTGTTTAATCACCACATGGTACACCCCCAAAATGTAGTTTTTAACTATCATTTACATTTTTTAAAATTCACAATATGCTAGCATATAATAAACTAGATGTCCATCTGTCAACAGTAAAGTTGAAAACTATGATGATCCTTCTGAAAATGCTCCACCATTGTGCATATATTATGATAGCATTTTAACAAACTTGATCTCATATCTCAGAGCTGTACAGAGTTGCTTCTGCGTCACATTTTGTAGCAAATATAACAGTAGTGCTGCTACATGGCCCCATGGTAATGCCTTTCTGATTCTTTGGAACAATTCTCAACAATATCACTGCAGATGACTGATTAAGTATCAAATGGGAAGGATGAAAAAGATATTGCATATGTTTATAATACTTTACTTCCTCACAGCCTATCCAGAAAATTTTTTGTAAAGTTGACACATGTTAAACCTGATATAGTATTTCATTGTATTATATAATATTATAATTATAGTATTTCATTGTATTATATAATTAAATGTGCAGATATTTTATGTATACATATACATATAATATAACTGTGTGCTTGTATAATGTATACATACATAAACGTGATAACTATGTATAAAATGTGTGTAATATAGGTTTATAATAATTTATTTACTCATTTATTCTTCTTTGCTTTCATTGCTCCAGTTTGTGTATTTATTTGGTGAAAAAATATTCATATATGTGTGCCATACAGAATGAATGCATTCGTCTTGGGAACGGGCACGATCACTCCCATCTTCAGGTCTCCTTCCAACCCCCAAGTCTTTCTCCCTGCTTAAGGAGAAGCACCCTTTATTTTGCTCTTTAATTACGTAGGCTTTGGGGTTCCTCACCTAAGAGAAGCCTTGATAATTATTTCACACTTCTGGGTCGCAGCTTGGCAACAGGTGGGGCCGATTCTAAACAGGATTATGGTTAAAATGCAGAAATTGTGCAGAACTGCAAGGACATGGGGCAGAGGTCGGAGGGAGTGGCTGGCTCTTACTGATTAGTGAGTCACTTCCAAGACCTGTGCTCAGAGGAGGAAGCAGAAGCTTTTGGCATGATTGGGAGTTTGCCTCTTTAGACACTATAATCACTCTGCAATGAGACCTGTGTTTCAGACAGTAAAGAACTTGTTCTTTGGGTTTGGTCTTCTCCCCGTAACTGATGAGGCCAGAATCAGGAAACTTCCCAGGCCATCACTGGCTCTGGTAATGATTCAATATAACCAGAAGTAAGATGGGACTCAAGATCCTGCAAGATTCTAAAAATACAAGGAAATAATGGGTTATTAGATAGTAATTGTGTGTGTGTGTGTGTGTGTGTGTGTGTGTGTGTGTGTGTGTGTCTGAGAGAGAGAGAGAGAGAGAGAGAGAGAGAACATGAGACCCAGGTGAGACTGGAAGCTGGGAACTGCTGAGAGTCTAATGCTGGAGTAGTCCTTCATAGCTGCTGACCAGGACCCAGGCTTGGTCAGTCACAGGGAAGGGCTGAGTCACTAGAAACCCTGCAAGGCTTCAGCTCTAAAATGGCTTTAGCTGACAGTGAACCCTCTAGAGCAACGCTGACTAATTGTGCAGCATGTTAAACAGCTGCTAACTCAACCTACAGCTGCCAAGGAAGAAAGCCTCAGAAGCCTCAGAATCAGGGATAGGACACAAACTTAGAAGATGGGCAGAAGCCGAAAGATAAACAGAAGTCAGTCTTCTGTCTTGGCTATGGTTTTTAAACACTCCTGAGGATGAATTTAATGCTTAGAGGTCACTGCTTGCAGAGTGATCCATTCGGAGCACGACTGCGAGCAGTCTAATAAGAAGAAGTCCAGGTGAAGCCTGGGGCCAGATTCTGTGGGTCACATCTCACGTCTAGGAGTCTAGAGATGTGCAGCTTGATAGATTCCACCAAGATGATAGGTTGCAAAATGCATGTCCTGATATGTCCCCAAAATACTGCAACCCTGTCAAAAGTCTTGTCTGTTTATCCTTGAGTACCACTAGCTATGACTTAGGCACCGTGAGCAGTGCCCCTGGCCCCTGGAATGAAGTAGGTGGGAAGTCCCCTGGCTACTTATGGAAGGATTTTCACTTGTTTCCCTGTCTTGTGGTCCAAGTAGAGCTCACAATCACACTTCTCACATGACCAAAGCCCTCGGGACTCTCCTCCATGTCTGTGATCATCTATGCCAGGCTGCACAAAAAGTTTGTTTTTGTACTGGGGATCAAGCTCACACACCTTGCACTTGCCAGCAGGTGCTGTGCCACAGAACCATATTCCCAGCCACAAAAATAATTTTTAAGAAGAGTAGTGACTCTGCTGGAAGGTAGAGACATCAAACATTTCAGCCCTTAATCTATTTATACAGTGATGATGGGATAGAAGGTGAGTCTCACTTTCTGGGATGACAACTGAGAAATGCTAATGAAAGCTTAAGAAGATGAAGGTCCTTCCCTGTGGAAATTCATCTTGAGGATATAATAAATGACTCTGGGAAAAAAAATAGATAGAAGACCAGGCTTGGGCAAGCTTGGCTGAGGCTGCAGGTGACCGAGTGAAGCCCCGGTGTGGCAGGAAGTGCAAGCTGGCGGGTGGTGGCCAGGTGAGCCCCAGGTCCATTTTGTAGAGCAAGCTCCAGCTTGCACGACCTGCGCTTGCCCCTTCCTGCTGGCCCAGGTTAGACCGAGTGGGCCCTCCTCTGTTCCTGCTGCAGCCCTGCCTGGTGCTGTCTATGCCCTTCCACCTGCTCATGCTGAAGACCTCAGTGCCTTCACTTGGACCGACACAGTCCATTCACCCAGAATTGGAGATGATTTGCAAAAGCCATCTCACCAATAAAAGTTTTAATATTAGACATATGTGGCAATGAACTTCAAAAAGAGACAGAAATTTATACAACTTCATGAAGTCACTAAGACTTCTGGGCAAACAGTAGGTGAGCAGCAGAGAAAGAACCTCTCTAAGTTTCAGTGTCTAGTCCCTGGGATAGAGCAACTTGAGGAAGAGGACGAGGAAGAAGAAGAGGACAGAGATGGGTGCCGTGGACAGAGGGAGGATCTGAACAGAAACTGGAAGCCCACGGAGAGAGATAATTCAGAAATCCAGCAAAAATAAGGCCAGGGGTGGCAGACCTGCCGGCCATGGAGAAGCACTAAGAAAGCCGTGAAGTCCACCAGGTGCTGGTGGAGGCCCTGCTGGCGGGAGAAGCAGCGAGGAACCTGGCCCTGCCCACCCCCTCCCACCCTCACCTGTAAGCAGCCAGAGATGATAATGACTGTGGAGGGAAGCAACCTGAGATGTGTGTTGTTGGAGTGATTTTGGCAAGCCTGGGGCCCTTAGTCTGAACAGCAATGTAGAGGGTAACAGTGTGCAATATACTCACGATTGTGGATTTCCTATCATTGTTTTGTTGCTTCATTTTATCATTCCATTTTATTCTCTTTAAAAATAAAAAAGAGGGTTGGGGATTTAGCTTAGTGGCATAAACATCTGCCTGGCAAGCATAAGGTCATGAGTTCAATTCCTGGTTCCAAAAGAAAAAAGGAAAAATATAAATTGATTAAATAGCAATAAATACTTAAATAAGTAAAAACAGCAGTCTAATTCTGAAGTCAGCTCCTCTACCATGCATGTAGAATCAGATAAGAATTGTCCACGCGCTGTAATTGAAAAGCTCATGTAAAGCAAAGCTCATGAGTGTATCTGTAACCAATTTTTGTCAAGCATCTTAAATGACTTAATAAGAGGTTTCATAAAATACCATATAAAACTCATAGGTGGAAGAAGGAGTAGATAATAATTTCACCATGGAATGAGTGTCCCCCTCAGCCTATGAGTTGAAGCTTGATGGCCAGCGGTCACATTAGCAGGGGCACTCTCAGCAGGTGACTAGGTCCTGAGGTGGCCCCTAATGACTGGGAGTGGTGGCCTCTTAGTGGGGTGAAGGACGTGATTTCCTCCAGCCACGTGATTTCAGGCCTCCAGCCACGTGAGGACCCCGCCTCCCTGCCCTATGGTGGAGGCAGCATCCAGGCTGTGTGTGGGATGGAGGAGAGGAGACCCAGCTGACCCCCAGCTGCAGTGCCTTGAGGCGTTCCAAACTCTGCTCCTCTCTGAGTTAGAACTAGAACTTACCTCATGCCTCAGAAGCCAGAGCAAAATGTGCTTTGCTCCTTGCAGGCCTTGACTTGTTTATTAAACTACACTTTGGGGCGAACACAGCTCGGTCAGTGTTATAGTCTCTGGGGTATGGGCCTGAGAGCGGCCTCCTCGTTCCCTGCAGGGGGTGTGTCACCCCGAGTGCCTAGGAGCTGCTTCTCCTTGTGTGCTGCACCCCTCTTTTTATGAGGAATTGTGAACTTTAGGAACAAAACAACCCTACAAACCTCCATAAAATGTTTTATGCTTAACATTTTGTACATGTATTTAAATTTTGTACATTTTCAAATGCATTTGTATTTTTAATAGTTTTAACCATGACTTTCAATAAGACATTATGCAAACATCTTAATAAAAATAATAATTATAATTTTGCTACAGTAGGAAAAAACTATGTGAAGAAAACACAAAATTATAAATGATGTATATACTTATTTTATTATTTTCCAAACAACTCCCAACTTAACGGGAGACAGATGTGGGCAGTAATGCTATGTGAAGCAGTCGTGAGTGTTGAGTGATTCAGGGTCTCATACATCTATATCTAGCTTTATTTTGCTGGTATGCAATTATTTTAGCCTTTCCAGTAGGGTCCGGGATTTTTATTTACCCCTTCACTGGGCTGCTTAATATAAAGCCGTTTAGCTCTCTCAGTTGTGTATCTTCCCCGTAGATGTCAGCCTGAGTGGGAAGGTTGGGGCACCCTAGCCGGCTCCCCACCGCGGTGTGGCCGGTGCAGAGGACTTGGGCTAGGAAGGGGGAAGGGGTCGGGGTGCTTCGGGGCAGACAGTACAATGCGGAAACAGAGTGAAATCTGCACGCAGTGTGGCATGAAGGGTGTAGCATGTAAGGAAGAAGACCGGGCGTGCCTAGTGATGCTGCGTGCTGAGCGCGCTTCCAGCCCAGACTCAGGTGCCGGGAGGGAGGGAGGACGGGTGTGAAGTCCAGAGGGAGGACAGCAGTGGAAGAGAAAATGGAGACAAAGTTAAAAAGACTTGGAAACTGCTGGGCGTGGCCAGTGGTCCCCAACATTTTTGGTCCCAAGCATCGGTTGTGCTGGAAGCCAATTTCCATAAGGATTTGGGGAGAGGTGAATGTCAAAGGCACAGGCACCGCCCACTGCACCCCTCAGGGGTCTGGTTCACAGCTCTTCTCTTCCCTCCTGCAGCGTGGCCTGGTTCCCAGCAGGCATGGACAGGGTGCCAGCGGTGGCCCCTGAGGATGGGGACCCCAGCAGGAGCTGGGGAAGGTGGAAAGGCGGCCTTAGGATCACTTCATGTTTTCCTCCCCCTGATTATGAAGAACGCATCACTGGCTTTTAAAGGTCTGGCATCCAATTTTCTTAAGATATCTTATGAGTCTGATTCTTACTCCTGGGAAGCTAATATTTCAGAAAGTTAAAGAGTATCATTTTAAAACGTGACGCTACATTATAAAATAATCCCTGAGGCGTTTATTGCAGGAAGAGGCTCATAAATATTCTGCTTGCTCAAATATGTCAAGAGGTTAGACAATTTTAATATTTGTGAGACGGCCTGTTCATTAAGCAAGCCCTGGTGTTCCTTAGATGGAAAGACTCTCCTTATAGACAGGCTGTCCAAAAGGTGCTTCATAATGAGCCAATTAGTGGCGCAGAGAATGGATATTTAATTGTACTGGACGTCATTAATTTATGTTTTAATAGCCAGATAGGGTCCTTGCTTACAACACTGAGCAATGCAAATCCAGAGAAAAAAATGAGTGGCAGTATCAATAACTGAGGCACATATGTCTGAGTCTCTGTTAACTTGTTCTTTCAAAAGAAATACATCCGAGTATTAATCATTAGCACCCCCCTAGCTGGTAGGAGAATTCACTAGCTGTCTTTTGTGCTGAACAACTTGCTTCCTTTTCTGGACAAAGCAAGTGGGAGTTAATTGTGAGCCTGCTAGGAATCACTGCCCTTGCATATTATAAGGTTTGGGTATTGGAATTAATTCACAAACCTGTCTTGGCTGTGATATTGCATTTTATTTTCCGTTTTGTTAGGAGGAGCACACTCTAGCCCTTGACATAAAATTATGTTTTTCTCTACCAGACTGAGCATCTCCAAAGTCCGTTCTAAGGTACAGCCACAAGGTTTTGTTAATATAAATTGGAGGGAAAATTTTTACTTATTTTGCTAAGATTTCTCATTCTGGCTTCCACACTGCAATTGATTGCCTTTGAATTTGTGGTTGGATTTGCTGCCGCAGACACCAGTTCAATAACGGGGAGCTATTAAGGTTAGGAGAGATGAGCACATGAGAATAAGCTAGATTTTCCTTTCAAGAAAGATGTACAATTCTCACACCAGGACTGGCTGTATTTTATTCCAAAAATTACGGTCTTAGACCCAAGGAAATCAATGGTGTTTAGAGACCAGGGCATTTGGAATTAAATCCAAATCTTCTTATAGCAGAGTTTCATTGTAATCATTCACCCTGAACAAATGTTCCTGTCTGTTTGTTCACTTGTCTGATGGTCCAGGTGGATCTGTGTTCTGTCTTGGCCCTTGGTCAGCAGCTTCTTCCTTTCCGTGTTCTGGGTGCAGCCGCACACAGCTCAGCTGCTCTGCTGAGACTAGGAGGAGCTCAGAGAGAATCTCACCAGGCTCCTGGAGAAACACGCTGCTTTTCTTCTCATCATCTCAAATCACTTTAGATTTTTAGCAATTTTGCTGTGATGTATGTGTCTACTTGTGGATTATTTTGCATTTATCCTCCTTCGGATTTCTGAGTAATATTGTTTCCAGTAAGCTCAGGAAGTTTCTCCCATTACTTAAAAAATACCTTTCTTCTGCTCCTTCATCTGCTCTCTCCATTAGAAATGCTTTGGCAGGCTTTGTATGGTTCTGTTTCTCTGAGGTTCATCTTCTTTCCTACCCTGTCACCTGTCATCATGTCTGTTGGTCTATCTGGAAGCTCTTCTCCTTTTCTAAGGTATTATTTAGACTCTTTATTAATATCTAAAACTGCATTTATTTCACCTTTCAGGTCTAAAGTTCATTTGCATTTGTTTCTGTAAGTAATTTTGTCTATTGATATTCCTTGTTGGAGGCAGTATTATTGTGGTGCACCCCTGTACTCCTTCATCACAGTTTCTTTAGTTATTTGAACACATTTTAATATTATCATGTGGTTTAATTTTGCTTTTTCTAAGAAATGAAATATCAACTTTGTCTTACAAGCCAGGGTTGGTAAAGCACCTAGCACTGGCTGGTCCTCTGATCAAAACCATGCTGCACAGTGGGAGGGGAGCAGGAAGCATCAGGCTTCCTTGGGGATTCTCTGTCACTTCCTGACCTTCACCTTCTACAAGATTGGAGGCAGTATCGCAGCCTCATTGAGCACAGACCCTGCTGCGAGCTGGTAGCTGTGCTCCTTGTGGGAATCTACTGTCATATGAACAGAACTAATTTGTGCAGTAGATGTCCTGGGCATCAATCATGAGGGAACCTCCTCCATCCCGTCCCTCCTCCCATGAAATCTACCACTAGTTCTGGGTCAGGGGGCTGCCCTTGTAAGCAATGTGTTCCAGGTGCTTTTCCAGGGCATGGGGCATGATTGTCTGCTTCTTTGCATGCTTTGAGTTTTTGTTCTTGTTTGAAATTGGATGTGCTAGTAAATTGAGCAATTCTGAGATCGAGTCGTTTCTGGCTCATTGCTAACACTTGTTGCTGTTTTCTCCTTTGTCTTTATTTTTGTTTTCAGTGATTGTTGAGTCATTTTGATGCAATCTATTTCCACCTCGCTGCACAGTTTGTGCCCCCAGTGCTTCTCAGGTGGCACCTCCAGGGGCTCGGCCTCAGTGGCCTTTGGATGACATGGTGTAGGTATGCGTCTTTTCTAGTCCAGTCATGTTCCAAAAAGATTTCCTCTAAAGCAGTCTTCTTTAAAACAGTGATTTCTAGGTTAGCAACTTATTTTCACTCTGCACCCCTGAGGGCTCCCCTCAGCTCTGACACCCCTGCACCCCCTGCTTGGAACCCACACACTTTGTCTTGGACATTCAGTGTCCCCACAATCTCTCTGTGATTGCCATTGTTCTCCAGGACGCACTCACATAGACTCAGACCCGGCTGTAAGAAGGAGACCGAGACAACCTTCTCCTTTACTGTTTATGCACTCTCACAGCTTTTGCGCCACTGCCCTGGGACAGGAGGTGGGAAATTGGTGAGCTCCTCTAAGCAATGACTCCTCACTGGAGCTGAGTGCGTGTGCAGCTGTGGCAGCCTGGTCCTCTTAGTTTTCCCCTCCGTGTGTGGAGTCATTTGTTTGTGGGCTAGAAAAGAGGTGCTCAGGACCCCAGGAGGCAGGGTGCCCTGTCAGGGGGGAATATCTCTTGCACCTCCCAGAACCTTGGGAAAGGGACTTCCCAGCACCAGCACACACGGCTGAGTTTCAACTGTGCTGGACTGCAGCTGCCCACAGGACGGAAAATGTGACTTCCTGTTCCTCTCAGGAGCAGAAGGTCAAGCTGGTTGAGGTGAGAAAAGGGGCCTAGGTGCAGTCTTTAGCCAGAGCAGATGCAAGAGAGAGGATTTTTGCCTCAAATGCCGACGCCTGCTTCCTGTTGACCATCACTATAGACATTCTCTAAAAGGTACATAATACTTCCCAGATTATTTAAAAAGTTAAAATGCCCTTTCCCCATACTTTCCGGGTAGGGATCAGCAGGACTCCCTGGGCTAGAAGTTAGTCTCATAAGATCATTTCCCAGTGTGACACACAAGTGCACACACACACACACACACACACACACACAGCACTGAAGTACCAACATCTAAACAAATTAGATCTCATTAAATGAGAGATTTCTATGCTTCAATTATTCAGAAAGTAAACATATGATCTTCAGAGTTGGAAATTATATGCCAAATAGGATTTTGGTAGCTACAATTTTTTTTTAAATCTTTTTCGTTTTTATCGGTACCTGGGATTGAACTCACGGCTGCCTGCTTGCAAGGCAGGCACTTACGCCGCTGAGCTAAATCCCCAGCCCTGGTAGCTACGATTTATTATAAACACTTTTAAATTAACAACAGGAAGGCCAAACAACTCAGTTGAAAAATAAACAGATGACTTTACTAGATGTATTTCTAAAGAAGACAGACCAAGAGCAAACTCCTTCCTCATTAGGAGACTAAAACTCAGAACCACTGTGAAATATTACCTTACATAGAATCAGTCATTTATAAACAAACAAAGGGAGACAGCACAGGCAGTGAAGGATGGGAGGAAATTGGAACTAATACATTGCTATTCAGAATACAAAATGGCGCTACAAAGCTCAACACAGTCTACCGTGGGACTCTCCAGTTCCTCGTCTTGATCTATCAGATAATTGAACACAGGTGTTCAAGTGAAAATATGTCCATGAATATTTATAGGATCATTTACCCAAACAGTCATAAAGTAAAAAAACCCAGCGCCCTTCAGCTTGTGAAAGTGGCACATCCACAATCTGGGACATATTTAAAGAGTACAAGAATGCAGTGTTCACATGGTATAAGGTTAAGTGGGCCTGGAAAACAGTGTGGTAAGTCAGGGAAGTCAGGTAGGAATGACACACATGTAATTAGACCCTACTTATATGAAAAGTCAGAAACTGACAAATCAATAGAAATCAGATTAGTCACTGTTGGACTGAGAGGAGGGGTAGGGAAGGACAGATTAATGGGTAACTGGGCTTCTTCTTAGAGAGAAGAGGTCTTTCTGATATTTGACAGTAGTGATGGCTGCAGACACTGTACACAGATGGAAAGCCGCTTCAAAGCGGTTATGCTGTTGACTTCATGGTATAGACATTTAACCTGAAAGAAAGGGTAGAGAAAAAAACCAAAATCTCACTCCTGGCTCAGTGCATGCACAATAAATTCATGAATTATATAAGAGTCAAAATAATTAAGAATCAGAAGAGTAACCAAGAAGAATATCACTAAGAAATCAGTATAATGAAATATTTTTTAAACACAAAGTTGTTATAAAGGGAACTTTAGCTAGCATTTTTCCTCTCTTAAGTACTTATACAAGTTAAAAAACAAACTGCAGTATGTAAAATACAATTTACAAAGCCTCACAGAAAATAAAGAATGAGCAAAGACTTAGGAAAAATACCCAAATTTTAATCAACATATAAAAATGCTAATCTCATTAGTCACTGGGAAAATACAAATGATAGGTGAAAAAACAAAGCTAGGACTACAGCGAAGATAAAATGCCTGGCAACATTTAAGTTTCTTGGATGGTAGCGATCTGAGCAGGAATATCAATCCTCACCTTCCCACAAAAGCAACCAGGCTAACTTCAAAGTCACAAGTTCATTTTCCTACCTTCCAGAGGACTGAGAACTCCAGACAGACCCGAGGGAAGTCAAACACCTGCGGGAGGAAGAAGGGAGAAGGCGAGGTGAGGCTCCACAGGGCAGGAGCGCATAGACAGAGTGCTGTGGTGCCCACACGCAGAATAACTGATGCATTCCCAGAGACCACACGTGGCATTTCAGCAGGGCATGCAGGTCCTGACCCCTGCAGAAATCGGAAAAGATCCATCATCTGGAACACTGTTTTTATGTTGTTCTTATTGTTTTTTGTTTTTTTCAGGGATCTCACAGGGAGCTCCTAAGTAAATGCTGAGAACTCTGAGAAGGTGAACATTGTGCAGAGACCAGGAGAGCGTAGGAGAGAGCCCTGTGAAGGGTGCAAGCAACCCACTATGCCCTGTCTCTTGGGCTCCGATGGGGGTCTGAATGCTTGTGTTCTCTCGCGTGAATATCCTATCCTGATCCCAAAGTGATGACACTAAGACACAAAGTCTTTGGGAAGTCACTAGGTTATGAGAATGTGGCCTTTGTGAATAGGATTAATGTCTAGATTGGTCCGATCCCCCAGCTTAAGGGAGGACAGATTTCTCTTGGCTCATAGTTTCCAGGTTCCAGGCCATGGACAGCTGGCTGGGAAGCAGAGCATCGTGGCAGAAGGACGGAGCAGAGCAAAGCTACTCCACCCATGGCAGTGGAGCATCAGAGCATGGAGGAGCAGCAGTGGGAGATGCTGAGCACCCTGACAACACAGACCACTGTAATGCCTGTCAGTCAGGCCCTTCCCCTCACAGTCACATCTCCGGGAGTCCCTCAGTCCAGGGGAGTGGACAGTCAGGATAAACAGGTGCAGTATAATTGTGGAAGAGGGCAAGGGAGCTATTTGCTTCTTGCCTCACCCGAGCACTGAGAAGCATGGTCTGCAAAGTGGACAGAGGGATCAGACCACACACTGGACTGTACTATAATAACCTGAGACTTATCAGTTGCAAGACAAGAAACGAAATAAATGTCTGTGCTACTGAGCCCTGCAGTATATGGTGTGTGTCTACCACAGTGCAAACCTGCTAGGCCACTCCACAGTGCAGAAGAGCCTGCACTTGAGGGAAAAGGGGTGAAAGTTGCTACCCACAGGAAAATCCCGGGAGCCCAAGGCTGGAGTCAGGAAGCAGGAGCAAAACACTGTACTTCAGCCATCTTCCCACACTGATGAAACCTGGAACTCAACTGCTTATAGAGACAAAAGTTATGTGGGGTCAGAGCTTTAGAGGGTGCAGCCCGTGACCAGGCAGATCTACTGCGTTTGTTTCCAGGGGTCAGGGGAGGGTGTGTGTACACATCACTGTAGGAGCAAATTGCTGACCTCTAAAGATGAAGAGGTGGATCCCCCATCCCTGCACCTCCATGACCTGTGGGTGTCACAAAGGTCTGCAGGGTTTCTGTGACCTTCCAACATAGCCATTCTGGTGGCTGTGCCTTTCATCATGTCGACCTTTGAGGGCTGTTCCCACCCAATCTATGTCAGAAACAAAGCAGTAATATCACCGAGCCCACCAATAAGTAAAGCAGGGGGAAAACCAGGAGCTCTAAGGTGGAATTTCTCTCACCAAGATGGTGCAAGATGCCTGTGTAAGACTGAGATGAAATGGAGGAAGCTAGTTATAACTGAAACTCCAAAGAAAAGAGAAAGATGCAGAAAGAAGGTTTTAAAATGTAGTTATCAGAAATTTCCTAAAAGTGGTGATAAACGTCAAACCCCAGATATGAGAAACTCAGGGAATATCAAATAGAACAAATACAAATACGAATCCTAACTTTAAGAGTTTTTAAATCAGCCCTACATTTTATATTCTAATGCCAATATACAAAAATATACAGAGCCCATATTCAAAAAAAGGGATAAAGACACCACCGTGTACATAGCAAAAGAAAATGGTGGAAAGGCTATATTGCCAGTAGAATGGTAAGATTTAGGAGAAGGAAAATTTTCACAGATGACCAGATTACCTATGATAAATGAGACAGTGATCAAAAAATTCTAAAAGCATAAATATCCTAATTGGAAATTGCAAATCAAATGACCTTGAGATGTGAGGTTATCTTGATGAGTGGATTCAATATAATCATGAAATTTATGGTAGCTGGGCTTAGTGGCTCACAGCTTGTAACCCCAGCACTCAGGCAGCAGGAGGATCTTTATGGGTTGAGGCCAGACTAGGCTACAAAGTGGTCTCAAGGCCAGCCTGAACTGCATAGCAAGATTCTGTCTCAGACAAAAAAAGTTACTGCAAAACTCAGTTAACACTAGAACTTCAAAATACATGGATCAAAGCAGGAGAAACATAAGGAGCACTACACAAGTCTAAAATTCTATTTGGAAAATTTTACTTCTAGAATTGGGCAGCAGTAGAAGCAAACTCAGCAAGAGCCTGGAAGACTTCAACAATATTCACCAATAACCCTTCCATCACAAAGAGCACCTCTTTTCTTCTCAAGTCAAAGCCTGGTAGATCATGTTCTGTAAATCTACCAGTGCATTTCCAGGGCTAGCCTGATTCTCCATGCCTTAGTTGTTTGTTCTGTTATAAAGTTTTCTTCAACCACAGTTTGTATATTGAAAGCTCTTGGTGAAATGGTGGGAAACAGCTATGTTAGGAACATCTTCATCTTCAGGAGACAGATTACGTCTAACTCGGTAGGCAGAGTTTCTCAGGCTGCATGGCGGTGTGGAATTTCATTGTAAAGACTTGCATGCTGGTGATCAGTGGGCCCAATGCAGTGTCCTGTAAGAGAAAGAATAAGGAAAAGACAGAACAGAGAATTAACCTCTGAATCACTGGCTTTTAAGACAGCAGAATGGGACCATGATCCCAGGGATGAATGTAGCCTTCAGATGCTGAAGAACAATGAAAAGAAAACATTTTCAGATGCAGCCCCTCAAAAAGGATGTAGTTGTGCTGCAAATTATTTCTAACCTTGAGTCTAAGTCAGACGTCTGACCTGTGAAGCATAAGAAAATCAAATTACCTTGTTTTGAACCTCCAACTTTTTGGTAATTTGTGACACAGTAATGGGAATTCAGAGACTAATTTGGTCATAATTCACAACCCACTGCCTCCTGGAGATTCAGCCTAGGACTTTGCCTTGTGAGTGGAAAGCACACTCTTACCCACTTTTACACGAATAGGACAGCACAGAATACTGATACTGAATAATCCAGATATGTCATGTGTGCAGTTACACTTATGCTTAATTTAATCCTTGAAAATTAAATGATTATTAAATGTTGATGAACTGGGGATTTAGCTCAGTGGTGTCTGGCAATCACAAGGTCCTAAATTTGATCCCTGGTACCAAAAAAAAATGTTGATGAGATTAGATTAAATGGAAAGAGAATGAGAATTTACATTTTTATTACATAGGCAAAAAGGGAAAGAGGGGGGAAAGAGCAAGAATAAAAGAAGATGATAATTTAGGAAGTTAGAAAGAGCGCTTAGACTCCAAAGTGGAACAGAGCTAGTGGGCACTTCGGAGACATTGATGGATGAACTGAAGAGCTTCTGGCTTAGCAAGAACATAAAGGGAAACCAGCAAGGTTTGCAAATTTGCAATCTCCTTGTGGAAAAGCAGAGGAACAGACAACTCAGCATAAGAAGACGATTAATTTATTAGAGGGAAGACTTGATGCATTTATCGTTGGAGCTCAAAAGGCAGTGCAAAGACCGATCTGATGTATTTTGCTAACAGCCATTGCAGCCCTCCGACCAAGGCGGTCACTCTCTTCTGATAGCTCACATATTCCTTAATACCTGGACATCCTGTTGTCAAATAAGATATGTTTGCATTCCAATCTCAGAGTGCCTGTGTCTGAGGCAACCTTCGCGGTAATACATCTATGAAGCAGGACAAATAACTTGGGCACAGCAATGCTTTCACCTTGGAGAGATTTGTTTAGTGTAGTTGGCACCTGAATATTCACAGGTTTGAATCAACAACCTTAAGGCCTTGTGTTACTACACGTCCCTTCCCATAGACATAGATTATGTTATCCCTTATGCATTTTAATGTAGAAGTTGATTCATTTATCTTTTAGTACTACCATCCATATGATTCGGTATTTTACAAAATCAGATCCTATTGTTTTCTGTACATAATGCACTGATGAAGAGAGAGATAGTATATTTTGTCTTACAGTGTCCAACTTACCTACAAATTTATAGTCCCTATCTGTAATTGACTTTATTATTTAATGTGAACTGTATTCTACTTTCTAGTCTCAGAAGGAGATACAAAATCTAATTTTTCATTTGAATTACTTATTCATTGCTAAAGACAGGAGAACGACAAGATGCTCCTTTTAGAAAAAGTAATGCTGGTAGGAGTAAGGGTGGAATGATGGCAGAATCATGGGCAGAAGGAGAGAGGAGCACAGCCTTCCAGGACCCTATCCTGTCACAGCTGCAGCTTTTATTAGGCTCGGATGTATTTGCTAGCCTGGAACCCCAGCACGCAGGGAAGCTGAGGTAGGAGAATCATAGTTTTGCCCCCAGTGTGGACAAATTAGCAACTTACCAAGACCCTGTCTGAAAATAAAAATAAGTAAATAAATAAACCAGTAGATATTAAAGGCTCAAGGTGTAGCTTAGTTGCAAGGCCCTCGGCTTAATGCTCAGTACCATAAATTAAAAATTCTAAAAATATTCTTTATACTGTTTGAAGGACCAAAGCATGAGGTTAGCACCGTATTGTCTCCCACCTATTGAGAAAATGCAGGCAATACCTGTCCCACACACAACAGGCGCTAAAATGGACTGAAACGTATTACTGCTTACATTAGAAACAGCACCATCCTCATGCCTGAAGCACACAATTTGACTTCCACACGACACAGACAGAAGACAGTCAACAGTCTGTGCTAAGGAACTCCGGGATGCTCTATGAGATATGAAATAGAGATAAACTTAACAGAAGCCACATGAAGCCAGTTTAGGGAAGCAGCGGCAAGCCCGGGGCTGAAAGACTCACACTCCGGGCTGCCTTGGGACAGTGGGGTTTGGGGGTGACTGCGGTGGAGCAGGAGAGCAGGTGCTGATTCACCACACGGAAAATGTTCACAGCAGTGCTCCTCCTGGTCCTACCTTACTCAAATACCCATGGAATTTATCGTCTTGAAGAATCACAGAACATGGCTGTCCTGGAGATAAATATTTGGCCACCTTACCATGCCATTCAGGAAGAGTGCAGTGGGTGGGGTGTGGCCACATGGAAAGACTAGAGAAAACCTCTAGAGAAAAACACTGTAAATGCGAAGCAGACGCCGAGTCAAGAGCAAACCAGACTTGGATTTCCACCCAAATATACCCACGATGAGAGAAAGCCTGTGGTTAACGAGAACGTGACTCCTCCACTGGTGAAATGTCAGGGCTCCCGTGAGCGCTCATGCTGCTGTGATCTCCTCCAGTGTGGCCACGTGGTGGCACATCTGTCTCTGCCCTGCCCAGGGAAGGAGTGGCAAATGCCGGGGGACTCTCTTCCCAGCACTGTTCTGCATCCTGGTGGACAGGCCGACCCCTCCGCCCCTGGCCTGTGACCCAGCGTCCCTCTCGCACGCCACCTGCTTAGGCTCTTGGCTTTGCCTCAGCTGTGCCCAGCGCCTCCCTAGGACTGATCCCGTCTTTGGGAACACCCTAACTGAAGCACAGACTCAGGGCTGTGGTCAGGGAAGACCCAGGGAAGCCCCATGGCCAAGTGTACATCACGGCAGGCACGGATGCAGAGAGAAGGGCGACAGACCTGTGGGTTCACCGGTGGGGAGGTGGCTCCTGCAGAGCCCTGAACTCCCTGTGGGAGGGCAGCCAGGGAGAGGGAGAGAGGGTAGTGGATGCCAACCAGGACCAGGTCCAAGTGAGGTCCAGGGCAGGCTCCCGGCAGGATGGGATGGTGCGTAGATCTGAGCAGGCCATCCCTGGGGCCGTCCGCAGGGTCCTGGCAGAGCTGGGGTCAGGGACAGTCAGGTAGGTGGGGCCACTTTCCTTGCAGGGAGTAGGGCAGCAGGAGGAGGTCATGCAGATTCACCCTGAGTCCACACAGCATTGACTGGGAGAGGGAGGAACCGAGTCAGCACAGGTGACCAGACCCACTTAGGACTAAAAGAAGCCACGCAGCAGCAGCGAGGACAAGGGGCGGGACTGCCCCCCCCCCCCCCGCCAGCATTTTGCCGCACCTCGTGAACTCAGCAGCGACAAGGCGCTGCTTTCCTGTGCACGCACAACGTGTTTAAAATACAGGGGCTTTTTATCCCGGAATGAATGTAAGAAATAATAAGCATCAGTGATGAGCTTCAGAAATCCATTAAGGATCAATGAATTCTCATGTAGTTTTCAGGGCATATGCAAAGAAATCTATCAATTATTATCTCCATCTCTAGCCAGAGCATCTCTCTCTCTCTCTCTCTCTCTCTCTCTCTCTCTCTCTCTCTCTCTCTCTCTCTGTCTCTCTCTCTGTCTCTCTCTCTCTCTCTCTCTCTCTCTCTCTCTCTTTCTCTCTCTCTCGGAATTACACACGCTTGTAAAGAACTCAGACTCTGACTCTTAAAATGTGTGAAGTTGTATTTAAAATCTTATATTCAATTTTTATTTAATCTAAACACGATGATTATTTATACTATTGGATTACTTGGTATGGAACCACTTTTATTTGTATAGTGTAAATTATATGGTCTGGATAATTTCTTTGTATTAATGTTCCAAGCGTTGACTTACTGTATTACTATTTTATTTATCAATATTTGTGACATTTTTGTCTATTTATTTCTATTTTGGTGAGTGTGGCTACTGGTTTTTGTTTTGTTTTTTGAGAGAGTTTTGCCATGCAGATGAGGAAGCTAGACTTGAACTCACTTTGTAGCCTAGGTTGGCCTTGAACTTACAGTGATCCTCCTGCCTCAGCCTCCTGAGTGATGGGATTATAGGCATCCACCACCACAACTGCTTATGGGTTACTGGGATTTGAACTCAGGCCTTTTGCACTTGGCAACATCTCCAAACCTTTTTTTTTTTTTTTTTTTAAGGATCTCACTATGTTGCACAGTTGGGATGGAATTTATGATCCTCCAGAATCAGCCTCCATTAGTCCCATTGTTGTAGTCTGGGGTTGTACAGAGAGAACAATTCAGATCAGAACATGGAGTTTATAATATTTTTATAATGGTCACTGGAACTTAACAAAGGAGAATGCAGGAAATCTATCCGCAACACCAACGACATAGATTATTTAGTCAAATGTCTAAACCCCATGGCAATGTCCCAAATGAGTCCAGATAAAAACGCAGAGCTCAGAACAACGCCTCCATGAGTCCAACTGGAAGTCCAGAACCCACAAGAAGGACTCATGCCAGTCTCTTTTACAGATTCGTGCCGGGAAGACCCAAGGGTCAGTGGTGGAAGCCAGAAAGTCTATGCCAGCAGGATGAAGGAGCTGTGCTAGTGGGATGAGGGTTCTACACTGGAGCCGAGAAGTCACACTCACAACAAAGAGTAGGGCTGTCCTGAAAGGAACCACAGCTGTCCTCAGCGACACGGAGGCCCCGAGCTCCTCTGATGACAAGCACCGTCGGGTACGTGCCAGGAAGCAGCGTGAGGAGTTCATCCTGGAGACCAGGCAGCACATGTCTTCCCCTCCGGAGCCAGGAAGCAATGCTCGATGTGAAGACCAAAGCTTCTCCAGGAGAACCAACAGCTCAGACAGTAGCTCGTAGGAGAACCAACAATGCCTCCATAATGCCTCAATCCCTCTCTACACCTCTCTTCTTCTCCACTTATTTATCCTGGCAACCCTCCTCAGGTGGAGGATCTTCTCTCAATGCATGCTGATGTAATCCAGCTGGCGTTAAGTTGACCACCAATTTTCAAACCATAACACCCATGATGTCTGTGTCTTGGAGCAGCTGGACACGGAGTGAAACCCTAGTCATTCAGGACACATCCCCTCCTTTACACTCTGGATGCTGGGTGCTGTGTCTCTGGGGAGAATGTGACCATTACACTGTCCATGTTGGCTGACCACACTATTCTGATAGGTCTGAGGCCAGCTTTTGTACTTCATCCATAATTTGGCCTTATATTTATTGAAAACTGTCTTTCCATATATCCATTTCAAATTAATATTTATATACATGTGCCATTAGAATTTTATTAGGAATTCAACTTCTTAATCTTATGAAGGTATCCTGTTTATTTCAATTAGAATATTTTTATTTTGTTGGCAAGTGTTTTTGATATTTATCATGCTCCTCTACACTCTCTAACTCTTCCTACAAAAACATTCTCCTCTACATGCTTTTAATTTAGTTTTAGGTTATTAAGTAGGTTGCGAAATGTTAAATTTAAATATTCGCTTTTCATGTTTTCACATTTGCAAATTAGTGATTCTCAAGTTCTTTAAAGTACAAAATAAAACCCATGAAATATACATTTAAAATACTTGCAAAATGAAAAAGAATCATTAGTCAATACACAACTCTTGGGTAGTGTGGTATTTTTGCCTCAGGTAATAATCATAGTCCAAGCTAATGTAAAATTTGAGTAAATAACTTATAGTAACATCATTAAGCTGCAAAAACGTAGATAATTTTCTAAAAGAAAACATTATGATACCTTGGTATATAGAAGTCCAAACCAAGAAACTGAGAGAAAGCCTAACAGAAGTCTAAAACATATTCATTGTGGTGGTATAACGAATTAAAATACATATTAGGAAAGTGAAATATTGCAATGTATATATTTTGCAATAGTTAATCCTCTTCATTAGTCATTAAATGAAAATATCTGCTCTTAACGATGAAAGAATAGCATTAGAAAGATTGCATTCATAGACACAGCAGAAAATGTACAATGTGGTCAAAAAAATGAGAAGATACTCAGTTATCTTAGACACTGCAGCAATGTTTTCCCTGTAAAATTGCACAAAATAAAAGTCACAATAAAAGTTACTGTTGACATGGAAAAAAGAAATAAGTATGTATGACAGATAATGTAGTTTAGAATGGAAATTGCTTAATCTTTTAAGAAGGCATATCTGCACGTTGCATCAAGCAATTTGAATATACATTTACTACTTCTTCTGTAAAATTTATCTCCAAATAATTTAAGCTAAACACACTTGATCTGGAAGCTCCAGCAATGTGTATGCAGTGCATCACTGTATGATTCTGTGAGCAACTGTCTAATATATGGAATTAATTAAGGTTCCACCTACTTTCCAATATCTCACCTTTTTGCACAGATCTATTAAATGAGGCAAATAACACTTGAACTTTATTTTTAAATTTGCAGAATCATCTTTTCCAGCAGATGGTTTATTCCAGGAAATTCCACGTTCACACTGTGCTTTGCTTTTATGAGTTCCATCTGCTAACTGATAATATTTTACTGCTGTATCTATCATGTGTGATATAATTACTCATTATGTGTCTTAAAACACTAGCAGTGTAGTTATTTTCAACTTGGAACAAATTAAAATATTATCAGCATTTTTAAAATCTACACTTGTCTTGTCTTGGTTAATTATATTAAGCTTGTATTTTTTCTTTGTATATTTGTCTCCTTGTCAAGAATAAGAATGCAAGTGTATTAATTTTTTTCAGCATAGACCTTGCAGGTGTGCCAAAAGATTCATTTCTTTTTTTTTTTATTTTAAAGAGATTAAGACAAAACAGGACATAACAGAGCAGATCAGAACAATGTAAACAACATAGTATTTCATCAGAAGGCAACCCATAATTAACATTAAGTACCACGATGTCTCTTTCTTTGAAATAGTTGAGTATAGCTTCATATATAATAGTATCAAACATAACAAAATAGTATAAAATCATTCAAGAGAATGAGAGTATTACAGGGCTTTCAGAACCAAATAACAGAAAACAAACAATGGCTACTATATTATCTTATTTTCCATAAGAAATTTGTTTATACTTTCACACATAATACAATCAGTAAGGTACAAACATGATAGAGCCAATGGAAACAGAAGAGCAAGAGCATGGTAGGACTTCAGAGTAAGATGATATTATACCAGTACTGGCTATTATAATGACTTGATTCCCTCAAATTAGCTGTTCATACCATCACAGATAATAAAATCAAAAAACCAGGGCAAACACATTACAATAGCAATCATTATAAGGCTTCAAAACAATTTAATAGGGAATCATTATTACCCTAAACTCTTAGGTACTCTTACTATTTCTTATACTAGGGAGACTATACAGTATTTACACATGTGAGTTTGATTTATTTCACTTATGAGTGTGGTCTAAAGTTGCACCCATTTAGTAGTAAATATCTCAGTGTGATCATTATTTATAGCTCCATTGCATAAAAATACCACAACTTTTTTATCCATTCCTCAGTTGATGGACACTTAGGTTGTTTCCAAGATCTGCCTATTACAAATTGTGCTGCTATAAACATGGGTGCACATATATCACTGGGATATGATGTTTTCAGTTCTTCTGGGAATATGCCGAGAAGTGGGACAGCTGGGTAGAATGGGACCTCCAATCCCAGATTTTTGAGGAATCTCCAGACTGACCTCCATAGTGGTTGCACCAGTCTACACTTCCCCTAACAGTGCAGGAGAGTTCTTTTTCCCCCACAGCCTCTCCAGGATTTGTTGTTGGTGGTTTTCTTGATTCTGGCCATTCTTTCTGGAGTGAGGTGGAATCTCAGTGTTGTTTTAATTTGCATTTCTCTACTGAGTAATGTTGATGAACATTTTTTCATGTATTTATTTGCCATTTGTATTTCTTCATCTGAGAACTGTGTATTCATCTCAGATGCCCATTTTTAGATTGGGTCCTTGAGTTTCGGGGATCTGAATTTTTTCATTCTTTATATGTTTTAGATATAAGTCTAAACTTAGTGAAGTGTTCACTAAGTCTAAACAGTTCACTAAGATTTTTTCCCAGTTTGTGGGTTTTCTTTTTACTATGCTGGAGATTTCTTTTGACATGCAGAAACTTTTTAATAAGATGTGATCCCAGTTATTGATTCTGGGAAATAGTTCCCATGCGGTTTGATTCGTGTTCCTGAATTTTCTACCTACCCCTACACCTTCAAGATATTTACCTACTTTGTCTTCCAATAAATTTAGTGTTTCTGTTTTAACATTCAGCTTTTGATCCATTTAAATTTTAGTTCAGTACATGGTGATAGGCATGGGTCTAGTTTTAATTTTCGGCATATAGAGAGCCAATTTTTCCAGTACCATTTATGAAAGAGACTGTCTTTTTTCCAGTGAACATGTTGGCCCCTTCATCAAAGATAAGGTGGTTGAGTGTGTTGGTAGTTGTTGTTGTATCTGAAAAAAAATTCTGTCATACTTCTTTGCAAAATTAAAAATCTTTAAACTTTCCTATTCCATCATGATAGGTACAACAGAAAGTATAAGCTTTTTTTTATTTTTATGAAAAAAATACAACAAAATTTCATAACCAAATAAAAGAGAAACAGTAGTTGTTACACTGTATGCCATTATCCTCCGAGTAGTTACTGGGAATGCACCACATAAACCAAAAGGATTCTTACAAGAAATAAACAGAAACATGAATCTTCCTTTTCAGTGAATTAAGTAAAACCCAGCAGTGCAAAGGACACCGATTTGTATCTCAATTTCTCGGGTCTGATGATAAGAGTGGTTCTCTGTCCACCTGTGTGTGCTAAGTGTCTGCTCTCCTGAGCAGGCAGATTGACTGATGGACGCTTCCTTCAGTAACAAACTAGAGGACTAGGAGTGATCTATTGTGTAAACTCTGTGTAGCTCCTGGCATGGAAAGTTGCTTCTGTATAGCACGGGTAGTTAAAGATTTGACTCTGTCTCAGTGGTCTCTGATGTATCATCCCTGATAATCCAGATAGATTTTCTCTCTTAAATTAAATACAAAGTTGGCCTAAAACCTGCCTCCATAGCTACTGAACTGCAAGCTTCATAAACAAACTACAGTGTAGAGTGTGTTCCAGTCACAGATGCCCAAATGCCGTGCAATGAAGATGTGAAATGATCAGATTAAGATCAAGGAAGGCAGTGACCAGACTGTTACCACTGCAGCATTTCTGGTTTTTCCCCATCCATAACTGTCACCTTCCCCTTTTCCTAGAGAGCTATCTGCAGTTCCGCCAACTGTCCTGCCTGTTCACAAATCAGTTTTTCTTAAAATAAACTCTCCTACATCAAAGTGGCTAAACTTTTTCTTTTATAATCTGTTTAAATAAAAACGTAACTCAGCTCTCTCTGAGGCAAAGGTAAGATGTGCTGAGTTAGCTGAAGCAATCTTGATGCTCTCATGTGGGCAAGTGTTTGGTTCTCAGTCTTCGTGATTTCCTGTCTCTTATCCCACTTTCTTTGACAGAGATTGGCTACCCTTAATCAAATCTACATCTTGCATGCAAAGGGCTATTGAGTTTAACTTCATGTGCTCATTAAAGGTAGGCTGAAATATTATGTTTCCCTCTGGGTTTTATCTTTTCTAAAATGTCAGATCATTGGAATCTTCTATAATCTTTCAGGAATAACTTTCATTTAGCCCTGTGAATTAAGTTACGCCCATGTTTTATGGTTTGAAAGTTTTTAATTGTTAAATAATATTTAACTACATTGTACAAATCTTAATTATATATATATATATATATATATATATATATATATATATGTAATTGACATAGCAGATTACGTTATATTCCCTTTGTGAAGAATACCTTCCAAATCTGCACAGTACTCATGAAGCATCTCTAACATTTTTGTGCAGTTTTTTGAAAGGAGTTGTTGTCACTCCCTTGGTAAAAGTGAGGACCGTAACTAGAGGTCTCTGTGGTAAGGCTGTGTTTGCTTTCATAAGAAGCTGCCAGAGTTCCTGCACACTGTGCATTTCCATGAGTGTTGAGTAACTCTGAGCCTGCTGCTCTGTGTCCTAGCCAGCCTCTGGTGGTCTCTGTAATTTTTTTTTTTAAATTTTAATAGATGTGTAGCAATGTATCACTTTTTCAAAGTTCAGAATTTCTCAAAAACTTAGGGTTTTCATTATTTTTATATGCTTAAGGGCCATTCATATTTTGCACTGAGTTATTTTTATCAGATCTTTGGCCCACTAATTAAATTGGTTGTGTTATTACTGAAGAATTGCAACACTTGCTTTATGCATAGGCATCATTTATCAGATATGTAAACATATTCAATCAACCAATGACTAAACTCTTACATCACATTTATTTTTAGAGGATATTTTTATTGGATATCAAATTAATCATTTTATACATCCCACACATCCTAAGTATGTCAATCTCCTTTGTGTAGTTTCTGATTGGAAACCTGGGAATAATATTGCATGAATCACTCATTTTTTATGACTTTCTTATGTCTTGTTTCTTAGGAATTAGGTTCCATGGCTTTTATTGAGTTTCTTCAGGCTCTGTATTTACATGATCTATCAAAATTGGAATGTTATTTACTTAATTATACGATTTCCCCCTTGTTCCGTTTTGAGTTACAGCTCACATATGTGTTGCAGTATTGGATGTAGCCTGATAAAACAAGCAGTATTTTACTTTCCATTTTGTTTACTAGTTTGTAGTTTCCATTTCTACAAATATTTGCATATTTTCTTAGTGTACAAGCCATTGCTAATGCTGTCTAATAACATCCTTATTCCAAGCACTGATTTCTCACTTGCATATGGATGGCAGCTCCTGTTTTATTACGTGCTATTTTTAATCGATTCTGCATCGCGTGATGTTGCTTTACTGAATATCTTGAATTTACTGGCCACTATCAGGTGTTGTGTTACCTTGCTGTGGTCATTAGTTTAGTTAAGCATCAGGACTTCCTGTTTGTTATTTATTTTTATAAGGTTTCCTTTAAATTTCGTGGCATTAATCCAGGCCAGCCTTTAATGGAGGGCTAGAATGGATGCTGCCGCTGGGCATATGCCTGCAAGGAGTCTGCTGAGTAGCGGGCTCCGGAGTGCTGTTCAGCACGCTGGTCAGCGCCCATGCGCTTCCGCCAGGGAGGTCTGGGACTTCCTCAGCCTACACCGTGTTCTCTGCGGAGTTTCAACCCACTTTTTCTTATGAACGCTGGACTTCCGGTTCAAGGAAAGATTTATTGCACTTCCTGGTTCCTTTTTCTTTTCTTTGGTTTAGTTTTAAATCCAAATTTCTCTTCTATTGCAACTCTAGCTCCTGATCTTTCTTTAAATTTTGATCTGTTTCTTGCACCCAAGGGTCCAGTCCTGTAACTCTGGGATTCTTCTTCTCGCCCTGTGGTTCTCCTGCTGATCCCTATATAACAACCTGGTCGGCAAACAAGGTGCTTCTTGGCTCCTTCTCTTCTCCTCGGGATAAAGGCAAGTCGTCTCATGTATTTTGTCCAGTTCACCTTCCACCCTTCCTCCCGCCCTTCTCCTCCTTCTTCCCTGAAGAAGGGTGACTCCTGTCCGTGTCACCCTTTAAGTCTGAGACAAGTGTGACTCTTCGTCTCCACTTCCTGCCAGCATCTCAGGGTGCTTCCTGTGCTATCAGCCAAACTGCAGCATGTAACAGTAGCTGGAGCGAAGCAGCCTACCAGTGTACAAGAATGACCCAGCGTTGGGTTTCATTGCCATGAATATTCATGAATTGACATGAGTATTCTGATTCGCTGTAGCTAAACCTCAAGCAATATTTTGGTTAATGTACATCACGTTGTATCATCATTAATTTAAATGTATTAAACAGTAATATAAATTAGAAGATATTTAAGTGGATTTACTGTCTCTTAAATGATAGTATGACATGCATTCTTTACTCTTCAAGGATTAGTATAAATGGGTTCCACTTGAGGGTCTTTGTGGGAAACAAAAAGAAATTAAGAATTGTATGCTATATTTATTGTTTCTAATTTGAATATATTTATTATGTTGTCACTTGTATTATGTACATTTTAAACCTCAGAAGCTAGCATAGAGTTAATGTCAATTTATTTTGTTCTTTGTATTTACTTTTAAAATTATTTTTATGCAACTGTAAAGCTTTGATGACTGCAAAATTGATTGAGCAATTTATCAAGGGTCATTGCTTTTCTGTCTGAAGGAAATGCTTCAGTGTTTTCTTTATTTTGCTTTCTCTGGTGACAAATGCTTTGCTTTGTTGTGACTTTGATGGGCATTTTCACCATGTGTGGAGCCCTGGGTTTATGGTTATTTTATTTCACAATTACAAAGATATCAGTGAAGCATGGATTGGCTTTCACTGTTCTTTGACACACTCTAAATTCTCATGTTTTCCCTGTATGTTTACTCCAGTTTTTCTGCTCGTGCTCTTCACCTTGCTATTTCACATGTTGAAAACTTTCAGCTTTACTATCCTGTTTCTAAATGTGCTTTCTGTATATGTGTGCATTTATACATGTGTACATGTAATTTTGATTTGCAAAGCCTCCTAAAACCTTGGAGTGATACTTTTGCTTAGTTTTGGTAAACTCTTTAGCAATATTACTCAGAATGACTCTCAATAAGTTCCACTTTTCCTGAAATTCTAATGTTCGGAACTTGCCAGTCAGGTCCTTAATGTTTTAATAAACTTCACACGATCTTTATTTTTCTTTATTGTGATACTTTTATTTTCTTTCTGCTCATCTTTTTGTACATTAATCTGAATATTTTATGTAAGTTAAATTTAACTGTTTATATTTTAGTGTACTCAAAATTATTCCAAGTTCCCTGAAATTTCCATTGTTATATATTTAGCTTTAAAATTTTATCTTCCTTCCTTCCCTCCTTTATTCTCTTTCTTTCCTTCCTTGTTTCTTTCCCTCCTTTCCATATTTTCCTCCATCCTTGTTCCCTTTCTCTCCTCCCCCTGCCCTCTTCCTCCTCCTCCTCATCTCCCTTCTTCATGTATCTCAGGTACTGAGGAGAGATCCCAGGGCTTCATACATATTAACAAAGAGCTCTACCAAAAAACAGAATCCCCAGTCCAAATTTCTTTCTTTTTAAACACATAATATGCAAGAATTTGTTGAAACTCTCTATCATCTCTTTTGTTTTTTAGACCACAATGAAAGTTAATATTTTAAAGTCATTTTAAGAACTGTGTTATTCTGATGTTCTTGTTCATTACCAGTTCTTTCCCCTTTGTCCCTAGTCATGTTATCTCTTCTTTTACATAGGTATTTTCTAATAGCATGCCAGGCGTTGACTGCAAATAATTTCAGATAGACTTTAAGAACTAAGTTGAATTAATCTTACTCCTGATTGATTTAATGTTGTTTTCTTTCAGAGACAATGACTGGCAAATAATCTTCCTTTACAACTTATCAAGGATTACAATTTTTCAAAGATAATTTTTCAACTCCTGCAAAAGCTGACCTATTTACTGCATGTAGAAGATAATTCAAGGCATTAAGTAATTATTAGAACCCCCTTTTTGGCAAGGTCGACCAATCTTGCTCTGAACACTCTTTTCGCTATTCATAATTTAGTTTGAACTCTTCTCAGTTTTTATGATCTCAAATGAAATATGTGCAATCAATGTGAGAACAATTTAATCCTTGATTCTGAGCTCTCTTCTCTGAGATTCATTTATCTCTTGATCTGAGATCTGTGATTCCTCAGTATTATTTGAGCTTATGCTTTCAAAAATAACAACTTTTAATTTCATATTTTATCATTTTTAGCTGAGTGAATAATGTATCATTTCATGGTAAAGAATTATTTTACATTAAAAAAGAAAAAATGTTCAAATGTACTTAAACAACAAAATAGCAAGCAGAAAATATCATTTTTAATTAGAAGTAAGATAAATAAAACTTAAAGGCACTATGAGACATCCTTACTTATCCACCCAGATAGCTAATATTTTAAAAATATATCAAACTTATACAAACTATTAGCAACTTGGTCAATTGGATCTTACATACACTGCTGATGGGAAGAATAACGTATCAACACCACTTGTTCAAATGCTTGGCAGCATAGAGCTAAACTGAATCACCAGGTAACACACATACACTGTACACAAGTTAGTAAGTATTTATTGGAAAGAGTTCACATATCTATTGATGAGGTCCTCTATCACAGCTCAAGTAACAATGCAAAACTGATAATCTTAAAACAATAACCACTTCATTTTGATTCAAAATGTTGTGGCCCAAAACTTGTGATATAAGCAATGGAGCAAACTCAAGTTTTAAAACTTGAGTACATTATGGGGTTACAAAATTGCCTCACCTATTGAGGAGACATATACTCTAAAGGGACACACTATAATGGGAGACACAGAAAGCTTTCAGGGTTTCCTGTACTTTCTACTCATTTTTGCTTTACATGTAAAACTGATTAAGAAATTTTATTAATTCAAAATATATGCAACCACTTTTAATCATTTATGTACTTTAGCAATAGTATAAAATTAAAATAACAAAATTACAGCAATGAAATAAATGAGCAAAGACACATTCTAAGGACTATGTGTCTATTCATTTAATAAAATTTTGAAAATGAGCAAAATTACTGCAGAATTAATGTCAGTTACCATAGAGGAGGATGAGAGACTGTGCACAACAGGACACATAAGACTTCTGCAACGTTCATTTCTTGTTGTGGGTTGGGGAAAACGAGTGTCTTCATTAATCAAGCTGTACATGTGTGAACAATGTAATTTTCTGTACAAATGAAATTTAATAAAATGTCTTAGATTACAGAAAACAAAAATAGAAAGTGTTTTCAGGAGAAATACACAGATGATAATCATCCTAGAGAGAAATTTAAATACTCTTAAATGATATAACAAAATGAAAAAAAGATTAACAGTAGAGATTTAGAAGTCAGGGACAGCATAATTTATAAAATTAATATTCTGTCACTCAGTAAAGACAAAGAAAAATGCAGGTGAGGTGTGTAGATAGATACTTGTCTCTGCGTATGATTTTATAATGCAATGGCTCAAGTTTGACATTAATAATCAAGTGTCAATAAACAATCTAAAGTTCTCTTTCTTATGTATTATTAAGCATACTTTCTAAGACTTAAATTGAATAAATGTTTAATTCTGAGGGGAATGTCTCACTACGTCTGGTAGTTCAGATACATATGTACATGCAGATCAGTATTTGAGAACATTTCCAATAGTCTGGCATATTTTTTCGAAAGATTGATATCTGTTTTCAATATTGGGTCCATAAAACATATTGTGTCCATAAAACTACACACACCACACAAGGTTATTGCTCACTAATTAGAAAACAAAATTAGAAAAAATGGGGTGACAGCAGTTTTTGGAATTTTCTCACAAAATTTGATATAAAAATATTGTTCCTAAATAGACCTTGAACTACTTATCCTTGAAAAAGGAGACAGTGTTTACTGGAGACATAGATGATAGATAGATCAATGGATCAATCAATAGATAACTGGATAGGTAATAGATGGGTGGATAGATGATAGCAGCAAACACATGCAGCAGTCAATTTTCAATGACAGCCTGAGGAAGGTGTAGCAGAGGCCAGTGGCTGGGTGGAGGAGCCAGCGGGAAAGTGAGGAGCCACTGAGATGCTGTGTCCCCAGTAGAACGCCTTCGCAGAAGGCAGAGTGCAGTGGGCCACATTTATTGGCATCTGAAGCAGTCCACGAGCGGTTCACAGCAAATCTAGGCTGCTTTCACTCTTCTGACCCATGTGAGGTGCAGACATGAGCTGTGCAGGCATTGGAATCTTCCCTCCAGGCTTGTCACCTTCCTGCCAGGGAGAGGAGCTGCCCGGGCCTCCCTGCTGTGCTCAAGTAGACCCCAGTGCTGTCAGTTCCCTGCCTTTGCTCCTGGGGGCCAGGTGTGGCCTGCGGGGATGCTCTCTGCCACTCTGAGCACAGACCACCCATCCTCTCCCTGCTGGAAGGAGTGGCTCTCCAGGTGTGTCTAGCTGGGAGACCAGTGTTTAGGCTCTGTGTTTTCTTTGTGTCTATGATACAGTGACACACTGAATGGCACAGTCACGGTCATGGTCACTTATCTGATCCTGATGTGTTGTGCTCTGCAGCAGATAAGGACGCAAATCCTTTCCTGCTGATGAGGACTGGAGGTCTCCAGGGTTCCCCCAGGGAGGAGCCCAGGTGCAGGGGTAAAGACCAGATGCAGGACTCAGCAGCCAAAAAGAGCAGGACCAGTCCAAGGCTGGGAAGCCCTGAGCGCAGGGGTTTTGTGTGGGACACTCTTGTCATGAAACTCCAGGCACACATTGTCTGTCTCCCTGGATTCCACACTGTCTTAGAGAGTTGCCCTGGTTCTGAACCTTGTAATTTTCCTTACTTCTTTTCAAGAAAGAAAATCATCACTTATTTTGCTTATGAGAGTGAACTACACTGATGTTCCAGCTAAGGTGCCAAAATTTAGTTATAAAATTCTGCCTTTTCCTAAACTGTGTACCTTTCCCTAAGAGGTTAGATGCTGTGTACAGGTCACAGCCGGGCCCTATTGATTCATTATTTTTCATTCCCAGAACCTTTAACTGTATCTTCAGCTTTTCCTGAAGAAAGACCATTCATTCATTCTTGATTCAAAGGGAGATGAAATATTTTTTAGAGTGACCGGTTTTTCATATGCAAGAGAACAAACCGCTTACCAAAGACTGAGAAAGCTACGCATGAAGCTGGAGACATGTGCAGAGGTTTTCTGAGGTTACAAATTTAAGGCATGGCAGAACGAGCACATTGGTTATAGATGACATGCTCCTGGTGACGTGAACTGCTAGCTTTCCATTTTGATGACAATAACGTTATTATGGGTAAAATTAGACCTATGTTTCAACATGTAGTTTACTTCCAAAGAAATACAGAATGAGCTCCAAAAGTTCAATTCCATGAAAATAAAAAATAAAATCATCCACACAGAAAACGTTGGTAACAATCATATACTACATGATAGTTAATTTAGTGATGAATAAATGAAGTCACAGGAGAGAATTAGTTTTGGATGTTAAGGAGCATGTGTGTGTGTGTGTGTGTGTGTGTGTGTGTGTGTGTGTGTGTGTGTATGTGTGTGTGCGTGTATGTGTGAGCATGCTAGGAACACCACGCCACAGAAATATTTCACATTATTATCCCTTGCAGGACGGTGGACGTCAACTTTTGAACCTAATTAGAAAAGAGTGTTACTTTTCCATATTTTTATGAAAGCCATGATGATCTAGTTGAAAATAATTCAACTGGCTGTAGAAATGCTATAAATTGCTGTGAAGTAAGTGGTTGACTGTGGCCTGGCAGAGCAGCTCTGTTGTACAAATCTTAGATAAAAATTAGTGCTTATGCATTAAAATGAAATCATATCACACCACACTGAGAAAAAGCTTTCATTTTAAAATAATTTCAAAGTTGTGAAAAGGGCGAATCTGTTTAACAAAGAGCCAAGCGTCCCCCAAAGACGACTTCTTTCTTTTATGCTCTAGAATCCTAGAGTCTGCAAATCTGTCTCCATGGCCCACTTTAGAAATTTTCACAGCCTCCCTACTGGCCAGCTCTGCTGTGGGGATCAGTGTTGAGAGAGCTTGCAGAAGCCAAAAGGCACAAGCTAAGGCAGAATGCGAGGGTCCTGCAGGTGAGGGTCTAGTATCACTAGTGAGCAGCTGTGAGTGGAGAAAACAGACTGGAGGGCGGAGGCAGAACAGAGACTGCAGAGCCTTAGCCGTGAGGAAGGGCAGCCCCGTGAGTATGCAGAAATGAATCTCCCAGTGGCCTGAGGGAGGCACTGGCTGGGTAACCTGGGAATGGAAGACAGTGGCTGAGCCGGTGGCCCAGCCACGCAGAGTCCCTGGTTTGCATCCCCACAATGGGGACAAACACAGTAAAATAGACCAGCCCAGACCAGTCTAGACAAACCCAACCCAAGCCAATCCCTAATTTTTTTTTTTTTTTTTTTTTTTTTTTTTTTTTGTCTTTTTGAGACAGGGTGTCTCTATGCAGTTCAGGCTGACCTTGAGCTCACTTTGTAGCCTAGCCTGGTCTTGAACTCGCAAGGATCCTCCTGCTTCAGCTTCCAGAGTACTGGGATTACAGGCTTGTGCCACTATGCCCCACTTTGACTAATAATACAGACAGGATGATAACTCATTTCAAAGGGTGAGTAAACATAATATTTTGAGTAAAAAAAAACATAGACTGAAGGTTAGAAATTTATACATTTTTAAAAATCTGGAATGAATTGAATAGAAAGAGTAAAAACAGCACAGGATGAAAATGAAGCTAGAGAATGGGATAGAAGGTGAAACTTTCTTATTTTCTAAATTCATATAAAATCTAATATGGAGCCAACATGAAAATTACTAGAAAGTATTAATCTATAGTAACTTATTTTACTTAGTACCACTGTAAATATTTGGCCTGGTCAAAATTCCAGTTTGAAAAATTTATATTTAAAAATACCTTTAATATCTCTACCTCTTTATATGTACTGACTTGTATTATTAAGAGAAATATATGCTTTTGTGTTCCTAGAACAGCAGAAACCCAACATGCTTGGCTATATCATCCTTTCTGTAGCTCTGAGTAGTTTCTATGGGGTTGCTATGTTTATAAAAAGATGTTGATCCATGCATTTGCTTTCATCAAATGGTGGTATGAAACAAACAGAATTTATAAACAATTCCAATAATTCACAGTATTCCTGTTATCCTGTCTGTGTTCTAATTGCAATATATTTTAATTATAGGTAGAGAGACTGATAGATGACAGACTCATATATTATGCATATACAGAAAGACAGACATAGATCATTAGAAATCATTATTCTTATGACTTTATTTGGTCAGCATTTATTTCTACATTCTCATACATTTACTGTTTTACTTCCCTTCACTTCTGAGAATTCATCACTTACAATATAGTTTTAAAAATTAAATATGTAGGTATTACTTCCCAATGCTGGATTTCACAGTGATTCCCCAGACATGATACAAAAGCACAGACAATAAAGAAATAATTGGATTTAATGAAAATTAGACAATTGGATTTCATAAAAATTTTAAAAACGTGTACCTCAAGGTACAGCATTAAGAATAAAAATGAGCCACAAGTGGGGAGAAATACTTGCAAATCATGTATCTGATAATCAATTGGTAGCCAGAATATATAGAGAACTCCCAAGACAGCATTAATTCACACACACACAGAATGAGCACAGGCCTGGAATGAGCACTTCTCCAGAGGCGGGGAACAAGTGGCCAGTGGGATGGAAATTGGCGCCTCACTGGTAAGCACTGGAAATGCAACCCGAAGCCCACCTCACATGGTCCTGGAAGACCACTAATGCATAGCAAAGCCAAGGGACCAGTACCGGGGAGTGCTGGTGACAGAGAATGCACAGAAAGTCACCTGAAGAAATGCGACACGGCTTCTCTTCTGTGGACATCGGCATGGTACCTTTTGCAATAAGGCATTAAGGATAGTATTCCTAGGTGATGCAGAAATGACTCACCCAATACACACCCCAAGAACCTAAACCAGGGCTAAAGCAGCACGCGTGTACCCAGTCTGTAGCAGCCTGACTCAGCAGCTAAGCAGGGAAAACTTAGTGTCTGCCAACAAATGAAGGATGGAGAAAATCTGGTCACATGAAGTGAAAAGGGTTAGCAATGAAGGGGGGATTCCAACAGAACCTGGGGAACCTGGAGGACCTCAGGCTCACTGACATTGATGGGCTCCCAAAGGATCAGTGCCATGTGACTGCCTATCCCTGAAGTGCTCAGAATAAACTAAACCACCGAATCAGAATGCAGATGGCACTTGCAGGGGGATGGGGGAAGGATCGTGGTTGGGGGGGCACAGAATCTGCTTTTATAAAAAGGAGGTATAGGTGGGGGAGACATGAGACTGCACCTCGTATTTTTTGTACAGCTGAACTACACCACACTTCAGAACAGCACGTGTGGCAAGTCTCATGTCCTGTGGATTCCACCCTATTAAGAGAAACTCAAATGTTTAGGAATTGTCGTAAAATACATACAAGGAGTTTCCAGAAAACCATGTTAATTCGTGTATTTATGCATGGCCTTGCGTTTTTCTACTTTTAATATTTATAGAGTTTATAATTAGGGCATAATGCTAATCAGACAGTAGCTGTGTTTCCTGCTTCTGTGATGATGTATGCAATGTAAATTGATTATTAATATTGCATAATTTTTTTCCTGGCTGGACTCGGCATTTTGAGTTCATCTTAAATACAGCATTTTTGAGCTGAAAACTGTATGATCCCCATTAGCATCGTCTGCATGAATCAGGGAAGACTGAGCCTCTGAAAGGGGAAGTAATTTGCCAAAATACAGAGCTTAACATTAAAGTTTGAAAACCTCAAGAGTCTGCCCTCTTTCCGTTCATCTTTGCTGCCTTTCATGTATGTGTTACGTGTTCAATAAATTCTCTTTCTTTAAATGGAATTTAAACCTTGAAGCAGTGCTTTGTTGAACAATAAATATGATATAAGATACACTTCCCGCTGCTCAGCCATGACCCAGTGCATAGGAATAAGAAACTTTCACCGCAGTTAAAGCTTAAAATAATGAAAACTGCACTTCCTCACTGACGGAAAACAGAGCAGCACAAGGTGGGTCGCATGAGACACAGTAAACAGGTGCGGAAGGACACAAATACAATTACCTTCTGTGTCCCTTCATTATTTAGTTTTTCCATAAAGTTTTTTCCAAATATTTCATCTTGACTTAGCTTGTGTTTCTTTTGCAGTGCTGAGGATTAAGCTCGGGCCTTCACAGTGGGTGAGCTTCCCACTGAGCAAACCCTTGAGCTAAAGAGTTGTTTGTGCCTCCTGCTGCTTTTGCAAGTGCATGAGGGGAGTTTTGTCAGGAATGAGGTTCTCAGCACCATGGTAATTATGCTTACCATTGTATCCCATCTCACCTGGAGCCAAAGCTGTCCACAGGACACAGCATTCACAGAATGATGGGAGAATGTGACCAAGGGTGATGAGAACTTTCCAAGATAACCTGCCCTCTGCTTTCCCATTCCTGAGTCTTTTCATCTCTCTTTACCCTGGGTCCAGAGCCCAGATGCACCAATGCATTGGTGATCTCGCCTGTCCCTGGGGCACAGTACCAGACACACAGTCTAAAGCGGAGAGGCTGAACTCACAGTTTCTTGGCATTCAAACCATGGTTGGTGCACACCAAGGCAGAAGCGGCATGAAGGTAAGATGATAAGACCAAAGCTGCTCGGTTTATGGGGACCAGGATCCGGAGCAGGGAACAGCACCTGAGAGAAAGAGGTGAGGAACCAGATAGAGACCCAGAGTTAGGCCCTCATGATGCCCCCAGACACAGCTAGCTGTAGGCATGCTGTGGGGAGCCCTGGGAGGCTCCCAGCCAGTCGAGGTGCAGTGAAGCTCAAGTCCCAGGCAGATTTACTTAAATAAGTGTGTTCAAAGGGAACTTCTTCCTGCAGCCCCAGTTTCCCTGCCTGGCATTTCTGCAGACCACTTTTTCTGTCAGATTTTATGCTGCAAAGGAAGGAATTGATTTCTAAGGGTTATAGATGCACCCGTGTTCCTTGTTATCCAAATACATTTTTAGACCTAACAATTCTGGAAAACAATGCTTTGTTCTTCCAGTTGCAGCATTTTTAGCGCAGAAAACAACAGTGCTAAGCAATTTTACTTGTGCCCAAAAACATTATACTCACATACGATGCCTCTCGCTCTTAAGCTGTTTTGGACAATTATGGGCAGGCTTGACATCATTAACTTTTTTTTTTTTTTTTTTGTCTTTTTCTTTTTTATCGGTACTGGGGATCAAACTCGCGACTGCCTGCTTGCAAGGCAGGCACTTATGCTGCTGAGCTAAATCCCCAACCCCGACATCATTAACTTTAAAAAAAAAAGATCAGCAAATGTAATGATCCATCCCAACTGTGTTTTCTCTTGACAGTCAAGGGATGCTATGTGACAGAGTATAATGAATGTGAGTTAATCACTGTCTCTTAAAACAGGGACTGATAGCCAGCCCTCTGTCTGCCTGAAATCTGAAAACTATTTTTGCAATCCATTTGGAAATTCATATATTATTACTTGATTAAACATACTGAATGTTGTAATGGTTCTGATCTATTGAAATATCCATAATGAGATAATGAGTCAGCTTCTGGTCTCATTTAGAGGAGAAGCCCGAACCCTACCAAAGTCTCTCAGGCAAACTCGGAAGACTCCTTTCTACCCCAGCCCTGGTGCTGGCCTCCTGCTGACCTTGAAGGCACACAAGTGCTCACCACCTAGATCTCAGCCGGTGGTACAGCACAGCCTGGACTCACATTTCCATTCATACAGGGATCTCTCGGAGTTTCAGGTCCATCTAATCCCTGCTTCCCACCCAGCACTCAAACTGCATCCACAACTGCAAATTCGAAAAACCAAAGGTCTTTTCTGCTTTTGCTACTTATAATAGATTTATCGAGGTGTCATCTGCCCGTGATATAATTCACACAGTCAGTGGCTTTAGGCACCCACTGAGAAGCAAAACCATCACCATAACTTATGAACAGTTCTACTGTCTCCCAAAACCCCCTTTTGTGCAGTTTTCATTCCCCATTGAGTCCTGGGCCACTTCAGATTGAATCTGTGTCCTTTATTTTCCTCTGTTGGACAGTTTCATATGAATGAATGATATAACGTGTGGTTTCCTGTGCTTGGCCTCTTTAACTACTATGATGCCATATCGCAGTCTGTGTCAAGGCTTCATTTTTCATGGACAAAAGCTATTCCACTGCATGGTGTAGCTTGGCTATGACCCACTCTTTTCTGGGTTGACATGCAGGCTGGTACCGCCTTTCGGCTCAGGTGCACTGTCGGTGCTTCTGGTCACTTTACACAGGAGTTCTAAGGGAGTTTACTGTAAATATTTAATTTATTTGGGCATAGTTTCCCATAATTTTCTCCCAAATTGTTTCCACTTCTATAAAATCAGCAGTAACATCTCCCCTTCAATTCCAGTTTTGCTGTTTTCAGCCTGCTCTCTTCCAGTTTTCATGATCGGTCTGGTGAATGGTGGGCAGTTCTGTGTCTTTTTAAACAACACTGTTGTCAGTGATGCTCCCTATTAGAGGCATATTTTCCACTCTAATGTTCCCGTTTTCTTCCTTCTGCCTGTGTCAGGTCACTTGGCTCTTCATTTGCCCTGCTGGCAGGTGAAGTCATTTTCTTTTGTCTTCTCTTCTCTTGTCCTGCGCATAGGAACTTTTGCAGAGAATAATTCTCTCTTAATGTGGACATGTAGAGAAATAAAATCCCCCCCCCAAACACTTTCATATCTGTATCCTATAGAATTGTGGTTATTTTATGTTTATTTAAATCATCTCAAAGTATTTTCTGATTTTTCTGTTGATGTCTCCTTTAGGATTTTTTGGAGTGTGTTATGTAAGGATTGAAGAAGGGTTTCAGGCTATTATTTTCTTGTAATATCAATCTTTGTGCTTGGAGAAAATACTTTGCATGACTTCTATCCTATTGAGTTCTTTGATGCTTGTTTTATGGCCTAAAACAAAACTTATTCTGAAGAATGTTCCATGTACCTTTGAGCAGAACATGTACTCTCCTGTCAGTTTAAGTGTTCTACAGAAATCTGTTACATGAATTTTTGCTCTTTTTTTTTTTTTTTTTTACAGTACTAGGGATGGAAGCCAGGACATTATGCATGCTAAGCCAGCTAGGCAATCTCTCCCACTGAGCTGTACCCTTCTCCTAGGGTTAGCTGAATTTATGAACTAAATATCATTGTCAATGCTTTAGAAAAAAAAATCAGAGAAAAGGATGATGCTTCGACTCTAGCTGAAATCCCATGCTGCGGAGTATTTTCTAGTTTGTTGCCAACTGCTCCAGTTTAGTGTCTTTTGGCTTTAAAACGACTAGACTCACTTGCATTTGTGGTATACAATACAAAGAGATGTCCTATTACCTAAATCTCATTTTCTTCAATACCAGTGACTTATGCAGCTATAGTATAGAAAGCCAAACGCAGACATTGAAATTTACAAAATCAACCCACATTCTTCCAGTTGCAGCATTTTTAGTGCCATCTTTTTGTACATGTTTGTGCATTTGTGTCTAAATATCTGTAATTTTATCTTGTATAGTTGCTTGAAAATTAGTATTTGTGTGTCAAGTTTTTTCATAGACTTACTTTCAGACTAGTGCTGTGCCTCCGTTCATGAACTTCATTCTTTCCATGATTCTGATGGCAAACAGAAGTGAATCAATTTCAGTGGTTGCTTTCCAGGCTGGCCTAGGGGGAGGTGTGACGGGTTCTCACGAGGTCAGTTTGCTGCGGAATCTGGAGGGGACTGAGACCATGAGCCAAGGTACCTCCGTGTTATTTTATCTTCTCTGGAGTCGCTGCACTGTCATAAGTACTTTACTCATGTTTATTTACTGTATTTCAGTTAATTGTCAGCAGTCTAAGTTTGACACATGTAACTTTGTCATTTAAACTTGCTCGATTTTTCTCCTTCCTCAACAGAATCCTCCCTTATCTGTATTCTTTTAAGCTAGCTACTCATTTTGATATTGATATTTTTTAGCACATGGATTTGGGTAACACGTCATTTGATGACTGAATATGTGTATACAGGTCAACACAAATGCAAATGTGTAGCTTTTTTTTAATATAGAGAAGACCCACCACAGTATAATGTGATTTCCTCTGTCAAGGATTTACAGAATTTATTTCCATCTAAGTCTCTCTACTCTTGCTGTGTTTTAAGTGTCATTATTTGCTTTTTGATATGCTTTGGGTATCACATAATATGCATAGCATATTATTTTTGTTTCAATCAGAAAATAAAACCTCATAAAGGTAAAGATAATGTATTATTTTTACTACAGTTTTGCCCCTTCTGCTTTCATTTTGGTGAAGCTGCTAGGAGTCTATTATCATTTCCACTGTGTGTTTATGGAGATGCCACTGGGCCACAATGGTGAACCTTCTAGAAACTTCAGTGATAACACAGAGCTCACTGTGGCTTGCGTGCTGTGGATTCTCCACCGCTGCCATGGGGGTCAATTAATTCTTCTAGTTTCCCACTAGCAAATTCTCTTTGTCTGAGTGTCTTTATTCTCCCCTGGTTTTATGTTTTTGAGGCATGCAGGGTCTCATGATGTAGTTCTAGTTGACTTTGATCCTCCTGCACAGCCTACCTGTGTGGGCTCAAGGACACCCTTCTGCCTCAGCCTCCTGAGGGCTGGTGTTACACCACCATGCCCAGGACCATCAGTTCTTGAAGGTAACTGTATTTTTATTTGGCAGCATTTTTCCTTTGAGAATTTGAATTATCCTGTAGAAGCTCCTCACGTCTTCCCATTGGCCGAAGCCTTCCTGGTGGTGCTGGCGCTTCCTCCCACTTTGGAATCTCCACTTTGCAATTTGCTCAGTGTTTTAATCAGGTACCTTTCACCACATCTGGGGACTGTTCACTGTTGTTTCTGTACTATGTCTTAGGTTCCTCCCCATCTCGTCTGTCCTGGGGAATTGCGTTAGAGGAAGGTTCATGCATTACTCAGTATTTCTAATTTTTTAGCTTTAAATTTACATTTTCTTGTTCAGGTAGAGTGACAGATCCCCAAATTCACTGAAAGTTTAATATTCAGTGAATTAAATTTTACTCTTCTTATTTGTGCAGAAAGTATTTATTCTTCTTGTAAGTTCCAGTTCTACGATCTCCTTTTTGCTATCTTCTATAACTTCTCCAGACTCCATTTCTTTTCTTCCTTTGCTGTGTTCTTGTTGACATTTCTACCCTTCCACAGAAGACTATCACTAACTTCCTGCTGAGACATTTTCAGGAACTCCTTGCAAACCCTTGTCAGCTAATGCACATTTTGGTTAATGTATCATGAGAATTTGCTCCTAGCAAAGATCACCTTCCCAGCAGGAAGGCTGAGGCTCTTTTGGCAGGAATGGAAGCCACTGGGCTGCTGTGAGAGGCCCAGGGCAGTGTGAGGGGCCTCTCCCTGCCCTGCTCTGTGGGACCGTAGGACACATGGTCTGCTTTTACATACCTTCATGGCTTGTGGAAATAACTTGTGTAATAAAGGATTTGGCCTGACACATATAGAGAACTGGACTTTGGTCTCAACTTCTGGGATTTAACTGCTACATCTCTGTAATTTTCTAGAAAGTAGGATATTGATACGGGTCCCCTAACTACATACCCATCAAGATATTTCATAAAGGAGCCTATGAGCTACAGGATACACAGAAGACCTCTGGGACAGGGAAGTGGATGTTCTGATTAGTAACAAGGACAGTCAGTCCACTTGACCTTTGTGCAATGTCCCTGTAAACCCGCTGGAGCCTTGTTCAGGAAGGCTCAATACCCCATGAGTGCAGTATCAGGATAAAGTGAGCCAGGAATCCCGTGTCAGGCTGACACAGGGGAACAAAACTCCCAACCTTCTAGATTCTAGGGTGAGGAGTTCATGTTCTCTAAAATCAAAGAATGAATTCAGGAATAACAGAGGTTAAGAGCAGAATATATTTATTGAGAGAAAGAAAGCTTCTATCTGAGACAGAGGCAGAGGGGTCCCAAGTGGGTTGCCAAAGACCTTGTATCTTCTAGGGATTACACAGAGCAAAATTGAGGGAGTGAGGCGGGTCTAAGGTGGAGAAAACACAGAACTCGCAAGGTGGGCATGAAGTGGGATAGAACTGTGGTCAACTAATAATGTTAACTGTTCAGGTAAAATTGATTAAATCAGGGGCAGATGGAGAAATGAATGAAAAAGCAAGCGAGCACGCTTAGAGAGCAGGCACTCTTCCTGTGGGGAATAGGGATGGTGACTCCTGACTTCTTGGGGTGACAGAGACCTAGTTACAGAATCAGTCCCTGAAGCTTGGCTTTAGGAAGTAAATGGATGCATTTGATTTATCTTTTATCTAGAGTCTGGTTCACAGCTACACGGTGTCTGATCTTCTGCACTGGCTCCTTCAAGGGCCTATCCTGTCTGACTTCCTAGAAAATTTCTGCATGGAACAAAACAGAGAGCTGAGAAGTTGACTTCTTTTCTTAACTCCTCTTCCATCCTTTTCTCCAACTTAGCCCATAACAAACTGTATCGGTAAGCAGAACAGTATGAGCTGAGTCCTACTGAGTCATCCAGAGAATCATAGAAACTAGAGTGGCTGGGAGAAAATCCCAAAATCACAGTTAATGGGGAAACTAACAGTGGCTTCCCAGAACTCCTCCTTGAACTTGGTAGTAGACCCCCGACACGAGCTGCCGGGTCAGAAATCACATGCACACGTGGCACTCTGCAGGAAGTAGCCGCTGTCTGCAGTGGGGTCCGTGTGGTTTCCACCTCTCTGAATCTGCTCATCCTCAGTCTCCATGGTGCCCTTCCCACCAGGAAGCAAGACAGGAAGAAGTCAGCCATCTGCACAGTGTGGAGATCACGCTGTGGCCCCAGACACTCGGGGTGAATTTCACTTCTTCTTCCACCAGATCTTCACAACCTCAAGCACTGCTCTGAGCAGACACCTGGCTAAGCTTGCTGTCCACGTGACCATGGATTACTGAGGGAAGACAAATGTACAGCTGGGCATGGTGGTGCATCCCCAATCCCTCCCAGCACTCTGGAAAGCTGAGGGAGGAAGATCGCAAGCTCATACTCAGCCTTGGCAATGTAGTAATTTGGGGAGACCATTAACATTTAAAAAATTAAAGAAACAAATATTAATTTTTTTTAAAAAGACTTTGTCTTTCTAACTATTTTTCCAGGAAGCTGAAACACACTCTTACTCTATAAATCTGGTCCTTGTTTGGGAAGTTTACTGGTTCCATTAATGTACCGTGAGGAAATCATTTTAGAAACTATGAATGATACATTCTCCTTCTTCTTATGTTCAGGACTCAAAAAATATTCAAGCCACAGAAAAGATATTTTTTTAATTCATGATAAAATTTTGTGGAGGGATTAGAGATTAAGTACTTCGGTATTTAATAAAAATAAGGTGATGAATCATGAAAATATGTGCCTGCTTTTATCAAATGACTATTTAAAAACAGAAAGGAAATCTAGGTGTAATTCATGGGTACAGCACTTGCCCAGCATGTGTGCGGTTTGGATTCAATCTTCAAGCCCCAAAGTTATAAAAATAACAATTAGTATATATGCAATGTTAGAAAGGTCAAGTGACTGCAAAATTCTGAAATTAAAATATAGTTTAAATGAATAATTTAATTTAAATTTTCTTTTTTATAACTTAAACTATGCGTGTAGCAGACATTGCACATGTTTAAAAATATGTATTGTGACCCCACTGTCTCTGATACATTTAATGACAGCATATCAGTGAGTGCCCTTGTATCTGTATGCACACAGATGCATCTGTGAAACTGTGTGCTGCTGGTGTTTATGTGTACAAAGTGTAATTCTACACATATCACCTTCCTTTTCCCTGGTGTGGATTGTGGCACCTTAGAGACAGCAACATACACAGCAGCTCCCATCTCCCGAATCAAGAAGTGAAATCTTTGCACGTAGCCTGCACAGGTATTCTCATATCCTTCAAATGCTCTCTAATTGGTTATAATACCTAATGTTATGAAAGTGTTATGCCTATGTTTGTTATGTTTTATTTCTTAGACAGCTTCATGAGGAAGTTTGTACACATTCAGAGCAGCCACACTTTGGGGGAAGATGGTTTTCATCTGCAGGTGGCTAATTTTGCTCACATTGAAAGAATTAATACAGGGTCGTCTGTATTTGTCATTGAATACACAGTTTTCAAGATTTCATTTAACGGTAATTGATGAATAAAGAATTTATCTATTAAAACTACAATAGTGGTAAATATCATGATGCTATTAAACATCCTGGACAGTTTTGCTTTCTTTGAATTTGGACATTTCTTGCAAAATCTGCATTGATATTCATCTACAAAAATAATCTTCTAAATGAAAAAGCTCATTATTCTTAGTCAGAACTCTCTAATCAATTCAGAACATTTCCCTTCAGAGTTCTGAAAGTTTTACATGTTGTAAGCATTTTACATGGTAGCACCACTTTTGAAATATTGGCATTTATTAATGCCATCCAACAATTATTGATTTTAAAGAAATTAAATGGCACATACATTATAAATCATAGGAAGTTTGAGTTCTGATTTAATCAAACTCCTATGAACATTTATGTTTTTAATCACAGAAAGGACATATTTCTTGGTGTGAGAAAGCTCAGGATTCCTGCAGCTTCTTAGAAACATTTTCACAATGTGAGCTCAGTCTCACAGAGCAGGCAGTGCCAGGCGACAGGTGATGAGGAGCCGAAGGGACCCCACCTGGACAGTGAAACTCACACCCTGAGAGGGTGTCCTGTTAATGTCCCAGTGGGAGACAGAATAAATGACCTCAGACTTTGCACAATAGAAGTGCATCAGTCTGGGAGTTTGGAATCCTCACTCAGCCCTGGCCAAGGAACTTTGCAGCTTCCTGTTGCACTGGACCAGCTCAGCAGGTCTTGAGCCCACTTGCAACAACTGCCCTGCTTCCTGCCATGCCTGGTGGACTCTAGGGTTTTGGGCCAGCCAGAAACTGGAAACTGGGGGGCCTGAGGTCAGTGTCCCTGCACTATCCTGAATCAGGGAGTTCGGGATCATTGCTCCCACCAGCCAAGGAACTTCACAGCTTCCCACCACACTCAATCTGCAACATAGGGCCGGGGCCTGCCTGCCCACCCACAGTGACCCTCTCTCAGTCCAGGGAACATGGTGGCCAGAGTCCCAGGAGCTGAAGACTCAGAAGATGATTTCCAACAGGACTAGGAGGAGCCTTGGAATAACACTTGAAACACGGAAATACAGGAAAATGACAAACAAAAGACCAAAATACAATCTCAAACCTCCAGCCCATCCCAAGAAACCTTAGGAACTATGTACATAGAACAAAAGATATTCCATACGCCTGAAATACCTAACATAATAGCAACTGAATTAAAGAAGCAACTCCAGAAGCTTTAAAGGAATTCAAACTAGAAATAATCTCCCAAGTAAAAGAAGAAATGATAAAAGAAATGAAAGAGATGCTGAACACATCTAACGAATACACAGTTTAAAAAACTGGAGGAACTAAACAAAAAGGTAGAATCCCTGGAGGAACAATATAAGAAACAAAGAGAATACATAAACAGATGCAAAGAGATACACAGGAAATCAAAAATTTCATTGAAAGTTGTAAAAACTGCCTCAGTGAAAGTGAAGATAGAATTTCAGACCTCAAAGACAAGATTGCAGCTAGTTAATGGAAAGGAAATCTTTTAAAAATAAGAGAGAATCAGCAAATAACAGTTCAACAGCTGCAAGATGATGCAAAGAAAAACAACATAACATTGATAGGGATAAATGAAAAAGAAGGGGACAACATAAAGGATGTCAAGAGGATACTTAGAGAAGAAATAGCTGAAAATTTACAAAACATGAGAATGGAAACTAACATCAGGATCAGTGAAGAATATAGAACTCCAAATAGCCATAACCAAAATAAACTTACATCCAGACATACAATAATCACCATTCCAGAAATCCAACATAAAAACAGAATATTAAAAGCTGTCAAAGAGAAAAGACAGATCACTTATACAGAAAAACCTATCAGATTCACAGCAAACATCTCAGCACAAACAATAAAGTCATGAAGATCATGGAGTGAAGTGTTTCAGATCCTAAAGGAAAATGATTTCCAACTTAGACTGATGTACCCTGAAAAACTGTCCTTCAAAATGGATGGAGAAAAAAGAAAATTCCATGACAAAGAACAGCTGAAGAACTTTGTGATTCCCCACACCAACCCTGCAAAGAATACTGAAAGACAGATTAGATACATTTAGGAAAAAAAACACTAAGCAAAGCAGACAATTAAACAGAACAGAAAGATAAAAGATGCAACAGCAGCAAGATAACATGTCAACAATAAACCAACATGTAACAGTTATAACCATTAATGTAAATGGTCTCAATGTACCAATTAAAAGAAACAGACTGGCAGAATGGCTCAAGAAACAACATCCAAACATATGCTGTCTACAAGAAACCCATCTAACTCAAAAAGATACTCACAGACTGAAAGTCAAAAGATGGAAAATAATACTTCATGCAACAGGAACCAAAAAAAAAAAAAAAAAAAAGCAGTGATAGCTATTCTGTTTAGAGACAATGTGAACTTTAAATCAACAATGATCAGAAGAGATAAAAAAGGTCACTACATACTGGTTAGAGGAATACTTCAAATGGAAGAGATAACAATCTTAAATATATATGCAACAAATTCCAGAGCACCAAGTTATATAAAGCAAGTATTAACAGAAAAGAAAAACCAAATTATCAGTAATACAATTATAACAGGAGACCTTAGCACACCATTGACACCAAGGGACAGATCAACCAGACAGAAAATCAGCAAAGAAACAACAACTGAATCATGCCTCTGAACAAATGGACTTGATAGACATATACACAGTGTTCTATCCAACAACATCAGAATACACATTCTTACTTAGCAGTACATGGGTCATTCTCTAAAACAGACCATATACTAGCCCACAGAACATATTTAAATAAATGCAAAAGAATTGAAATTATCCCATGCATGTTATCAGATCATAGCAACATGAAACTAGAAATTAACAATAAAAGAAATTGGAAAATTCCCACAAACACAAGGAAATTGAATAACACACTCTTGAGTATTCAGTGGTTCACAAGGGAATTTAAAGCAGAAATTAAAGAATACCTACAAGCAAACAAAAATACAAATACAACTTACCAGAATCAGTGGGATACAATGAAAGCTGTCCTCAGAGGAAAATTTCTTGCACTAAGTTCCCACATCAGGAAAACTGAATGAATACAAATAAATAACCAGATGCTACACCTAAACATCTAGAAAAAAGAAGAGCAAGTCAAGCGCAAAGCCAAAAGAAGGGAGGATATTATAAAAATCAGAGCAGAAATTAATGCAATAGAGACTAAGAAAAAAATTCAAAGAATCAATGAATCAAAGAGCCACTTCTTTGAAAGAATAAATAAAATTGATAAACCCCTAGCAAACTTTATTTTTAAAAGTGAAAAAAGGCTCAAATTCATGCAATAAGGAATGAAAAGGTGAAATCACTACAGACTCTGTAGAAATATAGATCATCAACACCTATTTTGAAAATCTCTACTCTCATAGGTTTGATAATACAGAAGAGATTGACAAATTCCTAGAAACATTTGAAGTGCTAAAGGTAGGTCAAGAAGATGTAAAACTGCTGAATAAACCAATTTCTATTAATGAAATTGACAACATCATTAAGACCTTACAGACAAAGAACAGCCCAAACCCAGACAGATTCACTGTGGAATTTTACAAGAAATACAAAGAAGACATAATGCCAACACTCCTCAAACTCTTCAGTGAAACTGAAAGGGAAGCAATCCTTCCTAAGTCACTCCTGGATACAAATATTACTCTAGTATCAAAACCTTAGAAAGACCCAACTAAAAAACAGAACTACAGGCCAATCTCCCTAATGAACACAGATGCAAATGTCCTCAATAAAATATTGGCAAATAGGATGCAGCAATCATCCAGAAGATTATACACCCCAAAAATTGGGTTTCATCCCACGCACACAAGGATGGTTCAACATATGCAAATCAATAAATGTAATGCACCATATCAATAAAGCCAAAAGTAATAATCACATAGTCATTTTTATAGATGCAGAAAAAACTTTTAATAAGGGCCAACATTCATGCATGATAAGGACCTTACAGAAAATTGGAATAGGCGGTCTTTACCTCAATACAATAAAGACTATCTACGACAAACTAACAGCCAGTATCATGCTAAATGGCCAAAAACTAAAGGCCTTTACCTTGAAATCAGGCACAAGACAAAGATGTCCCTTGTCACCACTCATATTTAATATAGTACTGGAAATACTAGCCAGAGCAATTAGACAAGGAAGAGAAATAAAAGGGGTAAAGATGTAGTTAAATTACCATTATTTGCGGATGACATGATACTCTACATAGAAGACCCCCAAAACTGCATTGAAAGCCTCCTAGATATAATGAATAAATTCAGCAATGTAGTTGGATACAAAATCAATACTCAAAAATCAATAACATTTCTATATACTAATAACAATATCACAGAGAGAGAAATAAGAGAAGCTACACCTGTAGCAACCAAACACATGAAATATTTAGGAATTATTTTCACAAAAGAAGTGAAAGATCTACATAGGGAAAATTGTAGTACACTGAAACAAATAATTGAAGAGGATCTCAGAAAATGGAAAGATATCCTTTGCTCATGGATAGGAAGAATAAATATTGTGAAAATGGCCATTCTCCCAAAACTGTTATACAGCTTCAATGCCATCCCAATAAAACTACCATCGACATACCTCATAGATCTAGAGAAATAAATCTTAAAATTTATCTGGAAGCAGAAGAGGCCTAGAATAGTAGAGACATTTCTAAGCAGAAAAGGCAAGGCAGGAGGCATCACAGTCCCTAACTTACAAGTTATAATACAAAGCAATTGTAGTAAAATCAACATGGTAGTGGAATAAAAATAGAGCTGAAGATCAATGGAATAGATTAGAAGGTACAACCACAGCTACAAACACACTCAACCATCTTATCTTTGATAAAGGGGCCAAACAGGTTCACTGGAAGAACGACAGTCTCTTTAATAAATGGTGTTGAAAAAACTGGCTCTTCATATGCTGAAAACCAAAACTAGACCCATGCCTATCACCATGTACTAAATTAAAATCTAAATGGATCAAAGATCTGAATGTTAAAACAGAAACAAGAAATCTATTGGAAGTCAAATTGGGTAAAAATCTTGAAGACATAGGGGTAGGTAGAGAATTCATGAACAGGAATCAAACTGCACAGGAAATACTTTCCAGAATCAACAACTGGGATTATGTCTTATTAAAAGTTTCTGCACATCAAAAGAAATCTCCAGCATAGTGAAAAGAAAACCTACAAACTGGGAAAAAATCTTAGTGAACTGTCCCTCAGACAAAGGACTTCTGTCTAAAACATATAAAGAATTAAAAAAAGTCAGACCCCCAAAATTCAAAGATCCACTCCAAAAATGGGCATCTGAGATGAGTACACAATTCTCAGATGAAGATACAAATGGCAAATAAATACATGAAAAAATGTTCATCATCATTACTCATTAGAGACATGCAAATTAAAACCACACTGATATTCCATCTTACTCCAGAAAGAATGGCCAGAATCAGGAAAACTACCAACAACAAATGCTGGAGAGGTTGTGGGGAAAAAGGAACTCTCCTGCACTTTTGGTGGGAGTATAGACTGGTGCAAGCATTGTGGAGGTCAGTCTGGAGATTTCTCAAAAAGCTGGGATTGGAAGTCCCATTTGTTCCAGCTATTCTACTTCTAGGCATATTCCCAGAAGAACTGAAGACTTCATACCACAGTGATATATGTGCACCCATGTTTATAGCAGCGCAATTTGTAATAGCCAGATCTTGGAAACAACCTAAGTGTCCATTAACTGAGGAATGGATAAAAAAGTTGTGGTATTTTTATACAATGGAGTACTACTCAGCTATAAAGAATGATCACATTGAGATCTTTATAAATGAATGGACATAGCTTGAGACCATCCTCATAAGCAAAATAAATGAAACTCTCATGTTTCCCTAGTGTAAGAATACATAAAAGTATTTGTTAACCATGATTCCTCATTATATTGTTTTCAAGTCTTATAATGCTTATAATGTTTTCATTCATTAATTAGAATGGTTTTATTCTGGGTTGGTTGATTTTATTGTCTGTGATGGTATGAACAGCTATTTTGAAGAAAGCAAAACATTATGATAACTAGTGATGATTTAATATCATCTTGTTTTGAAGTCCCACCAAGCTTTTGTTCCTCTGTCTCCATCAGTTTTATCATGTTGTATCTTATTGTATTTTATTATATATGATAATATAAACAAAATATTTTATAGACAAGGAGATAATATAGTAACCTTTGTTCATTTTCTGTTATTTAGTCTGAATACCCTATAATACTTTCATTCTCTTGAATGGTTTTACACTTTTTATGTTTGATACTATAGTATATGAAGGTATATTCAAATATTTCAAGGAAAGAGACACTATGGTAGCTACTGTTATGTTGGATTGTCTTGTGGTGAAACACTATGTTGCTTGAATTGTTCTGTTCTGACCTGTGTTGGTATGTCCTCTTTTAATTTTTTTTAAGTTAAAAAAAAAAAGTGCATCAGTCCGATTAAGATTCGTACATGTTTTTCAAAAGGCAGATCATCAGAAAGCCTAAAATAGTAAAATCAAAATGACGTTCACAGAAAGTGTGTATCTCTTCCTGCTACTCCATAGCTATTATTTCATTTCAGTGCATCCAAATGAACGTGAATATGCTCCCTAATTAACTATGACCAGTAGACACCAGCAAATCTTCACTCTGTTATGACAGGGACAAGGGTGCGTATTCATTCCTCGCATGTGATTACCCATGAAAGAGACGTGGGACATGGATATGTATGTGTCCTGCAGGGCCACTGTCAGTGCATGCTGTAGGTAATGTTAAGTTTTTTCTTACTTCACTTCTGCAGCACAAAGCCCGATTGTAAGCACTGTCCTGCCAGTGCACATATCGATGCCAACGCTACCCAAAACTTTTGAAAGCCGCTTGGGCACATGCTGTCATCGAATGCTCAGTGATGTGCGAGATGCTGTGGAACCGGGACCCATGCTGTGCAGACTTAGTTCATGAAATGTGCAAAACTATATTCACAATGAAGTTAATGAGCACGTCTTCAGATTGAATGTTCAAACTTCTTATGATAAAAACAGGTAGTAAAGCATTGTAAATACCATAAAACCTTTATATAAAAACACTATTCTACTCATAGCCGGCTGTATGATTATCAATGCGGGTGACCCTCCAAGGCTCTCCATTTTACAGCGTGCAAAAAATTTACCTGTTGGCTTTAATTCTCCTTGTACTGGAGTAATATGCGTTGATTTGTAAATTGTACTCTAGTCACAGCTCCCTGAATTTTCATCCTTCTTCTTAGGGTGTGCATGTCTTTTGTTGTCATGGTATGCAACGCGGTACCCCATTCAACTTTCACTGTCATTGCCCCATGTTTACGGCTCTGGTGTCTCGCTGTTGTACAGAGTAAGGTAACAGTGACAGGAACACACAGGAGGGACAGCAGCTGTCATTTTAACCCAAAGTTGGCTGTGAGATTTCAATCACTCAAGCTACAGAGGAGATGTAAAAATCTGTTAGATTTGATTACCTTCTGACACCCAAATGCTGGCTGAGGAATTGGTCAATAAAGATCCATCAGAAGCAGTCACAGACCACCACACTGCTTCCCTGAAGACTACCTGAGGTTCCCTGACTTTTCCAAGCCAGGGTGACACTTGTGAGCATTTCGCCACCTCATCAAGGGAGCCGGGCCTTTCTAATTCTGCAGCAGAGCAGGAGGCCAGGCCTGGCTGATTCTGGTCCTTCCCTGGTGATGTCATGCCCTTGGACATGCATAGTGTTGGCTTCCCGCTGCTGTGACAGAGCGGGACCCAGAGGATCAGCTCTCGAAAGGAGAGAGGTTTCTTTTGGCCTGGGTTTCAGACTCCAGCTCAAAGCCAATCCACTTTGCTGCGTGAGTCTGGCGCGTTTCTTCCAGGACTGACTTCCCACAGGGAGCAGCACAGAGGCCTGGTGCAGTTCTTCCTGTGGCCGAGGGGATTGGGCTCATCCTTTTTTCAGGAATGGGGTCTCAGCTTTTGCACTGAGCTATGTGCTCTGCCTTTCTACATTCATTTTCAGTCAGGGCCTCGCTAAGGTGCATGAGCAGGTTTTTGCCTTGCTAATCTCCTGCCTAAGCCCCATAAAGAAAGTGGGGAGTTTCAGGTCTCTGCACAGTACCTGGCCTACCATTTCAGATACATCTTTGTCTATTTCTCTGCTCCCAACTCCTGAAGGCATTTCCCAGGCAATGACAAATGAATGCAAATAAAACAAGAGATTCCGTTTGTTTTCCGGCACAAAGGGCACCTTCCCCGGAGGCAGAGGCTGTGTCTGGCAGCCAGGAGCACGCTGCTGCCGGAGGGCAGGAAGCGAAGGCTGAGGGCCACTTAGAATCTGGAGAATCCCTGGGGCCCCGAAGAGCACAGATCTGCTACATTCGGGGTCCATCGGGACCCACCCAGGCCCTCAGCACAGTGCTCCTCACAGTCACCATGGGATGTGCTTTCCGGCCCTTCCATTGTTTTTCTCCATTTCTTGTCTCTCTTGTTCCTGCCCATCTAACCTTTTTCTCCTTCTTGAGTTCTGGAGTACGGCTTTTCCTGCCACAGTCTTCCATCACAGCCATCATAATCAGGGTGAGACAGAGCACTCACGGTGTCAGATCAGTTACCCAAAAAGAGAAAAAGACAGGTACGAATCATTGCATTCTTTTGAGTTGATGGGAGTTCTTCATTGGCTGTCACCATCTGAAGGAGGTCTCGCCTCCAGGATGAAATTGTGACATACAGAATAATTTATTAACCCACTTATTCTTGGAGTGCCCTGGATATATATATATATATATATATATATATATATATATATATATTTTTTTTTTTTTTTTTTTTCCCACATGTGTCCTTGAATTGAAAAATGGCTTTGGGATTCTTGCTGCAAGCATCACCTTCTGTGACACTATTTTATTTATGACAAAGATTGAAGGCTTAAAAAATAATTTATTCTATTCAGAGGACAAAAAGCAATTAATTAGCAAAAAACATATGTACATTTGACAAGATATATAGAGATTTTTGTCAAAATCCATATATTTTTGAGCCAATTAAAACATACTTTTTCAGTCTACTCACAGTTTTATACCTGCCAAAATGCATTTGAACTAAAAAGGTATACCTTACACAATGTTGAGATTTATTATTTCTCTAAGCCTCACTGAAAAGATTATGCTATGTAGAAGTATTCTGATCAGCAGAGCAGAAGCAGGAGCGATTTCTGAGACCGAGTTTCTGCAGAGATAGTGTCTAATGCCATGGGAACTTTCCAAGTATGCATACTGCTCAAGACTACCAACAAGACGTGGTAACTAATACATGGATTTTAATGAAAAGCTTATCAAAAGGAGATCTCCAAATAAACAAGGTGAATATGAAATTATTGTCCATGAGATTATTTATTTGCATATTTTATGTGTGCCTTCTAGTCCTGTGTGATTTTTTGCTTAGTTCCTTCAATTGAGTTTTTTGATAGATGTAAATTTAATTAAGAATTTAAAAAAGAAAAGAAATAAAGAAGGAAATTATTATATAAGAAAGAAATAAACATTTAAACAACAACTGAAGAAGTGAAACATTAGGTATTTTCAGCTGAAGACAGTAACTACTTGACCTAAGCATACAAGAAATGTGTCTTATTTGCACAAAATTACTAATGCTTATGTTTTGGTGGGTAGTAAAGAGACGAGGTGAAAACTATCAGTAGGGAAACTTTTGTCATTTTTTAATATTACAAAACCGTGGAACTCATGCTTGTGGTACCTGAGATCTGTGAAAGCTGATTTAAGAAATATACAGAACTTTCCCGGAAGTCCCATTGTGAACTGGATCCAGTGTCCCCCAAAAGCTCGCTTTGGAGATATGAGGTCTCTGGTAAGAGAACAGACCAGAAGGGCTGGAACTTGTGACCTCAGTGGGCCTGGTAGGACCATGTGGATTGCGGTCTGTGGCCTTGGAGGGAGCTCCCATCCCTGCCTGGGGTTCCTGAGGGGATCGCACTTCCTCTGTCTGCTTCCTGTGACGTCATTTCTGCCTGACCAAAAGCCTAGAAGCAATGGTACCAGATGATCACAATCTGAAACCACTGAGGCCCTGAGCCAAGATAAGCCATTTTGTTTTTAAGTTATGATTGCAAATGCTTTGTCACAGAGAAGGAAGCTGACACAGTACCTGAGTTATGCCTGTGTGCAGGAAGAAACTAGCAGAGATGTGAAGAGCACAGCCAGACAAAGTAAAGACAACGAGAAAGCTCTGGGACTCCTGCTTTTGCAAAATGTCTTTTGTCTTAGAACACAACTGACTTTATGTCTAGAAAAATAATAGGAGCACCAATATTCTTGCAGAATACTTAAGAGAATGGAAGTTTGAAAATCTGTGAATTCAAGCACTCTACTCTAAATATGTGAATGAGTAGAAATAATTTTTGCCCTCAGAACATATAATGAACTGGAATGAATGGACTTGGGTTTGCTTGGTGTCCTGCAACCCACAGAGTGGAGGGAAAGGCTTTACCTTTACTAAGACAGAGTCTCATAGGAAATTTTCCCCATACTGTTAGGACAAAAAGCTTACACCCTTAACATAATGGTGAATTAAAGGGAAGCAAGTCCCCCTGCCAGGTCCTAGGAAATTGACCAGAAGTTGATCAGATTAAGAGAGAAACAGATTAAGAGTTAAGAACAGTAATTTAGGCTCCCTTTGGATGAGCAGCCCAATTGAGAAATGCAAATTCATGAAGTTCGAGATTTAGCACCAAATGGTCCTCACAGGTGGTGTCCTCAGGAGTCTCTGAAGTAAATTAAATCCTGTTAGATCAACTCTCTTCACAGTCGTCTTCAAACATATTCAAGTGATTTTCTAAAGAAAATAAACATTTTTACACAAATATCCAAATACACAAAGGTACAACATTTTATCTTTTAAAGGAAATACAAGAAAAAACATGAATAGATCCACAAAGACCTCTGTTACTAAAAAGTTCAGGGTTAGATAGTAAAAGACATCTATTTTAGAAACAGGAGTGTGAACATATCTTTATGGCACCAAAAAATAACCTTACATTTAAGAAAAGTACTTTATGTAAAAACCTAATTTTTAAAATTTTATTTATTTATTTATTTATTTATTTACTTATTTATTTTTTTTTTTAGGAAGGTGAACTCCATAATGAACCAACATTGCCTAGGTGATAGTGAATTATATTATTGCAATGTAGAATATGTGATATTTCATGAGAAAAAAAATTTTTAAATTTCAAAATACATAAGAAATTACAAGAAATGTACAGGAAACATTGACACACTATATACAGAACTATTTATTGCTTTATTACACTTTATATAACACATATTCTAATGAGAAAGGAAGAAAAATAAGAGGGACTATCTTTAAAATATTTTAGCTGAAAGCTCTTCATCATTTGAAAAACTACTCCACATGCTAAAATTTCAGGGAACCATAACAATAAACATAAAGTTCTACCTAAAAATATTTTGAAGTTGCAAACAACCTGAAAATGAGAAGATATTGAAAACAGAGTTAGAAAAAGCAAATTATCTTCAATTACATTGAATTCTGAACAAATGGAAAGCAAAAGCCATAGTATTGTTTGTAAAGGAAACTAAATGTCATTATAGAATTCTCAGGCAAGAAAGCTGCCCGCCAATCCAGGGGCAAATGTAAATATTTGTTAGACCAGGAAAATGCCACCAGCAGAATCCCACTGCAGGAGGTGACAGAAAGGCTGCTCTGCAGAGAGGTGGTGGTGCTGAAATGGGAGGAGGGTTAAAGAGCAAGCTGTTTGGTAGCTCTAAATAAAACATTGTTCATGGGTTAGCACTGGAATCTTTAACAGTAGATAAGCACTAAAATACATATATTGAGAAAATAATATGGCTGAAGAGTTGGTGAATCTTTATGATTTCTAACAAGATAGCACAATTTAGAATTGACAGTCTTTGATATTACTAGCCTTCATTATTCCTCAGTTATAACAAAAATTATGAGAAATCAAAGTAGTAAATCCAAAACAAGAAGAGGGAAAATGATAAATACAAAATGAAAGATGAGACATTTATGCAACCCAAATTAAGTTTAAATATGCACTGATAAGGATGACTTTAAGCATACGTAGACAGTAAATGTGGATTATTCAATAAATTCCTGACCACATGCCTCAGAAGCCTTTTAAAGTGGTTTGTGGAGAAGTTTGGGAAGGTTTGTGCATGGCAACTAGAGAAGACCTGAAACTTTGTAAGCCAAAATTGACAGTAGATTCTGATCTGAGCCAACAAGATTAGAATGATGATAAAAATGCAGAAAGTGAAAATGAGGCTTGAGAATCTTCATTTGGAAACAAGGACTCCATTTGCATTTGGGTTCTAGATCAGGTGTTACATTCTGGGAGAGAAATTATCTACCACTGTGTCTATGTCCTGAGACTTTGCAGGATGCTCAGATTAAAGTCAGCACTAATTCATCTGATGCAGAAAATTCCAAGGATCTTTCATATTGAGATTGTGTCACACATACTCTTTGAGGCTTTAATCCAGTTTACAGTGAAAATCAGAGGCAAAAACAGTGTTTAAAACATACTGAGATTTGCCAGAAACAAAACACAGCCAAGCTGGAACAAAAGAAAGCTTAGCTACTGCAAAGACTACTACTGAAAAGAAGCCAAGTACTTTACACAGGAAAATAGGAACAATGCTTTGAAGGCATGTCAGGAATCAACAGGTTACTGCTCCTCAGCAGCTGAAAGTGACACAAAAATGCACTCACCTTCCAGGTCACATTCCTCACATGTCCAGGAAGGAATCAGTGTCTCCATCTGATGACTATATAATCGTCACTAATGCTCTCCATCCTTGCATATCTTAAAATGTTCCTACATCAATTATATTGTATCTCAGCAATCTTTGATGCTGTATTTTTAATTTTAATTGTTCTATTGTAGGGATGTGTAATTGTGTTTGAATTTGTATTCCCATAATAACCAATAATGTTGAAATTTTTTCTTGAAAATACCGAACATTTGGACAATTTCTCTGCAAACAGAGAATTCATTATTTTTATTTCTTTTGTATTTTTTAAATTAATGTTTCACATTGAATGTTTCCATCAGGCTGGAGATATAGCTCAGTGGCACGGTGCCTGCCTGGCAAGTGCAAGGTCATGAGTTCAGTCTCCACCACCAAAAAAAAAAAAAAAAAAAAAATCATAAATAAAGACCGTCTGCACCATGTATTCTAAAAATGAGTCAGTTATAGGATGTATATTTTGCTATAATTTCTTTTACTCTGTCCATTTCATTTTCCTTGTGGTGTCATTTGAAGGTGAAAAGTTTGACTTGGATTAATAAACATATACTTGTAATTTTTTAATTTCTTCTGAGGTTTGCTTTATATGTTTTTGCATACACTTAATTTACCATGCTTTGATCTTCAAGTTTTATCATTTTACATCTCATATGTATGTAAATATTCTTTCATCAGTTTACTTCTGTTCTATGCACTAGGAAAGAAGATTACTGTCCTCTACTTTGGAAGAGTTTTGTAGCTGTACTTTTCAGTAGTTACCATAAGTGAACAGGTAAGCTTCATCTGAGCTCTGTCTACTGGGAGCCACTGAGCTGGTGTTGATTCCCACACGTGGAGCCGAAAGCACAAGTGTCTGCGATAGGAGCCCCTCAGGGCAGTGAGATCCTGAAGAAAGCCCTGAGGGCAAGAGTGCTGGAGGGTAACAGGGGCTGCAGCCTTGGGAACATGGGATGTGCGGAAGAAGCAAACTGGCTAAGCAGAGGGGAGAGGCGTGAGAAGCAGGCACACACGGGCACTGCAGTGACGGAGCCGTCTCTTCCTCCCATCCGGAGAAGGGCTCCACCTGACCCCAGATTCCTGTCTCTGTCTTTATTTTCTTCAGCCTCTCATTGTTCTCCCCACTGGGAACTTGGAGAGCTCTGCAGACACCAACATATGGTGCCCACACAAGAACCTGGATAAAAAGAAGTAACAGGTGAGAGGACACTTCTCAATAAGCAGTCATCAGGTGTTAAACTTGGTGCTGGAGAGAGAGAGAGCACGCAGACAGACAGACAGGCAGAGACAGAGACAGTGAGAGGCCCAGCAGAGACAGAAACACATCCACTAGGGCCAGAGAGGAAGAAGGTATATTGGGTTTAGCGAGTTTTAAACAGGGGCAAAAAGTTCTCACAGAAAATGTATATAGAAATTATATATATGTGTTCATAGAAATGCTTATTGTATTTTTGATTCCTGTATTTACTTTATTTTTGTACATTTGTTTTAGGAAGTGTTTTAGTGACCAGAGGACCACAAAGGAATTGGCTCAGAACACTCCTTTAAAGCCAGGTCCCGAGGGGAAGGCAGAGGGTACAATAGTCACCTTCCTAATAGAGCAGAGTCTCTCTGATCTTGTTCAGTTAGACAGGGAAGGAGCAGTGGAGGCCAGGAAAGAGCCTTCCACACCAGAGGAATGTCTCATAGCCAATTTTTCTTTACTGTGCTTGATAAATTTAATTGAGCCACAAGCAGAGATCTCTGCCTTTTTGGCTTGGAAAAGTTTTGTTGCACTGCAGGGTGAAAATTTCTTTTCTCCAGGAATGGAGCTGTTTTCTCTTTCTCCTTTACAATTAGCATTAAAGAAAGCCATTACAAAGGATATATTGATCAGAGAGTGTGCCTTTGCTGCTACGAATCATCAATTTATTTTTGAATTGCAAGCCTCTGAGCAAAATAAAACAGCTGGCACATGGGCTTGGATAGAACTACTCACAAAGGGTGAGACCAGCATACATCAGTGTCCTAAAAAGCCTTTGCAGGACTTTGTGACACGCTTCTGCAAGCTAGTGACAAAATTCTAAATGATACAGAAGCTAATAAGCTGGTGGTTTGTCAGTAGAAATAGCGGATCACACCGACTGAGATGATTCCAGTGTGTGCTGACATTGGCCCCCTCATGTGGGCGAGCAGGCTGCCTCCCCAGCAGCTGTCACTCGGGTTACTCACCCACAGCCTGCAGACAAGCTGACTTGTTTCAGCTTGGAGGCAAAGTACATTTTGGCTGAAACTGCTGTGCTGCGCCTGTGAGGGCAGCACAGCCATTACCGGTTTCTCCAACAAAATCTGGCATTTGTATAAGGTGTAGATGAGGGTGTCACTCGTGCACTCGGTGCATTTCTAAAACTGATGTGGATGGTCAACCTGTTTTAGGAAACTTCCATCAGGGCTCACTCCAGCTCCATGAAACAGGGGCAGCGCTTTCCCTAATTCTTCCCCATCCTTCCCCTCCAATGCCAACTGTGTCTCTGACTTCTGGTGAGCGACAAATGACCACAGAGGCTGGGGCCTTAGGCCCTCCTCCAGATTCACACTAACTCCTGAAATGGGGCTCTTTTCTACAGGGGTCCATGGACCTTTGCCTGCTGGAACAGTGGGTGGCTTGCTAGGCTGAAGCAGCCTCATTATAAAAGGTCTTACCAGTTGTTACCTGGTGTCACTAACACTGTTCTATAGCAGAAATCAATGTTGTGGTTCAATCTGTTCAAAAACACCGCTCAGCGCACGCCAAACACTTGCATTGGTATTAGTCACTCTTCCTCTAATAAAATTTGGGAAATTTACAAATAAGGAAAAGGGCTTCAAGGGCTTTGGGTTCTCTGATATATGTTCGGTTCAATAGATTAAACAAGATTGTCCTCAGATAGAATTGATTATTGAAGGGAAAACATTTAAAGGCCTTTTAGGCACAGGTGCAGATATTTACAGTATTGCCCTACACCACGGCCTCTGGATGTGGCAATTATGGATCTATAGGGGGTGGGCAGTGTTTCTCACCCGGTAAAAGTGCTAAGTTACTGACTTGGAGGTGTGTAAGGGCTCCTGGCTACTTCTTATCTTAGGTCTTCCCTGTCTGCCCTTCACTTTGGGAGGTCGTGGTGCAAAGTGAAGATACCAGAGATCCTTCACTCAGCTCAGCAACAGCAGTGAAGGCAGTTATTCTATGCATTAGCAAACTTCCTTAGGTTACTGATCGTTATTATTCTGGAGACAAATGAGCTCCCTAGGTTTTCCTCACATCTTTTGCTTTTCCTTCTAAAAGAAAAATCTTTATGTTGGACCATGGAAGGAACCTGGTCCGCTACTCACTGGGGGTAGAGGGTGTGATGGTGCTTCTCCACAAAATGCTGAATGGCCCATCTGCATGCGAGGGCGGCTGTCCAGCTGTGTCATGAAGCCAGATTGGAGAGGAAATTGAAAGCACAGAGAGTGTAAAAGAAAAGGACACGGAAGTTACTGATAGTCCTAAGACAAAATAAAACTAAGAATTTATATTAGCTAGGGAGAAAAGCTTAAGAGATCTCTGCTAATTGGCTTATAACAAAATTTGAATATTCTATCAGTTATAATTCCTAAAATTTTCAAAGCAATATAATTTTATTTGATTAGAAATATATTTGAGAGCCCTCTGATTTTGTAAAATATTTTGACTGTCTGGTGTGTGTATCTGTCTGATTGTCAATCTGTAAGTTCTGTGTTGATTTGTCTGTTTATCATATCTGTAAAAAGCTGTTTATTTGAGCTCAACAATTTTTTCCTTTACAGTTTTGGAACATCTTTTCATAATTTAATCTGGGTTGTAGATTTAAAAGTATGTGCTACTAGCTGGGGAAGATAATGTCAAAACGGGTTTTCTCAGGGGGCATCAGAAACTTGCCTAAGGTACCTAAGGTGACCTTTCTGACTTGGAGAATTATTGGTTAAGGTTCCCTTTGGTAAATAAAGGAGCAGCTACCTGGTGAAAACCTCAGGCTTTGTTCATTAACAGGAGGCCTCAGTTATCTCCGTAGCCTTATGGGAGAAACCCCATAAATGTCATCAGAAATATTGTGCTATGTCTGTGGGTCATCAAGAGGATTAAGTTGTCCAGACAATACGGCTTTTTTATTTAAAGATGTTCTTGTACAAAGGTTTTTCTATGGCTATAATAACTGATTGCTATTGCTTTTGTAGTGTGTTGAACTTATTCACATGCAGGACCTCTGAAGTGTGCAATAAGGGCTGTTGTTCAAAGTGATAAAATTTTCTTTCAAATTCCGACATCTATCTTTAACAAAGAATTTATGTGATGAACATCCCCTTAAAAGTCAATCAACTAAGTAAAAGTCTTTTATGTTTTAGACAAGGATGATTTTTTTGAAATGGGAGAATACTCTATCAAAATGAAATTTTAAGTACAGTACAAAATGTCAGCATGATTGTCATGCTGCAGTTTTATGTATGGTTTTCAATTTCTAATTTTGTATGTAAAATATGTAACTTGTCTGTTAGTACTCTTTAAGGATTCAAATATTAGAATATCCATGCTTTTATATCATGTTCTAGCATGGTTGATATTCAGATAAGATAGTAATACTGTTAACCGCCTCCACTGCAATGTAATGTCATTAATCTTCTCCTCTGGATGTTCAACAGTTAAGGTTTGGAGACCAAAAGATTAGAAAGACAGATTGGCCAAGAGGACAGACAATATTCTGGCTCCAGCCTGCTGAGGTTAACAAGGATCCAGGACATAGGAGACCCTCTGCCGTGATACCCTATAACTCAGTGAATCCCCAGTCATCTGACCAGGGGGATCATGGGACCACAGAGGGAGGTGATCTATGATGTGTCGTGTGCTAAGGAGAGTCACTAGGAGAGAAAAGTCTCCTGAGCTTTCGCAGAGAGCCACTTGGTCAAGCAATGGTCGTGACTTATCCAGAGGGCTGACACGGACAGAAAGACCAAGAGGTGCTGCGCGTGGATCCAGGAGAATTCCCAGGGAGACTTACCTGACGTTGAGGGATAGCAAGAGATTGATTTTGAGTGGTATAGGTCTCACTTTAACCTGGTCTTAAACATCCAGCAGAAAAGTGTAACCCTAAGAAAGCTGTCTGCAGAGCCCTCCCAACACAGCTCCTCCAAATTCAACTGGATCAGTCACAAACACAGAGAAGGAGGAGGTGTCGGGATCCCTGAGAGCTGAAAGCACAGGGCCTGAACAGGAGGCCCCAGGGCTCTGTGCACCTGAGAAACGCCCTGGGGGTACAGAGTGCTGGAGGGCACAGGTTCTCCAGCCCCAGAATAGAGGGTTCTTAAGAAGTCAGCTGGTTAAGTGAAGGGGCGTGGTGTGGCAGTGTATAAATAAAGGCATTGCGGGAAGGGCTCCACCTGACCCCAGCCTCCTGTTTCTATTTTCTTTGTCCTCTAGTTGTTCTTTCCCCTGGGAACTTAGCTCGCACAGACACCAACATGTTCAGTTCCTTTACAGTATTCATCCAAACCCTGACTAGTTTGAAGCTGACATTAATATTCATATAAATTTGTAATAAGTCTCAAATTCAGTAGTATAAGTCTTCCTGTTCTGTAATGTAAAAACCATTTTGACTGTGTCAGGGTTTTGAAGAGCCAAACCAATTTTTTTTGGTTACTGTCTGTGGGAATGCCCTTCCCTTCTGGGTTTGGAATCTGAAACGTGTATCTATCTGGAAGCAGGTTGTGCTGATGGCATTCACAGCCCTTCTCCCCAGAGTCCTCCACAGTGCATGGGGCCCTGGATCTTAAACTCACCTTTCCTAGGTGTAAACGTGCAAACACAGCTAGTTTCTACTTATTTCCAGAGAACTGTCACACTTTCTCCCGTTTCGCAGACCACATACGTGAAAAGTATCCAAATGCATTCATTTGTACTCATTAGAAAATCATTTTCTATGTGACACTTTTCTCATCCCCTCTATTTCCCCGACCACACCAGCTGTTCATCAAAGGTGTCCATCTTTAAAGACCAACTTCCCTTGAGTCAGTTTCCAGGATGGTACAGATTTCTACCCCACTGTTTTACTTTGTCTTTCTTCTTTTTACTTTGTCTTGATTTCTTTTTCCAGATTCTGTAAGTCTAAGATTAGAAGATAAATTTAAACTTTTTTTCCTTTTAGAGTGCTCGCTTCCACAGCAACAAAAATTTATCCTTTTATAAGAAAAGACTGTGTGTTCGAAATGTTCAAAGAAATCCTATTTTAATATCACAAGGAAAAATTTGAGATAGTATTTCCATTAATTCACTCACAAATATTTTCTATGTCCATTTTCTTCTTCTGTGCACAGATTGTGTATAAAATGATTAATTCTTCAGTATTTTGGAATGTTGCTAATGTTCTTTTCAAACAAATTGGTCATTTAAATTGTCTGGGATTTGTTTTGAAGCTCAGACTAAAGTATGCATGGGTGGATAATTTCTATGCACTTCAGAATATATTTGTTCTATGGTTACTGATATAGCATTTTATACACTCTCTATACCTAGATAGATTAGTTGATTATAATGCTTGAATTTTCTATAAAGCTATTTAAATGTTTTTAGCCTCCAGCACAATGTTTAAATATCTATTAATAATTAAAATTCATCTTTTCTCTTTTTTTCATTTCTCCTGTTTTAAATTGAAAATCCATTAAACAGCACATACACATTTACAATGGATTATATTCTTGAATCAGAATATTGCTACGTTCATGAATTTCCTCACATTTAATGATTTTTATCTCTGCTCACATTTGGGAGTTTCAGATGTTGTATACTAATGTTTTCCTGCATCTGTGATGTCATCCACAGAATCTAAACCCAGGCATGTGTTTTCCTTAAGCCTTACAACATATTTCACAGTATTGCTTTCATGCATTCTCATCTGCATAAATTATGAATATGCTAAAGCTTTATCATCAAAAGATTGCATTTTAAAGACAATACGCATAGATATTATTTTTATGCTTACCCAAACATTTAATATTTACAGAGTTTCCTCCATGAAGACTGTCTTTTCATTAGGTGTTTCCCTGCAAGCTGATATTCTTCCATTTCTCAGTATGGAAGAAAAACAATCCGTATTTTTTGGTGTATTTCACTTTATTGGATACAGGGTTAGAATGCCATTACTCTTCTGTCAATGATTAGATGATGTTTACTGCGATGGACAGAAATGTTGCCCATCAGTCTCTGTAACGTTCCCTCGTCTCTGTCCACATGGTGTGGGAGGCCACTGTCACAAACCCTGAGTAGTCAGACCCTGAACACTTCCTTTCCTGGGTTCTCAGGGAATGATTCTGGAGCTCGGGTCATTGTGAGGAATTTGCTCCAGCTGAGGCTGGGGGGAACCGTTCACCGTAAGTATTAGGTCTCAGAGCTTGGCCGTCTGCTGCTCCACACCTGAAAACCAGGGCTCCAATGTTTATGCAATTTGGTGGGTCACGGTGAGGCACTAAGCTTCCCCACTGGTGTAGCTGGGATGGGCAGCAGACCTCTGCATTTTGATTCTTTGGCAATAGTTATGCTTGTGGACCTGCTAGTGCGATTTTCTTGGTATGTTCTCACCGAAGGGGTAGCTGTCCCCTTCCCCTTCTGAGAGCTAGTCTATCAGGTTTATTATCACTAGGCCTCTGTGGCTTCTCTTTTCTGTCACATGTTCCCATCTCATATACAGTTCATTTTCTTTTTCTCCTCCTCCCCCTCCTCCCTCTCCCCCTCCTCCTCCCCCTCCCCCTCCTCCTCCTCCCCCTCCTTCTCCCCCTACCCCCTCCTCCTCCTCCTCCTTCTTCTTCTTTTGAGACAAGGTCTTTGATGTAGTTCTTGTAGTCCTTGAATTCATTATGTGGATTAGGCTAGCCTCAAATTCAAGGTGATTCTTCTGCCTCAGCCTCCTAAGTGCAAGGATTACAGGCATGCAACTCCATGCCCAGTTACTTAACTGCAACTTTTTAAAAAAATAAATTTCAAAAGTAGATTCTACTTCCTAACCATCATAAATTATGGGCTTGTTTTAATTGTTATAACCATTACTTCACTATAAGTAAAAGAAAAAAAGCATTTTAAACTCGGATTTAAAGGGATTAATACTGTATTCACATATTTTCATCACTGACATATCTGTTCAAAAACTCATGCTAAAAACAAAGTTTTACACTATATACAGGCAATTAAAAGAAGGTCGAGAAATATTAGTACAGATATTTTACTGAAACAATTGAAAGCAATGTCATACATAGATTTTGCTTTATCAGGAGTCAATATTTAGTCTTTATAAGAATTATTTTCTTGTTTCCAACTCCTACAATGATCATAAGAAATAAGTTACCTTTTGTAATCTGACAGCGTAAAAAATGTAATAACACACACAGAAAATGCAGATCAGAATCTGAACTCATAGCAAGTTGATCTGAAAGTGAATGATATTGTTTTCTGTTCTGAAAAAGATAACACATTGTGTCTCTATAATTTCTTTTGTTACACATAAGCAATTATCTGGCCTTACCACTAAAAACCAATATAGCAAATTACTCTCTCTTAAAATATTTTGAATTGTTTTACAAACCCTGATGCTGAATGAGCATCTTGAGTGGTGCACTTAAGAAAATCTATTTTTAATATAAATTACCTTACATGTGCAATCAGAATAATTATTACTCTAGTACATTTTAAATACTTGAAAATTCATTCAATATTTCTTCGGTGAATTCCTTGTTTCTAGAGATGCATCAGATTTCACTCCAGATTGACGCATGAACATCTTCTAAAATTGAGTAGCATTCTAATTCAGTAGCATTTTTTTTTTTTTTTTGGTTATTCACGAAACCAGCTATTTTTATATGTTGATGCTCTCTTAAAAGTATATCACATTACTCAGAGCCAGACCTTCCCATCTAATTCCTATTTCAGCCTTTTAGAATAAGGTATTTTTGTAATACTTCAATTCCTGGGGAGAATCTGAATAATCTTTAAATGTCAATGAAATGCTATTCCTTCATGCTTGAGCAACTTAAAATTGGCTGAAATGCATCTCTTCAAAATTTCTAAAACATGCTTTATCTAAATTCTAAGAACAGCCACAATGGGCTTTAGCTATAAATGTGGAACTATTGTAAATGTCAGAGTGGATACATTTCAAAACTAATTCCATAGCCACTTTTCTCACCCTCATGAGTTAAATTCATTCCAAGGAGTCTTGACTGTACACACTCATTTAAGTCAAGATTATGTCATGTAGCTCCTCTAAAGTCTGGAATTTAGTTTTGTATGCACTTTTATATGCACATAAAATTAATATATATTCTGGAGTCTCAGACTGTTAAGAATGTGTTATAGCAACGACACTAGATTACTGTAAGGCACACATTTAAGATAAATGTAGCTGTGATTGATTCTACTCTTTCTAATCTAGGGATTTATAGTCAGATAATAGTTTGGTCTTCTGAGTACTTAGGTAAATTTATATCGCATACGATCAAAAGAGAAAGGCAAGATAGTCTTGCATCTGAATGAGAAAAAAATCATACACGAGCCTGACAGCATCAGTTGTTAATAATCTGGATAACAGCTAGAAGGAACACAGACAAAATACCTTGTCCTAGCTGTAAATAAGCACTGACAATACACCGCAGTCAAGTGTGGCATTCCTATGTCCCCAGACAGATAGCACCCTGCACATCTTCCTTGTGCAACCAGGTGATAAACTTCTCTGCCCACCGAGGGTATCACAGGGTAGAGCAGGGCATTCAGCTCTGTGTGCAAACTACTTCACTTCAGCACTGGAGGCCATTCAAGCCAAATTGATTTGAAGATAAAAGCTCAAGTTTCTGTGCAAACCATCCTGCATTCACTAAGCGTGTTTGCAATGCTTTTTACCGTGTTGGAAATGAGAAGTGGACATTGGTATGATTTTTGATATTTTTGTAGTGAGGCCAAAAACTCACACTGGCATCACATTTGGACCAGGCCGGACCACTGTGAAGACCCTGCTGCAGAAGGGCTTTGCAGCTCTTATGCGGTGTAGGAATTTTAGCATGAACACTCGCCTAATTCAAAGTTCAGTAAAGCTTGTCTTCCAGGGTATCTTTTGAACACAGATTGATTGCTGCGTATCACTCTTACAGAAATCTAACGAAGATGCCTTGGGTGGAAAGTGAGCGTTTCTGAGCTAATTGCATAACTGATGGAAAACACATTCAACTACAGCTTTTCATCAGACTGTGTGTTTTCCATAACATTCTTTTCAGTTCATTTGATCATTAATATGAGCAAATTTACAGGAATGGGGAGATGCCTACAACAATATTAAATACATGCACACAAAGACACACAAAAATATTATTTCCAGTGGAAAATTAGAGTTTACTATTTAAATTAACGATAAAATAGCATAAGAAAAATCAGTTTAACTCCTGATGCCACTGTACATACACAATCAAAGTTATCATAATTTTATTTCTTTTATCACAATAGTTTCTCTGTCCTCATAGAGAGGTGAATGTCTTTTATTTCCCTTGTGATTTGAAACTAAAATTGTTAATTTATTTTTTTCCTTTTCCAGTAAGTGTTTGTGATATGTGATAGATACATTCATTGTGAGAAATTTTCACATGTGTATATTATATCTTGATCCTAAAAATAAAATCTTACTATTATTGCAACAAAAGATTTTATGCTTGAAAAATTTTCTTAAATTATATTGCATGGTTATTTCCTAGTATGTAATAAAATCATTTACTGTTAGAAATGGAGTGTGTAGGATTTTAATTTCTATGTATTCCACTTGGTGAACATTGCTTCACACATTCAGGCAAGCCACAGTTCCTAAGCATGCATGATGACATTGCTGAATGTTCCGAACAACATAAAAATGAAAACTTGCATGCAAATATTTGTGGAGTTATTCAGTGTTTTGTGTGTGACAGGGTCTCATTATGTAGTTCAGGGTGGACTTGACTTCACTGTATAACTCAGACTGGCCACAAGCTTGCCTCCACCTTCTAAATGTAAAATTTCTATTTATACATTCCTGTAAATGGAACCTATGAGCCAACATAGTCATATCATGTGTTATATTTTTGGAATTATATTGACAATAAATTTATTAAATTCCTTTTAAATTTATGAAAATGTTGTAATATTGTAGGCATTGTTCTGATCATGCATATATGTACACTTTCATGTAATATGTATTTCTTACATTTAACTGTTTAATTAGGTGTTGCTAGGTTTGGTTTCATTCTGTCTTGTTCTGTTCACTTGTACTGTGTCTGTTGGTACGGACAGCTATTTTCAAGACCATGGAATGTATTATGGTAGCCATTACTGATTCCATATTATCTAGTTTGAGGTCCTGTTATGATTTCATTCTTTTGTCAGTATTGATTTTGTTCTATTTTGTTTTGATTTTATTATGTCCGATGGTATGGGAAGCTATTTTGAAGAAAACAAGAAACATATGGTACCCATTGCTCCTACTTTGTTTTGAAGTCCTGTATCACTTTCATTGTTCTGTTCTGATTGTTTATTCTGTTTTGTTTTGTTAGGTTTTATTCTCTTTAAAATAAAAATGATTTAATTATTTATACTCTAACCAAGAGTATTTGTTCTACAAAACACAAAAAGTACAGTGAAAAGTCTCTTTTTCAGGCTTTTAGAAAAATTAAAACAAATTAATGCAGTGATAGATAATGACATGTTTTGTGCAAGTAATTCTTATTTGAGTTAATATATATATTTTAATAAACACCCTTTAGTATTTTCTTTACTGTGAATATCTTGTGTTGTAAATGGTTATTTCATGGCTGTAACAGAAGTCAAAACATTTTACTGCATGTTGAACTGATGTTGAACTCATTCATTTATAAACTTTTTCTTTAGATACTGAAATTATTTTCAATTATGTAATACATATTTGAAGTAGTTCTTTTTACATTATTTAGAATAAACACTAATTTAAAATTTGAAATTGTACAATTTATCCCTTTACTGTTGCATTTATTTCTATACTTTCTAATTTATTTCCAACCTTAGAATGCTCTTCTGTCCACCTTCTGGAATTATTATAAAGACAATTACACTTTTCCTTTGTTTCTACATTAAATCTGCATCGATGAATTGAGATGCTTTTGAAATGATTGTCCAGTTGCCATGGGGACTGCCAAAGAGTTCAAAGTGAGGGCTGGCTCTGAATTTCTGTCATTGTTTTTTTGTTTGTTTGTTTGTTTTGTTTTGTTTGTTTTTTGAGCTGTTTGGACCACGCAGTTCAGGTTCTCTCCGTCTGGGTCTGGCTGGCTGTACCTTCGATTTTGTTCCTCCTCTTTATTACCTTGGTTACTTGGGGTTTCTGTGGTTTCACATGAATTTTAGTGTAATTCTCTTAGTCAAGTATAAAAGGTAAATCTATTGCAACTTTAATAATGGATTGCACTAAGTCTGAGGACCATTTTGGGCAAGGCGGAGATTTTCACAACATAGAACTGCTACCAACAGGATGTACTTCTGGGACCCCAGGGGCTTCCTGAGTGTGCAGATCATCATAAATACACACCTACATACATATACACATGTGTATATGCTATTGATTTTCTGACATATACATCCATGATACTGGGTTAATTTATAAATTAGGTACTTTGGTGATTCACAGAATAACCAATAATAGAACAGCTTTGACAGTGGGTTGTGGCAAAAGCAGTGTGACTGATCTCTCTCTCTCTCTCTCTCTCTCTCTCTCTCTCTCTCTCTGCTCTATCACCTTACCACAGGTCCACAGTTTCCCTGGAAAGAGGAGCGATCTGCTTCCCTCTGGAGCACCACAGGTGCCTGCATCTCTGCTCTTGCCCCTGGCCCATCCCTCGGTGTAGAAAGCTGTGCTCACCTGAGAGCAGGCCCAGGGTCCAGACAGCGGGTCGGCAGGCAGCAGGGCTGTACCACATCTGTACCTTGCACAGGGCCTCACAGTACAGGTCAAACTGACCTTGAACTCACTATGCAGCCCAGCTAGCCTGGTCCCCTGCCCGTGGCGCCCGCAGCACACAGCTCGGGTCCTCATCTGACCTTGTTGAACAGCTCTAGACTGAACTGACGCTGTGGACAGGCCACTGTGGTGGGTGGGACAGCGTGTGAAATTTTCCAGTCCTCCAATATAGATGGCTTTTCTATTTCCCCGTCTCTGCTTTAATTTCATTGTGTTTTGTAGATTTCAGAAACTAGTTTGCTGCTTTGGTTGAATTTATTCCTGAACATCATGCTACCAGTGACGCTGTTGGAGATAGAATTATCTTTTTTTTTTCATTTTTCTTTCTGATGTCTCATTGTTTGTGCATGGAAGTACAACTAAATTTTAGATCCGTTATGTAAACTTGATCTTTGCCTTGATCTTAATAATTCTCTGTGTACTTTCTAGACTTCTCCTCAGATAAAAGTGTATACTGTGCCAGCAGAGATAATTCATTTCTCTCTTAAAAGCTTTCTCTTCCACTGTATCACCCAATTCCAAGCTTACTACTCTCAGGACGGTGGTGCACCCTGGGGTTGTGGGACACATCCTGCCTTGGTTCTATGTCAGGAGAAACTTGATGATTTTCACCCCTGAGCGCGATGCAGGCTGCTCATCTCAGGCTTTGGCTACATTGAAGTAAATTCTTTCCACTTTCAGTTTGCTGAGAGTTTTTATCTAAAACTAATGCTGAATTCTGTCAAAAGCTTCCTGTGCATTTATTTGGATGATCGTATGATTTTTGTCTTTAATCTGTTAATAGGGAATGTTGCGTGAATTGATTTCTTATTTCGATACCCTTCCCCATTGTGGACAAACACAGAAGTCTTAAAGGGCAAGACCTCCTTGGTGTGTGTCCGAGAATGACTTGCTAACCTTTGGAGAATTTCTATCTATATATTCAGCAACGTTGTCTAAGTCCGTAGATTGTTATTTTCCTTGTGTCTTTGTCTGGCTTCGCAGTAATGGTGTGAGAGTAGTATCGCTTTCGGAAAACAAGTTTGTGTGTGTTCCAATGATTTGGAAGAGCTTTTGAGTAACCTTGGTGTTAATCCTGTAAATGTTTCCTAGAATTCACTGGAGAAGCCATCTGGCATGAGTTATCTGTGAGAGAGATTTTAAATTTCTGACTCAATCTTTCCACTCATTAGTCATGTGTTTGAGGTTCCTGCATCTCCATGATTTAGTTACGTTAGGACATAGGTTTATTAGAATTTATGTATTTATTAAAGGCTTTTCAGTTCATTGGTGTAGAATTTTTTATAATAATATCTTATGAGTCTTTTTATTTGTGTCAACAATTGAGATGTTTGTTTACATTTTATTTATTTCAGTCTTTTTGTTCCCTTATCCTGTCTATTTGATTGTCAGTTTGATTGACCTTTAAAAAATCCTGTTTTGTTGACTTTTAAATTGGTTTTATTTTCTTTAGCTCATTTACTTATGCTCTAATAATCAGGAAGTTCTGAAATCAATCCAGGCTTATATGGGAACTTGTTTTCAAATAGTGTGCAGCAGAAAGAATACTCTTGCATGAACCATGTAAGGAATCCTGGAAATTCATATGAAAAAGAATGAAATTAGATTCTTCTCCAACTGTATACCTAAAAGTCAGCTCAAATCCTCACTGTAAAATCATTCACTGAAGCCAAATTATAGAGAAACCCTAGTAGCTCCATTGCACGGATTTGAACTGTGGTCCATATGCACAGAACAGTGTTCCATCCTAAGAGGGAGAAGATAGTCCTGCTGCATCACCAGTCAGCATGGAAGGTGCCATAAGCTGTGAGCTATCCAGACAGAGAAGGGCAGAAGCTTTGTGATTCCACTTCCATGAGGTTTCTCAAGGAGTAAAAACTCACAGAAGCAAACAGAACAAGACAGGTATGGGGCGCACACCTGTAATCCCAGCACTTGGAAGGTTGAGGCAGGAAGATCACTGTGCTTTTGAGGCCAGCCTGGCACACACAGTCAGTTTAAGCTCAGCTTGGGCTATATAGTGACATCCTGTCTTACTATATGCAAAAGGTCATTTGTCTCAGTTCTTTGATTCTCTTGAGTTGAATACTAGGAACTAAAATTCCGACTTCTCATAAGTGGAAGGAGAAGAGAATTTATTCTTAATTCAAGAACTCATGAAATATAGATGATATGAATTTTTGTCATATAAAAACATGATCCACAGTACGGACACTTTGAAAATGCAAATGTCTAACTTGATTTTTTAATTTTTTATGAAAAAAATAGCACTGAGAAAAGAACCACAAAGATGTGTTTAGTTAAGGAATAGCTTCAAAGTATGTTAAGTGCTAAATTAGAAATAAAAGTAGAATATACCTTCTGTTTCTGGAGGGTGGAAGGGAGGATAGAGTCCGTGCCCTGTTCACTGCGCTGGACCTTCAGCCCTTTTTATTTTGAGATAGGGTCTTGCTAAGTGAGCAAGTTGTTCAGGTCGGGCTGAAGCTTGCAACCCTCTTGTCTCAGCCTGGCAGAGTGCTGAGATGACTGAGTAGGCCACCATGCCTGGAAAATTATGTATTTGGGATGGGAGTTGGGATTCCAAGACTGCACTCAGTGTAAGTCAGCAAGATTAGTAGTAGTGATATTGAAGACTTGAATAAAAATGTCAACTACTGTGGATATTTTCAGAACATTTCTTCTCCAAAAGTTCATTCCAAATGTATATTCATCCAAAGTGCACATGAAAATATAGGCAAAGTTTAATGCATTTGGGATCATATGACAATTCCCAAAAATTTTCCCAAAGTTTAATGCATTTGGGATCATATGACAATTCCCAAAAAATTTGAAAACATTAAAATATAAAAGGTGTGTTCTTTAATCATAATACTTCCTGTTTAAAAAACTACTAACATTAATAAGCCAACCCAGCATTATCTAGGAAAATTAGGTCAACATTATTAATTATAAGTCAATTAACAATGAAATTTGGAAATAATCCTAAAGAGCACTGTTTGCAGTATTATGAATGGTGGGTTATGTAAGTCTGAGCTTGGCTGACTTGGAAGATCAGCACTGCAAGCCAGAGCACAGTAACGACAAATGAAGAAATCTCCATGCATGGAAAGCAAAGTGTTCATGACCTGCTTGGCATCCACATCCTCAGATCTCAGCTTTGAGACAAAACCAATTAATATCTAATCATGCATTTTTACAGAACAGGACACACTGATTACTTTATATTTGAAAAAGATAAAGAATCTGGAATAGTTAACAACATTTTAGAACATAACAGAATAGAACCATCTGTACCACAATATTTATGTAATATTTATTGAACAGCTATTGCCTATATAATATCATAGTATTGTCATAAAGAAAGGCTGATCAGTTAATGGATTAGAATAGAAAGCTCAGAAACAGATATTGACTGCCAATGATTTCCAGTGATGCTGCCAACATAATTCATTATGGAAATGCGTATAACCACAAATCCTGCTATGACAGATGATATAAAAAGTGAATCTGGTTCCATCACTCCATGACAAAATTGAATGCAAATGGGCAAGAGATTAAACCTGAAGAGAAAAAACCATTAACTCAAAGGAAACAACACAAAAAGTGAGTGCATTTGCCTGTGCTGAGATTTCTTGGAGAGCAAGAGAGGGGAACGAAGACAGATTGACACCATCAGAAAGCATGATCAAGAAATGGGCAAGCTAAACGCACCATCAGCAGAACAGAACATTCTAAAGTATACATCCGTGTAAGAACTGTATCTAGAGTGTGTTGGGAACACACACACCGTACACCCGTACCTTTGTACTACAGAGACCTGCCGTCCACCTGAAAGTAAGAGGCCGCAAATGGGAACAGCCATCTCACCAGACCTTGCACGTGAACAGCTGCAAAGCACAGAGAAAGATGCTCAGACTCCACACCATTGAGAACATCTGGAGGGAATCTCAATCACACTCTTGTTTCACACGTACCAGGATGGATAACATTGAAACTTCTGGAATTGTCAAGTGTTTCTAAGGGCATGTAAAAGACAAAGTCACCTAAACTCATGGAAGAACTGGAAAATGTCAGGACCACTGTTTAAAACAACTTGGTGGTTTATATATTTAAGCATAAACCTACCATAAAATTGAAATATTCTACTTATGCATATTTATTGATGAAAAATGAAAATGAATGTCCATGAAGGACTGGCTCTTGAATATTCACTATAGTTATAGGAATCAAACACTTTCAACCAATGAAATTTCTAACAATATGTAATGGATAAGTCAGTAGTGTGTCTGGACATAAAGCGTGATCCAGCAATAAAAAGCAATGCATTATTCAAATGTGGAAAAATAGTGATGTTTTAAAATAATTATACTATGTGAAAAACTACATTAAAATGGGGCATATAACATACAACCTTTTTATATATACATAAAATTTATTAAGTTCCAACTTATCTAGAGTAATAGAAAGCACAGAAATGGACTCTCAGAACAGTAATGGGTGGAATGGGTAGATGTATGATTTCGCAGAGCAACTGGAAAGTACAAAAGATAAAATACAGATTCATTATCTTTGTGTTTATGGCAGGTGATGATTTATACATATGCCAGTATTCATGAGACTGTAGCAATTACTTACATAAATTGTATACGTCTCTTTGTAAAACAATAATAATGAGAAAAGTTGGTATCAATAGAAATACGAGGTTATCATACATTGACCAAGACTGGTTGTGAATTAAGAACTACTTAAATTGACATATGAATCCATTTGAGTTTATTACACTATTTTTTATTTTTACATACTTAAAATTCATCCCAATATATACATATAATTGAATGTAATCTTTCTTTTTTCCAGTTGTTTAATTATTCCACACAGTAGGACCTATGTTATGTTATCATCTCCTGAAAGGGATTAGGAAGGCACCTCAGAGAGTTTCTAATGATGGGGTGTCCTCCACCCCGCTCCTGGGCACAATTCTACCCAAGTCGCTGACTGGGAACTTTGCACTTGCTGTAGTCTGGCTGGGGAGCGGTGCACTGAGGTAGCCTAGAAGTGCCTCGTGGTTACCGCCCCCTGGATGCACAGCTATGCCAGGTCTGTGTGAGTCCCGCTAAGGGAAAGCATCTCTGATCAGGTGAGACCTTAGTCAAGGACTCTGTGAAAGGTCCTTAGTTTTGAGACAAAGTGCACCCATGTGCCTGCCACCTACAATCAAGCAGCTGACACATTAAGTGACTCAGAGCTGCTCTCATGGAAATACCAAGAGGGCTTTAAAGCAATACTGATCGGGGCTGGGGATTTAGCTCAGCGACATAAGCACCTGCCTTACAAGCAGGCGGTCGTGAGTTCGATCCCCGGTACCGGTAAAAATGAAAAAGACAAAAAAAAAAAAAAAAAAAAAGCAATACTGATCCGATTCTGAGCTTCCTTTCTGTGCAGAGGGTGCCTGGCTTGTGTGTCGTGGGATCTGTAGCTCACAGTTGGTGCCTGGCTCCTCCACACCCCGGGGATATGTGTACATCCTAGGTATTCCCTGGCATCCCAGCCCTAGGTCCTTTCCTTGTCTCCAGTTTAGAAAGCTTAACTGAATTTCCTAAGCTGATTCTGGCGTTAGCTCTAAGGCTGAGTGCTTATATCCATGAATCTGAGCTCAGAGGCCCTCTTTTCCTAAATTTCTGTATTAGTTTGTCATCCTCAAAGGCTGTAAACTCAATTCTGTTTTTCCTGAACACAACGACCCAGTACCAGGAGGTTGAGCTCTGACCTTGCTGGGCCTACAGTGATAAATCTCTTTGTGGGGTGGTCCAGGAGGGGATCTGGCCCTAAGGGCCATGACTTTATTTATTGAGCCCTTGAGTACCCCACATTCCAGGTCACACACAGGGGTTCCTGCTGTGAACCTGGTTTTCATAGGGACTCGTTAGCACCACTCTGAAGGGTTAATGTCCCTGTCTTCCTGTGAAATGGACCTGAGGACTCACGATCATCACCTGGAGACCCCCCGAAGTGTGGACAGAGGAAGTCTGCACCTCAGCAAAATGAAGCATCTCTGACACCACTGGTATAATATGCTGAATGGTAAGAGAAAGTTTCAATGTAAATTCTTTAGCATATCATAGATGTAATGGATGTTGAAGAAGCCAATAGCAGTGCGTTAGGCCCCTGTAGTAAAGTGTTTTTTTTTTTAAATTGACCTAGAATCCATGCACTAAATAACTTGATTTTCATTCACTATATTCTATATCTTCACTATACTCACTCTCTTTCTATTGAGCTAAGAAAGATTTTCGATATCCATCCTCATTGGAAGTTGGTTATTGTCAATACATGCACAATTAAGTACTGGTAGTATCTTTTCTTTTTCCTAAAGAATTATTCGAACATTATATGTGTGGGGTTAGTATACTGAGGGCTCCTTTGCTGCCCTGGTGTCCTTTTTATTATGAAAATATACCCGTTTTCATATTATCAACCCTAATATGTAGAGACTCCTAGGGGTTTGGGTTTGGTAAAATTTGTTTTCCAAGAAAATTTAGCTTATATATCAGGAGAGTAGTCTCATAGTACAGGATGATAGCAACATAGATTAATTTATTAATTTAATTACTTTATTACAAATTCCCCGTTATACACTGATCACCTTTATGGGCTTGAAGGTATAGGGTCATGCCTCACAAAACCCATTCTGAGTCGTAACGGAGGCAGCCAGCCTTCCCCGTAGAGTGGTGGACCTGGGAAAAGATGAGTCACATCACTTTCCAGTTGTACCCTTACCTGGAATAGATGAGCTGAGATCTTAGCCTCACCGTCCTCTTTGCAGACTCTCCCAGTTTACTTCCAACTCACATGCACGAGGTCATTTGTCCCAGTTGTGCATTCTGTGCCTGGAAACTGCATTTTTTTTCAGGGAACCCTCAAATTCAGCCTGACTTCCCTGGCTCTTTTCACTTATTAATTAAATATCTTTTAGTCCTTGATAATTTTTGTGTCACGTCATGGACTCAAAAGTGGGTTTCATCTTATTTCTGTGAAAGATAGTATGGCATTTCTGGAAACTGCTTCTCTCATTTCTTTGCTGAACGCCATGTTTAGTAAGCAGGTCCATGGTTATGTTCATCTTTGTTAACTTTCTCTATGAGCTCTTAGGTTTTGCTTACTGACATTGTTAATTCTTTCTTCCACAAGTCACATTTTATTATGGTCTGAAGTTTCATAATCCCTCAAATCACCATGTCAGCACCCATGGGGACGGAGCCAATGTCTTCCCAGAGCAGGCAACACAGCCTTGCCTCAGTTTACCTGCCCTGTGAGGACATTGGGAGGAGACACCTTCTGTCCGCCGGAACCCACACTCACCACACAGAGCACAGGATTGCGCCTTGACTTGGCTTCTCACTCCTGATCTGTGAGCAGAAAATCTCTCCTGTTTACTGTCTGCCCAGCTCCTGGTGTTTCACTCCAGCAGCCCCTAGGCTGGGACACAGACAGACCTTCCTTTCACTATGTGGAGTAGATTTACTTGATGGGGAGATCCAGCAGTTAATGGCTAATATTTGTTATGTCTGCTTTGCTTATCTGTTTTGCTCTCATGGCAAAATTTTGGTTCTTCTTCTGATTCTGTAGCCTCTGTTCACTGACGATGATGCTGGCTTAAGATTTCCCACAGTGCAGTGTTGGGGTCCACTGAGAGAGGGAAACTTCCTGGACCTGAGATCCTAGGATTCTCTGCATTGTGAGGACAGAAATATTCCTTGTATAGAGAGATGCTGGATCAGCTACAGAACCCAGAAATAAAGGACCCATGCAGGAGTCCAGGTTAAGTGTGAAAAAACCACTCAGTGTGAGGCAGGTTGCCTTTGAAGCACAAGAGGCTGGAGTAATTTGGACTTCTGAGGCCAAGCAAACCCTGAGTCTTGACTGAGAGGTCTTACTTTGTAAAAATGAACCCATGTTGATCGTGGACCTAAAATGAAAACCAGATGTATTTAGGGGTGTGGGGGATGAGGTGTCACTTTGTAGGCCCAACCCCCTCTAACCTGTAATTTACAATAGCCGCCCTGGTATGCGAGAAGGAGGTAGAATAGGAATGCCTGTTCTCAGTGAGACCCCTCACCCTCTGGAATCCATACTGTGAGCTGGCTTTGTTTTGCAGAAGTCTTGAGGAAGTGGCTGGCCACCCTTTGTGACACTAACAGCAGACAAATTAACAACATTTTTGAGCTAATGAATTTCTTCCTGGGCTAGAGAAGTTATGAGAACTGGTTGTGATTATTTACTTCACTTAGATAGTTTTAGAATAAACATTGTAGTCTGTCACGTTGTAGCTTGCCACAAAGAATGCCTTTTCACCACTTAATTATCTGGGCTCTGTGAACTGATCGGGTTTACTATATATGAATCCTAAAATAAAGATTGTGCGTGCAGTGCAGTGTAACGCGGTGCAGACAGTAAAGGTGCCGTGTCCTGTCTTCCTTTCCGAGCACTGTACCCCCCGTGTCCCGATCAGGCGTGTGTGCGTGTTTACCTTTCCCGGAGTTCAGAGTGCTCTAAGACACTCACGACAAGTGGCGCCCGAACAGGGACCTGAAGGTCGCTTAGGAAGGTAAGTATAATTTTATTACGGGGAAATGGGACAATCTGCTTCCTCTCCTTTCTTAAAAATTCTTAAACATTTATTATCTATATATGACATATCGCTCAGGTCAGCTGACTTGGATATGTGTATTGATACAATTAAAAAATATAATCCTTGGTTTCCAGATGAAAAAACTTTGGATGTAGAAGTATGGAGGAAGACAAGGGTTAATATAAAAAGGGCTATGCAACAGGAGGAAAAGATTCCTTTACGTTTTTGGGCTATTTGGTCGGTTGTGTACTCTTTATTAAAAGCTATGAAAGATGAACATATTGTAAAAAATCTTCAACTACAAATTAAGCCAGTTATTCAGGAATTGCCCCTCACAGAGGAGGAGCAGAATGTAGTTCAAAATGACGCTATCGCTTTAAGTAGTGAAAAGGCGTCCAAACTAAAAGTAAAATCCGCTACAGCCGACTCAGCTTTAGCTGCCGCAACAATATCAAATTATGACAATCGCCCAATTTTACAGGCTATACAGCATTTAACACAAGAGGTAAAACAACTCTCCGTTAAGCAGAACCCGCCTGTAGTTCCCTCTGCACCTCCTCCATCTAACCCTAATTGGAGTAAAGCCAAGCTAGCTTTGGCTGATCTACCAAAATTAGGGGATTCTGATGAGGAAAAGCCTGCCTTTGCTTTCCCTGTAATCAGGCCGCAGCCAATAGATGGAGAGGCAGTTCCCCCTAGATGGGAAGCATTTAATATGGATGATTTAGCAAAATTAAAAAAGGCTGTAACCCTTTATGGCCCTCAGGCTCATTACACTAAAGAATTAATAACGTCGGTAACAGATCAGTATGGTAATCTTGCTCCTTATGATTGGAAGGCCTTGGCCAAAATTCTTTTAAAGGAGCCAGAATATTTACAGTGGCACATGTGGTTTATGGAAGGTTGTGCGGAAAAGACAAGACAAAATGCTGACGATCGAGATCCTAATATTAGACTCATTTCTTATCCCATGCTCTCTGGTACAGGTTTCTTTGATACTGTTGAGCATCAGGCAGGAGCTCCAAGAGAGATTCATGCTCAATTAAAAAGTATTGCTTTAGAAGCTTGGGATAAAATACGGCCTAAAGGATCAAAATATGGATCTTGGGCTAAAGTTCTGCAAGGAGCCAATGAACCGTATGTTGAGTTCGTTGCAAGACTTCAAAATGTTATAAAAAAAACAGTAGTGGGACAAGACTTACAAGAGCATCTCTTAAAAATGTTAGCTTTTGAAAATGCTAATGATGAATGCAAAAGGGCTTTAATTCCAATAAAAGATACTGGAACGATTGACAGTTTTATAAAACAATGTAAAGATTTAAATTCAGAATCTAGGAGAATGCAACTGTTTGCTGAAACCATGGCAACCACGTGGACTAATTGACAATCTAAAAAGGAACAGTCTTTAAAATGTTTTAATTGGTAATAGCACAAGATAAAATTCAAAAGAAAGAAGTTAGTCATTATTTGGGATATATTCTTACTAGACAAAAGGTGATTCCACAAAAAATGTCTATTAGGAGAGATAAGTTATCCACTTTAAATGATTTTCAAAAATTATTAGGGGATATTAATTGGCTTCGTCCCACACTAGGTATTCCTACCCATGCATTACAACATTTGTTTGCTACTCTACAGGGCTCTTCAGATCCATCCAGCCCTCGTTCTTTAACAACAAAAGCAGAGCAAGAATTACAGTTTGTAGAACAACAAATTAAAGATGCATTTTTAATTAGGATCGATCCTAAATTGCCTCTAACTTTATATATTATTAATACTTTTCAATATCCCTCTACAGTTTTAGGTCAGAATGCTATGCCAGTAGAATGGGTATTCACTAAAACTAAGCAATCTAAAAATGTCACACCGTATATCGATATGGTTACAACTTTAATTATGAATGGTAGAGCTCGTTCTATAACTTTGATAGGAGAAGATATAAACAATATAGTTATCCCTTTAACTAAGAAACAATGGGAATATTTGTTTTCAATTACTGAAACCTTACAAATTGCTTTAGCAGATTTCATGGGAACTTTTTCATATCATTTTCCTAAAAGTAAATTATGGGATTTTTTTAGACGTCAACAATTTGTGGTTAATACCTTATTAGCTGTACAGCCAATTCCACAAGCTTTGACTATATTTACAGATGGATCTAAAAATAAAGCTACATATTGGACTCAAAAATCTTACTGGGTACGTCAGACAAATTTTAACTCTGTACAACAAAATAAACTTTTTGCTATATTACAAGTGTTTTTAGATTTTCATAACCAACCTATTAATATTATAGCCGATTCGGCCTATTCTGTTGGAGTAGTGACAAATATCTATTCAGCTGTGTTATATTCTAATAAGCCTGCTTTATTGTCTTTATTTCAAAATTTACAAATACATGTTCAAAAAAGAAATCATTCTTATTTTATTACTCATTTACGTTCTCATTCTCAGTTACCTGGACCATTAGTATCAGGTAACAATGCAGTGGATTCCTTAGTTATGTTCACTACACCCGTTGAAGAACATCAATTTAATCATGCAAATGCAGGACATTTGCATCTTAAATATAAGATACCTTTTACAAAAGCTAAACAAATTGTAAAAGCCTGCCCTATTTGTAGACCATTACATTTAAGAATTATTCCCGCAGGTGTCAACCCTCGAGGAACTCAACCTAATGAGTTATGGCAAATGGATATTACACATGTACCTTCTTTTGGTCGGCTTTCTTATGTACATGTAGTTATTGATACATATTCTTCATTTCTATGGGCTACTGCTCAACAGGGAAAATCCACAAAAAATGTTATTGTACATTTATTAGAGACTTTTGCAGTTATGAGAATTCCTTCTAAAATCAAAACAGATAATAGACCTGCTTATACTAGCAGAACATTTAAACAATTTTGTGATCTCCATAATATTATTCATATTACAGGGATTAAATATAACCCCCAGGGTCAAGCTATTGTTAAAAGAGCACATGACACTCTTAAGTTACAAATTAAAAAATTAAAAAGGAGGAGTCAGGAGGATATTCAGATACCAATACTGTTTAAATTACAAAACAGTCCAAAAACATTACTGCATCAAGCATTGTTTATTTTAAATTTTCTCAATTTACCACAAGGTGAAATATTAACAAGAGCTGAAAGACATTTCAAACAGCAACAACAGCCCTTTGTGATTAATAAACCTATTTGGACTAAAACAGCTCCAGAAGCTGAATGGGAGAAGGGCACACTGCTCTATAAGGGGAAAGGTTTTGGTTATATCTCCACAGAAAATGGAATTCAGCAGTGGGTCCCTGGACGATGGATCAGGATCCGCGCCTCCAGACCCTGTTCGCCAGTCCCGGAGACAACTCCCCAAGGAACCGGAACCGTGCCTTCAGAAGCGAGCGCGAAACCAGCTAGAGGCTAAAGATGCTGAGCTTGTTCCTGTCGCAGCCATGGCCAGATTACAGCTAAGAAATTCCCGCCGCTCACAGCGACCAAATTTAAATCCCCTCCCTACATGGGGACAATTAAAGAAATTGACCATAGAAGGGCAACGGCTTGTCCTTCAAGCAGGAAAGCCTTTAAACCCTAAAAACTTGTTTTTAGCTTTATGTGCCTTGCTCACCGTTGCATCGGGGACTGAGGTACCTCCACATTCGTACTGGGCATATATTCCAAATCCCCCTTTATTAGAACCTGTAAAATGGGGAACTAGTGATATTTTACTTTATACCACACCTAGAGAAATTTTGTCAGCACCGTGGGCTGATTTAACCCCCCACAATCAAGATGATGGGACATTATTCAATTTTACTTATTATGGTAATCAAAGGCCTATTTGCATTGGGGAACCGCCTTGCATCCCTCTGGGATGGCAGTATTGGATTCAACATGGAATAAAAGCAGGCAACAAAAGGACAAGGCTTCAAGCCTTGGCTGCTCAAACCTTTAATGTTACCTGGAGAAATTTAACAGCACCTGACATAAATACATTTCCTGTATGCCCTGAATTCACTTATAAAAATATTTCTTATAATCCCATAATTTGGCAACTATGTATGGGAAAATTTGCTAAAAATATTGATGGGTATATTATTTGGGGACCATTTGGAAAATTCGTTAATGGATGTGCTGAATGGAATGAGACAAGATGTAATCTCTCTGTTGTGTATAGTCTTCCAGATCCAAAAAAAATAACTGACGGAGCTCCTATATTTCCTCAGAAGACGTCTCTTTTGTGGTGGGGAGATGGTGGAATCACTAACCCTGCTGTTGCAGCCGAAGAATACCCTCATCACCTTCAAAATCATATTTGGAAGATTCCAGCCGCTATGCAACCTGTAACCTTGTACAATGTTTCCTATTCAGGGACTAGTCGATCTGTATCTACTACTTATAATTTTACTAGGTTTAAAATGTATAATATTACTGTTTGTGCACCTCTGCCTTATGTCTTTTTAGTGGGAACTTTTAATTTTACACATTTTTCTTGTACTTGTTTAAATTGTCAATTGTTTACATGCTTAAATAGCACACTAAATTTCACCAAGCCTTATACAGTTATGCTGTTACAACAAAAAACTCATATTTGGTTGCCTGTAAATTTAACTCGACCATGGTCTCAAGACCCAGTAATTTCTGTTACTACTGAATTTTTTAAACATCTGTTAAAACGTACAAAAAGATTTATTGGAATAGTGGTTGCTGTACTGTTAAGTCTGATAACTGTAGCCTCCCTAGCAGCAGTCTCAGGAATAGCTTTACAAACCTCTTTGCAAGAAAAACATGTTGTAGAATTATGGCATGAAAATTCTCATGAACTTTGGTTAACTCAGTGGCAAATAAACGCCAAACTACAACAACAAATAGACCTCCTTAAACAAACAGTTGAATGGATGGGTAAAAAAATATTGGCTCTTCAGCATCAAGTGTTTTTAAAATGTGATTGGAATTCAACTACTTTCTGTATAACCCAACGACCTTATAATCAAACAGAACATGAATGGGAAATGATTAAAATGTATCTAAATAAAAACACCTCTGCCCAGGAGGAAATAGAATCTTTGCATAATCAAATTGACAAGGATTTTGCAAAGCAAAATGATGATGAATCCCTGGCACAATTCGCGCAATTGCTTGCTCAATCTTTGAAAGGATTAGATTCCAAAGGAATCTGGCAGAGCATAACCCACACTTTTAGTGGCATGGGACTTAGTTTAATTATAGTTCTCATTGCCATAGTTCTTGTGTATTTTTACTGCATAAGACGAAATACTATTAATAACCTGATCTTATGGAAATTGTTGTTAAAAAATAAAAAGGAAGGAAGTGTGGGGGATGAGGTGTCACTTTGTAGGCCCAACCCCCTCTAACCTGCAATTTACAATAGCCGCCCTGGTATGCGAGAAGGAGGTAGAATAGGAATGCCTGTTCTCAGTGAGACCCCTCACCCTCTGGAATCCATACTGTGAGCTGGCTTTGTTTTGCAGAAGTCTTGAGGAAGTGGCTGGCCACCCTTTGTGACACTAACAGCAGACAAATTAACAACATTCTTGAGCTAATGAATTTCTTCCTGGGCTAGAGAAGTTATGAGAACTGGTTGTGATTATTTACTTCACTTAGATAGTTTTAGAATAAACATTGTAGTCTGTCACGTTGTAGCTTGCCACAAAGAATGCCTTTTCACCACTTAATTATCTGGGCTCTGTGAACTGATCGGGTTTACTATATATGAATCCTAAAATAAAGATTGTGCGTGCAGTGCAGTGTAACGCGGTGCAGACAGTAAAGGTGCCGTGTCCTGTCTTCCTTTCCGAGCACTGTACCCCCCGTGTCCCGATCAGGCGTGTGTGCGTGTTTACCTTTCCCGGAGTTCAGAGTGCTCTAAGACACTCACGACATAGGGGAAAATATTGGTATCCAAGGCATAATCTGTTGTTACACTTGGCGCCAGTTCACAACTCTTAAAAAGGAAATTCACAAACGGGACCTGAAGTAAACCAGCTTGCTTTCTCTGCAGGTCACTGTACTCGGAACACAAAGGACAGACTGCAGCTGGGCAGCTTGCTGCAGGAGCCCTGCATGTGACTCCTACCCATCGGGGTCCTCTGGGAGCAGAGTGCAGACCTTGCGTGTGGTGCAACCAGGTCTCAGGCATGGCTGCGATGGACCAGCTGGGGAGCTTAGTGTTCGCCTGTGGATCACACTGAGGACTTCACACTTGCACTAATCAGTGTGGAGACACAGGACAGATGGTCTGACTGCCACATGGGAGGGATCGCTGACTGGTGTGCTGGGAATTGACTAATGGACTTGGAAGCTGGAAACAGGAGAGTCTGCTAGAAACAGTGAAAGGAGGAAAAAAAACTGGGAGATTACATCCGTGTCTGTACATCCACACCCGCCTATTCGCAAGTACACATATGACACATACATACTGCATGCACTTGCTGGCACACACATGGGGCTCTTTCCATGAGGATGAGAGTTCTAGGCCTGAATGTGAGAGCTATGGATTCACAGACAATGCGAGACTGACCTCTACTCTACCATGAGCAGGAGCTCTGCACATTCCTGGGAAGATTTTGTATTTTCTGGATCAACTATGAGTGATCATTTTTAAATCTTCATCATACTGGAATTCTTGTGTATTATTTGCATTTTATTTCTGACTTTCTTGGGCAAACTGCCACCAAAGTTAAAGTTTCTACTTTACCTTTGGCATCTGAATGATTTTCCTCTGAGTAACTCATAGTTTGGAATGAGAGCCTGCAGACCGAGTTAAAAGCCAAGGTTGGGTTTATTCCTCTGCTGAGTACAGGGCCATTATAAATCCAAGCCATATAAATCGAAGATTCGGGCAAACTTGATATTTCCAGAAATTTAATTTCCAATGCAGGGCTAACAGTATGATGGAGCTCTGTTATCTGCTGTTTTATGTTTTCTCATGTTGGTCTGCAGCCTCAGGTAGCTGAGGATGAAGGGTGAGCGGTGATTTCACAGCTCCCGTTAAACCTTCCCTGGTGATTTGGGGGTCAATGTTGCTCACAAACTACACAAGACAGCAGTGGGAGCATAAGAAATACAATCAGACCAAACAAATCTGTCAAGCAAGTTTATGGTGGTTTTAAAAGTTACATAATCTGTCTACAGTAAGTCACTGCAAGGTAACTCTAACTCCTAGGGAGAGGCCATGGAAGCCAGCTATCTCAGGATCAGTTTGTGTTCTTGTTGTTCTTTTTTGTTGTTGTTTTTAATTTCTTAAAGCTGATTAACTGGGCTGTGGGTAGCTCAGTGGTAGAGCATTTGCCTAGTTTGTTTAAGGATCTGAGTTTGATCAACAGTAGCAAAACCAAAGGGCAAAAACAAAATACAGCACACACACACTCACACACACACACACACACCATGCATTCAAATACATAAAACTATAAAGTGAACGCTAATAAGTCAACATGTGTTCATATCATTTTCCTCATGAAAGTGACCTTGAGAGGTTTTCAACTGTAAAGTCTCATAATTGTATTTACAGAGGAGCACAGGACAGAGTGTGCAACTCTGCTCACCGTAGCCCATTGGTAAGAGAGACGGAGACTGAAGACTGCTTAGCCTCAGAACTGGCCAGTATCTTCTGCTCCTTAACTGAACTTCCTGGTTAATCTTCTTATGTGTGTAATCAGCCAAAGTGGGAGAACATACTGTGTATGTAGGTGACGGTGTGCATTTAAATGCAAATGTCAAAATCGTGGTGAAGTCATGTTAAAATACTGAATTGTTTTAATTCGCACATCTGTGGGAAAGCCTAGGAGTTCCAGACAGCAGTTTTGCACTAGTTGAAATTTTAAAAAATGGGTTTCCGTTTGAATTTAAGTTACCCGGAAGATATTATTTATATTTTTAGATATTTAAGATGATGAATGAAGCTATTTCCTATGGGATTTTGATTGCTTAGCAGCTTAAATGCTGCTGATCCTCATGAGAACAGCAGTTCTCACAAGGTCCTTCACAATCATGCATCAAAACAGAGCCACACATTGAGAAAGCAAACAGTTACCTTTGGATGCAGTATCTTCTGCACAATCAGGAGAATCCGGTCACTGCAGAAATAGTAGACATGGACAGACCACTGGGTCAGGTTTGAGCTTTTTATGAACCTGCTGTTCTCTCACTTTATATCTATCCTTAATTAGATGGTGAGCAGGGCTGTTGACACCTCCCTCCCTGGTTAGGTGTCTGGTGCGGTTCACGGTGTGCACTGGGTCTGTGCACCTCTGCTGGGCTTTCCCACCTCCCCTGGAATCTTTGCATGGTGGAATTGCTAGGTCTTGTTAGCTTAGGAACAAGTTCTTATTAATAAGCATCAAAGTGATAGTTTGATATCAAGTTATGAGACTCCGTTTAAAGTATGCTGCATCTGTCTTCTTTATGCAGAATAGAGTGGTGCCTCAGTTCCTGAATTCAGTGCTTCCCGTGATTCTGTTTTCAGACTGAACTGGAGGAGAACCAAATTAAGTGTCTCCATATGATCAATGTTGAACCTAGATTCTCCAGGGGAAGATGGTGACTGAGCCTTGTTTTTCCCTTGATATTTTGCCTTTTTCTCCAGGGAAAACTTAACAAATGTATTTGCTGCTTGATGTTGTTAACATCTTTTCTTTGAATGTGAGGTTTTACAAGTTTATTAGATTCTCCAAAATGTATCTTCACTTTCTTCATTACTTACTAATGCATTTTCTCCTTTGCATTAAAAAGCGATCTTTAACGTGGAATCACATTGTGCAGAGTGGCTCCTGTCCCTTGGGCTGGGCTCTTCCCCCCGCTCTGGGGTTGTCTGTGCACATCTTCCATCAGATGAACACCTGGAAGGACAGATAGATCACCAGTACCACCCAGCTCCATTCTGGAAATAAAGCACCTGGTATCTGCCTTAGCATCATGGCTCCATGGCTCCACAAGTGACCTCACTTCACACACTTTGCGTTTCTTCACTTCTCCACTCCCTTCTAGAACAGTCTCTCAGTTGAACAGTTCTGCTTTCTAGAATGTTCTCCTGCTCAGTCTGCATGCTCGCTGTACCTCAAGAGACACTTGTTCTCCCCAGCTCCGTGTCTCCTCTTTCACTCTTCTGCCGAGTATCCCTCAGCCCATGCCTATTGTTCCTGCTGATTTTGAGTTCTGTTTTGGGTAAGATTATCTTAAATAAAGGAGTTTACATTCCTTTGGGGGCAGTAAAAGTCTCTTCTGAAATTAAAAAAAAAAGTGCTTCTTTTATAAAACTTGTCATTGTGATTCTAAGTTTCACCATGATCTCTGTTAAACATTTTTAGTGATTACCTAATCCGTTCTGGAAATAGAGCCCTCTGGCTTTGCTGTCAATGAGCCTTAGACCTGAGCAAGAGCCTGCAAGCAGGGCAGGGCAGGCAGAGCTGCTGTGATGTCCTGAGGGTGTCACACGCCACCCTCCATGGAACACCCAGCTGGGGACCCAGGGAATGGGATTTATAAAATGCTATACAGTCAGAAGTGGAGGAATGCTAAAGAAGTACATATTAAATAAATGTGTACGGATAAAACATCACTTTTTTTTTTTTTTTCATTCCAATAGAAGCAACTACCAAAATTAAGATGAAGCTAAGTACGGGTAAGTTTTGCTCTAATAAAAAAGACTTTTACAATAATTGTTTTCTCCAATATTCTCCTTGCTGATAATATTTCACTTTTAGGTTTAACTAAATAAATTTGTAATTACAATTCATTTGCTAAGAGCAAACAAACCAAATAAATGCATTTTGTAGTGATTTACTCATGTTTCAGCCTTAATAGTTACATAAAGTCTTTGTAAAAATTAACAAAACATCAATGAAAGAAATTAGAAAAAGTTTGCATTTTGAAAAAATATAAAACGTGTAGAAAGATCAAACAAAACACTAGAGACAATCAACTCCAGAAGAACAGAAGTTAATTTTAGCTTGCAGGTTTGAAAGTTTCAGTCCAGGATCTGTGGCCACCATTGTGTCTACAGTGGTGAGCCCTCACCACTCCCTCCTCTCCTCTCCAGACAGGGCACCAACACCCACAGTTACGGGAGGAGAGGCTCACTTTGGATCACGGTTTCTGAAGCTTCAGACTGTGGGTGGCTCAAACACAGAAACGGCCTTGGAAGTGGGGGCTTCTGTGGAAGAGAGCTGCTCCCGTCATAGTGGTCGGGAAGTAAAGACACAAAAGCTGACGAGGAAGACGTACCCATCCAGGTCACGCTGCAGTGACCGCCTCTTCCTGTCAGAGTCACTAACAGCACAGGCAACCCAGAATGTCTCAGCGGATGCTACCATTGGTGAGTGTGACATATTTGATCCAATCTCCCTGCAAAAGTTCCATCTCTGAACACATGAGGCTTTGGGGGACATTGGAGAATGCTAACTCCACGGCCAGGAAGCAAAAGAAAGAGAAAGAGGGAGAAAGGCAGTCTCTTACGTCCTTTCAAAGTCACTTAGCAATGACCTAAGACCTCAGGTTAGGCCCAGCACCTGAAGCTTCCACTAACTCCCAAAAGCATCACCCTGGGAAACAGATCTTACCACACCTCGACCTTCGAGAAACCTAGGACCCAGGTTTGAGAGGACTCCTCTTACTAGGAACGTTTCTCACTGACCAATTACCGTGACCAGAACAGATGAACCTGGAGACCAAATTTTATTTCTGCTTTGAATCAAGCCATCGAAAAGACCTGATTATTCACCTTACTCTGAGAAAAATGTAAATTACCCCAACATGTTGTATCCCTCTTTATGTTTGTCTTGAAAATTGCCTCACTTTAAGATTACATTTGGCTGGGAGGCAGAAAGAGCTAGTAAAGCACGGAAATGCTCATTGTATACAAAATCCAAGTCCGATGATTTGACTCTGAGGGGTCCTCTACAAACGAAGCAGCAGCATGTGTGTAAACCCGGGAGAGCCCAGTGCACTGCGGCTGAGCGCGGGAAGCCCTCTTCATTGTGGGTCACAGTGGAAAGGTAAAAGGGCGCCGACTGCCTCTACCATCTCAGGAGGATGCGGTGAATAGGGAATTAGAAATCCTGTGTTATTAGCAAAATGGAAACTCAGGGGCAGGTGGGGACACAATCAGGGAAAAAAGATTCCAGTATTTAAGATATTGCAGAACACTCTCGGCGTGCAGGTAAGTAAAATGTTTATAACAGCCAACTACTGCAGTGAGAACTTCCAGATTTTACTCACACAAGGCTGCTCTCCGACATGATTTGCCTTATAATATGGGAAAAGAAGCAGAAGATCTATTTCTTGTGGACTGTCAAGGTAGACAAGCATTTACGGCATATAAAAGCAAAATACCACTTCGTAGGCACTTGTGAAGGATAATGTTTTCTCCTCACCCTCCAAATTTCTTGTTAAAATGTGACACTAAATAGTTACTGCTCATGCATCAGGTAAGAAGGCAAAACTCCATGCATAACAAAAATTGGAACTTTGTTGATAATTATGGAAAAAATAAGTGCCTGCTAGTGATGCTGAATGTTTTCACTTACCTAGAGGAGTGGAACTACAGTCCCAGCACGACTTTACTCAGGGACCACATCCCTACCCCCATTACCAAGGAACCGGAATTGTTGTGTTATCAGCAACCACTTCAGGGTAACTGTGTCTCACCTCAGTGGTTCCCAGGGTTCTCTCACAGTGAACCTCAACAGACAATGCTTTTTGCTCATTTCTCTAAATAAATGAGCATGTCAAGTATTGTATTTGAGCTTTCTGTAGTTAATGCTTCAGTCATTAAAGCAAGTGTTAAATGAATTAGATTTTACTTTCCAAACTGAGTGTAGAAAATTGCTTACCTTGGTCCTTTACTTTACTTATTTATATTAAAACCCAAGGTTTCTAAGCTTTACTTTTACTTATTCAAAAAGTTTTAAGTACATAAACAGCTGGTCAGGAAAGGTGTAAGTGTAATATATTTCTTGAGTCCTTGTGTAGGAAAGAAACACATTCCTCTTTTTTACACAGAAGTGTTTCTGAATCCAGGTAGTCTACTTCCTTAGCAAAATTATACCAACATCTCCATGAACTTTGGACAAGCCACTCTGCAGAGGAAAAGAGATAATAAAAGAATGTGATTTTCAAATACATTTTAGCTTGGAACTACTGAAGTAGATTCAGTCTTACCTAGATGAACTTGGAGACCAAAATAATGAAATCATTGTCATGTTTGCTGTTTCAGCAAGCTCTCTTTCCCCAGCTAAAACTGAGGCTGTTTCTCTTTTTACTGCATCCTTAGCACCTTGTTTTCTTAGCTTTGTAATTTGTAGAATACACATTACACACATTTTCTAAAGAAACATTTCACTTACTTTGTGCATGGCTATCTAAAATTAACACATAAATAAGCAAATTATTATTAAACACTATAAACAAACTATTCTCAAGTGACCCCTGAGTGCTCATGGCTACAACCAAGAGGAGAATGAAGCCCATCGATTCCTGGAGAGTTTTTCTGTTTCCTCAAATTCTCTGCAGAAACCGGCAGAGGCTGAGGGCCAGGAGACATGCAGTGAACTCTGTCCCTTCGCCAAGCATTCGGGTTTCTCTTCTGGCCTCCAGCTCATACTGTGTAGCAGGGTACTCTGTGGCAGAGGCTGGCCCTACCAGGCCTTAGTCCCAGGACATGGACCACAGAGGACCTGGTTGCTGTAGCTAGGAGAGCTGTGCCCATCATCAGTGCCACTTCCCGGGGAGGACTGAGCACTTTGCGCATGTTGAGTTCTCTCGGTCCACAACTTTGCAAGCCCATCTCTGCACTGTCCTCTTTGGTCTGTGTTACACTGATTTTTTAAAATGAGAAACCCATGGACACAGTGGTTGGATTCTGCCTGGCTCCTTGCAGTCTCTGCACTTCCAGTCTGTGTTAAGCTGGTGATTTCTGTGTCATCACCAGAGTCCCTGTCTCCTGCAGACCTCTAGCTTCTCCTGAGCTTGCAGCATTCCCTGCTCCCATCAGGGCTGGCCAGGGGCTCACTCTATGCTTTCAGGTGATGCACAAGTGGCTTTGGAGACACCTGGAGCTCCTTAGACTCCATCTCAGTGTTTAAATCTCTGGATGGATTTCAAACAGAGGACAGACTGCTGATCAGCACTGAAAATTTTAAAAGGTCACGTCAAAACCTTTATTCAGATTTTGATCCCAACAGTGTGAATTATACTAGCTTTGAAAATGAAATAGAAGGATTGAAATTCATTGCAAACAAAACATTAAGAGCTTGATATTAAAACCTTAAATATAGCTTCAGTACATGCAGGAAGCATGCATTAATGAATATGTATATGATCATCCCTGGGTAACTTTAGAAAATGATTTCCAGGGCACTCTGAGGATAACAACATCTATGTAAGCTCAAGTCGTGTATAAAAGTGACAGGGACCTTTCTTATAACCTCCGTACATTGTCTCAAGCTCTCTGTGTCACCTTCATGCTATTTACAACACCTAACACCATGGGAAGGCCATAGAAAGAGCCACTATACCATAATCTTTAGAAAACAGCAGCAAGAAAGTGAATGCTACCCGTCAGTGTAGACCACTTTTCAGATATTTCTGATCTATAGTGAGTTAAATCCACAGATGCAGAGCCCATGACCTTGGAGGGCCAATTGCACGTGTGTACATACATGCATGCCATGTACATCACAGAAACGCAAATTAAGGAGGAAATGAGATTCATCCTTCTACAACCATAACAAAGTCTCCCTTTGCTAGGCATAGTTTCTTCAGCTGTAAGTCCAAAAAAAGAACGAGATTTACCAGACGTGGTGATGTGCATGAAGAATCCCACTAACCTGGGAGGCTGAGGTAGAAGGATCATAAATTCAAGTATAACCTAAATAATTGAAGGATTTAGAGAAAACCTGTCTTAAAAAAGGAGGGGGCTAGGGGCGCAGCCCAATATGAAAGACCCTGGACTCAAACCTCAGCTCCATAAATAAATAAATAAACAAAAAAAACCAATCAAACAGCAGCCGGATTAGCTCAGATCATACATAAGCAGACTGCAGTACAGACTGTTGCTGCCCGATCTCAGTACTATCCACAGTTTCAGTGGCCAAGAGAGCAGCAGAGGTGAGAAAGCCCACAGGGAGATCAAGACAAGGGGACAGGAGAGCCTCACAAAGTCAGCTGATGTTTGATAAAACAGGGACACGTTCAGTGGACAAAACAATGGTTTAGTGGTGGAACGACTGGGTGTTCCCATGCAAGATTTTAAAAAGGGAGGAAGAAAGACAAAATAGGAAAAGAAAGAATCTTGACAAATGTTTTACAGCTTTGACAAAAGTTAGTTCAAAACAGAGCACATACTTCAATGTAAAATGTGAAATACCATAGCTAGAAGACAATTGAACAAGTAAGTGACCCAGTATTTGAATGTATCTTCCCTCATTGTAATATCAAGAGGACAGAGAAGGAAATACGATGAACTGAACTTCACTGAGGTGAACTGCCTCTGTTTTATCAAACATACCACTAAAAGAATAAAAACATAAGTTGCAGATTTGGGAAAACCACACTATATTTTTGTTGTTGTTGTTATCAGATAGTGAATACATGGCCTTCACATCGAGCTACACCTCCAGTCCACTCCCTCGACTGTTTTAGGCATCGTCCAGCTAAATTACTAAGTTTCTCAGGCCAGGCTGCACCTTGAATTCCCCCTACCTTGGCCTCCAGAGTACTGGGATTACAGGTGTGCGCACCGCACAAAGCTGGCCAAGAAATCTGTTCAACACTACAAACAAAACCATCCGCACACGCAGAGGACACTGTAATGTAATAAGAAAAAAAGAAACACTGCAAATAAGATGGGACAAGGTCTGCACAGAAACCTCCCCAAAGAAAATGCACAAATCACCATAAATATATGAAAATACAGTCAGTGGCCAATGTCACTAAATAATTACTGATTTAAGCACGATTACAGCACTCTGTATCTGTTAGAGAGGATAAAATTCCGATGATGGCTGCCTCATGTTCTCACTAGGTTGTGATGTAACAAAAAGTGTCACTCATTGCTAGCTGTGTCAGTCAGGGTCTACTAGAGAATCAGCTATAACGCAAAATATGCACATGTATGAAAAATTACAAGACCACTTACAGTCGTCAGCCACAGAGTTGAATGAGGAAGTGTGCAGAGGATGTCTGCACATGGAAGACTGGAGGGTTTAATCCATGGTCTGGAGCTTACAGCAGAGCCAGGTGAGAGTTTATATCAGGAGGCCGCTGCTCTGGGACTGAAGGCTGCAGTGTTTACAAGGGAAAGCTGAAGAGTCTATGCTGGAAGTGTATGCCAGAAGCTGAAGTATCTGCTCTGGAAGCCAGGAGACGACATCCAAGCTGAAGGCAAAGACTGGATCTCTTCTAAAGAACAGAAGTGTGTCAGTCCTTTCTCCTCTCCCCCTTTACACCATCCAGGGGATGAACTGCCCTAGGGTGGGTTCTCTGCACCCTAGGATGTAGAATTGCTGGGTAGATTTAGTTCAACTTCTAAGCTTTTCAAATTGACAAGAATCAATCAACAATTACACTAGCTAATGTGAGCAAAATCTGGCATCATAATTTGGAGGATAATTTTAGATTTTCTTACAAAGTGAAAAAAGAAACTTACAGAAGGGCATAGTGATACATGCCTCTAATTCCAGCACTCAGGAGGCTGAGACAGGAGGACCCCTGTGATTTTGAAGACAACCTGGGCTACCCAGTGAGAATTTGTTTAAAAAAATACAATAAAATCTGGCAATTTAACTCTTTAGTATTTATTCAATTTACTGAAAACTTATATACAAAGAGTATGAATAGGAATGTTTATAGAACCTTTATTTTTAGTTACTAATAACTACAATCAGCAAAGATCTCCTTGAAGTGATAAAGGAATAATCTGTGATTCACATCCCTAAGATGAAATTTTATTCAGTGGTGAGAAGAAATGAATTATCAAGCAAAAGGAAGACATGGAAAGTTTTGGCCTATACTTCTAAGTGACAGATGCTAACATGAAAAGATTACACACTGAATGATTCAGAGTACATGACATTCTGGATGAAGCCAAATTATAAACTTTAAAAAATATCAATCATTATCACAAATTCAGAGAGTGATCTTAAAGGGTGAAGAACCTGAGGTTATTGAACTATACTTCACTATTATTATATTCTAATTTTGGGACTATAATACAAACTTCAAAAATTTAAACTTTTTAGGAAAAACAGTATACTTTGCTTCTGTAAATTTTTAAAAAATCAAACTTTTGGTATAAATTACTATAAAATTAGGGGCTGGGGATTTAGCTCAGTGGCATAAGCACCTGCCTTGCAAGCAGGCAGTTGATAGTTCGATCCCCAGTACTGATAGAAAGGAAAAAGACAAAAAGAAAAAAAAAATTAAAGGCAAAATAAAACTCTCTATGAATACTGTCCTGTAGTTCACAAAGCTTTTTTTTTTTTTTTTTTTCTAGGAACAGCCTCATCCCATCCCTTCCTGAGGACAGTACCCAGGGCCTCTGCACTGGGCTACATCAGCCCAGCCAAGCCCACTTAATAGGATTATTTGTTTTATTTTGAAACACAGCCTTCTAAGTCACTGCACTGTCCAGGATGGGCTTCAAATTGTGGTCCTTTGGCATCAGCCTCCCAGATTGATGGGATATCCCTGTGTCCCACCCTACTAGACTCAAAGTCTTAACCCACTATGTGTGGACACTGGATTTGGATAATTAAACAGATGAGATAGTGTGAAACCTGGCTGGTCATGAGTAGAGCAGGAGTTTAAAAAAAAAGGAAAGAGGCTGGAATAGAATGGGAGTTACGGATTTCTTTGTTCTCTCAGCCAAAAATGTGTAAATGAAATGATGCTCCATTAAAAATGGAGAACTCTAATGCAGAGTTCTTATTTTTCATTCTCCTATAATATGAGCAATTGTTCTTTGGTGAAATGGATGCTTCCAGAAATGTTGACGTTAACCTGGAAATACATGTTATATCAGAAAATCAGCAAGTACTCATTATAAATTAGCACTCACAATGTTTGTATGTTGAAAGACAAAAGGTCTAGGTGAAAGTGCTCTCAGTGACGAAGACATCACAAATTTGAGCATCAGGTTAAAGTGATGGTGGATTTTAATATAAAATTTAAACATCAATGTGTACACACAGATAATAATTTATCTTATGTCTTATCTTTATCTTATAATGTAATATAATTTAGTAAATGAAGCAGAGAGTTAAATATCTCCTAATGAGGAGAATCCAAAATAAATTATGTAAGATCTCCACCATAAAGGAGACAGCGTAATTTTGTATCTCATGTCAGTTTGAATAAAAACTTTCTTCTAAAGAGTACAGAATTGTAAGGGGAAGAGAAAGACTAACTCCCCAGTGCAGAAACTTGAGAAATTCTACCTCCCACAGGGATCAAAGACAGGGCCCATTACAGATTAAATTGAAGGCATGGCCCAGTGCTTGACAGATGGAGTGATGTCCAGTTGACCCAATGGGCCAAAATTTTTGCCCTGTTCAAAGAAATGGATGGCAATACCTGGAGAGTGCCAGTTTAATGTTTACTGTGGAAAATAAAAGAAAAAGATAGGAAAGGAGACACTAAAAGAAGACAAGAAAGAGACAGAAGGAAAGGAGAAAAGGAAAACAGAAAATAAGTCCTGGATATAGTGCAGGAGACAGGGCTGCATGCACGTGGCCCCACGCCCGCCATCTTTCACATCTTCTCTGCCCTCACATCCAGGCCCTCCCACACAGGGCCGGAAGCTGCTCTGGGCTTGCATGTGGGCTATGATCTGACAGCTCTCCATGATTGACAGGTCACACAGTCACCTGTATGGCACTGCCACTTTGCCTTGCCCTAATCTCTCCACTCACTGTGATATGTTGTGATAAAATTATACAGTTTAACTCTGTAACTTTCCAGGCCAAAAAACCAAAATCTAGAGTAATCATAATAAAATCATCAAATTCCATTTGAGAGATATCCTAAAATTATGTATTTGAATGAGATTTCTGAACACTTTCAAGGTTAGCAAAAATAAGAACAGTCTGAAATAATATCACACCAACAAAACAAGACAATTAGATATAAGTTGATTTCACAGGTTAAATCCCTTAACAAGAACAGGACGTTAGATTAACAATAAAAGAAAAAAAAAAATGAAGCAAGCTATGCACTTTATCTGTCTATACTGCTTCCTTAGTCATCACAAGGGAAATCAAAGCACATGAATTAGAACCAATGAAATCAAATACGTAGCTAGCAGGGAAGTGATATGCTGGATATCTGGATTCTTTGTGTTATTGCTATTTTCTAGAAATTTCAAAGTGTCCAACAAAGTAAAGTCTATCAACTAAAAGTAACTTAGTAAAATGATTATTTCTGCTGGGCTATAAATTTTTTAAAGTGATACAAAAGGAAAAAAGTGACTGTAGACTCAATTTGAAGGAAAAATATTTGGGAAGGAGTCTTTATATTGTGGGTTCATAATGAAAGCATAAACAAGTTAATAAAAATAAACTTAAAATTTATATATACTATTATAAGATATTTCCCATAAACTCTTGCAATGTATTCAGAATCTACAATTATAAGAACAGAAATAAGCAGTATCATGCTAACAGAAGCAATATTTGTAAGCAGAAAAGTATATACATTCAGCTTTTATTTCCCTCTTCAAGTGTAAAAATATAAAAATCACTTGGTCTCTCACGTTTTCCAGGATCACCTGCATTTCTCTGAAAGCAGGTAACTTGCAAGAATCACGTTCTGAACTTAAAGAAAGTGTATTAAGTATTTTAAAATCACTTAAGCCATATTGAGTAAAGTGGTTTGTGTATATGCTAAAATGATCAGCATATACACAAAGTTATTACGAAGAACTTTCTATTTTAATAACATAACCCTTACCCTAATTCGTATTAAGATTTTTTTAGTGCATGTGTGTGTGTGTGTGTTTAGAGGCAGAAAAAAAAAAATAAATAGGGATAATTCAAAATTTCTTGAGCAATGATTCAAATTGAACAGTATCCAAAGTGACCAGCCTGCTGACTCCTGGTCTAGGTTTTCTGTTTTCGTGGCCTCTGCTGTGCTCCCAGGGAGCTAAGCAGGACCTGAGCAGGTGCTCTGCTTTCCTCACATGGCCAATGAGCCCTGAGGCGGCTAAGTCCCCCCTGCTGCCTGTGGGTGGACGTCCCTTCTCCAGCGGTGCTGTCCCCATCAGCAGGAGAACTGAAGTGACTCTTGCATGTGTTCTATTCTGAGAAGCCACGGAAAGGTTTCACCCTGTGTCAGAAACACTCTGCTGAATCTATAAAATTTAGAGTATATAGAAATAAATCCGTGGTGATGAGAATTAATGACAGATGAATCAAGTGTTGAATAGGACTTCACAGCTGATACAGCTACAAGGGGTCATCAAGCTGAAAAGTGAATTTTAAATTCAAGAAATGTATTACGATACAGGACACATTGCAGTGAATCCCCATCAAAAATTGCCCTAATTGAAGACCCTTGTCCCGTCATCTGGCCACTTCCTCTACCCCTTCTGGAAGTCCTCTTTCATGTCCTCAGGTCTGATAAAAACACAGAGCATCCCACTGCTTAGTCCGTCTGTTGAAATGCAATTTCTGAAGACATTTGGTGTGTCTTCCTCCACTCCGCTCACCAGATTGTGCACTGTGCCCCTCTTGGATGCTCTTCCGAGCTAAGGGGACCACCAAAGTTAAACACTTTGGAGCCTTCAGGATGTCCAGGAAGCCACCACAGCAAACCAGAGACAGGCATGAAAGAGGACATGAGAAGCTGTTTCAGAAAGCGACAGCAGCCATGGGAGGTGTGTTGAAAAGAGGCGGCAATACGGATAGAAATTACTGGTCAAGGATTTTTTACTCTAATAATTTGTTTTAATGTAACGCTCACTGTTAGTTTGCTCATACCTTGTATGCAACTTACAGAAATGATAGATGCTCACGAAGGTTGTTAAGAAGTAACAGACAATACCTTCAGAAATACAGTCAACTGTTTTTTTTTTTTTGTTGTTGTTTTTTTTTGTTGTTGTTGTTGTTTTTTTTTTTTTTTTAATCAAAGCTAGCAATGTTTAACTTAGGTATAGAGTTCAACTTCTGTTGGCAACTATGAGAACGAGATCTTTATTTCATCCAGGACTAGTAAAGATTAAGGAGTAAAGATCAACAAAACTTGTGGGGAAAATGTATGCCCATTATCAAAACCAAGACAATTTCAGAAATTTTGGATGCCTCCAATAGTGAATTTAAAATATTTCAACAGGAGCTGAGCATGTTCACCACTTTAAACAAATATTATTAACAGAAATCTGTCAAACATTGTGCTAAGTAACAAGATGTAATGGTGAAAGGATTGGGGGATGCAGATTAGGAGGAGGGAGACATTCGTACCACAGTGGTGACATGAAAACCTCGTGATAAGTGGGCATTTGAAGATGTTATGCCGGTTGCATGATTTTATAAGAGTGAAGAGAGCGTACAACATCGGGAAGAATATTTCCACATCTTTAAAAGTAGCACAGCAATATGAATAATTTATAGGTGCACCCTTGAGCACTTTTACTGGCAATACTTAACACTTTTCTGTCTTCAATTTATTTTTGTCTCCTTGAAAGGATGACAAGACGTTTTAATTATATTCAGTGTACTGTATTACAGGTAAATTGTTCCACAAAAAAGCACATTGATTAATTGTTAATATTTTTTGTTGAATAGAGTAACTCACAGACAGATACATATCCAACTATCTCTATGTGCAGAAAATCCACTCTTCTAGTATAAATGCTTACCTCTCTGTGCTAGGGACCTCCACAGAAACTGAAAATGTGTGCAACAGGAATATTTTTACAGAAAGGTGAGAAGCCAACCATAATGGTATATGCCAGGAATCTCAGAATTCTGGTAGGCCAAGGCAGGAGGATTGCAAATTCAGCCCCAGTCTAGAAAGGTTATCTACTTACTGAGACCTTGTCCCAAAAAATAAAAACTGCTGGGGATGTAGCTCAGGGCATAGGTAGCTTAGTACAAAGATCCTGGGTTCAATCCCCAATACCACTGAAATATAAAATAAAATAACAGCAAATACTAAGGGGTTATATTGAATTTTATTAGATTGCAGAAAAAATACAGCATTTAAAAATGTTAGATGGTTCACTCTTGACAGTTTAATTTCACCCTTTCATGAAATAAAGATGAGTTTTGTTTCACTTTCACTCTGCAAGATTTTAGTAAAGGCATAATTTTAGAAATATAATAAACATCAAAATAAACCTAATTACTATAGTGCATCACATAATATGATTACTTCCTTTTAGTTTATAAAACTCTAGACTATTTTATTACTGCAAATCTAATTACAGTGAAGATAGTTTTTACTGACTAATTTACATTTGCTTAGTTCTGGAGAACTATTGTTGAGGATTACAAATTCACAAGAAAAACAGGGTCATGTGCTAAACGATCATGCATAAAGACGCTGATTCCCTTCTGTAGGGAAATTTTTCCCTTGGAATTTGCATGAATAATTGAAAGCAAACAGTGCAGCTTTCGGGAATTAGTCTTCTAATTTTGTAATATTTCACAATTCTATTATTTTAAATAGTAGTGGTTGTAACACGTTACGATTAAAACGTAGCTCTGCTGTGATCATTCTTTTCTGAAGTACATATTTAATTAGCATCACAATAAACAGGCAGGTCTTTATGAAATCAAATTTTGATGACAACAGCACTTTTTTTTTTTTTTTTTTTTTTTTTTACATATTTATTTGTTTTAAAGTACCAGGGCTCAAATTCAAGGCCTTTCATGTGAGCAATTCGTGTTAGCTAATTGCTCTACCACTGAGCCAGCAACCAGCTCTCTCTCTCTCTCTCTCTCTCTCTCTCTCTTTCTCTCTCTCTTTTTAGTTGTCATTACCTCTGTTGTTTTCTTTTTCCTGTTTCCTGGCTTTTCACTATGATCTCTATGACTCCTGTTTTGTGCTTGGTTTGCTCCCTAAAGCAGTGGATCAGGTTCTCCCTTGGCACTGTTTCTCTTGCTTCTTAGAGGCATTTGGACTTCTAAGGTCCTGCGGTGTAAGAGTCGGCCTGCCCTGGCCGGCAAGTCTACAGCACTCAGAGTCCCTGCAGGGCTTTCCCAAGGCTTGGGCTTTTGGAAGCCCAGGGTCGCACTGAGAGCTTGCCATGTCTTAACAAGTGGTGGAGCCTGAGAGACCTGGCTGGTAGCCAGTGAGGACAGAGAGGTCAGTGCTGTGACCAGAGACTGGGGCCCTGACCCGTGACCTCCAAGCTCCACGGTAAGGAAAGAGGCTGAGTGTGCAACTGAGTTACGAGTCCAAGGATTGACACAACTGGAGGCTGTCCTCAGATCTCCATGGCAACACTGGGTGGCATCCGTGGTGACACGCCAGGGAGCACACTGAGGCGCTGCCCACGGGGAAGGGTGAGCTCCTGCACTCTGAGCCTGTCTCTCCCTCTCTCTCCTTCTCTCCCCCACTCCCCTCTCCTCTCTCTTTGTCTTTCTTCTGTGGCTCTTTCTCAATTGCACCCTCATAACAAAATTAAACTAGTAAGGACAGTGTTTCTCCCCTATTACTCACTACGCAGAATAGAAATGAATAAATTTAGGAAGCAAACTTGTGTATCATCTTCTGACCAGCCAAAAATTAGACACAGTTGGCAAAATAAAAAACACTAGAGACCTATTTCATTAAAAAAAATTAAAATCAACAGACGCACACACTCTGGAAAATTTGATTGTGGTTCGGTTTGAAGCTGAAAAATGAAACAATAAAAGTAAACTTTAAAGAGGTAAAGAATTGTCCAGAATGTCTTAGGGGAGGGAAGGGGCGAAACCAGGGAGAAATATAACTCCAGCCAGAACCACTTCAGTGCTTATCAGCATCACCAACTCCAGGGTAAGATTTAGTGGGTTAATAAATTTTGAGGACAAGAGCTGGAAATCAGCATTTTTATAGAATCTCTACGTTCTCTGTACTTCTGTACGCTACAATTTATGAAGCATCACCCACATTTAGGATGTTCTAGGTAACTTGAAGAACCTATAAGATAAAAATTAATGTAATCACAGGAATTAAAAAATTATAATCCATTTTGCTTTTATCTATTTAAAAGCACGCTGAGAGGTGACTGGGGGAGCTGCTGTCTAAGAGATGCAGAAGGAAATGTCATCCTCCATGCCCTAAAACCATCCTTATGTGAGTGAAATAAGCCTTGTGCACTCACATTTTCCTAAAATAATGTTTTTTATTAAGGACCACATCATACCACTGAAAGTTAATTTATCATGAATTATCTGAAGTACTGTGGCTTCCAGTCTGGCTTAGTCCATGTATAAAGCCAGAATCAGCAGTGAAGCAAACCGGCTTCGGAGAAGCTCTGGTGGTATTTTTCATAGAACACATTTGATAGTCATTAGACTTCTTAAGGAGTAAACGGAGATCTACATACTCTGAAAGTCAGCCAAGGGAAACAGGAGCTCAGTAATACGTGGACACTAGAGAGCCGAGCTCTGACCCTAGGGCACAGGTGGCTGAGGACATGGTGTCCCCTTGATTTTGCCTCCCTGAGATGCTCAGGAAAGAGGAGCTCCAGAGCCTCTCCAGAGACAGGCAAGGAGGACAGGCTAAGCATAGAGGCCAGGGCCAGTGTTTCCTGACCGACTAACCGCAAGGGTCTTTTTCTGTAGTTTTTATTCTTTTGAGTTTTCACAGTATAACTTGGTCACATTTCATAAATTGTGGGGTGACTTGGGGATAACAGAAAATTGGGAATAGGATATTGAGAATAGGGGATTCCCAATAATTTTGCACAAAAATTATTTCTGGATACTATCTAACATTTGCTGAAATAAGATAGCCCATCAAGAATTCCTAATTCTAACCAAAAGATGCATAAGACGTAAGCATTTTTAAATTATCAAATGACTGTAGTTGTTAGAGATGAAAATCGGTGCTTTTTATGAAGCTGCCTATTTTCATTAAATAAAATCTTTTCAGATAGGAAATGTTCATGAAAGTACAAAGCCCTATGCATGTTTTAATTTTATTTAGACTTACCCCTTGGAAAAAGAACAATCAAAAGATACTTATAAAAGGTATGTAAAATGATATCCCAAAAGATTTATGCTCTATTACTAAAAGTTTGATTTTTTAAAAATTTTCATGTTGTTACATTCAATTCATTGCCATTGTTTTTTATATACTTTATTTTTTATTTTAAGGAGTAAAAAATAAAATTTCATTAAAAAGATAATAGAAAGGTAACAATGGTTAATACATTGCATATTGTTATCTCTAAATTACTCAGAATCCAAGATATAGGCATTTAATTTGTCAAACAATATTAACTCAAATCTTTCTTTTCACTGAAATAATAGAAATTAGTAATATTGCTATGTTGAATACCTTGTGTGTGTGTGTAGGTACACAAATATATATGTATATTTTTTGTTTTTATCTTCCTTGTTTTCTCCTTTCCCCATCTGTTCATTACCATTATTTTGAATCTTTAAAAGTATCTGTTGTATTCTGTTTTATAGGCACTTATTAATCATTTCCCTCTCTGATTAAAGTGGTTTAAAAAAAGACAATGTGAGGCTAGGGATTTAGCTCAGCGGCATAAGTGCCTGCCTTGCAAGCAGGCAGTCGTGAGTTCAATCCCCGGTACCGATAAAAAGCAAAAAGACAAAAATAATAATAATAAAAAAAAGATGTATGCACACTGTATTTTACAATAATATTCATATTTAGACAAGTGTGGCAATAGTAAATTTGTTCCCTACAAACTTTAAATAAAAATTACCTCAGTCAGTGTTCCTTATTCCTAGTATTCATTATGATCTTTCAGTTTCTGTCACTGGAAAAGAGAAAGGCAGAGTTTTTGAAAAGTCAGTTGCCAGTAATCCCCACACTGGGGAGGCTGAGGCAGGGGACTGCGATAAGATTAAATTCAGGCTGACCTACAGAGTAAGACTCTCAAAAAATCCAAAACAAACAAACAAAAATGTCAGGTACTTGTGAAAATGTACTTATAGCCTGACTTGAATTGTCTGGACTCATGTTCATGTTGACAACGTTGTTCAGAAGCCGCTGATTTCATATGGAACACATGCCACATGCACACCGCACTATAGCTCCCCAAGGGGACAGGACCTAGGGTCTCCCTCTGGGAGGGCACAGCATCCGCCCACCCTGCAGCGCAAGTCAGGACTTCCAATGAGGAAACTCAGAATCTTTGTCTTCTGAATACACAGCCTTTAAAATGTCATTATGGTTCCAAACAGACTCTTCAAATCTCTTTCCTATTACTTTTTAACACAAATGGAGCTTTTTAAGTGGATACTACAAGACACAGAACAACCTTCCAAAAGGAGCATGGAAAAGGTTCCCTTGGGTCTTACTGAGTAATCTATCTCTATTATTTAATATTTTTCTTTAATTTTTACTGTAAATGGGTAAATTATGGTTGTGCAAATTTATGGGGCAATAAGGTTTTGATATATCAATACAAAGTGGAATAACTACACCAAGCTAACTTACATACCAATCACTGCAAATGCGTATCATTTTTGTGGTGAGGATGCTTGAAACCCACTCCATTAGAGATTTTTAAACACGCAGTGCTACCTCCAACTATACCCACCTTGCCGCACAATCTATCACGCAGGAAAAGAAGTTCATTCCTCCTGTGGCCCTGACCACCCAGCTCTCACTCCTTCCATGCTGGAAACCCTCATCACAGTAGAGCTCGGAGCGCCTCTGCCAGCCTGGAAGTTGACTGACATGAAGCTGAAACTAGAGGAACCCCGAGGTGGAGAGAGTGCACCTTAGCGGAACCTCACGCTGCACACACTTGCTGGGGGAGCCAAGCCGCTGAACCCCACGCCTGTCTGCCACCGACATTTCCTCCCTTTTGCTGAGCCTCTGCAGTTGGTCCCGGGATCTGTCTGTTTTGCTCCCTGCTGCCTCAGGGTCTGTACCGGATTTCACTCTCTTTTCCTTAAATGGGAAGTGGAGATACGTTGCCAGGTGCTGAAAATTCTACGTCTTTTGATTTGTCTGCCTGTCCGAATGAATCATTAGAACAATGAGTTCATTTTCTACACTACTTGAATTCTCATCGGACTTTAATGTCCCCACATTAAATAAGTGACTCTTGTAATTAATGAATATGCAGATTACCATTTTATTACATGTTGAAACAAATAAACCCCAAAGGGGCGTATTATAGCCTAAATTTATTTTTACATAGTATTTTTAATTCACATATGTTTTCACCTATGTTTTGCCTGTGAGCTGTTATATAAGATCAGTACAAAACACTGAACTTGCTGGGGGTTTAGCTCCGGGCCACAAGTGCCTGCTTGGCAAACACAAGGTCCTCAGTTCAATCCCAGTACCAAAAACATAAAATGTTGAAGTTGTTAGCATCACGTTGATACTCAAAATGTTTCAAGATTTGTAGCATTTCAGACTTTGACTTTTCAATCATGGATGTTCAACCTGTAGAATATAAAATATCTAAAACACGTGTTAAACCTTTGCTCAGTGCACCAGCCATCAAATATTCAGTGAAATAGCCACTGTGTGGCAGGTGAATCATTTGGTTTGAGACTTGACTGGTGCCTGAGACACTGGCACAGACTTTGCAAAGCAGTCAGGGAAGAGGGTGCATGAGAGAGAAATCAAAGCATAGCCCAAACAGCACAAAATTTCTGTCCTGAGCTGGGATCTGACGGGCAGCAAGGTCCACACCTCTGGCTGTGCTGATGAGCTCGGAGCAAGTCCCTGCGGGGTGTGACTTCCGGAGCTGCATCCTGTGTGGTACTGAGGTTACAGCAGTTACAGCAGCGATACTGAGTGCATTGTTTCAAAAGAGTTTCCTCACGTTCGACCTTCTTTGGTTTCTATGGCAAGCAGCAAAGTTCAGGCTGGAATGCTCAAAGCCTTTCTGGAGCTTTCTGGGTTGAGAGGAGGCTTGGGGGTGTGAAGGAGTAGCTCTTCTCCCCAGCGTCCATGTAAGGAACCAGAGATCCCAGTGAGTGGCCCAGGACTGCAGGAAAATCCTTCCTGTGAGCCAGGTGCCACCTGTGCCCAGGCAGCAAGCTTAAAATCCAAGCCCACTCCTGTGTTTTTCTCTGAGAGTCTGCTCCTGATGTACCGAAGCTGTGCCTTTGCCTCGGAAGGAAGAACTGCCCTAAAGTCTGCGACGACACAGAGGCCTCCCCAGTGCACAGTTACCATACTCGGGGCTGTGTCAAGGTTGGTGTGGTTGTTAGAACGGTTATGTGAAATCCTCACACTGAAACATCCCCTCAGTAAGTACTGAGACATATGGGAGGGCTCAGGTTAATCAAAGGGGCCTCGTCAGCCGGATGGGAAGGAGCATGCGTGGAAGAGGATTGCATGGCCCATCAAGGACATCTCCCTACCGCCTGACAGCTGCTGGGAGCCACAGGGCTGCCACCGTGTGAGCTCCTGAAGATGCTGGTGGTGCACTTGCCCAGTGCTTTCTGCTTCCATGAAATCCAGGAGCTTCATGGTCCAGGGGCTCAACAAAGGTATCAGCTCCTCTGGAGCACGTATGGAGAACTGCTTTTCAGTATCAGTTCTAAAGCCATCTTCCTGTCACACCCCGGTGTACACTAAACACACACACAGAGGAGAGGGAAGTGTGTGTTCTAAAACGTGCTTCACTAGAGCTTGTGAAACTGCTCCAAATGCCAGGCACACTGAGCACACTCGGAAGACAGGAGGACGCACAGGTGGCCCTGGGCTTTTGAGCATCAGCACTGCTGCCTTTAACCCCTGTCCTATCACTCAAGGATAGTAGAGAGAAACCTTGAACTTCAGAGAGAGCCAATAGGTAAAGCAGCTTAGAGATTATAGAAAATTAGGTAAAATGGTTCAATGGCACTCACTGGCCTTGGACTGAGGGTCAGCAGCCTTGGCTTCTGCCACACACACATATACACATGGTGTTCCTGTGGGGGAAGAAACACATTGTTCTGATTTCACCTTGTGCTCTCTAATCAGCTTTCCTAAATTCACACCTGCACAGAGGTCAGGAGTCCTGACTCTCTCTGTGTAAGTTTCAAGTGGGAACCATAGTAGGCTCCCCTCCGAGGGACGGACCAGCATCCACACCCATTCTACAATCATGGTCTGGGCATTGAAGTTGCAGCCACAGATGTGCGGGGCAGCCTGGAACCCACATGGTGATCCTCACATCCCCTGCACACAGCTGTCTGCCAGGGGCACCAGCAAGCACAGAAGCACAGATTGGAGATATGGAGAAACACAGACTCTGTCTGTAGGTATTGGCAGGGGGGACACAGAGCTGGCTGCGTGGTCCCAGTGGCCTGCACCTCAGAGAAGCGGCCGCTTGCCTGCAGCTGTGTGCTGGATAATCACGCGCTTTTCAGAGAAGCAGGAGCTGGAGCCCTGAGAGGTCTGTGGGGCTATTCTGGGATTAAAAAAAAAAAAAGAAGAAAGAAAGAAAGAAAGAAAGAAAGAAAGAAAGAAAGAAAGAAAGAAAAAAATCCCCTCAAATATAGCTGACTTCACAGGCAAATTCTGTGAATTGTCATTTTGATTATTTTATCCAAAGCTAAGATGGAAGAAAAGAGCGTTTACACAGAAACTGAAAGCCTCCGTGTCTCCCAGCCCTGACCTGTCTCTCCTGGCATCACTATTACGTCTGTGGTATCACACGAGGATTCTGCTTCTGAACATCCATCAAACCTTTTCAAACTCACTACACACTGGCCAAATTCTTTACCACGTGGATTCAGTAGTGAGGTCCTCCAAAGAAGAACTGGAGACCCTCAGGGTGTATGTGTGTGTGTGTGTATGTGTGTGTGTGTGTGTGTGTGTGTGTGTGTGTGTGTGTTCACATACAGCTGACTTTTTTTGTGTTTTGGGATCCATATCTCTGCATTTCACAATTAGTAAATAAAAAACATGCAGAACAAATTATGTCTGGTCTTAAAGTTTACAGATTCTTTAGCAATGCCATATGCCCAGTATTTACAAAGCACTTACACTGCATCAGGTACTTCAAGTCACCGAGAGATGGCTTGATTTAAAGAGCTAGCAGAGGTCTGCACATGTTATGTGCAGATTCTCTGTAGGTGGAGCTCGGGGTCAGTGTCCACAGGGCTTCTGGCCCTCAGCTTACAAGGCCATCTAGATAGACATGATAAATTAGCTCGATGGATGATGGTAGGTAGGTAGATAGATAGATAGATAGATAGATAGATAGATAGATGAAACAGATTCTAAGGAGTCAGTGCACATGATGCAGAAGATGGCCAGCCCTGAGATGCACAGGAGAAACCCCAGGAGCCACGGCTGCAGCCCTGAGTCCACTATGCAGTTCAGCCTGCATCCGGCTGCCTCTTGGTCTGGCGCAGACCAAGGTTTCCATTCCAGTCCAGTATGGAGGACAAAATGACCCAGCTTGGAGGCAGCTGTGAGTAGTGACTTCTTCCTTCCTGAGGGGAGTGTCCATGTTTTCAGCTCTCTATGGGGCCCATGCCCACCAGAGGAGGCTGGCTGCTTCCTGCAGGGATTAACCTCGGTGTAAATCTTCTCTGGAGACACTGAAGACAATAAGCCAGAAAGGTATCAGGGACCTGGTGAGTCACATTCTGGTCCCCTTGAAATCAGTCATGAGCCATAGTTCTCTAACTAAGGCCCAGCACCAGCAGAGAAACACCACAGTGGTGCCACCCTCCCTGAGAGAGGCCAAGCTGCAGGTGAACCAGCTCAGCCAGCCCAGGACAGGCACAGCCAGCTGGGTTTCAGAAAATTCCCAGCCATGCAGATTCAAGCTGTTAGTGGAGAAGCCAGCTGCACAAGCTGTGCCTGGCTCTCTGCTGAGCCTCCCTCAGATAGGACTTCCTCTTCGGGGACTCAGCATCCCAGGTGATTCCTGCAGCCTGTGTCTGTGCCTGGACCCCATGGCATTTGGGCTCAAGTGGCTGAAATATCTATTGTTGGGTAAAGATAATTTTCCAAGAAACAACTTGGATAAGCTACTGACAGTAAGCTTCTGGACTTCAGGGCAGCTTTGCGATCAGGGAGCTTCCCAGGGGGCACAGAGGTCTCCACTGGGAACCCAATAGCATCCTGGGCCACCACACAGCATCCTCGGAGACAGACCTGCTCCTTATGCAAAGTTAAAAGGAAAATCATCCAGGTACCTTCCTCAGCACGACCAGTGAGAATCCGGACAGCCAGAGTTCTCGGATGTGCTGATGAGATGAAACATACCCAACTGCTTCCACAAAGAGTTTGTAACACTGAGATCGACCTGGATAAAGATGTCACAGTTCATGCACACAGAGAAAGTGACAGCAGACTGTTGTTTATTGTTCCTTATCTTTTTAAAATTAAATTTGCCAGAGATTTTTCTTTAGTTTTATTCCTCAATTTTTCTTTTATTCAATCATTTAGGTAATAATAATAAATGATAATAATATGCATACATTTTCACGGTAGTTAGCAAAATCCAGATCCTGTTGTCTGATAATTTTTACTTTAGATTTTTCATTTTATTAAATCCTGCCCATATTTTATATCTCTATTCTACTTTCTGTCTTTTGTTTTTTGTTTTTTGTTTTTTAGTACTTTAATGGGTTTTGGGTCTCATTTATTACCATTCTCACACTTTCTAATTACAAAATTTTATAGACTATACTTTTTTTCCTCAGTAACAATTTCATTACATTCCAATAAAATGATGTGTGGTGTTTTGTTCAATATTCACATCCAGGTTTTATTTTGTATTCCAGTATGAAATCTTTGATGCAAGGCTGGCTTACAAGTATCTTAGGAGATCTTTACTTTGTTTATTAAATCTTCACTACCTATGCATTTATATAGATAACAAGATTAATCAATTACATATTCATTATATATGCAAAGTTCACATGTAGATAAGAGCGCGCGTGTGTATGTGTGTGTTATGTGTGTGTGTGTGTGTGTGTGTGTGTGTGTGCTGTATACCTACATTCTCCATTCTCACTAAGAAAGCTATTCTTCACTGAGTCTACAATATGGAATTGCTTAATTTTTTTGCATGTTTGCTTTTGTAATGGGTATTCGTCTAATTATTGAAGAGTTCTGTGTTTTTAACTTATACTACATATAAATTAATACTTCATAGTTCTTCAGTTTTGTCTTTTTTAAATGTAGTAATCCTCGTACATTGTAACTGTGATACATTTAACAGATTGTAGGTGTGAAAAGGAGCCTGAAGCATTGTACAGCTTACACAAGAAACCCTCAAAGCTACATGCAGTTTGATACCAGTGATTCTCGGTACCGAATTTGGAACTCACTGGGCAGTGAACCTCCGCTCATGAGCTCAGCCTGTCCCATGATTCTGGAAGGATGCTGTGTTCATGTCTGTTAGGGAGCAAAAGCTGTGCTCCTGTTCATCCCCAACGCAGTGTTTGCAAACCAAAAAACAAAAGCAAAGTTTTGCCAAGTGTCTCTGTGAGCCAAATTGTGTGTAAGCAGAAGCATTTGTGACCCAGGCACCCCTGCATTGCTGTTTAGACATCTTCCTCCTCCAGTGATCACTCCAGCCCAACAGTGACTTCCTTGGGCGGTTCTGTAAGAAGGGCTGGTACTTTAAACTCGTGCATGGTTCACTTTCAGTCACATGAATATGCAACAGGAAACCTCAGACCAGTTCATCTGAGATCCTTCCGGGACGAATGTTTCCCACAGCTCTCAAACACGAGAGAAGCCTCTTGCTTTAGCTTTACTGCTTCCCGGCTTTCCAGGAGCCCTGCTGTGTGGAGTCTGTGCTGAATGGTTAAAGAAGGTTGTGCCTTTCAAGTCAGTGATAACTGGGCTGGATACAGTAAAATATGGTTTTCTTGCTAATTATAAAGAAATGACACATTCAAATTTGTTAGTCTATTTTTAATTTATTACATTAAAATAAACTCTCCACCTGGAAATCTACTTCCTGATGGCAAAACAGGAAACCAGACATCCAGACACTGAACTTAAGGAAGAAGACATGCCAGATACCTCCTAGCAGGGCATGGCAGTTTCACTTTATTCTCAATATTTATGATACTTTTATGAACATTCCAAGAAAACTGTTGGTCGTAGAATTTTGATGAAATTTGTAATGCAGAGGTAAAGCATGTTTGTTCTTCATAGAGCAAAGTCATCATAATGAAAATACTTCCTTCTTATCAAAATTTTTGATAAAATCTGTAGGTGAATAAAGAACATCAATTACCACACTGATCTCACCCTTTCTGAAAGGTGCTTTCCATGCTTTATTTAAATAATGTTCATTATAATTATTATAGCTTGATAATGTTATTTTCCAAATTAGCAAAATACATGATAAAAATTGTCCTTCCCACTTAAATTACAGAATTAATAACAAGTTGCACTGTACTTAAACCACTAACTGATCACTTTCAAGACTATCTGTTTGACCCTGTATCTCTTCTACTCAGGATGTGAGGATGGATCTTTCTGTTACTTGTTATGTACATTAAAATTAATTCTAAAGCCACTAAGAGACACGTGGTTTCCCCACTATCTAACGGAGAGGTTAGAACAGTCAGTTCTCCTTCTAAAAGAACTTACAGTGCATCCCCTCCCTTGAGGAAGATTTCTTTTTCTTCTCTTACTGTGTGTTGACACATTAAACTGTGCATATTTAAGCAGCAAACCGTGATACTGTGACTTTTGAGCACAATGCGGAATGACCAAATGAAGCTGGTGAGCACTTCTTATAGTCCCTTGTCTTTCCCCAGTTCTGAGCCTCGCAAAGGCTTTTCTGTTATAGCTTTAAACCACCCATTCTCCACCAACAGAATCAGTCGTTCTGGAAACAGCATGAGAACAAGGTTCCAATAATTCCTGATAATAATGCTGCTGCTGGAATTCTTTTCTTCAGGAAAACACAAGCCTGCAACAACTGGGGATTTAGCTCCATGTCCAAAGGACTTGCCTCACAAACATAAGGTTGGCAGTTCGATCTCCTGTACCAAAGAAGCAAAAAACAAAAAGAAAAAACATGAGCCTGTGATTCCACTGAGTTATAAAAACAGTCCCTAGTCATCGCCTGTGGAATCTGCCTAGAACAGAGAATGTCCTTTTCATGTATCTTAAAATTACTTGTAGTTTCTTAAATTCACAAGATATTTCTTCATGAAGCTTTTTAAACAATTAAATACACAATGTTATTTAGGTAAGACAATCTGATTTAACCGTAGTCCTTTTGAAAGTCCTTTATGATGAGAGTAGTTTTAGACAGAATTTTAAAAGTATATGAAAGTATGAACTCTTATACCTTACCACACAGAGCCTCGAGATTACTGTGAAGTTCAAAATAATCTCACGGAAAAAAGTTAATGTGTAACTGAAGTGTGAGTGGGAACCCTGGCTCTGCCGCACGTGAACACAGCTGAGGAGGTCATGAGAACACACTGCAGTGACCAGGCCAGGACTCGGGCATCTCCAACACGGCCTCTGCTCCTTGTTGATGTGTAGACAGACACACAACCTCTCTAGGGCCTTGCACATAGTACTGTTTGACTCCAAGCTGACCAAAGTCAAAGCCAAAGCCCAGCAGTAGACACTTGGACTTGGAGAAAAGGAAAAGTGGAAAGAGATGGCTGTGGACATCACAGCACAGCAGTCGCCCTGGAGGAAGGAGGAGCACACGCTGGGTGCAACACCAGGAGATGCCAGTGGGTTCTCAGTGGCCTTTGGAGACTCGAGCAAGCTGAAAACACAGGAGTGGACATCAAGCTGAGAGACTTCAGATTCCAAAGGGATGGGGCCAGGTCACCGGGACAATGGCAAAGCTGCAGATCCCAAATGGCATTTCCACCAGCCTCGCAGGCACTGCAACACGCTCTGTCCGGTTCCCACCGTGGCCAATAATGGATGGGAACCGTGAGAAATAAGACCTGGGAAAACACCGACAGCACCTCAGTTACTTCACTCATCCAACCTGCAGCAGAGGAGGGCATCTGCCAACAAATGGCCCTCTCTTCCAGTGGAGGAGCAGAGTGGGCGAGCTCGGCCCACTGCCCATGCCCCATACCTGCCCCGGCTCTGCGGAGGGCGCCCCTGGTCTGTGTGCAGGGCTTCGGTGAGTGCGGCAGATGCAGCCCCATCTCCACCAGTGTCCTGTCCGCCTGCTCAGGCTGCTCTTTCTGCCCTGCAGGCCCGGCTGGGGCTGGGGCTCTGAACCCTCCTTTATCGTCTCTTCCGCTGAGCATTGCCTCTGACCAGGTGGAACTTCAGGCTATAGAAACCGAGATGTGCGCCTCTTTGACTGGATTCTCTCTTCAAAGTAAAGAAAAAGCTGGACTGTCACTTGCCAAACATTTTACTTTTTAATTTCTATTTTCTTATTTATTTTAAAAAATACATTAAATGTCATTTTGCATCAAACTTTGTGAAGTGAATCAAGATTTCCTTGATCTATATAACCTGCAAAATAAAATCATGTAGTGCTCTTGAAGTAAAATGTGTATCTGCCACCAAAATTCTCGTAAGTAATTAGCAAATCTACAGCAGAGACCCAGTCACACTCATGTGTTCTCAACACAGTGCTTCTTTATTTCTCAAGACAGCCACGACAGAACTTTGAAAAAGGGCAATCTGTGTTTCAAGGTTGGCGAACAATTTTCAAAGCATTTTTATTTTAAAACTAGTGCAAATCACTGCAAAACAATGAAGGCAGACTATGACTTTATACAGGAAATCACACGAGACAGACCGAAGGCCTAACTGGGAGAGCTGAAATGATGGAACTTTTGGGGAAGAAACGCTTCAATTGGCGATGTTCCTTTTGACATAAAAAAGGCAAAAACCAAGGAAGAAATGAAATGACAGAACTTCATACAGTTAAAATGCCAAGAAAAAAACAGTTGTACATCAAAAGACCCACTGAGTGCAACAACCAAATTAAAGACGAAAAGACCAGTGAACACACATTCGCCGGAGAAGATGACAAAGGGCTAAGCAGCGCGGGAGAAGATGACAGTGGGATGACAGTGGGGAAAGGCAGCGGGCAAACCCCTGGCACAGCGGTAGCCACTGAGGCGCCATATGTATTGGTAGCGGGCCCTCTGGAGTAACGGGGATGCCTCCTATCTATTAGAATAATTAAGGTATATTAGTAATATGTGCACATGGGTGACCCTTATGTTATACACATCTATTTGCATGTACACCTTACAGACAGCAGGAAATCCAGTGTACCAGGCTGTGTAGAAAATGCAATCCCCCTGCTCTGTGGCAAGAAAGTGGAAGTTTCCATTTGCTGGAAGTTTGCTAAGAAGGCTGGAAGAAGTCACCAGGCCAGGTCCCTCTCTCTAGGCATCCAGCTCAGGGCTGAAGCTGGATGTGTCGCTGGTCTGTGGTAGCCTCGTCTCCAGCTGACTCAGGAGCCGAAGGCGGAGGCCAGCAGGCACCCACGGGCAGCTGGGGGGGGGGGCTTGCCTGAGCATCCCTCCCAGATGTGTGCCACCCCAGGACGAGCCAGGGCGCAGAGTGACGCAGCCGCAGGGTGGCTTGGCGCACTGTTGATTCCAGTCACGCGGGACAGAGCAGCCCGGGTAGACACGGAGATAGGCAGGGAGCGGCTCCTTGGGTGGGTGCCTCCAGTGTGGTGGGAAGGTGCAGGGCCAGCAGTCGTGCCCTGCTGGGTGTGTCTGGTGTGCCCGGTGTTCTGGACATGGGCTCTGGAGACGCACAGTGGGTAGCAATTGCGCAGCTGTGAATCAGGCGCTGGCAGATCAGTGAGGTGCAGGCCAGCGAACCGCCCGGCAGGGCCTGGACACACACTGGCTGGGGGCGCATGCGGAGATCGCCCCGCCTTTGAGAAGCTCCCTTCTGCTGCTCCGGCTTCCGCTGCTGCCCTTACCTGTGAGCCTCAGCCTCCAGCTTCACTGCGGACTCGCACCCGCGACTGTCGGGGGGTTTCCGGGGGCCCTTCAGCTTCCTGCTGTGCTGCACCCTCCGTCCCTAGTTCCTCTTCTTCCAGCTTCCCGGGCTGAGCAGCTGCTGGGCCCTCACTCTCCTTTGTGCAGAGGCTGCTGTGGGCTCTGCATCCTCTGACCCTGGAGAGGGACCTAAGGGGAGGGGGGAGAGACAGACAGAGAGAGAGAGAGAGAGAGAGAGAGAGAGAGAGAGAGAGAGAGAGAGACAGATGGAGGGGGAGGAGGAGGAGGAGGGGGAGGAGGAAGATGAGGAGGAGGAGGAAGGAAGGAAAGAAGGAAGGAAGCAGAAATAAAGAAAGAAAGAAAGAAAGAAAGAAAGAAAGAAAGAAAGAAAGAAAGAAAGAAAGGAAAAGAGAAGAGAAAGAGAGAAAAGAATCCTCTTCAGAATCCTAAACAGCAGACAGGTATGAGCTGTTGTAAACTGTGATGCTGGTAATCACAAGTCCAAAGGCCCCGCAGCCTGAGGAGGCCAGGGCATGAATCTGAGCAGTGAAAGGCAGACTGTGCTGCCCCTGGGATGGTAGGTGGTGGGAGAAGTCTGCGTCTCAACTGTGGGACCAGAGAGAGAGAGAGAGAGACAGAGAGAGAGACAGATACAGAGAGAGAGAGAGAGAGAGAGAGAGAGAGAGAGAGAGAGAGAGAGAGACAGAGAGAGTCAGAGATACAGAGAGAGAGACACACACACATACAGAGAGACAGAGACACCTTAGAGCGGCTTTTTTGTTCTGAAAAAGTTGAGCCCCCACGAGCCCGAAGGGGATCCTGCTGGGCTGCAGACTCCCCAGGAGAGGAAGAGCTCAGAGAGCCTGGTTGCTGCTTCCAGACGTAATCCCCTTCTTTCCACCCTCCCTCCCTACAGGCCAAAGATGTCACCGTGAGGGGTGAGGACGGGAGGAAACCAGGCATGCTTATGACTTTTGGTGAATACACTGGGGTAATTATTGGTGTTTATCATAAATTATGCACATTATACAACCCTTTTTCTCATGAAAAGGTGAGTGAAGGGTGCTTTGGGAGGTTCAAAACACATTCTAAGTGTTTCCATTATTGATTTTGGAAAAAAGAGTCTTGACTTACAACCAACTTGAGTTACAACCAAATTGAACAAATTGAGTTCATAAGTCAAGGGTCCACTGTTTTAAACATCACACTTGATTGTTAAAACACATATTGTTTGGCTTATTAAGTTTATTGTACACTTTAGATATACATAATAATCACACTCATCATGGAGAATTTCTCCCTGTGCAGATATATCTATATTCCTCCTCTTTTCCCATTCTCCTCCCTCTGACACCTCTTACAGGCTTTTCAACCTTTATTAACAGAGCAGTTATGGTTGATCTGAATTTTTACTTTTATTTAAAAGCCTTTTTTCAAATATTTGCTTCTTTGCTTTCCCCTTTTGTAATATGGTTTTGCCTTCATGTCTTGTGTTACTATCTTTCTTTACATTCTTTTATCTCAGTTTCTCACTCTTGCCTTTTAATTCAGAAAACCTCTGAAATTGTCAGCCTGGTTGTACTATTAAGTTTCATTTTCTTGGGACTTCCAGGAAGATGGTGTGATAGTAAGTTTTATATTCTTTGCTTATAATGTCAAAAAAAAAAAGACTGTTGTTGAAGAAGTTGACAACGCTCTACTTTCTTTCACCTCTTCTTCTGCCCATCTTTTGTTTTCAGGATGTCTTCATCATGCGGTTAATCAGTATAGGGGCATGAGAGACTAAGTCTCCATGCTGGTCAGGTTCTCTAGAGAAACAGATTCAGAAAAAGCATGCATCTGATTGTACGTGGGATTCATCAGGCAGCCGCAACAGGGTGAGAAGCAGAAGGTCCCTTCGCCCTCTGCAGCATCGGGATGGCAGAGCTGACAGTGATGCTCTGGTGCTGCAGACCACCAGATCCGGAGCATTCAGGGTCGCAGACTGAGAAGCTCACTGCAGAGACACCCGTGGGCATCGCTGCGAAGCTGCAGAGTCTGCACTAGAAGCTGACAGAACTGGAGACTCCAGGACAGTGGCAGTCACCAGAGATGCCAGAGAAAGGGAAGCACTTTTTCTTTCCCTTTTTATTCTGACCAGGGTACACGACTATTGGTTAGAGCCTCTCACCGGCAGGCTGGCTCTTCCCCTGCCATTTGCTGGTCCTCTTGTCAATCATCCACAGATATCATAACTCAGTGATCCGCTAGGTGGATCTCATCTTGCTCAAGATAACACAAGCACAGTCAGTGTTCTTCACTCCACAACCCCTACTCTTGTGTGCATTTGTGAACACACACTCTGGTGTGGGTGAGAACACAGACACTCTGACCTCTGTCTGGAAGAAGTCTGAGGATGGACTAACTCTGTTCCTTCATCGTACTTTGGGAAAAAAAAATCATGCATTTAAATATGTATGATTTTTTTTTCTCTTTCCTTTTTTGGTGTCAGGATTGGAACTCGGGGCCTTGAGCTTGCCAAGCGGGCACTGCACCAATGAGCTGCATCACCAGCTCATAAAATTTTCTGCAATGCTCTGAGTGGTATTTTTTGGTGTGTGTGTGTGTGTGTGTGTGAGTGTGTGTGTGTGTGTGTGTGTGTGTGTGTGTGGCAGGAATCGAACTCAGGGTCTCAATCTTGCCAATATATGGATTTTTTAAGCTTTAATATTGCATAGCTTCAGCAGAACATAAATGTATATTGGGTCCAGAACTTGTTTTGCAATTTGTAATTAGTGTTCAGTGTACAGGGTGCACATCAATTCTGTACAGAGGGATTCGTTAATTTAATAACCAGTTTACATTTTTTACAGGCTGGTATATAGACAGTTGGGTCACACCTGTGGCGTCTGCTTCAGGGACATCAATCATTTGATTCTTTCTCCTTTTCTGCCTTCTTACGACTTTAATTTTAATTGTACTCCCCTATTCTTATGCTTTTACCCTCTGCATGAATTTCAGCCCATATGTAATTACAGTGTAATCTCTTTAGGAACCAGCACCAAGGGATTATGTTGAATTATGTGACAACTGATACCAAGGGTATGAGAGATGTCCACAGGTGACAGGTGATTTCTTCATACAGGGAAAACTACATTTATCTTTATTTTATGACTTATGTGCCAGTGATCATTCAACTTCATGTTTTAATTTCTCTCCTTTAGCCAATTATATAAGTGCATCTGTTCATTAGATTTAGTCAGACACGTTCTTATCATATAGTCCTTCTTCACTGGTCATGAATTCATTAAAGTTTCCCAGACACTGTTTTATTTATTAGGACCATCAACTCCAGATATGTTTTATTATTTTTGCAATAATTGATTCTATCAGTTCACTTCTATTCAAGAAACAGTGAACTCGAGTTAAAAGGAACCTCAGTATTTCTGAAGGTTTTCGTTAGATTTCCTTTAAAACTTTGCTACTCTTATAAGACACTGTCACACATTCACCTGTATTTCTGTGCCTTCAAATAGCTTTTTTTTTCTTCAAGATTTGAATCACAAAAGGCCAATTTTGCAGTCTACCATTGTCTGTAAATAGAATGTTACTTGTATTTATCTAACTGACTCTGGGTAATTTTGTTCTTTCTGGTTTCATTTGTATATCCAAAGGACATTTCTGTAAGAAAAAAAATAAGCCATGTCCAAATATCAACGGAGATGGTAGGTAGGGAATCTTAAGTAGTAAAACCCATCCTTCACCCAACCTTCTGATAATCTTTGGTGCATATCTGGTCCACACTGCTATCTCCAGATTCTTTTGTTCCACCTGCTTTATTTCCCAGCTGAATACTAATTTCATGTCAGGTGAGGAAATTGGATAAAACCTTCATGGTGTTGGGTGTGTGGAGAAATCCTTCACCACTCTAGTGTCCTGTATTTCAGACCAAAATTAACACTACTTAATGATTTATTTCCAGCATGCACTTGTGATTACTCTCTTATTTAACTGAAGATGTTTGTCCTACTCTGTTGTGACAAAATGCCTTACACCACATCATTTATGAATGACAGAAATGCACAGCTCAGGAGTCAGAGGTGGTAGACGCAAGGTCCAGGCTAGCAGGCACTGTCTGGTGAGGACTCTGTCCCTCCATCCCTCTGACCCGCTGTCCTTCCGTCCTCCATCCTTCCATCCTTGCTTTGCAGCGGGGCCCCAGCCACTGCTGCTCAGGTGGCAGGGAGAGAGGACACTGCTGAATTCTGTCTTCTTGCTTACAAAAGAGCACAAGGTCCAGACTCACACCTGCAGGCTTGTACAAGGGACTCAGACAAGAGGCTGAATCAGTCCTGAAAGCCCCTTTAATACTGCTGCATTGCGTGTCAGATTTCAACCAAAAGGTTGAAAGGCTCAAAATAGTCAGACCCTGGCACTGCTGTATTGCATTTGTGGTTTGAAGAGAAGGACGTTACTTGCTTACAGTTATTCCTTAAAATAGTTGATTCTTACCAAACTACTTGCAAAGAAGAACGTAGGACCAGTTATGTTGCAACATACTCTTCCAGGCGTTTCCTCTGTAGTTCACCACAAAAGCCTTCCTGCCTCCTTCCCTGCTTTGTCTCCCAGCTGTTTTCAGTCTTGAAGATGTGGTACACGGAATGTGAACATCTGTCTCACATCTCAGCTCTACAGAAGTCCTGCTGTGACAGTGGTGCAGTCCAGCGCAAGCCTGGGCGCCTGCTGGCCAACATCCAGGAGCTCCTCAGCGTGTCGGGCTGCGGAGATGCAGCGGTTCAGCTCCAGGGGTGGAGGGCACCGCCAGCCATGGCATCGCTGAAACCACACTGGGCAGCGGAGACACCAGAGCAGCTGCCCCACCCCGTGTCCTCAGGAGCCTGTGTGACAGCTGAGTCCTCCAGGCTGGGCGAAATCGCTCCGTCCTCCACACCGTGAAGAGATTGGTAAGAACCACTCTTGATAATGTATCGGGGGCAGTTTTCTAAAAGCTGGGAATCTTCTCTGCGTGGGGAAGAATAAAAGAAGCTATCAATTTTGTATCTTTAGACTTCTTAATTTTAATTTTCTCTATTTCTCTATTTTAAGAAATTTAAAAATGTCTTCCTTGAATGTGTTTTTGCCTTCATCACTGTGTCTGTGTGCTCCTAAGGGTCTTCCTTTTTCAAGTGTTCATTCTCTGTTTACTTCAGAGGACTAAGAAAAAAGGAAGCAAGAAACCCAGATCACCTGCCTGGAATCAGAGGAAGACCAAGAAGAACAGGAGAAAAACAGAAACACTCAGGAAGCAAGCTCCTTTCTGTGCACCTGCCTTTTCCTCCGAGAGTACTCCTTTTAAAACCAGAGCCTGGACCTGTGGCTGCAGCAGTAGCACCCTGGGGTGCTGCAGGGGTTCCAGGGTGCCCTGCTCTGTCTGAAAGGAGCCCCCCTGGGATTGAGATGATCAACTGTGAAATCCTGCTCCTTCTTTAGGTCTTATCTCAGTGGTTCCCTTTATGGGGTCTTTCCTGTGCCCTCCAGGCCAGCTAAGGGAAAGGACTTCATGCGTTTGCTAGGAACTTTCACTGTAATTCTTGTCACAAATTGTTATTTAGGATTCACTTGGTAGTCCTGCACATTTACTGCTCTTAGTTTACTACAGTATATTATGTTTTTCTTTTCTTTTCCTTTTTTTTCCTGTAATTGAATGCAAAGTCTTTAATAACAACTTCTCCCAATATAATTTTAACCAATTCTATCCACTATTGAAATACTTACAGACTGGAAAGAATATACAGCCCGTGCAGCCTTCTCATGCATGGAGCAGAGTCGCAGTCCTTTCCACCTTCCTGAGACCTTGCTTTCAGATGTGTGAATCCCACAAACTTCTACATAAACTGGATCTGTAACATTTCCCACCCAATTCTTCACTGGCTCTTGAATGGTGATAAGAAGATGGTCCAGCCTATGACTGAAACAAGGAAATCTGGGAGGATTTCTTGATGAAATTATATTCACAGGAATGAATGAATATCAGTATGTGTGATTGCTGATGAAAATATCTGAGAGTGGGAGAGAATGAAACACAGTGAGGGAAAAGTATTTGTTAGCTTTCTGCTGTTGTGACAAATGCCCGAGAAAAACATTAAAGGAGGAAAGATTTATTGAGCTCAGTTTCCCAGGATACTGTGTTTGAGCCAGGATGAGGCAGGCATAATGGAAGTGGAGAGAGAGAGAGACAGACAGGCAGAGAGACAGAGAAGAGACAGGATAGAGAGAGGAGAGAAACAGATAGAGACAGAAAGAGAGGGACAGAAAAAGAGAGACAGGAGAGGAGAGGAGAGAAGAGCAGAGGAGAGGAGAGGAGAGGAGAGGAGAGGAGAGGAGAGGAGAGGAGAGGAGGGGAACACAATTGTAGTCCCCAAGAGCCCAGGTTGCATCCCGGTCTCTTCAGCTAGATCTCACTCCAGGTTTCCATCACCTTCCATTCATACAGCTCAGGAAACCACAGAGAATAAAGCCTCACACCCAACCATCTTTCAAAGCACCACTGCTGAATACTGTTGCTTGAGGGGCAAAGGTCTCAGCACCATCCTTTTGAGAGGCTGGTTAGGACTCGAACCATACCAGAAGATGAGGTGCATTGCTGAGTTGAGTTCCAGTGTGAAAACAATTCTTGTGTGTGTTAAACTGTTTTCATATAGTTTCCCAGCACAGCCACACACACACACACACACACACACACACACACACACACACTGCCTTCCCTCTGTTTTTTCTCGGAAACAGAAGGGGTAGATTCAGGGGCCCAGGAGAATGGCAAGGTCACCATCAGCCGAGTGAGCTTGGGGAATGGCCCAAGGAAGGAAATGAGAAACAGCTCAGACTAACACATTGCTAGCATGTGATGAAACTTCTGGAACTCATTAGCAAGGTAATCAGGGAAAAGATGCTGTTCAAAGAGCATTTAAAGAAAAAGAGTTAACATAGTGATGCTGAAATGGCTTTCAAACTCAGAACTTGCTCTAGGATATCTGTCTTTCTATCTGTCTATCTATCTATCTATCTATCTATCTATCTATCTATCTATCTGTCTGTCTGTTTGTATGTCTGTCTGTCTTTCTATCTATCTATCTGTCTGTCTACCTATCTACTTATTGACTTCTAATCCAATAGACTGTGGCATGTGTTATGTTTTGGTACCAGTAACCAAATGCAGGAACTTGTGCTTGCCAGGCAGGCCCTTGTGCAACTGAGCTATATCCCCAGGCCCACATATGTGTTCTCACTGTTAAGAAATGTTAACACAGTTCTCTGAGCCAACCAAGTAATCAAATGAAACCAAGCCTACTAATTATAAAAATTTCAAGTCAGCTTACAAGAAACAACTCTTGGTAAGCAAAAAAAAAAAAAAAAAATAGATGGATCACAGAGTTTTAAAGAGCTAGAAAAACAGACACAGAAATGGATAGATATGTGGACAGAATGATGAATAGATGGATAGACCACATTATCATGCTTTGTTTCCACACTTAGATTGACTCAGTGTAATGGAAATGTAGACGAGATATTTTAGGTCCTCATAAATTTTTAGCAGGGCAACTCTTAGGGTACCTCATGGTACCTGACCATACTTCCAAGTCTGATTCCTTGTATCTCTCATGATAATGTGGATGCTGCATTGGAAATCTAACACAGGTAACTCTCTCCATGACAGGGAGCAGTGGCTAGAAGCTACCAATGATTTTGTGTAAACTGATTCTTGATCCAGATGTTCTTCTCAAACTGATTTGGTCCATTAGGAGTTTCAAGATAAAGCTTATACAGTCAGAGAAGTGAGAGAGGGAAGACAGGTGGGCACACAGCCCCCTGAGCACAGCAGAAAGCATTCCCTCCTCAGACCTGGTCCAGGGCAAACCACAGTACAAACACTAGAAGCTTTTAAATGCCCAGGCCTTCCAGCAAAAGTTAATATTACATAACTATATATACATCCTTATATATCTCCTTCTATTCATGTATTCACATATATTTCTATTGCCTCTTCAAGTTTTCTCTGTGGTTTCAATTAAACACATGAAATTTGTCTAACTTTAGCTGTCTGATAGCAGTAAATTACTGCTAAAACATGAGAACTACAACTACTTTTACTTTTTATTACACTGAATATTTTTGAAAAATGGATTTTGGTGATAAGAAAAAAAAAAAAAAAAACTGCAAGTAAACCAGCCACTGGGGCGAAGTGTGTTCAGTTTCTGCCCGTCACGGGTGCTCTGGAGTCAGGGCTCTCAGCCTGGTCTCTCTGTTATTTCTGTTTCCTCCCCAACAGTGGAGAGAGCCAAACCCACGCGTGAATACCATCCCCGCAAGCTCCTCCACTTGCCTGTTCACGTCCACATGTGGATGGGAGAATGAGCGAACCTGAGCAGGCCTTGTCCTGCCTGAGTCAGGTGAGGCTCAGCGATGACCACGCCTGCAGAAATGGCCAGGGTGATGCCACAGGAGAACCAGGAAGACACACATGGATTCTGTATATATTTGGGTGGAAGAAGCCACAGTATATCATAACAGTTTGAGATTTGAAGAGTGAGAAAAAGGTTGTGAATGGAGCTTACCTTCAGTGTCCTGGTCATGAACCTGGATGCAATCATGGTGCACAGGACTGGAAAGCCCTCAGTGGACGAGGTTGGGGTTATGGTGCTGGGCCCAGATGATGGCTTCCTTGGTGTGTTATGTGTGAAATGCACACGGATCCCCAAGGCGAGTTCCACACAAGCTCTAGTTCTTCACAGTGGGATCCCAGTGGGAGTCCTTGTTCATAGATGTGAATTCTGCAGTCAGAGAAAATGGAAAAGTTCCGGCTTAGGGAAGTCGGTGGCTCTCCACAATCTCATTGCAGAAATGACCTCAGTGTAAGGACGCAGGGGAATCAATGTAGATTAAGTATGTCGTTCTCAATTTCACATCCCTTCCTTAGGCTCTAACATTACCTTAAAAAATATGTGTGTAAGTGCTCAGTAGCCACACGTAATGTTTGGTAATTGCATAATCATATTCTACCCACATTTCCCAAATGACACCCATTTTCACAGTGAATAACTGTGACTATGAAGTGGGTTCAAGTTTGTCTTTTCTGTCATATATTGCTTCCTTCAAACTTGATTTTTAACTCAAGCCATATAGGGTTTCTTCTATGATTCTTATCACATTGGTGAGATGCACTGAGGGCTCTGCAGTAGAGGAGATAAGAATGCAGTTCATTCCACAGTAAATGCCAGTGGCTATGGCTGGAGAATCTGCATTCATACCCTTCTGGTGGTGACTGCATGAGCTTCTGAAGTTACAGCACAAGAAACCTGTACATCCAAACATTCGGAGGACATTAAGTATCTGGGAATGTTTCCTGTAAATTTCCAATATTATACCCTCCTTAGCTTCAGGATTGGCAGAGACTGGAAGTCCCCGGCTAGCAGCATGCGAGGTGAGACACACAGTGAAGGTAAATGCCTATGGAATGGCTTATGAACGCCCAAGGCAGTGTCGGCTCCTGACCTACAGTTTCTGTCTCCGTACAACGCCCAGTCAGGATCGAGCAGTCTGCAGGATTTCAACAAGCATGAGCTGCTTCAGAGAACTTTAGTTCCACAAAACCATAAGTATGCGATTATATTCCGGAGAGGTGAATCTATCGAGAAGTCTGTTCAAATGCTGAATCCGGTCAGAAACAGTGCAGTGGTGAATTTAGAACAAGAAGAGAATGTAAGAAAGCACCACAGACACGGCCTTGCAGACCGCGTAATGTTTAAACATGTCATTGGACTGCTTTCAAGGGAGAAGATAGAGAACCTAAGAGTGTTTTTAATAAAGCAAGACCAGCTCTGTACTCTGATTGGATCCACAAGGGATTAGAGGATTAAACAGCATGTAGAGTTGTGGCTCCCAAGGAAGAACTAAATAGCTCCCAGGACCTCAGCCCTGCCTGTCCTCCCATGGTGAGCTCCCATGCTGGCTACCAGATTCTGTCAGGGGACCTCGATGGCAGAGAGGTGCAGGCCCTGGGAACCAGTCCTGCTGCCCATGGTGACCCTCGGGGCCTCCGACCTGCAGGGAGGGTGTGGCCGGAACCAGGAGAGACCAAAGACACTGTGCACAGCCTGTGCTGGAGGAAAACACCCGCTGGCTGTGGGTTCTTTCAGTGCAGAGCAAGCGCCCTTGTTTCTCAAAAGAGCTGAGTGCTTGAAAATCGTCTTTGAGCAGAGTGTTTGAAATCATGCAAACTGGAGAGGCAAATAAGGCAAAACCATTCCCTGCGTGCAGAAAAATCAGCAGAAGCTTTCAAACATGCGAACTATGAAACCACGCAGCTGGGATTCTTTCAAAGCAGCGAGTCAGGTGATTACCCAAGCACGGAGGACCAGGCTGTGCTTCCTGCTCCATTTCTCTCAAAAGCTGCTGAAAATAATTGACAGGCAGCAAGCAAGATGTGGGGAAAGAGGTGAAAGGGGGCACTGCTATTCACACAGGAATTTGCTTCATTCAAGGAAGCTTCCGGCCTTGCTATCAGTCAAAGCTACAAGGAAGACCCTGTCTCTAATGTATGAGACCCTTTCCTGACACTTAGAGGGAGCACACCGAGGGGTGGGGGAAGGAAAAGCCAGGCTTTCAGCGCAGTACCCCTGGACCGCAGTAATCTGCATGCTTCTTTGCAAGAGAAATAAATTTCTACATTTCAAAACAGGGACTGTCTCTCTCTATCAGCTGTCTGTCCTATCTATCATCATCTGCTTATCTAGTACAGTGGTGATTTAGAGCAAGAAAGGGAGAGTAAGAAAGCACAATAGACACCCACGTGGAGGCCGCCTACTGTTTAAATGCAAGCAGCAGGGAAACATGGAACCTGAAAGTGCTTTTCTTAAGGAAGCCCTGCAGCTCTGCCCTGTGACCCGCATCCACATCCGCCAGGGACTGGAGGATTAAACAGCACGTAGAAGGGAAAATAAATAGCATCCAGGACCTCAGCCCCTCCTGTCCTGCCATGGTGAGATAGACAGACAGACAGATTTCAACTAGTATAGGAATTTTATAATGAATACACAAACTAATTTAAAAGGCTCTCACCCTTATGTGTAAAACAAGCAGAGATGGAAAACAACAAATTTTCCTGAGAATGAGAAAACAGTTGCAAGCTTGTGCATCTTGAGAGCAATGTACAGTGGTGTGGACTCCATGGAAAAGCCACTTCCTTGCAATGGTAACAGAGCTACCACATGGTCCAGCAATTCCACTTTGGAATATCTACTAAAAAACAACAAACAAACAGACAGACAAAACTAGGCCTCAAAGCTGTATTTGCCACCAGAGTTTACAGCAGCCACTCATAAGTAAAAACTGAAAATCCCCCTAACACCACTGACAGTAGAAGGGATTGGTGAAATATTGTATGTACTACATGCAAGGGAATAAGATTCAGCCTTATAGAAAAGGCAGCTCTGACACTTGCTACCAGTTAGGCCTCAGGGACATTAAACTAAATGAGATGCCATCCGCAAAAGTTCTGCCAAGTTTCCACTGCTAGAAGATACTCAGAGAAATCAAATTTATGGACACATAAAATCCACGAGTGGTCACTAGGGTTTGGTCAGCAGAGCTGTGGTTTTTGTTTATGAGATTAGAGTTTCAGTTCAGTACGACTAACCTTTTAGAGTTTGCAAAATAATGCCAGTGAACATGTTTGAAAAATAGTTTTATATCCCAAATCAATTAGGATGATGTATTTCACTTTCTGTGTGTTTTCCACAGGTTAAAAACAAAGGAGAACCAAGTAAGGGGGAAAACATAGTATGTTTATGAATATGAAGACTCAGTATTCCCATGATATCAGTTCTTCCAACATGCACCATAGATTCTATGCAATATCAGTCAGTATTCTAGCAAGTTTATTTCATGAGAGGAGAAAAACTGAAAATAGAGAGCAGAGTGTGGAAACACTATCAAGATAGATTGATGCTACCTGAACTGAAGACTTACTAGACAATGGGAGTGGTTTTAGTGAGACAGAGGCTACAAGATCGAAGGCCCAGGACAGAGAGCGGAGAAATTGATCTGCACAAGTAGATTCATATATAAGAGAGTAAAACAAAGTTAGTCAACACGGGTATACCCACATGCCAACAGAAAAATAAAAGTAAACACAGACACCGAACTTAATTTTCCACAAAAATTAACCCAAAATGGATTGTATAACTCAGTGCAAAAACCAGAGATAAAAACACTGGAAGATCACATAAGGAAAAAATCTAGAAAAACTTGAGTTTGGTTATTGATTTTTAGATAAGGCATGATCTATGAATCAAAGCATCTAAGTGAAATTTTTTACCTTGTGAAAGGCACAGTTAAGAAAATGAAAATACAAGCCAAAATCTGGGACATAGTGTACAAAGCAAATGTCTGACAAAATTTTATATGTAATATTTTTAAAAAGAACTTAAAATTTAAAAGTAGCTCTCACTGCTGGTGGGTATTGCACTTTGGAAGACCATTTGTAAGATTTTTATAAAAGTAAACAAACATTCTCCGTAAGGCCCTGCAGCGCTGTTCCTTGGTACTGACTCGTGCAGATGAAGCTCAAGTCCGTGCAAATGTTTAGAGACATTTGTTCCTCACTGCCCAGGCTGCTGAGCCACCAGGATGTACTTCTTTAGGTGAGTGTAGATGCTGATACCTGGGAAAATGGAATGTATTCAGTGCTAAGAAGAAACGTGCTCATAAACTATGAAAAGACAGGAGAGAGACTTAAGTTCATACCCCTAAGTAAAAGAATCAAAACATGACATTTCGAGTCTAAAATATGACATTTTAGAAAAAGTAAAACTATGAGATGGTAAGAAGACGAGCAAAATCCAGTGATTATAGGAAGGAAGAATGAATTCACAGAGTGAAGAGGGTTTTAGGACTGTGAAAATGCTCTGTGCCACTGCACAGGAGCAGGTGCAGCTCACTGTGGACAGTGTACCACCAAAAGGGAGCATGTGGGTGAACTGTGCCCCAGCGATGGTGACAGTCCAGGGAAGTCATGAGCTAAGAAACGTACTACCCCCCTGGGTGGGGCAGAGTGACAGTGAGGGATGCTGAGGGTCCATGGGAGGAGGAAGCAGATGGGACAGTGCTCCAGCTTCTGTGTACGGCCACTGTCTGTTACTGTGAATGTGCTCTAAAAATAATTCCTAAAAATCGGGGAATTATAACAGTGCACTGATGTCACGCTGTTTGCTACAGCTCCTTCCTCACAATCTCAGTGTCATTGCTGAAAACAGGAACCTGTTCATTGTTATTGCTGATGGATTAGAAAGACTTGAGACATTCTGCAGTCTGGGAGTCCTGGCCAGAGGTCGGAATGCAGGTCGGAATGGAGGAGTAATAGGCAGTCTGGACGCACAGGTAGATTTCCAGGGAGAGGAAAAGGGAGAAAGGAAGCAGTCTGGTGTCAATTTTTATCTGTGTGAAAGTTGAATCAAATTTTTGGCTCTGAAGAATAAGAAGGTCATATTGTGACTATTTTAGCAATAGCTGTACATACTACACTAGCTAGAATTACTTTAAGTTATTGTCTACATTAACTATTACATGAACCAGTTACAGAAGGAAAGAGTAAAACTCATGCATCTGTCTTTCCCATTTCTTCCAGACACAATGTTAACCTAAAGGATTTTAAAATGTAGCTATATGATTATAAAATTCTTCTCTTTTTCAGTACAACTTTTAAAAAGAGAAAAGATTCTTATTTATAAATCTCATAATATAGACAGCACATAAAAGAACTGAGAGCCGAAGTGCCAGGGATTTAGCTCAGTGGCATAAGCAGCAGACTGGCAGGTGCAAGAAAATGAGCTCAAATCCTGGTACAAAAAAAAAAAAAAAAATTAGAATTGAGAAGTAGAATATAAGAAAAGAATGCTAAAAGTAAAAATGCAAAAAAAAGTACAAAAAAGTATTAAAGCAAATCACAAACAAATATAAAGTTATCCCACAATATTGAGTGTGAAATTCGTGTGCACAGCTGAGGGGGCTCTGCGTTGTGTAAGCAGCATTGCAAAGCCAAATGCTGTCTATTTACGCCGTATCTAGAGACTCACACATTGCCTTTTCATTTTCATGATGTTTTGCTCCTTATTACAAAGCCATTGGGGGACAATAGTTAACCTCCATCCAATATTAATAAATTACTTGGTTCCTGGGATTCTAGTCGAGTAGTATAATCTATAATCTGAAATATATCAAATGACAATAGTCGATATGGAAAGTATTAGAAAACAATCTGACCTGACCATTCAAAAACTGATTATGCAAATTACTGCATATTAAAATACCAGGAAATATGCAATCATATATAGTTATTAATATTTCTTTAAAAGTGATTCATCACCATTGTGTCACTGCTTAATAAAGGGCCAAATGGCCACCTGGGCGTCTGTCTGTCCACAGCTGGGCTCCCTGCTCAGCACCTTTGTATGAGCAGTGGTAAAGTATCCAGACTGCCCCACGGCTGCTCATGGAGCTGGGTCCTCTGTCCCCAGGGGCTCCCTGTGTGTCTCTTCCCTGCTGGAGGCTGACTGGATACTCTGTGGTCTCTAAAGTCACCCGCAGCTCCTGGCAACGGGACTACCGATGTGTAGTTCACAACTTTTCATGTCCTGTACGATTGCTCAAGACCAGAAAGAAGGCTCCTGTTCCTACCTAAGGCAGATTTTATGTTTGTCAAGAAGCAATGGTGAGTGTGGTTTCCATCCTTACTGTCCTGTTCTGGGCACACAGGAGGGGCCAGACAAGGGCAGGTTGTCGTGGTCACCGCACAGTGTGTGGGTCACATGGCAGCGTGCTTCTTACACTGGGACAGTAAATGCAGGAGAGCAAAGCAGGAGGGGCCTGTCTAGAATGACACAAAGAATGGAGAAGTACAAAGTAAATAAACCAAGCAGCAGTTTCTCCAGTATAATAATGGATCACTTTCAAGTTAAAAATATCTCAAAGCAAGAAGCAGCACATGAAAGAAGCCAGGAGGTGAGTGCTCTAACTGCTATTTACCACAGGCAGGCAGCTACTCTACATCTTAACATCAGGGTTCGGAACAGCAATGCAATTCTCACTTTGCAAGTTTTAAAAGTAGATTCTGAGACAACTTACCATGGCCAAGATTGTGTCCAAAACTATCTGATGACCTTTTTAATTTAATTTCTTATAAATAAAGTAATAGAATCTCAAATCAGAGAGTTTCTAAATAGTTGAAAATTAGGGGTTTGCAAATATTTAAATATTTTCTAGAGTTTATTTAGAAACTATATTTATTTTCAACACATCTTTAAATGTAGTCATTATATTAGATCTGGATACAAAAGGATTTACACAATTTTGGGAAAATCAAGACAAAGCAGAAGGGTCAGGAGGCAATGCACTTAAGGTTCACTTAGAAGGATTTGGGGGAAAAACACTAGTTGGGATTAAAACAAATGAATTCAAGAAAAAGAAAGGAAACAAACAAAAAAAAAATGCCCATGCAAATTACTTCTGGTACATGAACATCTTTTTAGCTGGAATAATTTCGGTGTTTTAAAATCAGTCATTTTCTTTGGAAGTGAACATTGAAATCTGAGCTGACTAAAGGGTGGATACATCTTTGCAGAAGCAACAGGCAGCATATTAACATTAAAAAGTCACAAAGACCTCTTGCTCCCCTGACCTGTGTTTCCACTGCCAACCAGGTCCCTGGCACTCTGTGTCTGCCTAAGACTGTGTGAGATCATCCACTTCTGCGCAGGCCATGCCTGACTAAGCTCAGCCTCAGATTCCCAGCTTCACCTCACAGTGCTCCACCCTGGCAAGCTGAGTGAGAATCAGTGCCCAGAGAGGATTCTGATGCCACCACTGCCTCCTGGACCAGCCAAAGGCAGCCGTCTGAGGGTTGCTGTGTCGAGCGTTTCTTTCCTGATAAAGCCCTAAACAAGGCCACTTCTGCTCACAGCACAGTGTCAGGGTCCCAAACCTAGGAGAGAGCACAAAGGCAAAAGGAGCCTTCAGATCCCTGTTCTAGAAAGTCTGCTACACACGTGCAGGACATGTACAGAAGATCAACAATGCATTAGATAAGGTTCTGGACACCATTATTAAATTTAGGGTGTAATCAGTGTAGATCAAAAGAGCAATGCTAAATTAAATTTCAACAGTGTGGTCGAGGAACAACTGTTATTGTAACCAGAAATATTTATTCAACTGAGGACCTGCAATCTGAGGATCAGACTTAGCATACTTGAGCAAATGTTTTAGAAAAAAGATTACAAATATTTTTTATGCAATCATCACTAGCAGGTATTAATGAATACGGAAATAGTTCAAAGTAATATTTTCTCTTAAGAAATTGCTCAGGTAGATTAAACTTTTATTTGGTTAACAACAGGAAATTACAACAGTCTTATAAAAGTTAGGGTAAGTAAGTCGACATGTCTCTAAGCAGATAGCCATCTTACCTCTTCCGAAAATGAAGCTTAAAAGATGAAGGATTATTTTATTTCAAGGAAAGAGCCCTAGATGGTCTCCAACAAATTGAAATTAGTAATTGAATTATGAGAATACTGAATTATTGAATTTTTAGTATTGACATGGATAACTTTTGACTGAAATTCAGCATTGCAGTGAAATCTCTGGACATGCTTGCTACCATACCTATGTAATTTCACTTTCAAATGAACCACCAAGATAAATTATTTGATACAAGTAACTCAAGATAACATATAGTCTTTATATATTTTATGGACTCATTGGAAAAATTCCAGTTCAATACTGGGTGATATATGCCAAAGTGAGTATTATATTTCAATCCTATTTGACACTGTGTAATTCTTCTCGCAATTAGTAAGGCAGGAGAGCTAATTGTCTTTTGAATTCACGCTTACAATATGAAATTTAAACCTTTGTACTTAACGTGGAGGTAAAGCTGTATTTGTTCTACCTAATAGCAGAAAGGATACTTTAAGTTTATTCTAACCGGGATTTATGTCATTAGGGTAGGCTTAAATCATGAAAACATGAAACAGGGATAAGGAGGGGGCAATGGATTATGCTAAAAACATTGACTCATAGTTTAAGATTGTTAATTGACCCTTCTTATAAAAATGTCTTAAAGTTATGAAACAATTGCCTTATCAAAATAAAACAAAGGGTCCCATAGATGTTTTTGTAGCCCCTTATATTTATGTGCATCATCTGGGTTAAGGTTTGAATAGGAAGTGTCCACTTTCATGCTGCAGGGTCTCCCAAGGTGACAGGAAGGGTGACCGTGACAGGCACAGGAGGAGCCTGCCCCTGGTACACGGCCGTGACCTCCACAGAGCAGGGGGAGCTCAGAGACATTCTGACTAGAGTTCAGGAATGGGTGGTGCACAGGGCAGAATGGCTGCAAAATTTCTACCAGCACAGGCAGCTTGGTGTGGGCTCACCCCTACAGTACTGAGGGTCAGGGGAGCGGGTGTCAAGAGAAGCTCGAGGGGCAGATTGCTTTTCAGGACCTGTTTTGTTTATTGTCAGATTACTGAATATTAGAAATGTAGTGTATTTCATTTCATTATGTGTGTGGTGATAATTTCTCAATACAATGCAAAGGACATAATCAATGAAAGAAAAAAAGATATATTGAGTGTTATGAATGTTAAAATCTTGTAGTCTGTAAAGATATTATTAAGATAATTCCAAACGAGACTCGGGCAACATATAGTTAGAATACAATTTTGATTAAAGTTTTGCATCCAAAATAAATTAACACTGAACAAGTAACTACCTAATTAAATATTGGGCAAATTGTCTGTACTAATACCTCATGAAGTATATACATAAAAGGCTGATAAGCAAATGAGAACACACTCACTGTCAGTTGCTAGAATTTGCAAGTGGAATACTAGTAAGTCTACAACCTGCAGGTCCTGGTGTGGCTGGCACTGCCCCTGAGCCAGAACTAAGGAGCTCCCCGCCGGAAGAGGCTGCAAATGTAACAGGCAGTTGAGCAGTGCTCTGTGTGGTTACCAAAGTCATGCCATGCAGTCTACAGTGGTAATGTCTATTGTTTACTCAACTTAATTGAAAATTCATCTCCTTGTAAAAACCAGCCTGTGTGGGTTTATGGCAACTGTAACTATAATTGCCAGAGGCGGGAACAGCAAATGTTCTTCCACAGATGATGAGTAAACAAGCCACAGTGTGTTTGTGCTGCACAGCGCTGTTCCAGACTACGGCAATGGAAAGACATTAAAGATTGCTAAATGCATGTTCTGAGCAAAATGACCTGGGCTGAAAGCGAAAGACTTCAATTATGAGGTGTTCGGGAAAGGGCAAACGGCGGAAGCAATGGTGGTTCAGTGGTTGCCACGTCCTGGGCCAGGGAGGAAGTTTGGCATGAGATTCCTGGGCTGGGAAGCTAATCCTGGTGGTGCTCACTGGGATGAGGGATGCAGCCACTCCGCCTTCTCAGACTCCACACAGTTTACCACAGGAAGGTGGAGTTGTCATGTAGGGTAATTTTCCTTTAAATTAAGAGTCTTGGGAATCAAATATCAAGTACAGCACATGGAAAAGTAAAATAAATACCTATTAACTTGTTTTGAAGTCCTGTAATACTCCCACGATCTTGTTTTGACTGATTAGACTCTGTTCCATTCTGTATGATAGTATCAAGTTTGAGGATATACGCAACTACTTTGAAGGCAATAAGATTCACTAAGATGCCCATTCTGGTTTGACTATTGTCTCCTTTGGAAGTCTTGTAATGTTTACAATGCCTAAGTTTTATTGGTCTTGTTCTCTACTGTTTTGTCCAACTTTATAATATCTAATGAGATAGACAATTCTTTTTAAGGAAACAAGAGACAATGTTGATAACCATTGTTGATAACCTTGTACTCTGTTCTATACCATGTGCTATGTCTATCCTTGGTTTTGACTGACAGCTTTTTTTTTTGCCATATTTGACTGTATTCTCTCCCCCCAAAAAAAGTAATAAGCACTAAGGAGTAATAAAATCCAAAATGTGTAAATTTTGTTGTAAAAAAGAGAGGGAAAAAAAAGAAAAAAGAAAAAGAGCTCTAACAGATATAACAGCAAGTATGTTTAGGGGTGTTAAATAGCTGACTATATCAATGTTTTTGGATCATTGAACACAGCTGTTTGCAGTCTCCCTGTTTGAATGTCCACCTTGTATTCTTTGATACTGTGATTTGAGCAACTATTTTCAAGATGATAATATGTAATCTACTAACAGGTGATTACTTACTGTTATGTTTTTTTTTTTTTTTTGTAGTTCTGTATTACGTGTACCCTTACACCGCTTTGTTTTGTTTTGTGTTTTTCTCTTTTTCCTCTTAAATAAAAAAAAAAAAGAAAAGTAAAATAAATATCTTACAAGTGGATAGAACAAATTCACTGGAAGGAGCACCATCTCCATGACTAATGGCAGTAGGCGATCTGTATAGTGTAGGGCAGGCCATGAGCTTCTTCCCATAAGGTACAGCTTCATATGCTGGCATTGTAATACAATGTCACGTAATTAGAGACATCAGTAAGTGAGCCCTGATGGCAGGATCCAGGATATCAGTGTACTCCACTGCTACACACGAACCTGGAGACACAGTAAGCAAGGGCTGGAGGCAGTGCCAATGGATGTAGCAACAGCTTAGGGCTGGAGGTGTAAATAGGAATTCACGTGTAGGTTAACACAGACACAGCCATTCACAGAAACGTTTATAGATGTGCCTCCCCCCCCCACACACACATACACCCACTCCCCTGCTCTGTGCCTGGAAAGACCTTAGAAAAACTGAAGTCCATTAACCATGAACACATTTGGTGCACAGACCTGGATATCTAGTACTATTTTCCAAAAATCACAGAGTCATCTCTTAGAAGAATTGGCTGATCCCAGACCTGGGGCAGGAAGTGCAGAAGCTGAGCCCGGGGTATCCTGTCGGGCCAGAAAGCAAGATAGTGTTCAAAATCCCAGTGAACAGAACAAATCCAAGACAAAGCAGTTATAGTAGGGGACACAGGAGCTGATGGAAGGATTTACAAGTGACCAGTCAGGAACAACTGAAACAACATGAAAGTCAGTGCTTGAATGACAACCTAAACATAAAATAAATAGCCGTGACTATATATGACTAAAGAACACAAATCAATAAACAAGTGGAGAGGAGAGAAAAGAGATGCCTCCTGTGAAGAATTCTTAATAACTGGTGTGGGCTCTCCACACCTCAAGAGTCAGCACCTTATCCCCAATCGTCCACAGTGACACCCTTCACAGAGCACAGGACAGGGAGGGGCTGCATGGGCACCCTTACTTCAGGGACGTCTGCCCACCCCTGTGTCATCAGGGAGACCAAGGCAGCACCAACAGTGATGTCGTGTCAGGTATGCACACTCCTGGGTTATGTCATGGATGTGGCTCTTTATTTCTGCTTTCTCCCCAAAATAAGCAATCCCATGTACTGATTAGAGCACAGCACAGTACAATGTGTTTGACTTTTTCTGCATGATTCCCTGACACACTACAAAGAGACAATACTCTTGGAGATGCTTTATGACAAGACCATGGCACCAGCAAGTGTGGTTTGTTATTAGCATGAGATAAACCAGATGCATCCTAGATTCCATGAAATCACTTCTGACCTTCATAAAGCCTTGTCATTCTGACTGGAATTGCAAGGATTTCCCAGGTGCTACTGCTGCCCAGGGCCAAGCTGCTGAAGGTGAGCTCCCAGTACTCAGAAGTATGCCAATCCTGGGTCTGTCCACCTCTGTCTTCAGTGTCACTGCACCTTGTGGCTGATTCTCATACTGTGGACCATGGTTTCCTGGACTCTCAGGGGTTGTCTGGTCTCACACTTCCTAGAGAAGCAGCTCAGATGTGTGGAGAGGAGTCCCTTTTCTTTCTCCAGTCTTTGTCCTCTGTCTTCTCCTGTGGACTCTGGCCAGTCTCAGGTCTGTATGTGCGCTGGGTGCAGCAGATCGAGTGCTCATCTTTCAAAGCCTCGCTACAGAAGGAGCCCTATCTCCCTGTGCTGGATTAATCTGGTACTGGGACACACCGCTGATGGAGTTTGCAGGGTGAGCAAAGGCTGGCATTGACTCCTACTTCTGTAAACACACGTTCTGATGCAGCTGATGTGAGGTGATCAGCCGGCTCCTTGGAGTAAGCGGTGGAGGGACCACAATCACTTTTTACTCCCTGTTGTGTTATATATTTGATTGTTCATATACTGTGCCACACTATATTAAATGCCAGTCCAGAGGCAGAGAGTCCAACTTTCTGCATCCTTGGTGGGAATCCAAATTAGTGCAGGCACTCTTGGGAACAGCCTTATGGGTTCTTCCAAAAACTAAAAGCATAATCACCCTAGCAATCCATCAATGAACGGTTGGATAAGGAAACCTTACAGTGTACACTATGGAATATCATTAAACCATGAAGACAAATCCTGTCGCTCACAAGAAAATGAATGGAACTGGACAGACTCAGAGAGACAAGTATGGCCTGTCTCCTGCCGTATGCAGAATCCAAAAATAAAGATGGCATGAAAATAGTAGAGAAATTATTTTTAAGATGGAAGGGGACCCAGAGTAGAGGGGAGATATAGTGGGGTAGGGAAAAAAGATACAGTCAAACCTCCCTAGAGGCAAGTATGGAAATTTCACAGTGTCACATTAATTAGCATGACTAATCTATGCCAAAATTATAATAAAATCCTGCCACAAAAATAAGACGTAAAAGAAAAAAAAATAAAACATAATCATATATCCTCTCCTGGTCAGCACATATGTATAAATATAAGTATATATTAATTGAAACATGAATCATCCAGGCCATGGGCTGTTCCACCACAAATCACAGGTCCAGTAGCCTGGGCCCATCCCTGAGCGAGCCTGGGCTGTCCTGGGAAGTACTCGAGCCTTTATGGCTGGTCCCCTGGTGGCTCACACAGCACTGAATTGATGGACCTCTGGAGTCTTCCACATCATTTCTGATACAATTTTGTTCTGGAGGGTGGGTCTGATGATAGGAATTTGGGTGCAGAGTAGAGGCTTGGGTACAAAGGATGTAGCGATTTGGGTTTTACATTTGAGACCCCTAAGATACAATGTTATTTTCATGCTCTCTAACTTTTCTCCACAACTTTAAGGCCTAGTTGGGCAAAGACCAACGTCTTGTTTTTTGCCACAATTTTGATAGAGCAACACACACGATTACCACTATGGTATTTCTCTTGGTTTCAATTTGTCTTTATTTGTAGAATTTAATGTTTGGAAGGCCAAATAATGGTTAAAGGCATAAGAATGGTTAAAGGCATAATGATTATTACAGAATAAAAACTAAAACAGACAAACGGTGGCAGATAATTCATAAATTATATAAGATCACAGATAGATTTATTAGAGGAGCAAATCTACAGGACCTGTAGTTTATAGCATATTTTGGAAATGGATCCCTAAAAGTTTTTGAAATATCTTTGTGCACTTCTCCATCAGCTGCTCTCAGTGCTGACAAGGGGCCCGGCCGATTAGGTTCCGGCCATTTAAGGTCCCCAAAGGAAAATATTTTTGGAAATGTGAATCAAGTTGGGGAAATGAAATGCGTTAGACTGCTCTCTCCTCTCATCATCAAGGCTCTAAAAGGTCTCAGGACAAGTCCTGTCATACAGAGGTCACCTGAAGACACTGTCCTGCAGGCAGCAGTGGAGAAGACAAAGCTGATCAATCCTACCTTTTCTTAGCTGTGAGCTTTCATCTTGTGGAGTGCTGTTTAGCTAGTGTTCCACACAGCTTCAGAAAGTGTCTCTTTAATGAAAATCTCTGAAATCTGATGCAAGAATTAAGTTTGGAAATGGTGCAGGGATGCTCACATGGCCAGCTCAGGTAATGGGGATGAATCTTCACATTCTGACTCAACTAAGGTCCTGGGCAGGGAGTCTCTGCTTATAGCTGGGAGGAGGGAATGTCCCGTTTATCAACACTATCACAGAGTTAGGTGAGGAACTTATGTACTTATGAGCTTTGCAAATGTAAGGGCTCATAGGTAACATGTACAGCAAAATGAAAAAAGGTCTCCATAAATTAATAACTGATCATTGAACCTTGAATCATTTACCATGTTGCACACAACTTCTGCACGATGAACACACAGAGACATGCACACACACATACGCATACACACACGCTCACACATACATGTGCACATAGACAGATTTGAGCACAGGACTCCTTTCAATTATCTACTTAAAAGACAGAGATTAAGAAGCATTTTTATTTTTAATGATGGCACAGTGATGTCTTTTCTAACCTGAAAAATAATTGAGACATGAAAGAATCATCAAAGATGAAAAGGTCATTCATCTGAGCCCTCTGCCACCTCTCCTTCTCCCTGGCCCTGCTTCCTGCTGAGGGGAGCAGCCGGTGGGGACCTTACCCCAGGCAAACGTTACATGGAAAGTGACCAGATGCATCAGGGCCAGCTGGGCATGGGGCACCTGTCTCCAGTGTCGGCACTCTGGGAGGCTGAGGCGGGCATTCTCAGAAGGTGGAGCCCCAGCTGGACAACTTAGTGACTCATGAGAGACCCTGTAAGAAAAGTAAAAATGAAAATTAAAAGGGCTGGGCATGTAGCTGAGTGCCAGTGTTCTAGATTTAATCCCTAGTACTAAAAAACAAACATGCAGATGCACACATGCGTGCACAACACACACACACACACACACACACACACACACACACACACACACACACATGCACACATCCAGAAATGCATGATCTAAGAATCCATATGCAATGGGAGGTAAAAGTCTTGCTATAGTAAATAACAATTTAAGTGATGAACTACTTTTCTTCTAAGGGAAACCTTATTCAACATTAATATGCCTACAGCAATGTAAATATTTACACTTTTATGTTTATTTGGTTGGAAAAAATAAGAAAAAAAAACTGAGAAATGAATGATCCCACTTTTATGTCAGCTATATGTGAGCATCTTTTATGTGCTAATTATTTGTAGGAAAAGTGGAAAATAAGAAATGACATTTCTATGAGGCTCTAGTCTCCTCTACTTAGTGGGAAAAAGTTAATAATTTCAACAAAATGTGAAAGTAATCTATATACACAGCCTGCATCTGCTAGATTAATACTGTTCCTAGTAAGCATGAAGAGTCAAGTTTATTTTGTTAATCTGATGAAAAATATGGAGTGGGACAAAAATGTGGAAACACCACAGTCCCGCTTGCTGCTTTGTTGTTTAGAGTAGAAACCTGGCAGGATTGTTTAATTATCAGAATGCTGTTTAAAATGGTGGTGTAACAGAAACCTGATAGAGAAAAACTACTGATTATTCAATTACATCCAAATTAAACAATTATAACCAGAAAGACCTTGAAGAGTAAAAGAAAAAGAATGAGTTTATATAACATAGTTAGAAAAAGATATGTCATGCAATAAACAGGTATTTAGGACCCTCCAGTCTGTACTTAGAGATGCAGTTAGGCTGCGGGGCTTTATTTCAAGGAGTGCACAGAGTAGATAAATAGGATGTGGAAGCTTTAAAAAGTATAGTTTCCCCACAGTAAAATTAATCAAAAATTGTTTTTAAGCTTTAGGAAAAGGTAGCTAAACAGAGTAGACCTGGTGTTTCAGGAATTTTCTAAAAAAAAATCTAAGACTGGAGCAGGAATTTCGGAACTATTTTGAATTTACAGAAAAGAAACATATAAAAAAATGAGTTGTATTTTGGAGACTGACAACCATAATGACCATGAAGGAAATCCACAATGGCAGGCCCATTTGGGGACACCTAAGACAGCAAAATGAGGAGGTCGTCCTACAGAAAGGGGAATAATTTGAATTTTCTGTAGAAGAAAATTGGACAGCTTTGATCAGGGAGTGAAAAACTCAGAGAGAGCATTAGAATATTTATTCTAGCTGAAGTCTAAGGACGGGCTGGAGAGAAAAGCAGAGCAAGCAGTTAGAGAGACAAAGGCTTGAGATTTTTGCTTGGAGCATGGGAAGTGGAGTTGGCAGGGCTGCCCCATCAGTCAGACACAGTAGAAGATGAGAGAGGCTGATGTCCGCCATTCAAGTCTCTGCTTACACTGTTGCCTGAGTGGTGGTGTGCTCACAGGGATGCTGCAAGTTCTCCTATTTCTAGAAAGACCCTGAAATCACAAACTCCAGCACTCAGCCCTCTAAGTCCCCATTAGAATATAACAGAACAGATATTTCAGTAAAATTTATCCTTTGCACAGAATTTTAACTTATTAAGCTTGTCTGGCCACCTACAAGATTTCAGATGGTTTGCAGAAGACAATTGTTGCACTTATGAGATAGGAAAGAGCCACAGCAGGAACAGGGATAATGAGTTCCAGGTAGGAAAAAAAAAAAAAAATCATCATCAGCAGCAGCAGATGCAAGGCATTGAGCCTGAGATGTGAGGTGTCTCTGTGCTTTGAATGCCTGAGGCCTGTGCCCAGAATCTCAGTCATAAAGAGCATACCGTGTAAGGAGCATCCTTGGAAAATGAAATTCACCCCATGTTGCCTGCAACTTCCTCTCGATTCTACCTAAAAAGCTTTCTAGTCCTGCGCAGTGTAGCACTGGCAGGCTGGGCTGTTTTGCCGCAAAGTTTCATCTTCACAGCCAAGACTTCTCTGGCAAGTATTACTTCTCTTTAAGCTCATTTGCAAAGCTTGCCATGTGATAACAGGCAGGCCTTTCTCATGGTGGGTAGAAATGAATTTATCATAGAAGCAGACTCTGAAATAAATAACTAAGCTAAAAGCTACTCAATGGCATTGACTGAAGGATGAGGCTCTGAGCATAGTCAACAGCCAAGTGAAATCGGTTGCACATTATGAATGAACACTCTCCTTTGCTTGGGAGACTGTGAACCAAACACAAAATATGATACTTTGAAACTTATATTTAATCATCCCAACAATTTTATTTCAAGTGAAAGTACTATTATTTTGTAGTGGCTTTACCTGACTTTATCATGGACTCAGAGAAAACTACTTGACAATTGTTTTCTACCCCGGGAAGACTGACATAAACATTCATTTAATTGTCAGTGTGTGGTAGGGGTTCTCCTGTTCCTAGTTTTGTCCAGCAATCCCAGAAACACTACGCGGTGAGAATGATTTTCCTTTTTTGCTGCCGCAACTGTTGTATCTAAAAGTAATAAGAATGAGACGGGAAATTACAAGTTGAACTTAAAATAAACCAAAGCAGTCAGTCACTCAGTGATATTAAACATGCATCAGGAGCGTAATGACAGCAACTTGACAGTTTGGGTTGTGTCAGGGTCTAATTTAAAGGAGATATTCTGCTTCAGGCAGAAATCCACACTTCTCAACAAAGAATGCTTTGCTGTTAAATTTCCTTGTCTATTATGCTATCCATTCAATTTGTTTTTGGGGTTTTTGTTTTTGAGAAGTGAACAGGCACGTACTCAGTCAGGAAACTCAGTGAGCGTCCTAAGAGTTTAGGCACAGGCTCTGGAAACCTGTGACCTTCGGAGTCTGTGTTTGAGGGTAGAAACCCTCTTCCACTTGGACAGCTCTCATTATCTCTGCTGCTCTTTCTCCCCACTCACACCAGAAGGAGGCTCTTAACATTTTTCAGAGACAAATGTGTGGCGTTGTTAGGAGAGATGCTTATGCTAATACGCACTGGTCCGGGCCTCTTTGTCATGAGATAATTACTGCTGCAAAATACCAGCAGGTGTTGAAAGAGCAGGATTAATTTGTATGAGTTGAATGACATCATTTTCAAATGGCTTATTAAACACTAATTAGATTTCAAATCGTATGACTCTCCATACACTTGTGACGGGATTGGAATGTTTAAACATCTGTGTTTTCTGTGGTGGAGGTGAGCAAGGTTGCCGTTTAATTTTCGTAGGTGGTGGTTTATCGCATGAAATCAAAATGAAACGATCCAGGCTTGTGCTTCGTAGGGGGAGGATGCCTGCGGATCTTCTTCGCTCAGGGTCTCAGCCAGTTAAGCAGCTGTGCTAAGTGGCACAATTCCTTCATCTGCTCTTTGTAATCCAAAGCACTTACATCATGAGATTCCTTCAGATCCTTTGCCAAACGACAGCATAGTACTCCTGTTCTGAGAGGAATTCTCAGAGCATAGTCAACCTCAGGCTAACCCTGCATTTTATCATTCTAAATTTAGAAAATAAACATATCTCATTTATTAAGTGCCCATTGCCTAAGCAGGAGTAACTTACCTTTATGCTTTTGTTTACTTATTTTTAAGGCACATGAGGAGGATTACCCCAGACACACAGAAGCATACGCTCCAGTTCAGAGTGCTGGTACTTAGAGACAAGACCATTTCATGTTAATTTTGAGAAGCCAAATTACAATTGTGTTACAATGCATCAGCAAACAAAAGTGTCTATGAGCACAAACTAATGTGGTGGTATTTTTTTTAAATAGAAGAATAGTTTTAACTACGTATAACAAGAAAAGTAAAGTCTTCATCAGATTGCAGTCTGCTGAATGCACTGAAATACATAGTTAAATTCAAGATAGTGACAATGTCATATGGAAAGAAAGTTGTGTCAGGAACTAACAGCCAGTTACTACTAAAATAACTAAGTTAATGAATTACTCAACACAGTAATACTGCCCAGAAAGCCAATTTATTTTATGTAGGGAGAATAAAAGTATTTTCACTTTAATTCCTCTAACTTTGCTGAGAAAGGGCACAGATGGTGAGTGTCCTTGTGCTTCTCACTGTGTGAATCTGCGAGACACAGGCTCCTGTCCTCTCACCATCCCCATCCCGACCACCGTCCAGTGCTGTCCATGGACACTTAGTGAAATGTCCTGTCCTGTCTCAAAGCTCACGGGAGGCTCAGAAAACATCTGCAGCCTAAGCAGGAGCACAAACGCAGCTGTGCGCTGGCCTGTCCCTTCCTGTACTGCGCACTCTTCTGACAGCTATATTGTCCTGCACCACAGTCACGGCTGTCTAGACAGCGTCACACACAAGCCCTCAGAGCCCAATGCCTAGCAACTTGACCCTGTGTTCATCAAGGAAGTGCTATAGCAGAGGCTCCTTTGTGTTGTGAAATATCGCTCCACCATACTCCTTGCCGTGATTTAGGTGCTTCTTGCATCTCTCCAGATTTTGCCCCTGAGATCAGTGTTTTACGCTCTTCATTTTCATCACATTAGCTAAATACCTTGAATTTATCTATTTGTTTTAGTCACCTTCCTAGTCACTGAGACATATTTAACACTCACAGTTTTAGGGAAGAGAGGTCAATTTTGGCTCATGGTTTTAGTCCATGCTGAGCTGGTTCCAAGACAGAAACAAGAAGTCAGCGGGGCCTGGTGAAGGGCAAGATGCTCAATTCATGGTAGCTGGGAAGGAGAGAGAGAAGGGAGGAGCTGGGGTCAAGAGTATAAACTTCCAGGTCACACCCCAGTGCCACACCAGGGTCACCTCTACCAGCATAGATGGCTGTAAAGCACCATGATCCGAACATCGCCCAAAAGCCCCATCCCTGAAGGCAAGCATCGCTGGGCTCATGTTCTAGGCCTCACACTTACAGCTGCCCATGAACAATCCGTCCCATCTTGTGGAGCTCTGTGCTGGTCTCCACAGGCATCCTCAGAGTTACCCTTAAAAGGAAAACATACCCGCATTTGGGTGCTGGCAAAGATCCTGTGTGCTGCGCCCTCCCGATTTCCGTCTGTGACTCTAGTTGTTCCTGCCCCGCCTTTCTCTCCACTAGCAACACAAGTTCCACCAGCTCTACCCCAGCCTTCCTCTTGTTTCTGGCACAAAATAAGTATTGAATGACTATGCTTTGAAAGAATCATTGTATTGAATTCTTTTGGCATAGAACCTGCAAATTTTTTAAATGATAAATTTACTTATTTTTATGAGAAACCAATTACCATTTTAGCGATTTAATCAGAGAGAAAAAGGAAATTATAGTTGTCTATGATCTTTCACACTAGCTCTGCTGAGTATTTTGTTAAATGAGAAAAGAAAGAAACTCCGTGCTGGAATAGCCCACTTAGGTGAGCACACTCTGGATGCTACCCTTCGTGAGGGGCTCCGGTGACCACCATAGATTCCTTTCTGGTGCAGAGGAGGGCCACTGGCGAAGTGCATTACCTGCCATGATGGGTGCTGTATTACCAGGATGAAGCACAAATAAGATTAAAAGAGCTGGAGTTCACTAGGAAAGCCATCTACTTTCTGTGCAGGAGACACAGAAGAGCCTAGAGGTAGAGAGTACAGGAGGGCACTGAGTGGGCTGGACTCTCCAGCCTCATACTGGGTAGGGGGGACACAGGTAGGAGTCAGAGGAGCCCAGAAACAGCTTAGGAGATGGACAAGGGAGCAGCTCATTCTTTCAATTATGCTGTTCTAAACTAGCTTCTTGTTAGATCATATCCTTAGCCATAACTGAAGCACTATATCATATTTTCAGAAAAGCTTGCATTGATGGATTGTTTCACTTATTCACTTAAGCACTTAAAATATTCATTTTGTAACTTCTATACTGAAACAGAATATACAGACATAAGATGAATGATGGTATTTTTAAGTGAATGAGAGCCTAAGTAAACACTAACTAATGAGAAATAATTTAGTTCTAAAGATAGCTGCAAGATAAATGGAGTTCAGCTTTGAATTATGCCAATATTAATATGGATCGAAAGTTTTTGGAGGATAAGGCACAAAATATCTTTCATAGTGACACATCTCTAAAAGAGTAAGTGGTTAGCAAGTGTAGAAGATGGCTCTATTTCTAACTCCAATGAAAGTGTAATATTGGCTGATGGAATGTGGCTGTGATCCTTGTGTTTGGTGCCCAGACTAAATTTCATTAACTTTGTGATCTGTCCAATTGACTATGCAGGAATCAATGGAGAAACAGATGAAATCATTGATCCAGTGAAAAATGACCCAATAGCAACAAGCAGCAGTGACCAAAGTGCTTCTCCTCAAAAGCAAAGTGCAAACAGAACTTAAGCATTTCTACAGAAGTTACAGAAAACTAAAAGTACCATGCTATTCAAATATATGTGGCCACATTGTTCTCTACATTTTGGGTTCATTTCTCTTTCTGCTCTACGTTAAAATGGTCAGTGATCTTGCATGAATGCTGACTAAAACTTTTGGACTTAGTGACGAAAACCTGTTCGAAAAATCAGATATATTTATTGACAAGTTTCCTTGTGATGCAGCCTGAAACTCATAACAAACCTAATAGCTCATAAGGAATTTCAGGGTGTGGTTCTGATTCTAGGAGCCCAATCATGCCACCATCCTCAGCCCTTCCAAGTGATAAAATGAATCACCTTTTGCAACATAAATGCACACTCTTGATTAGATACAAGTCTTCAACTTCAACTATGACAGTACAGTTTGCAATACAAATTAAATGTAGCAACCCAAATTTTTGCAGGATTAAATCTCTACACTGGAACAGCTAGGACAAGCATTACCTTTTCAACATACTGGGTGAATAACGGCATGGAATGATACCACATTCTCCTGTGAACATCCTCTCATGTGGGGTTTTTTGGCTGCATGGTTTTCATTTGTCTTAGTTCTGCACTAGTTAAATAACAAGCCAAACCAAACCAAATCAAACCAAACAAAACAAAACAGAAAACCTTTTTTTCCCCAGAACTTTTACTATTTTAATTTTTGGCCAAATTGTTATTGAGAATAGCAGTCTGTCTAAAAAGGTTCTACTTTTCTATGTATCCTGTTTCTTTGGGTACATGGGAAAGCGACATAACAAAGCATTAATTACATTAACCCTGACACCCTTGTCCCCTTGCAGGCCAGCACTTGTGTCTGTGGATATGTTTGCTAGCGATCTCATGTCACTGAATGGTGTGACTCCATAAAAGTCTTCAAAATTTGCATATAAGCTCAATATAATTTCAATTTGCACAACATTTCTAACTTGGAAAATTCATTTTCTTCCTAACATTTTCTTTGGTTGAGATTTCTGTTTTTGTCTGGATCAAAATGATACAGACTATCAAAAAATAGGAAATTAACATTAGTTAATATATTGCAGATTATTATCTTAAAAGTAGTTGTTCAGATTACAGGATTTAGGTATGAAAAAGTGATTAAGCCATCAAACAATAAAAACACAAGCTATTCTTTTTGATGAACTAAAAAGAGACTAATAGAATAGTTATCTATCATATATATATATATATGTATACACACACATATATATATAATTATACATATATACATATAATCTTTTCCCTTCTTTTCTTTTTTCCCCTATCCCAACTGTTCTTTTGAGCACTTTCTTTCTCTTTAATTTTCACAATATATGTTGTATGTTTTGGGTCTTATTTACTCTTTCAGTTTTTTTTTTTTTTTACAATAGGGAAACTACAATACTTACATATGTACATCTCATTTATTCAACTTATGAGTAAGGTCTTAAGTTGCATCAGTTTACCTGTAAGTTCTCAAGTTTATTCTTCTTTACAGCTGAGTAACGCTCATTGTATAAAAACATAGCACCCTTTTTATCCATTCCTTAGTTGATGGACACTTAGGTTGTTTCCAAGATTGAGCTATTACAAATTGTGCAGCTATAAACACAGGTGCACATATACTGCTGTGGCACGATATTTTCAATTTTTCTGGGAAAATACCCAGAAGGAGAATAACTGGGCCCAATGATACTTCCAGTCCTACTTTTTCAAGGAATCTCCACACTGATTTCCATAGCGGTTGCATCAGTCTACACTATACTCCCACTAGCAATGGAGAAGGATTCATTTTCCTCCGCAGCCCTGCCAGCATTTGTTATTGATTGATTTCCTGACTTCACAATGGTGAATACTGACACAGAGATGAGCAAACAGTTGACAAAACTCCACTCCCAGCAGAGAGAAGCCCACTGTGGTATAATAGGAGAAACGTGTCAGTTAAGGTAAGAGCAGCACAAGGAAGCACCGAGGAGTGCCACCTCCCCAGTTTACTAGCCACTCAAAAACACACTCTGGATGTCTTTGAGAGTGTTTTACTTTATTTCAAACCATAACATAAATAGCAGAAAATAACATGATAAATTGAAACACGATGATTGCCAGCCTAATGAAAAGTTAGCACAATAATAATAAAGCGAAGGGGAAATCGTCCACTCAATGAGTTCCAGCAGTACTGCAGAAGGTAGCTCCAAAATACTTAGCATATAACTTAACTGAAATGTAAACAGCAGTGGGAGAAATCAAAATGCCCATATACTACTGTTGGAATTCACGTTAATATGATCAATCTTTAGGATGATTTGGGATACATACGAAGCCTAGAATTATTTGTTCAAAATTAAATTAATACAAGTTTGAAGCTTTAGGAAGAAAAGGACACTAATGGAGCAACTTCTAAACTTGATATTTTCCATAGTGTAAAATGTGTATATATGATGAAAAATGCGTAATCAGAGAAAGTCATAATTATTTATCTAAAATAATTTCAAAAATTTCAGAATTCACACAGATCCTTCATGTGTGTACCTACTAAAACTCACACCTGGGTGCATGTGTGTGAAAGGGTGGTTTAAACACGTTGAGAAACAGGCCCTCGTGATACCTTTCTTATGGCAAAAGAAAAGTAATTCAAAGAAAACCTAAGCAATCAATCAGCCAACCTTGGTGACAATGGAAGAAATTTCATTCCTCTTTCCTGGTTTTCTGTGGCTGTTACTCACATAGAGTTGGACTCTTTGAGACCTCCTTGAGAGGGCATGAGTGACCTTTGTGGGTGTGCAGCTTTTCCCCCACTGATTTTGTCAGTGTTCTGGAATCAAAGCAAGAGCTTGGGCCATGAGACCGTGCAGTTCCCCTCAATGCGAGCCCCTCCACCCTGGCCGGGGCCTGGGCCATGGCTTCGGCGGATCGCGTGCTCCTCTATGCAGCAGTCTCACTGTGTCAGTTGACATTTTAGGTTTTCATTATGTGTTACAGCATCACTTTAGAGTGCAAATTTATAATTACTCAGAGAACTTTATTTGCCTGACCGTGAAGCTTCTGGCAGAGGTGCGGCTTGGAAGTAATCCCTGTTCCCACAGGTGAGGAACAGAGGCTGTTTTGATGTTTTCCATCCATAGAACACAAGCAGACCATTGAAACGGGCCTGGCAGCAACACTGGAGCACACATTCAGCCTCGCAGTAAAGACACACCAGGAAGCGTCATTCCAAAGGGCAGAGTGGTATGGATTATTTTTCAGTGATGCAGATTTTCAGCAAACTATGCCATCCACATGTCCAAAGCGGGGAGAAGAATTGTGTCTCGAGACACGAATGGATCTGAAAACGTTATGGTTATGAAAAAAGTGTGGAGAACTGGAAACGATTTCACTTTTCACATCAAGAAAAAGGTGAAACTGGGTGTGGTGGTGCCCTGCCCATAATCCCAGCACCCTAGGAGGCTGAGCCAGGAGAATTCCAAATTCAAGTCCAGCCTGGGCAACTTGGTGAGTTAATAAGACCCTGCTTTAAAATTTACAAAAAAAAAAAAAAAAAAAACTCAAAAGGCTGGAGAAAAAACAGAATCTTAGGCTTTAAGTTTAAAGATACAAAGAATAAAACACAAGTAGAGAAGTAGAACTGAACTGACTCTCTTTACCCACTGGCAATGGAGTTAAATCTGAAGACTAAAGACACAGCTATAATAAGACACAGCATATAATAATGTCTCTCCTGTAACTTTTTAAATGCAATTATTAGCAAAATTTTGAGAAGCAGAGAGGTTGGTGTGAGGGGCTGTGTGCAGAATCTCATGTCACATCCACTGACACTGGCGAGATCCCTGACTGCAAGGAGTGGTTCGGGAAACGAGTGGAAAATTTGAGAATGGTCCTGGTGAGGAGGGGTGGCAGTGGCAGGGAGCACAGGCAGTTCCACCTAGGAGCGACACGAGAGCATGTGACATGTCCTGACAAAAAAGAAAATAACCAAATTTACGGCAGCAGACAGCTCAAGGAGGAGCCCGTCAGATGAAGCGGCCAGCAAGCGCTTATTGGGCTGTAATTTCTTGGTGGACAAGGAGGAAATCTTACTTTCTGTGAGCGTCACCTCTGTCCAGTGCAGGGCTTATCACCTGGTGCTGCTCTGTGAACAATCACCATGAAGGGAGTACACAGTGACCTCCAGGACAGCAAATGAGGTGCACCTGCACCAGCTCTACAAAACAAAACAAGAGATTGTTCCTTAGAAGGTGTGCGTACAGCAAACCGTACTGCAGACTTTAGAATTCTCTTCAGTGTCCCTTTTTACGATTTAGAGAAGTCATCTTTATTGTGGCTAACATCCACCACCTTTGACAGATTTCCCTAGAAAAACTGTTACTTTTCTGTATTTTCTTTTTGTATTTTTTCACTTTTTCACCCATTATTTACATTTTAATGATAAACCATGCACATTCTCAGCAAATATATTTCCAGCCTCAGCCTCCTAATTTATTTTAAATTAATCTACTGCCCTACAGTTTCTGGACACACATATCTAACTAAATTTAGGTCTTATTACAAATGGGAAATACAGAGGTTTACTTACAAATTGTCAAACTGCCTAATAACATCTCTCAGTTCTTAAAGGTACTGTGTTTTTCAGGGTGTTCTAAAGGGCTTTATGACATCAGCTTTAGTTTTGTTCTGATACATAATCAAAATAACCACTTTGCACTTGCTAAAAATGGAATTCAAGTTGAAAGTTTCCCAGCCGTTTAAGCTGCAGCTGATACATCCATGCTTAAAATTCTGCCAAAATCATGCCATCCTTCTAATCCTAAAGCCCAAAATAAATGATAGAGATACCAAAGTGATTAACTTCAAATGTCCCTGGTAAATAATAATTATTTCTAAAATGTTAAGAGGTGACCTTTTCAGAGTAGAAGGGATTCAATGAAAGGAAGTTATCTAAGATGTATTACTATTGAAATAGCTGTTTCTATTTTAAACTATAATCAATACATGAAAATATTATGAGTGTGGTCTCTGTGTTTTCACATATTGTAACTCTTGTTAATTTTAATTTTAAAAAAATAAAATGTCTGAAACACCTTTTAAAAATTACATTTACCTGTAAGGCAGAAAATATCGTATTTAATCATGTATTTCTAAGGGAAAGTAACACCAGCAATGTTGGCGAGGAGGAAATTATGTGAGTTGAACTTTTCTCCATCTGTGTAAGGGTCCCAGTGAGAGGCCTGTTTTTCGCTTGCATTCTCTTTTGTTTTTCATAACTAACTTACTAAACCAAAGCAGTCTGTAACACTTAATGGCACGAACTTGGTATGACTTTTTGTTTTCTCTTTTCAAATGCTGGTGTCTTAAAGCTTTCTGGTAATTAGCAGAGTGGATTATGCTGCATGAGTCCTCAATGAATGTTTCTCAATTCCATCTCTGAATTTCAAAGATTAGTTGAAAAATTGGGTGTGGAAAATGAAAGGCTATCATTCACTGTCATTCACTATGGCCTGAGGAACACTCAGCAGCCTGCCCTGCCTGCAAAGTATGCAGGTCCATCTGTCCCAGAATGAAGGGCATGTGGTCCCTCACGGTGCAGCTCCTGGTGCTGCTGCATGGAGGGGTGCTTCCTTCTGACAGTGGCTCCAAAGCCTGGAGTCGCCAGGCAGGCCCCTGTGGTTAAGTCCCTGAGCTGTCCTCCCATGACAATCAGAAAGTGACTTCTTCAAGAAAAGGTGTTTACTGAGGTTTACACTTAAATCATTTCAGATAATCGAATAGTACTCATAAATGGTCATCTGGGGCAATTCTAACACTCGCCCATCAATACTATGTCCAGGATGCAGGCTTTTCCAACCCGTGATTCCTTGGTGAAATTATGTCCCAGCAGCATGGGGGTGAAGGGACCGCAGGCAGCTTGTTTGAATACCCCGGTGGGTTACCACATTCTCTCATCAGTGGCCCTTCAAGGAATGTGTTCTTACATGTGTTATAAGATGGTGAGATACTTCGGTGCAGTACAGTGCACTAAAATCAGGAGTGTAGAACAAGCTCACTTTCATCCCAGCTCCGTTAGGGTGCATGTGGTGTCCGCGAAGCCTCCTCGGCCGGTGATTTAAAGTGCGGCTGTGCTTCATGATTCCCTGGTTCTTTCACTAGAATTCCAGTTCTGTCGCTCAGAGAACTGCATGATTCCTGCCTTTGATTTCCTTAAAAACACAAGTTCCTCCACGTCTCTGTTTCCCTCCCTTCACTTATTGCTAGCATTTATACGAGCACCAGTTAATTTACAGGAGATTCCTGCAGTGTAATTGTGCTACATTATCAGGCATAGCTACCTGGGAAACCAGAACTCAAACAAATATCACTTACACTATGAAGGTGAAACTTGTGTGATAAAGCAAATTTAGAAACTTTATTAACAATTCTAACTGCAAGCGACTGAAAAGTCTTTGGTAGGGCACCTGTGAAATGCTCACCACACGCAGAAGAATGAGCACATTTATCATCTCTAAAAGTTCCTGCTGATCTTTCGTGATCATTTGCTTCTACACCTTAGCACCCAACTCTGATTCCCAGGTGAGCTCCGGACTTTGTCCTCTCCTTGTACAGTAGACTGCATTTTCTGAAATTCCCACACGACCTGACTATTTGAGGTGCATTGTTGGTACAGTGGGGATCAGTAATTGTGAGTGACATTCTATTCTCGCTTCACCCTCTGCCTCACCCCCCCCCCGCCATGGGCGTCTGGGTTGGCAGCAGTTTTGCCCTTTAGTAAAACCGTGATGAGGCACCCTCCACTGGTGTGAGAATCGATACTTGTTTACATGGTTTCTCCAGCAGACTGACTGGATGGTATTTTAAGTGCAGGCTTCACTTTATTTTAAAAACTCTGCCAATGAATTTTCCAAGGTAACTATAATTTCCCATTTCCTCCTATTGATTCCAACTGTTCTGTGCCTGTGCTAATCCTTCACCAATCTCTGAGACTTCAATCTATTAGAAATGTAGTAGTAATTCCTATTTTACAATTTGAAAGTTTTTATGTGCCTATTTTTCATACATTCATCTAGTTTTGTTTAAAACTGTATGGTCTTACATGATAAAAAATCAGGGTGAAAATCTAATGCAGTGGGAATATAATGGAAAACATAATTTAATTAATAATAGAATTTAGAATAATTGACCTGCTTAGTTCTTTGTGTTTGATGTGTATCAGAAGAAAAAAAAATTAACTCAGAAAATAAAGATATGCTTATCAAAAGAAAAACTTTAACTCAGAAAATAGCTTTATATGACCTCTTTACTCACTGATAGGAATGTTTCAGTTCGTGCTACTATAGAATAACATTTTCACCTGCATTTTTGTTGACACTGTAAGTTCTTCTGTTGCTCTGACCACATATTTTTAGAATTTGTTTGGAACAGTGATGTCACAGAAGAGCCCTCCTCCCCTCAGCTCCCCCAGGCGACATCTCCCAGAGCCCTAGGGCCCTGGTCCACCTGCGTGGCCACCTGCATCGGTCCCCATTTACCCTTGCTCATTTCACTCCCCAGCAGTGCACAGTGCAGATCTAGCATCGTTCTACCCTGTTAGTCTCCTCGCACCTGCGCTAACTCTTCCCTTGTCCTCTGAAGCCCAGAACACTCGTCTCAGATGATGAAGCACATCCCTCGGTGTGGCCCAGCCTGCTCACAATGACACCTATTTTAGGAGTGTGCTAGGAATGTCACAAAGATGAACCAGTTCTTGTAGCGCTGTCTCAGAGCCCAGTGTGTCACTAGGACTTTCTCTATGCTCATGTGACGAGGGAGGTAAACTCCAGGTTCACTTTCCCTACAGCCAGTGTCCCCCTGCTCATATTTGGGTCTCTGGGGTGAGTTACTAGAGCCAGTCCACACTCAAGGGGGTTGATGCATTTATTCAGTTGCTTATTTAGATAAATATGAACTTGAAGATGGTTATATTATACTTTGTCTGATTAAATTGTGCAATGTAGTTTAATGCCACATGCTTAATTTTGTTGCTTAGATTCTTTCAGTTTTCTATTGTAAACTCTCTATGGTTGGCCTTTCTGCTTCTGGGAAACGTCTCCATTTTGTGTACTCAGCACTTCCATGTGTTATGCCCTAATAAATAGACTCTTAACTCATATGTTCTGAGCTTCAGCTGGGAAAAAGTAAATTCTCCAAGAAGGCCTTCCTACTTCTTTTAACAAAATACTTATAAATTCTGAGAGCTGAGTGCATTCATTTCTACTGGACTGTCTGTGCCTTGAGACTTCTCAGTGACCAGAGCTTGGAAATAAACACATCTAAACTAACCTGGGCATACAGGTGTGTCTATAAGTGATTCTACAACGGGTTGTAGCATATATGTGTGTGTGTGTGTGTGTGTGTGTGTGTGTGTGTGTGTGTGTGTACATTCACATAAACATACAATATACATGCATGTATATTCAGATAGTTCACAGATAGATAGGTATGCTTAAGTTCATGATAAATTTTCTTATTTTAATACATTATCACGGATTTATTCTAACTGTTTCTTCTTGTTTATATGCTACTTTGTTTTCTACAATTAGAAATTTGGCTTATCACTCTCTGCCAACTGATTTTTTTAGTCCCAGAATCTATGCAAAATTCTTGCAGAATTTCTAACCCTTACCTCCGTAAGACACAATTTTGCTTACTATAGTGCAGTATTCATGAAGAGTAACCTGTCATTACTTTGCTTTCTAAGTAAAACAATGTTTTTCAGTCTATGTGACTCAGTTACTGCCCTACCTGTCCACCAGTATTAAGCCATATATATATTACACAAAGTGACTTATTTGTCATAATCTGAATCCCATTTTGGGACCAGTCAGCACCCTGTTGGAATTTCATTTAATTTGATAGAGAAAAGTTTACTCAAGGGAATATATTGGTATGATTTTTACAAATGCATAAAATCAGATATTCACCACTAATCATTATGCAATGCCATCATGAAACACCCTGATGTTGGGCACATAGATAGAATAAAATCTCAAAAGGGGAAGGTGTAAATAGGAGAGAATACATTTTGAATGATAAATGGCCAAGAATTTACCTAAGCTAGTAATGGACACCAAATAGAAAACTTTAAGAGCATCAAAATGTTCTAAAGGTAAATATTTAAACTGCTGGAAGGAGAGAGAGAGAGAGAGAGAGAGAGAGAGAGAGAGAGAGAGAGAGAGAGAAAAAGAGGGTGCTGAAGGCAGTCAGGGGACTCCAATGTCATTTTGTCCACAAAGGAATGAATGACAGCCTACTCCTCATCATAGATCATGGAAGTAAGAAGACAATGGAAGAATGTGAAGTGTGTAAAGAGAATCCATCACTTCCTAAATTTTTATCCAGTGCACTTCAGAAGTTAAAGGAAAACAATTTGCACAAGTGAAAAGATCTATTTTATAATATTAAAGTAAATTCTCCAAGTGGAAGGGACCCAACTGGATCATTTCTGTTGCACTATCATGTTCAAATCCACTGCCTCTGCCTCAGTGTTGTCTGAACTACTGATGACTCGAGCAGACATATCCATCTTAGCTCATGCTTTGGTTCTTAGTGCTTCTGCTTAATCTTTTGTCAAACTAGTAGCACTTGAATCTTCTGTTAGTAAAAATTAGGTTTAAAATTCTAAATGTTCATGTAGAAACTAATTATGTGAGTAGAAATGTCCCTGTTTCTTTCTAGATCATAAAGTTATATTTTGAATAACACAGCATATCTTATGCAGTCACTCTTCAATGTCATCATTGTAATGTGTTCCCAATATAATCATGTCACCACTATCACTTTACCAATATGTGAGTACTGGCATTTAATCATGAAAGTAAAGCATGCAATATTTCATATATAAAGTCTCAGATATAAAATATAATAATATTGGTGGACTATTGCTGTTAGCATAATTTTGTAATAATTATAAACCACAGCAGGTTATGCAATGTTTTGTTGACAGAGCAGATTCAATTTCCAACTTTCTTCTCCTGGGAAGAAATTAAGATAGGCTAATTTTTCACTTTTGTTTAGAATGTTTATTTGAAAGTGTTTTGATTGCTCAATGGGGATTTGCTTTAAATGTGGGACCTTTTGGTGAAGGATACACATGAATTCCTCTTGGTGCAGTAGAGCCACATGTGTAGGAAGAAGACGAGGGCCTGTCTTGGTTAATCACGCCCACTGCAGTGAGAAACACAGGAGAACATCAGCAGTGGGGAACTGTGGCTAATCTGTGACCCCAAGACCTTGAAACTCATCCTTACATTTCATGGGACCCTTCACAGAAACCCTAGTGAAATTCTCTAGGTGAGACAGTTAAGGGAAGTCCATTTGGAAAGCCACAGAGATGTCCTCCTACATGGGGGACCTAGAGAGATAAGGACACAAGAGCGCTGATTTGTTCTGCTTCCCCAGAGATGGAGTCCATTATGGATTAAAAACTGCTGGTCAACTGAATGCCAGCTGAATTAAATCAGCAGGATGATGAGCATAGATGTTCCACCTGAGGAAATTTACCAGCATAGAGACGTGGAGGAGAACCTAGGTGTTGAGGTGCTGTGGGCTTCACTAAATGTTGCTGTGTGAGCTGTGGGTTCTACTGGAGAAGCTCTGATCCTCACATCAAGTATTGCTTCCTGGCTCTGGAGAGGAAGACATGTGCTGCTGGGTCTCCAAGATGAACTCATTGCAGTGGTTTCCTGACAGGTACTCGACTATTCTTGTCATCAGAGGAGCTTGGGTCTGCTGTGGTGCTTTTCAGGACAGCCCTATTCCTTGTTGTGAGTATGACTTCTTAGCTCCAGCATAGAACCCTTAACCTACTAGGACAATTCCTTCACCCTGATGACATAGATTCTCTGGCTTCCACAGCTGAACTTTGGGCCTTTCCAGCACAAATCCATAAAAGAGATTGGCTTGAGTCCTTGTGGGCTCTAGATCTCCAGTTGGACTATAGGAGGCACTGTCATGAGCTCTGTGTGTTCTTCTGGATTCATGTAGGACATTGCGGTGGGATTCAGGCCCTTGGCTAAATATTCTTTGTTTTTGCTGTTGTGGATAGATTTCTTGCATTTTGTGTTAACTCTGAGTGGCAATAATAAAATACTATTATAAACTCCTTGTCCTGATTCTAATTGTTCTCCTCACAACCCCTGACTACAACAGGCTCAGAGGACTCCACGCATGTGTGTGAAGTCTTCCTTTCTGGGTGGAACAGAGGACTTGATCTCCACATGGACACCACTGCTCCACTCTGGGAACCCCTCGGTGCTTGCCCTGCAGTGATCTAATGTTAAACAGAGAGGCTTCCTGGCAGGCAAGCTTTGGGGAAGCTCAGTAGTGATTTCCCTTGGGGATAGGGGAACTACATGTTTTCATGCCATGAAGTGAAATGTTAGCTGTTAAAGGAGGCTTAGAACTCTTAAGGTAATTTTTTTTCAAATACACAGGTGGGCTGGGCTCAGGCTGAATATCAGATCCCTGCAGAGATGAGTGATTCTGCTCTCACAGGTCACTTCCTGCAGGCCAGAGGTTTAGGCAGTGAGAGACAGGCCACAGCTGGAGACCTCTCCACTCTGGAGAAAGGAGCAGGCTGAGTCAATGTTAGTGGACCCGGTAGGTTGTCAATTCTGTTAACACAGATTTTAAAAGAAGGAGGAGCATGCAGGTAACACCCAGAAAAATCATGTTGCCACTTGATTCCAATGTTATACCGTGACGTGTGGTGCAACTCGAAGCACTGCAAAGTCTGGCTCAGGATGTCAAGCTGAACAGAGAAGACAAAACAAATAGCTCCACTTTTTCTCATGCGTTGTGGGGAGGTTACACCTGGGATCCCATTAGACTCAACCTGTCAGATAATGTCCTTGACAAAGCAGAGGTTTTACTGCAACACAGTCTAAGTTGAGTTTCTGTGCTGTCGTAGGGCATCTCACAACCTGTGCACTGCCTGACAAGGAAACTTGATGGTATCTGAACAAATCCGCTTTATGACAAAGATAAATGTGGCTGCGGCCCTGAGCTCAGCCATAACCTGAGCTGAATAGCGTACCTGGAAGGATCCATCGATCTGGTGATTGGGAAAGGCTGTAACTCCACACAGGATCACACAGTGTAAAATAACTTTCTAGCATTCTTATTTTTAAACCAAATTTTGGCAAAATATATTAGCCTATATGAAAAAATGTAGTAGAGAATTACAGGTAATTATTGGGAGCAATTTCTCCAAGAGTCTGCACTCCTGCATGTCTCGAAGAGAGGGACGGAAGTAGTGTTTAAAGGCTTTCCTTCTGAAGCTGTTTACCCTGCAAACAGCCTGGGAAGACATAGTCTCCTTGGCAGAAAAGGATCCATTCCTCGACCAGACTGAGTAAGGCAGCAGCTCTCTCTGATGAACAGGTTGGACAGACTCAGCAACATCCCTGATAAGGAGAACTGGAAGCCTCCTGAACTTTTAACCACTGCAGAAGCCCTCCAGAAACCGGACTTTGGGCCACTGTGTATGCGCCCAAGGAGACCTTGGGTCAAGAAGCCAACCCGTACAGAAGGGCAAGGCCCACTGAGCCAGGAGTAACAGAACTCTTCATCCCTGTCCGGGGTTTCTTATGCTACCTGCTGACAACCATAAAGCTTCAGCTGCTCAATTTGTTAACTTGCAGATAAGAAAACAATCTGACTCATCACAGGAAGGATCCTACACTTTTTTTTTTTTTGATTTGCACAAAGTGCACATGAAGAGTTTCTTCCCCATCCAAGGAACACACAGGAGGGTAGCAACACTCTGAGCTCGGAGAGCAGTTTGAGAGCATGACCCCATGCTTTTCTCAGAGTTGGGAACCTCAACAAAAACCTATGCAAATCAAAATAAAACTCATAAATCATAAAACCAAAACAGACGACAAGACTCTTATCTATTGCCTTGTGATCATGTCATTGTTTTCTCCCCAAATCAGCCACCAATATTTATAGATACATATTTCCTCCTCTTTCTAGCTTCAAAGTTGGGGCACAGTCCTCAGCCCAGGTTTGGCTGTGCAGACAGGGGAGCCCTGTGGGCTGTGGAGTAGTTGAGCACCCCTCTGGCTGCCAAGGGGATGTGAATTGTGTGACACAGGTGCTGTGGCCTATTTTTCATAGTCCTATTGTTTTCTCTCTTGGTCTAAGGACAAAAATACCAAAACATACAATATTTCTAAAGCACCTTGCTCAGGGCCACCCCTTTGTTGCTGACCTCTGTTGTTTAATTCAGTTTATATCAAATCTGGGTCACAAGTTCAATTTGTTCTTTAAACTCAAAATGTTTCCCCTGAACTTTGTATTTTCTTTCAGAAATATACTTCAATTCATTCAGCCGGCCTGAGCTGGCCTTCACCGGTGATGGTCCACTGCGTAGTACATCGCTGGCTGTGTACCGTGGGCGCTGGCCTGCTTAGAGCTCTTCCCTTTCCATTCTCAGCTGATATCATCATCACTTCAAACTCAGGCATCAAACAGGTCTCCCTCTGCCCCACGGGCACTTCCCACCTGGTGTTCCCACCCTGCCTACCCTCCCAGCAGAGTGCAAGGTGGTCCCAAGTGCTAACCACTGTGCTTCATGGGCTCCCACTCGGCTGCACCTGCATCAGGCTCTCCACGAGGTCCCTCATTCCCGGCACCTGGGTCACACGAACATCCATCTTCAGTCAGGAGATCACTTCTCCCTTCATGGACTGGCCCAGTACTACCCATCTTCCATAGCCTCACTCTTGCAGGGATAGTTTTGTCTCTATTTTCTCACCTGAGTGGATTCCACTTCCGGGTCTCAGATCAATCATGGCAAGTGTCACATTTGTGGGTGTTTTGAATTGGGGGTTGAAGGCCTCCATGGTGCTTTGGTCTCATTTGTTCTTCACATCTCGGGTGCAGGTAAAAAGAGCAACAGGTAGTAATAAATCATCTATATATGTATAAGTGACCATATCAATAGTTACATTTATTTAGCAATTTTAAATCCCAACCACATAATCCTAGAAAACTACACAGGGTAGATGTCTACTAAAGATACTAAATTTATTTTGGGATTTCATAATATGTCATATTATTACTGTATAAATATTACCAATATAGAATCCAGATGGAAAGAAATCCTCTATTGTTTGACTTCAGATATGAATAACAGGTCATGTTTGCACTGCGGTGACAAGAGTTTGTGGAGACACCACTCCCTTCCAGGCAACAGTGCAGCTCTGTGTCCAAAGAAGACAGCTCCAGCTGGGAGGACTGATTCATTATTTCCTGTTCTGCAGAAAAATCCTAGAGTCACCTTATTGACAGTGATGTTTTATTTTGTTTTCTTCTTACAAGGATAAAACAACACCCTTTGGTTTCATCAGCTGATAGGTCAGTGAGGAGCAAAATTACACCCAAGGCAAAGTAATGAGTGGAAGAATTAGTGAAGCCTTTCCACTTCCAGAAGCAGAACAATTCATAGAAGCACTGCCTCACAAAGATGCCAGCACTGATATTCATGTTGACTGGAGGACCTGGAATGATTGACTTTCCTCTACATATTTCCCATAAAAACCCTAAGTACTATGGGTCTTTATCTACATGCACTTATTTACAACATAATCTTTATTTCCACCCATCTCCATGAAGTGATAATAGGAAACTGCTGGCAGGACACTCATTTTTCTGAGTTACTCGGTATTGAACAGCCCAATGTCTGCTGAGTATTCTTACCATAAAATAGTAAAAGCTAATTAAAATAACAGCAGGAACACACAAAATAATATTCTTTGACATATTATTTATAGAAAAAAGAAAATCAAAACAATGATTCCAATTTTCACTTTTTTATATTACCGCATGCACAATTATGTGTGTTTTCTTAATTCTTTTGGCCACAATTCATAGGGCTTTCTTTTCCTCATGAACAAAACTTTACCATTTCTAATAAACAACCTGCAATGATGATAATACCATTGAAAATGATAGCTAACTTCTGAACACTCTAACTTTACAATGCTGTGCTATAATGTAATGGATACTGGGTTTACTCTTGGTTGGTTGAATTTTTGTGCTGTACACAAGAAATGCATGTTAAACACTGAAGAAAAAAATACAAAAAATCAGAATTCTCAGTATGCATTGTTTCTCCAGAAAGGGAGACAAATCGCTAAGTGCATGTTACAAACGCACCCTCACCGGCCATGTGGACTGCGTGAAAGCGGGGAAGTTCACAGCTAATGAGAAACTGGCGCTGGGATTTTGCCAGAGAATGCAACAGTGCACAGCAAGCAGCTCATATGGGAGGTAAAAGTCAGCTGGTGGAGGAGTCAAACAAGAGTTTTGTCCAAAGAAAAAGAGGCGTGAAAGACTGGGACACAGAGGGGTTCTGAAGATAGCAGCTTGATAGGTAGCAGGGTAGAGAGCCTCTCTGAGAAAAAAACAACTCAGATGCTAGGATTTAACAACATGGAGAACACCAGAGGAAAGGAGAGGGATTCTCATGACCCAGAAGACACTGAGGAAAAAGAAAAAGAAAGAAAGGAAAAACATGGATGAAAGACTAATACCAGACACGCTCACTGGGACCGGTCCCATGCGGTGCTGGGCACACCCTGGAGTCGGACAATTCGGGGTTGCACTGAAGCCACAGTTGCTGAAACCAGGAGTTGGTGAGTCCGTGGCCCTTGGCAGGAGGATGTGGCACAGTGTAGAGTGGAGCCAAGCTGAAGAGCTGCAGTAATTCATGGTGAATGCTCCAGTTGAGCAATAGAGAGGGCCTGAGACCTCCACCACACATTTTTCTGAAAGAAATCAGAAACATGACAAGAGAAAGAAATAAGAAAAAGTCTCCAGCTTCTGACCATGGGAAAATAAGTCCAAGAGAGGTAAATACAGAAGAGATCCAGGGCAGCAATCATGCAATATCAGCCACAGCATCAGCGGCATAAAGAAATACCTTCATGACCTCATAGAGGAACTTAAAACTGAAATTCTAATCCAAGTGAGGCAAGATATAAGAAGATTAATAAAAGGAATGTTAAGCCCCTCCCAAGAAAACACAGATGGAACAGGAAATTAAAAACTCCATTGAAATCTGGCAAAATGCCTTGACAGAAACTAAAGTTAGCCTTTAAAAATTTGAAGATAGATTTGCAAAGTGTGATCATGAAAGAAAAGACCTCTTAAAAATAACAAGAAGCCAGGAAGTAACTGTACAAAGGCTCGAAGACAAGAAGAGGATCTATAACTTAATAAAAAACATGAGTGAAGAAGCAGTCTGTAATTCAGCAGACATTGGGCTGTTCAAATGAATTACAAAGGCTATTCACAGAAATATGTAAGGAAAACTTCCCAAGCATAGGAAAAAGAAATGATATCCAGATAAATGAGGCATGCAGAATTCCAGCCAACTACAACCAAAACAGATCTGCACCCAGACATATAATAATCAAGATCCCAGAAATTCACTACAAGAAATGAATATTAAAAAGTGTCAGAGAAAAAACCAGGTTACCTATAAAGGACAATCCATTAAATCATGACAGACTTCTCAACACAAACTATCAAATCAAAAAGAGCTTGGAGGGAAGTAGTCCAAGCCCTAAAAGAAAATAACCTCCAACCCAGATTGATGTACCCTGAAAAACTCTCTCTCAAAATTAATGGAGAAACATGATGTTTCCATGACAAGGAGGAACTATGGCAGTTCATGACCACCAATCTGACCCTACAGAAAATACTGAAGGACATTCTAGAGAGAGATAGCAAAAAAATAACAGGATTCCAGCAATAGTGGCAGAGGGGTCTCAGTGAATGGGGCAGACAGTGGAATGAAGGAGAAAAGTGGACAAATAATAGCAGAAAAATAGAATAGCAGAAATGAGGCAGAGAAGGCAGACTATAATCTCTAATATAGATAGCCTTGATACACTAACAAAAAGAAACACAGAGTAGATTAGGAGGCAGGATCCATCAAGATGCTCTGAATAGGAAATATACTCAACCTGAAAGAGTTAATAAACTGAAAGTCAAAGATAAGAAAAATGATGCTCTATATGACAGGGAACAAGAGACAAATAGGGACAACTCGTCTAGCAGCTGCAGATAGGCCGGAAAGTCATGACACGTTTGTGCAGTGGAGAAGTACTCAGGTATAAGGAAGGAAAACCTTGAGGAAAGGAATACAGCTCAAGATCAAGCTCAGGGGTAAAAAGGTTCAGTACCACTTAGATAGATAACAGGTTGCCCCCTTAATCTAAACACTAAAGGAGTCAGTGGGACCCAAAATATCCAAAGCACCCTGAGAAAGGGAAAGTGGAATTGTCCAAAAAAGGAAGGCAGAGGACACTATTAATAGTATATCAGGATTTAAAAGCCACATTAGTCATAATGCTCTGTTTAGTTTAATTTTATTCTGTCCTAGTCTGTCTACTCATACTAGATTTGAGGGCACAGACAGCTATCCCCAAAATAGCAGGATATACTAAAGTAACTATCCTTAATTTCCTATTAACTTAAACTGAAGCCATGTATTACTTACTTACACTGTCTTACTATGGCTGATCTTATTTGAAGCTGGTTTGTGAGACTGCTGTTTTGTCTTGACTGATTTTATTTGAATTTGGTATATTTGATAGTATCAAGTATATTTGATAGTATCAAGTTTAAGAGCAGAGGCAACTACCCTGAAGATGACAAGATGCAGTAAGATACCCATTCTGGTAGGATTATTAATGACTTTTGAAGTTCTACAATGTCTCCAATGTTATGTTTTTATTAAAATTGCTATGTAATGCTATGTTCAATTATATTATGTCTGATGCTGTAGACAATTCTGTTGAAAATAACAAGGAGCAGCATAGTAACTACTGTAGATCACCTAGTATTGTGGTTTTATATGTCTTTTTCATTTTATGTTTTCCTAGGAATTTGTTTCATTGTCTTGTTTTGATCTGTTTTCCCTATAATACAGAAAACATAGGTATATATGTAGAGATTCACACATGTGGAGAATTTCTAAACAGTTTACGGGAACAGATTGTGTAATGCAAAATGTAATGAACAGATACTCTGAAAAAGAAGAGACATTAAGATACCCAATGCTAATTATGTAGCATTATGATATAAAATCCAGCAATACTATTATTCACTGTTCAGAGGGATATTAGTCTAGTCTCTTATGTTTAATTTCAACATACATAAAGATATGGACAGCTATTTTGAAGAGAACCAGAGACATTATGGCAGCCATTGTTGACTTCCCTATTGTCTAGTGTTGAAGACCTAAAAAGTCTTCATCATCCTGTTCTGATTAGTTTAGTACTATATTGTTCAGTATGTATTCACTGTGTGTGAAGATGTGGATAACTATTTGGAAGAAAATAAGAGACAATATGACAGAAAGTGAAGATCTCCAGTGGTCTTGCTTTGAAATCTGTGTTTCTTAAAATTATTTCCTTATGACCTGTTTTGTTCTGTTTAATTTTACCCTGTTTAAAATTTAAAAAAAAATAAGAAAGACTGGCACATAATTCAATAACTGCAAGTAATTTGTTATAAAAAAAAAGGAATGGGAAAATCAGTGTCTCTGGGAGGGTAAACATTGGTCAAATGAACAGCAAGCATCCAAATATAAGGAGTTTAAAGACATTGTCAACAAAGAAAAAGATCCTTTCCTGTATAATAAATGAAAATGTAATTTACTTAAATTCATTTTATTTTAGTATAAAATCTAATTTGGAAAAAGTGGACTAAATTTGGTGTTAGATCAGATATAAAATTACTCTGTGATTTTATGATAGTTTTATTTAAAAGCATTGGCAATGGAAATCTATATAAATTGAAAGTACCATAAAATCTTAAGTCTGTGAGCATAATTCATTCCAGAACTAGGCAAAAGCATTTGGGTAGCAAAAGTAATTTCCCCATGAGAAATGAGAAGTCAGATGATTCATTTCACAGCCTAAAACATTCATATTGTGATTTTAATGCTGTAATATAATGCAAAATAATAAGGAAAACACCGAATTTAAACAAAAATAAATTAACCTGCACTTACCTTTGAAAACCTCTGTGGCTGGGTGAGATGAGAGAGAGGAGCGGTACTGGGTGGATAACTTTCCCCAACACTGATGGGATCCCTGCTCTCCTCTGGCCCAGTGGAATCTTCCTTTCTGGGCAGCTTTCACAGGGAACCTGTCCAAGGACACTTGCTGCTGCCTTCTTTTGAATATTTGCTGGAAACGTGACACTGTGTTGTCATTAAGCGGATTCCTCATTTGCACTACTATAGCTTTACTCCGGTGGTGACTTTCTACAAAATTTTACAGTTTGCCACACTTTATCCATCTCCCTAATCTCATCTGAAGTGAAGAATTTGTTCCTCTTTTTCTCTTTCCCTCCTGTGCAGATGAGATCTTCTCCTTAACAACTTGCTGATAAGAGAAATTCACCCACAACCATTCTGCAACTGGAAAGAGATAGATAGATAGATAGATAGATAGATAGATAGATAGATAGATAGAGAGCACCAGAGAGAGAGAGGGCGAGACAAAGATACACAGAGAGAGGGACCATTGGATCAATTGTGGTTACGTGACATGTGGAGTCACATGCTGCTATTGCAAGACACTTCTGTTGAGCTAGAATTTATTAGGAATGTTTGTTGTCTTACTGAATGGTTGCAGAACAAGTTACAATGCAAGATTTTATTGTACTTTAAAATTTACTTTAAAATATTTGTTCATTGTGCTTTGCCGGACACAATTCAATTTGCTTTGCAAACACTGATACTTAAAGAGCCAGGAGGCAGTGGGAAAGGCATACAGGAGAACTTCCACCTCAGCTGCAGGCCTTCTGGCAAGGGAGGAAGGCCCGGGAAGGAGAGGATCACCAGAGGCTAATGAGTGTCCACTGGTAACTTGGGATTGAAGCCCCTGAGAACCACAAAGGGCAGCAGCACCCTGGGCCACTGTTCCCTGAGCGGAGCTAGGAGCTCCTACACCCGGCTGCTCATCTGCGTCCTGGCCACGTCCCTGACCACGACTGGGCAGCCATGAAGCCCCCTGTCTACACTCTACATGGAGGAGACCTGCAATGGTACAATAGAACAAACACACTTACGTGTGGGCCGTCGGCTGGCTACTGGCAAAACTTTCCAGTGCATCTTTACAGAGCAAAGCCAGCCTTCTCTGTAAATCCTGTTGGCACCGCCAGCTCTCCCTAAGGAAAAATGCTTCCCATTCTTCACTTCTCACCAAGTGAAGATACTACAGTACAGGAGCATAAACTTAGTATTTGAAGGAAAGTGGATGTACCTTGGGAACAAAATGTTAAGTGACATAAATCAGGCACACAAGCTCCAGTGTCAGATGGAAATCTATATAATTATAGCTCAAAAATATAAAACTGTGAATATAATACAAAATAAAAGATAATCGGAAAAAATAGAATATTTTTATCTATCATGGACAATGTGTCTAGAATTGTACCTGGATTCAGTATACCTGTTCCATGGGTTTTATAAATTTTTGGCCTATTAACCTAATTATTAATATGGCCATATTTCAGTGGTGCAAACTACGGCACCTGGGCCACAGCAGTCCCCGGAGCCTTCTCTATGGACACGTGGGCCGGGTCACCCAGAGCTGCCCCAGCAGCCTGACATTCATCGCTGGAACATGTCGTCGTCACGGGGGCTTTGGCTGCACTCTGGGCTCTGACTCCCCAGAAGTCTCCGCCTCACTCACTGGTGTGTAAGATGACTTCAGTGTCTCTCAACATAAATAAACATGGCACCAGAAGGTAAAGTGGGCTGGAGGGAAGGAGGAAGAAGCAAGTGAGATGTGTTCTGTATTTGAACCAATCCCTACAATGAAGGTAAATATTACACACGGCAAAATTTTAAAAAGGAATTGACTTAAAATGAGTATAAAACCTAAATTTAAGTCTATACATAGGAAATTGTATCAAAAACAAATGAAGGTTTTGCCCTTTACACAACCAAATTATTTTCGGAACACAGAAGAGCAGAATGGCTGCGGTGATGACCAATTTTACTGCACAAATCTAAACCATAAATACCCAGCAAATGCCCACTGGCTCATATCGGTAATGCTACACTAACAAATTTAAAATATAAAAAAAATGAATTCATATATTTTTGGAAAAATTAATAAAATGAATGTGTTTGAAGAGAAATTTTACCAAATTATGAAACAAATTGGAATAATATTAATATTTTAAACAAAAGGACAATGCCTGTAGAATTATGATAGATGTCTTCAAGCTAGCATAATAGTTTCAATATATAAGCAACATGTTCTGTATATTACTGAAAAAGTTGGAAAACATCAGGATTCATTAAGGAACACCAGAATAACCTTGATACCAAAACCTGACAGAATGAACAAAGAAACTCCACATACATCTTCCATTGAATGTAGTGCCAACATTTTAATTTAATTCCAACAAATCAAATCCAGCAGTACATTCAAATTATGACAAAATACAATTTATTTCAAGAACAAAAACCTGATTCAAGGTAAAATGTTTTGTGCAATTCATAGTTACGACTTTCAGCAGTTTCTAAAGCTGTGCTCTCTCTGGACAGCCTTTATGCAGAGGTCTACAGTGATTAAAGGTGTCTATTTAAAAACTCACGAGGTGGGGAGGTGGGAGTGGCTGAAGTATCCGAGTTAAGGAGAAGCCTTTCCATCTGCTCCTCTGTCTTCCTGTCTCTGCCTCTGTGGGATCCTCTCAGGTCCTGCCCTGCGCGCTCAGGTCAGAGGAATCCTAGAGCCTGCTGCCTGATTTCACCCTTTCCTGAGTTGCTCCCACTGAAGTAACTGAAGTTCCTCCAAATATATCAACAAAGCTAGGAAGGAAGGAGAAAAGACTGGACTGGAGGGGAGTCAGGGAAGGAGAGAACTGACAGAGAGACAGAGACAGACGGAGCAGAGACACAGAGACAAAGACAGAGACAGAGAGAACCTCCCCTATGATCATGTCATTCTCCATGAGTTCTGAACCGGTGGTCCTGTCTCATTTAAACATTTGTTTATTACTTTCCCAGGAAAAATGTAGCTTAAGGACTGAGAGTACTGGTTTTAAAATACTCAGATTCTTTCATGATCAGTAGATACTACGTTTAGTCCAGTGTCTAATAATCTTCCTTGAAAATGTGCTCTTACTTTGATCTAGAAGCAATTTTGGAATCTTACTTATTGTCAAACTCGTTTTCAGACAGTGACTTTTAACATAATTCAAACATAGCGAAAGCTAAGTGCTTCCAGTCAGAGAGACACCGAGCAGAGCTGCACCCCTGTACGTGTCTCCCTGAGCCCGATTCCCTTCATCCAGTTTGCCAAGGCGTGCACAATATGCGTCTTTATATGTTAGGGCATCAGTTGTATCCAAGTCCTTCCCAAGTCTCATGCTCCTGGATGCTGTCATACTGAGTGAGTCATGTTGGAACTGACATTTACCTGAGTTGTTTTGTTCTGTGTTGACCCCTAGGGCATTCTAACACATTTCCTCACTGCCTACGCTGCCATCCTGCATGCGTATGAAAGTACCCCCTGGCCCGCTGACTAGGCTAAACTGGTCATTGGCCCGCTGACTAGGCTAAACCGTGCTGCAGTCTCATTCCGAGGATGTCCATCGCCAGGCACCCACGGCCTCACTCAGGGGACAGGAACCTGCTTCTTCCACATGGTGAAAATTTTTCTTTGGCCTCCCTTATCACGGCTCCTGGGGCACCCTTTACCCATTCCCTGCTGCAGTCTGTGTCTGTGTCACTTGACAACCTCACATTACACCCCAACTGTTTACAGCTCCTTCCTCTCCATTCTGCCCTTCTCCGCCTAGCCCCCACAGCTGTCCTCCGAGTCTACAGAGGCGGCCTCCTTGCTTCCCATCATCTGTTTTATTGTTCTCCTAAATTATTTCTTTTGGGGGTTTCTCATAGAAAAGAAGCCCTGCAGTATTAACCCTCAATGTCTGAGTTTTCCAGTTCACGTTTCTGTCCCACGTTACTGTTTCCACAAGTGACTCAGATTTAACCTTCTCTAGGGCCGCATAGTACTCTAGTGTGTATACATCACACTTTCTTCATCAGTTCCTCTGCTGCTTGGAACATTCAGCTACTGTCAGGTGCACAGCTACAGACACAGGTGAGACTCACATGTGCCTTTGGACATGTAAAGCCTTGCACCTCCATGGAAGACAGTGCAGAAATGCCTCCAGATGCTGAAAATCAGCTCTATCTAACATAGTCCCAGGTTTCCCGGTCACTTCCCAAAGAGTCAGTGTCCTCCTGTCTTAGGGCTAGCTTTGTGGCTGCTGCCGAGCTGTGTGCTTCCAGGAGCACTATGACCAGGGTGAGACTTGCCCAGCCTCTTCCTGCATGGGAAGCAGCTGTGGCTCAGTTCTGAAGCACAGAGATCTCTCAAGGCCAGAGTACCGGCCGTCAGGGTGATGGACCTGCCCATTCTCAATCCTTCCCCGAAGCGCTGTACTCCAAGCTTCATCCTCCTGCGTGTGCTAGCCAAGGGTCCCTGCTGCAGAGCCCGGCCCTCCTCTGCAGAAGCCTGACCTTTGTGGTTTGAAGGAACTTAACCATTCACCTCTGCTCAAGGAAGCAAAGCTCTGGGGCGCGTTTCTCTCCATCAGCTTCTGACAACCTTAGCTTTCCAGATGGATTTTCGGCCTTTGTGTATATTTTTGATAGATGAAAAAATGTTATTTTTGTTTCTCATTTTTCCCCTTATTAACTTCACTGGAGTGGTGCCTGGGAAGACAGTAGAAGCAGTAGAAATTTTTTTTGGAAGTAGAAAATTTTACACCAATATTCCTATAATGTCTTAACTCAAAAAGTAGAAGAAGTTAAAGAATAAGAACTGAATTTCCAGTTTTAAAAACTTATGAAATAGCTTACTTTAACTTCATAACTATTTGCTGTTTTTCAAGTCCAATATTTTATAATGTTTTCTAATTATCTTGTTTCTATTTTTTCCTAGTTCTCATTGTATTTTGGTGATTTTCCATAAAATGCTTAGAAAAGTAAAGAAGGTTTGGCCCTTATTCAATGGCTATAACCTCTATTTTTTCTTCCTTAGTTAAATCCCAATATTGCAGAATTTGGGGCTGATCTGTAGGGTAAGCACCTGCTAATCAGGTCCTGAGTGCTTTCAGCAGAAATACTTAATGTTTTTCTAGACCTTTCCAATACCTAAGGAATGGTCATACACTACTTTATTGTATTTCCACTAAATTTTAGATTATATTAATTGATTAATGATCCATCTTTATATCCTGTTGTTAAACTTTCCTGGCCACAGTGTATTATTTTTTCCTAATATATTACTGGAGTCTGCTTTATAGTACAGTGTTTAGGATTGTTATACTGATATTCCCATGATACTTTGGTCTTATGTTCAATTTTGTGTAATTTCCTATCAATTTGGGTAAGGTTATTGATGATTCATAAAACAAATCAGAAGCATCTTCTTATCTTCCTATCTGGAATGAAGACACTGGAATGCTAGAAAAATCATCTGACATTTCTTCATGAAATTGTTCTTTCAATTGCTTTCTCTTTCAGTTGATTTATGAATTAACAGTTCATATTAGGAAAAAGTCTTATAGAAAAGTGTAGTTTTATAGGAAAGTGTAGTTCTTTTGGAAAGATGGAAGGGAAGATAGGAATTAAAGACAGAACTAAATACTGTGATGCATTTCAAACGTACTCAGGGAGAGCCAGAGGATCGTGCTTATTCTTTCTTTCTCTTTATGAGGACAGCTTGTTTTAGGAGCTGTGCCTGAAGACATTTTAAATAGCACCATTCTTCTGACTGGAAAGGAACCTTATTACTAACATCCTATGCAAAGCCACATACAGACTCAGTGTGATGCTTACCAACAGCCTAAGAGGATTCTTCACACAAATCACTCTAAAATTTCTACGCAGCCACTGATACCTCTAAAGAGCTACAAGAATTTTGAGCAAAGTAAACAAAGATGTACACATCTCAATTCCTGGTTTTTTGCTCAAGCACTGTAGCTGTATAAACCCAACAGCCCCAGAGGGCGGGACCATCACCCACACAGAGCAGACTGGGCACATGGGAGACACCCAGGGAACAAACCCAGAGCACAGGGTCAGCTTCACCCCACAAGGGCACCGTACTGTGGGAGAAAAGAATCTCTCCCAGAAGTGGTGCTGGGAAAACTGGATTTCTAAAGGCAAAAGAAGGAAACTGGAGCATTTCATCACAATCACCAGATACAGAAGCAAACACGGAGCATAAGGCCCGAAGCTAAGGCACACATTCAGAAACTGCTGGGAGAGAGCGCTTCAAACTGGCTTTGACAATGCTGTTTTATTTTTCTTTTTGATAACGCATTAAAAACTCAGGTTACTAAGGGAAATGTAAGCAAACGATACTACATGAACATTGAAAATATTTTGTGCAGCCAAAGGAAGAATAAAAATGTTCATGGAAAGTCACAGACTTACATTCAATTAAAAAAAGAAGTGATTTAAAAACAGAAAATCTGAGCACACATGTCTGCAAAATTACAAAAAAAAATAGGTAGCAGGCATATGAAATGGGATCTCAGGTAATTAATCTGGAGGAGGTGCACACACCACTCTGCAGCCCACTCTTCACCATCCACTGGGCCCCTGTGAAACCTCTACAGACCAGGACCTCGGGAAGGTGGGGCGAAGAGGGAGTCCCTGGAAGGGACTCGGTGCATCATTCTTGGAAGCAGGAAGGTTTCTAAGTAAGTTAAAAATAAACTGTCTTATGATCCAACACCACTCTTATGGGTACCCATCCCCAGGAAACGAAATCACGACTCTGTAAAGTAACTTCAGTCCATGCGTACAGCCAACACACAGACACATCTGGGCACTCTGGACCATGTGTGGTCACAGGTGCAAGGAAAGTGCACTTCTAGGGACACAGACACTCCCGGGTCAGGTATGGCAGCATCATCTTACCTGACCCTTGGGAAGGAGATGGCATCCTTCATGCAGATCGGGATGAGTCCACAGGACTTTAAGCTAAGGCAAATAAGGCCAACAGAAAAATGTTGCATAACTTCGCTTAGTTGCTGGACGCATATTTTTAAAACACAGAAAACATGCCGATGGGAAATCAACCGCGGGACGCCAGAAGAGGAGGAAGGCCAGGAGGCAGAGATGAGAGGATGGAGTGGTGTGGACACCGAGGCAGAGTGCGCATGGGAAGCAGAGACCACGTGGGCCGGGGGGAAGAGAGCATGGCATCGAGCTGCGGTGCAGCTGGCGGCCTGCGGAGCCCGTCGGTGAGGGCAGCACGAATATGCTCCGCCGCTGTACTAATTCTACCTGGGCAAGCTGTGGTAAGGTCACGGAGCACGCCTTAAATACTCAGGCTGCACTTCACTGCGCAGACTTCTCAAGACCTTGTCCTGTCATATTTTATATCTACCTTCCTTTTGTATTGCCCTCTTGTGTTACCATATTGCAGGGCGAATTCTAGAGTCTCTTTAGGACACCTCGGATTTCGCCGACTTCCAACAAGGAAGGCTGCTTTGCTCTCAAGTGTACCTGTGATGTTTGTTCTGCATCAAGGAATTTGCTTACTGCGGTGTGGAGCGCGGTTTAGAAACACATTCCCTCACATTATTCGGGGGAAATAAGGTTGCGGAACGCTTTTTCTTGGGTAACTGGAAATTTTCACAAAAAGCGTCTATATTAAGAAAGGGCACAATTTATTGGCTTTTCAAGACTATCAATTCTTCCAAATTTAATAATGGAAGAATCATTTTCTTACATCTTTGGACAACACTATAAGGTCAACTGATAAACATTTTAGTGCAGTATACAGTACTGGTCACACATGTCAGCTTCTAATGCAAACAGTTTGGGTTTATGTTCTAGCAGCAAAAGATCGGTAAAGCTCATGAAGTGCAAAATTTATTACTTTTTCAAATACTAGAACCTGGGCATGGTGACACACACTTTGGAAAGCTGAGGCAGGAGGATCACTGAGAGTCTGAGATCAGCCTGGGCTACACAGAGGGTTCAAGGCCAGCCTGAATTACATAGTGAGACTGTCTCAAAATAAGCAAACAAACAAGCAAACAAAACTTGGTATAGGAAATATATATATATATATATATATATATATATATATATATATTAGACAGACAAGAAGAAACCTGGGGAAATTTGAATTATTTTTATCACCAAACTACTAGCAGCGTTTTTTGTTTCTTAAAAATAACAACTCACACTTGGATTCATGATAATCCACAAGGCAGACTTTTTGGTTGTTTAATTTCAATTAACCCTGCGATGGGTAGGACCCTTCATGACCTGCACGGGACTGGACTCACTTGCTTTCTTTACAGAGCTGCAGCATGTCTTAGCAGCAGCTGGAAGGTTTCTTCCTTCTTATTTTAAGTTTTGTAGCTGCGCTCTGGTAGCGTCGGTGGCTGTGTTCCAAATGTTTATGAATACGTGAAGGAAGTAACTTCCTGCTCAGCAGCTGTTCAGACACACACATCTGCTGCTGTCACTAGATGCACACATCTCTCTAGTAAAAAGGGATTCTGAATGTACCCTAAAACCTAAGAGTCAGAAACGAGATGCCATCTCTTCTTAAATGTTAAGCAAATTGCCAGAAAATATGCTCCGTTGGCCAAAAGCTGTCTGCTACTTTAGAAACACTACTGGAGGAAAGGCAAGAACACAAACTAATAAGCTCTGTACCTGCGCTTCTCTCCCCCATGGGCCAGACTGCCATTCCCTCACACCTGCACACAGATAGCCACACGAAATTAAAAACTGGATGTGTTTCAGAATGATTGATTTAATATTAAAATGCTGGCCAGAGTGTTACTCTTAGGTAGAGGTGGATTTAAGTACCTTTAGCTGAAAAACCCAAGTCCTTTCACAAGGTGGAGGTGGGAGGAGGGGGAGGTGGGGAAGGGACTCCGGGTAAGGAGCCTGCATGTGCTTGTGCCAGCCCCTCTCCAGGAATGTAGCTACAATGCGCTGCAGATGAAACTAGAAATATCTGTTAAAGAAGGCCGAGTCACTTTGAACTGTGAGATGTGTTTGTGGGCGTTCATAAATAAAACACAATATACCAAGAAGGGAAGAAGGGTGGAAGGGAAAAAAGGAGAAAGGCAGAAAAGAAAAGAAAAAAATAAAACAAAACAAAACAAAACAAAACAAAACAAAACAACCTTCTAAAGTACCGCCTAAGTATTTAAAAGTTCTAATCCTCCCACGGTATTTCACAATGCATGGCTGCCACCTGGAAAATCATCCCCTAGGTACGCAGCGGTGGGTCTGCAGTCCCTGAGCACTTTGGTCTCACCCTGCTCTCAAGCATCCGAAGGCCTCTGGCTTAATCAGTTGCAGTTTGTAATAAGAGTTGCAGCCTCAGGACTATGGAAAGCTTCTCGGGAAGGCTGCAGATGCTGTGAGCTGGTTCTCAGTAAGGCCCTGTTTCCTCCATCACCACAACTCACAATTCCAGGAATCCAGAAGCGGAAATGACAGAGGCAGTGCTTCTGATTAGCCCCGGGAACCCAGTACCAATGCTCCCTGTTGACCTTAAAGTTGCTGACCTGGAGGGCCTGGGCTAGCAGGGTTGTTCTGCTTGGCAATCAAGAAAAACACTGGAGCGCCGTTCCACAGTGGTGGTGAGGTAAAGTGTGTCTGGCATAGAGGACACCCCTTAGGGTGCATAGCTTAGGGTGCCTTATTTTTATCACCAATTGTCTGTGCACTAAAACCATGAAGACCAGAAAATTCCATTCAGGCAACACTATAAATGGCCCAGATCCATTTCTTTGCATCATTCCACCATAGAAAAGTTCTGGGTTTTGTCTCTTATGGTCTACAGACCGAAGAAGAATGGTGATCCCACCAAAATGGAATTGTCAATATCCAGCATTCATCCAGCAAACTAAAGACACAGAGAACTGCCTGGATTTCACAAAGCACATGTGGAAAATGCAACTCGCTTCATAGTGAATGCTGGAAAGCTAGACCTGTCTTGCAATGAGAAGAGCAAAGGCCAGATGTGAGCAGCAACCGTTTCTGTAAATCACTGTGCAGGAGATTCTAGGAGCACAGTACAAGGAGACTACGGAGCTGAAAGCTACAGGGAGAAAGAAGATGCAAAGTTACCTGCAGATGACAAGCTTGTCTGTGCAGAAAACTCCTGGCAATCAGCAGCAATTACAAACTCCTGGAAACTAAACAACACCTATGTCAAGGCTGTAAATACAATGCTAATATAGCAATGCATTTGTTTTCTCATTTGAAATTTACCATGAGGCTAATTAATAAAATTGAAATCTGTTTATTGAAATATGCCCAAAGTATATGTGAAGAAAACATTAAAACTCTGAGGAAGCAATTGAAGCAGTTTAACTAAATGGAAAAGTGTGGCCCGTAAATATGTAGGGACATTCAGTATACCTTTGTCTTTTTTTTTAAACTTAGTTTTTCTGTATTGAAATGATACATTGGTTTGCTGTGGATTTTTCTAATAAGGTGCTTTTTAATATTTTTTCACGTACTGTTGACAATTTCTAAGTCTTCTTGTGTAGAATATTTGTATCTATTGGCTTTCATTCATTCCTAATGAGCACAAAGTTATTTATATATAAACTTGTATGATACACAGCTTGAAAATACCCTCTCCTATTCAGTAGGTTACTGTTTTCTTTTGCTGTCAAGAATCTTTGTAATTTTAGGTAATCATATGTGTCTATTTTCCTTTAAGTTTTCAGTATTTTCTTTAAAAAAATTCTTTACAGTTCCTATGTGCTCAAACATTTCTATATTTTCTTCTAGGAATTTTGGAGTTTCTGGTCTTATATTTAAGTATTTAACCAATTTATAGTTTGTAGCTGCTGAGAAATAGGCACTATTTCATTTTTGACCTGTTGAAATCCTATTTTCCAGCAAAACTCACTGAAATGATTATTCTGTTCCAATGAATGCTTGTGGCTACTCTTGAATTAGCTAAAATTAGCTAAAATTTCATAGGTTTATTTCTATATTCTCTATTGTATTTCATTGGTCTAGTTGTCTTTTTTCCCAATCTCATGCTATTTTGAGTATCATAACTTTGTACTGCATTTTGAATTCAAGACATACAATGCCTCTTGCTGCTCACTGTTGCTCAACATGGCTTTGGTTATTTGGGAATTTTTATGGAGACCATTAAGTCAAGTGAATGAGCCAGGACAGCAAGACAAGTACTGCATGATCTCAGTCACATATAGAAGAGAAGCCTTTCTGTTGTGGAAGTGGAGAGTAGTGAAGCTAAGTGGTTAGAACCAGGGATGATGATATGTGCTCATGCACGGAGCTACAGTGCCACCCTGCAGTGCACTGGAGAATGGGGATGAGCAGAGACCAGGGAGAGTCTGCGGATGGGAGGACTGGGGAGGGGTTGGTGGCAGGTACCAGGGGACAGCGCAGAGGAGTAAGCAGCTCTGGTGTGCTACGTCACAGCTGCTGACTGTAGTGTCTGACATCCTACTGTGTAATTCAAAAGCTAGGACAAAGAATTGTGAATGTTTCCACCACGAAGAAATTACAAATGTTTGAGGACATGAACCATGCTTACTCTAATTTAAACATTGCACAACATGTTTATGTATGGAAGCCTCACACGGGATTCACACACCTGTACAACCTTACATTCATGTGTATGCAAGACGTGTTAATGTGGGTACACCAACCACCATAACTCCAGATATGTGTAGCAAAAACTGACCACAGAGAAGAGAAAAACTGATTTTTAAAATAATAAAAGGCCTAGATTACTGACAAAAGTAGATTCTATATCACATTTCCAATCATGAATACAAGATTAATAAGCAAAGATCATGTACAAAAATTGCTGCACAGCAACTAAAGTTAATGAATGTATTAAATCCCCCATCAAAAAACAGAAGAGCACATATTTTGCTTAACTATACATGGAAACTTTTAGAAGTTAGTCCATGAAATGCCACAATGCATTTCAAAAATTCAAAGACATCCCAAATAAATTACAAATAAAAAATGGTAGAAATCACTAACAGAATACTACAAAATCAACAGATCTTTGAAAATGAGTTAACACATTCTTAAATAATCAGCAGGTCAAAGAAAAAATCACAAGGAAGCCTAGAAAATGTATGAAGGACGTATGGAATTGCAAACACGACATGCCAAAGAAACAGAACAGAGAGACAGCAGTCCTAAGGCGGAACATTATAACTGGAAATACCCACATTAAAACAGAATACTTTAAGTCAACAGCCAAACTTCATGGCTCAAGGAGCTGGGAACAAAATGGGTAAAATAACTGAAATAGTCTAAGAAAAGAAACAAAATTAAAGAGGGAATAAGCAAGTCAAGATAATTAAAATAGAAAAAATCAAAAATAATCTCCTTTTACTATTTTTGTTCAAACTGATACCTAGAAAAATCATATATAAATAAATAGAAATTACATACATCACTGGGAATTCAGGATACAAAATGAATACATTAAAATAATTTGGGCTTTCATTGCTATTAATTCATACTTTAGAGAATTAAGATGAAGCTCTACTTTCAGTTACATAAAAGGAATAAAATAGTAAAAATACTTATAAATTCACCTATGAGAAAATGCGGTTTTGCATTAAAAGCTAGAAAACATTATAAATGGAAATTCTCCACTTATTCTTTTGTTAGAAAAACACTATTGCTTAGGTCTCAAGACAACACAGAATGATCTCAGGTTCACTGTAAAGCATGTTTTTTGAAGTGATAAAAAAAGATTCACAGGGAAATCAGAGTGAAAAGCCAACACAATCTTAAAACGATCTACTAGTGGAAAGATTTATGCTTCTTGATTTTTGAACTTAGTATCTATCCTCAGCATTTGAAGTAACGCGATACTGTAACAAAGCCCCACACACCAAAGACATAACACAGAGAAGGGAAATAAATCCTCACAAATGAGGATGGATGTTTCTTGTCAAGGCTACCAAAATATTTAATGGGTAGAAATCATACTTTCAACAAATACTACTGGGAAAAAATGAATATTTTTGTGCCAAAGAGGGAAGTTCTGTCTTTATACTGAGTGTAATTAAAAGGAGCTCCAAATACATGAAATAAACAGCACCTTTACAGCTACGAAGCCCCTTAACCTTAAGAAAAGATCTATGACTTGAAACTTCCTAATGAAGGTCTGAATATGATACCAGCCACACAGGCAAGAAAAAGGAGACTTGTGAATTGCACTGTATCTAACTTACAACATTTCTAATTTGTTGATTTATTGATGGTAGTCCTTCTTTCTGGAATGAGACGGAATCTCAGTATTGTTTTAGTTTGTGTCTCTTGAATACTACTGAAGTTGAACATTTTTGATGTATTTACTTGCCATTTGTATTTCTTCATTGGGAACTGTGTGTTCATCTCAGATGCCTGTTTTTGAATTCAGTCTTTGAATTTAGGAGGCCTGATTTTTTCAATTCTTTACATGTTTTAGATATAAGTCCTTTGTCTGAGGGACAGCTGGCTATAATTTTTTTCTACTCTGTGGGTTGTTTTTTCATTCTATTTGTGATTTCTTTTGTTGTGCAAAAGCGTTTTAATAAGGTGAGCTTCCATAATTTGATTCTTTGTACTATTGCGTGTGCAGTCTGGAAAAAGTCTCTGTCTACATCTATGCCTTCAGCATGACAAATGCTGCAGAGGCTGTAGGGAAAAAGGACCCTTTTTCCACTGTTGTTTGGGTGTGTAGATTGGTGCAGCCACCGTAGAGATCAGTGTGGAGACTCCTTAAATAGCTAGGATTGGAGGTCCCATTCAACCCAGCTATTACCCTTCTGGATATCTTCCCAGAAGAACTAAAAACATCATACTACAGTGACTATTTCAGCATGATTTGTAAGGCCAAATCTTGGAAACAGTCCAAAAGTCCATCAACTGAGAAATGAACTTAAAAATGTGCCTTTTTATGTAATGAAGTACTACTCAGCCATAAAGAAGGATAGACTAGGTAAATGGATGCCAGTTGAGACCATACTTATAAGTGAAGTAAATCAGAGCCATATGTGTAAATGTCATATTGTCTCACCACTGTGTGAAGACAAATGAGTAAATAGGATCCAAAATGTACAGCAGATTCATGAATTGGGACAGAACCTTTTAAAAGACAAGAACATCTAATGGGGAAATGAAGGAAGAGAAAAGGGAGAAATAGACATGTTCACACACACACACACACACACACACACACACACATACACATATAGTAGTTAAGATGGTTGCACAGATAACTTCTCTTAGTTCACTGAGAAGAGAGGTTTGTGCTAATACCGTCTGCATGTATTTCATGCCTGTGTCCTGTACCCAGAATAATCACAGTGTAGACAACAGCGTGCAGGTACTAATTATTGTTGCTGTCCTACTAGCCTGTTTTGAAGCTCTTTTCTATTGTTATTTTTGCTTTTTTCTCTTTAAAATAATACATAAAAATATAGTTCATTTCTACAGCTAATGGCAGTGCACATCTGTAACACCAGCAATCTGGGAGGCTGAGGTACGGATGGCAAGTTCAAGATCAATCTGGGGAACTGAGCAGCTTAACAGATGCCTGGCTCAAAAGTGCCAAGAAATAAATAACAGGGGTGGGGGTAGCTCTGACAAAGGTCCTGAGTTCAGTCCCCAGCACTAGACACACACACACACACACACACACACACAGACAGCTGTATTAAAGGATATTATCAGGACACTTGAAAGGCAATTAACAGAAAGAGAGAAAATATTTGCAAACAACACATCTGTTAAGACATTTGTGTCCAGTACATAGAAAAATTCTTTCAATTAAACAACCAAAAGCAAAATGTCACTTGAAGAATGCGGTACAGGCTTGCGAGGCCACTACAAGAGCTCACACCAGGTGCCAGTGAGCATGTGGACGGTTGCTAACATCACTGATCCCTAGGGAAGTGAGACCCCCCCACCCCGGTCATGGCACACACAGGCGGACACACACACCTTGGCTGGCAAGGACTCAACATTCCTGCGTTGCGGTGAGAATGTGAAGTGCTGCAGTGCTGGTCTAGCCTGGGGAGGCCTCAGTGCATGAAGCCCGATCCTAGGAGATGACTCAGAGTTTCACTCCAGGAGCAGAAGCAGAGAACTGAAAGCAGGGACTGGCAGAGGTATCTGCCCACCGTGATGGCAGCAGCGTTATTCCCAGCGGTGAGAGACACGGACGGACCCGAGGGCCTCTGTGTGGAGGGAAGAGTGATCAGCAAACCGCAGTGAGAATATGCAAGAGTGTTGCACCCAGCCCGCAGAAGGAACTGAATTCCAACACATGATAAATATAAGTGAACGCGGAAAACGTTACGCCAGGTGCAGCAAACCAGACCCAACAGAAGGCAGGTGCTTCCCGAGCCCTTCCGAGAACAACTATGATCCAAAACACACAGTTGCCAATGCTGGTATAAACTATGGATGGACTCTGGTGAGGAATAGTGTGTCAAGAGATTCTCATCGATGTTAACACACATGCGACACTGAAGAAGATGGCAATAATATTGGAAATCAAAGTTTAGTGCCAGGGTAAAGGAAAACGTCAGTATTTTACTCTCTCCCCCCATCTCCCCCCTAATCAAGCATTCTTCAGAACAAGCCAATTAATTTAAAAGGCATTACAAGAGACAGGTTATGTAGAAGCTTTGTTCTCCCTGGGTCATAAGTGGCGAAGGGTCACCACGTCTGCCTCTGCATGAAGCCATCAAGTTAGGAGCAAGAGCCTGAATACCAACCCTGGACCCTGCTCGAGGTCTCAGGAAGGGACCTGGGCACCACACACCATGCAGACCTGGCTTGAACAAGCCTTTGGGCAGTGCACAGGCACTGAGACCAGCACCCAGCACCCGTGGTTAACAGGCCTCCTGGGTCTGGGGGGAGAACAGCTCTCCTCTCTGACTGTAGCAGAACCTCTGTGCTCACTGCTGTCTGCAGGTGGAGTTGGATCTGGAAAAGCCCCCCTCTTAGTTTCTTGGCTCAATTTGACCCTGCTGACTGCACTCACCCAGGTGTGGTTAGATGATCAGCCGGGCCGCTATGAACAGCGGTCAAAGGAGGAAGAAACTGAGAGAAGTGGGCCCTGAACAGCTCAAGTTGTAAATGAGATGGAGAGCCAGCGACCTGAAAATCAGCTTTCCAGTGCTCTATAGTTTTCATAAACACACACACAAGCATGCACACAAATACACATGCACACACACACGCAGTCACACGTACACATGCACACAGAGAGAGACAGAGAGACAGAGACAGAGGCAGAGACAGAAAATGAGAGACTGGCTTCTCAGCGCCTGTGTTTCAATGCTCTTCTCACAGCCTGGAGGCCAGGCCGCCTTGCCTGCTGGTGGGGGTGGGCTGGCTTTGTCTTTGATCCGGGCCTGGTGTGTTGTAAACACAATGCGCACTGGAAACCACAAAAGCGGAGTCCTGTGCTTAGCCACCTAATAGCTGTGTTCTTAGCATTTTCCCTGTAAACTCCACTTGCCCTCCCAATCTATTAGGCTATTTTCCTTTTTCAAAAAAGGTTAATTATAGCTTGCATAATGCTGAATATACACTCCACAGGTATATAATACAGGCAGGGAAGTACCCTGAAAGATGTAATTCAAGTGTTTACACAATTCTAAGGAATTTAATTTGAATGCAATTCAGAAGCTCTTTTTTTAAGATCTAAAAAATAGCATGGTATAATCCAGTAAACATAAACTTCCTTCTTTTCCTGTTCCCTTACCTTCCCTAGAGGTAACAGGAATAAAAATCCAGGCACTCCTTCCCCCAGCGATGCACAGCATGTCCTGGTGCAGGGAGGAAAGGACCTCCACACTGTGTGCCATGTGGACAAATTTAATTAATAATCCCTGAGACAGCGAATCTTCCATGTGAATAGAAATCAAGAACTTCTCAGATGGTCTTGAAGGAGGTGGTGGAGGGAAGTCCATCTATGCCGTAAAGCTTCTCCTTATCCTCACTGTTTTAGGAATGCAGCAAAGCAGACCTTGGAGAGCCAAGCTTTCCTGCAGGTGAGCTCTGAGTCCCTCAAGCAGCCTTCAGGGCATCACATCACCATCTCCAGTAGACACCCAAGGCTGAGCAGCCCAGCAGGAGGTGACCTGCCTGCACCCAGCACTGGCATGGGCCTTACCTTGCAGAGGGTCCCTTCCTGCCCCGGCTGAGCATGGCCTCCCCAGGTGCTGAGGCCCTGCTCTACAGCTGGCCCTTGGCAGGATCAGAGCTCTGGAGTCCAGGCTGTGGCTACTCATCACTCTGCTTCTGCAGGAGGAGATCAGATGAGCATAGTGCTAGGCCTGTAGGCCAGAAAGGAAGTTACTCACTGAGGACACACTGGACCTCTGCACTGCATCAGTGGGGGCCGCACCCAAGGCGACCTCCAGGGGGAAGAAGGAAAGTCCAGGGATACCCTAGGGTGTGTACAGCTTTCTCTGAGTGGATTATCGGTGTTCAGTAACTTCAGTGAGAATTGCCTCACTGATGCCAAGCGTGGCATTGTTCTCCAGAAATGATTTGAAAACTCAACCAGAAAAAAAGCTGCTCTACTTCTGCAAAATCAAAATACAAATGTAAACTATTCTGTTTTTCATCTGGTTCACACACTATTTCACTATTGGGGGAGAGACATCCCTTTTAAATCATGTGTTTATCTGCTGTTACATCCTGTAACCTTTACAAATGTAATTATATATATCACCATCTAGGGAAAATACTATTTTATGTGTATTATATATGCGGTTTTATGTTCTACTTCTGCATTCACATTAACACATAGAACTAATGTATATATTACTCATATTTGTTTAATATGATAATATGTATAGAAGTATTTGCATCTATAAAGATATAGTTATGGTGGAATCTAAAATTTTTTAGGCTGTTCTTTCCCATGAATCTCACAAAAATTATGATTTGTTAAGACATATGCTTCAGTTTTGAATTTAAACCCTGGGGAAAAATAGTGTCATGCTCAAATACTTTTGGAACATTGACATGTGTTAATTTGCTTAATAATTAAGCTTAATAAGCATATTTAACTGTTATGGATTAGAAACTGGTGGTCAACTTAGCACCAGCTGAATTAAATCAGCATGGTGCTGAATGCCAGATGTTCCACCTGAGGAAAGTTGCCAGCATAAAAGGCGATGAGGAGAAGAGCGAGGCGTTGTGGGTTCTCCTGTCTTTGTTTCAAGCCATTAGTTCTCCTGGAGGAACTCATCATGGCTAACTTGCCAGATATGAATTTGGTCATTATCATCGGAGGAGCTTGGGACCTTGTCAGTGAGGGTAGCTGTGTTCACTTTGGAGAAGCACTGATACTTACATTGAGCATCACTTCCTGGCTCCAGAAAGGAAGATGTGTGCTGTTTAACCTTCAGGAACTTGTCGTTCTAGCTTTCTGGCCTATACTAGCCTCTTCTTAAGGTGCTTGGGAAGATGGCGGTGGTATTTTTTAGGGCAGCCCTGGACCTTACTTTGAATGTGACTTCTCAGCTCCAGTGTAGAACCCTCATCCCACCAGAACAGCTCCTTCACCCTGCTGGCATAGAGTTTCTAATTCCCACTGCTGACCTTTGTGTCTTCTCAGCGTAGATCCATAAAATAGACTGGAATGAGTCCATCTCGTGGGCTCTCGACCTCCAGATGGACTCCAGGAAGGCATTGTCTTGGGCTCTAGGTTTTCATCAAGTGTCATGCAGGACATTGCTGTAGGATTCTGGCCTTTGGCTGAATATTCTGGGTCTTCAGCACTGTGGATAGATTTCCTGCACTTTCTTGTGTTAACTCTGGGTGACCATTATACAATAATATTATAAATTCTGTGTCCTGATTGCAATTGTTTGCCTCACAACCTCTGACTACAACATTAAACAATGAATGAATATTTTCATTCTGAATATCAAAATTCATTATATGGTTTTCAAACTACTATCCTTGCTTGAAAATTATATAAAAACTTTGAAACTACAAATATTTTTGTGCCCATAGAAATTTCTGGAGAGCATTTCAATATTTTAAAAATGCATTAAAAACTAGTGAGTGGTGAATACTTTGTGCCTACAAAAAACTGTCATGGTATATGATTAATATTTCAAGTCAAAAGTAAAATAATATGCATTTATTTCTTTCCCATGCATCAAAATTACTTTGATTTCTAACAACAGAGCATGACAAAGATCCTAAAGAAATTTCAGCTGTATTGTCAGTGTGGCACAATCTAAGGGCTCGGGGTTGGACTGTGGATAACATATAAAATTATGCAGGGCTTGTTGTAGTGAGCGTGTTTTACAACACATCCTCAGGAGGCCAAGGTGGTCACAGGTCGCTCACATGCTCGCACATGTGTCCATTGAGAATGTTAAAATAAATGATTCCATGTCACCCATCAAACCAAGACAGAGACTGGTGCATAGGGATTTAAATTTAATTCTTTGTTGTTTAATCCAGGGGGAACCCTTGAAGTGCAAAATTCTTGCAGGTGCTCCTTCTATAAACCAATCCACACTGCTTAACATAACAATTCTTCAAGCCCAAATTATAACTTTCTTCATTCGCATTAGAAGCATGCTGAGAACAGTGATTTGGGTGGAGCATTGGTTTTGTCTTTTATTTTGCTTCACTTTCACTATTCTTGTCTATTTCAGTAGAAATTTCAAAAAATCAAAGGGGTTGTCAGAGCCACTTTCCTGACAGTGAGACAAAATACCCAACACCCACCAGGTAAAGGAGGAGAGGTTGACTTTGTTTCAAATTTTCCCAGTCTATGGTTAGTGGGAGCCACCCAGAAACAAGATGGCAGAGGAGCCTGGCGGAGGGAAGGAGGCTCACCTCATGGTGACCAGTAGCAGAGAGAGAAGGAGGAGCTGGTCAGGAGGACTCATCCTTCTGCATCACACCCAGTGCCCACCTCCAGCCAGGCCCCACCTCCTGAACCACAGTCGGCCCTGAACTCAACCATGATGAATCCACAGATGCTCCCAGCCCTCCATGACAGTGGCCTTCCACATGCAGGAGATTCTGGGGGGATGGTGTAGATCTAAACCTAAACAGAGGCCACACAGCATCCCTCTGCGTGAAGGTTCCTGCATTCTCCATCTGTGACTATATCTCACTGATTTGGAGGAAAAAGAGAAGAAACATCCACACAAGGGAAAATAATATGCACTGTCCTGAAGAAATGATCAACAAATGGAGAAAAGAGGAAAGAGCGAGGAAAGTAAAGATGCTTCAAGTTTGGACAAGAGTATGTTTTCTCTTCCCACTTCTGCTCAAAATGAGCCTGACACTCCATCCTTTCAGGACTCATTCACCATCTGTGAAAACAAGAATGGCCCGAAGATATTTGCTATTTGTTAGATTTACAAATTTTACCTCAAATTGTCCGACTTTGAAAGTCTTCATGTTTTAGAGACACTGAGTTGATGGGCAACTTCATGCAAAATCCTTGCAGACGATGTAAAAGACAAAGGCTTGAATGCCTGGAAGGATGTTTTCCAGCTGCTATGTACAGAATCCAGAAAGGAGGCAGATGCGCTGAATGCTCAAGAACAAAACTTGTAAATTTGTATGTATGGAAGGCATATAAATTAATTAGAAACAATGACTTTAAAATTTTAAAAAAGAATCAGATGGCTTGTACTAGGGCAATGTAAACAAAATTTTTTACGCAATGTCTAAAAATAATCGTGGCAAAACTTTAAATATGTTCTCTGGCTTGTGTGTCCAGTTTAATTACCACCTGGGCATATCAGAGTGAAATTTGGCTTAAAAATGAAATAATTTGGAAAGCAATGAATGTGAATGAGACAATGGTCTGCTGCAGGGAAGCAGTGGGTAGTCACCAGGGGGTGTTCCAGTGTGTCTTCTGGAAGAGAGGATGAGGGAGGACGCCCCACAGATCACACAGCAGGAACAGGCCAGAGGGTGAGCATTTTCCAATTGTTTCATGTTAAGATTTACAGAAAAAGGTCTATGAAACCATGGAACTAGAGGGAAGGAAGCGTATACTTGGAGGAATTGTCACTGTGTTCCAAATGACTCTCTGAATGAAAAGGAAATAAAGCAGCGGATGTGTGCAGCGTGGAGGGTGCCGCCTTTATAAGTGAGACAGTTTCATACTCTCCCTGCACTTTGCTGCATTCCAGCCATTTCTCGTGTGTGGAGCCACACTAAGTTCCTGAACCCAAAAACAACTCCATCACATGAATTTCAAGATGGGTGATTACATAGTCACTTAAAATAATATCTAATAAAACACTGCTTTATTAAAAACCCCGGTACATATGCCACATTTCATATTAATATATAAAATTACATATATTGTATAAATAATATGTATTAAATGTAAATGATACATTATACATATACACACATAGTCTACCTACTGTAATTGCTTCAGTGTCTAAGACTTAGGTCTGACTGCATTTTCAGTAGGTATTATAATTTATTAAATGGTTTTCTTACATGTAAACATTTTCAAGTATATGTTTGTAAAATAAATCCGTGCAGCAAGGAAAGCTCCCTTCCCATCCCGAATCACCTCTAACGACTACAATTTCCTTTCTACGCTTACCTTGCAATCCATTTAGAAGTCCTTCATCCACATGTTGTTCCAGTGCTTAGTTACTACTTATGTATTTGTTGTATCCTTCAATCTACTTTTTTCTGGATGTGCAATTAGCTATGTGCAGATCAGGTTGAAGTTTCCGCTGAGAAAATATCAGATTCCCAAATCCCTCTAAAAAGTAGTACATTACCAACAGCTCTGGATTCCATATGAAGCTAGGGATTATCTTCTCAAAGGTAACTGCTTAATTTTTGCACCATATCTGTACAGTGTATGCATGGATTCATACACCCATGCATTCACAGTGCTTTTATATCTGCTTTTTAAATGTTATTCCATGTCAGAAAGATAGAGGACGTGGCCAATTTTTACTTAGGCAATCTTTTCTTAGGATGCATGAGGAGTTCACATTTGAAAAAAGATCCTCCAGTTATGGAATACAAAACTTATAGATATGAACTGTGTGAGATTTGGGGCAGCAGGACTTATGTTTCTACGGTATTCTTAATACAAATATATATATATATCAACATTTTATGTGCATTATAGAAAGAAGCAAAATAAATCTCTCTTCTGCTCTCCCTCTTCTCTCCTCCCTCCCCTTTTCCCTCCCCCTCCCCTTCCCTCCTCCTTTTCTTCTCCTTCCTCTCTCCACTCTTCCTCTCCTCCTTCTCCTTCTCTGTCTCCCTCCTCACCTCCCTCTCCTCTCCTTTTCCCTTGTCCCCTCTCTCCACAGTGAGAAACTGGAACGTTCATAGAAACTATTTACACCTATAAATATTTGTATAGAAATATTTCTATATTTCCATTTTATTTCTATCATGGAGGCAGTGACCCTTGTTTACTCCTTTAAATAGTTTTTATTACAGTTAGTTAACTATAAGAGCGATGAAGTGCATCTATCCCTTCTTCTAATTGATTGGCTTTATTTTTCCAGTTCTTGATTTGCACAAATAATACTGTTAAGAATATTTTGCCAATTTATTCTAGGGTTTGTTTGTTTGTGTGTGTGTTTATGGTAGTGAGGACTCAGACCAAGGCCTTGTGGCTGACCTCGATGCCCAGCAGTATTTTTTGTTGTTGTTGTTGTTTGTTTGTTTTGTTTTGTTTTGTTTTGTTTTTTGTGAGGCAGGGTCTCCCTGAGTCACTGAGTCTGTGCTCAAACTTGGGAACATGCTGCCTCAGCCTCTCAGCATGCTAGGACCACAGCCTGCTCCACCAGGCCTGGGAAAGTCACAGGTACCTCAGTGCACAAATGTACACTGAAGAGTGGAGCACAGGGAGAGTCAGCTACAGGGGACTTAAGTGCGGTCAGTAAGTGTTTGATATTTCCTGTTTTTTCTATTTCATTCACTTGAAAATGTCTAAAGATTTCGTATCAGTTTATAATTCCATTTCATGGTGTCCAATAACACTGACACCCTTCTCACTATTATTTTTTCACCTTGTGCATCTTCTGTGAAATTCATGTTCACTGCTTTTCTCATCGGCTGCTCTTCCTTTTCTCCTGGTTTGTTTGACTCCTTTTCTGTCGTGGATGTGAGCACTCTGTCAGTGGTACACACCCAGACATTCACCCCATCACCTTCAAGGAGCTCTGATTTTCACCCGTTCTCTAATCAGCAGCATTTCTTGACTTGTTTTATTATCTTACTACACTTCATATTATTTCAATTTATTTTAAGTCAGGATCTTGCTTCACTGCCCAAAGTGGCTCAAACTTGCAGTCCTCCTGCCTCAGCCTCCAGAGTGCTAGGATTATAGACATGTGTCTCCACCTTCAAATAATAAGCTCTTAAGTACTGCATTTTCTTTCATAACCCCTGACATCCATGTATTTGTCAAATTAGTTTTTCTTTTACTTTACAGCTCCTTTGTGAGAGAGGCATGTTGTTTCTGAACTGGGTTCTTCTGTACCTCAAGTCCTGCATTGTTTACCATCATGGTTCAGTGCACTGTATGTTATTTAGGCTGTTTAACCCCAAGTGACCCAGGGGGGCAGGCAGGTTTGCTGCCCTGGTGTCACGAGTGAAGAGAGGGGTTCACGGGGCCAAGTGGAACCTGAGTGCCCGCCCCACACGCGCTGGAAGGGGGGGGTGGTCAGTTCTGGGTTTGCCTCTGGCTCCTGACCACCCCTTAAGGCCCTGTGGACCGCGCTTTGAGGACTCATCTTTCAGGGCTCTTCTGTTCCTGTGTCCTCAGGACTCGGAGAGCTGTCCTTAGAGAATGCATTAGGGCTGTGGAAACTGTAAGGAGAGCTGGGCTCGAGAGCACCGGCATTGGACCTGGTAAGTAAAGTTTGCTATAGCGTTTGGATTTAAGCTGAGAGGAAAAGTAGGGTCCTGAGTGACGATTAAACCTGGAGGCTGAGTCCCAAGTGGACAGCACCTCTTGCCAAGGGGACCAGGAGCAAGGGACAAACGCATGTGTGCAATGTAGTGCCTGGGAAGGCAGAGTCAGGAAACCTCAGACCACCCACCCAGTAGCACAGGCGGGAGTCCTGGGCTCTGTGTGAGGCCCTGGGCCCTCGGATTAAAGGCAGCCACAGAGCAGGAGGAGGAGGTTGGTACAGGGAAGGAGGAAGGTGCAGGCCCTGCCAGTTAGCGACTGGGCTCCTTCTTGTACTGGGATGCAGGAAGGCCATTGTCTACATCTGGATCTGATTCAAGACAGAAACTGCACAGAGATGACTGGGATGAACCAGTGCAGAGATGAGGCAGGGACAGGGAAAACCAGTGAAGTGGTGGCCTAGGCGGGGATGAGGGATGAGGGAACTGCAAGGTGGGGGTAGGGGGTGAAAGCCACTGAAGATGCAGGATCTCCCAGTCTGCAGGAGGGAGGATCCCGGCAGAGAGAAGAGGGGAACCAAAGTAACAAAGCAGAAGGATGGAGAGGCCGAGGGCCGCATGGGGAGGCCTGGCCTGCAGTTCCTTCCTAGAACAGGCTCCTGGGTGCGTCTAGGGTTTGTGTGCCCTGAAAGTTACTTAGGTGGCTGGGATGAGTTATGAATCAAAATCTATTTATTTTTCAAATATGTAGTCAGTGTTCTAAAACCAAAGAGAATCTTCCTTTGCCACTGATTTTGTTGGCCTTTTTATCATATTAAGGTAGTATGTATATAACATTTTAAATTAACACAGAGACTACTTTCTAGTTCTGAGGTATAGGAATTTATCTTAATTATGATATTTTGATAATATATGGTTCCATATATTCACTCTTCTTTTGAAAGATCATTGTCCTTTTTTCTTGGGCATTCATTGTTCAATATCACTTTAAGATGATAATTTTATTTCTTTTATGTAATGTGGAGGAATTTGGCATTTTTGTAGTATCAGGTTTTGCCATTCATGAAAGTGATGTATTTCTCCGTTTAATCACAGCATCACAAAGGTCCGAACTATTTTATTACCCCAGACAAACATAATTATAGCACATCAAGAAGCCGGTGGCCGGGTGTGGAAGAGTCTATAAATCATGTCACGAGGACAGAGGAATGCATTTAGTCTGGAAAATGGTAATTTCAGACATTTAGACTGAGTTTCCAAACTTGGCAGGGGGGAATCTTTTATTTTAAAGTAGGCTTAACATTTTTTTTAATTGCACAAGACAGGAATGAAGAAAATTGTGGGAAAGCAATATTTTAATCAATAAGAATAAAAATCATACTGAAATCGACTACCTAAGTATGCGATGAAGTTTCAGCCCTGGAGCACACTGCTATGTGGAGAGCACAGGGCTTTCCTACGCTGGGAAGGAAGGCTGATGTTCCTCAGGGCAGGAGGGTTCTTCACTGGCTCAGGTCTCATCTAACCCACAGATGATTGTCGGGATTATGCACAGAAGAACAGAGGAGGCACAGAATTACACCACAGGCAAACTCCGGAGGGGAGAGTCATGCTGAGATGAGACCATAACATGAGCAGATGTGTCAGAAGGTGCAGGCTGAGGGTGCTGTGGACACTTGGGGTTGACTCGGTAAGGGACATGGGAGTGATCTTTCCTTATGTGAGGTGTTAGACCTAAATTTTGGGTTCTTCTTCAGCTATCTATAAGAGAGGCAAGGTTGGGGATTGGATAGAACTGTGACGATGTTCTTTAACTTTTGTTTTTTAAAAGAAATAAAATAGGCCTGAATATATAGCTCAGGAGCATAAGCCCCTGCCTGGCAAGCACAAGATCCTGAGTTTGAATCTCATTATCAATTTAAAAAAAAAATTACTATGAAAATTAATGGACATACTTGCCGTTGAAGATTCTAGAGGATCACATCTCTACAGTATAAATGTAGAAATATCCCTGGTGAGTACTCATGCAAAAATATCTAACAAGGGACTAGAATGGAAAATTTAACAGCTATTAACAGGCTACACACTCTGACCTGTTGTGATTTATTCTTAGAATGTGAAGTCTTCCAATACATGCAAATAAATCTTAAATACACATAGCTTCTTTTATATTAGAAATGCAAAGAAGAAATAAACTACAAGCAAAATAAAATATAGATAATAGGGAGCAAAGAGATAGATTGTTTGCAAACGTGAAGGGGACCAAGGGATGGGGTAACGTAACTGAGAATGTGCCACGGACATGCATTGACTGCCCACCGTGAAAGTAACCACTGGGTACGGCAAATGTGAATGAGCATAAGTGCAAAAATAAAAAGAAAACCAACCACCAGTGCAGTTAAAATCAAAATGGCATTCTTTATAGCACACACACACTTAAGACTCTCAAGGAGGATTTGTAGTCTGGGAAAGTATTAGAGCTTGTTTCTATTTTCTATTAGCCTCTCATCTATTTTATTATGTGTATTTCTCAGACAAAAAAACGCACAATATTTAGGGTTTTGTGTCTAACTTATTTAACTACAAATTTCATTGTTTTAAAAAGTATTTTGATATATATGCTAATTGGTTTCATTTATATAGTACTTTATCTCAGTTTGTTGAAAAGACTTACGCTATTGTGTTTATTTATTTTTGTAAGGAGAATATTTTTGTTTGTGTCTTGTACTCTGAGTAAATACCTTGATGATACCACATAATATAATAGCTAATATAATTATTTAATTATTTTATTATGTGTTTTTCTTCATAAATTAAAAAAAATAAAAGTGTCAATCAGACACGAGTATTAACAAAATTTAAAACCTCTCATGATAAAAATGCACAACACCTTAGGAATACAAAACAGTAAATCCATAGAATAAAAGTCATGTAGGACAAGTCCACAGGAAGATCATAGTCAAGAATAATTACTCAAAACTTTTCATTAGATCAGGACTATGGCAAGATTTCTGTTTTTGTCATTCCTACTAACTTATAGCTGGAAGCCTAGCCAGAACAATTAGGCAAGAAAAGGAAATAAAATTCCAGCTTCTCCAAATTGGAAGTGAAGAATTATAATCTGTGCTTTTAGATAACATTAGCTTACCAAAGAAGATAGGAGATTTCATAAGCAGGAAAGAAAGACAGTAATAAAAACACTAGGCTTATTCCCAAAACACGTGGGTGAATGCAGGAATATCCACAGTCACAAAAACAAGTACTCTAGATAAGAAAGTCAGCAAAGTTATAGGATACAATAGTAACACTGAAATTCAAGTTTTTCCTATACATTAATTATGAACAATCCTGAAGAAAATTTAGTGAATTCCTTTATAGTGTCATCAAAAAATAGACTACCAGAGAGATAGCTAGAAAAATCAACACTAAAATAATAACATTTCTAGAAGAAATTAAGGAAGTAAAAAAATACAAAGACACCTCATGTTCACAGATCAAAAGTTTAATATTGTTAAAATATCAATATTATATAAAGTTATCTACAGATTTCATGCAAACTACCAAAAACCCATCAATACTTTCTTTTTAGAAATACAGCAATAGGTCCTAAAATTCATAATATCCAGCGATTCTTAGTTGCCAATCTTGATAAAGACACGAGGTGTACACTGTGCCCAGAATTCTGATAGCTATGATATTATGACACCGCTACAGTAATAAAAACAGTGTGACACTGGAATGAACACAAGAGCAACATAATAGAAAAATGAACCTAAAAATAAACCCCAGAAATAAGCTCTCACTAACAGTCAAAGGATTTCAAGAAGGTTATAAAAACCATTCAATGGGAAAGAACTTAATAAAAGTCCTTGTTGATGTAATGGACTAATCATACAGAAAACAAGTTTACTTTATACAACACACACAGATGCAAAACGGATCAAAGTATTTAACATAAAACCCGAAAGGAAAACATTCTTAAAAGAAAACTTAGGAAAAAACTCATGACATTGGATTTAACAGAGACTTGTCAATATAATACTGAAAGTACAAGCTAAAATTTAAAACAAGGAACTTCTATATAAAAGTTAAAAACTGTATTACAGAACAAAGTCAGCAAAGTAAAAAGCCAACCTAAAAGTGGGAAAGAATAAAAGATTAAAATAAGGCATGTTTTTCAAGCTTTTTCAAATCAGTGAGAATTAAACTATTTGATTTTAAAATAGGCAAATTATTTAAGTACACATTTTCCTAGAAAGATACACAAATCACTGAATAAGTATATGAAAAAGATCTCAAATTCAGTCATCATTGGGGAAATAAAGTCAATACCTTATTAAAATAGAAGAATGATACCTCTGTTATCACCAGAGTTATCACCAGAATGAAAACTCTGAAAAGCAAATTAAAAATAAACCAGAATACATTAAATGTTGGAGACAGAAATCTAGTTAGCCCTCTTCCTATTGATTGAATCGTGAAGTGGGCAAGAAACCAGTTTCACATGCTAAGCACACGCAGGAATTTGGTGATTTGTCAGCTAAGACAGTGAGTTTCTAATCAGCATCTGCAGGTCTCAACACGGACACCTGGGGTGGGAAACGGCATGAGGTTCCTAAAACAAATATATCTGTATCTATTGCAGATACATACATATATATGATGTGTACACTGATATATATATCGAGGTATTGAAGAAATCTATATGCTCTAATATTATGCTCGTAACAGTTTAATTTACAACAACCAAATGATGGAAGAAATCCGAGAGTCCACGGATGGATGGATGGATGGATGGATGGATGGATGGATGGATGGGTGGATGGATGGATGGACAGTGTGTAAAGCAGTCTCCTGGGTAGCTCTGCACCTTGGAGCATGGTGAGAAGCAGGCACTCTCTCTGCGTCTGTCCATCCGGAGCTCCTCACGCTTCGAGACAAAGGAGGTGGTGCTGGGCATCTCGGTCCTGCTTATATACACTGGGAGACTCAAGGTTTTGTTTCCCTCATTGCAGAGAACACACAGCAAGGGGATTTGACACATCGCACGCCAGGGTTCACCTTGGGGATGTTGTGCGAGGTGAGGTGAACTGCAGATGCCGTCATGTGATTTCCCATATCCAAACTGGAAGGACGTGGCTTTGTCCTGACCCGGCCAGGTAAGCTCTGGGCCCGTGCTCTTGCTCTGGACCTGAGCACTGGCGCCAGGCATTGGTGACGCAGGTGGGTGACAGCCAGGCCTCTGGGTCACTGCCACAAACAGAACCCCATCCACCCTGCTTGCATGATTTGCTCGATGCTGTGAGCACAAAGTGCATTTCAAAGGACCACGCCTGAAGTTCAGGCGTTTATTAGACCACGTGTAATTTTCTGAATAAGGCAATTGTCTCCATGCAGAAACAACTTCTAAGGGACTGGCATCTTCAAAGAAGAGTCTACATCTGTCTAGAGGTCAAAAGTAGTCAAGTGTGTCTATAACTTACCTGGAATGCTCAGAAAATAAATATCAAGAGGAGGAAGGGCCTTTTTTCTCTTTATATACACACATATATGCAACTACATGCTTTGTTTATTTTAAGATGTATTTATGTGTGTATTTTACATTTATATATGCATTTAACCTTTATATACTTATACATGTTCATATTTATACGTAATCTGTAATATGTGAATGACTTGTGCAGATAATCAAACCCAGATCTTCTAGATGTTTTACTAATTAGATATACCCACTGCTGGTCAATGGGTTCTCAGTGATAGATCAGAGTATTACTAAATTATGTCAAATAATAACATAAGTAGTAGAATACAGCACATCAGACATAAACCAATTTTCAATATCTCATTTCTTAGAAACGCCTGACTTACAGACTTTTAAATTCTAAGTATGAGGCATTTATGAAATATGTTGCAATACTAATTTGGTATGTTTTGGACATGATACATTGCAAGACACTCTTGAAAACTGCTCATGAGAAGAGCTATAATGTGTCATCTTTATACCCTGAATGGGTGGCCTTAGAAACTGGGAAGAAAAAATACATATTATTCGGCAAGAATTCTGAAGTTAAATCATTTTATTTTTATACATACATACGATTATATTTATTTATTTTTAATTCTAAACTGAAAAAAAATAAAAACAATGATAAAGACTTTCAAAACAATAGGAGATTAATAGTGGTTAATATATTGCGCTTTGTTATTTTCAAAGTAGTTGCTCAGATTACAAAACATAGGCATGAAAAACATGATCAGTGAAAGTACAAACTGTTCTTTCTGATGAACTAATAAAGATTAGTAGTATAATTATATATATATATATATATATATATATATATATATATTCTTCTTTGTCTCTCCTTTCCCCCAGCCCAGTTGTTCTTGTTTTTGAGCAGTTTCTTCCCTTTTCACTTTCACAATATCTATTGTACATTTTGAATCCTATATACTCTTTCAGATTTTTTACACTAGGGAGATGATGCTACGTTTACACATGAGTCTGATTTATTTCACTTATAAAATGACCAGAAATAGACACATCCATATCATCATGCACTAAAGTCAAAATGAGTCAAAGATCTAAATGTTAAAACAGAAACATTAAATCTACTGGGAGACAAGCTAGGAGAAATCTTGAAGACATATGGGTAGGCAGAGAGTTCATGCACAAAACCCAAACTGCATGAGAAGTACTTAGAAAAAGCAACAACTGGGATCTCATCTTACTAAAAAGATTCACACATCAAAAGATATCCCAACAGAGTGAAAAGAAAGCCTAAATAAAGTGAAAAAAATTATTCAGCTGTCCCTCAGACAAAGATTTATTCAGAACACATAAAGAATTGAAAAAACTTAGACTCCCCCCAATTCAAAGATCCAATCTAAAAGCAAGCATTTGAGATGAATATGCACTTCTCAGATGAAAAAATGTAAGTGGTAAATAAATATATGAAAAAATGTTCAACATCCCTGGTCATTCAAGAGATGCAAATTAAAACAACACTGAAATTCCACCTCACCCCAGAAAAAATGGCTATCATCAAGAAATCAACCAGTAACAAATACTGGAGTGGAGCGGCTGTTGGGAAAAAAGAACCCTTCTCACTGTTGGTGAGAATGCAGACTGGTGCAGCCACTGTGGAAATCAGCGTGGAGATTCTTCAAAAAAGGAACATTAGAGGTCCCATTCAGCCCAGCTATTCTTCTGGGTATTTTCCCACAGGAATTGAAAACATCATGCCAGACTGATACCTGTGTATCCATGTTTATAGCAACACAATTTGTAATAACTAGATATTGAAAACAATTCAAATGCCCATTAAAAAGGAATGAATAAAAAGTGTGAGCACGACTAAGCCATAAAGAAGGATATACACTAGGATTTTACAGGTAATGGATGCAACTTGAGATCATACTCATATATGATTACATTTAAATGACTGATAGGCTAATTAACCTTCAAAGAAAGCAAGAGTTTATAGTTTTGAAACTCACAAACACGCATTTAGCTTGGGTCACAGCAGGACGCCACAGCGTCTAGCTAAGCAAACTTTGTCTCCATCCAGGAACACAGCTAACAAAGGGGCTGTGTAGCTCCGATTCTTGCAGTAAAGAAATGTCGAGAAGAATGCAAATATTTGGAAGGGGACTCGTCTTAGGAGTGTTTTATTACAGCATGCAGGTCAAAGAGCAGAATAAAATATAAATTACCTGAAGAACAATAAACATAAATGCACCTCCAAACATGCTCTCAGCATGTGAAGGTATTGCTTTTGAGTTTGGTGTAACGAGAAGCTTGAAGATTCTTGCACTCCAGGGGCATCAAGAAAGACGTGGGCAAGTTTAATTGAATGAATTAGTACACGTGCCTAAAATAACACACAATTAATTCAGCAAGGAGGGTGGAAGTCCATCCTGTGGGTTCCGTACTACCTGAAACGGTGTAACTTTGTCAGTTTCTCGTTTTATTTCTTCCCTCTTTTCCCTTCAGTTCGGTTTCCACTCAGACTGGCAACATTTCCTCCATTTGAATATTAGCTCGGTATTACACAATAAACTAAACACGGACAGTATGCTTGATGCATAAGAGGTGAACCATTCCCTTGTCAACTGGTTAAAAATACAGAAGGCGATACAATGGTGCACTGACACCGGGGATAACCTTCTGCCAGGAGGCCCAGGCTAGGTGGGCCACTGTCCGAGAGTGTGCTGGGATGCTGTCCAAGCTTTAAAATGCACTGTTTGGGGTTAAAATGAAGATCGAGGGGCACACTGGTGGGACCCGCTTGGTACTGCAGGAAGCAGATAATAACTTAGCGTTTGTTAACCAGAGAAGTGGATCAGACTGAGAGGAAGAGAGGCAGGCTGAGGCCCGCCAGTCCTCACTTTGTACCCAGATCGGGTAGGTGACGAGAGGCTGCCTGCTGACAAGCAAGCCCTTTGCACAAAGAATTAGGTCAGTCAAGCAACAGCCTGTCTTCAAACAGGGAGGGTACTTGGGACATCTGAAAAGGAAAAGAAGTGACAGAGAGTGGAGATGGAGACTCTCAGGGATGGAAGTGACGCCCGTGTCTCCTCGCAGTCCCGGGAGAGGAGGGACGACGGTGGTCGTGCCGGGCCCTTGTTCTTGCTCAGCCTCGTGCACAGACCCGTGATCTCCTCAGGTCGCTTTGACAATTCAGCTCTGATTTGCTCTGGAGCATTTTCCGCAGAATCCAGGGAGCCCGTGAACCCAGGAGCATGAGAGCAGTCAGATTTGGCTTCTACAGAAGAAAATTAAATTTAAACTTGATTTCTTCCAAGATTTTCCTTACACTGCCTATGCAGAGCTGAATCCAAGCCTAATTAAGTCCTGTGAACATCTTGGCATCAGTGACAAATGACCTCCATAATTACACCTACACAGCGAGCCATAAACCTGAAGTGCTTTGTCCCATCAACCCTGACACCCAATTTTAATTGGGTGAGAAGGAATTTCCTAACTTACAATATAAATGTACTATGTTTTTTTTTTTTTTTTTCTTTTAAATTAGGGAATAGTTTTATACCTGGTAAAATATGGACTGTAGTGAATACATGGTATTTGAGTTTTAAACTTTTTTGGTTGCAAGCTACATCTAATTAAAAACCGAATAGTGTGCTGCATGGTGGATTGAAAAACTATTTTCTCTAATCCATGAATAAATTTCAAAAAATATATGGACGAGCTGTGTGCCCCATCGTAAAGGTATAAATTTAATTGGCTCTGCTGCTTTCTGTCTGTATTTTCATGGGAACTGGGTGTCTTTGTGGGTTAAGTTTAATAAATGTCGGGCTCCCTGGAAACATATTACATTCTGATGTACCATTTCAACAGCTGGTTGATTCATGCATCCAAAAGCAGATAAGCGCTAAACAGCAATTTGGGTCTTCATGTTCAACTATTTCTGGCCAAAGTTTACCAGTGTAAAATTAGCATGCTCCTGTGATCTTTTTTTTCATTTTTTCTAAAACTATTTGTAGAGCACCTTGCATTACACGGAAACTGTTATATGAGAAACCCAAAATATACATAATTTAAGCAGCAAAATCAGAGTGGTGATAGGAAAGAGACCTATTTTGGAAATTAGAAGGGGCCTGAGAGATGGAGAAGTGGGGAAAGAAAAGAGAAATCACCAGAGCTGAGATGTGTGTGCATCAGCCACTCAGGAGCAGAGTGAGCGCTGTGCGCTGCAAATGTGGACTAGCGAGGACCGTGAAGGGGACCAGAGGCACACAACAAACAGGGTGAGAAAGATGTCAGCAAGAGGGCTATGTCTGGCTTTCCAGCCCTAGCAGTTAGTCTACACAGCACAGCTGCCTTTAAAGCTCTATTATCCATTTAAATAGAAGTCATGTTACAGAATAAGTGAAGTGATGGTTTCAATAAAAGTAATTATTAGCATTGCAACATTCTTCCAAAACTATTAGCTAAGAGTTTGTCTCATCGACTTTCTCTAAAGTCCAGCCAGTGGTAACAGGGTGCTTCAGGTGGAAGGCTTGCTGTGGGTCTGCCAGTTTCCTGTACTTTACAGTTTAAAATAGTTAATAAGCTGTACCGTGAAATATTCTTATTTCAAGAATATATAAAAAAAGTTTTAAAGCAGTGATGAGTGGTGAGTTTGCAGATCATTCAGAAGACCTAGATACATGGATGTCTCTTCTACAAACAGGAGCATAAGTCCAGTAACTTAGGGCACCTCTCCTGGGTCAGCACGGTGTGGGCAAGAAGGAAAGAGAAGCAGGGATGCTCTTTCTCACGCCTGTTTAGAGGTCACACTCATTTGACATCATTTTAAAGTTCCCTGCCCAAAACATTGTAGGTAATTCAAGTGAAGTAGTAAGAAAATAGACATTAAAAATCAGGAGATAAGCAAAATATTTGACTTTTCCTAACACTTGGTGAATTGGAAGTAGGAAGAGCTTTTCCAACTCAATCTTCTTTTACACAAACTAACAAACATAGAAAATAAAATTTGCATTTACAAGAAAATACTCTTAGGTTGTGATTTCAAAATAGATGAGATTGATTCTATATTCGCCCATGGAAATTTAAAAGTTGACTTCATAGGTTTGGGCTTAAAAATGGATTCACTTTGAACTTCTCACACTTCAGGACAAAGAGGTAAATTTGATGTTTAGCAAAACCTCTTGGAAATCTTTGCAGATGGAATTTACCAGTTGAGGTAAAGGAGAAAAGGAGTCTTTATAATTCCTTTGTGATGATTACTTTTGAAGAATGCTAGAATTTTTTACCTTTTTCTTCTTTGTGATGAAAAATCTTTTTCTGAGACTAATGACAAAAATAAAAGAACTAGAAAATATTTGCTCAATTGCTTGTGACTCATGAATGTTTAAATCTTTCAAATAACAAATCACACTCCAAAGAATTCCCACTCAGCTGTAAAATGCATGAGGAATCATTTAACATTTGATAAGGCCACTTAGGAAGAAGTAAAATGTTTTAACATATTTGCCATTAAATAGAGTAACAAAAAATTAACCAGGAATGTGTTACATAGCCAGTTCCTTACTGCTGTTTAGCAGTGATGCGCATGTGTGAACCATGATGTTCTTTTACACGTGCCCCGTTCTGGTGATACCCGAGTACCCCAGAGGACTGACGAGCTGGAGCTGTATTCATCACAGACCGCCCGCCAGGCTTGTGCATGCTGTCCACAGGGGCAAGACCCCTCTTTTATTAGGCAAAAGAATGACCTCCTGTGTGTAAGCATCAGTGAGCACAGGGTGTCTGGAGATCCTGCCTGCGGTGCCCAGGACATTGTAGATGTCTCCTAAGAACCTGATTTAAGTTCTTTGGCATCAATTCGCACAATGGGATTGATGGATGACATCATAACTGTACTTTTAATAATATTTTCCATAACAGCTGGGCAATTTTTCATTCCTACCTGCTGTGTACATGGATTTTAACCTTTCCATGTTCTTGTGTTCTTCCTTTCATCATTTTGACAGTAACCCTTTCCAACAGTAATGGTCTCCACTTGTTCGGTCTTCGTGATTGCTGATGTTCGTTGCTTTCCATATGCCTGTCAGCCATGCATGCATCTTATGTGCAAAAATGTTCACCCAAGTCTCTTGCTCATTTCTTAACTGAGACATTTTGTTACTTTTGCCATTAAGTGGTAGAAGCTCCTTGTATATATTTGCAAGCTGCATACGTATTTGAATTGCTAATCCATTCATAATTTTTGCATATGGCGTAGGATGGATGCTCGGCTTTGTGTTTTGCATGGAGATGCCATGCAAGGACTTCTCATAATCCTATATCTATTTCGAATATGTTAGATTTTCAAAATATTTTAAAACTGAAATGAGCTGCACACAGCTAAGCAAGTAGCTAGGAATAATGGTGACTCAGCAGGGGGACACTGGCCATGCTTCTTGCCTCAGGCCTGGTAATGTGTAACAGGATAAAGAAGCACCCTGGCAAAGCCACACAGCAGCCTCCAGGCCAAGTCTTCTGACGGCCTGGTGGTTGGGACAGGATTTATATTCATTCTCCCATGACAACTCTCAAATCCAAATCAGGAAGAGCGTAACCCACCAGCTGTCTAGCACCTCTGGCTGAAGGAATTTCCTTTCCCTGTTGTGGGTCCTCAGGCTTCTGTGAAGGTCCTTTACTGTGGCTTCCCCAGCCTTTGGGCATGGGGGACTGGTTTTGTGGTTGACAATTTCTCCAAGGACCAGGGGTACAGGTGGGGGTAACGGATCGGGTGCTGTAGTCTCCTAAGGAGCTTGCAGCCTGGAGCTCTAGCTGGGTGGTCCCAGAAGACCTGTGCTCTGGGACAGCCTGAAGCCAGTTCCCTGGCAGAGGGGAGCTTGGGCAGGGAGGGGAGCTGCAGAAGAGGCTGGAAACAGAGGGAGCAGCCTGGTCCCCCTGGCCCCCACCAAGGCCTGTAAGCTCTGGGCCACCACAGGACCTGAGGGACCCTGGCTCAGTGCCTGGTATAGACTTATTCCTGGCTTTCTTTTCTGTCTGTCTGTACATGTGTGTGCTCTTATGGCCCTGCCATACATCTTTCTTCACTGATGTCCGTACTCATGTAAAATCAGGAAACATGAGGCGTTCAGCTTTGTTCTTTCTCAAGATTGGTCTGGTTATCTGGGGGGCTTTTTTTTCTGTTGCTATAAAGATCGAATCATAGTTTTATTACACTACTATAGCCAAATACTGCACACCAGACAGGTATTCCTACAGTCCTTAGATGCTGTCAGCTCTGCAGTCTGGTGAAGCCTTCCTCTCTCAGAAACTTTCTCCTGTAATGTCAAATGTGTGAGAGGCCTGCCAGCCACCCAGCAGGCTGATAAGGGCACCGATTCCACCAGCCGCACCATGGGGATTGGATCTCAGCAGCCGAACTTGAAAGGTGGCACAGACAGTCAGAAGATAGCAGCATGCTATTGAAATTTTGATAGAAATCACACCTGAAGAATTTTGATGGACATCAGCCTGAAGATGTAAGGCATGAACATCTTGGTGACATTTAATCTTCCAATCCGTGAGTCAAGATACCTTCCCATTTTTGTAATCTTTCATTTTATTCATCAATGTTTCATAGTTTATATTAAACCAATAGTCTACCTTCAGTGTTAAGATTGTTCTGAGTATTTCACTGTTTTAATACCATTCCAATGAGTCTGTTTTCTGACGTTCCTTTTCCAGTTTTTAAAAAATAAACAACCTTTTATTTTAAGCTATCAAATTTGTATTCTTAAATGTTTCACAATACATTTTAAATCACTAGTAATATTTAAAACATAGCTCTAGAAATACTACTGTTACTATATTCTATCTACATATTCCAGATTTGTGACCTAAATATTTACTTCCTTCATAATCACACAACGTACCTGGCAGACAGTTCAATTTGTAGCTGGGAAGCATTTGAATTACTTATCATATCCTTTGTTTCTCAGTGCTGTATAATGCTACAGGATGTCCACGGAGTGAAATTAATGAGCGTAAACATTCAAGGATTGAAATGCTTGAGTAGGAAAAGGGAAAAGACATTTTGATCCAAGACAAATTGCTTTGCTGCTTATTCAAATTTATATCAGAGCGCAAATGTTTTGCTAATAAAAGGTGATTCTAAGGGCTTTGCTCTCTGAATTGAATGAGATGGAAATATCTCAAGTGTTGGCTGGTGTACAGCGTTTCAGTCTCATATCCTCTGAATTAGTCATGCAATTTCTACACCTGTCATCTGCATTTGCTGAGGACATTCTGAAGAATACGTAGAGCTGATTTTGTTACTCTCTGCTTGAAACCGGATACTGCCAGTTGAATTGTAAAGTAGAAGAAACCACCCAGCACATGGGAATACCTGAAACTGGATAGTTAATAGGGCCTCATCCTGGCTGTTGGCTCCAGGCCATGCCTCACACCTCAGAGCCCTTTCAGATCCTGGCCTGGGGCCCTCCTCTAGCAGGCAAATTTCCTCTTGAAAGGCAGCAGCAGGCTGTGACCTTCTGTGGTGACATTCTTCTGTAATATGAGCCAGGGAAGGGTCACCTGTGTGAATTCTGCTCCATAGCCCTGACCACACTGCAGGACAGAGAGACACACAAGCCGCTGTCTTAATCCAGGGTGACCCCAGGGACGCCTCAGAATTCTGGTGGGGAGAAGATGGCTCTTTCAATGGCTGACACACTGATTATGTCTTTCCAAGGGTGGAAGACAGAACGCCAGTCAGCAGTTAAAAGCCCCACTGCTCCAACCACATGGGTTAAGAACATGCAAAGCCAAGCCGTACACTAGGAGAAAGTATTTGTGGTTACCTGTGTTTGAATCAGAGTTGTGTGCATTATTTTTAAGGAATTGTTATAAATCAATAATAGTAAGTAGGACAGTTCAGTGAAACGGGCTGAGGATTCAAGTGCACACTGGGAAAAGGAGTTTTCAAGCGGTCAGCACATCCATGAGCATGTCCTCTGCTTCACTAATTCTAAAGAAAACATAAATGGAAGCCCTCATTACATGTCACAGTGCACCACAGAATGCCCATGGTTGTCAAGGGGATGACTTGTTGGTGAGAGCGGGGAGCAAGTGGATGCTCACACATCCCGAAATCCAGGCACAGCGCTCACCGGTGACTCAGAGATTCTGCCACCTTTCCCTTAACCTCACACTGCATTGACCCCACCCTTGCCTGGCCGTTGGCTGACCCGAGGGTTTGTTGTGTCTTTAAGGCATGAAGCACATGAGTTTCCGTCTCATGGCCACTTTCATTGACCACTTTCACTGTCCTGTGGCCGCTTCCACTGTCCCCACTTGTGATACGTAAGGTTAAAAATCTTTTCCCATTCCCGAGTGTTGTCTTGTTCTCCTCACTGTTTTCACTTAGAGATGTCAGCAGGGTTTTGTGGAGGTTTTGAAGGGAATAAGGGTGAGTTCGCTAACAGGGCTCCATCCTCCGTTGTGTCTTTGCCTTGAGCCTTGGTGTTTCATGAGGGCCAGCTGATCACAAAGCAAGGCCCAAGACAGTGGGCAGTGGCAGGGCCTGCGTCCCAGCCCTGCCAGAGGGGCCACTGCATCTGTCTTGAACACAGTGCTGCTCATAGGAGACCGAGCACCAGATGGCCTCTCCTGGCCCCACACCTTTCTGTTTCCCTTATGCTCCCCTCTGAGCACTGATGGAATGGTACATTTCCAGGCAACATTCCCTACAATATTTGCTCTCCTAGGAAGTTAACATCCTGGTGGCTGCAAGAAACTACTTTCCTTATCAATTCCATCCTCAGTTCTGGGGACACAAAAGGTATTGACAGAAATTAAAAAGAAAATAGATCAAATTGCGGAAAATAGAAGGGCAGAGAGAGAACTGTGTAACCATTCTGCGAGGAAGCAAACCCATCAATATTCTTTAAGATCTGCAACCAAATAATCTCAAATTCAATTCAATTAAATGATGTACATAAGCTCCTAGCAGGATAAATCATTATTTTTCTGTTAAAATGAGAGTAAACACTACTTCAAAGAAAGTCCTGAGAGACTTGGCGGGAGGACTGAGAACTTCTGGGTGTCCTTGTTTGGAAGACAAAATGATGCTCACAGAGCAAAGACTTAAGAGCTCAAGTGGGAGATGGCCAGTTGGCCAGGGTCCTGGGGAGTTTACAGAGCACGAGTGCTTCTGGTCATCCGGTTGTTTCTATTAATCTCATTTGAACTCTGCCAAAGTCTTTCCATGGTCCTGTTCTCCAGTACTGCAGATGGCCAACTCAGAGGGGACTGTCAGAGGTCGTCCTTGGGTAGCAGGGACAGTTGTATGTGATTTTTCTCCCCTACCTTAACCTTACCTCAGATGCTAACAGCCCAGCTGGAATCCAGGGAGCCAGGAGAAATCTCCACTTGATTTCTCCTCCCAGGCTCCACTGCTGCTCTGAAGGTTCCTGCCACCTTGCCTGGCCCACACACTGCTCAGAGAGCTGTGACCGTGATTTCTGAGGGTGCCTGAGCATTTGATGGGAGAAATTCCTTCTGTAGAGCAAGGAAGGAAGTTGCCTTGAGCTCACCCATGGAATTCATGCCACCTGGTGCCCTGAGGCCTCGTAGACCCCTGCTGTGGAGGAGGAGGGACCAGTGCAGGCTTTTGAGTTGGGAGCAAGCTCATCTAGCAGGAGCCAGGTTAGATCCTGAGCATCGGGAGGAAAATTACATTATCTCACATTGTCCTTGCTGTCCGCATCCACTGAACCTGTTTGAGACCGTGCATGGTGAGTTGGACATCACCTAATTCTCTCAGAAGTGTACTTTATCCACCGGTTAAGTCAGCCTCTTCATAATTCGGTACATATGGTTTTATAATTCTATCTGAAAGTAGCCAGGGTGCCCTGTTCAAGCCTCCTACCTTCCTGTATCAATCCCTTCTTGTTTAAGTTTATATCAAATACCATTTCTCTGAAAAAGGCCTTTGCACATTTATTTGAATACCAAGGACATATATATTACAAGTGTTTTTCATTTTCTATGTATTTTTCCATGTGGAATACATAGGTGAAATATTGCCAGTCACTCCTAGAGGGGATTTTAGAGGGATGCTTTTTTGTGAAATTCTTGTTAAACACCAATAAAACTGGAGAGGGCACAAAGCTTATTGTCCTGCAGGAAAGGGTGAAGCCTGGGCTCAGTCACTGGGCTCCTCCGCAGGTGATGGGGTCCTGGTACAATAGATTCCGGAGATCTGATGATCCCCACACTCCCCTCCCTTCCCTGCTCCTTCTTTCCTTTCTCCCTTTCTTTTTCTTCTTCCTCCTTCCTCTCCACCCCCCACCCCATGAACTACAGTATTTTTGCTGTGAAGAATAGTTTCACAGCCCTTTGCAATCAGCATTGGCTTTGGATATGGGGGTACAGAGTGCAGGGTCCCAACAGGTCCCGTGGATGTCACCCACGAGTGTCCCCCATTCTTCACTCCTCTCCCTTCTGAGACACAAAAGAGATTTCCCCACCTGGGGCTCACTTGCAGCTGTCCTTCAGCAGCTCTGTGGAGAAGAGCCCTAGAAGGCTGAGGGTCCCCGAGCAGCAGTGCATGTCTGTCCCTCCTAATGTCATTCACGATGTCATCCATTGGACTGTCCCTGGAAGTCACCTCCGCGTAGCTGCCGCTCCCTGACTTCACTCCTCTATCCTTTGCAGAATGGAAGCTGGAAGGATGCTGGGATTGTGCACCATCTGCATATGCCAGTCGATGCTGTGTGTTGCCCAGGAGAAGCGCAATCTCTCCCAGCTGCCTGTGTTCTGAGCAGAGGCCAGGCCAGGACACTGCCAGGGCTCTGGAGTGAGTGAACTGAGCCTGATGCCTGCAGGGAGATGTCAGACCCAGCACAGAATCTGCACACATTCTGCTTTCTAGCCTTAGCTACTGAGGCTCGCATTGCTACTTTCTAGGTGCAGAACAATCCCCAGTACCACAAAAGGAAGAGGAGGAGAAAAAGGAAGTGGAGGAAAGTAGCTCTGACTCTGTTATCCACAGCGTAAGAGTCACCCCTTTGCCAATTGTCTTTTCACTTGCCAAACGTAAGTTAGAGGGGAAATTTCCAAGTGCTGAGTAAACATAAGCACCACCATCCATGTGCAGAATCTTGATGCAGTGGTGCTTGGATTTCAGTGCCACATCTGCACACAGCACCTGGCCCTGTGATCACATCCACACATGGCATCCGGCCCTGTGATCATACCCACATGGCACCTGGTCCTGGGATCAAACCCACAAGGCACCTGGCCATAGGGTCACAGCTCCATAAAGCACTTGGCCATAGGGTCGCATCTATGCAAAGCACCTGGCCCCGTGATCACATCTACATAAAGGATCTGACCCTGTGTTCATGTCTACACACAGCACCTGGCCATAAGGTCACATCTACATAAAGTACCCAGCCATGTGTTCACATCTATGTATACCACCTAGTTGTATGTTCACTGCTAAGATGTACCTCAGAATAAGCAATGCTCTTTCTAAACATTCAACAAATTCCAAATGGAGCAAACAATAATATGGGTACGAAATCATTTTTTATACATTAAATTAACATCAATGACCAGTGAGTGACATATTTATCTTCACTTTGAATCCTGAGCACAAGAGCTACTGGCGTCTGTCAGTAAAAGTAAAGACAATGCCTGGTGAACTTCATGGAAAGAACATCCAAGCTATCCAGAGGACAGGGTTAGAGGGAGGAAGGGGAAGTGTGAAGAAGTCAGAAGGAGCAGGGGTTTTGGTTTAGAATTTCTCTAACAATCTAAACTATGGTGGGATTCTGGCTCATTCAACTCAAAAGAAAATGTCTCAGGGGTCTAGGGGAGGTGGAGGTCAATACCTGGACATCTGGTTCCTCACCACTAACATAAGGAATTTATATGACTTGTAAAACCTCCTTGAAATGGTTCTTCCTATCTGCTCATACTTTCCCTGTTACCACTACCTACTGGGAGTTTGAAAGTTAGCTGTCTGGGTTCAGTATCACAAGAAGTATAAGTTATAATGGATTGTGAAAGAAATAATTATATGCTACTTATAATTCTATGTGATCAATTTTCATTTTAGTAACCTATAAGTGATTATTTGGAGCCTTATTTTGATTCTTATGCAACCTGCAATCATTAGGGTTTTTTTCCATGTGCCTGTAGCATGACCAAATATAGGAAGGCTTGTTCTACGTACTAGAGATATGAGGAGCAGAGCAGGTTTCCTACTCCCCAAGAGGTCCTTTTTAGGGAAACAAAGAACAAATATTCAAGGTGTGGCACTAACATATTCTGGAGTTCTGAACATTGATTTGTGCATTGAAAGATGTGAGTAATAAGATCACATAAAAGGTGAGACAATATTTTTCAGTTACAATGACCTGATATCCTACTGGTGACCTTTAGTTGTAGGAAAGCACAGGTCTTGGAATTCAATCCAAAAGCACCCACTCTATCACGATTTTTGCAGATCTTGCAAGAAAACTGCATCTTCATTTCCTTCAGACGCTTGACTTCCTGTGTGAGGCAACATCCCCTGACCAGGGCTACCCTGGCTACTGTTTAACACCTCACACCAATGGAGAGAAGCTGCTGCCTGCTTTTCTGTCTTAGAAACTCTCATTGGAAGACATTTGTTTGTTTGTTTTTCTATTCACAGTGAGGTGACTGTTGTACTAGATATGGGGTCTTTTCTGAGACCCCCTGTGGTACCATGTTGGCCCCAGTACAGGCTGTTAGGAATTGGTAGGGTCTTTAAGAAGTGAGGTTTCCACTGGGCTTTTAGGCACCCAGTGATGATCCTAGTACTCTGAAAAGCTGGAGCAGGAAGAACCCAGCATTGAATCCAGCCTGAGCAACTTCATGACTCAGCAAGACCCTGTCCCAATAATCCATAGAAAGGGTTGGAGACGTGGCTGAGTTTGAAGGTTCTGGATTTAACCACCAGTACTGAAAAAGAGAAACAAGAGGTGAGACTTGTTGGGAGATTGTCAGATCACTGAGCGGAGACCTGCACAGGTGCTGTAGGACCTCAGTGTTTTCTGTCTCTCTTGTTTGCTTCTTCGCCTCAAGTTGAGCAGACTGGTGTACCCCTGTACCCCCACCACAGTGAATCACCAGAGGCTGACTGTATCAGAGCATCAACCATGAAGGGAACCCATCCTAGCCATGAGCCCAAATAGGTCTTCGTGAGTTGATTTCCACAGTTGTTTGTTACAGAAATGGAAAGCACAGTAATGGTGATATGCAGAAAATCAATTTTCATTTGGAAGAAGTTCCCACACGTGTCTATGTGGAAATCCTAAATAAACCACCCTTAAGTGTCTTGTGTAACTTAGTTCAATACATGTGTAAGACAAAGACCAGTGCGGTACTTCCACAAGGGGAAGCACACACTGCAAAATACTCAACAACAAGGAAACAGGGTTGAAAACTGCATACGTTTGAATATTAGTCTTGAAAATCTTACACTTCAAAATTAGAGCACCTAAAGCCACTTGAAGCCCAAGGTTACAGCATGAGTGGTGCATGCACATGGGGCAGAGGGAGGTCCACAATCAACCTCAGAAGTGGGAGGCTGGATGATGGCTAAGTAAATGGTATCTCATTTCATTGAAGTTACTAACTCAGTTGTCTGTGGTCCACCTTACTAGTTTGGTTCCTGTCTTCATTATTTTGTTTTGCTGGGAAGGAATATCCAAGCAAACTCATTAAAGGAGAAGGTTCTTAATTAACTCACAGTTTATGAAGGTTTCAGCCCACAATCAGCTGACTCTGAAGCAGGATGGCATGGCAAAGAGCATGGCAGAGGAGAAAAAGGCCACAGAGCACAGGCAGTAACAACATCCTCAAGGCAGGAAGAAGGATATATACACAAACATTCTTACATATGTATATTCAGGCCCCACCCACAGTGACACACCTCTGCCTACCAGGTTCACCTCTGAACACCCACCTGTAAATCCATCTGGTATCACATATCTATTACCTATATCTGTTATCCAGTCACCTCCCAAAAGCCCCATCTGGGTGCCCATTAAGCTTTGGAGTACATCTAGATGCCAGGTGAGACACCATTACCTGGCCCTGCCCAGGCTCTGAGATGTCCATGCAAGGACATCTCCTCCTGGTGAAAGGCAGCCTGCTGGAGCTGTGCATTTTCACTTCAGAAATTCATCTTTTACCCCAGGGAGGGGAGAGATCAGGGTCCTTTCCCAACCAGAAAGGTGAGAAAATGAAAAGCATAAATATCCCAGCAGCTTACTATTTTGTAATGGCCACTGAGATGGTCTAATCATATGTTCTGAAATAATACTAACAAGTAAAACGCAAGATCTGAGGTATGATAAACTCTGCTGTTCAGTTTGTCTTTCTGTGCATATGGGACCTGTTAGTGCACAGAATCAGGAGACAAAAAAACCAAGTTGTAGAGCTGAAAACTTTCAGATCCCAGCAGTGGGCACTCACGGTGGCTAAGGCGGAGAGGAGCTCTCAGAGCCGGAACTTCTAAACTGGAGCTCCCAAGTGTAGGTCTACGTACTAAACACGAACCTCAAATGAGAAAGCAAGCAGTACAGCTGCAGACGCTGGGCAGTGAGCATTGCCAGATGAGAGGGCTCTGTGACACTGCCCTGGCCCTATTCAGGGACTCTTCTGACCTTGCTTCGTAAATCCTTTCCAAGAGATTCTTGGGGGAGGCAGAGAGCCAGCTCAGCAGTAAATTCCTCCATGCTCCTGAAATAATACCAGGGACAGACCTGCATGTAGAGAAAAGCCTGCATTCACTTCCCGGTGTTATGAGTTACAGTTATGTCATGTAACATTAGAAAATGTAGCACTCTTGTGTGAGGGGTGGTTAATAAGAGGGCACTGAGAGGCCTGTATTAGCTCACCAAGGGGAGGAGTTAGTTCATAGGGTCTTGGAAACTGAGTCACCACGCCATCCAGGCCAGAGGAGAGCCCCCAAAGCCGCAGGAAGCTTTGACCAGGTAGGTACACAGGGCAGGTAGGAAATAATCGGATTCAAACTCCAAAGACCTCACAGCAAAGACCCCGAAACACTGCATCCCTGGAGCTCGCGCCTGAGACCAGGGCGACTTTTATGCTGTCACCAGGGAGGCGGCCCATTGAACAACTGTCAAGCAAAGTGTGAAAATTCATGACAATTTTTTCACAACCTCACCAAGAAATTTAGGTAAGTAAGCAAAGACACAGGGATCCCTGCTTCTAGCAGTAAGGGATGCATCCAATTCTGAGAAGGTTGGTCTGCTTCCCCAGTAGTACCAAAACTCACAGTAGTACCAGCAAGGGGTTGTGCAGATGGGTGCTCCCTGGAGCATGATTCTTCGAGAAGAGAGAATTGCCCTGTGCCTGCACTGTTCCATGCAGCTTTGTGCTTAGCTCTCTACCCTCAGAGAGGGGAATGGTTAGTGTAGAAAGGACAGGGTTGAGGGGTCACATAGTTGGTAAATAAGAGGAGCAGAAGCTGAACTTGACTTGCGAACCTTCACAGAGCCCAACTCACAGGCAAGTCTTCGCCCACCAGGACTCAGGGCCAAGGACGTGACAACGAGCAGTGTCTGTCTCCACCAGCCAACATAGATAGCATCTGCTTTCTGCTAGCAACCCCAGCATTGCCTTGGCAGGTACCCAGGCCCTGCAGGCAGGCAGGTGCTATCACAGGAGAGGAGGCATGGCCACAGGAGGCACAGGTGCAGGTGGGACAGGCTTCTCTGCCCACTGAGTGTCACTGCTCCCCATCCAATGCCCCAGCCAGCCATTCTCTTCAGAGCAGGCAGGGAGAGACCTAGGTTCCTCTTGGGAGAGCAACCAAAAGAGATCAGGCTTTGGGAAGGTCTGCAGCATTGCTGGCTGCACCCATCAGGACCTCAAATGGGCCATGCCCCTGAGCTGAGCAGTGAGGGCTTCAAATGCCCTGGGATTTTTATACTGTGTGTGCCTACTAATCTCCTAGGCCAAGCAGGGCTTCCTCCTGCAGCCTGATACAAATACTCTGCTTGACCTGTGAGGGTAAATATCATGGTATAGGGCACCAATATCTTCCCTGGCCACCAGAACAAATCCCTCAACTGAGCACAAGACCTGCACCCACGAGGGCTTCTCGAACTTCCTGAGCACAGGCACGCTGCACGTCAGGGACATCCAGGTGCCAGCACAAGACACAGTGATGACTCACTCAGGGGATATCTTCAAGAATCTGAAATCTAATGGGAAACACACATAAAAAGATTTGTAAAACGTGAGTGGGAAAAAAGAAACAGGCTGCAGTGAGAACATGAGAGAGGGTGACAGCATCAGCCTGTGGGCAGGGACTTCAGTATAAAACACATGAAGATGTTCTCAAATTATCATCATGACGATGGTGATGAAAATGGGGAGAGGGAATCTAGAGACAGAGGGAGAGAGGTGGGGGGAGAAACAAAGCAAAATGGAAATAACCACGATGTGTTACATACATTCGCCAACTCCCCATAGTGAATATAAACTCCATGAATTGCAAACACGCACTAATAAAACAAAATTGAAGAAAAACGAATTCGCGTTTTATGGGAAAAAGTACTGAAACAATACACCGGTAATAAGTATCAGTAAGTTGCATGCATGTGTGGTTTAATTGGGAGAAGCCATAATGAGTTTCTGTGAGATTAAAACCTATGTGCACAGCCCTAAAAAATGAGAAAACCCAGGCACATTTAGGGAGCTGATAATGGCCAAAGACAGCAGTTGCCTGGAAGGAGAGGGGATTGAGGAACACAGGGCCTGGTTAATGCTGGGACAGATAACACAGATCGGCATGAGCTGCCGGGGTTGGAGGGGAGCACGATTTATCAGACAGGGAATTAGCAGCCTCCCTGGATATGCAAACTCGGAGACTGAGTATTAGCAAGGCAGCCAGCACAAGCTGGCTACAAACTGAGCCTATGGAGCATAATTTCAAATTTAAAAGCAGAAAGGTTTAGTTCTCTCAGAAACCAAGGGGAATGTTTTACTCAGTTCACTTAACAGCATGAAATATGAAATTTCAGCACTTGCTAAAACTCTGCAAAAACATGAGCAAAGAGGGCAAAGCAACATCACAAAGCCAGCGAAATTCGGTGAGAAGGATGCAGTAAAAAGGGAACTGAAAGGAGCAGGGCTGGTGTGAAGCTTGAGAGAGCGCCTGCCTTTTCCCTGTGAGAGAATGAAGAGAGAATGAGCAACACGATGGAGACCACTCCTGAACAGAGATGTCCTTTGTCCTGTCAAGGACACTACTAGGGCAGCGGCTTTGAGTGACTTGGGGACCAAGTCTCAAGACTATCAGGCGTCATCCTGACTTCCTGTTCCCCAAAGTCAAAGTTCCGCTGAGAATTTCAAATGTTCACACTGTAAGCCAAGTAACATTAGCAATGACAAACATTCACATTAAAATGGGCAGCGCTTATTTCTCCTCCCAACTTCTAACAATCAGAACTCTCAGGAAAAGAATCAGTCTCATAAAATCTCTGGAGAAGTTTACCTAGGCACGTTTGAGAGAAAAACACCTGTCAATAGTTATGAGACTATATATACTTTTTTCCATTTTTTACAAATGCTTGAGCCAGGTGTGGTGGCATGTCTGTATATCGAGTACTTCCAAAGGCTGAGGCAGGAGGATCACAGTTCCAAACCCGGCCTCGGCAACTCAGCACATCAGCAGGACATTTTCAAAAAGAACATTTGAAGTAGGGCTCTGGGTGTAATCCAGGGTAAAGGCTCTGAGTTCAGGTCTTGCTACCCAAGAAAAACAAATAAATACAATTGGAACTGTTTCACTTATCTGAATGTGTTATGCACATGTTTTCTGAAAGGATGTTCAACAGCACACTTTTTGGAAAAGATAAAACTTGGAAAAAATCTCAAGTCAGGCAGCATAGAAATACATCAGGAGAGGTGTGTCCCATGCTCAGAGGAGGGCTCCTGAGAGCGTGGAGCTGCAGAGGTGGGGGAACCAGGGCTGGCATCTGCATCCGTCTTGCACTGTCAAGTCAAAGCAGCAGATTTCACTGAGAGGCATACAGTGCCGACAGGAAACTCTCATGGAACTGTCAAAGTGTTGAATTCATCCAGTGCTTTATAATTGGTAGCTTTCATTTTGTCTGATTTTCTGCACATTCCACACAGGTAGAAATGTTGTGTAATAAAGCCGGGCGTGGTGGCTCATGCCTGTAATCTCAGCACTCGCGAGGCTGAGGCAGGAGGATCATTGCGAGTTCGAGACCAGCCTGGGCTACAAAGTGAGCTCAAGGCTAGCCTGAACTGCATAGCAAGACCCTGTCTCAAAAAGACCAAAAAAAAAAAAAAAAAAATGGTATGTAAATATTTACTTTTACGTGTACTGTGTTTATTTGCATCAAACAGCATATTTTCCAGACATTTCATTTGACAATATTGTCCTATTGTTTGCCTTTTGGCATAAAATCATTTTATGGAAAATAATTAATGTAGAATTTAGGGGGATCCCATCACTACCTCTTTAACCATGAAAAGACTCTTTCCTGTTCTCCAACTACATCTTCCAACAAGTTCTGGTTTACACTGTTAATATCTTGTAGGAATTCTGTGTCTCACTGAAGTACTTGGTTTTGATGCATTACAGAGGTGAGATGCAGGCTTTCTGGTTCTGTTTAAAAAACGAGGTCTTTAGAAATCTCTCCCTTTCAAATCTGACTTCCAATTGACTGCCAATGCTTCATACTGGAGGAATGAATGATTATAATTACTTCAAAAATTCTCCCGAAAGATAGAGTAAATCCTTTCCTCTCATTTTACTCTGTGTAATGAGCTCCTGGCAGATTCCGGATGCCACAGAGAATACCACAGACTGTTTTCTCATCGGACAGAATCACAGAGGACAAAATAGAGAAGACATTCAGGATTCATTGTCATCTGAAGGCTGAATATTTGAATTACTTGGAAATTTATGAGAAACAAATATTCATGGAATGAACTCAGGGAAATTAAAGAGTGATAGAAGCCAAATTATTGTTTTTTTAGGACAACCTAAAGTTTTTGAAATCCTACAAATTCTTGTCATAGAAAAAAATTAATTCCATGAAATATCCTGGATGAGATTTAGAGGAAGATTTCTTAAAGTTCGTCCCAGAAGTCTCTAGACAGCACAGTCCTGCAAGCAGCAGCACTGGCAGTGAGACTGTTTCCAGGTTTACACTTTCCCGCGCCATGCGCAGCCCCAGTCCACCGGGTTTCCCCACCGTGGGAAGCTCCCTTACCCTCTCCCTTCCTTATTCACAGCCCCGCTGCCAGCACATCCTGCCCCCGCCTTGCCCTGTCTTGCAGCAACCAGCCCCTCCTTGCACCCAAACCCCAAAGTGTGTCTTCGGGAACTCTGCTCCCAGGGGACTTTACTTTCAGGTTTTGATTCTTTGTTTCCATCACCAAATTGAGGTTTTGCTCTTTTGCCCATCATGAGAAAAGAAAAATATACCTTAGTTGTTTGTATCAAAGCATTCATGCTCCCCCTGCTTTCCTGACCTCCCTGTGCAGCCAAATGCTCGGGTGGCACCCGCAGGCCTCAGAACCCACACTGTCTCCCTCAGTCCTATGGGAAGCAGCAAGGCAGCTGCAGATGGTAGCAAGGGTTTGCCGTGGAGTTACACCCTCAGCCACGCATTTATTTGTTTGTTTGTTTATTGTTATTTAATGGCAAGCTCTTGTTAAATGCTGAGCTGACAAAACTTGCTGTCCTCCTCCCTCACCTCCCAGAGTGAGCAGTTCTTGGTCTCTGTGTTACTTGGCCTGGTAACTGTGTTCAGTCCAGGCAGTCACCTCTGGTGAGCTAGTGTATTCTCACACCTGAACCCCCAGCTCTACTCTGTAGTCAGAGCACCCACTGACCTATGACAAAAGACTTCCCTGCCTGGGCCCTGGACGTCAGGCCACTTACCTGAGCAGGTCACCAAAGCCTGCTCTTTCTGGACCTCCCTCTCCCTCTCAACCCACTTAGCATTACCCCCATTCTGGTGTTGAGACAAATGGACAGAGACTGCTGGCTTCTTTTGTTGCACCAATTTCTCCCACATGCTCTCATCTGTTAGGTGACACCTTCACAATCCACCTCAGGGTGACCAATGTCCAGGCCCTCTGTGGTCATTGCCTTTCCCGAGCCTGGTCCCACATCTGTCACCTCGTGCTTGGTCCCTCATTCTCAAACGATCCTGTCCACTGTGTGCACCCAGCTGGCCCAACCGAGAGACGCTTATGGTCTCCTGCCTCACCCAGGAAGGGGAACTCAGCTGCAATGAGCCAAGGGCGATGCCTTCCTTACTTCTCTCTCATTGCTGAGACAAAATACCTGACACTGAAAGATAAAGGAGGCGAGGTTTATTTAGCGCACAGTATGTGGAGGTTTCAATCTGTATCTTCTGGCTCCAATGCAGGGTGGTGCATGGCAGAGGGCAACAGTTCATGGCCACGGAAGACAGGAAAAGCAACAAATCAAAAGGTACAAACAAGCCTCTTTCTGCCCCTTTTATCCTGTCCAGACTACTGGGATTAGGGTGGTGCCAATCCAATCAGTGGACTGATCCAGCCATCACCCACCCCTAATCCCAGCTCTCTTAATCCCAGCATTGAACCATAAATCAATCACAAACTCTAGAGACAGCTGTCTCTGAAAAAGCCCCATTTAAAAATACAAGAGGCTGGGGGGCAGAGGGTGTGTCTAGAACCAAGCAATAACAGTAAATTTGTGATAATCCATTCCCACAGTTCCCCCTTAAACACAAACAAGGAAATGAAAGAGGTCTACAGGCTCTCGGGCTCATGAGGAGTTACCTGTTAGTCCAATTCCTCTTTGCCCAGCCCAGGAGAGGCTGCTAGGGAAGATGGCCAGGCTACTATGCAGCCCAGAGCATCAGGAATCACTGATTGCACTCAGCTGTGTTCCCCAGCATTAACTCTGAAACCACAGGTTCTCACCTCAGACCCACAGAACCAGAGTTCTAGTCTGGTTTGCAGACCAGAGGTTCACAGAGTTCGCAGTCCCCTGAGGAAAGGTCTGCAGCAAAAGTGTTGACTTGCACGTGGAGACCAATGCTTGAGAGCATAGGAGCATGCAGACATCAGCATGCACCTGGGTAGGCTGTGTAGTCAGAGTGCACATGGGTATGTACATATCCGGGTCAGTGTACACATGTGTGGACACATGCAGCACTGAATATACACAGGAAATTTGCAGCTATGTAACCACCTGAACTGAATCCCGAAACTGACCTATCAATCAGATTACACTGTGCTAGGATGCTTCCTGCTGCCTCCTGCACCCCAGATGCACACCAACACAGCCCTGTTTTGACTGATTTTTCATATCTGATGAAAGAAGCTGATGTGTGAAGATGATACTGCATCTATGAACAATGATCACATGACTCGCGTTGTCATAGAAACACTGTATAGTCATAGTATTGTAGCTGTGGTGATAGTGTCTGAGAAGAGATGCCTACCCGAATTGCCTTGGACTGGATACTTGGGGGCATGAACATTTACAGTAGGGAAAATAAAGAATAATGTAACACTGCAGGTGTTCTTAGGTTGCAAGAGTGCGTGACAGGCAGGACACGGTGGTGGCACAGGCCTCTCATCCCAAAATTCTGGGAGGCTGAGGCAGGAGGACAGCACGCCAGAGCTCCGCCTGCACGACTGAGTGACTGAGGGCTGCGCTGGCCCAAAGCAGAAAATGGAATTTGAAATGGGATGAAGTGGATGTAGCTCAAGGTGAAAGCCCTGAAAAAAGAAAGAAAGAAAGAGAGAAAGAAAGAAAGAAAGAAAGAAAGAAAGAAAGAAAGAAAGAAAGAAAGAAAGAAAAATAAGTGAAAGCTTTAGACCAAAAATTTCCCCTTGTGTGTCCTTTACAATAATTTCTGAAGTCATGAAAACAAATCCAAATGCAAAACTTTATAACTTTGAAGAAAAGAAAAAGATTCCAAAGAGAACAAAAAGTAGAAGGCACACTAAAACGCCCCCTCGTTTTGTTTACAATCACAGGTGATGTCTGCACATTTACCCTCTACCCGTCTATCTCTGCCTGTGCTCTTTACTCCACAGCAGTAGAGTTCACAGTTAGGGGCACAGGGGACATTACTTCACTGATACGAAATACAGGTCATATAAAACAAGTGTTTGCAACCTTGACTTAATTTAGCTCACAGCATTGTATTTACCTACAGATAAATTAAGATGAAATTTAATAGCAAATGTAAATAAGAAATCTGGAAACACCTCCGTGTTATTAAGTGTGTTTATCATTTTAAATACCGCGGCACAGTGTGCTTCTAGGTGCTGTTTACCTCACACTTGGTGGAAGATCAGTGCATAGCACTGCACTCCGCCAAGTCCAGAGGGCAGAACCGGCAGCCGAGTCGCCCTCTGTGGGACAGGTGACACAGTCTGCACAGGGTCCAGCCAACGAAGAGCTGATGCTTAAAAGGACCAAACATGCTCCTGCTCCGAAGAGCTCATCCTCCACACGACTGCCTCACGAAGCTGGGAACCTTCATCCTGAAGAGTGTGTTCCTAGGAGATGATGCTCTTCCCTGCTGCGCCTCCCTCTACATGGTGTCCCTCTACAGTTGTTTTCAGATGGCTCCCAAAGCCTCACGCAGTCCCAAGAGGGGCTTCTGCAGAGCGGCCAGGTGCAATGCTATCACCAAGGGCATTAGGGTTAAGGGTGTGGGTCCTGCCCACCTGGCAGAGCCTGGATGAGACCCAAGTGGCAGGAGGATGCTGTCATGCCCTTGTTTCTGCTGCTAGCTTGTGGGTGCTGTGAACTGCTCTCCCCCTGCAGTTCCCCTTCAACAAGGCCTTGGCACAACGTGATTATGCACTGAAACCTCATGAGCTAAATAAACCTCTCCGCCCTGAACTTTGGGCACTGAGTTTTTTGTCTGAGCAATGAGAGAAATAACTGAGAAATGCAGTCTGTATGTTCTTGTGTGGGTGAGACCGTTCACTTCATCCACACATGATGACTATTGAAGTAGCTGTGACAGCAATGGATAAATGGAAAAAGTCCCTGTGTGTCTACAACAAGTTTTAAGTGAGGTCTACACATGAAGGAATAGCTGTATATTTCAGAAAAGTATCAATACATTAACCCTGATTTATTACCAGTTTAGTGATAGTAATAAATTAAAACCTCTGTTTACTTTGGTACTATATACATAATATATATAAGAGAATATAATGTGAAACCCATTCTGCAATCACATATTTTGAACCAAAATTTATAGACCTAAACAGCCATTGGATTTCAATTCCATAAGAAATGACAACAAACATGTAAACTAAGTCTCGTGTTTATAGCTAAGAGATACAGGAGACAAGTACCTTACCATGATCTCAGCTTTACAGTCAACTGGTGAATAAAGCCCCAACTAAACACTCTCTTTACCTTCTGTTCCTTCCATCGGGAAGTCCTGTTCTCAGGGCTTTGTGGGTTCCCCTCTTTTGCAGTAGGCACGCACAGCATCATCTGCGGTCTGCAGGTAGACATGGCAGGGCTCAACTTAGTTAAAAAAGAATACGGTAATTTGCTGGTCAGCTTCATAAAAAATTGGTCTACCAATTAATTTCAAGATAGCTTTAAGTCTATTTAATAGACACAGTATAAATGAATTACAACCAAAATCCTAGAATATTATACCTTAAGTATGTGCTGACTAGCTGCCAGGCAAAACTGATTCTTGTGCAACGGAAGCCAACAGCAGGGAGACACTGGTGAAAGGTCAACTCGTGTGCTAGAGAGGAGGCTGGACAGCCCTGAACAACTTTTAGGGAGTCCCTTAGCATCACTGAAGATGAAAGAGCATGAGATAAATGTGGAACACAAGCACACTGTGCATCCCCAGGCTGTTCCATTGCTTTTCCTAAAGGAAGCAGGACCGTGAGGAGTGTTTCAGTGGCGGGGTCTTCACCCTCAGAGTGAGTGACACGAAGACTGAAATTCCTCATTTCAGGTGACTTGCACAGGGACATGATTCCTGGGGTTCCGGATAAAGATTCAAGCCACCTGTACCTGTTAATTCCATGTGTTAACATTTTATAAATCCACCTATCAACTTTGCAGACATTAAAAATTAAGATGGAAATATCTTGGCATATTTGAAAAGGACTAGGACCAGGACATGTATTAAATGGCAAAATCAAACACATTTACTGTTCCTATGGGGATCTGGACTTTGACTGGTAACCTCCGTGTAATTGTCTCTCTGCACCAGGTGTTTCTCTGTGCTGGGGGAAACCTCTCCTATTCAGGACCCATCTCCTAGAGGCAAGCTCCATCCTGGTGCAAGGAAGCCTGGGCGTGTGTCATAAACAGCTGTGTCCAACGCTTGTTTTTCATTCCTATTACTCATTATTACCTGTGGTATTACTACCCGTGTAGATGATTTCAGTCCAAAAGCTTCATGCCGGGTCCATCTTGTCTTATGACCGCCTCTCATGTCACCCTGGCAGGTTTTCTCCAGCTGAAATCAAACCTCCTACATGATTGTGTGAAGATCTCAGCTCTCCAAGGATGCCCATCTGTCTGTCTCTTTTCCTCAGGGGCAGAGAAACTCACACAACTCCCAGAGGATTCACCAGTCTGCACCAGGCCTCCGAGGGGTGGGAGAAGGAGCCAGAGTACTGAGTCCTGATCCCTGGAAGGTCCAGGAAAGCACAGGCTCCAGGGCCTGCACCCACAATGCCCTGTCTGGGAGGTCTTGGGCAGCAGCGCGTATGTGCTTCTCTAAGCAGCCCCTGTGGTGCCCCTGAGAGCCACTGCCCCACCATCTGCTTGAGGTTGGTGGATGGATCACAGGCACTACATACAGAAATGGGAACACTGCATGGCACCCAATTAATATGTGCAAATTGTATATTTTCTCTACCAGTGAAAAATTGATTAATTTTTTTAAAAACTAAAAAGATAAAAATATGTTTAAAACATTTAAATCATTTTCAATCATCAGTAAAAGTTCCACAAAAATGTTATTGTTCAAATAATTGCTGTGCATGCCACTGAGACTTAGATTTAAGGGGAATCCTTCCCCAAAAATTAGGGTGTTATGTGTCGGGTGTCACGTTACCCATGAGCCCAAATGGCTTGTTTTCAAGTCTGCATCTCAGGTCTCTGACAGATAAATTCAACCATCACCTTGATTGGGGTGGGCACCTGCCAGGGATGTATTAAAGCACACTTTGAGATGCATGTAGATGTGATTTCGGGTGCTCTATGTGTTCCTGGCCCCTTCCTCTAGCACTGTCCCCTGCTCTGCTCTCCAGTCACCCTGATGTGAAGAGCTTTGCTCCTCCATGCCTGATCCCATGGTGCCCCTGCCTCAGAGCCAGCTAACAATACAGGAAATCTCTGAAACTTATGCCAAATAGACCCTGCCTCCTTGAGGTGGAGGTGTCCCTTACGTTCCCAGAGAACGTGTCCTAGAGTACTACTGAGCCAGGAGGTAAAAATGAGTCACCTGCAGCTTCCTTCTCTTCTTAGGTGTCCCATGACTCCCCCAAAGCACTGGCTGCTCTGCTAATTTAAGGGAGGTTATTTTTGATTATCGCAAAACCTCTATTTCAACACAACTCACCCTTAAGGAGCACACTGCATGCTAGTATGTACTTTGACAATAGAGTGTGGCAGATATTATCATTACAACTTAATTTTGAAAAAAATTAATTTAGATTAACAGGGTCAGGCTACATACACAATAATTCTGTTTATTATGCTAGTTTTTTTCAAGGGGAAATTATTTTCCTCTGTAAATAAAAATGAAAACTAGGAGACATTTCTGCTTAGAAATTGGAAGTTTATCTCATCTCTGAGTTCAAAGCAACTGGAACAATATGAATTATCAGCATGCTGGAGGCTTATCTTGTCCTTATGAAGTCACTTGTAAGATCAGTAAAAAGAAAATCAATAATAATCTTGAGAAATATTTTAAAGTACTCACTTTTCCCAATGTAGCTGCATGCAAACATTTAAGAAACAAGTTGAAATCTTCGGACTTCTCCCAAAATTTTCAAATATAATTTTGCATATATAAACAATAGAAAACCACAAAGCAAGGCAGTGCGTGGCTGTCCGCCCAGTACTCTAGGAGGCTGAGACAAGAGGGTCACAAATTCCAGAAGGGCCTGGGCCGCTTAGCAAGACCCTGACTCAAAATAAAACAACAAAAAAGCCTGGGCACAGCTCAGTGGAGAGACCCTTGTTTCAGGCCCCAGGACTCCAAAGAAATGACTTGGACTTTGAGGGAGGGTTACATTAGGAGTCACTGTTGCCAGAGCCCAGTCTGATGACAGGGTAAGGCCTGCAACAGCTGCTTTCCTGGTGACGATGTGCACACCCTTCCCCGTTTCTCCAAATAGAACACAAATCCTTCTCACTCCTCCCATAGTGCGAGAATAACAATGTGTGTTTTATTTGGGGGAAGCTTTTAATTCAGTACCCACTGTTAGGCACATCAGGAAGCTGTGTCCTGTCTTTCTTCACCTTTCTGCGGGTTGCGGTGTGGACTAAAGAGATCATCACCAGGTACTTGGTTTCTGTAATTGCATCACTGGGAACGCTGCTGATATTCTATGTAATAAATGCATATGTAGCCATTCAAACACGTGCACACCATGTGCACATATGCATACACATATAAACGTGTCTGCACAGGTGTGTGCACAGCCTGCCATTTTCACGGCCAGGTGGATGCCCTAAAGGGACAAACATCAGTAAGTAGACAAGTGGATTCTGAAAAGAATTCGCGCATGGACAGGCAGCTTTGACTCCAGATCCACAGTGGAAGAGATGGCAAGCAGCATCCATCGGGCACTGGGCCCTGCATGGTGGAGGGGAAGCGACCCTTTCTGCACATTCTTCACTTCACAAAGTGGTTGTTTTTGTGGGATGTATAATGATGCCATCATTTTAAAACACTCCAGCTAACACACTTAACTAACACTAATTTCTCATACAATTGACATTGACAGGAAAGTTCCTGATTTTTATGAGTGCAGAGGATCTCTGCCAACAACATGTTGGAGAACTGTTGATGAAGGCATCTAGGTAGGGATTTGCATTTTTGTTATTTTTTTTTAAATATATAGAACAGTTTTCTATTTAAAAAAATGTGCTGCAGGCATTGAGAATCTTGGCATTCACTTCTCTAGGAGCTAACCCACCTAACTGATGTTGCTGCTGATTCTCCTTCTCTTCTTCCTCCTCCTTCTTCCCCTCCTCCTCCTCCCTCTCATTATTTGGTACTGCAGACTGAACCCCAGGTATTAACACACCCCCAGTGCTTTCTGCCTTTTCCTTTGAGACAGGGTCTTGCTACATCACTACACCAGCTGGCTTCTAACTTGTGACCTGTTGCCTTGGGAATGTATTGCATTTGAAGCAGATAAATTAAACCTGCTGCTTACCTGGAATTTCCAAAGTCACTCTCCAGAGGTCATCTTCCCTTTGTCACCTACACACAAATTACTTGTTGCCCTCTGCCAGATGCCTGCCTTCACAGTTACCGGTGTTCCCTCCAATGTCCTAGATCTGAAGTTAGCACAGGCTGCTTCCCCACCCTGTCTTGGTCCATCAGTCGGAGGGATTTCTCTCCCTCTGAGCTCCTGAGACAGTGGCTTGTAGTCCAAACCCCGATATTTTAAGGACATCTTTTCAGCAATGACCAAAGAATGCCACTCACTGCTGGATCTCTGATCACTGAAAGTTTAAAGCAACCCTAGGCAGCGAGGTGTTCTTCTCTGCAGAAGAGAGACAATCAGGCTTCAAGTGGGGAAGCAACTTGACTAACTGGTTTCTCCTAATAAGTAATGAAATCAGAATAGGTGCCAGCTTCTTTCCACTCTCCAAGCCCCCTCTTTCCATTATGCACTGCTTCAGATGTAAGCTGGGATTAATCCACTGCATGGAAGGGAAAATACTCCAATGACAGTAGCTGAACCAGTATGGTCATGCACTAATACAGAGTGTAGGAAATTGTTTTAATAGTTAACACGCATTTACCCAAGGAATAACAGAAACCCAGGAACAAAATACAGACATTCCTTGATTTACAATATGATCACTTTCTATAAAGCTATAAAAACTCCAAAGACCCTAAAGACAAAATGTGCTAAATGCACCTTGCTCACAGGACTCCCTAGTTTAGCTCTGTAACCCTCTTCAGGGTGCTGCTTGCTGGCCCTCGGAAGGCTGGGCCAAAGGGATAGCTCCTGCCCTGTCCAGAATTGGGAGAGAGAATCAGAGTGCTTCACCGGCCAGCAAAAAAGACAACATTCAAATTAGGCCTTGGGGTTTGTGTTGTAATTGTATTGCTTTTGCTCTGTCTTCAAATCAAAAATCCAGAAGCTGAGCCATCCTGAGTTGAAGCTCTCTGTGTGCTAATCATGAAAGCTTTGCATGACTCTCATAGCCCGGACATTTCTGCGTCTCAGAATCCCAGCTCCCTGGCCTCCTATGCAGGGCCCCCACTCTTCCTTCTCCTTAATTTCACCATCTATAGAATCAGCCTTTCCCTTTTGGCTCAATATTAGGCATTTAATTGATACTGTTCTATTTTACCAATAATTTACAATTTAGTCTATTCCTGTGCAGACATTGCATTGTGTATGATTTCCATCTACTACAAGGATTACATGCAAGCACAGTGTTTGTTTTTGCTGTTAATATTAGCTTATTGCACAACTGCCTGAGTTTTGCTTTATTACTTTCTAGGTGCAGTTCTGAAATATTGGACCTCAATACTGCTTTAAAATTGAAGTTATTGAAGATGTCAGAGAGTTTGCATTTACTTACATAATATCAATATTTAAGTTCAAAAGAATAAAACCTTATGAAGCCATTTAAAATAACAACAATAATGAATCTACCTGGTGTTGGTAAAAAAATACTGTTATTTTTAGAGATATGTGTGTGTCCTTCTTTGATAACTGCAACTCCATCAAAGTGACCAAGAAGTGGTCTCAACTGAGGGTCCATCTGTGGATAAATGAACACAGATTTGTGGACCATAGTCACAGGGAGCATGTGGACTCAGACACTGAAAAAGACAAGATGTGGTTTGAAGTAGCATAATGGATAGGAGAGGGGCCCTGTGTGAAGCCAAATACAAACACAGTCTGATCCCACCTAGCGCTGGGATCTAAACACGCTGAGTCTGTAGTAGTGACCAGCAGAATAGTGGGGGCCAGGGACTGAGGGGTGGGCTGGGGAGCTCCCGCTCAAAGGGTGCAGGATTTCCTCGAGAAAGAAGAGTGCATGTAAGAGATCCAGCATACAACACAGAGGCCATCGCTAGTCTCCATGATTCTTGTTCTAGAAAATCCTCAGAGTAGAATTTAAAAGTTCCCGTCATAGTGGTATAAACATGTCAAAGGATGCATGTTTCATAAGCTAAGTTTATTCTGTGCACAGTGGATGTATGATTTAAAATGTTTTTCCTATTTGAACAAGTGCTTCCAACTTCCTAGTGTCCATCCTCAAGTTTGCTTCTTACGCATACTTTCAGTTTCTCACACAAGAGAAACAGCGTGATGTCTGAGCTTGCACTTCTGGGTTAGTTCCCTTAAGGTTATGGACTTGAGGTCACAATTAACTTCAAAAAAGCTTGAAGTGTCCCCTGTTATGGTAGGGTAATACTGCACTGTGGTGTAGTGTACGCCATTGTGTATAAATACCACATTTTCTTAATATCCATTCTTTCATTGATGGGCATGTGACTGTTTTAGATATAAGTGGAAGGTGGAGGGAAGGACAAAAGGACTTAAGGTAAACAAAGAACTGAAGAGAGAAACGGAAATAGAACTTTTGTAAGTGGGCAGAGAAAAAGGCTTGTGGGTACAGGAAGTGGGCAAAATAACAAGATGCTTTATGTACACGCACGAATCCCCCATGACGGATGTGAATATTATGCAATGCGAGCATGTACTAATAAAAAATAAAGCAAATACCAGAAAAAATTGGGTGAACTGCTATTTTTTCAATGTGATTATGTATGGATTTAGACTATCTTCCTGGTCCACCATGATACACATTGCAACTAAATAAATTCCTAGTGGTTGGTTCCATTGACTCAAAATACAAGGCCACTTACACTGTCATTGGATGGTGCCAAACTTTCTGAGAAGCTCACTTCAAGTATAAATTTTTATCAATAGTTTGCAAAGAACTGGTTGTCTGTGTACTCACCACTGCTCAACATACTCAGTTATCTTTAAGATTTACTATGATGCCCATTATGTTTGACTATTATCTTCTTTGAAGTCCTGTAAGGTCTCTAATGTAGGTTTTATTGGTCTTGTTCTGTACTGTTTTGTTCAATTCTACTATACATGATGATATAGGCAACTCCTTTTAAGATAGCAAGAGGCATAATGGTAACCATTTTTGATCACCTGACATTCTGTTTTTGCATCAAATACTGTATCGATCCTTGTGATCTAACTGACTGTTTTGCTTTGTCACATTTTTTTTTCCTTTTCAAAAAAAAAAAAAAGAGTTATAAGAGCTGTGGGAGTAATAAAACCTGAAAAGTGTAATTGTTACTTTAAAAAAGAGAGGAAAAGAAAGTGATCTAAAAGATATAACTCCATGTATATTTAAGTGTGTAGGATAGAAAACCATATTACCAAGTTTTTGTTGGATCATTGAACAGAACTGTCTGCAATCTCACTGTATGAATGTCCACTTTGTATGCTTTAATTTTGTAATTTGGACAATTGTTTCTAAGATGACAATATGTAATCTACTAACTAGTGATTTCTTACTGTACTTTTTTCTTAAAATTCTGTATTACTTGTACACTTTTACTGTTTTTTTTTCTCTCTTTAAATAAAACAAAGGGAAAAAAAGTTGCTTAAACAAAACCCCTGATTCATCCTCGCTTTAACCTGCACTGCCTTGATCCACAGAGGTAAAAGCAGCTCCTCTTCCGTGGTCTGTGCTTTTCTCTCCACAAATTTCACGACTATATGACTTTTCCCTCCCTGATTGCTTATTTTTCTTACCAGTTTGTAAAGCATCCTTTAAAAAATGTTTCAGATTTATTTATTTCCTTGTAGTTTTACACTTACATGTTTACTTCTAATATTTGAAATTATTTAAAATTTCTTACTTATAATTTAAGTCAGCCAATTGTTTTCCAACTTCTGAGCTTCGTCTCTGGTTTCAGTGTGTGTCATCTGTGGAAACACACTGATGTTTTTCTAAAACCATTTAGTTGTTTTCTCCTCTGTGTACTAATCTCTTTGTATTTAAGTTTATGCCTACTATAAAGTACCTTGAAAGGACTGATTGTCATGCATTTTGTTGTGATATCTCTGGTACTTTTTCCACATAACATTCTGGATGATTATACTTGGTAGATGAGACAGGGAAAGGAGATATGAAACCAGAACTCATGTGAAAATGACTCAGCTAACTCCAGATAATAACACTGTGTTTTCTTCCACAATGCTGTAAATTGGTGTCAACAAATAAAAACACTCCAGTTGACTCACCAGGTGGACCTGCTTCATGTAGTGAAGAACCATATTGAGAAATTAGGATAAGAAAAAGAGGCTTTATTCCTAGTAAATGCTGCAATGATGTCTTACCATCTAGTTCCTTTTGGTGAACAAGGTAGGAAAATACATTTTTAAAAAGCCACGCATTTCTATTGCTCCCTGTAATTCACATTTACTTTCGTAGTGTATTTTCCTGCCTTTGGATTGTGTACTTTCTAGCTTTTTCTTTACAGCATGACTTTGGTTTCTAAGGACATGCACTCATTTAAGTGCTTCATTTTTCAATGTATGTAATTTACAATACTAATGTACCTGTTAAGAATAAACCTTCAGGATGGAATTTAAGATTTACTTGTAATTGTTTACATTCTTCAAACACATTCACCAAGAAAGAACATAATATTTGTTTCCTTTTCTTAGAGTAACTATTCTCCCTGGGCACATACAAGCTGCTTATTTGGTAAATTTCAAGATTCATTTGGTCCTCCTTTATTTCTGGCTTTGGTGATTTGTGGTTTTCAATGAGTTATACATTTCACAAATCAGAAGGCCGAACCCCATGAGCCCCTCTTTTTTCTGAGGGTAGCTTGTGCACCATTCTCAGTGCTTAGGGCTGTAGAGGATGCTGCAGTGGAAAGTGAAGATTCTGCCCCATGGCTGAAGGCATCCTGAGTTAGCTGGGTTCTCATTGTCACATCAGCTCCCATGCAAGGGTGCTCTGTTTTGTTTGTGAGCACTGACTGATTCTCCTAGAGCAGAAATCTCTGTACTCTTCAACAATAAGATTCCTGGCCCTGTGGTTAAATTTTAGTTTTAAGCATCTTTAGTGTGATGGAGTTTGTTTGTCACTACTAAATAGCTTTGGGATTCAAAAATAGACACCTACATATTTACTTTATCTTCTTAATGCATACTTAAAAACAAACCCCATCCTCCAGTTCACATGAGAATATTTGAGTTGATTTTTATAAGTCTGCACCGCTTTATCAAATCATTTTATCATTTTATTTAGAGAGTATTCTCTCAGTCTTTGGAACAAAATGCCTGACCCCACAGCTTACAGCAGGAGAGGCTGAGTTTGGCTCAGGGTTTTCAGCCGTGGTCTGCTGGCTCCAAGGTGGAACCTGATGGCAGAGGGGTGTGGTGGAGGCAAGGCTGCTCACCCACAGCATCCATGAAGGAGAGAAGGAAAAGGGACAAGGGCACAGTCCTCCAGTCACCCCCAGTGGCCTCTGCCAGCCAGGGCCCCTCCCAACACATCATGGACTCATCAGTGGTGAGCACAGCACCCTGTGATCCAATCACCTTCCACACACAGGAGATTTGGGGGCTGTTTTAGCCCCAAACAGTCACACTCACTAAGCTTTACATTTTGGGCTCCCTGTCATCCTCACTGCAGTCTTCTCAAGAGCTGGTGCACAGTTACCCCTCCTTGGTCACTGAACGTGGCTCCTTTCCTCCAGGGAATGGACCTGCTCTAAGTTCTGCACCCTGACTTACCCAGACACAACATCCACTGAAGTGGGAAAGTCTTCACGATTATGAAAAACCATATCATATTCACTTTTCTCAATGAGGACCCACTTAAAATTATACTAGAGACTGTAGAGTATTTAAATATCACCCCACACCGTCACACAAGCAGTACAGACTTTCTGCCTTGTCAACGTCTGAGTTATCCTAAGAGATTACAAGTAGATTGTGAGAATTCCAGCACGGGGTGGAAACTGCATATCAAAACTTTCATTTTTTCAGTTAAACTTTTGTTTATAAATAGTTGTATGTATTACAAGAAGAGTATATTCTTCTACTGTAGAAAATTTGTTTTAAAAAAAAGTGGGAAGAAACATCTTTGTGGTAAGTCTTTTTTGGATCCATTTTTACAGATCTTTCTAAAGCAAGTTTCATCCAAAATTATAACCTAAGAAAAACTGTTGCTTAGTAATGAATAAATATCCATTAAGAAAAGTCTATTGTGCAAAATCTGTGGAATACTGTTACTGAGAAATACAGGATGCCATGGCTGGCAATTCTGTCCAGTGCTATTTATCTCTGACCAATGTCTCTTCTTAAAACCTGGTCAGCACTGAGCTCTGCCTTCAGTATGCTGCGGTGAAATCTCTTCATTGGTTTATTTGAAATAAGTGCACTGAGTGTTGATTATGGGCCCATTCCCACCAGATTCCTGGACAGTCACAGTAGACTGAAAATCAGATTTAGGTCTCCGCTTCAGAGAGCTATTGGTTTCTTCCCTCTCTTTTTATTTCCTTATGTCTCAGTCCAGATTTTCTTCATTGCACGGTGAGATTTCATACAGGAACTGACACTAAAAGCAACACTGGGGCAGGTGGGTGTGACTCAGTGGTAGGAAACTTGAACAGCATACAGGAGGTCTTGGTTCCTGTCCCTGCTACCACAGCAAGTGATGAAAGCAAGATGGACATGAAAATAAAAGATGGGAAAACTCTGAAATAGTTGACCTGAAAACACTGGCAAGCAAAGTAGCACGTGAAATGTTAATCAATGTAAGTGTTCACAACTGGCCTTGTCTTTTCCTTCAACAAGGAACTGGCCTTTTTCAATTACATATACCAAGGACATTTTGTTGCTCTAATTTTGAAGAAGAGTAACATATGCCAATGATATATTTTCCAAAGTTTCTATAAATTTCTTCCAGCATCTGTGAAATCAAATATTGGCTAAGAGTTGAAGGAATTCTTTTCTTTGGCTTCTGGAATCAGATTTCTTTCCTCTGTTTTGTAAGAGAAAAATATACTGAAATATTCAAAGATTTTCCATGCGTCAAAGCATTGAAGAGGTGAAATATTGCGGGCTGGTAGCTGTGAATTACCATATCAAAAATATTCAAAAATAAATTATAGACTTATTTTCTTTTTGCCTGAAGATAAAGAAGTGGTTTTAAAATGAAAACTTAAATATGAACATTTTTATTTCTTATCACTGATAAATCCTATTATATACCATCTTTAGACACTGCCTCCAAACAAAAAGAAAAGGCAAGAAAGTAAAAACCAACCATTTAATGGGTAAGAAGTGGGTGTGGGTGTGGGTGTGGGTGTTACAGTTAGGACCATTAGGCATCAATGTTCATCACATGTGACAAGCCACGCTCTGTTCCATGTCCTCAAACTGCCCTTAGTCATTTCTTAGTGAATCTGACCAACTCAGTTTTCCCACTGTTGAACATGTTCCTGGTCCCCTCTCCCTGCCCAGGGGCTCACCTTCACCTGAAACGTCCAATCTTGGCATGGGAGGTCTCAGTCCTCGCTGCTCCCTCCCACTTCCCTGTGGAACTTAGCCTGTGGGATCTTTCTTCTCAGCAGCAACCTCTCTTGAGAAGTAATGGGATGCCATCTATGGCTTAGATCTTAAATGACCCTCAGAAGCCTCCTGTGTGGGGAAGGTGACTGGGGGTGCCGGGCTCACCCGTGGATTCATCAAGGGTGAGTTCTGGGCTGACTGTGCTGTAGGAAGATGGCCCTGGTTTGGGATCCCTGGGGTGTGGCTGGGAAGGGTGAAGGCTCATCCCTGCTCCTCCCTTCTTTCTGCTTCCTGGCCACCATGAGGTGGGCAGCCTCCCTCCATCAGTTTCTCTGTCATGTTTTCAGCTCCAAAAAACAGCTGACCATGGATTGAAATTGAACCAACACAAATCTTCTCTTTAAGTAGAGGATGTCCACTCCTCGGTCCTGAGGTGGGCACCTGACTGAAGCATTGAATCATTACAGTAGTGTATACTTTTCCTTCTGACTTCCTGTTCTCTTGCTCAGGTGAATTAGCCATGTGTGTAAACTGCAGAGCCTCAGTTTGCAGGCTGGAGCTGTGGTAATTCAGGATCGCACCCAGAAAACTGCCTGCCTCCAGGGTTCCCAAGCCTGTTCCTCCATCGCTTCATCCCCCACCCATCTGCAATGTCACCTGCATGGGAGGGTCCTCCTCTGCACCCCAGCTGCAGCCTAGTAAGACCTTTCCAATCTCAGAGAAACAGGGCAGCTGTCTTTCCCCCCAGGACACACTATTTTCGAGGAGTGGTGCTGCAGATAAATTTATGCTCTCTCCTAGACACTGTACATATTGTAGATAACTAGATATCTCTGCTTGTTCTTAATTTGCTTCATTCCATGAATAAATGCACAGAGAACTGCAAGCCTAGCAACCGTAGGGCTCTGTTCTGTGCCACTTTATTCTCTCTCCGCCCCTCCAGCAAGTGGAGATCCAGGGTCCTCCACCTCCAACCAGGTCTGAATTCAAATGGTGCAGGTAGAGGGGAAGCAGAGACCCTTGTCAAACTGCTGCAGCCACAGAATTTCATGCTATGGATTCTGTGCTTTGCTCTCGGTTCCAGTTTCCTGCTGGCAAAACTTGGGTGGCTGAATTGCTATCAGTTTTAAATTCTCACCCATGCAATAGTAATGTTAACTGATGAATGTTTGTAATCACTGTTTGTCCTCTTGATTTTATTATTGACTCCTGTCAGAAACCCAGGGAGATGAATATGATAGGCCTCGCTTTGCAATATTTATGAAACAATTCTCTAAGTGCTACACTGGCACATGATAAAAGCAGATATTGCAGCTATTCACAAGATAACTGAGACATGAGTCTTCATGGAGATCAAAATACATTGGCACACATCTCTCTGGGCTATGCGTACTGATCCTGAGAGGGTTTACAGATCGTACCCATTAAAATGCCTAGTGATTCTGTGAGTCCAGTCATATCTGTAAGTGAACTGTAATACAGTTCTGTTGGTTTAGTCTGTGTTTCTCTTTTAGATGGCTGATATGAAGCCTTAATATTAGAATACAGAGTAAAGTAAGCAATCTGTTATGAATCATAATTTTATCTGATTTTTAATCTACAGTAAATTTTGGGACTTAATTTTCTTGATCTTTCCATGCTAGGAAAAAACTTATTTTTGTACTTTCAATGTAGTTCCCTAATCCAAAATCAAGACTTTGATGTCTCTTTGAAAGCCCTAGTCCACTGGTGGGGAGCCTGACACCCTGGAGGGCCTAGAAGGAGGTCTGGGTCCTTGAGCCATTGTAGGAACCTCGAGGAGACTTGGTGCTGCTCAGGGGGGACTAGAGCCTGGGCTGGGCGGCCTGTGTGAGGGGACCCGCAGGGCTGCAGCTGCCGCTGGCTGACGGATCCACATCCACCCGCTGGCTTCGAGCTGCTCAGACTTTGCCTGTTCCTCTCCACCTGGTTCTTTGTGGAGGCTGGAAACCTGAGGCGGCCCGGGAAAGTCAGAGCACTTCTTGTGTATTCCAAAGGGAACATTTGCTTTCCCTAAGGACTGAAAGCTGATTTTAGCAGGGGCTGGAAGAAAACTGGGAAGCCAGGGACTGGCGCCTCGGGATGGACAGAGCACCCTTTGGGTGCCCCACACCTGTGTGCACATCGCTGCAACCACCGCTCCTGACACCGCACGAGTGACCTTGAGAGAAGCAGACGTGTGAGGGGAAAAGAACGTTGCGGGTATTTCCAGTTCTGCAGTCGGGTTCTCTCTTGGTGGTTCTCAGTGACTCCCACAAACCTCGTGGAGCGTCCTGTGCTGGCCGGCTACTGTCCCTCTCTTCTGCAGCCCGGGATGGCCCGTGCTGAGGCTTCTGTGGAAGTGAGGTGAACTGAGCTGAGACCAGGGGACACACCACGTGATGGTTCCATTTGTGTCCCCATCCCAGCCCTGCCCCAGCAAGCCATGGTTCCAGTTCGAGTTCCTGTGTGGCTGCGGTCTCTTTCCAGCTGACTGCAGGAGTCAGCCCAGCACGCACCAGGTTCTCCCCAGCTCAGCTGAGCTGAGCTGAGTGGGTGGCACTGCGCCTTCCTCTTTAGGGTGCTGTCGGTGTGGCAGGAAGGGGCTTTGCTGGGCTCCTGATTCTGGGGTTCCAAACCCAGTGTGGCACTGCAGCCCAGCCTCCTGGAAACCTCCTGGAGAAGCAGAAAAGGGTCCAGTGCAGAAAGCCGCATGTGAGGCCAGGGTTCCGCCCTCAAAGCCTGTGCTCCCAGCAGCCCCTCCAGCAGGACCATCATGGAACCCCCGGCAGCGCCCACGGCCCACAAACACGTGCCAGAGGCCTCATCCACCTCTGCACGGACCACGCCCATGGACCTCGGGGGACAATTGGCCTTGTCCACCACGCACCAGCGTGGACGCACCAGCGTGGACGCCATGAACTCTATAGTAACACTTTGTCTCAAAAAAAAAAAAAAAAAAAAAAAAGAAACAGACAGAAAGAACCCTTGATATATATGAGGCCCATTCACCTGTAACATCAGAATGTAACTCAGGGCAGTTTTGGGACTCAAGGCGCAGACAAAATCCTTCATTACCTTCTTAGCTCTTGAGAAAGAAGAATCAGCGAACTAAGGAAATACTGTCCACCACGCTGGTGCATGGTGGACTGCTAAGGAACAGTAAGTAGTTCCTTAGTTCCCAGTGCCATTTCACTGCATCTGGTAGCTGAAGGGATGAGCAACACTGACAGAAATACAAACTTTCATTTTATATATATATATATATATATATATATATATATATATATATAAAAGTAATTTCCAGATCCTTGACATTCATTAATAAGGACTTTAATTTGGTTAGGGCAGTTTAAATTAGGGTTTTAAACTAATTTAAACCCTAATTTTAAACTAATTTCAAACTCAAAACTAACCCTGTACTGAGTTTAAGTCCTAAGTTGAAAGCCCAGCTGATTGACCTTGGCCTTAAGGATGTGAAAATACATGCCTTCTCTAACGAGAATACATTCCACTCCTGCACCAGATCTAGATGTGTGACATACTCAAATGCAAGTCAAGTTGGATTATTCATTAGTATTCCTAGAAGAGGTAGCTGTGATTTGTTTTATACTCTCTCCGAGGGCATCAAAACGAGTTCTTTATCACTAAATTTTCTGGCTCATGCAAGATTATGCATAGTTATAACTGTTCATTAGCCACAGGTTTTACATCAGACAGCTGACTTCTTGGAGAATGATCAGCCAGACCCCAGACAACATTACAAGAACATATATTACCACCATTGAATGTGGGCAGCTGAACTGAGAGTAATGAGTGGGTGCAGACTCAAAGGCTTCTTGGGTATCTGAGGATGTAGCTTCCCTTCCAGGAGGGCACTGCTCCTTGCTAAGTTTATTTTATCTCTGCTACCAAGAGTGTCCACAACACAGAGCTGCATGCCCTCACTTGGCCCTAGAAGATTTTCTCATCATCTTTGTATTTCTGAATCATAATTAGTACATTTTGAAAGCACAGAGAGCAAACCCCACTTACTTCACTGGACTGTAAGACATTCATGTGTAGTCACAGAAGTGTGGCATTATCCTGGTTCACAAACACACTTGGCATCTGGGATGCCGTGGTTCATGAGGAACCAGGGCCAGGAGCCCCGTGTCTCTGTCGCCCTTCATACTATGTCTGGTGTCACTGTGACGCCCTTGACAGCACAGAGCAGGGCCATCCTGGTGCTGGCGACCTGGGTGACCAGCGTGGCAGTTGGAAGTTGGGAGGACACAGACGCCGCTGCCCTGGGGAAACTGCTCCCTTTCACTCCGCTGCATCCCTGGAAAGATGCGCTTTCCTGAGCGCTATGCATCTGTGACCCCAAGGCCTTGTCAGTCTGGCTGTTGAAGGAACGCTTTCCAGGGCGCCCGTGCAGACCTCAGCGCAGCCTCCTGGGGGGGGGGGGGCGGCGGGGGGTCACTGGATCTAAGGCCCCGGCCACGCTGCCACAGCTTCCTTGGAAGGATTCAGCTCCCGCAGGTGCAGAAAAGTGGATCCGCCAAGCTGATCTCACTGCCCAACAGTGGCTGCTGAGCTCTGAAACCTCGCGCTCTTGTCTCGGTCTCACTGGGTTTTCCTCTTGGCCCTCCGCTCAGAGCCCCTCTGAAAAAGGAACCTCAAAGCTGAATTGGAATCGATTTCCTAAAATTCACACCACAATAGTCCTGCTCTAGCTTTTCTAATTATCATACAGCCTTAGAATCTGGGGGGGGGGGAGGTAATCTCAATTGTAATTATTTAATAAACACCAGTACTTTGGCAGTTTTTAGGAAAAAATCATTCAAAATCAGGCAGAAGAGCTCTGAAATCTTTTTGAAAATTTTCATTTACCTAAATGTATTACATACAATTAACTACTCATATCAAAATGTTTAAACAAGAGCTTCACTTTCATTAAAATCTACGTACTTATTTTTATAATATTAAATATTTACTGAATGTCCTTTTATTTACTGATGTACTTATTTTTATATTAAATATTTACTGAATGTCCTAATATTTACTGATGAGCAGATAACTAACACTCTGAATGTAAGGAAAATAACTTAGACTCTGTCCTCATGTAAGTTTTAGTCTCATTTTTATTTTTTTTTTATTTTATGGAAAAAAGGAAAACAAAATTGCATAACAAAATAACAGGAGAATATTAATAAATACTTCCCTTGTGTTTTGCTTCAGTTCATGTAAGGATAGTACATCAGCAGTTGCAGTGAAGAGAGATTTTTCCTCAAATTTAATTTTGTTGTTTTGTTTTCTGAAAGAGTATTATTTTTTCAGGTTGGCCTGAAGGAACCATGGAGCCCAGGCTGGCTTTGAACTCATGGTGATCTCCTGGCTCAGCCTCCAGAGTGCTGGGATTACAGGCATGTACAACCATGCCCAGTTCTGAAACTACAATTTTAGTATCAAATTGCACATCACATCAGAACAAGCTTGTGACCCCCCCCCCCAGGAATCAAATTGGGCACCTCACACTTGCAGGCAGGTGCTGCACCACTGACTATGTCCCTGACCCCAAACAAACAATTTCTGATTAATAGTCACACGGCATTGTTTCTACTTGTTTTTACTTCAGGATTTAATGTCTCTATGCACTTAGCCAAACATGCTTTATTTCTTAATTTTGCAGTACATTTAAAGAATTATAATATGGAATATGGATAGACTCATTTGCAACATTTCCTCTGACCCTTTTCTCTAACTGGAATCTAAACTGATAGTCTCATATAATGTGTAATGCATATAAGATGAAGACTTAATACTTAGTTATTTAGAAAATTGAAAAAAAAAAAAAAAACAAGATTCATTACCTTGCTTTGTATAAAAGCCTAAAATGACTTAGATGTAACATGCATGGCTGTATTTACAAATTAAGCACATACAGAAACCCAAAATTATTATTTTCTCTAGTACTTATACACTGTGCTTACATCATGAAAAAAAAAAATTCCAGAACAAACTTCATGGATTTTTAACAAATTTAAAACTGAATTTTTTCTTTGTTACATTTCAAACAAAATGTAAAGACAAGATGTGGAATTTTATGGAAAATATTATGACATGTAAATTTTATAAGGAAGTAAAAATAAATTAAGAAAGACCAATGACCCTGAAGAGACATTGGGAGGAATTATACATTTCTTGATAATACTGACATGAAAAATGAAGGAATTTGTAAAGTGAGATAGTGGTAGAAAATAGAAATAAATAAAATATGAGTTTTAGAGATAAGCTTACATATGAACCTTCATTTAATTTAACAAATGGTAATTACAAAACCATGGGATGTGGGTGCCTGCAGGGAAAATGACTTTATCAGGTATGTTATGGAACAAGTTAGCATTCAACACAGGCTTAAAAGCTCCTGTGGACCCATACCCCGACCTCACACCCGTGACATCAACTGTGGATGAATGCTAGAACCAAATTTGAAAATGATAAAACAAAGAGGTAAAGGAGAAAAGTGTAACTAATTAACTTAGAATCTATAGCTACAATTTCTTTTTTTTTTAATAGCTACAATTTCTTATGAGAATAAGAGAAAATCAGCTGTGCAAGAGGAGAGATGATGACACCCAGAGTTGCTACACACAGGAACACTTGTTCAACGTCAATAATTCCTCCTGGAATGCTAATTTATTTTTATTTTCTATGTTTTTGGAACTGAGAATCAAACTCAGGACCTCGCCCTTGCTCTGCCTGTCCTAATGCTGCTGAGCTATGACCCGGGCACCTTGGAAGGCTGATTTAAATTCGTGGTTGATATCCCTGTCCATCCATCTAGAAGGCTAAATATGTACTGGCCGCTACCAAGTCCTGGTGAGAGAGTAGAGATGGATTTTGTTCATTTCCAGTGAAAACCCAAGTGTGCTCAGCAGCTGTAGAAAACACTTGGCGATGCCTGTATACTCACACACATTCAGGGCTCAGTCACCCCCCTCCTGGGCACACAGCCCCAAGACAATGCGTGAGCCCCACTGGGGAGTTATGCTGACAGCGTCGCTGTCCGGGGCAGGGTCGGGTCCAGGAGGTGTCCAGAGCACAGTTGCAGTGCACCTTTCAAAGCTGCTTGTGCCCCCGTGGACTGCCCCAGACCATAGTGCACGAAGTCTTCAGTTCCAAAGCCTACACTCTTTCTGTCATAAAGGCCATGACAAATGCCACCGTCCAGTTCTTTCAGTGTCACAAAGGCTGAGTGGCGTGCACCATGCATGTTTTCCAGTCTCTCTTACAACCGTCTCCTTAAGTGTAGGATCTAATTCATGCACAACTGAGCCCCTGAGAAAACCTTATGGTGTTACTTATGTGCGTGATGAGAATGAATGCCCTGGAGTAACATTTTTTTCTGTATTTTGTTTTGTTTTGTTTTGGTTTGGTTTTCTGAGACATGGTTTTTGCTGTTTTTTGTTTGGATTTGTTTTGTTTGTTTGTTTGTTTGAGACATAGCAGTGTGGATTGAACTCACCAGCCGCTTGGGACTTAAACTCATGCTCCTCCTCCTGCCTCAGCCTCCTTTGTGCTGTGATTACCTCCATGGCTGGCCAGCCTAAGTAATTTCTTAGGGGCATCTAATTGGCTGTTTGCCCTATCACAACACAACATCCAGCCTGGTCTTCCTGTATATCCAACCTCGGTCTTCCTGAGATCCCTCTGTGGGTATGGTGCATAAAGCAGAAATCATTCCTGTGTACTTAACTAAGCCAAGAACAAAGGCAGGTAAGAACTGCATATCCTCTTGGAGGTGAGGAGTACACCTGGCCATGTTTTGGCCAAAAGTACTTGCTGACTCCTTTAGCTATAGTTCTGGAGAGAACGGTGTCCCTGAGATCTCACCTTTATGGGTGAAATACCAGGCAGTAGCTATCTCCAGGGTGCTCACACAGAGCTCACAAAAGTTGTTTCTCTGGGAAATGCTCCCACTTTTTGTTTGAATGTGGCTTTTTTCTTGCTTTCTCTAGCCTTTGAGTCATCTGCCTCACATTTAGGTTTTGAGAGAGGCAGGTCACAGTGCGCACTCACCACGCCCAGTGGTGTCACTGTAAGGATAGGACAGATGCCAGCAGCCTGGCCTGCTCCTGACTCTTCCCTCAGAGCAGGGAAGGGAGGGGCCAGAGAGGAATGCACTTGGAGGGGAGAAAATAAAGCCTTGGGTTAAGGTAGCCCAGAAGCCCCTTTCAGTCTATGTCCTCTGGGGTGTGTGCTCAGCACTTTTAGACAGAGGGAGCTGTGGTGAGGAGGAGGGGAGGGGCTGGGTGGGTCATGCATCAGGGTGGCCTGAGTGACAGGGGAAAGCAGAAGGGCAGTGAGCAATGACAGGGCACTTGTCCTGCGCCTGAATCACTGCCCCAGCGGAGGCCCACGGGACGCACTGGGCCGGGCTCTGGACAGCACAACACATGGGGTTATGTGTTTCTCTAGCCCCAGAGTGGACCGGAGCCCGATAGATGTGCAGCGTCACTCTCTGCAGCACGGGGGGACTGCGGTCTGCTGTGGTTCACCTTCCTTGAGAGGCTGGTGAACCCTGGAAAACCCTGGAAAACGGGCAAGCCTCTTGGGTGGCCCAGGAGGACAGTGGGGGCATGCCCCAGGCCAGGGCAGCATCCAGAGAAGCTGCGGTGCAAACACAGGCCTCCCAAAAGGGATGAGCCCTCCAGGGCCTCTGTCCTCACACAGATCCTCCTAGGAATTTTTCAGTGTAAACACTTTCTTGTCCTTATGACCATTTTTCATTTATCTAAGACCATTTCATTAATAGGTAATTAATTTAAAGCTGTCATATGATAGTCACCTTAAAAGTTTGATTGTTAATATGCTAATGAGGAAAATTATCCTTTCAGGGCTATGCGGGGAGCATATTGCATATCAAACCTTAGTCTCTGTGTAAAGAAAATGGCATTCTACTGAAGCATTCCTGTTTCCATTACTCTCCTTCCCTTTAAGGTTACAAAACTTTTGGAATAGTAATCTAAGGTCCTAAAACTTCTTTAAAAGTGTCTTTAGTATTCCCAGTAGTCGCTATCTATACAAAATGGTCAGTGTATAAAAAATAATGTAGAAATCAAAACCTAAGCAAACAAATTAAAAGAAAACTCTTAGCTGCTGGCCTCTCTGATCAGGCCAGGTCACAGAACTTGGGGACCTGAGAGTGCACGGATGTGCCCCTTCCCTCCTGCCCTTGGCCCTCCAGTCCCACTCCACCCTGTGCGCTGGTGCTCTGGGGCCTGGACCAATGGGAGAGCTCGGACATCTGCTCTGTCCTGAGCCTGAACACTTGGCCCTCAGGGGAGAGGAGGTGAATGGGGGCCTTAAGATAAGGTGGGCTGGGTGTCCAGCTGTCCTCCGGGTAGGGCCACTGGGCAGTGAAGCTTGCATGTCTGTGCATGGAGAGATGTCAAGTAATCACCGAGCTCAAAAGACAATATTTTGTGTATTGGTTTGTAAGTTTGTGACTTTGTTTGCAATGCCAGGGACTGAACCCAAGGCCTTTGCCCTGAGCTATACCCCTGTGCGCCCTCCCACCCTTCCTTCCTTCCTCCCTTCCTTCCTTTCCACAGAGTCTTACCAAGTCCTAATTTGCACGAACTGGGCTCAGGTTTGCAAACTTCCTGCCTCAGCCTCCCAAGCATGCTGCAGTTATAGATGTGTCTTTGGGGTGTGTGTGTGTGTGTGTGTGTGTGTGTGTGTGTGTCCTCCTGCCCTGGTCTGTCTGCCCCTTTCCACTTTGACCTGTGTGACCTGTGGTGCCAGGTTCTCCCAGATCCACCTCACATGTAGCAATGTCTTGCTTCTCTGAAGGCATCTCCTCCGATTTTTTCCCAGTTCTGTGTAAGTGTACAGTTTCATCCATCCTCTCTCTCTGTCTCTCTCTGTCTCTGTCTCTCTTGCTCTCTCTCTTTCTCTCTCTTCAACATACACTTCTCTCTCCTCACAGCCTTTCTAGTGGCGTGCATACCACACTATAATCTTTATCTCCTTGCTGCTCAAAGGAAAAATCATTGTATTCACCGGATGCTTCTCTGATTCACTGTTGAGACTTTGTTCTTTGTGCATTCCTGAAGTTTTGTAGAGATTTGTCTCCCATGGGCTGAGATTAAAGGATTGCTCTTGAAACTTGCCAATCCTCTTCCGAGTGCGGGTGTAAAATTCCTTATCCCCCTGCTGCCAGCACAGCCCTAGTGGACAGAACAGTTTATCTCTTGATCCTGTGTCCTGCCCTGTGGGGTGCTCCCCCACCCCTGAAGAGGCCCTCAGAAACCTCTTGCAGTGGACAGTCCTGCTTTCAAACATTCCCATCTCTCCCTCCACACATGAGTGCATCACATTGTGACCCCAACATACAGCTGGCCTAGCAACAGTTTTTCTAGAATAATCCAGGCAGGCAAAGCCTCCTCATTTAATTCCTGTCACTGCTCACGGGGAGACGTAAAAGCACTGGAGAGAGATACAGAATGGCTTGACTGGACCGATGTTGAATGAGTGATATTTTTTCCTTTGGGAAAGCTATTCACTTAAACTCATAAAAATCTTGTGTTATGATGTAATCACGTGGTAGAAAAGATGGTTAAGCTGTTTTTCATTTCCGGTGTGCATTCTCTTCAATGTAGTTTTTCTCAATCACACACTTTTCAGCAGGTTGTGCTGTGTGTCACATGTGTACTGAGAAATTTATCACACTGGAACATGAAGAAAACTTCCTGTAATTCAGTGAGAAAGAGCAGAGTGTATATTTCATTAACATAGTACATTATCAATAACATTTATTTTTAAAGAAAGCCCATTCTGTGAGAAAGCAAACACCATCAAAATGATACATTTTCTTGTGTTCCTCAAATTAGAATACAAAAAGCAATATTTTTTGTTGTGATTACCATTGTTGTTATTTGCTAACAAATCCCTAAAATGTTAATTTGCGATGCCGGGAGAACCCTCTTAACTTTCCACAGCCACTAGGACAGTATTATGACATCTATAAATCTATAGTAAATATTTACTGAGTCCTCCCTCAATGGAGACAATACTCTGAACTGTGGCACTCAAAATACCCGAAACATACAGTGAAGTATGCTCCTGCTCTTCTGCTGAGGAGATCTGCTGTGGTCTACGGGGTCTCCAAATTGATGCTGGAAATGTAGAGCTTGGTGAGTAGCAGCTCCCGGGACTGTGCAATGTCTGAGCCTGCAGACCCTGGCTCCAGTAGAGCCCACCTATGTCTGCCCAGCATCTCCATGCCACTGTAGGTTTTGATGGTGATTTCCTGCTGCAGACTCAGGACAGCTCACATTTTGTGGGAAAACACTGACAACACATCTTCCTTTCTGTTTGTGTCAAGCATGGAAGACAGTCAAGAAGGAGTCCTATCAGCCACAGAAGTTAAACTACTGTATCTCAAGGCTACAGAAAACGCAGACGCCTAATTCTTTCACATCTGCTGGTAGGGATCCATTTTCCATTACTCACTTCATTAGTCCTAGAAATTAGCCCATTTTTCTCAGCCAGAGAAGCTTAAAACCCAAACCTCGTTTTAAAATAAGATAGTGTGAACATTATCTTTTCACTGGTTTTACATTTCCTTTGTCCTACCCCATTCAGAAACATGAAGGAGAGAACGCAGCCCGCAGCCCCAGTGATCATTCTCCAGGAAATACCTTTGTCCTAGGAAGTGGACAGGCAGCTAGAGAATCCCCTTGAGAGCCCGAGATTTATTCCAGTTACCTTCCTCACTGATTTACTCTCTCACAAGGGATTCGGCAAATGCAGAGAGGACGCCTCGGTGGCAGGTGTTGGCCCAGAGCAGGGGAACAGCAGGCCAAAGAGCCAGGACACTTTCCCCAGGAAACACTTCCAGTGAGCATAAGAGAAATGGAGAGAGAGAAAGGGGCTATCCATGAATAACCAGCCCTGTACTGTCTGTCTGTCATCTCTAGACAATTCTGTCCAGGTGGACCAATCACATTTACTCCACATTTGCATGTTTTATGCTTTCTCTGTACAAACTAATCAAGTCCCTATTGTGGTCCAGATACAGAGCAAAGTGCACAGATGTGCACAATAGCATCACATTACTCTCTTATAGAAAACCATAATGGTTTTGACCATGGACAGACAGCAAGCATCTTCTTCTGCTCAAGGTCCAGTGGGGAAAGCCACATACCTGCAGGATGACTGATTGAGGAATCCATGCCTGAAGCTTGACCTCCCTCTGCCTTCTGCTATTTCCATTGTGTCCAAAAAATACATAGGCTCTGAAGGATAGTTCAACCATAATTAAAAGTATTACTGAGCTAAACCCAATTACCAGTGTTTACCTAGTTATGTAATGATGGCACCAGAGACAGAGTTCAAACTAGCTTTCTTTTCTGCATTCTTGATAGACAAGGCTTTAAAAACATGTTTAATTCAAGTTTGCAGTGGCAAGAACTAAACATGAATGTGGAAAATTGCTGACTTGTACATCATGGCACCGCACTCTATCATCTGTCATACTGTAACTATAAAGTGCTGCCATACAGTCCTGTATGAGCCGTCACCCTGGTAACCTGTTTGCTGTGTTAACCTTTGTTCCCTTTGTGAAGAACAATTGTCAGTTGACCTCGAGTTACCTATATTCCTCTCGACCTTTGTCCCCCTTTTGTGAAAGATAGTTGAGCCTGAAATTAGTAGACAAAGGCTGTAAATTTTTGTAAAGAAGAAAATGGCTGACCACCAACTGTGAAACTTCTCTGCCCTCAAGCAAAGGGAAACAAAGCTCTTCTTCACTGTTCTTTCTATAAAAGTCTGTCAAAATTTTAAGCCAGTTACACAGCTTTGCAAACTCCAACTGCACTGTGTTGCTGGTGCCAGGATAAATAAAAGCACTCCTTTTTCTTTAAAAAAGACATCTTGCCCCATTTTTTGGGCAACATTTTGGCATCTCGATTTTAGGGTACAATATCATCGTCAGGGTACTGTGTCCCATTCCCCTGGAGCTGGAAGACTCCAAGTGCAACCCTGAAATACTGCTGCTCCAAGTTCAAGGGACGTTAGCTTCTGAACCTTATGTATTTTCACTGAAACTGCTCTCCTGAAAACCCAGAGATTTCCCACTTAGAGGTTAAAAAAAAAATCACAAAAGAGCCCCTATTTTGTGAAAACAATTACAGAGCTAATAATAATTTTATCAAAAGGCAAATATCTGAATAAAATGAACATGATAACACAAAAGATTGATTTTTCTACTTTTTATCAAATTGAATGGCACCGTAGGTATGGACTTACTGGTATTAAATGTTTTGCTTAGGAAGGGAAAGACCTCCAGAAGGATAAAATCATATTAATTTGATTGGAGAGCATTTTGGAGAACTAGACAGAGGCAGAGCAACCTCTGTGTGTGTCTAAGTCAGTTTGTGTTGTCATGACATTTTCCATATTCTTCTAGAAAGGAGAATGAAGTTGACTTTGGAGTCAGCCTCTGAAAAGAGAGGAACTGGTAAGTTCATTTTTCCCTAATGACACGTATGTCTGGATGTGGAGAAAGTGAATTTCTGCCCTGTTTTCCAAAATCTTTGATTCTTAGATGCTGCCAGTGACAGGCATGTCACCAGGCCACTGCCAAGACACATGCTCTGTCCAAGTCTTGCTGTCAATCAAGAATTCCAGAAGCCAATTCCGCCCACCACGCACCAGGCAAAGGCCACTGAGACTGTGTCACACCTCACAAGGCAAGGTGATCTCCTCCAGCTCCCTCACTTTCTCTTTCTTTTTTCTGGTCCCTGTCTCTCTCTCTCTCTCTCTCTCTCTCTCTCTCTCTCTCTCTTCTCTCTCTCTCTGTCTCTCTCTCTCTCTTTCTCTAACAACAATAATCTCAATACCTCTTTTTTCAGGTCTGTCTAATCTTTATCTTTTTGTTGGAAGTTTAATCTACTGATATTTTTTCACATTTATGTTTGGTTTTATTGAGCTATGAACCTGCTGAACTCCTGGACAAGATTTTTGTTAATTTTCTTTTTCCTTGTACCTTGACACCTACCAATTGTCATGTATTTAGTACCTGAATGAATGAAGCTTTAGGAATGAATGATATTAGATTATTACTCATTTATTAGATAATGCAAGGAACAATAGCATGACTAGAGCATCAGGCTGGGGGAGCTGACGGCTCACAAGAGTATCTTATCACAGCATAGCTGGACATTGTCTCCTTCTATCCTCAGAGCAGCAAACGAAGAAGGAAAAGGTCATAAGAAGAAAATCATTTTTCTTACGTCTAAGTCTGCACTTTAGGATTATTTGAGATGAAACGCAGGGTATGAGAATAATTGCTTTCTGCAGGGCTGCTTAATTTTCAATTGCTCCATCATTATGGTTCCTTTCCCAATAGTACCAGAACACGTCGTAATTATCATTCCAGATAATTGGATATCATGGAGAACAGTAATGTCTTATAACTTAGGACAGGTTTCTGTGACCCAAAGATATTATGTTCCTATACAAGACTATGACTGCCTATAAAATCACATATTCTATGACTTCTCATTTTCTTATTCTAACACAGAATAAAAGTATTATTTATCTTATCTTTATTCACGCTGACTTTAATTCACATCTAGGAGGAAGACCTTCTTGTTAACGTTCTCCTGGGTTCCCGGGGTCCTGACTCATGTTCATCTTGACTTCCCTTTTTCTTGCCACAGTTTTCATGTGTGGCCTAAATGTTTATATTCCCAGGACCCTGCATCTGAATTCATTTTCTTTGGAGTCTGTGAAATCAATACTGAAGCCTAAGTGCCTTGCCCAGTCTTTGGCCTTGAGAGTAGGATTTCCAGCATAGAATGCCCACATAGCTATTTTGCAAACACACCGCACTCTACACTGTTAATTTTGTCCAAACTGCTCTCCATACATTCAGGGAAGGAAACTGCTCCTCTCCTCCTCTACTTCCTCTAGCCTGGAACAGTCGAGCTTTTAGTTTCTACTGAGTCTGGTTCCTTCTTCCTCTTCCACGCGGCCACCCTCCCTTCACCCATTTTCACATCAATGGCCTTGTCACTATTTGTCCTCCGACCTCGCCCTGCAGTGATAAACTCTGAGCCCCCTTAGGGCCGGAGCCTTTTCTAAGTCCCCAGTGCAGCCACAGCTCTTCCCTGCGTGTCCCTGGATGCTCAGCTCTGGCTCTGTCGCTGTCCTTCCTACTGCTCCTCTTCTAGGGACGCACATTCCCCTTCCTTGGCTTCCATGTCCCCACTGTCAGTGGGCCTTCCCCAGCCCGTCACACATGGTCCTCAGATTGTCTGATGCTAATCTGTTGTGTTCTCTCCTCTGAACTTGGGATCTCTGGCGGGGAGGAAGAGTGTGGCTATGTCTCTCTTCATCAATGCCAGGCAGGTGTCTTTCCATATAGTAGGTGTTCAATATACATTAAAGAATGAATATACCTACACAATAACTTATTTAAATCATGTGATTCCATATATAGCAACTGGTATGCATCTGTCACTCTTCTACTTACCAGTGAAAGAGAAAAACTAAAACAGGCAATAGCCTCTACCATTATAGTGTTTAGAAGAAAATTAATTTCAAAATTGATATATATATAATGCTTAATATGTACATTATTCATCTAATTTAATTTATAAGATTGCCTAAGTCTTTTAAAAACGGCGAGTGAGTGCTGGGGATTGCATTAAAATTAATTACCTATTACCAGAGTGAGGACTTGTGCTTTGCTACCGACTCAGATTGAATTAGCAGTTCGGTGAATCAAAATTTGATTTATATTTAGAAACATTTAATAACCTGGTGTAAATCTCTATAGATTGTAAGCATATAAAATTCATGGTTTGGATACTCCATGGATTTTCTGAGATTTGATTTTAATATGATTGAATATTATAAATAAGGACTGAGCACTCCTTTATGCATAACTGTAATTTGCTTCAAGTGTAGTAAATCATATTCTAGAATACAGTAGGCCAGAAATCAACATGAATGTGACATCTATTGTCCCCCAAAGAGTCCGCACTGCCCCAGCCATTTCATTCTCCTCTATTTCCATCCACCTCAGCCCTGGTCCATCTTCACCAAACATCTACTCTGTGATTCTTACCTCTAGTGCGTCTGCCACGCAGGAAGGAAAGAGGCTGCAAACAAAGGGAGGAGGTGCTGGGTGCAAGATGCTGAGATTCTGATAGCAGGAAGAGAAACGCACTGGAGGAGAAGCTACTGGTGGGCAGGCAGAATCCCTGGTGACTGCAGGTGAGCGTGTAGCATTTCAGGGGAGATTTTACTAAGGAAATGCTGTGAACCATTCTAGGACAGAAATGATGTCACTAGAATACAGGAAGACAGTATTTACCACAGAGAGAAGAATCACTGTTTTAGGAAACCCATAAGAAATGAAGAGATGTGTGAATCCTTGGGAATCTGAACTGGAGGTTGATTCCTAGCTGGACTGCACAGGGCTTGAGGTCTGCAGATTTGTTTTGTTTTGTTTTGTTTTGTTTGGTGAGACAAGGCCAGGTTCTTTGTAGTTCAGGCTGACCTTGAACTCACTATGTAGCCTAAAATGGCCTCAGGCTCACAGTAATCTGCCTCAGCCTCTCCAGTGCTGGGATGCCAGGTGTGAGCCACCATGCGTGGCTGCACTGAGAATCACTTAGATCTCCATCTGGAGCCAATGGTGAGCCAGCCGAGCTGCTAGGGAGTTCAGTCCATGCCGTGTCACTGAGAACTCATCCTCGCCTTAACAGATTAAAAGGTTAAAAGCTGAACATACGGAAGGTATTGAAAGCAGACAACAGTGTCCAAGTTAGGGACAGGGAGGATTCAGACTGGGAAACCAATGGAAGTGATCAGAATCAGGGACTGTGTAAACCTGGAGGAGGCCGGTGAGAGAGATGGACTCAAGGGTAGACTGTTGGGGTATGTTTGACACATGGAGGGGTGACAGGACCACCACAGGATGACATCCAGATCTGGGTGAAAAGTAATGATTTTCTTTGAAAATATTGAATTTTTACAGCTTGCAAGATACACTAGCCAAAGTGTGAGGCAGTGTCCATAGCACAAGGAGCCCACAGGTGGCTATGAATCTCGGGTCAGAAGTGGGACAGTGCGCACATCTGTAAGAAGGCTGCACAGAGGGATCCCCGATGGTGACCTTAGTGACAATCACTGGGGCTGCCCATCTTTCAAAGAAATGTTGCAGACGATAGTTTATTCATGTACATAAAAAAGTGAATAGGCCCTACTTTTAGCTACAGGTTCCTCGTTCAGAATGTCCACACTGCCAGACTTGGAATAAAACAGTGATTTTCCACTGTCAGTGAAAACCCCGTGTTACTGAGTATAAGGCAACTTAATACTCTCATCACTGTTAAACACCTCTCCTCAGGTCTTGGGACATTCCAATCTTCTTGATTTTCTTTTGCACATCAATTCCCAGGTTTACTGTCTTTCTGGCCTCTTCTCCATCAGGGTCAATGCTGATGGTTTTTAACTGGATGCACCCAGAGCCTCAGGCATGCTAGGCAAACTCCACTACCGAGCTACACTTTGGCACTGGATTCTAAGGGACTGGATCCAGTGCTAATTCTATTGATAGTAATTTTCCACCATTGTTTCCCATATATATTCTAGGTTACTGAGACCATGGTCACCTCCAAATTCTACCAGCATGCATTGATTTTATCACAGTTACCCCTTGCACCTAACTTTTCCACTCAATTTTATTTTATAAAAACTGAAAATAATGAACAAATATCCCCCAAAATTTGCAGAACATTTTGGTTATTAATACATATATGAACGTTTATTTTTGTTATCTATAATATTGTGTAATCTGCATATTCAGGCAAAACCATACAAAGAAACAGCAGAAAGGAAGCTAGGGATGGGCATGGTGCAGGGCTTAGTGCCCCAATACAGAACACGACCCATGAGCCCAGGAGTTGCCCCAGCTACTCACACATGTGGGCTGTGTATTCTGAGGTATTTTGGGGAGCCAAATTACTGCCATAATTCTAGAAATTTTAGGAGTGGTTACCTTTCTAAATTTACAGTCATGGAGCCACACAGCTGATGGACAAGAGGATTTTATGGCTTTGGGTGGTGCTGAGGGCAGAGCTGGTCCTGGGGGTGTGGGGATCAATTTCCTTAAAGGACTGGCATTTATATTAGAGATGGATCAGAGGGATTCATCGCCGAGCCCATTTCCAGTGGAGAATTATGTGACTTACGCCTCAGTGAACACTAAGAGGGCTTGGTGTTTTTACACAAATCCATGGACTCTGAACAAACCTTAAAGTTCACTGCAAATTTCCTGTGATGATTTCCACAGATGATGCAAATGGCTCTGCAGTTTCTGGATTGAATGTGAGTACATTTTGAATGTTAGGAACTTCTAAAACAACCTCTCCTAGTGATGAATCTGCACAGACAACCTTCACTGTCTGGCAGCATTTACACTAAAGCAGGCAGAGTCATAACCAAGAGGATCAGCGGGGCATTGTTTCGGAGTTCATTTCCCTCAACACCTGAGAAATAAAAATTGATTTTACAATCGGTGTTCAACATGATGTGCATGTGTGTCTGTGTGTGTGTGCGTGTGCGCATGTGTGTGTTAACTTCTATACCACCGAGCTCAAAATTCTAGCACTGTGTGTTTCCAGTGAGAAGCTCATATGCTGTCCTGTGGATCCATTTGGTTCCTTGGTCTTCAGAGGTTCAGTAGCTCAAGGGCTCCCACAGAACACTGCTCAGTATCCCCAGTGGCCCCTTTCCCAGAGGCTCTATCTGTTCCCACTGAAGGCTGCTCAAGCCACGCTGGGTAACAGCATCTGAGATGCCTCAGGCTTTCTCCTAAGGGCTGCTACAATCACAGGAGAGCCGGTGAGATCTTTGCATATGATTCACCCCCTTAAACCATTCAGTGGTGCCAGGAAGCACTATCTAACCTGAATTAGCATATTGTATGACTTACAGAAATAGTGACAGGACTCCCAGCATTTGGAGGCGGATTTATTTACATCAGGGGGCACGATCAGGATTATTCCCAGAATATCAGGCCTAGTCTCTGTTGGATATGGGATAAGCAAGCGGGAAGTACGGAGGCAGCATGGCTTGCCAACTGGGGATTGGTTTATACAATGTGCATCACAGTGACCAGCTGTGTACCACAGTAACCATCCTTTCTAAGGGACAGGAGCAACTGGAACTGGAACCAGAACTGTTACCTGGGCAACTAAGAAACTGAGGTACACTGGCTGGGGGAGGTGTGCATTTTCTGCAGCAATATGAGTGAGGAAGTTTCTAACACAGAACAGGGCCATTGTTAAAAAAAAACAAAAAACAACAACAACAACAACAAAAAAACAGGGCCATTGTGCCAGTAACTCCAAGGTAAAAAGGATGTTTTTCAAGACTATTACCACTTGACAAAATTATTACCACTTGAATTAAACAGATTTTTAAAATTGGATCTGAACAAAAAGATTAATATACAGCTTGAACCATGAAATGACTCACAGATCGAATGTACTCAGAATTTAATCTATAAATCTCTCTACAACAAGGATAAGAGCATCAGAAATGTCAAATGCTGCAGATTTTTAGAATTCTTAAAGAAGTCAGTATCTGAAGGGAAAATGTTGCTGGTTATGTTGAGGGGAGAGGGAGTTTCGTGAGCGTCCAATTTCACTTTTCTATAGAAAGAAAAGATAATAAGTGAAATGGCAGAAGAAAAAAAATCGTTCTGTTTGAGTTCTCAGAAGTTGATGTCTTAAGCATTCAAATTACATCATCACTCTCACCCTAGGTCTGTCTTGGGACCTGCACACACACACACACACACACACACACACACACACACACACACACACACACGTACCCACTTCCAACGGTTTTGATCCCAGTGGCCGGTGAGAGCCTTGGGTCACACAAACTTGGACTCTTTCCTGCCACTCGTGGGTCGTCACTTACTGTGCCCCGCACCGTGGCTCCAGGAAGAGAATGAGCTAGTTGGGGCAGTGTGGCTGTCCTGGCTCTCTTGACAGGTAGGGTTTCCACTGTGAGTTAGTGAATCAGCACAGGGGTTCAGACTTTTAGTAATTCATGCTCACTCTGCTGAGAAAAGAAGGTCCTTGTTCTTTCAAGTCTGAATTCCAAGCTATTAACAATATAATACATAGTTCCTTTGCGTTTATTTGGGTTGTAGACTCCGAACTCTAATAGCTTGAGCACACACAGTAATTTAAAGTTCTCCCACATGATAATGCTGCATTAGCAGTGATAGCGCTCAGGGTCCCCACACAGGCCTGCAGGAGCCTTCAGGGCTGAGTTCTTCATGGGGAGCACCACCCCCCATCGCTGCAGATAACCTGAGCCCTAGCAGTCCTAAATGCAGACACAAAAAGGCGAAAAAATTCCCAACTACTTTGATTTGTTCCAGGGAAAATCAAACCTTAGTAATATTTATACAGAAACAAAAGTATGCAGGACCAAAAAGCAAACAGACACAGTTCTTATCATCAATCAAATATCATCAGGAACAAGTGACAGACACTTAAGAGAAAACTGTTTCGTGGAAACTGGTGCAAGTGTGAGGCTTGGTGGAAAAGAACATTAAAAGAGTTTTGTAGGTGTACCAGAAAAGTTCCAAAGTGGAGAAATACAAAAGATGGGCAGACTCCATTGTCCACCCTCTGCTCACAACTCCAGGAGCTGAAGCCCTGATGTGAGGGGAAGAATTGCGCTGGCCTCTGCGCCTCCCCCATGAGTGGTCTCCTGCAGGGAGACTGCTCTGTCACCCTAGGCTGCCGGCTCCTGATAAGGAGGGTTGGGGCCTAAGATCTCCCCCCCGGGAGGAGCAGTGTGGGGAGGAAGGTGGTTCACACTCAGGGTCTAGCTTCAGCCTGGAGGGGAACAGGCCTTGCACACACTATCTGAGAACCTTATGCATAATCCTAAATGAAGGAAGCAGGGAAGGAAAAGGACACATTCCATTTGGTTTCATTTAATTGATGCCAGTCTTTACAGTCATAAAAATAAAGCAGCAGGATGAGCTCACACAAAGATTGGGCCAAGGAGAACCAGTGCTATGACTCCAGGCAGAGACACAGTTGAGTGAGAGGCCTAGAGACCTGTGCGGGGACAGCCAGAGGCCTGTGCTCCTAAAAGCTCCTAAAAACGGTAAATTCATTGTCACCCATGTTTTACTGCAGGAACAGGAAAGGGAGTGAGGCATTGCTAGACTGGGATGCGCATGCAGGAGGGAGGGTGTGGGCCTGGATCCACATGTGCCCTGGATCCCTGTGAAAACATCACAGTAGACACTACTCAGATGCACACAGCATGAGGCAGGTGCCGATGAAGATGTACATAAGACAGAAACCCATTCAGCAGCACAAGAAACCATCAAAGAAGAACCACCCAACAAAGAAGGACCTTGCTTTATGTTGTGAGTGGATGCATGGAGACGTAGTTTATGTGCCTAGTAGCACAACTGCAAAATAGATGAGATTAAAAAACAGAGAGGCTGAAAATGGGAAGACAAACCTACAATTAAAACCTGCAAGTCCAATAGCAATTTCTCAGTAATTAATAGGACACACTGCAAAAAGTGAGCAAAGACATAATGCAGTGCAGGCGACATCAATAAAACATTCTACTTAAAACTACTTCAGTGCACTTTAAACTATGACATTTTAATTAAGACATTAAAACTTAAGTTTTTCTGATTGAACTAAAATGCAAAAAAATTACTATAATATCTGATATGCAAATAAAATGGGATATTTAGGATACATTTTAGCACTAATTGTATGCATGGAAAAGGAGATGTATCTTAAATCAATTAATTCAGATTCCATGTAAAGGAATTATTTTTGAAAAGGAAAAAGTTTCCATCAAGATAAATATGGTGAGAAAAGAAAAAGGAAAGAAAGAAAGAAAAGAAAGAAAGAAAGAAAGAAAGAAAGAAAGGAAGGAAGGAAGGAAGGAAGGAAGGAAGGAAGGAAGAAAAAGAAAAAGACAGGAAACCACTGTGTCAGGTCGCCATGACCGTTCTGAGCTACACCTTTCTTTATCTGTTGCTGTCTCCCTCTGTGGGATGTCAAATTTCCTTCTGAAAATCACTACACAATAGCCCAAAAGTTACAATCCTGTTGCTGCTGACTTCCCTAAGTGTCAGAACTTTCTCAAGGTGATGAGTATTTGTTGTAATGTTCATGCATTTCTTAAACACTCAGCGTGTACCAAACTTTGTATGCAATATCTCTAAAAATTTCTCAAATCTTAATTAATTCCTCTGGTTTTAAAGTTTCCAAATTTTTGTCTTTTGTTTGCTTCATCCGTTTGTTTTGTGCTTTGGGATCTTAGCAATATTCACCTAATACACTGAGTTTTGGTGCACGGTTTTAAATAGCCCATGAAATTTGATGGAAACCATATTGTGTCAAGGTAGCAGCAGAGCTGCAGTGGAAATAGCAGGAGCACTAGGTATCTGCATGGGAGGGTCATCCCCTGACCCCATGGGATTCAAGATAAACACAGCTGTCTGCAGATGTGCAAGCCTGATAAGGCTGACTTTAATTTTACTAGTGCTAGTGAAGCATGTATTTCTTTATGCCTTTAATTTTCACCTATCTGGTCTCTAACATAGCTCAGAAGTTGTTTTCTCATAGACAGCATAGAATGTGTCTTGCATTCTAAGCGGCTCTGATAGTCTGTGCTATTTAGGTGACACGTTTTAGACCATTCATACGAAATGACGCAAGCTGTGTTATTTTCTGTGGTGTTTCCTGCACTGCACAGTCAGGGTAGCTCTTCTTTTATTTGCTTCTTCCTGTCCTCCTCACCCTGGTATCAGAGTAGCACAGAATACAGAACCGAAAACTCAGCCCTTTCTCCCTTCCCAAGCGGTGTTCAGTGCCACCACTGCCGTTCAACAGTCAGCACCACATGCAGCCAGATGGCTTCGCATCTTAAAAAGTGGAAATTTTAACCTAGTAAATAATGTCTCCCTAACCCCTCCGCCCATCGCCTGTAGCAGCATCGCCCTTGCTGGCCCTTCCACGTCGAATGGGAGTGGGGTCCTGTAAGCTGTGATCCCAGGACCGGCTTACTTCACCTGAGGGCTGCAAGGGCACTGTCCATCTGTGCTGTGGCGAGCGTCAGAACGTCCTTCCTGTTTTAAGGCTAAATGATGCTTCTTCCTGTGTACATGCCTCTTCTGGCTTTAGCTGAGCATATCATGTTTCTATTTTCCCTTCTTTCCTTCTTTATAGAAAGTGTTTCCTTTAATTTAAAAGACACAATGATTGTTTCCACTTTCCAGCATGGATTTCAACAACTCTAAAGGGATTTCATGTAGCATGATCCCAGCTCCTGTGTGCCCAGCTGGCTCCCTGCCGTGTTCCCCTCCAGCCCAGGCAGTGCCCCTGCAGTCATCCCAGAGAACAAGACATAGAAAAGGAGGGTGACTGGAGGTGACCCGACTGAGCACAGCAGGCTGTCCTGGCGTGGGTAGCCAGCAGCTCCAAGTCTCTCCTGCCACCTCTTAGCACATCTCTGCAGTTTGTTTCTGGACATCCACTAAAACAGTTAAAAATAAGAAACCAAAAGCATGTTTCTTTCCTGTTAACGCTTCTCTGTTGATCTTCATTGAGTTTACATGGTACATCTACATTCATGGCTTATTTTCTCTTGCTCCAAGGAACTTTTATTAGCACTTCAACATTTCTTCTAGGATAAACCTACAGTACACAAATCCTTTCTTTTATGCTGATCCAAGGTAATTATGGAGATATAAATAAAAAATGTGGCCCACGTGAATAGATTGGAGGAGTCAGTGTTGTTAAGATGTTTATCTGCAGGAAAGTCATATGGAAACTCAACAGAGTCCTTGTCAAAGTCTGGGAATATTTTCCGTGGAAGTACAAAAACAAGTCTAAGATTCATATGTAGTAAAGACCCTGACTAGCTAAAGCATTGTTTCTTATTCTATCACTTTAGTATGAGATTATTAGGCAAAATTTGAGAAAGCGGTCATCCTGTTCAGGTTTCTCCAAGATTTCTGAACCAGTGGACATACAATGTGTGATCAAACACACAGTGAATATTTAAATAAAGAAGCCTTACAGTAAAAGGCATTTCCTTAATGTTCCTCAGACTATTCCTCGTGCTTCACACACAGCCTCATCCCATTCTCCTCACCACTTTTGAAAGCAGCTCTGGAGCCCTCTGTCCTGAGTGTCTTCAGGAAGCGTGACCAGAAGCACAGTGACCCCTGGGGCAGGGTGCCATCCAATCTGAGAGCAAGCTTGTCAAAATATCGCTGTGTTGTTGTCCACCTTACCAACTACCCTTGACCAGCAAGGTCATTAATTTTGAGTTGAAATGTTTTTCTTTTTTTGAGTGTACAGCTTCCAGCTTCTTTTTTAAGGGTGACAGCTTCCAAACTATTTATGGATTGAAGCTGAAAATTATCCCTCCTTGATTAACTTTTATTGTATAAATGAAGCCCTACACGTACTGTGTACTCATCTCCTCTGCCTTTAGGTCACTGTGTTCTACCTGTCACCCCTGTAATGGTCTTCAGATAAGGAACCCCTGGCTGTCATGCAGACCTTGTAGCTGATTAGGAAACTGAGTCATCTGCTTTCCACAGGAAAGCTCAGTGCTGGGCCCTTTTATTCTAGTGTGTTCCTTGGTCCTAAGTGTAGGAAGCACAGAGCTTGGGCCCCAAGCCTGCAGAGCTGAAGAATGATGGGGACTCCAAGTCCTCTTCATCACCACAGTGCTCCAGCTGCCAGGGCCACCTTTGTAAGTGACACAAGGTTGAGCATCTAGCGAGGAGCAAAATGAATGGATGGATTCTCCAGACTTGTAATGAAAGTATCCCGGCAGGGCCACGTCCCAGACTCTGCCTGTTTATCATATCTTCCGATGTTTCTTCCAGAAGTTTTAACAACTTTAATCCATAGTCATGGAGTTATCACTTCCAGAAAGGTTCCAGGAGTCACATCAGCACATGTGAGGAGCCCCTAAGGTCCTTCACAAAAGAGCCACATTCTCCTCTGTGCCTCCTCCTGTCTTGGCCTTATCTGAATTTTGCATCCCCCGTTCTGGTCGCTTCACCTGGGGATCCAAGCGTCCGTGTGACTGCCCACTTCCTGTGTGTTCCAGCTGGTCCTGCTTGCTATGGCTTCTTCCATGGCCCTTCACCTCCTGTGGCAAACACATCACTTCCTGCTGAACACGCTGTTGATCAGATGGGCAGATGCACAGCTGGCAGCAGATGGAGTGGTGGCTCTTGATGCTGTAGGGCAGAAGTCTCTTAGTCATCAGCAAGGAAACAGGATCCACCAGCTTGGCTGAAGAGGATGAGCAACAGCTGCAGGTCACGATTTTCATGCACATCTAAGGAGATAGCATAGGCACAGTCGTATGGGAACATTTCGGCCCAGTCACAGCCTGAGAACTGAGTTTTCCCAGCTTAGAACTCACAGTTCTCTGCAAATCTCCTCCCTTTGTGTGTGCATGTTCTTTCTATACACAACCCAGGGCCTTCACACTGAGCTGCATCCCAAAGCCCTTTCTTATTTTCTATTTTGAGACAGGATCTCATTAATCAGCTAAATTGCCAGGCTGGGCTTGAATTTGGGAACCCGCTGCCTTAGTTCCCTACTGTGCTGGGAATGCAGGTCTTTGCCAACACACCCAGCTTTTCCCTAGCTTTGAAATTAAGCCCGGGTCTGAATCTCGACTACTCATTACTCTTACACAGAAGATTAGAGTGCCCCGGCATGACTCCGAGGAGGTCCTGCATTGATAATGACACTCGGCCTGTACCATGTTTTGCCAGGTTCCTACAGCATGGAACAAGAAATGTTCAGTTATGCAAGTTGCACGGTTTCTGTAAGATCTATTTCCACTTGCTCTCAAACACCTGAGGCAGGGTGCCAGCCACAGACAGCCTATCTCTGCATGGCATCAGGGGAAATTCCACGCTCCCCTCCTGTACCTTGGGATTATTTGTACTTATCCACCACCAGCAGGGGGTCCAAGTCATGAACCTGTTGCAACTCCAAGCATGCTTTGCAGTTTTCTTTTTCTGCTCTTAGGACAAATTATTTCAAAGCATTTGCTGGAAACAAGCGCTGAAAGGTTGAGTACTTTGTGAAGGGCTTAGCTGAAGGGAGTCCCAGAAAACAAACAGCTATGGCATAGGGACAGCAAAACCGAGCAGGGGTGGGAGACTGCATGGTTGGCTTTGGAGAGATACAGCAGCTGTACTGGGGGATCTGCTGCAGGACAGGCCCCCTGAATGTGTCCTCCACTTAGACAGCAGGTCAGGTCTCTGTGCTTCCCATCAGCTCCGCTGACTATGGCTCAGGTCAGCTCAGGCAAAGCCTTAGAGAAGATGTGGGAGTCGCCATTCTTCCAACCATGGAAAAAATGTCCACACCCTCAGAGGCGTTGGGGGACAGAGCTCAGTGTCCATCTGCTAATGCTCACCAAATGGACCTGTTCTTATTTCAAAATGGCTCTTTGAACCACACATTAACAAGGCTTAAAGGTTGGCCTTAAAAGCCTAGAGAGGCATATCATGGTTAATAGTTTCCAGTACCTTTTGCCATATCCCAGTCACTTGCTTGATCAGTTCTCTTCCCACTGTCTCCCTGGTCTATATTTCTTCAAGGTGACTTGGAGCCAAATACATAGAAAGTACAAAGGACCAATAGAGGGAGGCTTTGAGCCTCAGTCATGCAAACATTCTTGTTGACTTGCTCCTAAAGATATTCAAACACACTGCACTACTTGACAGAGAGGGAAGTTAAGCATTTCCTCATTTTCATCAAGCCAAGAGCTCACAGTCAGGCACTGAAGGCCGCTGTGAGAAACCCCAGCTACAGTATCGCTCTTATCACAGGGACGCTCTCAGAATCATTGACTGGAAGTTGCTTTCTAATAAAGTGAATCAATCCAGGAGTTATTGAATGTTTCCCCACTGCAGTTCTAAGTGGGTCCTAGCGTGGGCCCACATCTCCCTTTCTGTATTCTTGGCTGGAGAGAAAGCTTCCTGCACGCCCCGGGCCACCTCCTCAGGTAGACCTGAGAGTGTCTGCAGCCTTGCTTTGACTTCCTGGAGCTGCAGGCAGTCCTAATGAAGGACCTTAGGAATGAACGGGTAGCAAGTGTTAGGGTACGCTGGCTCCTCCTCCCCCAACTGTGCTCTCTGGGGAGACCATCACTGTCACTTTTAATCTTAAGTAGTTTCCATGGAAGGATAAGTGTGACCCCAACCAGATGGCTGCCAGCACAGAATTCGCTGTGACGTCCTTCCATAAAGGGGCAGGAACTTGCCTTGGCACCGAGAACCTGTGTGTGCCTCTCTGGTTGAATTGTAAAGCAAATTTAAAAATATGGAATCAAGAATCCAGCGCCAGCAAGCAATCTCAACACTCTGGGGCAGCTAAGGCAGGAAGATCTCAAATTAAGCTCTACATGGGCAATTTAGGGACCTAAGGAGACCCTTTCTCAAATGAAAATCAAAGGACCAGGGCGGCACAGGGCCGAATCTGTAGATTCAGTCTCCAGGTCAGAAAGAATAAAAAGAGAGAGAAGAGAGAAAGGAAGACAAAAACAAGGAAAGAAGGACAAAAGGAAGGAAGGAAAGAAGGAAAGAAAAAAGGAAGGAAGAGGGGAGGAGGGAGGGATTAGAGAGAGGAGAATCTAAGGCTCTAGAGACATGAGACTCTCCGTTCATTCCATTTCCCTCGGTGATTCCTTGCATGAACTGGGGCATGTGTTGATCCAGCTGGCTCATGTGCATGTATACCAAAGACCATAAATCAGATTCACTGATTCATCGGTTCCATTCACATCTGTACTACTGTGCTATTAATGAAAACAGATGGACCCAAGAATGCTAATAAAATAAAGCAAAATTCTTTTGACCTGTGGAGATTTTGGAAATGGTCACAGTTGATATTTGGCACTGTCTTCTTTCATGAGGTAGTTATTTTACAAATAAATTACTCATATATCACCTACCTGTGAAAGGACCCAGCAATTTTTAAAATTCAATATCTGCTAACAAAATCTAGACAAAATACATCCTACACCTGCACCACTCCCGCCAGGAGTGAAGAATGGGCTTGACTGCAGGTTCACGAACTAAGATTATTTCCAACTGGGGCTGGGGATTTAGCTCAGCGGCATAAGCACCTGCCTTGCAAGTGTGTGGTCATGAGTTCGATTCCTGGTACCGGTAAAAAAGAAAAAAAGACAAAAAAAAAAAGATTATTTCAAACAGCACCACAGAAACCATTTTATCCATGACTCTCATTCTCCAGGCCCCTATTTCCTTTCTTGCTTCTTTCTCTTTGCATGCCGTTTCCCAAATTTCACTTCTGACCCAGGCAAATGAATCGAAACGACCACGGCGGTTTCCTGCCCTGAGCCTCGGACCTTCGCTGGCCTTTCCTAGGCTCCTCTCCTGGGGTCTGGGCCAGGAATGCTGACTTAAGGGAGACAGGGCAGGAAACACCCAGAATGCCCCTGACTGAAGTTAAATGTTCAACTGGAATGAAAGAGAGATGTAATGAAATGGCTTTCAAAACACCTGATTTCCTTCTGTGATGCCAAAACCAGAGCTTTTCCAGTTTTCCTCGGAGATCTTCCTGGCTCTGGTGGAAAGCACAGGCACTGCATCTGGGCATCCAGGACACAGGGAGGAGAGGAGACTCCAGCAACTCCAACTCTTCACGGGTTTCACTCAGACCTGCAGCAGCTCGGGGTGGCCTTGCGGTCCTGAGTCTGCTCCCACTCGGCACAGTCCTGCCGGACAAACCCAACCTGCGAAAGCTGCAGACATGGAGATGGCAACTTTGAGACAGCCTCTCACTGTTGCCAGTACAGAGGACCGGCAAAGGTGTCTGTGTGAGTGGAGGCCCTGAGAGCAGCTCGTTGCCTGGGAAGTGCGTTTCGCTATGCCGCTCTCCACAGTCAGCTCAGGTTTCCTCTCCTAGAGGCTCCAGTGCTTAGCATGCGTTGCACAGTGTCTGCTCACCTCCCACCCTTGGGTGGGAACAGGTGAAAGGGAGAGATGGATACAAGGTGGATTTGTAAAGGTGGGGGGTGGTGCCCTTAGGGTCTGCGAGGGTCCCCGCAGTGACACAATCGAATTTCCTTGCACAGGGAAAGAGGTTGCTGAAATCTCTAAAATGGATGTGACCTGACGTGTCTGTCTTCATGGATCACTCTTGCTTCTCCACAAAGCACGGAAAATGTGTGAGAGCAGAGAGACCACATGTCCAGGACGTGATGGTGGTGTTTAGAGCAGTGGGGGCAATGGTGCAGAGAAAATGCAAGGCTGGGGGAGCTGGTGGATTCCAGCCACGTTGGTGTCTCTGTCAGCCCTCCTTCACTGGCTCACCAAATACTTGAGAAAACAAACTTTTCAGAGGGCAGCCCAGAGACCAGAGCTTTGAGAACCCACACAGCTGTTCTCAGGACATTGAGAGAGACTTAGCATCACCCAGGCCTTACCGAGAACATTCACGAGGCCAGCATGGTTTATTTGGCAAAGCCCACCAGCCTGAGGGCTCTGAAGGGTTTGCCATTGTCTTCTGTTTCCTTCATTAAAGCTAGCAAATCCCACAAATATGTTTAATGTGATCTAGACTGGAAAATGTGCAAACCAAAATAAAAAGAAAGTTACGTATTTATGCTATAAAGGCACAGTGCAAGCAATTTCACGTGCACTCTAACTCTTTCCTCTGCCCTCCCTGACTTGCATCATGTTGTATGTTAAACTACACTGTCTTCCTTATAAACACGCACAACAGAAGCCTGCATATCACAACTGATTATGAGACGTCGCTTTCTAATTTACTGTTACACCCACAAAGAAGTACAGTCCTTTCAGGGCTCCTCAGGAACTTATTGATAATGCAAGATCTAAATGCTGTTTTCTCCTGCTTCTTCACGACCTGCTCCACTTGGTTTGTACACTTGGGTTCACTCCTGCTGCACACTGACACATGGATATGTGACACTATACATTCCCATCAGGCAGAGACCACTAAAGATGAGAGCTGTGGTCACCAAGGGGCTCCCCTGTCCCTGTTCTGCTGATGAGACCCGCCCGGCACACTCTGACCTCTTCAATGAGTCCGAGGAGTCTCTATGCTTAGTTGTCGACAAGTGAGCTACTGTCATCCAGTTCTTTCCCAAGGAAATGATCTCCCCAGATCCCATCACTGAGCTGCTCACAGGGTCATGATCACTTCCTACTTTAGGGTGTGGTGACAAAACACAGTCCCTGAGACCTTGAGAACAGCTGTGCACCAGGATGCCCCTCCTTAGCCCACCACTGTGTGAGGCAAAGAGTGGGCTTGCATCGTCCTCCAGATACTGAAGGAAACATCAGTTATGGCAGAGCAGATAAGGGGAAGAGAGAAAGAAAAGGAGCCAAAGTCCTGACCCAGAGAAGCTGCTACAGAGCACCAAATGAGCCTGCAGATCAAATCTGCCTTTCCAGTGAGACCAAGGGGTCCCGTCCAAGGGCCCTGCGCCAGCTTAGCTACCTGCACATCAGAAATAGCTGCATAGCTATTTTTTATACGAACCAAGTTGTACAAAACTGCGTGTGCTGAAAAAGTGCAGTTTCTCTCACCATCATTGCTTAAGAAACGATGGGCTGATGGTGTGCACACAGAGTACTCACATGGAATTAGACACCACCGTCCGCAGAGGTCATCGGGAGTGAGCAGGATGCGGGAAGGTGATGAGCCACACCACGCCTTGTACAGGGAGGGCCTGGCCATGGGCTTCTCCAGGCTCAGGGCTCCTCACCACGGCCGGTGGTCTGCGTAAGGAATCACATGTATCTCTAACCTGTGCCTTCTGTCTAAGTTTTCTGCATTTTTATACAAGAACAAGACCTCCAATAGTTGCTATTTAATTGTGAGACCCATGCACACTAATTTTCATTGTCTGGGTGATGAACTGCAATTGGAATAGGAGCAAACAGCAGAGAAGCCTCCCTCATTATGCCCCTGGGAACCTGCCAGGCCGCCGAAGTTCCAGGAGTGAATCTAGGCCACGCTGCATCCCGTGAGTAGGTGAAGGAGGGGAGCCCTTTCCCACCAGGGACTCACTGGCACGGGGCCCCCTGCCCCATGCCCCCGTGAGGATCCTGGGCTCCATGGCCTTGCCATCTGGAGAGCCTGGACTTCCAGTTCCCCACAGGAAAGCCTCGTGCAGACACTGCCTCCGCTGACCTGAGAAAGACTCAGCTCTTCCCTCTTTCTCTGCACTCTCTGTAGCTTGGCACAGTTGTTCAAGCTACTGTGCCCAGTGCCACATATGCTCCAGCCCATCTCACTTCCACCCAAGTGCATCCCTGTGAGTGGTCACAGTAGCATCACCCTTCTCCTGGGAACTCTGGGACCCAGGGAGCCCCACTGCTCCACTCGAGGGGCAGCTTGGCTGCTGTGCTCACAGGATCACTGCCCAAGGCACTCAGGCCAAGCCCCTGACCATGCTCTCCTGGGGTCCAGCAGGCAGGGCTGACCTCTCAACAGCTTTCACTCCCACCTGGACCCTCTGCCAAGCCCTGCACTCTCTTCTGTGTTCTGCATCCTGCTAGTGGGAAGGAGGGTGTCATGAACATGGATGGGGCCAGAAAGAAAATTCATAACAATGACAAGAAGAGTGCTGCTTTTCCCCTGCGGGCTGAGTCATGAACCCAAATACACCCCTGTCCCATGCTTGTGTGGAGCCCATGTGCCTACCCTCAGGTGGCCGAATCACGTGACAGCTCACACAGAATCCAGGAGGGCTCTGTGTGAGAGAGACCAAGGGAAATCCGGGTTAGAGATGGCCTGTGGCTGGGGGGACAGAGGCAGGAATGCAGGCCCAGGAAAGAGGCAGCTTTTAGAATCAGAAAGATTGGGGCTGGAGATTTCGCTTAGCAGCACTGGTACTGAGAAAAAAAAAATCAGAAAGATTCCTCTGACACCTCCTGGGGCATTCAGCCCTGGACATGCTTTAATTTGTTCTATTGTCTCTCTCTCTCTCTCTCTCTCTCTCTCTCTCTCTCTCTCTCTGTCTCTCTCTCTCTCTCTCTCTCTCTCTCCTCTCTCTCTCTCTTTCTCACTCTGTCTCTCATCTCTCTGAGTCACTAAGATGTCCAGGCTCTGCTTGAATTTGAAATTCTCCTGCCTCAGCCTCCAAGAATGCTGTAATTGTGAGCATGCACAATTACATGGTGCATGGTTAACCCCTTGACTTTAAGTTGTTAAAGCTGACTTTAGACTTTGGTTACTTTTCTGTTATTGCTGGGACAAAATACCCAACACCCAAAATGCAGGAAGGAAAGGTTTATTTAGTTCACAATTTGAGAAGGTTTCAATCCATAATCAGCTGGCTCCAAGGCAGGAGGGCATGGCAGAGGGTAACATTTCAAGGTGGCAAAAAACAGTAAAAGAAGCCAGAGCAGAGCAGGAAGAGCACAGAGAAGATGCTTTCTGTCTTTTATGTTGCATGTAGGCCATATGCTCAAGGGCGGGTGTAGTGCTCACACTCATAATCCCAGCACAGGACATGAATCAATCCCAAATTCTGGAATCCTGCCCCCATGACTGCATGAGGGTATGGGGGGATATCCAGACTGAAGGATGAAAGCCTGCAAAGCCTGATCCAGGGGGAACTCACACTGTTTCCATCCACCGAGACTGTGTTACTGTGTTATAGCAGCCACACTATTCTGGTCAGAGGCGAAGGCAGAAAAGAAAGATGCTATGATGTTATAGCTACACAGTGCACTGAACAGTGGAGGTCAGTTCATGCATTCCTTTCCTCAAACTGACAGCAGGAACTTTGCATCTTAAAACAGCAGAGATTGATTCTCTCCTGGTTGTTGAAAATCAGCACATCCTCCTTTTTCCCCACAGTGTGCACTGTTGTAACCACTGTGGAAATCAGTGTGGAGATTCCTCAAAAAACTAGGAGTGGAGGTCCCATTGGACCCAGCGGTTCGCCTTCTGCTATCTTCCCAAAAGAATTAAAAACATCAGACCACAGAGATACATGTGCACCCATGTTTATAGCAGCACAATTTGTAATATCCAGAAATTGAGAACAACCCAAATGCCCATCAGTCACAGAATGGATAAAAACAATGTGGCATTTTTATACAATGGAGACTTGTAAGTCTCCACTGGATGCAACTCTAGACCATACTTTACGAGAAATAAATCAGACTCATGTGCAAATATTGTATTGTCTCCCTAGTATAAGAAACTGAAAGAGTAAATAGAATCCAGAAGGTACAATAGATACTGTGAAAGGAAAAGAAAGTGCTTAAAAGAAAAGAAAAAAGAAGTGATATGCAATACCCAAGATAAATGTACTGCTATTTGTATTCGTTCATTGAAAAGAGTTAGTGCTTATGTTATTTGATCAAATTTGCATGCCTACATCTGGTATTTTGAAGTTAACCCTGCAATACAACAACCATTGTTGATTTCCTATCATCTTGTTTTGAAATTCTGTATCATTTTCATTGTTTCTTTTTATTGTCTCTAAATTGAAAGAAATAAACATAAAAATAGGTCAGCGTATGTACCCGAGTTGGTTACCAGGCCACCAGGTCACTCCAGCCCTCTGTCTCCCTTCTGGGTGTCTTGAGGGACTCCTGAACCTTTGGGCAAGGCCATCTTCCAGGAGAAGCCAAGGTCAGGGAAGAGCCATGTCAGACTCCATTTGGAATGGGGAGCATGGCCTCACTTTACCTCTGAAACAGCCTCTCTGCAAACACAAATGTGTCAGAAGATGGGTCATCACTCACTGTCTCAAGGACAAGAGAAGCATTCCTGAGAAAACGGGCGAGTGGCCGTCAGAAACAGAAAAGCCCAGATCTGACCCTGCTTGGATCTTCACAGTCAGACACAGAGCTCAGGATCAGGTATGAAGTAGCTGTGATGATAGCCATATACCACCACCCCAGGCTGCAGGATTGTTACTGAACCTCTGTGCAGAGGTTTATAGAGCAGGCAGAGTTGGATGGAGCTGACCCTGAGTTGTTTGTGTGCTTGTATATATAAGCCTCAAAGACAGGAAGCTTAGAAAATAGTGAGATTTCGGCGACAGCCTGGAGATTGTATGTCTAGATAATTCATCAACTGAGAAGAGGAAAACAAAATATTTGCACAGGATAGAAACAAGCATTAATCCCCTCAAATGACTGCTCATGAGTGTCTAATTCGTGTGTAAATTGTGCCAAAGAGCACTAAGCTGAATAAGCACAGATTTCCCACAGCTGATGGTTATATGAGAATCTATCATTTTGCAGGGGTTGCAACCTGGAAAGGTGGAAATGTAACCTGCTGGCTGACAGCAATGCTGAGTGACCACAAACACTACCAGGGTCACAGTAGGAGGAGGACAGGCAGACCAGGATTCACCTGTTCCATTTAAGGCAAATACGGTGTGCACATGCCTGATTCTGTGATTAAGGGCAGGGACCTTCATGAGTGCTTTTACTCACTGACTTAAACGGATTTCAGAGGAGCTAATGAAAGGAACGGCATTTCTTTACTCTGAATCCTTTGTTTCCATCGAGAGGCAGCTTGGTAGGCAAGAGGACACAGCAGAACACAAAAGAAAGGAAGAGCGCCCCTTCTGTAAGGGACCCTGCATCGCTGGCGCTCCTAAAGAAGTGTGAGGCTCCATCCAAGGCAACTGCACATGGATGGGCCCTGGGTGAGATCAGCAACCCTCAAAGCTGATGAGTCAGGAGCCTGGTGGATGCTATCAACTTTCCTCTCTTCTACTTTGCCATTACTTTTGTTTATTTTTAAGCACATTAGAAGCGATTTTAGATGCAAATTTTTAATTTCTTCTCTTTTGTTATGTGTCTCTTTTTTCCTAATAGGTATAATAAAACATTTTAATTAATCTATTCAACTCAGCTCTCTATTAACATGAGAATGAAGTCTGATTTGATGTGATGCAGAGGAGATGAAATTTTTATTCCATTGATTTTGCCACATTGATATTTTCTTTAAAAGAAAGATTCCTCTAGAAATCCTCAGGGTACTTACACATTCTTATCTGATGCACTATGTAGCTGTGGGGTAAAGACTCTCTGCTCCCACCTCCACAACGTACCTTCTGTGCAACATGATTTCCTCAGGACTGCTGTCTGTGAGAAAGAGTAAAATTCTTAATGTTGAAAACTTTGTGCAGCTCAAAAGTTTATATTTTCTCAAGAAAAGAGGTGCCACTTCCGTGAAAGAACCAGCCAGGACAAGGGTGCAGCAGGAAAGAGTGAGCACACATTCCGGGTCTGCAGCCCCAAGGGGTGGGGAGCACAGTGCTACTAAACTCCCTGTTTCTCAGCCACTACAGTGCTGCCACGGCTGTTCTGTAATTCCACATCCCCATGTTCTGAGTGTCCTTCATACATTCTACTTTAGGAAACTTCTTTATCTGCTGGTGATATACATCGGTGATCGGTGCATGATGACTAGTGAGAACACCCCACTGTCTGAGTGTCTAGCAAATTACTTCAGTATCGTGATTACCTCACCTAAGCTCAGAGGGCATCCGGGAAGGAAGCTCTGCTCCTCCCTTTGGAGTAACCTTGGCAAGTCCCTGGTATGAAGCAGCAAACACTTTTCATGCAGACACAGAGAGGGAAACAAGCCATGGGCTTGGCTATAATTTGTGCAGAATGCACTTTGCTTTGGAAGAACAAATATCCCGTCTAAGTAGAAATCAGCTAAATTGTTATTTGCAAAATGCTTCCTCCTTATAGGAATACAGTGTGTTCTCCTTATATTCAAGCATACTCTGTTTTCAAGATACAAGATAACCATTCATCCTTAGGGTGTTAAGAAAAATACGTAGAAAGGACCTACTCCTCCAATGATACAAACTGACATTATAGGTTCACAAATACCAGTGCGTGTAGATTTGTTCCCCATTATATGTTGGAAAAGAACTATGTGGAGAGTATCATAGAAGAGAGGTGGGCCTGAGCCCCAGCATCACTGAAGGTACAGTGCCAATGCAAAGACCAGCGCACAAGAGGAGCTGCAGGTCATGGTGCTTCCGGCGGATGCCCTGGGAGGCCTGCTCTGAAGGCGCTGCAGGAAAGCTCCCAAGGGCCGCAAGCTGGAAACACTCCTGGGCACCCTGCCTTTCTCTCACTCTGCAGCGAGAAGCTGTAACCAAGTCGGAGCTGAGATGCGGGGACTACTGGGAAGAACGGATGGCCTGGGTCGGGTCACTGTGGTCCCGATGTCCCAGCCCTCTGGCCTCCTATCGGTAAACTCGACTCCCAAGAGTCCAGCATGCAGCAGACTGATGAGGTCATGGCCACTCCCCCCGCATGAATGGCTGCTGCCTGCGTGTCCCTGCTCCCGTGGGACAGTGCAGTGAGGAGGCCACGTCTGTACAGAGGACACCGGACCAGGCAGGTGTGGGGTGCATGCTGACAGCCCCATGCAGGTCTAACCCACGAGCGTGGAGGCACTGTGTGGTGACAATGATGGTGATGACAGTGCCACACTGAGGGTTAAACCTGGACTTCCCCACTGAGCTACCACCTCTGCTCATTTTTCATTTTTAATTTTGAGAGAAAAGCCTCACTAAATTGCTAAATTGCCCAGGCTGACCTCGAACTTGTGTTCCACCACAGTAAGTTCTGAATCCATAGACCCAAAAGAGACGCTTCCTGTGTCCCCAGAATCTTAACAGCTGTGCAGTTACCTGCACTTTTCTGATGTACAGAGTCTTCTTTCAGAATTTTATTGCTAGCAATCCAGTTTTTGTCTTTTCCTTTTCTGATTTATGTGAATACATACATGAGTATATTTTTTCTTTCTTTAAATCATGGTATTTTCTGAAAAGATAAAACATTTGGTCAATTTGCCATTAAAAGGGAAACTTCTAGAGGCAGTGCTTGGGGGGAATCTGAATACAATAAGCAAAGCCTCCATTAACCAACCTGTGAGTTGGACCTGGTCCTTTTTTTTTCAATGCTGTAGTGAAAACACTTGCTACATCACAAACAAGGGCTTCAAGAAGGGGTCAGAACGTGTTACACCTGACAACTCACACAGTGCTGGGTCCAGTGAAGTTACCTTAACAGAAGAGCTTTGAAAATACTCCTGCTGCTTGTGCCTCCTGACTTGAGACTCAGAAGGTGGCCGTGAGCAATCTGTCTTTCTATGGTTGACCCGTCACCTGTAAGGAGAAGCTGGGGAAGGAGACAGCTGAGTGCATGGACAGCCAGTGACTAAGGCGACATTTGCACTTGTGGGAACCAGAAGTCAGGAAAGAGGACTGAGTGTGGGTCTGGATGGAGGATGCCATACCCGAGAATGGGTCCCTGCCGAGCAGATCACTCACACCATGCATGTCTGCTGCCTGGCAACGCCCCCTGGAACTGCCCTGGTTTCCATTCTGCATCCACAGAAGCCCTCACGGCTGCCCCTGCTAACATGCTGGTCACTTCTTAACCACTGGAGTCGACTTGTGGAGATGAATGGCCATGAGCCCCCACCCCAAGCCTCCAACACGGGCATGAACCCACACATCACTGATGACTGGTCACTTCTAGAGGCCATGACTCCTGACAGCATGAGGATTAAATCCCCACCATGTGTATTGCGGAGTGCACCATCTTCCAGGACAGGTGAACCTAACTCTCCTGGGTGAGGACGGAGCCCTTACAGTTCCCAAGGGCCCTCTCCTGGCACACAGGGGCTGAGGGCTTTGGCTTGTAAATTAGGGGAGGTGCAAACCTTCAAGTCACAGAATTTTGGTTTAACCTTCTTCTACATCAATGAATCCGCTAATAAATGTATGTGATTTAATATCAGAGATTCACTACCAAGGTGAGGAATAAAGCAACTTATTAATCATTATCCAGTGACTTCTGTAGTTCTGAAACACTAGGTGTCCACCACAGGAGGAGACAATGTGTGTGCGGACCACGCATGACACAGCTGAATTTACTGGCTCAGGCCCTGCCCGCACCGCTCCCCACGTGCTGAGCCATAGTTACAGGTAACACAGTGCATGTCCTTCAGATTTGTGAGAGTTCTGGATGACACACACCAAAGTGTTTACACTCATGAGAGGACTGCAAAGCACATTGTGTTACTGTCAGTTGAGAAGTGAAGACACAGACACAGAAGCAGGTAGACAGCTGGCCTCCAGATTACCCACTGAAAAGAAGCATTCCCAGGACTGGGTTCTGGGGCTGCAGATCCAGAATCCAGGTTTTGGACCCCAGGTGGGCTCCTGCTGGGCTCCACCCCTTCCCTTGTTGGATGAAGTGGGCTCTTCCCCTCTGCATAGCCCCAGAGTCTGAGCAGCCATGCAGAGCAGCTTTCATGAAGACATCGGATTCTCTGGCGTCCATGCAGCCACCTGGGCTTGCAGCATGTGTTCAGGGATTATGACCAGCTCCAACACAAGGTCAAGTGTTTCTGGTCAATTTAATTAAAGCTGTGGTCTTCAACGCAGTACTCTGGGAAGAGCTGTGTCTGCCCCAGCAGGCTGTGAATATCCTACAGCAGCGCTGTTTTACTGTCTTAATGACACTGTACCACAGAAAATTTGAAGCACCCTGTGCAGCCAGCAGGAGCCACATGCTCTCTCGCTTTCTGGGTCCTGTTCAGCTGAACCCCCCAAAAGAGATGTACCCTATTTTATACCCCAGAGTGTGTTACTGTGAAAGAAGAGGTCATGGGTTGGATACTACATGAAACTACGGAGGACATAAATCTAAATTAGCAACAATACCTCTGAGTGACAGTCTCTGCATTTAAGCCAAAAAATAGCCAATACTGGGAAATTTTGTTTATACTCAAAATCACTGTGACAGTTTTCCAGTTTCCTGTTTTCAGGGTAGTTACTGCATCTGAGGGAAACATTCCTTGATTTCTTTTTACCTTTCACAATAGGGAAGCAGAAAGTTTCCACAACTTAACAATTATTGCATCCATCTGTTCCCTCTTGAGAAGAAAAACCAATATGTGAAGTTTCCCATCTTAGATCAACTCTCAGCCAGGTGTGGCTCACAGCTGTACTCCCAGCACACTGGGAGGCTGATGCAGGAGGATCATGACTTGTTGCCAAGCCAGGCGATTCAGAAACTTAGTAAAGCTCTATTTCAATATAAAGTTTGAAGGGGGCCAGGAATGCAGCCCCAAGGTTCTGGGCTCAGTCCCCAAGACTGCAGCAGATACAGAAAAGAAGCAAAACAAAAGCTCTGCATGAGCAAAAGCTTGTGTCTAAATGTGAACACAGCAGAGTCAGAACTGGACCCTGAGCGGCTGTGCTGCATACACAAAGGCCTTACAGTGAGCCTGGGATGTATAAGGGGTGGCAGGAGCAGAATTTGGGGGTGCACTTGCTAGTTTTGAAGACAAATGGAGGTCAGAGACCAAGAGGAAGGAGGCAGCGGCTGGAGGTGGGAGGACCGAAGAGGACTGGGCCTCTCCCAGATGCTGGAGGAATCGGCCCTGGAGACACATGGATTCCACCCCAGGAAACTGCTCCCACACTGCTGGACTTCAGAAGAGAAAATAAACCACTGATTTTGTGGTGCTTCATTGCAGCAGCAAAGGAAACTAAAACAAAATCCTCTTGACACAATCAGCACTGTGGAAACCTGGATATACAAACGGGTCCCACGTAGGAGGAAACCACCCAGCCAGGTAAGGCTGCTGCCCACCACCACAGGGATGGGAGAGAGTGTGCAACTGGAGACGGGAACTGTTGGCCAAATAAGCCAGGCCCCGAAAGGGGAGCACTGCATGAGCCCACTCCAATGTGGGAAACCAGCAGAGCTGACCTGGAAGAGGAAGGAAACGGGGCGGTAGATACCAGGAATGACGGAGGGAGAGAAAGCAGCAGGATGAAATGCTGGGGAGCCAGCAGGGAAGCTCAGTTACAGGGAGAAGGAGGTCCCGGGCCTTCCGCACAGCAGCGGCCATCAGTGACAGTGAGGTCCTGCGTCCTGAGTGTCCTTGTGTAAACACACCATCAGCGTCTGAACACACAGATCTTTTCACCCCCATTCAAGTGTTCCTCACTAAACTGTAGTTTTGTGGTAGAGAGGCTGCCCGGCATGTGGGACGTCCTGGGTGTGACCTCAGCAACTCTGAAGCATACTTAGACGAAACAATGTACACCTATAATAAAATGTCACGTGGAGCGCCTCAATATATCCAATTATAATGTTTTTATGTATCGTTTGAAATATTTACTCAAAGTTTAATTAACTTGAAGGAAAGAAGAAGTGGTATAGTATACACAGGATCCACATGTCAACAATGACTGCTTAACACATTAGCAGTAGGCCCTGAGGACCAGCTGCAAACAGGGAGAGTGGAGAACTCTGCTTAGTTCCAAAGGACACAGAGAGGGCGCACTGAGGTTCTTCTCAGGCCTCAGGCGTGCCAGCAGCAGGGGACTGGAAGGCGAGGGAAGGTAACACAGGAAGAGACCTCAGTGGGCACCAGCGCCAGGCCATGGCAACAGAAACTGAAGATCAGGGGCGGAGAGGGTGAGGGCGGGACCAGGAGCAGCGATGGAGGTCTGGGAGCCCACTGCAGGGAGCCTTGCGATGAACTTCTGCAGGGCGAAGGGGAACACTTCAGGGAAATCATCTGTGCACATGTGTAAAATCACACAGCGTGCAACTGAAAAATAAAGTGAATGCTTTCATTTTATGTATTGTGTTACAGTAAGACACACGTTGCTGTGAATTCCCCTCAAATCCTCCCCTGGCTCTGAGCACACTCATCCCATCATCCCTGTCACTTTCTGCAGGAGCTCTGGAGTCCTCTTTCCTGAGGGTCTTCAGTTGCACAGTCCTGGCTGCAGTGATGTCCTGACTTGACTCAGAATGTTCACCTTCATGCTTCTTCTGACTCTGGGGAGGGCGAGAAGTCGCACAAGCCAGATCTTGTGAGAGAGGTCAGTGTGGATGCAGCATTGTGACTTAGGAGACCCCTCTCCCTCAGTCACACTTCCAGAAGTCAGGGCTCCAGGACTCCCCAAGAAAGTGGTGAGAACAGTGGGACCTGGGTGTGGGAAGCAGCAGGGTGTGTTTTGTGGGGGATTAGTGATAGTGTGTCTTTCATGATCTTTGCTTGAAATTTAAATACGACACAGTTTTATCATTCCTTACACATATATTCATACAGATACATTCAAACATAACAGAGAAAAATTATAATCAAAGTTTAATTTGCTTTTAGCCAAATTATGATGCAATAAGGCCCAGCTTATTAGTACTGATGAAAAACTGTATATCAATAACTAAACTTAAAGGAAGAAATGAGAAGCAAACAATATTTGGTACAGATTTTGACAAATGAAATATTTGGCAAAAATACTTTCATAATTTTTAATCAGTGAATGAAAAGAAATAATGAAATATAAAAGTGACTTGGCCTTGAGCAAGGGGAACTGAAATTTACCCCACAGAAAAGGGAGTTAAGAGAAACGACAAGGGTGGGTTTGCAGTGTTTTCATGAAGGTGAGAAATACCGGGCAGCAGGAAAATGTGTGTGAGAAAACCATTTTATGACACGCTTATTTACAGTGATCTGCAGGGACCAAGGAGCTGGACTCTGCCACATGTTTTGTGGTGAACAGAATCTGAGTGGATCAGATCTCCCTGGTAACCAGTAAATACTTACTATCATTACCATGTGCAGACACCCCACGGTGAGACTCTCGTCTCCCTCCCATCCATCCAGATAATGCCACTCCCCAAGGTCCAGGGCTGGGAAGGAGGCACCTTTGGCATGGGCTGCCCAACTCCCAGACTGCAGATAGGAGCCCCGATCTCTCTGCTGACTTCCCGGTCCACTGGGCCTGGAGCTGAGGATCCGCTGTTCCTCTGTCTGTTTGTGAGGATGCACAGCCCAGCAAGTGCTGCACGGTACGAGGAAAGAGCTCCAGCTTCTGCTTCCTGCACTCCTCATGTAAAGGAGCTGCACCGAGAGCATGGCCTGGAGCTTCTCTTTCACTGTTTGAAGCCTTGTCTTCTTTCTCTAGACTTTGTCAGAGCTGCACAATTCTTGTGAATGCTTCCTTTTCTCTCATAGTCTAACACATTTCTAACTGTGGAAATACCTTCTTTGGCTTTGATGGTCTCGTTAATGTTTTGTGCAAATGCAAACTTTCTCAGAGCTGGGGTGAAAGTCATTGAACTGGGGAAGAGACCCTCGGGAAACTCCACACCTGGTACCTGACACACTCACAGGGGAGAGCTCAGTGCACAGATGGCAGCTGAGATGACTCCACGCATCGTGGGAGGAAGTGGCAGGAATCAGCCCCAAACTGAGGTTCAGGAAGGCTCCCCAGGGAATGTGAGCAGCACAGTGAGAAAACAAAAAGAATAATAAAAAGGTGTACTGAGAAACACTGGAAGAACATTCAGGGAGGAGCCAGCACCATACTGGAAAGAAACGCTGAACCCTGGCTCCTGAGACCACAGCACGGAGAACCTCACAGGCAGAGTACAGCATCAAGCTGGTCTCTGCCCTGAAGCTGGAAAGGAAGAGACCATGCAATCTTGCTATCTGAGTATTTATGTTTCAACTTCATTTAAAGAAAACTGGTTGCATTTTTCTATTTTAAAATGTTACATAAGGAAATTTTACACTTTTATTTTAAAAGGACCATTTCTATTATTCTCAAGAAAAGTCGATACCTCTGAAAATGGAACTTTCTTCCCGAGTTGGATTGCGATGTCTGTGATAGAACAGTGAACATCACGAGTTACCTTCCATGGCCTCCTGCATCTTGTGATTGTCACACCCAGCCAGCAGCCACTGGAGAGAGCTCCGATATGTAGTAACGGGAGCTCCAAAATCCATGCTAGAGAGGTCAGAGAGGAAGAAAATGCTCACATGGGAAGGGGAGCGGGGGAGGGGCAGAGGACTGGAGGGGAGGGAAAAGAAAACAGTGTGAAAAGAAGGGGAAACTGGAAACAAAGCTTTATAGATAAGGCAGGGCAGAGGGGCTGAAGAAAGAGGAGGAGAACGGGGACAATCACGAATTAAGGTGTATCATGTACAGGTGAAAATCCCCAGTAATGCATGTGACCGCTCTGATATCTAAATGTACCAATAAACTTCATTAGTTAGTAAAATATTCTCCACCCCTAGGGCGGTACACTGAGATTTGAGCACCTGGTGGCAGCTCATCCCTCATGGCCTTTACAAATCAGACTGTTAAAATATGTCACTGCCAAAGGGTCAGTTTCATTGCATTACAAGATAAAAGAAGTTGGAATAACACTTATAGTTGGAAATAATTGTTTTGGTAACCACATATGGATGGGGTAGAGACGCAGAAAAGTTTACCTGCATGTGACGCCCTGTACCTGCCCATGCGCAGAGAGTGTGGCGAGATTGGTGGACTTTTATCCAGCTTAACGATCTTGCATGTGGAGGTCTCAGCAGCTGAATCCACTGCACTGGGCAGTGCTGCTGTCCACAGGAGGAATGGCGATGCGTCTCCTTTGCCTTTCAAGGTCTCAGGACTTGACGTGTCCCTGGCGTGGTGTGTGGCTCTGGTGGCCGTGGCGGGAGCTCTAATGGGTTCCACTCCACCTGGCTTCTGCAGGAGCGCAGCCAAGGGCTGTCTTCTGCCCCCAGGCCATATGTCTCACTATGTCTCTATTGCCGTGGGAGCCAAACTCAGATGTGCTTCATAAATTCTTGGATGAACTTGCAGAATGTGAATTCAAAAATTAATGAGCATGGATTAACACTCTCCCCGGGCAGTCTTTGTTTATGTGCTTAACACATTAGACCTGTGACCCATGCAGATCATTTTCATTGCATTATTGCAAACCTATGATCCAGACAGGTGCAGTGCAGACCGAGAAGGCTCTGTAATAAATAACACCGGCGCCCTGGCAGCCTCAATCCACTGCCCGGAAGGTGTGAAACGCTGGGACGGTGGGTGAACAGAATTGTCTCAGGGAGAGAAAGCCCAGATTTTACTATGACATCAGATCCAAAGCTAGACTGAAAATGACGGCAAGTACTGAACACACACCTTCAGGTTTTCACTGAGCAGGAGGGAGTTAGATCTTCTGTAAGTGGAAAGGGATGGGGACGGGAAGGAAGGGGGTGGTGGAGGGCACGGGATGTGGATAAAAGACGAATGGAGGTGACTCTCATCCGTGCTCCAGCTCCCAACGAGGCAGGAGACCTTTAGGTACTGCAAGTGTGTCGGACAAAAGATAAAGACCAGAAACAACACGACAAAGAAACTGAGGCAGAGTGAGGAAAACTATGAATGGGAAAATGCCAGCACCAACCCCTGCCCCATACGCTGGTACCCAGAGGCTGAGGAAAGGAGGAAAAACATGACAAACACCTGATCGCTTCCAAGAGAAGACCTGGGAAGGCACACACATGGACTGCTTAGCGTAAATCTACGGAATCAGTCCCCACACACACGCTGGTGGGCTGCCCGTGGCACGGGCATAGCCCGAGCTTGCAGAAGGCGGTGGAGGTCAAATCTATTTGAGAAATATAGGCAAGCTGGCAGTTTCATCTGGGAACTGTCGCAAGGTGGATTTGTTATGTATAAGCAATATCATTTCTCAGGCTCCCTTGAGATTTGTGGTCGGACTTGTGATGCCAGGGCCGCCAAGGGGACTGAGCAGTCTAAGAGGAACCTGGGGAGGTGACTTACGTGAGCTTCCTTGGCCCTGTCCGGTTCCAGAGTTTTCACACATCCCAGGCCATGTGAGAGGCAGGGAGCAGCTAGAGTATGCAGCTGCAGAGACCCCAGGGGCGCTCAGGTGGGCGAGCTTTGATTGTTTTGACTGCTAAACAGACTGCCTTCCAGCCCAGAAAAGGAATTTTAAAATACCAAAAATAAAGCACAGAGGCTTTTCAACTTGATCTGATCCCATCAGTTGACTCTCAGAACTATTTCCTGTGCAGCCAGGGTTGTGTCCAGAAAGCCCTGTCTCTGTCTGTGACTTCAAGCACTGTACCTATTTTGTCTTCCAGCAGATGGACATTTAGATCTGTCCTGCTGTTTAGCTCTCTGGTCCATTCTGATTTTCGCATACTACACAGTGAGACAGTGGGGCTAGACCTGATCTTCGTCATGTGGGTGGCCCATTTCCTGACACCATTTACAAATGAGGGTTTCTTTCCCACAGGCAATGCTTTGACAAAGTTCAAATAGCCCAGTGTGCTAAGAGTTCTTTCTGCCTGCTCTACTCTGATCTCATATCTATTTTTGTGTGATACCATGCTGCTTTTATCACAGTAACTTTGCAATATACTTTCAACTCCAGTACTGCAATACACCCTGCTTTGCTCTTGTTACCAGGGACTGCTTTTGGTATTCCGGGTCTCTCCTGGTTCCATATAAAGTTGAAGGCTGTTTTCCCTGGTTCTATGAAGAATGCTCCAGGTATTTTGATTGGGATTGCATTAAATCTTTCAGTAAATTTTAGAAGTATATCCATTCTGACAATATAGGTTTTGCCTAGCTAGGAAGGGGGCACAATGAAAAGACAAACTACAGAATGGGAAATTTTTCCCCAGTGTTCCTCAGAAAAAAGACTAACACCCAGGCTACATAAAAATTCAATAAAAGATTAGGGCCCTCAAAATAAGAGACCCAGTCAAAAATGAGCAAATGAATTGCAGAGACAGTTCACAGAAGAACAAATGGCCAATAAATACATGAAAAATGTTCAATTTCACTGTCCATTAGATGAGTGCAAATTAAAACAATGCTGAGATCCCATCACACCCCAAAGAATGGTCATGTCTTGGTTACTTTCTTTGTTGATGAAGTACAAAACCCCACACCTGCAGCTTCTGTGAGGAAAGGTTTGCGTCGCTCATTTTGTAGAGGCTTCAGTCCAGTCAGCTGCTCCAGGGCAGGGCCCAGAGCACACAGGATGGAGGAGAAACTGCTCCGGCATGGCAGAGGGAGCTGGAGGCAGGAGCTGGGAAGGGGGGACCCACACCACACCCCAGGGCCACCTCTTCCTAACAGCCAGACCCCACCTTCTAACAGCCAGTCAACTGTTACCCTGTGATGCAGCTGCCTTCCCAACGCCCAGCCTAGGAGTGTGTGAGGCCTGGGAACATTTCAGATGTAAGGACACCTTCAGGATACCAAATCACAGCACATGCTGGGGAGGCTGTGGGGGGAAGGGGCTTCTGCTCAGGTGGGGGTGTAAACTGGTGCAACCACTGTAGGAAACAGTGTGGAGATTCCCGAAAGCTTGAGAGCTAGAAATTCTGTTGACCCCGTGGTCCCTTCTGGGCATTTTCTCTAAAGAGTTAGGTGTCCTATACCGAGATCCATGCACACCCATGTTTACAGCAGCGCAGCCCATGAGGCTTAGCCTCAGCAGTGAGCCACCATGTGTGTGTCCATCAGCAGATGAATGTGCAGGGACAATGTGGTATTTATACACGGTGGAGTACTACTGTGCCACAAACAAAGAAAACCTCGAGTCAGTCTTTGCACCTTGAGCACTTAGTGCTTAGTGAACTCAATCAGACATGTGAATTTATTTAAATGCCTGTGCTTTCTTTTGTGTGAGAAACCCAGATTATACATAAAGAGCAAAGTAATAGACCAATAATAGGAAGAAGGGAGACAGACCTTTCTCAGACTGGATGGGACCAAGTGATGGGAGGAAGGGAGGGGAAGGGGAAGGAAAGGGCATGTAAAAGGAATTTGAGGTGTTATGCACACAGGCCAGCTCTGCACAGGAAAGTGAACATTATGTGCTGCAAACATGAGCTGTTTTAAAAAAGGCATAACATCACTATTATCTAGATTTTATGAACACAAAGAATGCACTTGGGACATTATCTACTATTTATGCAGATAGCGCCCTAAAGTTACACTACATCAACTGTTATCAGCTGTTTAAAAAATGACCACATTTCATTCATCACACGTCCAGGTGAAACTCTTGACAAAGACAACTGAAACTTTCAAAGCATCAATCAGACACTTGCAAGTCTGGGAGTCCGTCCTTTCTAGACTCCCCAGTGCTCCGATTTCCGGGCTCTTGTTTATTTTCAGGGAAGCTTCTGCGTCTGCTTTGCTTTATGCCACTGATGCTCTAGTGCATGGTACGGGCTGCCTGGGGAGCGCGACCTTCAAATCCGGCAGATTCATGCTGTTGTTAATGTCCAGTTGTTTTACTCACAAACCCATCCAACTTGATTCATGACACCCTCCAAATAAAGATTTATGCATAGGGTTGCTTACTTCTTTCTAGATGTTGGAGTTTCTCTGCTGGGAAGTTCACTTCTGTGCACATGCATGTCCGTATGTTTGTGCTTGCCTGTATGCATGCATGTGTGTGTGTGTGTGTGTGCATGTTTGTACATGTGCATGCATGTATATATGTACGATTTATTTAGTTATTAGCAGTACAGGGGATTTGAACTCAAGCCTTCTGACTGAGCTGGAGCTACATCTCCAGTCCTTAAGTTTCTCTGTTTTAGACTTGAAGCAAGAACTCATTCAGTCACTGAGTTTCTCAGGCCATACTATTTGTGACTCTCCTGCCTCAGCCTCCCAGAGTCCTGGGCTGAGAGCCCTCTGCTACCACGGCCAGCTCTGTGAGAGTCATTGAAGACGCCACGGAGAAAAGTAATTTTTCATCTGAATTTTACTAACTGTCTAGCAACCCTTTCCAAATATTTGGCTGAATATCAAACATGAACAGTTTATTTTCATCAGCAATGTGAAATAATTGCTTTTTTAAGTTTTTGCTTATAAAATGGAGCCGACACTGCTAACATTTTTTCTTTGTGATAAACACAGGAGGAAATATGTTAGTTCCCTATATTTTTTTTGCCATATTACCACAAAGTGTGTGTGTGGGCATTTATTATCCCATGTTCCGGATTAGAGATCCAGACAGTGTAACTGCAGTACTGTGCAGTTTGCAAACATTGAAAGTTGCAGAAAAAACTTCCAAGTGCACTGTGTGAATTTTGTTCTCCTCTGAGGTGCAGGGTCCTGACACACACACTCCTGTGGTGCCTGAGAGCTGCCAGTTCTGGCAGCTGAATGGATCCTCCGCTCTCCTCTCCATCCCTTTTTCTCTTTATCCCTCTCCTTCCCTTCTTCCTGCACTGCCTCCGCCTCCTGGTCTGCTGGGATCACATCCGGGCACCTCCATACTCAGAAGTTCCCCCTCCCCCCAGGCCCTCTCTCATGTGTAGGGTGACCCTTGGGTGCCAGGCATGGCTACTTATTCCCACAGAGCCAGCAGAAACTGCCAGGGTGGAGAGTGACCAGAGTTCCAGCCTGTGCAGGGTCCCTTGGCTTCTGGCTTGGAGGTTTGGGGGTTCCAGAGTCTGACTGCAGTGCTGCCAGCAGATGGGAGATGCGCTCTCCCCAACACCCTTCCTCCCCGCCAACCCTCTTCGCCCCCCCCCCATTCCTGCTGGGGACAAACTGCCCTCTTCAGCAGCCCTTGTTGTCATCAGGCTGCATGTGGGTGCATAGCAGGGGCCCTATGATGGCTCCTCTGGGCAGCCTGAGACCCTGACTCAAAGTAAAAGACCAACAGCCAGTGACGGAGGCTCCTAAGTGCAAAGTGGCATGAGGCAGGGGACATGGAGCACGGCTTCACTGTGAGCACTTGGTGACCCGCGGGGTGCCTGGGAACACAGGACTCTCAGGGCTCAGGGCCGGCGGAGCCAAGGGGCACACTGGGGGTGCATGCTCGCCACAGCCACAGGTCCCCACTACAAGACAAGGCACTTGTGTCTCATGCCACAATCAAAGGAAGTAGTCAAACCTGGCAAGCAGCATACATCTGTGATTCCGGCAATGCAGGAAGCTGAGGCAGGAGGAGCACAAGCGCTAGCACAAGTTCTAGCCAGGCGATCTTGTGACTTACAAAGAGCCAGTCTCAAAATGAAAAATGAAAAAAAAAAGGGCTGGAGAGGTAGCTCCTTGTGAGGGGTTCAGTTCCCAACTCTGAGATAAAAAGGGGGGGCAGGGAGAATACACCAGTGGGTTAGGATATGTGGTTGTCTTTAAAAATCTTCCCAACACAAGTGGACTTACATGTTATTGACCTGACAGTTCCGTCTCTAAAGTCTAGAAGTTTTATTTCTGATGCATGCACACATTCCTTCCTTCCTCACACCTGCATCTGCAGTCCAGCAACTCTGGAAGCCCTGATGTTGGACACCTTCAGGAGAGCTGAGGGCTACACACGGGTAGAGGAAGCCTCGCGTGGCTGGGGCTGAAGAGCAGTGGGCGGGAAGAGCACGGCTGTGGGGGACACTTGGGAACCCAGCCCCACTATGCCTTTTCCAAACAAAGCAAAAGGTGAAGCCAAAGAGATCGGGACCAGAGACTGGGCTGCAGGACTTCATCTAGGGGTCCTGGTCCTGCAGGCCGTGGAAACACCTGCTGGCTCCCCAGAGCACAGAGGTAGGTGGGCACAGGTGTCAGTGTCCAGTCAGGGTCAAGCCACATGCACTGCTCTATGGGGCCCGCATCATCCCTGAACATGAAGAGAGCACAGCAAAAAGAACCAGAAGGGGCTGCAGCACCTGGCCAAGTCGAGCAAACTTACAGGGTTGGAGGAGGACAGAGGGGTCAGCAGGCGCACACTTCTCTGACCTCGATGTGAGGAGGCAGTGTATGATACTGCAGGAGGAATCGAGGAGCAGGGATGGCAAATCCAGGCAGGGATGTTGGGTTTCCGGAGCTCCCACAGGCACAGCTGACCTGTTTCTCAGCGTGGTTTCCGTGGAGAACTCCGCGGCTCCATCATGCTCTGGACAGGGCAGGCATGTTGGTTCCTCGGTGCCTCTAGCGTCCCTGAAAGCATCCTCTGAACACTGTTTGGCCGTCTCTGCAGAGTGTCCTAAGTACATTATTTTATTGCCATGGTATTTGAAGCTGTTTAATAGCTCACAGCTAAAACTTAGCATCTACATTTGACTACAGCCAAATTTAAGCACTGGACAAAGATATACATTGAAATGATCTGGAATCTGTTGCAAACCAAGTAGGCAAGAAATTTTCTGAATTTGTCCAGAATTAGTTTTAATATAAAAAAAAAAAAACCCACCCAAGAATTCACAGTGTCCAACAGTGAAGTCAGTTGGTGACACTGTGCCTCCCAGAACATCCAAACAGACGAGGCACTGTGATTTTAAAACAGGGTTGAAATAAACATGATCAATCACTGAGCCATGGACGCATACTCCCAGAATGGCCAGAAGTATGGTTTCCTCTTTTAAAGAGGAGAAAATAGTGGCTAGAGATAAAAGACAAGATGAGGGTTTCCACTTACAATTAGAACATGAAATACAGAGTCATCAAATGATACCAAAAGTAAAAAAAAAAAAAAAAAAAAAAAGTTCATAACAGTGTGAAAATTTTATAATTATACAAAGTGCATTCTTCCAGTATATTGTGCTCACACACAAAATAGCTACTGTTACATTTTTAAAAGATGCCTGCTGTAAATTTCCCTGTTAGTTCTACAGCCATACTGGTAAAGTCTCTGCTCTTTGTGTGTTGGATCACCTGCCCCGGGCTCTTTCTAGTTCAGTCCTGGGACACCTCTTGCCAAGCTCAGATCCCTGCTCCTGCTGAACACAAGTGTCCTGCATCAATTTGGGGGACCCAGATAGATTCTCACAAACATGAAACTGAAAGGAGGCTTTTTAGGAAGTGCAGTCACAACATTTGGAAAGTAAATGATAAAACAATACTACAGAATTTCAGATGAAGCACAAGGATTTGAAAATAATGTGTTACCTACATTTTCTCAGCTTTGACATAAGCAAACAGCACAGTGCACTCTCCTCTTGGGGATGGGGAAATTGTTAGACTTCTATATATTTACCGATTAAATTGTTCATATGGCTTCACTTATGCCTTAGCTTATAGCTCATATTTCAGATCAACTTTCATTTCTTTATCTTGCACTTTCAGAAAAAGATAATTTTCCTGCAGGAAAGATTCACTATGATTTTGGTAACAGAACATAGAAGAATATGAATTACAGGATTTGACTATTGATTATTTCTTACCTAATCATTTAAAATGATAGAGTAAACCAAAAAATCAGGTGCCCCAAATTCAAACACCCAATCCAAAAATGGGCATCCGAGATGCATACACACTTCTCAGGTGAAGAAATACAAATGGCAAATAAATATGTGGAAAAATGTTCAATATCATTGGTCATTCAAGAAATGCAAGTTAAAAACAACACTGAGATTTTGTATCACTCCGTAATGAATGACTATCATCAAGAAATCAACATATAACAAATGCTGGCAGAGCTGTGGGGGAAAAGGAACCCTTCTACATTGTTGGTGGGAGCGTACACTGGTAAAACCACTGTGGAAATCAGTGTGGAAATTCCGTTGAAAACTAGCATTAGAGTTCTATTTGACCCAGCAATTCGTTTTCTGGATATTTTCCTAAAAGAGTTGAAAATATCATACCACAGCAAGGTATGTGCACCCATGTCTCTAGGTGCATAATTTGTAATAGCCAGATATGGAAACAACCCAGACACCCATCAACTAACCAACGGATAAAAAATATGTGTCTCTTTTATACAATGGAGTACTATTCAGTTATAAAGAAGGATTAACTAGAGTCTTTGATAGGTAAATGGATGCAACTCGAGACCATACTCTGAATGAAATAAATCAGACTCACATATATAAACACTATACTGTCTTGTTGGTATAAGACACTGCAAGTAAAAAAGATCTGAAAGTTACAATAGATGGAGTGAAAAGGAGAGGAGCTGCTCTAAGGGAAATCATGTTGTTTGGTCAGTTTTGCATGCCTTTCTTAACATTAACAACTATGCAGAAGATAACAATATAACAATCATTGTTCATCTTATCTTGAAATCCTAAATCACTGTTTTTGTTGTTGCTGTACTTGTTTGGATTTCGTGATTTGGTTGGGTTATTTTTTTTTTTTTTGCTGTTTTCTCTTTAAAATAAAAAAAATAGAGTAAGTGATATGAAGACAACAATTTGTCTTGAAAGTTAGTTTTACAAGGAATGGATAAGTTTCTGTAGCTAAATTATCTCTAAAACTCATTGCATCACGACTAACAAAGGTATTCTCGGATTGAATGATTTTTTTTCCCATTCTGTACCATTTTTTTTCTTGCAATGACAAAAATAACAAATATTATAATTTTAAATGTATATAAAATCACATATAGATACATGTGATCAATTTATTTATATATAAAATATTTATGTATATATGTAAATGTTAAAGACCAACTGGAAGAAATAGCAATGCTGTAGATTTGAAAGAGGTTCCAAAGGGTCAGGGATGGAGCTCAGCGATGTGAGAACCTGCCCGGCAAGAGCAACGTTGTGAGCTCAATCCCCAGTATCAAAAAAAATAAATAAAAGAGATTCCAACATGCGGCCAATGACACGCAGGATCTATAAAAGTCACACTGTATTTTACCACAATTTTGAAATTTATAAGAGGAATACAGCACAGCACCTGCCAGGAAAGTTCAAGGTCCTGAGTTTCATTCCTGGTTTTAAAAAAGGAATAAAATGTGTATGCAGAAGGGACAAATGTGCAAATATTAAGAATATTTCATTTTTAGATTGTGCCATCAATTTTTATTGAATCCTAAGGAGTCAGTTTCCTCACCAGTTATCTGGATAATTAGCATGGTAACCTTTTGTTCCTCTAAAACACACACACACACACACACACACACACACACACACACACACCTAACTATAAAAAGGTGTGTGTGTGTGTGTGTGTGTATTCATATACGTGTGCACACACCGTATTTTTGTATAAATTATTTTCTTCATGTATATGTGTCCAAATAATAAGCAATTCATTGGAATTTGTGTTTCATTTTTATGGAAAATGTGTTGTACTGTGTCCTTGCCCTTTTGTTTCCCTCTGGATATTATTTTAACTTAGTATCTTATTGCAGAAAGTGATGGGTCCGTGTTGCCAGCTGGACAGGCAAATCATTCACTGTGAGCAGAATTGTTATTTTGTTAAATGAAAAATGACTTAATAATCAGCTGGAAAGGTGCTAGGTTTCTGGATTATTCCTGCACAGCCTGATGTGAATATCATCTAATAGTTTGGGGCAATATGCCCTAATTCTGCTTTCTTCATCCAGAAACGGCCTTACTATCACACATAGTGGATAAATTCCACTCTCACTAGGCAGTGCCAAATAACCTCAAAAGTTCCTGTTTAAGTGTCTCCATTAGTCTATATTCTAACATGATTTTAAGGAAGGTTTTAATTTTTACCACTTTTAATGTATGCAGAAGAACATTACATTTCGGGTTTTATTTCCTGTGTCCTAATTAGGAAGCATTTTTTAAAAATTGCCTTAGCTCTAATTTCTTGTGTTGCAGATAATAATAAAAAGAATTTAATCTAATAAGTGTTACAGACAGGCTTTTCCCAGTTCAGAAAGTAGATGCTATATCTTGTACTTAGTAATAAATGCAAATAATACATTTGGATTAATCAAAGCACAAATTAGTGATACTGAATTTACTCAGATTAGAAATCTGAGGTGAACTCCAAACACTATGTAGAGAGAAATATACTACACTCATTTATAAAATATTTCATCTTGATTGCTGCCATTTTTCTTACATAATGTGAGGAGCCACCAATAAAATATTACATAATGCTTTTGCAGAGATTATTTCTTCTATTCTAATTCTTCTGCTAGGGCTTATTTTGTATGTTATGTGGCAAGCATTTTTCAAGTATTTAAAGTGCAGGTGCCGCCTTCTATACTGGTTCTCCTGATAAGCATAGAAAAGTTTTATGACATTTATCATGCAGATATAATTCAGTGGCGTTAGAGGGGCCTTTCTGCAGGCTCATGGGGATGGGTTGAGTAAGACCCACCCCAGTCGAGTGACCAGCCTGGCAGCCTGATGGTCAACCAGACAGGAGAAGGGCACTCAGCCTCCTGGTTGACCAACTCAGGGACATGGACGGCCACAGCCTGGAAACACCAGGAGCAGTCACCATCTGTTCGTGCCAGCAGGAAGTGGAGTAGCAAATAATACAAAATCCGGTTCACCTAGGCTCAGGAGAAAGGTTCGCTGTCTGAGCCTCTGTCTTACAGGGAGTGTTCTGTTTTTAAGTTGAATGAACTAACACTCATTGCAGAATATGGAAATCATGCATCGTGTTGCATTAAGTGAAAGAAGAAAGACTTGTACAGATAAAATCAATCCCACAAAAATAGAATATGCCCAGAAGAACAAGCAGAATGAAATGCGTCCATCTTGGTGATTACATCAGAGCATAGCAATCTGTTCTCACCATTTGGCTTTACAAACTTTATCAGAGTTGGTTAAACACTGGTTCTGGGCCATGAACTGAGCTAACCGACCCCAAACCACATCTCAGTTCAAACAAGCGTCCTAGTCATCAGTGCACGGTGAGAGCTTCAGTCCAGACTGAGGGTTCAGATGTATCGTTCGCATGCTGGAACTGAGTCAGAGACACCAGGACGGGCAAGGGGTGGGGAATGGAGGTCACAGTGGGTTGAGGATTGTATCAGATCGGTGCCAGTATGGAAGAGACACAGTTCATTACATCCTTGGCAACATTCGTCCTTTGCTTGCACTGACCTTTGATGCATCCCCCTCTCTCCTTGATCTCCAATAATATCCCCAAAGAATTTCTAAACCATTAGTGGTGGAATTATGGCACACATGTCATCTGTTATTCTTTTAAGACAGAAGATGTTGATGGATGAGTTGCTTTGTCTAAGTTAGAAACCTCAGTGCTCAAGTGTCATTGCAGTGTTGCCCTGTCTACTGAGTAAGTGGGCTCTGGGCTGCAGCTTGGACACTGGTCTCTAAGAGATTTGCACTGCCACCACGAAGTGCTGTGCAGAGTTGCGTAAATGGTAGAAATATGCTTTCACACAGGGATGGCAGAGAGAAGGCTAAGACCAACATGTCAGCAGGGCTGGCATCTTAGTCACTTTCCTGTCACTGGGACAAAATACTTGACTCAAAACTTACAGAAGGAGAGGTTTATTTAGGGTCATGGCTTCAGAGGGTTCCATTCATCTGCTGAACTGACAGGGCTGCCTGGATCCAAAGCAGAAGCGTGATGGGAGGACACCATGAGGGAAGCTGTTCATTGCATGGCAGCCAGGAATTAAAGATGAAAGGGAAGAGCTGAGGGGAAGGGTGGCCCTTCCAGCCACACCCCAGTGAGCACCTCCAGACAGGCCCCACCTTCAGGGAGCACATTTGCTTATGAACTCTTGGGTGAGTTAATCCACTGATAAGGAAGGCACCCCATAATCCAGTCTCCTCTTGAGAGCCCCACCTCTGAGCACCACAGGGGACACTGACTTTAGTTTGTAGAGAGGCTGTTCTCTGCCTGTCTCCTGGTTCTGGGTCCTATTCTTCTCCTACAAGGGCATCAGTCATATCAAGTAAACTCCACTCCAGTGGCCACATTTCAACTTCAGTCTCTTTAACAAACTTATCTCTAAATACAGTCGTACTCTGCTTGTCAGTTTGGAGGCTGGGAAGCAACACTTGAATTGTCAGATGACATGATTCAACTCCCCACACAAACCAAATCACTCAACTGTTGTAATGGATAAGATTTAATAAATAGAAGGACAATAAACTTCAGTGTCAGGAAAGTTTCGGGATTGAGGTGTCATAAGTTAGCAGCAGGACAGTCAGGGGGCTCTAACATAATCCTTAAATCCGGGGGAGCAGTAAGGGCAGTGGGCAGGGTGACGCTGGCGCTCAGATGTGCAGCTCTGGTCCCACAGGTTCAGCACATTTTAATCACACTGGCACAATGCTCAGCGGGGCAGGAAGAAGATCTCTGCAGAGGTAGGCACACACACCCTCCAGAGGGCAGAACTGCCTCTCCTTTTCTCTAAGGCCTCATCTTAATAACTCTGATCTAATGTATTTTTATTTTTCAGCACTTGATTGCTAAAGAAAATCGATCCATGGAAATCAAACTATCTACCTGGAAACTAGAGAAAATTTACTATAGATAGAAGTTTACACTGCATTGGTTTCTTTTTTTTTTTTTTTTTCATGCAACTTAGTTCATATCATTAATATTCAGAGTTATCTATGCTCTATCCCCAAAGAACTAGGTGATGCCAATCCTTGATTGCATTGGTGAATGACACATTAACTAGATATTCCCATAATAATTATGAAATGCAAATTTCTGCTGCATAATATCAATTTAAAAAACACACTCCCCTATTTAGCTTCCTCTTGAGGCAAATAAAATCTCCCTGCAAACACACAGGGATGGAAAGGGTTGTCCTCAGATAACTTTTACAAACACCAGTGCAAGCAGAGATACATATTCAGACTGCACACTCTATAGCAATATCTTCAGGAGAAAATAGAGGAAGCACTTCTAAAAGTCATACCACACTGATGCTTTGAAATTCATATGCATCCCTTTTCCTACATAAACCACATATGTAAGATTTATGATTCGAGGGGCTGGGGATTTAGCTCAGCGGCATAAGAGCCTGCCTTGCAAGCAGGCAGTCGCAGTCCTGAGTTCGATCCCTGGTACCAATGAAAAGGAAAAAAACAACAACAAAAACAAAACAAAACAAAACAAAACAAAAAAAAGATTTATGATTCGAACATAATGACTAAAATTTAGTACTTATTCTTTCAACACCTGGGAATCGAGAAAAAAGAGCCCTGTTTTTACAACAGGAGAGAAATTGAAACTCCTCATACGGCACATAAATGGATAAATGATTCCAAGAAAAAATGGGCCTGCAAGAAGAAGTTGAGATGAAAACCTATGTCAGAGAGAAAAATAACTCAGGGGGCACAGGGTGGAAGAGCAGCTGCAGTGCCCTAACTCCGGTGCAAGCCAGGTGCCCGTGGAGGACCTTCTGCTGCACACGACACAGAAGTCACTGGCCTGCACAGCCTAAGAGGAGCAGACCACTGGTAGCCATGCATGCTGGTGCAGACAAGCAGCGGATTTCCTGTGTTTTTCCCAGGAGAATCTAGTTTGGGTTTCAGACAGTAAAATAAGCAGCTAGAGAAGGTTTCCTTTGGCAAAACCAGACAGCGTGCAATGTGACCCTGGACTCCTCATGCAAGCAAGACCAGGGTAGATTCTGCTTTGAGAATAAATAATGTTTTCCAGAAAGGGAGAGAAAAGAGCATCCACATGACAAAAACCAGAAGGAAGAAGTGAAGGAGAAAATTGGTGACAAGCCGATGGGCAGAGCACGGCGATGGAAAAGCCTGGGAAGGCACTGGTGTGGTGACAGAGACTTAGGCTCTTCCTGAGTGTAACAGTCGGAGTCGGCGGGGCGCACCTGTGGATCAGACAATGAAACAGACACAGCGATCAGGAAACAAAGAGGGAGAGACATCACCCAGTAAGGACAAACAAGAAGACATTTTAAAATCACTAAATATTTGATAAGTACATTAAAGGCAGATAGGTAAGCAGCAACTATTAACTAGAAGCACAGTAAAAATAATTGCAGACAAAAACATGCATGTCTATTATACACTAAAATCACAAAACCCAGGTCATCCAACCTGGAGATTTTCTCCGTACTATTAAAATGTACACAGACACACAAAATGTTCCACATTCTATGAGCAAACAGCTCAGTGAGTTACCACGTGTGGCCATCACCCAGCGGGAGAAATGAGACCCAGCAAGACTCTCATGCTTTTACTCCTTTCTGAGGCTCCGAAATAAGCCACATGCCTTCATTACAATACAAAAGCCTCAGCTCACCTGGTTTTGAGGTTCTATGTGTGCAGTTCCTTGGCATCAATGTGTTATTTTGTCTCACAAGTGTTGCGAGGGCTCATGGTTGTTGTCACAAGGTCCTCACATGTATTTCTGTTCGTCACTGTATACTATCTCTGCACTCTTCCCATCCAGTGACTCTGGTAATTTATTTATTCATTCTAATTGTTTGCAGCCATTTGGACAGATTTCAGCTATTTGCTGCTCCAAACACTGTAGCCATGATCATTTGCATATATCATGGGCTGTAGAGGTATGTGGATTCCTTCTGGTGATACATTTTAAAGCGATAAGATCTATAACCAGAAAACACAAGCTACATTATAACTTCACACAGACTAACAGCTTCGTGGTTATTACTGAAATCAATAATATGTAAATAAAAGACTGATTTTTTATGGTCATAAATTTTCATAAAAAGTATCATAAATAAAAAACATAAATTCAGAAAATACTATAGACAATAACTCTTATGAAGGATGTATTTTTAAATATATAATGTGTCACAGCCAATTAATTTCAAAAATAATCATTAGAGGGGTGAGTAAGAGGGCAGGAAGGGAAGTTACCATCCTGTTCCTGGGCCCTGCCATGGCCGCAGGACCCCAAAGTACAGTAACACCCAGCACTGGGAGCCAGGGAGGAGTCCTGGGTGCACAGTCTATGCTATTTCTGAGGATACACCTTGATGTAAATCTCCAGACAGAACCTTAAACATGTCTAAAACAATAAAATGCAGTGGTCACCTTTCTAAAATTTATCTTGCAGACACATAAGCACGTCTGTAAATGTGACCTCTGTTAAGAGTGGTTTATCACAGCACTGATTATGGTAGCAAAAATGTGCTCCTACCTCAAGTGTGCACCTCATTTCTTGGTGAAAGTCACAGTTAGAGAATGCTCAGATAGTGTGCTAAGAAAGAGAAAAAAATACACTGTCTGAATTTTCTTTTATGTGATTACGTAAAAAGAACAAAATGTGGTAATTTGTGCCACCAAAACTTGAGGCTGACACCTAGACAATCCCTTGTCTTTTGCACTTTTGAATCTTGAGAAGCTGAAATATTAATCAACCTATATTAAGAAAACTGTGACTGTCACCCTCCAGCTCCTTCCTCTAGCTGTGCTAGACCCAAGAGTGATACTTATTTAGGTCAGCAGTTTATCATGCAGGGAAGAAATTCAGCTGCAGGATTCTACACTTTCAGATTGATTCCATCATCGACTCTCCAAAACAGTTCCACATCAGATTATTTGATTCTTAATAATGATAATGAAAGCGGAGTTTGGACATCAATTATAAAGCACCCTGGGGCAGAATGAAGGTAGTAGAAGCCATCCAATAAAATCAATATCACTTCATAAGGAGAGCTCTGACACGTTCAGAACAGAAAGGTGGTTATCCGCAAAGGATGAGGTTCTTTGGTTTGCAGACTACTGGCCCAGCCTTGGCCTCCCCTTGTCTAGCGTAGGCAAAGAGGAAGGAGAGGAGAACTAACTGGGCTGCAGAGGGTGGGCAAGGCTTGGAGGAGGAAATACAGCGGGGTTGACCTAAATGAGGCTTGAAATAATCCAGGTTCTAAAGCATTCTGCCCTAATTAGGTAATTGCCTGTAGTAATTATACATAATTCTGGAAATACAGAGTTACAAAAAAAATACCATTCTTGAATTCCCACCAGTTTAGGAATCTCCAATACATGCAGTAGCCAATAAATTTAATATTCTGTAAATATAATACGAAACAACCATAAATTCTGAAGTTATAAGATAGCATTATAGTCCTTTAAATAAATTTATGTAACAAGTATTTCTGAAGTGAATAGAGTATTTTAAAACTACAGTGTTAAACCACACATGTGTAACTGCAATTGATATCATCTTTTCTTTTGAGCACTTCAGTAGTATTTATGTTTTCCTGTCAGAAGGAAAAATTTGATTGGTAACTTTACATTTGCATTTGTGAAAATCCAATTGTGATGTTCAAATACTATGAAGATTTTGAAATATGCTTACGTAAGTAGTGTGCAAATTCCGCCTTTCAAAATCATACACTTCAGTTCCAGAGAAGTTTCAAGGTCACAGCACAACTGGGAAGAAGCTAGAGTTCCCCGTGGCCCAGCTCCTCACCCTCCAGAAGGCCATCGCGGTGGTGGTTGGTACCGACCTTGGTCCAGCCCTGCAGAGGGCCACCCAGGCCCGCATCACAGTGGGCGCCCGTGCCTCATGCAGTCTGGGTGCGAAGATGCAGGCCTCAGTGTCGCGGTGTCATCACGGTGGTGGCCCTGGCAGCCCCACACAGCCTGTGCTTTCCTGCTCCTCTTCTCACCCTTCCATTCCCAGGTCCCCTGTGCTGAGTCTTTGCTCTGCCTCCATGGCCCTGCCTTTTCCAGGATGTCAGCGATTAAGGTCCTGTGGTCGGGAACTGGACAGGCTGGCTTTCCTCACCTCAGTCCACACTGGAATTTTGCCCATGGCTTTCCACAGCTTGGCACTCATCTCCTTTTGGAACTTAATGATGTGCCACCCGCATGGATGGATCATAGCTCTTTCCTGCACTCAGTTATTGAAGGACACCTTGGTCCCTTCCATGCTCGGGTACTTTACCAACACCCCGGCCTTGGGTGTGGACCCGCTCCAAGCACCTGCTTCCCACTGAAGTCCACAGCAGAGTGCGAAACAGATTTGCTGGGTGTTCCTAACTTGGCTCCATAGTTGGGCTGAAAATCTAGCGGGAAAAGACCCAAGGAGGAGAGGACTCACATCTTACCGGGCACCCAGGGAGACTCACCAAGACCCAGGGCGACGCTCAGGGCTCCGCGCTGTGCTTGTGTTAGTGTGTGCAAACATTTGTCTCCGGGCTTTTTCATTTTCTGTGTTTATTTACATAGACTATCATTACCAAGGCGCCAAAGAAAACTACTGATACAGCAGGAAAGCTAGGAGGGAAATTGTGAAAATCGCAGTAACGGTAAAGAAAGAAATCTCTACAGAATGCGGAAAAATGAACTTAACAGTGTAAGTTTTGGGCCCCAGAACCAACATTTGGTTTTGCATTGCTTTCTATGGGAAGAATACAACTACTTCTTGAACTTGTTGGTGTTTGGACACGAATTTGGTCCTGAGTTGGACAATGCGGTATCACTGTCCGGCTCCCAGATGAGCGTACATTTCTGACTGACTTGGGGACACACCAAGGAGAGCATTAATGGGTTGTACTGTAAAAGTACATTCCTGTCTGTGGACTATTTGTATTTTCTAAAATTGCTGTGCCATTGTTCATTTTCACTAACAACTAACAGTGATTTCTTTTGCACCACTTGCTGTTCAGACTTGGTGCTGTGTATGCTTTGGATTTTATTCATTCTGATAGGAATGCTGTGACCACTCAAGGTTATTTTAACTGCAACCTGACACTTTGATGTTGCATCTTTTCACTCAGATGTTGGGGGTCTGAATATTTTCTTTGTGAGGATCTGTTCAACCTTTTGATCCTTTATTCTTGCTCATTTTCTTACTGTGGAATTTTAAGATTTCTTTGTTATGGTTTAGTTATAAAACCCCTTTATCTAATAGGCATTTTACAAAAATTTTCCAGTATGGAGCTTATATTTTATTCTCTTGATAGCTGTTTTTCACTAATCACAGTTTTTGTTCTAATTTTGATGACATTCATCCTACCAATCATTCATTTCATGGACCATGACTTCATTATTGCACCTAAAATGTCCTCAAACCATCTCAAGGCATCTAGACTCTGTCTTGTGCTGTCGCTGAGGAGATTCCCAGCTTCCTTTAGCATTTAGGCCCATGCTGTGTGTCTAGGTAAGTTTCCTGGGAGTGCCCGGTCTGTGTCTCCATTTGCTCCTTTGAGTATGGACACCTGTGTGTACCCTTTGGTGAAAAGTCCATCAGTTGTGAGTGGAATGTTCTTGTCTCCTTTGTCAAAGATGAGGTGATTTGCACTGTGTGAGTTTATTTCTGGCATATCTATTATATCTGATTGATCTATTATTTTGTTTTGTTTTGTTTTCAGCAATACCACACTGCTTTGAGTACTGTCCATCCATAGCAAGTCTGAAAGCCACCTTGAGTCCTCTGCCTTCAGTCTTTTTTATTTGGCGCCCCGAGTCTTTTATCCTTCCAAATAAATCAGGAGCAGTTTCCGAGTGTGCACAAAGCAGCAGACTGGGATTTTATTGCAGTTGCATTGAATCTAAAAGTCACCTTCAGAAGATTTAACACCATGATAGCGGTATTTATAACTGTTATGTGCACTATCCACCCATTCTACTTATTTCTCTGAATTCTTTCAGTAAGCTTTGCCATTTCCGTCATGTAACTGTGCACGGATGGTAGACTTAGCTGTTTCTTTGTGAGAGGTGCTCCTGTCAGTGATTCTGTGACTTTACTTTGAAATTTCACTCTATAATTGCAGTAGGGAAGTGACATTTTATTACCCCTGTATCTCAGGAGTTCGCTACAATTGCTTATTAGCTCCAGAAATTTTTGTTTTTGTTGCTGTTCTTTCAAACTTTGTACACAGGAAGATATGTTACCTACAAAGAAAGAAGGCTTTATTCCATCTGTGTTTATCAACTAATTGTCTCCATTTTTGCCTTAATTATTACTAGGGCTCCCAGCAAGATGCTTTATAGAAGTGTTTCTTGCGGTGACATCTTTGCCTTGTCTCTGAGAAAAGAAAAGGTTTTACTTTTTGTAAAGCTCTTATTTATATTTGCTTTAATTTTTTTTATTCCATAGTTACAGATAGCAGTTTTTTTAATCCATTTGCTTGTTCTGTGTTGCTAGGCATATTCATATATCTGTACTTAGCTTTGTTATCACACGTTTTAATGAGTGACCTTTGCATTCATCTGTTCATATTTTAACAGCGGGAGTCAGGCTTTTGAAGAATTGCTAAAATTACCTTAGAATGCTAGTATGTGTTCTATCTAATAACTCAACATACATATTTATTATAAGAAGAACTTTTTAAATCAAAACTTTACTGTTCGTTGTAACCATTTTAATACATTGATTTATATAAATATATATTCTTTATTACAGTTGTGTCAAACAACCACATGTATTCCACATAAACTAAATTTATGAATAATTACATGACAATCTCAAATATTGAGGTACCATTTAACTTTTAAATGACATGAAGCATATCCATTAATGTCAACTTCTGTTATGAAAACTTTTTAACAGGAATATTTTAATGTTTAAAATTGCTTTGGAACAATGAATTGTATAATTGAGAGGAAATAATCTAACTATGAATTACAATATTTTTTAATCTATTTCTTTTTTTTTTTTTTTTTTTTTTTTTTTGTCTTTTTCCTTTTTATCGGTACCAGGGATTGAACTCATAACTGCCTGCTTGCAAGGCAGGCACTTATGCTGCTGAGCTAAATCCCCAGCCCTTTTTAATCTATTTCTAATAAAAATCTGTGATACACATAATGTAGAATACTTCCTTAATTCAATAAAAAATGACATCTGGGCCTGGTGGTGCATGCCTGTAATGCCAGCACTTGAGGCAGGAGGATCACTATGAGTTTGAGACTAGCCTAGGTTACAAAGTGAGTTCAAGGCCAACTGCATAGCAAGACCCTGTCTCAAAAACTCAATAAATACAAAAAGGAAGCAACCAGTAAATCAAATAAATAAGTCAGTTAAATAAAATCAAAATAAGTACTTTCAATCTCAGATTCAATTTCTGGCAAATAACGGGCATCTGACAAACTGAGTATTTGGATGGGTAATATTTAACTACTGGCGTGTTGGCACCTACTCAGCTACTGGCTGAGGTGACTTTGTTATGCCGCAAATACTGGATATTTTAACCCTCTGCCAAAGGTGCAGGGCAAAGTTAATATCTAGTATAAACAACAGACATTAGTAGACAACACTATCATTGTCTGCTTTGTTGAAATTATTTGGAAAATTCAAAAACCCAACAGGCAGAGTACTAGAATTACTTGCAGATTTCTCAGAAATGATGAAAATATTATCAATCAGATATTAACAACATAGATTTTTTTTATGAAAAAGAAAATTGAAAATCTAAAACACAGAGTTAACAGGAAACAACTGTCACCAATATGAATGTACTTAAAAGTCTACTTAGGAAGACAAAGACTTGCACCAATTCCTGCTCTGACAGCTAAAGGTCCAGGTGAATCGCCCCAGCTCCTGGTGGGTGGACTCTGAATCGAGACCGCCCCTCTGCCACTGCCCTGTCCTCCTTACAGCCACAGTGCGGCAGACACAGCCTTGAGAGTAGGCTTCCTCCTACAGCTGGAGGCTCCGGGCCCTGGGCAAAGCAGTCTGTCAGTGGGCCCTGGGCTGAACTCTTTGTGCTTACCCAAGAGCATGGAGTGAATTTTATATCTTATAAAATGAGGTCAAGGTCTCATGTCTACCCAGGGTTCAGTACCAAACTGGTGCCCATACCCATCATGGTACTCAGTTGTTGCCCAGGAGAAAATGTTAGTAGAGAAACAGAGGTGTAAGACAGGGCAAAGGGCAAGAGAGGAAAGGAGGGGAAGGGAAAAAGGAGAGGAGAGGAAAGGGAGGAGAGGAGAGGAGGAGGGAAGTGGGGATGAGTTGTACCCTAGAAATGCAGTACTCTGTGAAAAGCACTTGGTACTCCATCTACCACTTATTTAAAAATTCTCCCCCTGCATTTGCATTTTCTCATTCAAATGCTCCGCTAACCCAGTCTTCTGTCTGGTTTCCAGGTGGAGTCCAGGCAGCCCCTGAGAAGGAGCCAGGGAGGAGAGGAGGCAGCCCAGCCCTCTGTCCACTGCAGCAGGGAGAGGCCATTCCATACTACAGAGCAGCCGGTCTTGAATTTTAGCTCCATCAGCCATCTGTGGACATTCACGGCAAATCTTTCGAATGAAACAAAAATGCAAAATAACATAAGACTGTACATTTGGAGCACTCTTGGGGGTGACCTTCTCCGCCTGGCTGTGTACACAACACGCATGAAAGCACAGAGCAGAGCCAGGCCCTGTTAACACTGGTGAGCTTGTCTGCCATCCCTGCTGCAGGACTGGGCCAGCTGCTGCCGCTGCTAAGGAAGAGAGGCGTAGAGCCAGCATCCTCCATGGCCTGTCAACACGCAGCCGTGTAAGGGAAAGGAGAGGAACACTCAGATGTTAGTGTAAAACCAGGCAAAAAGACTAGAAATTGATGCCAAACAGAATGTCAAATTTTTGTTGGAAACAGGATTCCCACAGAAGGGTGGTATTCATGCCTTCGTGCCTGTTTGGAGAAGGGGAAGAAATGAAACGCAACTGTACAATTAAACATAATTTTAGAGACAAAGAGATTTCAAGTCATCTTGTATTATTAGAACTGCACTATCAAGAAAAAACACCTGTCAAAATGAACACATTTTAGAGACTTGGGATAATTCCACACGTAATAGCAACAACAGCTGAGTCTTCGCAGATACTTGCTGTAAACACGGTTCCCTGCATGATTTTACACAGACTTGCACGCATGGACAGCTGGGAGGCAGGTTCCCGCCAGAGGACACGGTATGCGTTCCAGGCTCAGCCCCGACCCCTGGGTCTCCTCTAAGCCACCTTGCAGCCCCATCTCTCGTGGCTCAGAAACAGATCAGTCTGGGGTACAGCTCAGTGCAGAGCACCCCTCGGTGTGAAAGGATCTAGATTTGACCCACAACCCTGCAAAGGAATTAAAAAAGAAGAAGACTATGTCACCTTTATTTAGAGTTTCCTCAAAAATCTATTTTTACGTTGCAGATTAGAAATGTTTGGTATGAAATATTTTATAATTATGCTTCGTATGGATCTTACTACTTTGTGGCTGGACACCTTTCACATTTTGTATTAAATGTCTTTATATTTCTTTCCCATCTGTGATGAACTCTGTTTTTTCTCTTTTGATTTCTACTTAATCTTTCTGGATGAGCTGTTGATTTCACATATTAAGTTTCACTGAGTTGTAATCACAAAAGCCTTTGATGTGCTGTATTACATTTGAAAATAATTTAGTTATAAGAAAATTATACCTCACAAATCCATAAATAACATCAATTATTTTTCTAGTAAGAACCCTGGTTCACTATGTGTTTCTCTCTTTCTTTCTTTTTTATTGGATTATCTTTCAAATTTGAGTAGCTTTGAAGAGAAATACGACGGCTCTGTTGTGTCATTATCTTTATAGGGGCTGTCTCTGTACCTTCTTGACTATTTTCCTGATACCTAAAGTTTCTGTAAAAACAAAGTTTAAAAAATCAGATTATACTTTGTTAAATTATTTTAATAGTTCTTTTTGGGTTTATATCAAATGATTTTGCATGACAGAGAAGTTATGTGCTCTTATCAATGACAGTGAAATGACAAGGGAATTTCTAAGCAACCTTTGCAGTCTCTTTGGGCCTCGGTCACTCATCTCTCCCTGGTGACACAGGCGTGGCTGACCTTGTCCTCCTAAAATTCCCGTGTCTGCTTCCTGCCTGCCCACTCACAGGCGGTGACCACCTGCTTCTAGATCAGGTCATTAAAGGTCTACTCCAGTCTGGAGCGCCCACCGTGGGGATGCGGCAGCACCTCCCCTGGTGTGCAGTGCTCACCTTGCCCTGGTCCTCTGTCGGCCTCCTGCTCTGTGCCCACAGGGCTGGGATCCTCCACATGTCTGTATTTTCTCTTCCTATAATGGTCCTCTCCTGCTGGATTGGAGGGCCATTAAGAGCATCATTAAATGAATAATCTTCTTAGAGACTGTATCTGGCATAGCACAGATAATATTTTTTGTTTATGATTATATTTTCTCTTTCAAATGGAAAATTAGAAAGTAATGAGCCAGAACAGGGGTTTAAACTATGACATTCAGGGAAGTTAGGTCCTTCTCTGCAGCATGAGTTTTTTTTCTTCTCAAAGTAGAGTCCAGAAGAAGAGGAGTCCTTTAGGATGCAATTCCATGGCAGTGCTCCTGGCTTTATTTTTGAAGCATATCCTCTGAGTTTGGCTTTCATGTGTAATGATTTCATGAAATTTGTGCATGTTCCAGCTTTGCTATTTCCTCTGTTGTATGGTGTAGCTATTTTTAGCATTGATTTTGGCTTTTCTACAGTCTTGCTCCAAAACAAACCTAGACAGGACACTTTCATCTTTTTGTGAGTTAAAATGCCGTAATGCGGCCTTTCATCCATCACTAATAAGGCTTCACATTTGCAACTTGACAAAAAACGGAAGCATGTCTTACACCGAAGTTTTGGAATATTAACTTTTATCTCCACCTTCCCTGATTCATCTGCCTTGAGTAATAAGCATTATGCTCTGTGTCCTGCACGATTTCCGTGTTCTCTTCTCTAACAAACAGGAGAGAACAATATTTCAGAATCAGTACAGGAGAGACAGAGAGGATCCCTGAAGAGGTCCTGGCTATGGAAGCTCAAGGGTCCTCGAGGGCCCTTGTGAGTCTGAGGGAGGAGCACATTTGGGTGCCACCAGCCTGGCTCACAGATGGTACCAACGCGGGGCCAACTGCAGGGGAGGGACACAGTGGTCTGCAGCAATCAGACACTGCCTCGGCCGGGAAAGGTGAACATGGGCACATCTGTGTTCTCTTCTGTACAGAGACCTGGCTACAAAGCCATGTACAAAACAAAAATTGATTTAAATATGAAGTCAAAGCAAAGGTGTTTCAAGAATGTAATTACCTGCACCTGAGTGTTTCACAGGAGGGATGGCGTTATCAGTCTTGGCACTGACCCCTGAAGGGAAGTTTCCATCAAGACTGCCATCTATCCCTCTCATGGTGTGTGTGTGTGTGTGTGTGTGTGTGTGTGTGTGTGTGTGTGAGTGTGAGCTCGTACGTGGAACAATTTCCTTCTTAATTACTTTCAGTTCTATTAATTTATTTTCTAATACCATGTGATTCTGTTTCAGGAATAACCAAAAATAATCAAGTGCAGCACATTACTGGCCTAATGCACTACTAAGGTGATTAAAGGTGACGCCATCCCACATAGGATATGACAATCCATCCTAACAGTTGCAGTTACTTTAGTGCTAAGCCGGAAGATCCACCATGTGTGTGTCCCACAGAATAAAGAAGCAGAGGTCTTTGTCACCAAAAGAGAACACATCGGACGGTGTTCCCACTGAAGTTACCATGACAATATTGAAGGAGCACATGTCTGCTCCATTTGATGAAAGGGCTTCCCACCACAAAGTCCAGCATCTCGTGATCCTCTTCTGTGGGAGCACAGCAGAACCCATGTGAAGGTTCCCAGCTTCAAATCTCTTATTTCAAAGGCCCTCCCAACAAACACAGGTGTACAGCTTCCGATTACAGATCTTTACCTACCAATGCTATGCTACAGCTTTTCAAACAACTCTTTACACCCCAGCACAGATACTCCCATGTCTGTCTTGGCATTGATTCTTTGTTGCTCTGTTCCCATAACCAACTGCTGTCTATCCTCAGCAACATTGATGAAATGTGTCTGTTGTTAAATATAAGAGAATTAAACACAAAGGATAGTGTGCATAATCACATTAGCACATGTTTGCATCATGTGAAATATTTAAAATAATCATGGTGCTATAAGCATGCATGTGTGTATATTTTATATCCTCACATAAGAATGGTGACTACACTTTCTAGCCTGTCTTTCACTACTAAGATAGAATCACATTTGTGTATCTGTGTACTTGAGCTCTTGTATTTACCTGTCATGCTGTGTTCTGGGCCTGAGAAATTATTGCTGAGAATTGTCATTGAAAATGCCCTTAAAATTCTATTAAATTTTTTAAAAAAAATTCAGCTACAACAAAAGAAGTAAGACAGGCAATGCTGAGACTGCAAAGCGTGCTGGAGGGAAGAGGAGTCCCGGGCAGGAACCAGGCCTACCCTGCTTCAGTCCCTGGGCTCCAGTCCTCGCAGCAAAACCATGCTGCAGATTCCACTGCTGGCGCATAGCCACCTTTCCTCTGCAACTTCACAATTGGTGTGTGTGCAACACATCTGTGATTCATGCAACACATATGGGAAGGACTTACAATGGTGAAGTGGATCACTTTAAACGTCTGATGGAGCATGCGTACTTCAACCTTTGCTTTAAATGTAATGTGGTCGTGTTTAAGGAAATGATTTAATGATTCTGTGATTTTAAACCATTTAATGGTTCTAAGATTAAAATGATATATTTATATTTGGATTCAGGTCAGTAAAAATTTCTGAGTTCTAAGTAACTGAATTTCAAAACACTTGATTGAATCGACAGAGGAAGAGGCAAAGGTCAATGCATACAAATACTGGTAGGCTTGTAAGGTGAAAGAGGAGGCAATTTTAATAATGTTCAATGTGCAGTCTCTGTTAGGTGTACAGTAATGCTACTGTAGCATATTCAAGTCAGAACAACCTCAGCTAAGGTCTGCAGGCTCCTTTCTAAATTCTAACCAGTGATATCAACACTTTAGAAAACAGGAGAAAAAAGGTAATTAAATCTACTGGAAAAGGTAGCACTTAAACTTAAGCTCAACAATGAAAACTTGGCTTTCAATGATGCCTATTTAAGGAGGAATTCCTTTTTCTGGACTAACTAACATGGCATTTTGGTTCAGCTAGGCTGTGTTTACAACCTCAGTCCCACAACCAGACATTGAGGTGACGTGGACTCGAGGTCTCATTACTACTCTTTGCAGTTTTTATACCCTGCCATGCTATCACCTAGGTATGAGATTAAGAGCACTGAATCAAAACAGTAGAAGTAGGGAGTCTGTGTGCTACGAGTCCCTCCTACAGGAACGTGCACTCACCAACCTGGCCTGGGGACAGTGAAAGGCACAGCAAAGTCAGGCAGCACTGGGAGAAAATCCTAAAGTCCACATGTAAACTCTGCTCACTGCACACGTCCACAATCCCTGTGAACATCCCCTTACCTGAGACGCAGCTTCCTCTAACCAAATCAAACGTTAGGCCCTAAAGCATATAGTTACACAACTTCAAACTCTGTGCAGTAAGGACTCCGTGTGGGACAGCCAGTATTTAATGACTTTCAAAACATTTTAAATCAACAGTGACAAAATAAAAATTACTATTTCTTTATTAACTAGGAGCTGATTTCTTGAAAAATACTTAAAGGGACATTCAGTTCTTAAATTCAACTGACATTTTTACAAAAATACATAGCATAACATACATAGATATAGATAGATAATCAAACAGAACCTCGTGATTATAGTCCAATAGATATGCAACTAAAATATTTCATGTTGGACAAAACAATAAAGTACTAGTTTATTCATAGGAGTGAGATTCTCTTTCCTTGTTTTTTATCTTGTGGTCTTAAGGATGAAGCCCAGGGTCTCTCACTGAGCTACATCCCTAGGATGCCCTCTTTTAAATTCCAAAGCAAGTTTCCCTGAATGCTGTGAGCTGCTGAGGCTGGACTTGAACTTGTAAACCCCTCTCCCAAGGGCTGGGTTTATAGGCACTAACCACCAGGCCTGCCTAGGAGTAAACACTTCCTAAAGTGTATTCTGTAGAAGGAAGATGACAATATTCTATCATGAAAAAGAACACTTAGCCAAGCGTGGCAGTGCACCCTGGAATCCCAGCACTCCAAGAACTGGGGCGAGGTTGGATGTTGTTCTGAGAAGCTCAGCCAGAGCAGCGTAGCGACTTCAGGAACCTGTCACCATCTAAAAAGAGAAGAGACTCTGGCTCAGCTCCCCGTGCCTTTGAAAAATTACTTTAAGCAGAAAATGTGACCTTAAATAAAAAATCAATTTAATATTGTCAAAGAAACTATTTTTTTTAAAAATCCTACCTAGAGAGAATTAAGATAAAGGAAATATCAAGGAAGCTAAAAATATATGCAGCACACAAAGAGCAGCAGAATGGATCATGTCTGACTGAGCTGATTATTGGTCTCAAGCAAAGTGTATTTAATACACTAAAATAATAGAGTATTGTCAATATGGAGAAGAAAAAAAAAAAAAAACTATAACAAAGGAAACCAAACAAACAAAAACCCTAATAGAAGCCCATTCTGGATGGCAGAATACACTTTAAAGATCCATTCATCCACTAGAGCAATGAAAACACTGGTCAGAGCTATCTAAATCACTCTCAAAATTACCCAACACTTTCAGCTATCTGTGAAAAGTACAAAGAGGTGGGGGGAGCAAAAACAGAATTCTCACAAGAAAAGGGGACCGTTATTCACTTGCTTTATTCATTTCTGTGCTTAGCTCTGTGAAAACTTGGCAAACCCTCAGCTCGCAGTCCTGGTGTCCAGAAAACCAGCTGCCTCTCACTGCTGCAAGTGTCCTGGGGCTGAGACTCTTGAAAGCCAGTCCCTCCATTCCCCAGGGTTGTCACCAGCTCCGTGGCTGTCACCAACCTGGGCACTCCAGTCCAAGAAACTGGTTTGACTTGAAACTAAGCAGAGCTCAGCAAGACAGAGCTTTACCTCCAGTACTCCAAAAAGCCTTTGGCAGTTCTTCCAGATTAAAAAACTTTTTAGGTTAAAACAAAACAAAACAAAACTGGATGCACACAACAAAAGAGTTAGAAGGGAAGCTGAGGGCTGATTCCCAAGCTTCCCTCTGAGAGGCTCGGAGGCCTCAGGCATGCATGGGACCCTTTGCGTGAGGGGGAAAGACAAAAGAGACCTAAAGTCCCCACACACAGGGACAGGAACACTGAGGCTCATGAAAGCAGGGAGTGAAGCAGGAAGCTGAGCTTCAAACACCTGCAGGAACCCTGAAGCTGTGCCAAAAGCCTGCACCTCATTGCTCAGCAAGACCAAGACATCCTGCGTTTCCAGATTTTAAGAAATTCCTGTTGCTTTACTAGCTACACGGTAAGCAAACTGGAGATTTCAGGAGAGCTATTGGACAAAAAATACAGAATTTACCGAGTTAGTTCTGAAAAATCAGAAAACATCAGACCACCACCATCAGCAGCACCAGCAAACATCAGCAGTCACAGCAAAATGAACAACAAAAATATAAGGCGGCGGGAGAAACCTGATTTCTAGAATACCCACATTTTAGGGTATGATACCCATTTTCAACATATAAATAGCTATTATTAAATGTGCAAATAAGCAGGAAATTAGAGCCCATTCACAAAGGAAGACAACAATGAAAGCAACTCTGGGAAAGCTCAGACACTGGAATTCCCAAACACGAGTTTTTAACTACTCGCTATGAAAAGTCCGATTAAACTAGAGGGAACCATGCCCAAAGAACTGAGAGCAAGGAAGAGGGCAAAATATTGCTAAACCACCAGAGTGCATAATGGTGCAGAAATTATAAAGGTAACCGAGGAACAGTTCTTCAGAAGAAAATGCAATGCTGAAGTGAAGAACTGTAGACCACCAGTCGCAGATTCTGTCTGGCAGAAGACATGATCAGTAACCATAAACTAAGATCTGACACTATTCAGCTCAAAAAATAGATAGAAAAAGTGCTACCAGAGAAATATGAGGAGGAGTCAAGCATATTAACTAACATGAGAATAATTTTTAAAAAAGAATGAATTGATTAAAAAAATCTCAAAGAAACAATGACAGAAATTTTCAAGTTGATACAAAATAGCAATATTCCTATTGAGACAATGAGCTCATTTCAAACAGAATAACCTTAGATATCCTCAGGTAGATACAGCACCAAAACCAAAGACAGAAAAAGAGGTGCAGCTAATGGACCAGGAATACTCAGTTAAGCTGCCAGTTCTGCAGGACAGAAGACCCGGGGGAAGCACAAGCCGTGTCACTACTAGGATTCTTGTTTAAATAAGAATAAGGGGATAAATCCTCAGCACATCAGAAAAAAATAAGGAAAGGAGGAAAGAGCAGAGAAGGGAAGGGGAGAAGGCAAGAGAAAAAGAGGGAGGATGAAGGGAAAGAAAAGGCAGGGAGAAAGGGAGGGGAGTGTGAGCAGAGCCTGTACTCTGACTTTTGAAATTAAACCCTGTCAAGGAAAAATTATATACAAAATAAAATGCCTTGTAAATGTGACAGTGGAGAGGAGGAGGGAGGCGGTATAGCAGGGCAGTGCTGCTCTCTGCTTTTGAAATTATCCACACGCATCTAAACTGAAGCAGTATCACTTATGACATTAGTGGTCACCACAAAATAGCCATTAAAAACTTCCTGGAGAAAAAGAAAGAAAATGGGAAGAAAGAAACAAAATGACTCTGCCAGGAGACACCAATTTAACACAAAGAAAATAGATGCAAAATGCACAATGCAAATCAAAATGATTGCTATTAAAATGATCAATATTAAAATAATTGCTACATTGCCTCCCTTATCAAAAATCACACAGATTAAGCCACTGTAAGAGTTCACTGAGTATTCACCAGTGTGGCGATAGTTTCAAAAACAAAAGGACAATCATGTGTTGGAGAGGAAGAGTGGAAACTAGACCCCGCAGCGTTGCCGCTGGGAATGGGAAACGTGCAGCCACAGAGCGAAACAATGTAATGCTCCCGAAACTCAGACAGAATGACCACAGGAACCAGCAATCGCATGCTAAATGCAAATGTGTTCAGACCTGACCTCTGTGCCAGAGTGTCCACTGCAGTAACATTCACAGAAACTAGAAAGAGGAAAGAGCTTCGTGTCTGTTTCACACAGCGGCCCACCTGACAGGATGCACCACCAACCAGGAAATTGTAGTCATAAAGGGAATGATGCACTGATAACTGCCCCAGCATGGGTGATTTTTAAAATAATGAAGCTGAGTGAAGAGAAGCCAGACAATAAAAGGGTACGTGTTGTAAGATTTCATTTGCATGGAATTCCAGTATAGACAAGCCTTTCACATCATAAATAAGCATACAAAACACAATTCAGCTTCGTTTTTCATTTGTGTTTTGAAAAATTAAATATAATTAGGTACAAACAGACACTAAATTAGCTGGAAGTTTTTTAAAAAAGAGTCACCATATCTATTGCCAGGAGAGACGAAAAATGGGAGAAATGCTCTTTCATCATTGCTCAAATGCAACACGTGATAGTAACTTTTAGAAGCCAGCTCAGGACTTGCAGACATTTTTGAACATAGACATTCCCTGGCGGGCACCCTCTGTCTTCCTAAGCATTTGATAAGCTGACTTGAAAACTTATGTTCACACAAAAACTGTGAGAACATGTTGCTACAAATTTAACTTATGCTCCCCAAGGGTTGGAGGCCAGTAAGACGCCTTTCAAAAGATGAATAAATTAAACTTTACCACAACTGTACAATGAAATTTTATTCAACAATAAAAATCAACAAGCACCAAGGCGTGGCACCTTGGTGGGGCGGGGTGGAGCGGTGTGCAGAGGTGCTGAGGGGGAGGAGAAGCTCCCTCCTGTCAGAGAGGGTGGTGGAGAGAAGGAATGTGTTTACAGCGTCCATGAGGTAATGCAACAGACACATTAGTATGAAGTCCTTACCACTCTTTAAACTGGTCAGGCTCATCAAGGGAAAGTCAAAGCTAAGACCCTGTCAGGACCTAGAGGATGCTCAGAAGACATGACTGTACTTACATGTCACAAACGGGATCCTGGAACCAAAACATAACCAGGTAAAATCCAAGGAAATTGGAATGCAGTTTACTTGCCGTTATGAATCTCTAGGATTTCACTATTTTTGTATTGAAATAACTATAATGATTATGCAAAAATAATTTTAAACAGTAGTACCTAATATTTAATGGGTATTTACTACTTCCCCAGCATGGTACCAAGGACCTGAGTTTATCACCAGTGACTTCCCAGGCCTTGATGGTCTATTTAAGTCTCTGTTATCCAACACACCCCAGTCCTTCACAGCCTCCACAGCCTGCAGTCCTTCAGAATTAAGAAACGAGCTGTATTGTGACACGCGAGCCATGCTGAAGTAAAGTGTGTGCTACAGAGAAACTGGCCACAAGCACTAGTGTCTCCAGCCGCTTCTGTGTCTCTGTCCCTATACACTGTGTGAATCAAATACTGATTCATCACAGAAGTTCACTGTCTGCAATTCTTGAAGTCTGAATTATTCTTAATAAGATGCTTATTGTTATAATCTAGGTCTAAAATGCACCCCGCCCTGGTCTTGTGTCTTTAGAGGGGGACTGTGGGAAGATAAATACATTGCTGGATGCTGTGCTCAGCAGCAAATTCACTCAAGGTGAGTTCAGGGCTGACTGCTCCACAGGATGTGGGGCCTGGCTGGAGGTGGTCACTGGGGGTGACCCAGGAGGCTGTGTTCTTGTCCTATGATCGTCCTTTTACTCCCTGCTTTCTGCCCACCTTGGGTGGAACAGCTGTCCTCTGCCAGTCCTTTCTGCTGCCCTGGATTTGAATGACTCTGGACTGAACCCCCTGAACCCATGAGCCACCGAAACCTCTCCTAAACTGCAGGTGTTCAGTATTATATCCAGCTATCTAACACACTCGTTTAAAAAATATCTGTATGTAATACCTGATATTTACACATCATACAAACCTAGTGCTGATGAAGCCACAGCTGGCATGAGGAAGGTTTAAGGGAACAGCCATGTGTTTTAAAAGTAGAAAAAAACACATGCTATCTTATGGAGACTGATCACACCACCCAGTGCCGCACATACTGGGAACATAAGAAGATGAACTGCCTCTGTCATATTTCCCAAAGCTGCCTCATCTGACAGGTGCTAAGTCCTCCTGAGATGGTCTTGTGCCAAGACTGCCTTTTTAGGAGGCCTGATACTCTTGACCCAGCTCAGGACAACTGTGTAGGGTCCTCTTGGTCCCCAGACTCCTTATCCTCAGGCACTGGTTCAGCTCAGTTCCACATCACAGGGTAGATTCCCTCTCTACATAGCCCTCCAATCATGCTCCCTTTACCCTTTTGCAGGGGTGGAGCCCAAGGCATCGCCATACAAGTATTTGCATGTCAAGCCTCTGCCTCGGAGTATGCTGTCAGAAAAGACAGCTTGTAGTGAGGGATTTGATTAGCTGGAAAGTGCAGCGAGTGACCTTGAGGGATGGTTAACCGGAAGGTAAGAAGAGGCACAGCTTGAAACTAGAAGGGGTGTTACTCTGTAAGTAGCAATCAACTTATTTGAATCTCTTGGTTAACAGGGCACCATCTGCATGGAAGATCTGATTCTTGAGGTCTATATGGTTAGAAAATTCTTCAAAAAGGCAAATATCCTCCTGTAGGCCTTCAAAGGAAGAATGAAGGCAGAGGCTGCCAAATTGTAGAATGTGGAGACGCTGGAAATAGAGGAGACCAGATAAAGGGGCTTATTAGAAGGATGAACTAAGATATCTACCACAGTGGTTTTTTTATTTAATCAGTAAATAAAAATTGTTGGTTTCCAAATTGAAAACAAAAATGGATCAGTTGTCTGTTGAAGAAGGAGAAATCATAAGAGTGGGTAACATAAACAAAATACAAATATCTGGAAGAGAAGAAGGTTATGAGAGAAGCTAAGGGAAAAGGAACACTTAAAATAGAGAAGATGCTGCCCAAAAAGAGCAAGAGTGATCCCCTAAAGGCAGCTAGAGTGGCAGGGGCTTGAGAAATGGAGGAAGGAGAGAGATCAGGGCAGAGAGCAAGTGATGCTGTCTTCATTGTGTTCATTCACTGACTATATTTGTCAGATATTTTGCACTGAGTGAGGGGTTGGCCGAAGCCCATGATGGAGCTATGATGGTAGTCTAATAATCATCTCGTTACTGTCTAGTTTGGGGTCACACAGTGGAGTGACGTCCTAGCAGCTACTGAGATGTGAGGAAATCAGACAAGGGTTTATAACTCTTTTGTGTGTGTGTGTGTGTGTGTGTAAATCCATTTTGAGGAAGGACAAGTCTGAATACAATGGGGAGGAATGCACACGTGGCAGGCCCCAGAGGCACAGGTAATTTAGCTCCAGGCATTGTACCTAAAGGGGAGGAGAGCAAACTAAGAGGGGTGCTGGCCTGAGGGAAGGGTGCTGCCTGCGGGTGCTGCCTGGCAGGGGGTGCTGCCTGGCAGGGGGTGCTGCCTGGGAGAGAGCCTTGTAGAGCTGACCCAGTGACCTAATGTTATAGAGCTGGAGTCCGCCCCAGGTTCCAGCCACTGAGCTACCACTGAATTGCTTTCTCTGATGAACCTCAGGTTACTCAAATCATCCAGTACTTGTTCTTTCTCCAGGAGGATCAAAGAGAATAGAAGTTAAAATTCAAAGCAAAAAGGTGGTGTTGACTTGGCCACATGGTTATCTGATTTTTTTTTCTTGATTTATGACATTTTTGCACAGTGCCAAATGTTTCAATGGTAGAATTAGAGTATTGCTTTTTTCACAAACAACTACTGGGTATAATTTATAAAATAAAACGTCATTTGTTCATCCATTTACAATACATCTGAATATTTTCCAGAAGTGCTAGGTGGTGTGAGATATAATTTCTGACTGATGTTATTCATTGCATGCTGCTAATTAATGCATGCACAGTACCTTTATTTCCAGTGCCATTTTTAGTAGCACTAAGATGTTTTATCCTGCAATGTTAGAAATAAGTGTGATGGGTTTTCCACAGTATTTTAAAATTAAAAGTTGTGAGTGAGAATATAAAGTCTTTTCCTAAAAGAGATCCTAATGGCAATTTTAACCTTCTGTCTTTGTACTTGGTGAACGTAATGTGTCTTTCCTGCACTGCTGATTGATGGTTATAATTCTATTCTAAATGTACCATTGATTTCCAACGTATTAGCTAATATTGAAAGAAAGTACTTGTTAATAATTTTCAGGGTCAGTTCTTAAAGAATAATTCACTTAAGGTGCACATCAGGTTTGGAAAACAATCTTAAGTTTCCCAACGTTATTCAAATTATATTTAAAAGTATTAGGGATAAAGAACTCACTATTTCATAATTGTTTCCAACAATATATCTTACCACACTTTGGAGAACAAAAACATGGTCATATCTAAAATCACAAAATTTGAATATCTTGTGTTTTTTCATATGCTAATGGATATGTACAGATCTCTTAGAAAACATTCTTTCAGGGGCTGGGGATTTAGCTCAGCGGCATAAGCGCCTGCCTTGCAAGCAGGCAGTCGTGAGTTCGATCGCCGGTACCAATAAAAAGGAAAAAGACCAAAAAAAAAAGAAAACATTCTTTCCTGTGGATTGCATCTGTATTTAATGATATTTAGTGTGGTAAATGAATATCTGAAACTACTCTTGTTTTTACTCCTCTGTAATTAGCTCCTTATTTTGATGAGAATATTCAAAAAAATTTAAATATCTTCAAAAAGGAATTTCCAGGTGGTGATTTTTGATATTTGCCCAGAAAGTACAGATTTCTCTCAATGTAAATTATCAGATTTTGTTAACCAATTTTCCACCTAATTACGAAAATTCTTTCAATAGGCCACTTGAAATAAGTGTCCATTTCATATCGAAGCTGTGTCTGGTGGAACATTTACAGAATATCTGGCTCTGGTAAAGTTGAAGACGTGGGTTGGGGTGCTTTTCCTCCAGGAGTGACCAAGAGCTTATGGCAGGAGAACAGGGCTGAGCCTAACAAGGGTTTAGAAGGACTCTCACTAGAGGTGGAGGGAAAAAGAACCAGGTGGTTCTGCAGTAAATGGCCTAGATTTCCTCGTGGAGTAGTCCACGTGGAGTAGTACACACGCCATCAGAGCGAGGTGCGAGAGGTGAAATCCAGGTGAAAGCTGGGGAGCTGGACTCTCACTTCCCTGTCCCTGGAGCTGCCAGGCCTGGGTGTCAGACCTTCTCCGCTTTCTTCACCACCTCTGCCCACAGCCGAGACAGGGCTGCAGAGTGCTGATGAATGGCTCACTGGTAGGCAGTCAGTGAGCATGGGCCTTTGGTGGGCTGCCATGGACTGCAGGGGACTGCAGGCGCTGGGCTGGGACGCAGCCTCACTGGTGTCCTGACAGTCACCAGGACCCGGGTCCTCAGTGGATTCCACAGCATCCCTGACCCTTTTGGTGCTGGGAGTGGACACAAAAGACCTGGTTGGACACAACACACATGACCTGGTCTGACACACGCTGCCTCACTAGAGCAGTGACAGCAGGAGCTCTGGAAACCGCTGGGGCTTCTGGCCTGATCGTGGGCTCTTAGGAAATGGAGCTCACTGTACCTGAGTACCCCCTGCTCTGGACCCCCAGTGGAGCTTCGGCAGGAGCAAGGGCCATGTCCACACCAGGAAGTTTCTTTGGATGCTACTGTTAAGATGCCACCAGCATTTACAAGTGGCACACACACCGCCCCTGCTGGTGTGCGCTGCTGGCCACCACCCACTCACCCCAAAGTTTATTCTTCGGTCTACTGAGGCAGTGTGTTGTGGCTTCCTCTATTGCCTCGAGTTCTCTTCAAGTTTGCTGTTTGCATGACAGGTTCAATTTTAGTTTAGTGCATTACTGCATTTAATGTATTTAAACTATTATGGGATTTATGGCCATTTCCTTTTGATGAAATGTGAAAAATAATGAACATACAACAATCTACAGAGCACTTTTAATCATTATTGCTATTTGAGTGTTTACCTTGTCCTTAGTTTCATCTCAGTTATGGCTTCTCCTGCCTTATCTCTCCTTTTGATAAGTGAACCCAGCCGTCTGTGGCCCAAGAATCCCACAGGGTAGCTGTTCTACCTCAACCCTCCGTGCAGCCAAGCTCACCTCTGCAAACTCTCCTCATATTGGTGCTTTTCTGTTTTGTCGTGCTTTGTTTTTATCTCTGTTCTTTTTCCTGTTGTCAGGTCTCCCCTACATGAAATTATGCACAATGGGCTTGTGTAATATGCTTTCGGTAGGTAAGTCTTTATGAGGCTGTGATGGAGGACCGGGATTGCTGTTCCATTCATCTGGTACAGAGCAGAGTTCTTTACCTTTTGTTAATTTGGCGTCTGTGACATTCCCTTCTCTGCACACTAAGGTGTATTCCCAGGGGATGTCAGTCTTCAGTTTCCTGTTCTTGTGTTTTGCTCATCTGGCTGTGGAGTGAGTGCCCTGTTTGCCTTAGAGTTCACCTGAGCATCACTTTCTCTGTCCTGAATTTTTTTTTAATTTTTAATTTTATTTAAGGAGAAAAAAAAAAGCAGAGAAAGGGTACAAGTTATACAGATTTACAGAAAAAAAATAAACAGTAGGAAATCACTAGTTAATGGATTACATATTGTCATCTTAGAAATAATTGTTCAATTGTTCAATTGTCACAAAATTAAAGCTTGTAAAGTGGACATTCCAACAATGATACTGCAAACAGTTCTGTTCAATGATCCAATAAAACTCTGTGATATCATTTTCTATCTTATACACTTAAATATACATGCAGTTATATAGTTTAGAGCACTTTCTTTTCCTCTCTTTTGTACAATGACTATTACACATTTTGGGTTTCATTGCTCCCACGGTTCTTATTACTTTTTTGGAAGAGAGTAAAACCAAATGTGACATAACAGAACAGAATCGGTCAAATCAAAAGGGGGACATAATAGATAATGTAAAAACATAATACAAGGTGATCAACAATGGTTACCATAATGCCTCCCACTATCTCTAATAGAATTGCCTTGTAAGCAGAATTACAGCAGATTTCTCTGCACAAACCATCAAATCACGAAGAGCGTGGGGGGAAATCAAGCTTTGAAAGATAATAATCTCCAGCCAAGATTGAGATAGCCTGCACGACTGTCCCTGGAAATTGATGGAAAAACAAGGTGCTTCCAGGATAAAGAGGAACTGGGGGAATTTGCAACCACCAATTCAACTCTACAGAGAATATTGCAGGATATTCTAAAAAAAGAAAAATACAAAGAATCCAGAAATAGTGGCGGGGAGGCCACAACAAATGGAGCAGAGAACAAAATGAAGAAGACAAACTGACAGCTACTGACAGAAAAAGAGCTCAACAGAAATGAGGCAGAGAAGATTGGATGATAGGAACAGCTATTTTGGAGAAAATTACATCCTAATAGGTAATACTGATTTAGTATCATCTTGCTTTGAAGTCTCATCAAGCTTTTGTTCTTCTGTCTCCATTGGTCTAAATAGGTTGTATCTTATTGGATTTTATTATGTACGATAGTATAAGCAAAAACCTTTTAAAGACAAGGAGATTATACAGAAACCATTGTTCATTTTTTGTTAGTCGACTCTAAATACTCTGTAATGCTGTCATTCTCTTAAATGGTTTTACCTTGTTTTGATATATTTAATGCTACAGTATACGAAGTTGTACTCAAGGATTTCAAGGAAAGAGACAATATGGTAACTACTTTTAGGTCAGGATTATCTGGTGGTGAAACACTATTCTGCTTAAATGGTTATGTTTTGATCTGTGCTGTTTTGCTGTTATGCCCTCTTTTATCTCAATCTCCACTCCATTATTTACTTTTTTATTTTTATCCTTTTAATTAAAGGAAAAATAAATAAAAATAGCAGGATATATTATAGTAACCCACTTTGACTTTCCATTATCTCGATTTAAAGCCCTGTATTACTCTCACCATCTTGTTTTTGACTGATGTTCCCCTATTCTGTTTTGTTGGATAGTATCAGGTTCGAAAGTTTAGGCATCAGCTGTGAAGATAATGAGATTCATTATAACGCCCATTCTCGTTGACTTTTATCTACTTTTGAAGACCTACAATGTCTCCAATGTTTTGGTTTTGTCGGTTTTGTTCTTTACTGTTTTGTTCAATTTTATTATAACTAATGATCTGTCCTGTATTTTTGAATCATGTGTGCAGGACCGTCATTGTTTCTCTGCTCCTGGCTTCCTTACAGGAAGGCATTTGCAACCCTTCTGGTTCTGCCAGGAATCATGAAGAGCCCAGCAGACACAGCGCACAGATGCAGTGGGCTCAGTGTGACTACTGAACAAAAGTAAATACTGAGAAGAAAAGTTGGCTTTTCAGACATTCCTCAGACTCCTTGTACTGCGATCCATTGCTGGATAACATTGTAAATGAAAGGCATGTACTATAATTAAACATTACCTTATCTCCAAATATGCTGGCCCCTCAGTGAAGTCTAATTTTTTTGCTGCTGTGGGTTCTTACCTTGATGTTGGTGACTGCTGACTAATTAGAATGATTTTAGAAGACTTGGGTAACTGTGACAGATTCTGAAAATGACAGAGAACTTCACTGCGAAGACTGTCATGTCCTTTCAGGAAAGGTTTTCTCTTCAGTAGCACTGTACAGAAGGTGGAATTTCTTTCACAATGAGAGTCAGCACTCTGGAGACTTGCCACTTCCTAATTAGTTAAATTCATGTAAATTTCTCCATCCTTTTTTATCATTTCACCTTTCTTCACAACATCTTCACCAGGAATAGACTCCATTATTTTCTAATCCACAGGAAGAACTCCTAAGGCATTAAATTTCTAAATTCAGGCAGCTCTGCTGTTGGTTCTAGATCTCCCCTATTGTCACCTCATCTTTGTCATTAATCACCTCTTTAGGAAGTGTCGTTGAGATGGTTTGGGCATGTGGTCCTCCATAACGCTCACTGCTGCTAAACTCTGGGATGATGATTGAATCATGAAGGGTTTAATTTCTTCGAAGGGATCTTCTCAGGGGATCAGAATTTGATGGTGTCTGGGGGAGGTGGTGGAATTGGGAGCTGCACCATAGTGGGATAGAGCTGGTTGTGGAGGTTGGACCTCTGGGTACCTTGTAACACCAACCCCTTCCTCCGTGGTTCCTGCCATTCCTCCTGGCTTCCTGGCTGCTGTGAAGGAAATAGCTTTACTCCACTTCACCTTCCTCCATGACATTCATCTGATATCAGATCACAGTAATGGACGTAGCTGACCAAGAGCTGAAATCTTGAAACTGCAGTCAAATAAATCTTTGCATTAATTTGTGGCATGTATTTACCACAAGGGTGGAAAGTTCACTAAAACACCCTCAGAGTCACCTCTGAAAGTTAGAGCCCACTTCCTCTAAAGCCTTGTGAACATACTAACATGACTATCGTCCGTGAACCGCAAGTACTCTAATAGGATCTGGATGACACGTACTTTACAGACATTTCCAATTCACTTTGTCTAGCTCCATCAGAGGGACCTCTAACAATGGCAGCTATTGTTTTACAACATCTTAAATAGTAAGGCTTAAATCCTTGTGTGGAGTCCTTTGTCTGAGGCCTGAAGTGTGGGTATTATCTTAGCTGGCACCATGGTTTGGTAGTGGATGGCATCTTCACAAGGGGTCACATGTCAAAGACCTGATCCGAGTGGTATTCATAGGAGATGCTGTGAGTCCTCAGAAGGTAAAGTTCTGTGGGACCCTTGGGGTGCCAGTCATGTGGTTTGGAAAAGGATGTGGACTCCAGAGATTCACCTCCTTCCTGGTCTTGAGAGGGTGGGTTTGCTCTGTCCCTTGCCTCTCCTATCCCATGTTGCTTTGCCATGTTGCCCCAGCCAAATATGTTGTCTTTTAAACTTAACTGCCTTGGCCAATTATTTCACTATGCTATGGACAGCTGGCTAATACACTAGGCATGGGAACAATATTAACTCCATTGTAGGTATTCATCAGAGCTCTAGAGTAACCAAGTGCACTGTCTATGAGCAGTGGTAACTGTACAGAATTTTTGGAGCAAGGATTAGCAGTGAGCTTGCTGTCTTTAATCACCACTGAGCTGTCATCCAGGCCACTGTTTTGCTCTACTTACAGAACATAGGTCTGGTGGATTTAGCAGAGCTGACGGGCTTTTCGGTAGTAGATGAGCACTAAGTTAAAATCACCAAACGCATTAGCCTGTGAAGGGAATGAAGTTTAAAGCCCGGAACCAACTTCTCTTCTCCAGCTGTGAAATTCTTGAAGAGCTTGTTCTTCCTGCAGAAGGCTGCTTGAGAGACCTTGGAAGCACACTGTTCACCTGGACACTCCTGCTGCTTGGCTCCTCTGTGTAACTCCTTCTGTGTAACTCACCTCACATCCTGGATCAGGAGGTCTGCTCCTCTTGCACATCCATGCTGTGCAGAGGACCTCTTACCTAAACCTCAGGACCTAGCCTCTGAGCACTTCCTCATGGTCAGCAGCCCCCTTGTCATTTGTGGCTTTCCAGGAAGTGGGAGGGATTAGAGCCTTTTTCTGGGTTGGGCTTGGGGTTGTGGGGGTGCTGCAGCTGACTTGGCCTGCTCTCCACCTCATTTCTCCTGCACCACCTCCCAGCAAGGCTGCTCTGCCCCGCAGGGTCTGTGGAGCAGGTTCATTTTCTTTTGAAAACTTTTCCTTCCTTCGGTTTCCCAGTGGACTGTGTGAGCCGGGGTTCCACATTTGGCTTCTCTCTGCTTCCAGTACAGCTTCTGGAGTAAGCTTGATGCTTTCTGTCTTCCCGTTTAAAGAGAGAGGCCTGTGACTCTGCTTTGCACTTAACACTTAGGTGCCCATTGTGATGTCATCAATGGGCCTGATTTCAATGTCACTGTCCCAGGATGTGGGTTTGGCTAAAGAGAGAGAAGGACAAGGACACAGGAGAAAATTCAGCTGATTATCAGGTCACTGTCTCATCCAAAGAGATGTGTTTTGACTCCCGCCTCTCCTGGAAGGCCTGTGTGTAATTGCTTGACTGGCAGCATTCATTGAAGCAGGAGATGGGGAAACCTTTGGAGGGGGGTAAGGGGGGAGAATTAGGTCATTGGAGCTGCACTGGGGAGCTGATCAAGACCAGAGCTCCAACTGTCTCTCTGTTTCTGAGCTAAAGAGTGAGCGGCTGGGTCCACGGTGGGCCTCCCCCACCATGTGCTGCAGTGCTATAGCGGGAGGTCCCCCTTCCCACCCCGCCAGGATACTTCAACCCAGGTAGCAGCTCTGGTTCTGGTTTCAATTAGTCCTGTCTCTTAGAAACAGCTCATCACTGTGATATGTGTTGTATAAACCAATCCCCCACTGGCAAGCCATTCTGCCTCTCTATGTACCTACTCCTTGCTCATCATATTTAAGACCTAGACCACCAGGATCAGGGCATGATATAGGAATGATCCCTATCAGTGCCCACAGATGTAAATAAATCTGCCTCAAAGACTTCGGTATCATTTGAGTGTTTTTGCTGTAACAACACCACAAGTCCAAAGTCATGCAGCCAATAACCTCTGGACCTGAGCCCTGAAACATGTATCAGTTTCTGCTTTCTAAGTTAATTAGGGTTAGTGGTGCCCGTATACACTGTTGTCATTAACAGAAGGGTCCCTGATCGCAGTAACCAGTACTGCATAAGTAAACACACACTGATAAGCAAGCATCCTCCCCTTCATCAGGACAATGGGGCAGTGTTACTCCATGCTAGGCACCTTGCCTTGTGTAACTAAACTCAGTTTCCTGAGCCAGCCTGTGCTCTTTCGTCCTGAGCTTAGCTCCACCTTACAGGGTCAGTATGAAGACCCACCTTGTATATATAGCTGTCCTCTGTACCCTGAGCTCAACCCTGATGCACATGAGTTTTCTGTTATGAAGTAACATTCTTCCCTGCTCTGACAATAAAATCCAGACAGAGGGCTTGTACCTGTTGGCTGTTGGGCTCCACTGGAGGTTCCACGGGCCAGCCTGCCCTGTGGGTGCCACTGGATTAATGCTCCATTGGAAAGAGAAGGGAAAGCAGAAGTTTTCCTCTCCTGGGCCACCACAGCTTAGCACTAGCACAGTCACAGAGCAGAAGTGATGAGGAGCCAGAGAATAGCCCATGAGAGACACAGGGAACTCAGGTGCTTGCCGCGGCTTGGCAGGGAGCAGAAGAGGAGCTGCAATAGCTCTGCTTGGGAGGACGAGAACCCAGATGTCAGCCCTGGTGATGCTGTTTCTGCCACTATGGCAGAGTTTGCCTGTTCTTCAGCTCCAACTTAATGGAAGAAACACACAAACTCAAAATCTAGTATTTGTGCTACCCAGTTTTTCACCTAACCCCTATCATTTTTCAAATCTATTTTATTTGAAAGAAAAAAAATAAAGCAAAAAAAATTAAATTCAAACCACATTAACTGTGGGCAAAAATGGTACACACATTGCACCCAAATCATTCACCCAGAGCACAAGAAATCTGCATTAAATCGTCTGAGCAACACCAGCACAAATCTTTCTCTTCAGTGAGCTCAGAGAAATCAGTAGTATAGCTATCTTAACTCTTCTTATATACATACACATGTACATACACATATGCATATCATTCAATTCTTTTGCTAGCTTTCAAAGTCTTTAGGTTTAACTCCTGTTTTCTTCACAAGCTCAAGTGAAAGTACAGCTGTGCTACTGAATTCAGTTATTAAACCTACAAGTCTTTTGGGGTCTCCTATGTGGAGTATCATGTCATTCGCAAATAATGATAATTTAACTTCTTCCTTTCCTGTCCTTATTCCATTTATTTCTTTCTCCACTCTAATTCCCCTAGCTAATGTTTCCATAACAATATTGAATGACAGTGATGACAGTGGACATCCTTACCTTATTCCTGATTTTAGAGTGAAGCCTTTCCATTTTTGAGCATTCAGTATGATGTTGGTTATTGATTTGTCATAGATGGATTTTATCAAACTGAGGTAAAGACCATCTATTACAGTGTGCTGCAGTGTTTTTATCATGAACAGGTGTCAGACTGTCAAAAGCTCTTTATACGTTTATTGAGATGTTCATGTGTTTTTGTGCTTGACTCTGTTGACATGTTGTATTATATCTACTGATTTACATGTGTTGAATCATCCCTGCATTTCTGGGATGAATCCCACTTGATCATAATGCATAATATTCTTGATTTTCTGCATTATTTTTCCCAGGATCTTATCAAGGATCACTAAGGAGATTGTTCTGTAGTTCTTTGTTGGTAGGACCATTCTCTGATTTTGATATCAGGGTAAAACTTTCTCCCAGGATTGAGTTTGGGAGTATTGCTTCCCTTTCAATTTGATTAAAGAGTTTAATCAGCAGTGACAGAGCTTCTCTAAATTTCTTGTAGAATTCAGCAGTGAATCCACCAGGGCGTGGGCTTTTCTTGTTGGTTAGTTTTTAATTGCATTTTCAAATTCATTGACTGATATCAAGTTATTTAGAATATTTATATCTTCTTGATTTAATTTTCACAATTCATATGCATATAAGAATCTATCTATGTCTTCTGTGTTTTTCATTTATTAGAATACAGATTCTCAAAGTAGGTATTGATTATCTACTGGAAGCCAGGATCCTTACTTTGTAAATATCCTTAGCCTGTGCTGGAGGAAGGTATGGAGTTGTTTTGACTGGTACACCCTCCCTGGGGAACGAGGGTTACCCTGACTACAATATAAGGCAGAAAAAGAGGCTTGTTCTCCTCCCTTTTCACTCTGGATGCTTTTGCTGACTGTTGCCTAGAAGTGCTGCCCCTGTGCCATGCCACCCTACCATGGAGCCAGTTGATGATGGACTGAAACCTCCATAAATTGTAAGCTAAAAATTCCGTCCTTCCTTCATTTGGGGGGCTGGGTGTTTTGTCCCAGTAGTAAGAGAAAAGTAACCAAGAGAGATCTGATGATCAGTGGAACAAGTTAGAAGATGCAGATTCAATTCCAAACACACTTAACCACCTTATCTTTGATAAAGGGGTCAAACAAACTCCTGGAAGAAAGATAGCTTTTTTCACAAATGGTGCGAGAAAATTGGCTTCCACATGCCAAAGATTGAAACTAGATTCGTGTCTTCACCATGCACTAAATTCAAAATATGTCAAATATCTAAATATTAAAATGGAAACACTTAATATGCTGGAAGCAGAGTCAGCCATAAAGAAGGCTAGACTTAGGGATGCACCATATTCTTCAGTGAAATAAATTGCACACACATGTGTAACTATCACATTGTTTCTCTTGTGTGAGAAACCGTAAGTGTCAATAAGGACCAAAGTGTATAATGTGCATTGTGGAAAGGAAAGAAATGGTTCAAAAGAAAGGAGAACTAAGGAGAGAGGGGGAAAGGTAGCAAGGGAATAGAAAGAAAACAGTAAGAGAAGGATAAACGAAGAAGCAAATCTTTGTAAATCAGGAGAGGAAGAGGGATTGAAGGGAGGGAGGAGGATTGGGGGATAAAGAGAAATCAAGAAATATCATAAACAAGTACAAATTCCCTGTGATAAATTACGATAATCATGTGTACCTAAATAGTACCAACCTACATTAAAAAGTGAAAGTACAATTTTTTTTAAAAGTACAATTTTAAGACTTAAATTTAATTTTATTTTTCCTTTTATCAGATTAGCACTTGGGTAATTATAATTCTTATGTGATAGTGTTTTGAAATGTGTCATATGTTTTATTTTTTTAAATGTTTACTGATGTGTTTCTCTGATTCATGATTTATTAACACATGTTAATCTTGAAATACTTAATTAAATTCCCAGTATTAATTTCTGTATTGCTTCTATTCTTGTGGAGTACACATCATGCTCCTGTAATATTAGAAACTTATGACTCAGGCTATTCCTATTTTAGTGAATAAATCACAGAAACTATCTTTCTAGAAATATTATTTTAAATATTCTCATTTGTTATTCAGATTTTTCAAACCTTTACAAAATTTATCTACATTATCCATCATCAAGAGAAAAGCATTTTTTCAATTTTATTGAAATATTTGTGTTTCTCCAAGTAATGTATCAATTTTGACCTCAGTTTAAAATTATTATTAGTTATATAACTTACAATAATGATAAATTGAACTGTTTCTTATTATAAAATGTTCTTTATCACTATCATTTTCTTATAATAATGTCAACTCTGTCTTAAGGACATTATGTGTTATGGCCATAACAACCTTCCTGTTTTTATATTTTGCATGATATGTCTCATTTTCCAACATTTTTGCTTTGTTTTATCTTGTTTTGTGGACCTGGGGATTGAACCCAGTGACCTTGCACAGAACTACACACCCAGGTTTTCATTTATTTTTTTTTAGCTTTGAGAGAAGGTCACCTAAATCACTAAATTGTCCAGACTTGTCCCAAATGTATAAACCCCCTGCTTTCGTTTCCCAGAATGCTGGAATTAGAGACCTGTGCCTGCACACCAACCTACCAGTCACGTCTATGACTTTTTATTTGAAGTGCATTTCTGAGATACAGCGTATGACTAGTTTACACTGTTGTTTTACCTTTTTGGCAATCTCTATCTTGTGATTGGAATTTTACCTCATTTATATTTAATGTGCTATCGACAGTAGAATTTAAGCATACTACTATACTATTCATTTTCCGTATCTCCCCTTTTTCTTTAGTTTCAAGTTTCCTTCAGTGTAAGAATAAATAATACTCCTTTCCTCCAATATGTCTTTTTTATTAATCCCTGGAATGCACAAACATGATCATACTACTATGATGCAGAGGGAAACTTAGTGAACAGAACAGATGCCCATAGGGAACTAAGACTGGATTTTCCACATGGGTCTTACGGAATCCTAAGGCTATTTATGAAACAGACTCAGCAGGAATGAGAGCAGGGAACAGCAAATGCTGCAGACAGGTCCAGGGACGAGAGGAGGCCTTGAGCACCTGGCTCTCCTGGGAGCATCCACAGCCGTGGGCTCTGCAAGCTGCGGAGGTCGAGCTTCCTCAGTCCCTTTAGGGGCTGCCGGCTCTGCAGCAGAGATAGAATGCTCTGCCATTCAAAGCCAGGAAGTTGGCCACAATTTGCCCCCACAAAATAGGAAATCAGTTTACTCAGCTTCCTTCTAGCTTAATGGATAATTGAGTTATTTACCACATTTTAGATTTTAGTTACAGAATCTTTATTATTTTTCAGAGTTGCAAAAAAATGAACGTAGTTTGACTTACGTATTCCAGTATACTCAAGCCTGATAATGTCTTCTTCATGTAAAATATTAAAACTTACAATGTAACTCAATCTTTCATTGTTATGTGATTGGTGAAATTTTTGTATGTACATATGCATTCTGCACTGTTATGATTCTCGCTTGATACTGTGAGCTGTGTTTTTAAAAATTATTATTATTATTACTACTATTTAGAGACAGGGTTTCACTCTACAGTCCAGACAGGCTGTGAACTCACAGCAGTCCTCCTGCCTCAGCCTCCCAAGTCCTTGAATTGCAAGTGTGAGCCACCATATCCAGTTTAAGATAGTTTTTAAAACTGTACTTTTATACAGTTTGTTTTTCATTTCGTGTTTTCTGCATTTGTTCAAAGGGAGTCTTGTCAGATGTCATTTTCTGTCTGACGGAGAAACAACTTTAGAATACATTGCAATGTAGGTTGAATTTTATCAATTTTCATTTATATTGAGATAGTGGTTACGCTGATTACCTGGATTTGAGCGTTATACTTTATGCATACGTATATAATAATACACTATGCCTCCTAAAAGGCACAACTGCTTGTCAATTAATAAAATAAAATAAAATAAAAGGCTTATTCTGGTTATATTTTTAAAAGCATGTTCATGAAATGTAAACTTCTGGATTAACTGTCTGTCTCCCACACTTCAGCTATTTAGACACATCATTAGGTCTCTTCCCCCTGGTATGCATTGTTTTTGAATAGAATTTGTTTGCATTCAATTCACATTACTGATCCTTAAATGTAATGGACATGTTTTCTCTGATGGGTTTTGTAATTTTTCTGCAGAGCCATTACTGTCCTATAGTGGATTCAATCCTTGTTTTCCACTTTAAGGTTCATGAGCTTCTTAGATTTTGGATTTGTCATATTTTACCAAATGGAAGAGATACTTGGCAATCTTTTTCTTCAAATATTTATTTTCCTGCCTCCCTCTATCATTCCTTTTTTTTTTAACCTTCAGACATTTAGAATGCAGAAATTCCAAGAAAACTTCTTACAGAGAGTGGCTCTGAGGACCTAACAGCGTGGAAATAGATTCTCATTGTGAAGGGCACATTACAGTGATCATTTTCATAAAGGTAAACTGTTTAATAACTAAGAATAATGCTAGACATTCACTCTTTCTATGAAACTCTGGAATGGTAGCATATATTATGCAAAGATATTTTGCACCTTTTTTACCTTTTTTGCTCCCTCTCGGGGGCTGGATTCACAGTGCGATGAACATGTTTTCATGCAGATGTTAGGTTATACACGTACATATGCAGCAGCACCTCATCCTATGAACTTGGTATGTTTCACGTTCATGAGAACGCACATATGTTTGTTTTGGTGTGGGAAGAGGCTGTGGTCATGTTTGTTATCAATGTGGGATTTCCACATAGAAGCAAAATGCTGCTAAATACTTTTTTTTGTGTGAATTGAATGGTTGCAAACAAAAGCATTTGTGAACCGAGTCACACAAATATATATACTAATTGCAAAGTTTATGTAAGTTACATGATTTTCCAATTAGCAGTGATGTAGGGATCACAAACTATTGCAATAAGTGTAAAATACTGAGCCCTTTGGAGAGGTTTGAAAACTTGAATTTCATTTTTTGCTGTATTTTAAATATAATCACTAACACTGTTATATTTCTCTTTTCTAAGACGAGAGCAGGTAATTCAGAGTGAACCTGAATGATTCTTGACATTAACCTTATGATGATTGCCATGTCCAACTCTCAGTCCTTACTGTGGAACCCTGAAAACAGTTCCATTTATGTATTCATGTCCACAGAACCACTGAACAACTAGAGGGTGTGAGACAGTGTAAGACAGAAACAAAACTGAGAAGACATAAAATCGCACTGCTTTCATGTTTCCAAAGTAAATATTTCCAAAGCGTTAAAACTTCACGGCACAATCCCAGTGCTCATGCTGCACCCTAATTCCACGCTCCTTCTTTGGCAACATGGACCCGGATTCCCAGAGGGCTAAGCACACCATGTCCTGGCACCTGTCTGGATCTCGTGGTCAAAACACTTGACCTACTGGAGTTTTCCAAAGGGTTAAACATCTCGTCCATTTTGACCCCTTCCCAAAGTGAGCGCAAACTTTCCTCACTGACAAGCACTCAGCTCATGGGTGCTGGCATGTTGGTTCTGGGCTGGCCCACTGCAGACACCAGGTAGCTCACCAGACTCAGACTCTGCCAGGGCCTCCTAACCACTGATCCTTAGGGACAGACAGCAGGTGACTGACCACCTTCCTGCAGGTCTCCTCCTAAGAAGATCTGGCAAATTCTTGATGCTTATGTTTTTTTTTTTTGTTTTGTTTTTTTTTAACCAGGAATGAAACTCACCACTTCAAGTTTGCCAGGCAGGTGCTTATGCCGCTGAGCTGAATACCTGGCCCTTTTTCTTTTCAGAATCAGCTATGCAGAGAGCACAAATTGCAACAAAATCATTACTAAATTGCACTACTATAATTTACTCTTTTGCTTTTCTTAATTGAATACTCTTGAGTCTATGTGGTTTTGATTCTCAAGACATGTAGTACATCTATTAATACCTCAGTGAAGTTTGCTCTCTCTATCTAGCATGTGATGGCTTCATAATCTGTAAGATGAGAGTTAGGATACTGTAGTAAACATTTCTCACCTTGTTCTGAAATTATCTACTTCATGTTTGACAATGTTTTGTGTTACTCAAGTGTCCTAGGATAGCAGGAATTCCTACCTCCTTCCATTGGAATGGGGTGGGGCATACTGGGAGGTAGATTTTGTGGTCCTACATGTCACTATTAGAGATTGAGATCAGGTAGCAGAACAGGAGAAATTAAAGTAGAAAATATCGCTTAGTTTAAATCAAAATTATTGGAAATGGCCCCATAAATGAAGCACTGACTGCCCTAGCACCCACCGTGGTGGGATGCAATAGCACAATTAATCGTAGTCTGGGTTCCGTTCCTGTGACTTCGGAGAAAATCCACTCACTTCTGGGTGGAAACATGGAAGAACTGGTTGTAGCACAATTCTGGGCCAGTCAGTATCCAGCTGTGCCTGATAGTGCGGCCCAGGTATTTCCCAGAGCTGCAGGGAGTTGTGCTTGTTGTGAAAAGCTTCCATTTCTGCTTTGCTTGCAGTTCTTCTCCCTCCTCTGATGCTCAGGGGCTCTGAGAGGCCCCGCTGGCCGTGATGTGATCCTGATCAGATGCTGATAAACACAGCAGGCAGTCTAAGGACGGCCATCACCCCCCACCTTAGCTGGTCTAGTGGGGCACTGGAGATCCCACTGCCCTGAGAGCTCAGCTTTGGGAGTTTGCAGCTGTGCTTGTTAGGGCCGCTACAGGAGAGTGACTGGGCCCCCCTGCACAAATAGATAGAGACACAGTGAATACAGACCAGGCTCCCAGCAGCTGCAGACAGCTCTACCCCACCAAAGGGGCCAGGGTCACTCTTGACCCAAGACTCCTGTGTCCCCTGCTGCTGCTGGGCCGGACTGTCCTCGCTTCACCTAAGGGCGCACACACAGGATCCCGCACTGTGAGGCTCCACACATGGCCCACCTATGGGAATAGAAACAGGCTGTGCATCCTCGCCACTCACGTAAACCCTCTGTGTCCGCACCTGCATCTGTGCTGCGTGGGTCACTGCCTGACCCTCAAGCCAGGACCTGACATGGCTTAGACTTTATCTTAGCTCAAGAATAATTGAAGCCTCAAAGCCACTGTGCGGTCTGCATCGTAAGCAATTAGGTATCTGAAATTAATGAAGAAGCAGTACTTAAGGGTGTTTAACATGAAGGGAAGAACACTGACCTTCTGATCCAGACACATTGTTTAACAATTGATAAGTAATTGAAATACATAAATTATAAAGTGGAGATTTAAGCATATCAACAGGAAGGCCTTGTGCCGGAGAATTGAGGGTATATCCTGGGCAGACACAGCACCCACAGGGCTGGTGCTGGGGGATAGGGTTGTCATTATCAGCAATGAAGTGTACAAAAATACACTAATACCTGCTGACATGCAGGGACACCTGTGGGCTTGCATTTCTAACTATGTCAGTGCAAGAATATTCTTCCCACCCAAATCCTGGCCTGGAGCAAGTCAGGCTACTTTAAAAGGCTACTACAGCTACATGAGTTGCAGAATATGCGTGAGACCTTCAACATAGCACGTTTTAAGACTTACCCTTTAATGAACTTTGTGTTCAACATGGAATTTGGTAAGGAGATTTCTCAATTTAATTCCTCCTGCAATTCCACATCAACGCAGATTAGGCAGCAAGCTGAATTCGAGACAGGGTCTTCTGGCTCTTGCAGCACGACAGCTTGAGCTCCGGTGACTCCAGCCCCTAAAGATGTGACCAATACATACTTAGGTCTCTATGGAGGGAGATCTGTCAGCGCAGGTAGAATCCATGATGACAGCTGAGTCACTGTAAGGCCATAACAAAATAATACCTCAAATGTTACGCTTTGTGTCCTAATTTACCAACTCACTTGGTCTTTCTTATTTGTGCTTAGGATTCCCTGACTGTGGAGCTGCTCGAAGCTTGCTAAAACCTGCCCAGTGAAAAGCAATAGACAATATATCCATTTCTGGATATTGTTCTGAAATCATAGTTATGCACTCATATGAATATATTGTAACGATTAATGTTTTACTGAATATCCACACATTCAGTGTTGTATGGGGAAGTAACATATATTTCATTTATAATGAAAATTATTTATAAACAACAAAAATTTTCTTGGAAGTGTTATTTAATCAAATGGATCATTCTGGCTCATGAGTACATAACAAAACTAGGTGACATTCGTGCTCAAGTGGCTGAGGCAGAAAGATCACATACTCAAGGCCAGTTTATGTCACTGAGCAAGACTCTGGCACAGAGCAAAAAATAAAAAGGTTCAAAAGTTGTACCTAAACGGTACAGTGCCCCTGGGTTCAGTTGCCAGTACCACACACACGACGATAAACTCCCCTAAGTCATTAGCTCCAGAAGTTAAAGCTTAACAGAAACCATAAATGTAGTGTTCATTACACAGACAAAGCAAACTGCCAGCATAATTGCTCACACTTGGTTTAAAATTAACTGTGATTAAATTATTTTAAAGGGCTGGTTTGTATTTTTCAATGTTTATTTAATCCCTTGCTACTTCTCTGTTGTTTATTTTTAAATAATTTTAATACAGGAAGTTCAATGAAATGAAGTTTATTCCTGCACTTTTCTCCTTGCTGTTGTCATGCATTTCGTGGTTATTTCACTGAATTTTGTCAAATGAAATAAATGCACTATATATCTCAGATACATAGATATACTGCTTGAGCATACTAGCAGTTAATAATTTGAGGCTTTGAAGGCAAATTAAGTCCAAAAGACTACAGCTTGAAAGAGAAGAACACAGCAGAGTCCCGGCTGTGAGGTAAGGTTGATGGAAATGCTTACACTAATTGTGTGTGTATTTGTACTGACAATCCTTTCCCCAGTGTTACTTTAAACACAAGCATAGAGTAAACACTCTGACAGGTACATGTGCTTCACTGTGGTATTATCTGTAACATAAAAAATCAGGGAAATTGAATAGACGTGTTGTGGACATAGAGTCTTGAAAAACAGCAAGGAAGTTGCTGTGCCTGATATGAAGGAGGTCATCTCAGGAATAAAGGCAGGCAGGAAGGGGTCAGGGTCCTGGTTGCCCTTTTCAGGACGGGAACCTGAGGGCCATCCCTCCCACTGGCACCATCTTGTAAAGATGTCACCACCACACATCAACATGAGGGAGAGGACCCCGCCCTCAGCACCTGACTGTCCAGATCCCAGCCAGCCTGGCCCATGTCCTCCACCATCATAACCAGAAGCTGGCAGTTATCTTTGGTTCTTTCCAATCTTAACCTTCATAGACGGGTTTTACCACCGCTGCTGCTGCCAGGAACACGATTGCCCTCAACATGCACCTCTTGATCCAGGATCAGGCATCTGAGAAACTTTCCTATGCTAATTATTTAGTTCTATGTTTCATCATTAATTATTACAATATTTCCTGTGTTGAAATTATCTTTTCACACTATAAATTCTCTCATTCTTTCACGTCTCCTGTGCTCAGTGTCTTTTCCAACGTTATTTTATCTTCTGTACCTACCCTAAATTATTCCAGCTAAAAGCTTTTCATTTTAATGTGCTAGGCTAAAAAAAATCTCTACTTTTCAACTCTATTCCTAATGATAATCATAAGTACAGTGCCTTCTTGTTTTTTTTTCCATATTTCCTCTGTGTTCAGCTTTAGGTATTTAAACAAAAGAAGTTTATCTTTCTGCTATGTCATTAGAGTCTAGACCATTGTCTTAGGAACTATTAAAAGATAAAAATAGTTTAACAGCTAAATTTAACTATATTCCTTGATCTAAATAAGTGCCTCAAGATCAATAGTTAGAAATGTGGGATATTCATTCTCAGGTATCATTAAATTCCCACTCTTTATTGTATTTTTATCAGTATTAACTTTTTAGCATAATAGAAGTACTAAAATTATATTATGTTCTGTGAAAACATTTTACATTCCTTAGAAGTATTAGAATATTTGTTTCCCACAAATTTCTTTTCCACAAAGTTTTAAAATTTGAGATTCTACAACACTACTTAACTTCATGATGATTTAGATAAGAACTTACAGTGTTCAAATCAAAATACTTAAGAATATCATATTGGATCTTGCTAAATGTGTGATGAATAAATTTTGTTAGAGTGCCTTTAGGATGGGGGTGCCTAATTCAAATTTAATGGCAAAATACTTGGCCCAATAATTTAAAGGAAAAATGTCTTATAGTTGCTTTCCCTAACCTCAGGTAATTAGAATATGGAAGAAGAAACAGCCAAATACATAAATGTCTATACTTTAAAAAAAATGTTTGTCATAAGAGCATAAAGTTTTATTTTGTATTTACTTATGGTGTAGCATACCCTTTTAAAATGTTCATTGTTCACAGTATAAGTAGAAGGAAACTGATATGGAGATATATATATATATATATATATATATATATATAAAAAATGAAATAAGAAAATAGAGATGAAATGCATACTGAAAAATCTTGAATCACAAATATAAGTATGAAACAATTTATCAAACATAAAATTATCATCTTTTGAATAAAACACACTTTAAAATTAAATTAAAGCACATGTTAGGAGTGTAACTTGATGTTATATAAAACCTGAAAATAAATGATAGAGAGAACAGATAGATTATCTGAATCCTGAAAGAAAGTTTTAAAAAAAAATTCCTGCTTTTCTGGGCTTTGCTTTTGTACAAGGGATGTGGATTACTGTGTCTTCAGAGACAACGCTTAGAAATAGAAAAAAATGTGTAACCTGCTCTTGAAGCGGGAGAATGTGGACATGAATCCAGTCTCCCAGGAAACCTCCAGCAACACTGCAGCTGGACTCGGTGGTGGACAAAGGCAGAGGGAACAGGAAACCAGAAGCGTCCGGCACAGTCTACCCCTTGTACTACTGGAGATACTTGGGCTTTGTATCACACCCTGATGTTACTGAGTTTGAAGTGGAATAGCACATATCATTCATTTTTCTTCAGAAAACCAAACTAACAGGAGAGGGAAAAGATAAGGGAGAGAGCACGGAGGAAAAGGGAGAATCAGAGGGGAAAAGAGAGGCGGGAGGGAAACAGAGAGAGGAAGGGAGTGAAGGAAACAGAGAGGGAAGGGAGGGGAGAGAGATAATAAAGTGATAGGGATCTGGCTAGCATGAATGTACGGCTGAAGGGTCCCCCAGTCTGGTGTTTGTCAGCTAGAGACCCAGGAAATCTAGTGGTGAAGTTCAGAGTCCTGAAAGTAAAAGTCAGGGATCTTGGTTTCGGTCTGAAAGCCTGTGGGCTCTCGGTACCACGGGCAGGGGATGCACCTCCCAGCTCTGGCAGTCCGGCTGAGAGGAAGCTCAGTCCCTCCCCACACACAGGAACACAGCAGGTTGAATGAGGTCCATCTACGGAAGCTACAAGCTCAATTATCTTAACACATGCGTTACTCAACTGAAGATCATGGCCACTGCACCCTCCTCACCTCCTGGGCATGAGAGCTCACCTTCCTTCTTCTGTGTTTTTTGTTTGACCAGGGTTAGTGCAGCAGCACTCTGATCAGGTCCTCCAGCAACACAGAGCTGAGATGCCTCAGGCTGGCCTGAGTTTGTCCCTGTCTGCTGCCCACTGCTGAAGTCACTTAGTGTGACACGGAGATGCTGTCAGGATTAAGATGCAAGTCCACCTGCACAGAGTACCTCAGATTGTCATCTGCATAAAGAAAGGATGGAAAATGCCTTCTCCTGGAAGACACAGAGCAATCAGTTAAAGCTGACGTGCCTTCATGGTGTCCTGTGAGTGAATGTCACCTGGAGTCGGGGAAATGAGCAATTTAAGTTTCTAGGGTCAATGCAGGAATGAAGTGAGAGTTAAGACATACTGGAGAGTACCGATGCTAAAAAACACTGCCCAAATCTAGAGTTAAGCATGGCAGTTTGTTTCTGGGTTAGAGCAAAGCAGCACCATTTAGAGTGATTTAGCTATCTCTGTGAAAGAAGGGTAAGTGCTGAGTGCGTAAGTCCATCTCAAGATACTCCTTAAGGTTGGCATTCGGTTACTATTATGAGGTCCTCAGCACTATTTTCTATAATCTGATCAATATTTTAAAATGCCTTCATAGATTGAGCATATCCCACAGGTATCTTAATCAGTTCTAAGTAAAAGCAAGATTTATTGCAGTATCACCTCTCTGATAGTCTTGGCTGACTAATGTTTCCTTTGACATTTCACATTCCCATGGAGCCAGAGAACTTATTTTTGGATAGGATCACGGTAGCAATATCATAGGATAGGTAATATCTCCGTGATATCATCTGTTACAATCCCAGTGATTGGCCAGGGTTTGGACAAGCCTCTGTGGGGCTCAGAGCAGTGCAGGATTTCTGGGAAAGGGCAGCGCACCTTCCCTGTCTGCTTTGGAGAAAAGCCAAGTAGAATAAGTTGTTGCATCTCACAGAGCCTGGAAATTGTTCTCAGACTGCTGATGTTCAAGACAAGAATCTTATTTCCAGCAGAGTAGCAAATTTCAACAAATCCCTGCCTGGGGTGGCACATTTAACTGACCTATAAGTTAATGTATCATTTAATTCCATGAACTAGACCCAAAAGGTAATGGACCAAAACAGTGGCTGGGGCACTAGAAATTCAATCAGTTGGTGTTTCTCAGGAAGCGAGAGGAAAGCATCCCATTCAGGCAGACTCTGCTTTATCCGCATCCATGGGAGACACCCATACCCGCACAGATGATCAGGAGAACGCAGGGAGGACGTACTGCTGGGCACCCATCAAGCAGAAGGAACACAGATTGTTTTTAACTAATTTTTAAGAAGGACAAAAAAAGTGAGTGTGTCCTCTTTTCCTTTCCATCAAAAACAATCCCTTGCTTTGTTCCCTAAATAACCTTCTAGAGACTTGCAGGAGCAAAGCTAAAGATTGAGTTAATTGGATGTTATGTTGGGAGACACCAAAGGAAAACACAAAGTACATAATAAACAGTTTAGCATCATAGTATAAAGTTACTACAAATATCTGTAAGGTATTTGAAAACTACTTTAAAATATACTTACATACCTATTATTAACTCAGACTGAAGCATAAGGTACCCCACATTCACAATGCTTACAACTTTCCTTACATGGCTTATCACTTTTGGAGAATCTGCCAACTTTCTGTGTCTTTCTTAGGTCATCCTCATGCATATCTGTCATAAAGCCCAGTGCAGATATGTATAATCTCTGCTCACAAAACCTCATTTGCACGTGTGCTAATGCAGCAGTGAAAGACAACGTCTGGGTGAATAACCATGTGACTTCTACACAGCATTTCTATATTATTCTTAAGTGCAGGAAAATATGAAAATCCACACTCTTACAAACCTCTGACTAATGTCCAAGGTATTGGAATTCTGAGTGTATAGGATGCCATCCTGGAGTTGTCCATCAAACACATTATGCCCCTGTCAGCCTAGGATGGAGTGGTCACTGCTTTGACCACCCCATAACCTGCCTGTTCATTCTCTGGATGCCCCTTTATGTGTAGGGCAGTGGGAGCCCCGGAGAAGGGCAGAGCGGAGAGGCTTGAAGGTGAGGCAGGCAGGGCGCAAAGTAGGAGGCAGTGAGCGTCTGGACTGGGTGTGGGCTGAGGCTCCAGGCCCCAGGAGTGGGCTCCACTGTCCTGGCAGAGCTACATCGCAGCACGTGAGTTTGTAGACATAAGCATGAAGCATTTCAAGGCAGTGGCCACAGCTAATTGGGATTTAGGTTCAGCGTCATCTCGGAAATGTCAGAACATCCTCCAAAGCAACCCTCAGGTTTGCAGTCCTATCACCAGTCCCCCTGAGAGGTCCTGTTGCACATTTCATGCATACTTGCTCTGATCCCTACCAATGCCACAATAGGAGGTATCATAGGAGTCATCAATAGATGTGGGTGCTATTTCCCACACTTACAGCTTTCCCATTCCTGAGCAAAATAACTTCCATCTGTGATTTAAGCAAGGAGACGTTTATCTCCATTCACGGCTTCAGAGGTTTAAGTGCATGGTCCACGGTTTCCTAGGCAGGAATATCATGGCAGAGGGTGTTTGGGGAGCAAAGCAGCTCCCTTCATGGTGACCAAGAAGTAGAGGACAAGGGAAAGAAGGGATCAGGGACTGGGTAGAGTTCCCAAGATGATGCCTTCATGATGCACCTAAGAACACCCACAAGTATGCTTTACTAAATCCACTTAATTGGTTTGAGATTAGTGGCTTTCAAACCAATTAAGTTCACAAGCAAGATTAACCATCACACAAACTGGAATCACAAGGCTACTTCAGGCAAAGGAGAACCTGGGATTTGAGTCATTCACGTAGCTCTCCACATGAAGTACTTTCAGCTCATTCATAATCAGCACTAACTTTTGCAATCCTAGTGCCACTGAAAATCAAGTGCATTGCTTCCACAGGACTCTCTACTGGGTTCATCCAAGCTCTGATCAATGCACAGCCTCTCAGCTGAAAGGCTGTCTGCACATTTCTGGCTGTTATAATGTACTTCCATGTATTCACATTCATTTTTCTTATTGACTTTAGCTTTCTGCCCTCATTCTGCACTGCAAAACCATATCATAATTTTTACCTTGTGAAAACCTTTTAAATATTTAAGAGAGTTAAAATATCTTGTTTAGATCAACAAGATTGTTTAATTTACTAGCCAAGTGGTAATCAGTTAATTCTTTCTATTAACAAATATTGAGTGTCTCCTCTTTGTCAGTTTGTAAAGACAAACATGATTTGCTAAAGAAGCATTGCTCTTGTTTCCACAAAGATTGCAATATTATTGGGTAAACAAGAAATTCTTCAAGCAAAACAAGGGAATGTACAGAGGTGTGGCTTACTGGAGACCAAGGAAACACCAAACTTGGGCATCAAACCCACACACATCTTGGTGTCACTTGTGACCAGAGCCTGGCTGCAGATGGTGACTGTGAGGAGAGGTCACAGGAGGGCTGAGAGTGTACTAGGGAGCCAGGAGTGTGCTGAAGAATTCTAAAAGCAAACAGAAGTGTGATATTCCTGGCAGATAAATCAATACGTAGGTTTATCTAGTGAATTCATGCATAAGACGAAGTGACGGAGCAAAACCTGGAAAGAAAATGAGACTGGACTTTGCAGAGTGCTGTAAACAAAAAGTTTGACTGTGACGTGATGTTGAAGAGCACTGTGTGCAGCTGGACAGACAACCCAGAGAGGGAAATATGCCAAGAAAGAAGACATGTTCGTCCCTGTACCAGCTCCCACCAGGAGTGTGGCTCCTACGTACTGCAAATGTGAACAGAGAAAAAGAAAAACATAAATAAATAGACAATACTATATTGAAGAAAGCATCGTCCCTTCTTTGTTTTTAAAAGATCTGTCATTTATTTTTTACAGATAGGTCACTTCGGATTCATTATGACCTGGGGAGAATGGAGAAAATGCTTGCGGCCATGAGAGCAGAGATTTGAGTGTTGACAGAATTAGTAAGAGACTCTGGGTCCTACTTGAAGTCCAGATGGCAGAAAATAAAGTGGGTAGACACAAACACTTTTAAAGTGTACAAGTTGCAGGGCATGCAATTTGATCTTGAAAAATAGTAGGGGAGAGTTAAAGATAAAATCCTTGGTGCTAATTTTGGCAAGATCATTAATGATGAGAACTTTCATCAAAATAAGGAATTTCAGAAGAGTACAATTTAAGAGAAGGTGAGCTCAGTTTGGGACTGATTGAGGTGAGTCCGTGCTATGGTTTAGATCCAGAATAACACACAAATTCTTATTATGCACCTGTAGGCAGGGTGCTTTGGGGATGGTTAGGTGATGGGGGTGGTATGCTCATAGGAGTGTTCATCCAAGACAGAGTTTAGAGTCTGAATGTGCTCGAGGTGGGTAAGGCCTGGGAAGAAGCGGTGGCCACTGGGGCATAGCTTGGATGGGCGCATCTTCTCCCATGGCTCCTCCTTCTTTCTTCTGTGACCTCCTTGGTCTCAGCAGATTTGTCTGCCATTTGGCTACCACCCACAGCCTCAGCAGTCAGCCAGAGCAACCTCTCTTCCTTTAAGCTGTGAGTGCCAGGAATTGTGTCTCGATATTGCAAAAGCAACTCAGGCAGTGCAACTCATGGAGTACGAAAGCTGAAAAGGTAGCTTGGGTTGGAGATCGGGCTCTGTGAAGAGACCCAGGCACGAGGGCACTGTGGGTGGGTGGTGAAAATCTTAGCACTGGAGAAAGCTGGGGAGCAGACCGAGGTCCTGTGGCTGAGAGCAGGAATCAGCCATGCTTTGGCCAGCCTGAGGACCACACAGAAGAGAGCAGTGAAAGGAGAAGGGGGACACGATCAGGGGTGAAGTACAGTGGTTCTGGGGTCCTGTGAACTTGGGGGGATGGGATGCAGACAGAGGGAAGATGACCCCTTTGCAGAGCAGATGCCTGCATGCTGACTCCAGGGGCAGAAAGGGAAACTGCTCTTGAAGGTGACCAAGTAGCCTGTGAGGTCCTACAGAGCCCTGTCCCTTTTGGAGACATTGAGGCCGTTCACAAAGAATGGGGAGGGAATTCTTCAGCCAGGCATTTGGAACTAATTGTTGATGTGAATCTGGAAAAAACCGGCACAAACAAGGTGTATATATACGCAGAAATGTGTAGAAATACAAAATACTGGGATAAAATTAGAGAATCATTTACATTCCAGAATCGGAAAGTTCTGGTAGAGAAGACAGTGTGTCCACAGCAGCCCAACACCACACAACGTGGGGTCACTGGTGAGGAGGGCGTGAGGCTCGGAGGGGAAGCTGACCACTGCAGGACCAGCCAGGTTGTCTTCTGCTGTTCTGCACTTCAGCGGCTCTGATCGCCTGACAGGACCCCTAGCAGGTGAGTGAGCACAGATGGAAAGATATGGAAACTGGAAAGACATTCAAAGACGCAAGCAAACAGAAAGACGCATCCCTGGCAGAGGCTGCAGCCTTAACTGGGAGGAGGAGCCATCATAACCAAGACAACGGAGAGAATTGGGCTGCTCTGCAGCAGGAAGGGGGAATCTGTCTTCTCAGAGAAGTAAACAGTGACACTTTCTACTGAGAATGGGGAAGCAGTGTCTTGTGTTAGGTAAATAAATAAATTCCTGGAGGAGTGAGTGGGGGGAAAGCACAATTATTGGCAGAAACAAGCACGATAACCATGAATTTACTAAGGGTGTTTTTACTGAATGTTTTTGAATGTTTTTCTACCTTCACAGTAGCAGTCAGGCTACAGGAGAAGCTTGGGCAAAGATAGGAATCTAAGCAGAGTTTGCATTTCCCTGTCAGGGAGAGGGAGGTCCGGGGGTGAGGGAAGGGGTGCAAGGACTGAACACTTGGACTTGGTAGACTAAGTATCATGTGGAATCCGGCCAGGGACAGGTCTTCACAGGATGATCATTGGTCGCTACACTTTGGTGCGCTGTGTTATGTGTGGCTGAGATATGAAAGTCAGGCACCCAGAGGAGAGGATAATTTTAGGAGGAATTCTCTGGGAGGCTGAGGTCAGTGGAGTCCCAGAGAGTGCCTGTCAGAGAGAGCGGCTGTCAGCCTGGAGGGGGTGACTGCAGGAGGATGCTGGAGGGGTCTTCAAGGAGGGGCTGCCCCTGCCCAGCTGTGTGGGCAGCAGATGAGTTCAGAGCCTCACCTGAGCAGAGCAGGGTGTGTGAGGCCAACTGGGGACCAGTCCTGAAAAACCCAGCAGCTTGTATAGACTTAAGGCAATGCCTCTTGCTAGAGAATGCAGTTGGATGCCATGCTCTGGCCAGGATGATAGGGTCACAGGTGTTTCCCTGGAAGGGGCTTCTCATGCACGGAGGAGGGGGCATAGTGAGACAGCGATGCTGCTCTGTCCCTGTGGTGCTAATCGGACGTGACAGCTACTGACCCTGAGTTACTGCGGAGGTCGACAGTGCAGATGACACCGAGCCGGGCGGCTCCAAAGGCTCTGAACTCCCTTCTGCATCACAGGCTGTAAACTAATTGTATCTGATTAACTGGACAGTGCATGACAGGAATTATTCCCAACTCCAATTGCTGTCCCAGGTCGGCTTTGAATTAGCACTGGAATGCAGGACACATTTGGCTTCTTCAGGGAAACACATGCCGGCCCTGCAATCCTGGGCCCAACGTAAAGGAAGTCAAAGTTTACCTCTGCTTCCTAGAGTTGTCTGGTTCCCAGTTCTGCTCCCAGGTTCCTAATTTAATAGTAAAATCAAGCAACAAATCTTGTTATTGTGGTATTTTCTGTGTGATGGAGATGAAACATGTTACAACTAGAGGATTTTAAAAATTAGCTTCCTATCTACAAATAGTATGAAAAGTTAGGTGAGGGGCATGAAATTCCCATAGGGTACAGTTGATCGCACAGACGTTCACACACAGGCAGGGATCTTTTAAGATTTAAATTTAGCGCGGTGTTGAGACAGGTAAGTCATAAAATTAAAAATGGCCTATGGTAACAGTTTGCCAGCCCGGCCACTGAAATATGCTCTGAAGCCCCTGGAATTTACCCTTTGGGGTGGCCCAAGGGTACAGAGGAAGAGCAGCACAAGGGAGAGGAGGTCAGGGAGTAAATTCTCTTCTCTGTTAGATGATGGTGCCCTCGCTTCTCCTGAGTTCAACAGCAAGGTGTTTAGAAAAATATTTCAGATTCATTCTTCCCATTCGGATTAATTCCACAAAAACTAGTTAACATGCTGACACAAGTTTTCTAAAAAATAAATTATTGTAGCTTTTTGATATTTTTGAGAATGTCCGAAAGTTCTGCAGAAATTAGGGTTTAAGAGGAAGACACTTAGGGGAAAGCTTTGTTTATGGTATTATTGGTGAATAAAAAATGAGGATTTTTTACTACCAAAATATTAAACGCTATATCCAAAGGCAAGCATGGAAAGCAGTTTACACAGTTGTAAGAATGTACTAATTCTCATCCTATAAACATGATTCTTGTTGAAACTATAACTTTAAAAGATAGTAGACAATTATCTAAAATTTGCTGTATAACAATGTACAGAATTAAGATGATGATAATTTATTGGATAAAAAGGTAATGAAAGCTGGCCTGGTGGTACATGCCTGTAATCCCAATACTTGGGAGGCTGAGGCAGGAGAACTGCCAGAGCTCAAGGCCAATTTGGACTACACAGTAAGATGCTGTCTCAAAAAACAACAACAACAACAACAACAACAACAACAAAAACATGCTGATCAGTTTGGTAAAAAGAAACAATTACCGTGGAAAGATCTCACAGGATGATATTCAGGGACCACAGATGGACAGTACAACCTCACTCACTGTCCAGTGGGGTCTTGTCTTCCACAGGTGAGTTGATGCACTGCAGCATTTAGTGTGTGCACTGAGACCCAGGGACTCGCCGTGCATGCCGTACCTGGCCTACAGGAGCACTTGTGATGCTGGGATCCAGAGTGTCTCCCACAGCCCCTTGCATTGAAGGCTGCCTTGCTGGAGGTCTGGGTAGGGTGGCTGGATCTTGCGGGCTCCAGGGTCATCTGCAGATCCATGGAAGATAGAACTTTATGTCACTATAGCAAAGAAATGGAAGCAGAAGGTAGGGCCCGCCTGAGGGAGTGCGGGCCGGGGGACTCTAACTGTCCCCAGCCTCTGCGCCTCCAGCTCTTTCTTTCACCCTCTGGGCTTCCTGGCAGCGTTACCCCATCACGCCCTTCCTGGGGACCTTGTGCCTCAACTCTGTCCCCAGCAATGGAGTCAGCTGATCATGAACTGAAGCCTCTGACACCAAGCAGCAGAGTGAGCCTCTCCTCCTTTACCTGTACTCTCAGGTATTTTGTCACGGTGAAGGAAATCTGCATAACACAATGTTCAGTTATATGTATGAGAAGATTTTCTTGCATGATTGTTGCGTGATAACCTGAATATGTATCAAATAATTAAAATTACAATGAGAAAGGTTTGTGTATGCATGTACATCAGTAAAGTAATTCTTACCAGATATCAAAAGCCAATTCTAAACAAAATGTAGAATATTTAAAAAAAAATATTTTAGTTAAAATCCAAGAGATTTTCCTGGGCTCTGTGTAATGTGTTTATAATAGATCCTAGGACTTGGTGTCCATATACACCAACAGTTGGAAGGAGGTGTCCTTGGAGTAATGGTTGATTCCAGGACTCAGCAAGAAATACCTGACATCTGCCTGGAGCATCCTATCACGGCAGAAAGTAGAGAAACACTCAACACATACCACACAAAAGTGCAGGTGCACACACAGGAACACACGCATGATGACAGCTGATGACTGAGGGACAGGAGAGCCCACCATACTGCAAGTTCCCGGGATCAGTTAAAGCTATCTAAGAAATAGCATTAAAATGTGATAATTGATGATAATTAAAATAAATGTTGAAAGCAAATGTTCCTGAGTCTGGGTTAATAAAAGTAAATAATTGAATAAATGAGAGTGAAAAAAAACACAGACCCTATGCCCCCAGGAAGGACATATCTGGACCCTCAGCTCTTAGGGGGGTGTTGGCTGACTGACTCCTGGACCGTGGGCTGTGTGTGGTTCCTGCTGTCCTGAAGTACAGCAGCTCCTGGAGAGAACCATAGCAAACTCTATCTTGGCCAGCAGAGCCGGGTCAGAAGCACCCAAGAAGGTTCTGCTGAGCATTCTTACCCTTCCACAATGGGAAGAACACTGTTCCTAACCTATCAGTGCATTCCCTGAAAACATCATTAAACAGAACGCGGTGTCCAGAAATGGAGAACACTGACAGCAGGGGAAGGTGACAGTGACCTGAATAAAGTCCGCACCAGGTGCTGACTTACCAATGCCAGCTTTTAAACAGAGCAGATGGACCCTGATCGGTAGCTGTTCATAGGAGAGGAGACAGGGTGCAAAACACAGGAGAACTTTCCGTACTTCTTTGTAAATATCCTAGAACCAAAACCTAATCTAAGGTAAAGTTTAATGAAACTTAACCTGGCACATAGTGCTATTAATGGAATAATAAACCCGAACCAAATAAAGCATAAGCAAAAAGGGACGTTAAACACATATGAAACAGACAGTCAGTAACCTCTTAATCATTTGAAATGAGAATAGTAAAAAAGAAATTCTCACAGTAAGATTAATCAAAATAAATAAACACAATGATAAAAGACAATCGGGGAAATGCTAACAAAAAAAAATGGGGACAACTTTGCAAGCCATGGAGATATTCCGTGAATCACAAAAATTCAATGAATTACTTAGAGTCACTAAAAAAATCAAATGAATAGAAAAATTAAAGTAAAAGGCAGGTAACACACAAGAAGGAATGACACTTCTGTTAGTTTTGCAAGGTTTCGCTATGGTAGGTGACAGAGAGGAGGGAAGACAGGAGGAAGAGCTCGTTCAAAGAAGTAAACCCAGCAGTCCTAGCTAAAGTCCAGGGAAGGAAAGTATGGTTCCCAGACCCTGGACATCGGGCGAGGCAGGGCGGTGACCTTCGGAAAAGAGAACGCAGAGTGAGACTTTCCTGGGTGGCCTCTCAGACCGGATGTTCAGGGACAGATCGCTAAGGGGGCTCCTGAGCAGGACCAGAGCAGTCTCCTTGCACTGGAAGACCGGAGTGGGGCAGCAGGCCGGAGAGATGGACCAGAGAGAGATGCCCGCAGTGGCCTGTGGCAGGGACGGATTTGGTGAGGAACACTCTGGGGCAGACCAGATGTCATAAGGACATCAGCACTGTGAAGTGTGACCAAGGACAAATAAAATATCAGCAATAACATCATCTGACCAGCCCCTTAGTGGGTTCTTTAAAAGTTTTCTCCATCTCCCCCCAAGGCTGAGTGGGCCTTTCACTGAAGTGGCCGCTGGAACACAACAGAGTGAGCACCCCAACAATGGAGCTGCACCTCCTCAGTGTTCTGGACGCTGCCGGTCAAAGACTGAGCTGTCGTGGGGCTGCCCCCTTTGAGCCTCTGTCCTTGGCCTGGCCTGAGCCACCCTCCCCGTGCCTCCTGGGGTCAGTCCCTAGTCTGCTCACAGGGAGTGTTCTGGGCCTCACTCCAAAGTGCTTTCCCCCAAATCTAGTCACGCTGTGGGGTGCTGGAGGTTAGGACTCTGACCTCTGAACCGGAGGAGCCAGAATTTAGCCTGACACAGCACACCCCAGCCTCAGGGCACCATATAGCCTGTGCAAGGCCAGGAAAAGCTGGACAGCTGGGATTCAGAGCAATTCTTTTTGTCACCAGAATCTATGATATGATGACAGTAGTACCTACCTGCAAAGACTCTCAAGTTTTAAGAGCTTTGGTTGAATGCCAGAGACAAGACAGAATTATTAAAATGCATGTTCTTCTAAATTTACAGCTGTTTCTTTACACATTTGCTCTGTGAAGCAAATTATAAATATATAGAAATATATAAATAGTGTGATTACTGTTACTTCCAATGGAAGGATGAAGCTTCCTATAGAAACTTAGAACATAAAAGCAGCAAAATTTTGCCCAACAGTCATTTTGTGGGAAGGGTTACTGTGTAGCTTCTTCATTTTCGTATATGGAGAAGAGTTTATAAATATTTATGCAGCAAGACAGTGATGAATTTGTTTTGAGAAACTAAACTTATCTAAATCCTGATGGTTTGTATTGGTGGCATACTTTATGGGTTCTAAGCATTGTTCTGATGTTTGCTCATCTTCCTGATCAGGACACTTACACTTAATTCTTCATTCAATAATTTTAAGCTGCTGTTTTTCACGTATCTCTTCTGTGAGGTACAAGCCTTCCTGGAAGTTGGTCTGATGCCCGGCCTCCCCCAGGGGCCTGGCCTAGGGGCTCCTTTCTCTCCCTCCAGCCGGGTAGCTCAACCTACTGGGACCCCCTCTCTCCAGGACATGGCACGGTGCCCTCTGAGCAGAGCGTTTAGCTATGTACGTGTGCAGTCCAGAACCCCATTACACTCCTTTAATTTATCTGCCCAGAGTCAGAGCTCACTTTGATTTTATTTATTCTGACAGCTACATTCCAAGTTGCTTGGATCATATTATTGAGAATATAGATTATTGAAGACATTTTGATGAAGGACCATGGATAAAGTAAATAAATAAAATCACATTTTCCAGGAATCCGCACCCCACATAAAACCATTTAGTAAGCTGCCTTAAGAGCAGTGTGGTGGGGATACTTTGAGCAGAAGGTGAGGATACAGAGGCCACAGCTGATGCGAAAGTCCAGGCAGCACCACATGCTCTATCCTGGTTTCCAGCAATCCTGGTCCGAGGATGGCGCAGTCCCAGCAGCCACCGCTGTGTCCTGGCCAGTGTGAACCTGACCGTGCATTCCTTGACCCAGGTGGGGCTGCCCAGGGGCCCTGCACTGAGGTGAGCCCAGATAGACAGAGAGACAGAGGCAGAGACACTAGTAGGCTCTGGAATTTTGCCAAGCGCAGGACCATGTCAGCTGCGAACATCTACAGTCAGTGTTCACCTCACTGCCGGTGCTCAGCCCCGCACGTCCATGTGTCCGGGTACTGGACACATAAATGGGAATTAATAAAAATCCACAACGGTCCTGTTACTGAACAGCACACAGTTCATCCTCTGCAGACCACATGGGAGCTGACATGGAAGGAAGGACCAGGCCTCCGAGGACTCAGGACAGAGCAGAACTCAAGGGGCAACTGTGCTGGCCTGACTCCAACCCGGGGTGTCAGACGCTAAAATGAGGGTGCAGCTGTCTCCACTGCCCAGCCCAGCTGACACTGAGCACTGTGAATCGCTGCCTTCTGCAGGGCAGAACGGGACACCTCGGCTTAGCCGATTTCAAAATTCCTTGTTATCTTTTCACTGTGCTCAGTGCTTCCCAAGGACAAACCTTGCTTTTCAAGACAACTGATTAGGAGGTCAGTTTGTAAAAGCAGCCAATTGCACTCAGTGATGCTTTGGAATCTGCATTGCCCTGACATGCATTTACTACTCACTTGACTAACACGGATTTGTCTTTGCAAATGGTATTTCACTCTCCACGCGGCTTTGTCAGATGTTTCACCCGCACTCTCAGTTTAGAGTACGCCATCCACAGCCTGGGAGTTGTCTCTGTCCCACAACTGGACAGTGGCTTTCTTTTCTGCATTGTACCCCTGAGGTACTCATTGACTTGGTCACTTTTGAAAAAACAAGAAAAAACTACTGTTTTAAGGGATGCTCAAAAGAATAAAACACACATCCAAGGTTTATGAAGAGTTGCAGATATAGCCTCAACCTTTCCAGAAACAGTAAAAGGGAACACCTTGCCAAGATTGGCGTTTATGTTCCTGAGGGTCTTTCAACAGTCAGGCTATCTTTGGGCAGACACAGAGAACCGTCCTGGTTAATGCACCTCTAGCGTTTGAGCAAGGCCTTTGCGTCACTGTTGGTCATGTGTGGCGAGGAGTTTGCAGAAATCTTATCAGGATGCAAAGAGATTTTAAGGTTTAAACAGTACATAGAGAAAGATAAGCATGTGGCATGTGTGGATCTACAAAAATTCTAGAAGATCAGATAAAAAATGCCACCAAAACTTCCAGCTTCTAGTGAATGTACAGACATGTGGAAAAATGTGTCCTTTTGTTTAAAATTTTTATGAGAAATGATTGGATGATATAAAAACTCACGGCTTTCTATGCCAGTCACCTGGTGTTCCAAGTGATTACAGAGCTTGAAATCCAAGAGAACTTGAGCTTCCTCCGGGACGAAAGGCCGGCTCTGATGGCCCATGCTGGAACAAGGCAGGAAGACAAGGATGGCATCTAAAGCAGGGGGAAGAACCAGGCTGAGGTTTCCGAGTGGACTTCAGAGATCAGGTACAGCTCGGTGCCAGCGTATAGTAACCCTTCTAGCCATAGGATGCAAGGAAAGTTTGCTTCCTTCTGTAAAATGTTCTCAGGTCTAAGCTATGGAGTTAACTCAGGTGATGAGCTCATGCCTCTAACCCTGCTCCATCCTCAGAAAAGACTTAAGACCTTCACAGAAGGTGACAGGTACGTTTTGTACTTAGAAGGGTGAGATAAAAGGCAGCTGCTTCTGGATGCCTGTGGGGTGGCCGGGTCCCTGTATTTTTCCTCTCCACAGGCTCCTCCTTTACCCATCTAGGCTGGACCCCAGGACTCATACCAGGGATTGGAATGCAAAAATGTGAAAAGCTGTCATCACCAGACTAGACTTGTTCCTTGCCTATGGACTGCTAGGCCTCTCTTTCTCTCTCTCTCTCTCTCTCTCTCTCTCTCTCTCTCTCTCTCTCTCTCAAAGCTGTGGTGAAGAAATGCTCTGCATGTCCATGAGCAGAGGCCCACACAGGTGCAGAAGTGGATTGACTCATAGACAGCTGACTGGATGTAAGCCAAGATGCAAGCATAACTCCTGAGAAAAGAGCCTTTCCCACAAACGTGCATGAATGCTTTGATATCCATGCACAAACAAGGAATCCTGATTCATACATCACAATTAACATGAAACCCAATCCAATATCAATCATGCATCTGTGCGTAAAATGCAAAATTATTAAACAAAACCAATTTAGAAAACAATTTTACTGAAAATCCTTTGGCCTTGAATTAGTTGAGAATTTCTTACAAGACCAACAATAAAATTCATGAAAGTTTTTTTAAAAAGTGATCCACTGGACTTCATTGTAATTAAGGAATCTTCATTCTTAAATCAGTATTGAACATGGAAAAATTAAAAATAGGAAAAATGTGGAAAACATTTCTGAAAATGGTCTCTATGTGGGAATCTTGGGATGGAGTAGAAAGGTGGCAAATTCTTGGTCAAATCAGGACCTGGCTGTGAGGAAAGAGGACACAGAGGAGGATGCCAGGCAGAGGAAAGGGCTGGCATTCCCGCTGTTTGGGTGAGTCTAATCTGAAAAGAAAATTAAAAACATGAAATGATGTGCTGAGTCAGCATGGAAGGATCCTTGCCTGGAAAAACTGCTGGCCAGAGCCACACCTCAGGCCAGAGTGACCCTGCTGCAGAGACGGTGCCCCCGAGCATGGCATCTTGACCCTGAGTGGGTTTGTGCGGGCCGGTTATGACTCTACACAAACCCTTCTGGTTTACCTGGACATACACAGAAAACACCAATAGAAATCAGCGGAGGGGTGCAGTGGGTGCAGTTCCTAAACTGACACTTGTTTTCCTGTGAAAAGATAAGAAAAAAGTAGAATAAACAACCAAGCTTCCTCAAAACCTGTCAGGTTCATTGGCCTGGTCACACCTGCTGGGTGAAAGCCTGAGTGATTCATCTGGGGTAGCTAAGACTGGTGTGGATGGTTACTTTCCAAGTGGAAAGTAACCATGCAGAGCAGCCTCACAGGAACCAGGCTCTCCAAGGAGACTGGTGTGAAATCCCAGACTCTTGGAGCTCAGAAAATAACATGGGAAAAGGGACCCAGGAGCCACGAGTGAGAATGAGCTGGCGTGAACCACACACGTGCTGAGTGACTTGGGCTAGGGCCACAGCTCCTTCCCGACAACCCTGGCTTTCATAACAGTACTTTGATTCTGTTCTTCCATCCATTCTTAAACAGCACAAGTGTCTTCCAGTGGCTTCTGAAAGTGCTCCTTTGTCTAACAAGGTCAGTGAGCATTTCTAGAATGAGAGTAATGGATCGAATTCCAGTCTGCTTGAAACTACATCCAGCATTTATTCATCTGTGTAGACTGGTGTCTTCCTTGGCACTGTTCCTTCAGTGTATGCGCACGCGCACACACACACACACACACACACACACACACACACACACACACGGACTGATGCACAATTCCTGGTAGTTTATGCACAAAGTAACTGCTACTTGTGTATATTACATGACCATGCCCACTGTGGCTCTGATTAGAAATGGATCTAAGTAAAAAGTATAAACTGCATTATGCAAAAATAGTAAAGGCACCCTCAGTAGCATCACTTTAACCCTTAGTGCTGAGCCACACTGTGATACATTATTAAAGGCTTTCAAGGTCCCTTGAAGGCAAGAGCTATTACTTTTTTATGGAGAAAGAAACAATCCTTAGAGAGATGAATTAGCATGTCTAAATTCCAATACTTGTAGGGGGAGGGAAGGTGACAAACTATCCAGAAACTGAAACAAACACATTAGCACCAGGGCTGGATTTCGCTTAGAATACAGAAAGCCAAAGGACACCAAGGCATCCTAGGAATGCCTTATACAATAAAAATGGAAGGAGGACCCACTTGAACTTTGGACACCCTTAGGAGGTTATCTGTTACTAGAAAACATTGTTGTTATAAAATTTTCTAGGCATTACTAGAAAGACAAAGATGAGTAATACTGCACTAGTTTCCCAAAGTTCATCAATCGTTTGTGTAGTAAATATTCAGTACTTTATATCCCACAGCAAGGCTGTCTCGAGCCTTTATTTTTTGCTTTTTGATCAAGCTCCAATATTTTTTCTTGGTTGTAGAAGAGTGAGCCGCTCACAGATGAAGCCTTAACACAGTAGACTTGGAGGAGTAATAATTAGAGAGCTTGCTAGAGCTCTGAGGGGTTTCCTGAGAGCCTGGTGGGAGGCTTGCATGGGCGCTGAATGAATCTGCTTTGATACGGAGCTAACAAAGGCTTGGAGGGAAGCTGCCCTCAACTCTTGATGCCACATAGATGGTTCATGTTGGCAAAGCACTGCGACGGGAAGAGAATCAGCCTGGGTCCGGGCCCTGCTCTGCTCTCCCTCACTGTCTGCTGCTGGCTACACGGGCGACTTCCGGTCTGCAAGACTGGCGCGGGGCTGTTGGCACTGCCCTTAGGAATATATCCGTATGCCGTTTTACGTTAAATTTCAATTTAAAGATTCAGAGAAGATGGAAAGGAAAAAGTATCTCTTAAAAAGTTATTTCATAGGAGATAATTTGGACAGATTTTTAAGAAAACTGGGTGACTATAACCAGGAGACCAAGCGACTCTTGACAGGTAGCACTCCACAGTTCACTGGGATTGCAGTGCCATGGCATTTTAAACCTAAATACAGATTGCACATGACTTGATTTAATTTTTCCACACTCATCTTGTGACCTTTGATCTTGTGACCTCCGCTAGTGTCACTTTCAGTAGATAGATAACTGAAATGCTTTTAGCATGTTAAATTTTGTTTCCAAGTCTGTAATTAGGAGAGACTGACAGAAGCTCTACATGACACCCATGAGAGGGAGCATGGAGGACATCCAGGCTGCCTCCTGGAGGACCACATTATTCCCGTCACTGTCAGGTCTGTGATTCCCCCTGACTATCACCAACGTGCCTCCCTCCTTTCTGCTTCCATGAACCAGAGCCTGGAGTCTAACTTTCACCTCACACCCCAGTACCTTATGTTATGAATTCAAAAAATGACCTGAGGTTTCCCAACCCTATCCCTCTGCACCCTGACAGCTCCACCCACACAGGGGTCCCAGACTCTCGGTGCCTCCCCATCTCTTCCCTGGAGAGGCCGAGCCCACCCAGGCCCCTCTCAGTAGCTTCCTTTCCCTGGTCCCTGCTCCAAACGCCCCTGTCCTGGGCACTCCTTGGATGATCCCAGCTGGGTGAAGTTCAGCCTCCTGTCTCCTCGACACTTCATAACCTCCTGCTGTTCTTTCTTCTAGCAATTATCAAAGTTAAATTACACCTGGGTCCATTTACGGAGGCCCCAATTGTCTGTTTAACGGAATGTACGGCCTGTGTACGTGATTGTGTAACATAGGCTATGGATAAACTGTCAAGCATGCTTGTAATCAGAGGTCCAAATTGTACATAAATAAGTACATAGCATGTATATTCATGGGGCTGTAGATTTCTGTGGTTATATTTACTTACACTTATTATATATTTAACTATGTATTCATATTAGTTCTTCCTCTTTGAAGAACCCTGCCCATCACAGCTAACATGTTCAGAAACTGGCTGCTTTCCCATTTCAATTTGGGGTTGGAGATTTTATTCTGGTTAAAAATGCTTTAGCGAAGAGACTCTGTGCTTGGAAAGAGAAAGACAGGACAAAATTTTACCTGAAAGGAAGCAAATCTTGCAGCGGTCACAGGATGAAATGAAGCAGCTTGGGCGGCTCTGGAATTAATGGTCCATGCTAAGGACCCACTGGGAGACGGGCACCATTGATTGTCCTTGGACATCCATCCTGCCGAGACAGTGTGGGCACCTACAAATAGGTGAGGCCCATCCTCTGGGCCCGCGAGAAGGGCCACCTTGATGTGCTGACATCATGATGGCCTGGAAACAGTGGGCAAAAGGGCACTGGCAAGGAGGCAGACTCTTTCAGGCTCTTATAGGTTAAGAACTAGTGGTCAACTTAACGCCAGCTGGATTACATGAGGATGGTGCAGAGCGTAGATGCTCCACCTGAGGAAAGTTGACAGCAAAAATAGAGACGTAGAGAAGGAGAAGCTTTTGCATTGAGGCATTGAGGCTTTGTGGGTTGAGGCATTGTAGGTTGTTGCCATTTGAGCTATTGCTTCTCCTGGAGAAGCCCTGGTCCTCACATTGAGCACTGCTTCCTGGCCCAAGAGGAGAAGACGTGTGCCACTCCAGGATGAACTTGTCAGGCTGGCTTCCTGGCAGGTATTCAACTGTGCTTCTCCTCAGAGGAGCTTGAGGCCTCCATGTCACTGAGGATGGCTATGGTGCTTTTCAGGGCAACCCTGGTCTTTGTTGTCAGTGTGACTTCTCAGCTCCAGCGTAGAACGCTCATCTCACCAGCACAGCTCCTTCATGGTGGGCATAGACTTCCTGGATTCCACCTCTGACCGATGGGCCTTCCCAGCGTGGATCCATAAAAGAGACTGGTGTGTGTCCTTCTTCTGGGCTTTAGACCTCCAATTGGACCCATGGGAGGTGTTGTCATGAGCTTGGGAAATTGCTGTGGGATTTCGGCCCTTGACTAAATACTTTTGGTGTTGTGGATAGATTTCCTGCATTCTCTTGTGTTAACTCCCAGTGATCATTATAAAAATAATATTATGAACTTCATGTCCTGATTCTAATTGTTCTTTGCACAACCCCTGACTACAACACAGGCCCATCTCTCCCAAGCAGGTCCTCCACCTGCTTGCATATTAGCTACGGATGCATCAGTGGATTCAGCTCTGATGAGTACAGTACCCCACTATCCAATCACCTACCACAAGCCCCACTTTTGAACCATAGCTAAGTAGATAAACTGGAGGGACACCTTAGATATAAATCAAATAACAAGTGCTTACTTATGCTGTAAGGTAATTGTTCCCCAAACAATGGTTTCCTTGACAAATGTTAAAATTAATCTGTAAATCCACTGTATACTACCATGTCAGGGGAGTAACTGTGGCACGTCAAACTCCAATTTAATACCATCTGTGATATGAGTATTCAAATGCCAGGAATATTTAATAACTTTATTCTTGAAATAGAGTATAAAGATATAAAATACATAAATGCTGCATTAGTGAGGCAGCCCTAATAGCTTCATAACTCTTTCTGAAGTACTTAAAATTCATTTTTAGGTTAAGAAAAGGAGACCAAGAATGGCTAGCAGGGACTTCATTGAGACTTATGGGGGGAATATTAAAGTCCCAATATTAAACTTTCATTTATCTGTCACACCTGGTAAAGCACGTGGCAAAGACGAGTGCGTCCAGCACACGAAGAAAGATGCAAGGTGCAGAGAAGTTTGAGTCCTGACCTGCTGTGAGCCAATGTGTCATTGCCGAAGCCGAGGGACAGAGGACATGCCTGACCCTGAGGCTGGTGACTGGCCTGCCCGTGCTGAATTCCTGGTGTGAGGACCAGCCTCAGCCTCTGAGGGAACTCCAGAGGAGCAGTGCTGGCTTCAGACGGACTGACGCTCTCCATTGGCTGAGCTGCCTGGGAGAGTTCTGGCAGAGCGACTTCTTACTTAGTATGTGGGGTGTGACTCTTTCAAGCATGCTGACTCTTTGCTTCTTGGCAGGAGCACAGCCTGCCTGTCCCTGGAAATGAACATGAGACCACTGTCCACCCGGCCAGGTTACTTCAAGATTTCCAGCTTTCATTGATCATTGTGCCCCTTGTGGTCCTCCTCATAGGCAAGGTCATTATGATTTTCTTTTGAAAAGCCTGTTCCATCTCAACAAATCCTTCGGTGTTCTTTACTGATAACTTCAAATTCCTACACCCGTGCCAGTTCTTGATCTTACACTCACTGTCCTCATCTTCTCTTGGAAAACGAGCCTTTTCTAGGGCTCTATTTTTAAGTTCACTTTACTAGGGTTATAGTAGTACAGATAAAAGAGACATTTGATAAATGCTGTGTTAATTTTTTAGTTGTTATAAAGTTAGGGTAACATTTTTACTGTGTATACTTATCTCCATAGGATCCCATTTACAATTTAGGACAAATAATAAAACCAAAGGTGTATGAAAAGTGTCATTACTTCATTTTTGAAGTAATGATATTTTGACAGCATTTGTCCCCTGCCTATAAAGACTGCATTCAGTTTTCATTAGAAATGAATCTATAAGGGCTCTGTAGTAACGTGCTACACAGTGATGGAGCGTTACCTGTGCTGCACTCAGGTTCACAGGGTGCTCAGCGCACCAACAGCTGTGTCCAGGGTGGTCATATTTTGATTCCACAGCTCCCGATGCAATGGATTTAGAACTCTGAACTTGAGAAAAACAATGGCTTTCATTCCTTCTCACTGTCTAATATCTAACTGGTCCCTACCATGCCTTCTCTCTGGGTGTCCCCCCAGGCTCTCATGCACTCATGCACAGTGGGCTTTGGAAGGCACCTGGATTAGCAGGCTTGGGGTCTGGTTGGAAGTGGGGTTCTGGTGGTGACCTGGAAGGGTGCGTGTCCCTCCTGGGGCTCCCTCTTCTCTCTGCATTCTGGCTGCCTGAGGTGGGTCTTTGCCCAGGTTCTGTAACCTGGCCATCAAGCAGTGGAGAACTGAGACTTCTAAATCTCGGGCTGAAGCCCTCTTCTCCTCCTCGGAGTTGTAGGTGTTGGGTATTGTGCCTCAGTGATAGGAAAGTGGCTAAGATATTAATGAACTATAATTAACCCTAAGAAAAGCTATAAATAAACAAAACAAACAACAAAAGCAAAACTTGGCAGCCTGGAGTTCGGTGCCTCAGAAGGCTGCTGGGATGTTGCAGGCCATGCTGGACCACGGGGGGGGGGCGTGGCTCCAGTGCCAGTGTCATCACCCACTGGGTGGCAGGGACTGGGACCCCAAAGCCATGACACAGAAAAGGATCAATACCTTCCTTCCTCGAATGGCAAAGGACTTTCAGACTAGTGCTCAGAGGCTGGTGATGTGACCTTGGCATGCCACATGTTGATACCCCGCTGCGTGACTAGGAATCCTATTCATCAGCCAGACAGCAGCCTCTGGATGAGGTCAAATCACGCATTGGCCCCTTCCACTCACTTCCTGGCTGTGGAAGTCTGTTGTGTAACTGGTGCACCTTTGTGTCATGTGTGTACACATACACATCCATGTATACACATGTGCATTCCTATGTATACATATGTGTATGTTTGGATCCAGTGGATCAATTACTTTACACTGGATTGTAGCCAATATATTGGTCACTGATCAACACACAGAGCTCCAAGACATATTGTGTAATAGAATTATCAGCTGAAAACCTATGAGAAACTTTTACAACACTAATGTTAGTGTGACTCTTGAGGATGCAGTTTCAAAACTTCATTATTGACAACTAACACTGCCTTGTCTGCCACTCTTCAATTCAGAAAAGACAGAAGCGTACATTGATTAGCCCATGTTTTGGAAGCACTTGGCAGGTTGAAAGTGCCCGTGTCATTAAAAGGATGTGATGTCAACCACAATGACATCTTCTCCAATGATATTATTATTTCAGTACCAAAATCGAAACAAAAAAGAAATGAACTCTTGGTTCCCATGACAGCATGGATGAATCTTAAACGCATGTTATTAAGTGAAAGATGCTAAGCCCGGAGATCTGTGGATGATGCTCTTTAAATGATGTCAAGAAAAGTCAAAGTGATAGAGGGAAAAACAGATCACTGGTTAGTGAGCAGGAAGGGATTAACTGGGAAAGTCCACACAGAGGGCGCTTCAGGGTGCAAACACCAGAGTACACAGTCCTGGGGTGCTAGAAAATTGTATGTGTCCATCAAAACCCATGGAAATATACAACACAGTGACTGAAAGTTAGACAAACAGATGGAAAAGAAGCTGAAGAAGAAACGGAGGAGGAAGTAGATGAGGAAGAGAAGGAAGAGGGAGAGAAGGAAGGGAGGAGGAGGAAGGGGAGATGGGGAGAGGGAAATTCGAAAGCAGGTTGCTAGTGGATGCCGGGATGGAAGGGGCAGAGCAACAAATGAGTCCGAATGCAGAAAACTGTCACTGAAGGGCCCCTGAGCAGAGGTGACAGGAGAGCCTGAGGGCACAGAGCCCAGGCTGGGTGTGGGAGGCCAGCCCGGAAGGAACTGAGTGCAATGGGTGTGGTCATGTGCATTTCCTGCCTCAGTCTCAGAATGTACTGCAGAGACTCCCTCACTGAAAGAGCAGGTAAGCCATGCAGTGTGGGTGACAGAAAGAGAAAGACAGTACTGGTGAATGGGCCAGGACACACATGGTAAATCCAATGGCCTGAGGCATAGCTCAGAGACACTCACCTTGAAGCACTTGCCATGGAGTCCTGAAGCTGTGGCTGTGACCCCAGCAGCACTAAGGGGAGGAACCCTAAGGACCCAGCTGCGGTGAGCATGCATTTCCCTTGGCGTCCATTCACAGAGAGGCTCAAACACTAATAGGAGCATGTGTGCGACCACACCTGTCTGCTGTGTGCTGAGAGGGTGGAGCAGCCGAGGTGGCCGGTAGCTGGGAGCTCACCCGGGTCCAGATCCTGGTTTCTGAATCTGCCCTTCACTGAACAGAGACAAGAACTTCAAGAAAACGCTGGTGCTAGAATGGGGGGGGGGGAGTCAAGGAACTGGAAACACGTGCGTCTCATGTGTTTGCCACAAAGTAGAGAACACTGTCTGTCCCCTGAATAAAGCAAACAAGCAAATACACCGGAAAGATGACCGGAAAGGTCCAGCAGTAAACACGGCTGGAGTCTGAACAACAACCGTCAGTACAGGGAGCTCTGAGCAATGTAAAGGAATAACATGAGTTTGTGTAAGTTAGTGCTGTCACACACAAGTGATGAATAAGCAGGCACACCCACACCGGCAAAGTCACTTTCCATAAACTTTCCAAGTGTGTGGAGCTGTCCCTACCCTGGCGGGGGCAGCCTGACTCCCTCCCCCGGAGCGTGAGTCTGACAGCGACTTTCATCAGGATCGTAGCAATTATAAAGTTACCTGTAAGCTGGCAGCCACCCCCACTGGAGCAGCAGTGTCACATGATCCTTCAGGTCCCTTACGCAGCACTGGTGCAGTGTGGACATGCGATCTTTGTGACGCCTTCACAGACATCCGTGTCTCTGGCTGAGCCGAGGCAACCTGTGAAAGGGCCTCAGTGAGAGACATTCTCAGACTGGAGGCTGGACGCTGAAATGCTGAAGGAGAGATGAGAAGCCTTCACAGTCCTCAACAGACTAAGGAGACACAGTGACCAAAGTACGCCCCGTGTCCGGGTCCCACTCTAGAGCAGAAGTGGAAAAGCTTGGGAAACTCAGTTTGTTGTTAGCTGACAGTATCACATTTCTTACTTTCTTTCTTTCTTTCTTTCTTGCTTGCTTGCTTTTTTTTTTTTTTATCTGTACTGGGGAGTGAACTCACAACCACCTGCTGCTTGCAAGGCAGGAGCTTATGCAGCTGAGCTAAATCCCCAGCCCAGTATCACCTTTCTTTGTGCTGGTGATAGCATCGCATTGTGTAAAACATTAAAATTAAGGAAGATGAGTCTTATGGTTTGTGTCTAGATGTCCCCATGTCAGAGACCCAAAGAGGTTCGCTTTGTGCCCTCTCTCTCTCTCCTCTCTCATTTCTCACCTCCCCCACCCTTTTCTCGTTGCTTTGCTGTCATCTGCTTCCATCAACTCCTGTCTCTCTGCCATGTGCCACTGCCCCTTGGAGCCAACCAACTATGGACTGAAACCACTACAAACTGTGGGCTAGAAAAACCTTTCCCTCCAACTCTGGGTGTTGAATATTCTCTCTCAGTAACAAGAAAAGTAGCTGAGACAGTGAGGAGCGTGCAGGGGAACTTTGTACTATTTTTGCAGTTCCATTGTAAATCTAGCACTCACAAACAGGAAGTATAAAACTAAAAAGTAAAGTTCTTGAATAATAAGGATTGCATATTCATATTTTGTGAATCTTTGGATATCAGCCTGAAAATGACCTGAGGATTGATTATCACCCTGCCTGCTCAGGAGCTGAACTTGAGTGTACTTCATGCATTAAATCTCCACAAGAAAGCAACTATAAATATTAATCAAAACTCCCCTGTGACCTCTATCAGAAAACATAATCAATCAGTGTCCAAATTCCTTGGGCAATACCTCTTGTGGGTCTCCTGATGCAGGCATCTTCCATTATCAGACATTTGGTCAGAAAGTCTTTGTATAGAACCAACACAAATATCAAACTCATTGTCACCCACCCTGTCATTGTCAAGCTCTTGTTTTAACAGGAAATAAGTGTAATTAATTAGCTGCTATTAAATAGCTGTAGCTCCCCGGTGCATTGACATCACAGTGGCAGATAACCTGAGTTCTTTCAGGAATATTTGTATGCTTGCCCCATCCTTGACAGACTTCATGAATCACTCACACTGCCTTAGACTACAACCAAATGTGTCAGATGCTGTGTCCTGTCATCAACTCAGACTTAAAAGAAAAGGAAACTTTTCATCAAAATATATGCAGGTAGCTACAGCCTAAACGCCTATAAACCAGTCACAGTGCAGGTACAAAATGTTGTACCTTCAAACTTTGTTACATATGATTCTTATAAATACATAGACCCCACACTTTTTAATTTGTTCTTCTAGACTGAATAAAAGTTTTAGTATCTAGATCCATTTTCTGGTATCATGATCTGAAGAAACTTACTGTTTCTCTCTCAGAACTGCTTGAAATTCTTATTTCCCATAAAATGTTACCAGTGCCCTCCATAGCTGAGCCTAGTGATAATAATAAGCGTGGATGAAGCCTGGAGTTAGGAAATCGGGGTCATGCAGTTCTCTTTAGGGTGAAAGTGGGCGCTCCCCTCTTCAGGAGCCCACAGGCCTGGGACCCAGACAGGGAGTGCTCCTGCCTTGCTCCAGGTCTGCAGGGACCCTCAGCTCACCAGTGACCCCTCGGGCTCACTAGTGCCACACATATAGCTGCAGAATATGAGTCAGAGGAACACGCATGAGGGGAAGCTGCACCCAGGGGCGGGAATTCGTGTAGCTGACTATGGAGGATCTGGGGAAGCTTTCTGTGGCCAAAAGTCCAGCTCCCTTCTGAGAGGTCAGGTCGCTCTGGGCCCTGGGCGGAGGTCACCGCAAGCTCCTGCAGGCATCTGTGGGATCACCTTGCCTCGCACTCGGCTCCCTCGTGGCACACAAGCAGGCACACGAGGCCCTTCAGGCTCTTTCTCAATCTGTCTTTGAACTACAGACCCTGTTTGGTTTATTTTTCTTCTTTGGCATTGCACCAAGCCTTGGCCATATGCAGACTGCTGCTTAAACAGGCCGAAGTAAGAAAAGTAAGAATATGGGTTTGATTTATTTTTTTGCCTCTAACTTTTGTATGTTAATTCTGTGTCTTAATGTGTCTCCCTTTTCTCATATTTGTGTTCTGCTTCTACCAACATTTTAACATGGCAGGGACAAAGGATACATATGTGGGTATATAGATATAGATATAGATATAGATATAGATATAGATATATATAGATATATATAGATATAGATATATAACATATATATATAACATATATATATATATGTTATATATATGTGTGATTATATATATATATATCTCACAGCACATGTAGTTTTAATATAATTATATATGATATACAATATTTTATACAATATATTAAATCTAATATGCATTACATGAAATAAAACACTTTTGCATCCAAACCCACACAGTGACTCAGCAAAAGACTGTCATAGCTGTGCTCTTGGTGACTGGACTCCACCAGCAGGCCCCACACCTAAGGGCGGAGCTGACCAGCTGACCTGGCCAAGACGTCTTGGGCCTGCACCACCCTGACATGAAGCCACACTCCTGCTTCTTCTTCTGTGGGCATCTTCCACCCGGGCAGGAGGCTTTGGCCCTCATCTGCTCTATTGCCCAAAGCCCCTGGCCCAGGAGCTGCTGTCCCACTGGGGTCAGTGCCTTGAACTTGCTCCTCAATGCCCCGTCTAGTGCGACTTCCCAGCTACCAATCTCCTGATCAGCTGTTTGATTCTGACAGGAGCAGGAGGCTCCTCAAAGGGAGGGTGATGTGCAATATAACATGTTGACCTGACGCACTGAGCAGGTAGGTGGCAGCTGCTGGACCAGATGAAGCCCAAGGGAGTGGCAGGACACCTGGATACCAGGTGACTCAGAAGAAATCAGGAGACTGAGAGCTGCCACTTCTGCTGGACTCAGGCTCCACCTGGCACCTGTCCTGGGAATGTGGGGAGGGTGGTGTGGAAAGGGTATAGGATGGCACCCAGTGTAGCCTGGCCTCGACCTGTCCACCAGGGAGGAATCCTCCTACAAAGCTCCTTGTGCACCTAGCTGTGCTTGTCACTGTCGGTGGTGATAGCCCTAAAGACCCATCTTCCTAACTAACTGCATTTCTATTTAGTCAGCTGGTGCAAACTTCACGCCTGAATTTGCTGTCCTCCAAGATACCTACCACACACTTTCGTGGAAGAAACCATAGCACCTCTGGGAAAGTGCTTCAGAACTGTAGCTGGGTCCTTGTCTTACCTCACAGGGCCAGGCTAAGGTGTGTAAGCTGCCCAGTCGGTGAAGCATGCTCATAACTCTATCTCGAGATGTATTTCTTAGGTTTTCATATCACTTCTTATAGCCACCTATCAACCTTTCTGCTTCATGATGCCACAGATAGATTTTAATTTGAATAACTGGACTCTAGTTTTTCTCTCATATAGGAAAATACAATCCATCCAGGGATGTGTGGACCTTGTGGAGCCCTCATAAAGACTGAATTCAAGGGTGGTTGCCACGTGGCCCCCAGCACCTTGCACTCAGCCAGGCAGCCAGAACTCCTCCTGGTCTCAGTTCTGCCCATCTGCCTGAGCACTCAGGGACACTGGAAAGACACTCCCCTCTACACTGCTGGCACCCTGCTAAGGTCTCCTGCTCAGCAGTGACTTTGGTTAAACTGCTTGTGCCTTGGCTTTGTGCAAATCTCCATTCCCTCTATGCAACTCTGGAGGCAGCGAGGCCAGGACCCTGGGAGTACCTCGGGAGCCCCTGATCCACAGAGCTGCAGGACAGACAGCACCATTGTCCCGTTTCCATCTCTGACTTTAGGCCGTGAACGGTTTGTCCTGTCCTGTGCAGGACAGAGCTGGGAATGGTGATGTGTGCCTGTGACCCCAGCACTCTGGGAGGCTGAGGCAGGTAGATCACATGCTTGAGCCCAGAGCTTACAATCTAGTGAGATTCTGTCTCAACATGAGTAATAAAAGAGGGCTGGAGATGTAGCTCAGTGCAAAGGTCCCAATTTAATCCTCAGTACCAAACACAAATTAAATAAAGCAAAATCTGTATAAAGGTAAAATTCTTATATTTCAGAGCATTAAACTAAAGAAGAGAAAATTCATAGAGAATTTTCTGTTCTATGTATTATTACTTTACATCAAGTTCAAAGCCAATATTTAGACACTGTTTTGGAGAAGAGAGATTGAAAGGAGTTAGATGTGAGGTCTCCAGCCAGGTGACTGAGAGGAATGAGTTCTGGCTTTCTGTAGCACAGTAGGGTCACCACTGGCCACATCTGTCTACGAGATATTTCAGATAAGAAGCAAAGAGGAGCGCAAAAGATCCCCACCCAGAGAAAGGGATTTGAGGACAGACGTGGTTATCACCCCAGTTCAATCATTATACATTGCATATATATATCCATTACCATACTGCAACCCATCATGGTGTGAAATATTTTGTTAATTTTAAGCGGGAAACAAATGTGTAGAAACATTGATACATTTTTAAATTTGTATATGTGTAAATTAAGCATTGAATTGTATATTACTTGTAAGAAGAAGAGTACAAATTCCTTCCCTAATCTACCCCCAAACAGCACTCTTCATAACACCACACTTAGAATATTTGAGTTAGCAATGTGCTTCAATATAGCGGGTTTGTTTGCTGTGTTAGATGGAAACCAAGACCTCACACGTGCTAAGCAAATGGTGTCAGTGAACCACATCCCCACCCGTTTTTTCTTGTATGATTTGAGATAGAATTTTACTAAATTTCCCAGGGTGACTTCAAGCTCATAATTCTCCTACCTCTGTCTCTGACAGAGCTGGGACTACAGGCTTCCACTACCACACCCATTTTCTAGGCTTTGACATGAAAATACCAATGTAAACACCAAATCAACACTAGTAGCACACCCTCACACAGTGATAAAACTTGGCTCTTTCTGCTGAACACGTACTTTGGCGTTTCTGATTTACACAGACATAGCATTATCTTGTTTTTAAGGCTACAGTCTTCCATTATGTGGAAGTGCTACAAATGATAGAAATATCTCTCTATTAAATTTGAATGACAGGTTTTCAGCACTTACCTTCCACGTTATAATTCTAAGCACACTTGGTAGTACAAATGTTGTGTAGCAACTCTCCTTTGATTTGCTGAACTCTGTATTTAGTGACAACTCCAGTTTCAGCTGTTGCAATGGATACGTCCATTTAATGTTCTGATCCATGATGTGAAAGTGAGCTTGTTGTACAGTAAGGATTTAAAAACCAGCTCTCATGGTTATTAGTCCATCAGGCCCCTGCAGGATTGGGTACAGTCAAGCTGTTTAAGCCTGGGCTAATCTGAAAACTAATGTCTCGTCAATGTTTTATGATGAGTTCATTAATTAAGAGATTAAGAATATTCAAAACAATTAAAAATTAGAATCTTTTTTACATGATTTTGCTTTTTACCTATTGCTAATTTCTCTACTAGTTGAAAGAACTCTTCCTTAGAAATCAACAATGATGTGTTAAATAAATATTAATGGAATTTTTAGAATCAATGAACGGATGTTTTAGCTGAGTTACTGAAGACAGCATCAAGTGGAGTTCAGAAAATGGGTCACTCTCTGGCTACTTGATGACAATGACTGTGACATTGTTAAAAGTTCTAACCATGCATCGAAGATGATCCTCAGGATGAATATGCCCTCTAAATACCACAGTGTAAGACTTGTAGGGAATCAAATTCACACCATAGAGTTTGTTGCAAACAATCTGCAGAAGAGAAATAAAGAGTGAGACAATATATGCTCAAATCATTCCAAGTGTAAATAGTTGGAAAAGGAGGAAAAAAATTCCTTGACTATTAGCAGGAAAATGGACTATTCAAAGGAAAAAAGAAAAAGAACACAGGCTCATTTCTTGAATGAGGTTAATTTATTAAAAAAAAATTCTAAGTAACAAATCAGAGTATGTGAAATAAGCTTAATCTAGCATCCATTTTCTCTAATTAATGTGCGCATGGCTCTACTCTTAGATGTAAACATCTCTCCTTTCCATACAACAATCTGACCTTTGGTTAACTCTGTAAATCTGCTCCCCCGGGGACTGAGACCCTGGTTCCCCTGTGAGTTAGCATTGGCCAGCACTGGAGGTTGAACCTGACTGGCAGCAGTGACCTGAGCTCCCCTGGGACAGACTCATTTTGGGAACCCTGGTAGCTACACCTGTGGACTTTCATGCCTACAGACACCAGAGGTCAACCCTGTGGAGAGTGAGCGCCTGTGTTGTGGCTGCCACCTCCTTTGTCCCCACTCAAATCTCATCTCCTGTTCCTAAATTGCCATCTTCAATGGTCTACTGCAAGTTCTTCTTTAGCAGTTGTGGCTTCTGTTTTGATTGATTAAAAATAGCAGAGTAGGCTGGAGTTATAAATTACGTGCGGGCAGCAGCTAATTCTTTCTTCATTGTTTCCTCGATTTGGGAGAAGCATTGTTTTACTGTAATATTTATGCCTGAACCCTTAAGGTAAACTGAAAATAAGTGTTCTGGAAATATATGACATTATACCTTTGGCTGAGTGAGGTTCCAAGAGTCCTTCTACTTACTAAATTACAACTCAGAAAAATCTGAGCTGTTTTGGTAACTAATTTAGTTAATTTTAATTTTCAATTTTTTTTAGGAACCAGATTATATAACCCTAATATTTGCAGTATTTGACTATTGTTTCGGTTCTTCTTTTACTAGTAAAACTGATGTAGCACACAAAGTGACACAAAGTCAGACTTGTTAAGGTTTAAATCTAAAGTGTCCCCCAAAAGGGCTGGGGATTTAGCTCAGTGGCATAAGCACCTTCCTGGCAAGCTCAACGTCATGAATTTAATTCCCAGCACCAAAAAAACCAAATATATTAAAAAAGATCTATTTTTTTTTTAAAAAAAAAACCCAAAATTTTTTAAAAACACAAGTAAAATGTCTCCCAAAGACTCCGGAGGGTACTGTCATTACTGGTGGATTCAACCTTTGATGAGTTCAAGGCTGACTGAGCCTAGGAGGTGGGACCTGCTTGCAGGTAACTGGGGTGTGACCTGGAGGGGTGCGTTCTCATTCTCAGCACCTTCCTCAGTCTCTGCTTCCTGGCTGCCATAAGCCGAGCACCTATCCTCCTATCCTGCTATTCCTGTCTTAAACCCAGCTGAGCATGGACTGAAACTGGGGGCTGAAATAAACCTCTTTTCTTTAGATCCTGGGTGTTCATTACCCTGGTTCAGCAATAAGGAAAATGACCGAGAACCAGAGGAATGAGTCTTACTCATTAGTCCACAAAGTATGAATGCAACCATAAGAGACAGAGTATCTGGGGAAACTGTAAGAGTGGGCGGCAAAGTTCCCCAGCCCTGGAGACCAAGCCTGTGCGGGGGGAACCACAACTGATGAAGGTGCAGGCAGCTAGGCTCGCCTCCCTCTCCACATCCTCCTGGGTAACGTCCATTGATAAATCTCTCCCTATCTACTCTGGTATGTGGGTCTCTGGGGCATAAACTCTGAACTAGCACACAGGATTGGTGACAGAGGCTGTCTTTAAAGAGGGTTGGTAAGACTGGCCTTTGTAGATCGCACTATCAGGGAGCAAAAAATTGTCACACCTTATTGTAGAGGAAGACACAGAGCATTCCCCACCATGGCACAGCACAGCAGATGACTGCTAACAACACATATGAGGTGGCCCAGACCTCAGCCCAAGGAAAGGGGGCAGAGTGACAGGAGTGGGGTTCCAGGCAGTCGACCAAGACAAGCTGCAGTGCCAGCCAGGGTATGTGAACCACGGACTGCTGCACAGGTGTCCTGATATGGGGCAGTGAGCTCCTGAGTTTATCTCCACACCCACTCCATGCTGCCTCTCTGCTTCCTTCAGAACCCTGTCCTTCAGAACCCTGACACTAAGCAGCTGTCCTCCTGCAGCCCGCCTGCTGGACTGTCCCACCATGGAGCAGCCAACCATGCACTGAACCCCTTCTCACTGTGAGCTGAAAAAAGCCTCTCCTGCCTTAGTCTGTGGATACCCCAGGATAGGGAAAGGGACTGTGGCAACTCCCAGCTCATCTCCACACTCCTGTGACACCCTGTTGCTTGGAGCCCACCCCCACCCCAGGTGTACTGCAGCCCTCCCCTGAGCATGAGAGGCATACTCTATTCTGTGGCCCTGCACCTTTTCTCTTATGCTGTATTTCCACAGCTCTTTTTCACACATGATTTCAAGGGATGGATGGATGGATGGATGGAAGGATGCATGGACGGACTGACTGACTTTCTGAGACAGGGTCAGGCTGTGTAGTTAAGGTTGAACCTGGACTCACTATGTAACCCAGAATGGCTGCAAACTTGATGCAATCCTGCTTCAGCTTCCCAAGTGCTGGGATTACAGTGTGTACCACCATGTTTTCTCAGTTTTTCTGTCTCCTTTTCATTTCTTGACCTAGAGATTTTCTCCAATAAATTTCTTGCCCGTGACTTCTCATCCTTCAGGCTGCCCATCAGGGACTCTAACTAACCCATCAGGCCATTGTTGGGCATGACACAATGTCCTCCCAACCCAGTTTGCACAGGCATTTCAGAGGAATAGGAATGGAGCGTTATTTATTTATTACCCAATGAGGTCATTTCACGAAACATATTCCAAAGTCATGAATCTCGGATTTACTGCCCCAGAGAGGCCATGTATATCCATAGACAATGCTCTCTTTTCTCTGTCACTACTAAGTCACATCAGGAAGAGAGGAGAATCACATAGAGACGTCGTAGATGGCCCTGTCTGGAATCTGATACATTCTTCACCTGTGGTCCTGTAGTCTGCAAGCTTCCCCTGACCTCATGCTGTCTGCAGGAGTGAGGAGGTGAGGCCTCTCTGTGCAGGCTTGAATGGTGAGAAATGGCCCCTGGATGTGGTTCTCCTCTCGTTTTCTCCTCCCAGATAAGGCACCCAGATATATGAGTCATGTGATCCCTTGGGGACAGGCCTGAGAGATCAACAAACACAGGTACTTAACCAAAGCCAATTCAGTAACAAGGTCTCCTGAACCTTACTCTCCTCCATGACCAATGCACTGGGGCAGTTTCAAAGGTCTGGCGATGTTCAATTTCTCCCCCTCCCTTTCCTTCTTTCCCTGCCCCTCTCCCTCCCTCCTTTCCTCCTCCCTCCTCCTCCTCCTACTACTAGGTAGTTTTATTGGTTCCTTTTCATTATATACCATTTTACTGTCCACAAATTAGGCGATGTATTTCTTAACAACAACAACAAAAAAAAAAATTAAAAGCTGCATGTGACCTCAAAAATTACTTATAAATGATAGGTGTATTTGATTTACTTAAAATAAATTAAAACTAAATGTGAATTTGGCTCATAAAAGTATGAGTTTACTGGAAGACACTAAAGACATAAAGAAATGGATAAAGCCATATGCAGGAAGATTAAACATTCCAAAGGTACTAATTCTTTCCATGCTGTTCTCTGTACTCATTGTGGTATTTTAGTTGTAATAACAGACTTTACTACAATTAGAAAATTGGTTCTGTAAATTATGTGAAAGTCCCACAAACTCAGGAAAAACAGGATAATCTAGAAAGTGGTGGACATATGCAGAGAATAATGGGAAGAATGGGCTAATTGCACATAATAGCAAAATTGTATTTCTTGGGAACATGAATGTAAAATTGAAGAAAGGGACCTTATCAATAAAAGCAAGAACAGAAATATATGGAAATGTGGAATGTAATCGATATGATAATTTCATTATCTACTTTGTCTAATTCCAAAAGAGAAAAATTAAATTACACCTCTACAGAGAACCATACACAAAGATAAATTCAGACTGAGTTAAGGAAAAATCTTAGAAATTTAAATGGCCAGGGAGAGATTCTTAACTAAGATGCAATACAATCAACACAGATTTGATAAAAATGGGTTAGCACTGGAGCCAGGAACCTTTATACAGCAAAGAATTCTTATGATAATTGAGTAGACTAGATCAAAGTGAGGGAAGTCATGCAAACATAGACACAGTTCTGCCACAAATATGAAGACATGTATGTATAATATGATGGAACAATAGTATATCACCAGTAAGCATTAGTTTCTAGAATAGGAAAGAATGCAGGGTAATAAACAGAAAACAAATACATCTGAAATGATCAAAAGTTACATGAATGTTTCACAGGTAAAGAAATACAAGCTGAGCCATCATATCAAACATGCATGCTATACACAGTACCACAGAGGAAAGAGTGGTGCTTGGTGTACATGTATTGTTGGAAAAGTTAAAATATATGTCCCGAGAATTTTTCAAATAGAAAAAGTTGAAAATAATATATTTTCAGATACTTACTGACTAGAAAATAAAATACAAAAGCAAGTTTTAATTAAATTATTAATTAGATCTTCAGAAAACCAATGGAGGATTACATAGATGACAGATATCTGCATGCAAATAGAAAAATAGATAAAGAAAAGCAGATTTTAAGAGCTAATACAATGGAAAATATTTTAAATATTACAAAAATAGATTATAAACAGTCATATATTTTCTGAAGACTATAAAAATAGAACCATGTAAAGAATAAAAATATTACTCCATGAAGGCCAGTTTTTCAGATAATTTTAAACCTAAAACTGAGTTCAATTTTATATAAAGATGAAGTTGCAACCCATTCAGATGTACGTCTACACTGGTAACCTGTAGCTGCACACAGACCCTTAAGTGTTCACATAGGGTCACAGTCATCTCAGGCTCCCAGCCTCAGCAGGCAGGGAAGAGAATTCTCACACCTCCGTCATCAGAGAAGAAAGCAGAAATTTGCAGGCACGGATTCTCCATGAAACAATTTCTGAGGACAGAAGAAAAATTTGAAAACATATATATGAATGTACTAAGCTAGGAAGAGAGAAAGACCACTTCTATTTAAGTAAATTTAAAATACAAAGAAAACCACAGGCATGCATCACCAGCAAGGTTGGGAGGAGACCTCTGTATCAAATACATCTGAGCATTTGTCTGCAGAAGAGAAGGCATTCAACTTTGAAAAGGGAGGGTCTTAGTTACTTTTCTCTTAGCTGGCATAGTACCACACACTCACAATTGAAAGGAGAAAGATGGTCCTTTGGGCCCGTGGTTTTTAGAGGCTTCACTCCATAGTTGTCTGGCTCCAAGGCAGAAAGGCCTGGTGGAGGGTCTGGCAAAGAAAAGGTGCTCAAGTCATGGTGGGCAGGAAGCAGAGAGAGAAGAGAGGAGCAGGGAGGGAGACAGGCCCTTCTAGGTCACTGCAGTGGCCACCTCCTCCCAGCAGAAGGTGCGTGGTCCAGCAGATCTGCACAGCAGTCCCCACACCGTGAGCAGCCGCTGGGGCCAAGTTAGATCTGAGCTGTCCCGTGCAGAAAGGAAACACTGCCTTCAGCGGATCACGGACAGTGAGCAGGGCTGCTTCTACCCAGGGAGGAGACAACCCTGACTGAGACCTGAGATCTTAACACAGGAAACACAAACAGGAGTGCTGTGGAGAGCAGTGCAAGTTCTCCAGAGGCTCGAGGTCCGCAGTGTGACGCTGTCATTCCACACCTGCCCTCGGCTTCCCGGGTGATGGTAAAGATGTGGAAAACCAGGACTCACATGTTCTGCTTTCATTAATTACACATTTTATTTTAGGGACACATTTAATATTTTTAAGTGCATAAGGGCTTCATTTCAGAAAACTATTTTGAAGAGAACAGTTTTCTAGATCCATCCAACAAAATAAATATTTTTCTTAAACACTCACAATATAAAGATTTATAATGAGTTGTTTTAGCATCCTGTAATTTTTCTTACAAAAACATAATGTATGTGATCAACAATTTAAATTTGACTTCCTAAGAGGACATTTATTTGTTTAGCTGTTTTGTCCAAGTTTGTTTTATGGCATTAAGAAATTGAAAACTAAAGAAAGTCTGAGATAATCTAGTGTCTCATTCGGGGCCCTCCACAGAGAATTGCGCCACAGAATTACTGCAGCTGAAGAGGTCAGGGTCTATAGGAAATAAGCCAGGCACACACAGAGCCAGGGATCTGGGCTGTGGCCCGGAGCAGAAGGCTGACCTCCCGACTTCAAGTAGGAAGAGTTCCCAGTTACTTGCATTTTTTCTCCGATATAGGTCTTCACTGGTGAGGGGAAGCCACACAGTTCAGGGAGAGTCAGCCACACTCAGTGGAATAATCCACCCAGTACACCCCTAGCGACACTACTGGAACAGTGTTTGAGCAAAATTTCTAGGTAACCAATGGCTCAGTCATTTTGTAACATAAACTCACTCACCATTCCTCAGTGTCTGTACCTAAAGGGGCTGAAAGTCTACCAGCAGATCTGAGAAGCTCAGAAACTCTTGCATATGTGCAGCAAGCAATTCAAGTATCCATGAAGGGGCAGAACACTGTGCGCAGGTGTCATTCAGCAGAACATCAGAAGCGGTGGAAAAGGAGAAGCAGATCACCTGGATCTATCAACACGAGTGACTGTCAAGCTTTACACAGAGACACCGTGAGCATTTCACAAGATAAGACACAGTCTAGAGCAAGAGTGGGAGAGAGAGGAGGGCAGGAGACTGAGAGAGAAGGAAGGGGAGAGGCAGAGATGGAGAAACAGAAAAATAATACAAAAAATAAGAAAAGACATAGTAACAAAGTGGGTCAGAGTGACATCGCCACAGCTGCCTCCGAGCAGAGAAATGAGGTGACCTGCGTGACTGCAGGGGCAGCTCCCCTTGAGGGAGGCCAGAGTGAGGCCCTTCTCCACTCCAGTGTCAGAGCTGTGACATCTTTTTCCATACTCTTTAAGATGGGCCCCTGTGTTTTCCAGGCTTTCGTGGGCCTGCTGTGTTATACAACACCGTTACCAATCAGCATTTGGATACCAGGTTAGATTATGTGTCATGCTCTGTGGGAATCAAAGCCTGCTAAGAGTTCTGTGTGGTGTTTACTTGCCCAATGTTAAGGAAGTGTACACCTCAGTGCAGCTTTGGCAGGCAGGCTATTCACTAAGCAGGTGGAGTCAGGGTGCAGCGGGAGGAGTGTGCTAGTCAGTTTCCCAGCCAAGCCCCTCAGTTACTCGGTGTGACCATGTCATCCAGGCTGCAGGAAGCAAACTGGCCACGGGGGGACCTTTAGCACCACCACACAGGAGTTAGAGTATTCCTCCTTGCTTACACACAGACACCCTGTTCACTTTTCATATCCGTGAGTTAAGATATTAAAGTACATGTAAAAATGGGACTATTACTTGCCTGAAACTCATTTTAGAGGCTGGGACAAGCACAGCCCACCGGCAGCCAGCAGATCACTGGACCCTGTGCAGTAGAGGAGAAAGGTCCAAGCTTAGACCTCAGTACAGGATGTCCCTGACTGAAACCAGTGCTGGACAGGTGTGTGTGTGCGTGTGTGTGTGTGTGTGTGTGTGTGTGTGTAGCAGTTTTTCAGCAGAGAAGCTGATGAGAATTGCAGAGATTGGCATTCGTGGAAATAGATACATGTTGTCCAGTGAGACTTTGTTTTTAATCAGAACTGACAAAAACAGAATATTCAGTAACGCTTTATGAGCACAAATGATTATGTTGTATCACATCCATATCTTATGCATTCCCTCTTTCTCCCTTCTCAAATATATTTTATGAAGGAAGTTGTAGAGGGGATCAGAAAATACATTTCAAACCGTTAGCATGTAAATGTAAACACCTTATATGAGGCACAAACTGATAATCGTTAGTAAGTGAAATAAGAAAGTGACAAAAATGGGCAGCTGGGACACAGGCACACTTCTCATGAAGAGATTCAAACAGCAGATCAACATGTGAAAAAATGTTCAACACCACCGGATCTTTCGAGAGATATAAATTAAAACTACACTGAAATTTCCTCTCACTCCACAAAAGAATGGCTGTCATCAAGAAATCAGCCAATAACAAATGCAGGTGGGGCTGTGGGGAAAAGGAAACCTTCTCTACTGTGGGTGGGAATGCAGACAGGTCCAGCCACTGGAAATCCGTGTGGATTCCTCAGTAAACTAGCATTAGAGGTCCTATTTGACTCAGCTATTCCCCTTCTAAATATGTTTCTAGAAGAATTAAAAACATCGTATCACAACGATATATGTGCACCCATGTTTACAGCACACAATTTGTAATAGCCAGATCTTGGAAACAATACAGATGCCCACCAACCCCATGAATGGATAAAAAGAAGTGGTCTTTTTATGCAATGGAGTACTATTCAGTCATAAAGAGGGATAAACTGGAGGGTTTTATGGGAAAAGGAATACAACTTGAAACTACACTGGTAAGTGAAATAAATCAGACTTATATGTGTAGACATCCTATGTCTTCCTGGTATGAAAAACTGAAAGAGTAAATAAGGAGCAAATTGTACAAAATATATTATAAAATGGGAAGAAATTGTTCAAAAGAAAAGGGGAACTAGAGTCAGGAAAATGAAAAGAAGAGAAAAGGAAAAATACAAGTCAATTATACTATCGGTTTCTCTTAGTTCATTGAAAGGAAAGGTTTGTGCTAATATCATTTGGAGAATTTGTATGCCTGTGTCTTGTACTCTGAGCACCCACTTTGAAAATAGCAATGCATAATGTATTAACTATTGTTATTATCTTATTCTTTTACGAAATTTTGTCATATTTTTTCATACAATAAATTTAAAAAGTGACAAATGAATTTTTTTCTACAAATATCGATTTTATATCAAAAAGAAGTATATGCATCAGCACTTTTCAGGAAATTGTCTGAAATACGCTTCTCTTGAGATATTTTGTTGTTAACTTCATTAAAAGGACATATCTTAAAATGTCAAATAATGAACTATTTAGTGGAAAATATCTTTACCAATCTACAAAACCCAGCAAGACGCCTTTTTCTGGATGCTGTTTTCTGGGTGGAATTTAAAGGCCGTTGTGATTGCCATTGATGAAGTTCTCTCTCTCTTGCAATGGATAATTTGTTCTGCCTCTTCAAACCCCGACACATTATTTTTCCCCAAGAAGTTAGAGGACAATCAAATTCAAATAAAAGTCTAAAAAGCATATCAAAAATCCTTTTGCTCATGGATCCTCTTTGTTCTGAATAAAAGGCGTTCTGTCTAGGACTTGCCCGGGAATCTCCCGCATTGCCTTTAGAACATCCATTTCAGAGAGGAGAGAGAAAAACAAGCCAGTCCTTCTGCAGCACTCCTCATCTTCTGCTTGTCTCTAGAGCATTTCATTGTGAGGTGTTGGAAAGGGACCGCAGGTGGCCCTTGAGGGGGTCCCACAGTCATGCATGGCACAGGCTCCTCTCCAGATCCCCCCACATCGCTGTCAGAGCCACAACCAGGACGTCCAACTCTGCTCTCAATTTGCCAGTGGGCAGTGGACAAGACTGGCTTCGGGGGCCAGGGCTCCCGGTGTGGACGGCAGCTGGTTCTGTCTGGAGCCTCCCTGGGCTGGGGCCTGGCAGAGAGCATTGCGTTCCCAGCAACCTGAGGGCCACCAGCCACAAGGTCAGCTTGGTCCCACCAGGGTGCTCGAGGCAGAGCAGCCTCTGCAGCGTGGCTGTGACTGTGGGATGGAATCTCTCCAGGTCCCAGCAGGCATCCTGAGGACACAGCAGTGTTCCACTTTCCCCACCAAGATCACACAGTGTTGCTGGTGTATGCAGAGTCCCCAAACTGCCTGCACCTGAGCGGGCCCCTAGGATTGGCCCTGGAACACTGGTTTCTTTGTTCGCACTGGACCCAGCCACAGCAGGACACCCACTGCTTCCCCCAGCACTAAACAGCAGTGGGTCTACAGTTCCAGCTAAGTTTCTGAGTGCAGCCTTATCCTGTGACCTCAGTGAGTTACGTATCCCTTTAGTATTAATAATTGACCCTCCATGAAATCATCATCAGCTCATGGAGTTTTGTGAAATTTCTGACAATGTGGATGAACACTTTTGCATGGTGCCCAGTCACTGTAAAGTAAAATGCAAACTATTTATGGCAATTTTTATTGTTAGTTTTAATACTATGAAATTTACTTTCAACCCATAATTTCAAACTATCTCAGGGACATTCTTTTCATAATATCTGCTGAAAACACTGTCTCCCAGAGAGAGCCAGGTATGAGTACCAAGAGTCCTGTAGCAGGGGCAGAAAGATCAGCATCAGAGTTTGCACAACTACAAACGACTCACCTTTGACAGAATATGAGGGGGCAGCTTGGGTCTGAGCCTAGGAGAAAGAGCAGCCTCACTACAGGCACGGGGTCCGCTCTGCAGCACTTAGACACAGAGCTCACTGATACACACCTTGCTTCAGGTTCCCTGCTTCACGTCCAAAGTTCATTCCATGACTGAAGTTCCACGTGGTTTTTTGGTTCTTGCAGAATCGATGTTTAGTGCACCCTCCCCATCAGTTCTCTCAACAGCATTCCATGCCACTCTATCAGCTGGAAGTTAAACCATTATTAAACCAATTATTAAACCAATTACACCAGCACCAGCACCATGCTCGGGATGGATTCATCTTCCTGTTTATCAGATGCCCTGCAGGGCAGAGGGACTGGGGCAAGGACAGAAATTGGGACCCTACTTTAATAGGCTAACCAAAATGTGCTAAAGGTACATGATCTGAGACCTCCTCTGAGATACAGCCGCGCAGATAACTGAAGAGGGGGGAGTATGATACTGGAAGGTGGTGCAGAATTCAGAACTAGAAAGACATTTTAAAAGCAGAAACATTTAATAGATCTGGAGAGCTCTGAATTTTTAACAAGGTGATAGTAGAAATAAGTGACCAAGAGGAAATGAATCAGTGACATTGTGCCATGGAGACAGATCAAGCATGGAGAAACCTTCACTGGAATGGGGGCTTGAAGGAGTGATGGCACATCGTCAGGGAAAGAAGGCTGGCGTGTGATTCCTAAAAGTCTGCAGAAGGATATAGAGGTTCACTCAAAGCAGTGACCACGAATGTGTGAATGCCTCAGATCACGTGAGTCAAGAAAGAGAAGAGTTCATTTGGAAAAATAGCCTGGCAGTTGCTTGTGCAGTGAAGGTATGGCAAATTGATGAATGGAAAAGGCCTCTTGAATCTACCTGGTAAATCTACAATAGAAGCTTTCAGAGAACAGCTGTAAAAGAGAGGACAGAGCAAAACCTCATCACAGAGACATGGGGTATGAAACTGGAGGAGGAAACGGAAAGTGGGAAGAGGGAAGGGCTTATCTCAGTAAGAATAAGACAGCATGCGTTATCCGACACATCCATTGAAAAGGCAAGCACATCGAGTACAAGGACGGAAAAGTGAGCCAAGCAGACTGCATGCAATGATGTTTCCCAGATGGGAACGCACTGGTTGGGTAGACTGCTGCTTACAACACAGTCACAAGTGACCTCTCCAAAGAAAATTCAGAGGCCTTTCTCAGACAACAGGCCTGCATCTTCTAGCAAAATGTAATCCGTAGCTGATAACGTTCCAAAACAAAGCCCAAGCACAAAGGGTTCACTGAGGAATTGCACCAAATGTTTAAGCTTACAACTTGACTGGCTCCCTACCATCTTTCAGATGACAGATGTGGGGAAATATTTCCTAACTATTAGTTCTGTAAAGAAAATGTATCGATGACAAGTAAGGCATATGGAGAGGTGCTGTGTCCCAGAGGAAAAAGATGAATTACAGCCACAGTGAGACACCACCACTCTCCCGTGAGGAATGCAGAATCTGGAACAGTGGACAGGAAGCAGCAGGGACTCTGATTCCTATGTGCAGTCACATAGGAAGACAGGTCAGGGTTTTCCACCAGGCTAAACCTCCTCCACACAACTTCCAGACTGCACTGCTCAACACTTCCCAAAGGAGTGACTTGGATAAGCTGCTTGTCACTTGTGCCCATAACTGCATCACCCAGAAGGCACCATGCTGTCCCCTTGCAGGCAGACACATGCACAAGCTGCAGACCGGGCAGGTGAGGGGATGCTCGGCACTGGAGAGGAGCAAGTGCTCAGCCCAGAAAAGTCCTGCAGAAACTCAGACGTCTGTCATTTGGTGACACTGAAATAAGCCACTCTGAAAAGTGGTCTCCTCCAGCACTAGGGCATTCTGGGAAAGAAGAGCAACAGAGACCATAAAACTGCCCTGGGGAGCCAGAGGCTGGTGGGGGGAGGCCGGAAGGTAAATAAGCAGAGTAGAGGACTTTTTCCTCCCCTGCAGCATTGGAGCTGGAACCCAGGCGTTCTCTACCGCTGAGCTGTAGCCCCAGACCTTTTCATTCTGTTTTCTTTTTGAAGTAAAATACAGCTACATTGCCCAGGCTGGCCTTGAACTCATGATCCGCCTGCCTCAGCCCCCCAAGTAGCTAGGATTAGAGGTGTGCACCACCACATATGCTTCAGAGAATTTGAGGGCTTGTAGAAATCTCGGCACGATGCTGTAATAATGTAATAATGCAAAACCTTAGGCTGTAGGGCCTGAAGAGCAAGCCCTGATGGAGACAATTATCAGTGTACTGGGTGGGGCCTGGCCCATTGGCTGTGACAAACACTATCCTTCCTCAGAGTCGCTCACCATGGAGGAAGCCATGCGGAATTGTGGGCAGGATATTTGGGAAACCTCATCCCAGTTAGCAAAGCAAATAAAATTGGACACAAGCACTTCCCTGATTTTTGTAGTCCTAGAGGGTGGACTGGAGGCTGTGTCACTGAGCTACAACCCCAGCTCTTTTCCATTTTCTATTCTGAAGTGGATTCCTGAGTTGCCAAGATGCCTGGGCTGTGTTTGTGAGCTCCCTGCTTCTGCCTCTCCAAGTGCCGGAATCTCAGGTGTGCACCCCTAAACTAAGTGGTTCACTTTTTGAAACTGAGTCTCATGAATCACATGATCTCAATCACATGGCTTCCGATTATCCTTTGTGAGTAGAGAGAACTATTGCTTTCTCCATATATGGATCACTTGACCTGAAGGCTGGCTCGGGTCACTCATGAACGAAGGAGGTGTTTGTAGATGCCTCATCTTCTGGCACATTCCTGAACCATCTGGAAATGCACCTGGTTTTACGCCTTTCATTCCTTTTGGATTTCCATTTATTTGTTACTTTCTCCACTCTCATAGTTGGTTCCCAGGATGATGAGGACCATGCATCTGTTTCTAGCTGGGGCATAACAATGGGATGAACCAGTGGCCTACCAAGCAATGCTAATGCCCACATACCCCGAGAAGTGGCGATAGCAGGTTAACATGTTCAGCTCCCTCAACATTCATCATTTCTTTTCAGTGAAAATTTTCAAAACCCTCTCTGCAAGCTCTTTGGATGGCACAGTACTTTGTTTGCTCAGTCATGGCACTGCTCAGTCCCACCTGGAACCCTTCTTCCTGTCACCCTGTAACTCGGACTCTGCAGTTCACCCCCATTCCACTCTCCCCATTACCTCTCTGCAAACCGCTCCAATTTTCAGAGAGAGCCAGCTGCCATCACCACACGTGATTTCATCACTGGTGTGGTAGAGATGGCAATTGTCATTAAGGAATTCCTTTCCAATTCTCATTTATCAGTGTAGGTTTTTTAAAAAAAATCATTTAACCTCTTTCATTGGGGGTAGCTGTTTAGAAATTTTTTTTGGTTAATAAAACTCAAAGCATCTGAGAATTTTCCACTTAGAAATGTGTAAAATCTGAAAAAAAAAAAAAAAACACGTGTAGTTTTGTCTTTCTAATTGGGTTACTTTTCATTTCATTTTGCTCAGCCAACACCGGGCATATGACATTCCCACACATACGAGTAGGATTTTACGCTCACTGTTATTAAAGCTGATCAAAAAATAAGCTTTATCAATCAAGCATAAATAATAAATAGTCCTGCTTACTGTATCAAGTAGTATTTGATTATGCAAATAATTCTAATATTTATAGATCACAGCTGTAATAGTTTGTTGAGGAAATTTGAATTCACATCAGTGACTATTATTTCTCTAAATTTTATCTTCCTGACTGCTTTTGATATGAGAACAATTCTGTAATCGCAACACAAATTGCAAATATTCCCTCCTTTTCTATTTTTTAGAAGATATTGTGAAGAACTCCATAAATGTTTCCAAGATTTGGCCAAGGAAACAATCTAGGAATGATGCTTTGGTTTGTTTGTCATTTTTGCTTTGGGTCAGTATTTTAAACATGTTTTTCAGATAAAATTTGAAAAATTTTATGTTACATTATTGTTCAGCTCTTCTATTTCTTCTGGAGTCATTTTGGAATTTTATGTCCTTCAAGAAATTTGCCTATCGTGTTAATTTTGTTCAATTTGCAAGCATAGATTTGTTTGAGCATTTCCTCATCTTCATCTTAATGCATTAATGCTGACCAGAATGCTATCTACTATTTTTACTGACTTTCTCCACCGTTTGTACCTGTTTTCAAAAAAAAATCATTTTTCAAAAAAAAAAAATCATTTTCTTGTGTAAGTCTCTGACTCTCATCACCTTCTTCTGCATAACCTTGTTGACATTTTAAACCTACGGCAGAAGGTGGGGTCAGACATCTGTGCCGTTTCTGTTTCTCCAACAGATGTGTTTAGTGCTTTCATTTTTCCTTAAGTGACACTTTCACTTCACCCAGGCTGCTGCCACGCGCGTCTTCACTGTCGCGTACTGCACCGTCTTCCTCTGCCGTCTGGGTCCTCAGGGACTCTGTGCTGTCAGTGACTGAGCAGACGACACGCAAGCCGCTGACTCCACTTGTGGGTCTTTCCAGTTCTCCTGGAGGCTCCACCAGTTCGGCATCATGTGTTTTGAGTTTCTGTTTTATGTGCATCAATATCTAGGGGCTTCTTGCTAGTAATGAATGACGCACTTAATCATTAAAATTCTTTTATTTCTGTTGATATTCTCTGCTGTAAAATCTGCTTTCTTACAACACAGCCACTGCTGCTTTCTTTCGGTTTACGCCAGCACTGCAGACCTCCACATCCTCTTTCTTTCAACTCTTTGCGCCTTTGTTCTTTAGATTTATTTCTATGGGCTGCCTGTGGATTTTGCTCTTTTATACATGAGCAAAGCTATTTCGGTAGTATCTCAGGGTCCCTCTGCCTTTTGTTTACAGTGTTCAGATCACTTACATTGGTTATGATTATTGGTTCAGTTACATGTAAAAAAAAATCATCTCACTGCTTGTTTTCTGCTTTCCTATTTTATTTCTATTTGTTCCATACGGGCTGCTGCTGCTTCTTTCTGTTCTGACTGATTTTGATTGATTGCTTTTTATAATTCAGTATTATCTTTATAAGCTTTCTAATTACAACTCTTTGTTTTTTGATGTAATATTTGTAATAGGATCTATTGCATATGTTTTTAAATTAAGTCTATTGGAAGTTTTAATATTATTATAACACTTCTTCCAGCATGAGAAACAGATTTTATATTATTTCCTCTCTATACTCTTTATACTATTATTAAAATGCATTATAAATTCATCCACCATACATACACACATGTAGAATATATTTGTGTATATATATTCATGCTATAAATGTCACACTATGGGTGACATAATGTATAACATTAAATATTGTATTTAAAACATCTGGATAGCAAACAAGTCTTGTAGCACATTCCCAGCATTCTTTACTTCTTTTTCTAGACTGACATTTCCATCTAAGATTTCCCTTCTACCTGAATGTGTCTCTTTCCTATTTCACGAAGCACAGTTCACTTTGTGTTTCATTCTTTGAAAGTTCTTGAGCTGAAATGCACCTGGGCCGCCCTCAGCTGTGAAGCGCATTCTGCTGAGTGTGGCACCACGTGCTTAGGAGCTGACCTCTCTTCTCTCACAGCGTTAAGTACGCTGCCCATGTCTCCTCCTATTTTCTTCTGGGGAGAAACCCAGCTAGTCCCTGCTTTTCCTCACCACTGCGCAGGGCTACGCCAAGTTTTGGAGTTCCGGATTCCTCCAAGGCCTGTTCTCATCACTGATTGTGAGCCACATGTGTGAGATCTAAATGGTGCCATGCTCCGCACGTTGCATTTTCGTGAGATTGACTCGGTGCCTTGGATCTATGTCTAGTATTTTCATTACTTGCGCAACTTTTCAGTAGTTCTCTCTCAATATTTTGCGACCTCTCCTTTCCTTTAGGGAGTCAGATGACACCTGGATCTCGAAATCACACTGCGTGATGCTATCTCCAAGCTGCCCAGAGCTCTGCTTTCCTTCTTGTCCTGTTTTGTCCTGAGTTGAGCTTGCTTGCTCTCTGCATGCACTATCTGGATAGTTTTGACAAACTTTATCTGCACTGTGTAACGTGCTAACACCAGCATTGTCTTTTTAGGTCAGACATAATTCTCACTCTTTGAATTCTAATTGAGTCTTTTTGTATCTTCCACATCTCCACTTTCATTTGTGGTATTTGCAATGCAGATATTTCTCTATGTTGCTATGCTTTCCTATCAATTATGGAATCTATGTTGATTCTGATTGATTTTTGTTCTTTTTAGGGTTCCATTTTTTATTTTTTTGTAGGTGTTAATTTTTGTAGGTAGCTAAAGCACAAGGAGCTTCCCTCTGTTGGACACAGTTGCATTATAGAAATGCACTAAGGCTTTCTGGGAGGTCCATTACGGAGAGATACTTGAACCCATCCAATCTGTGTTTCGATTGGAACTTGTTAGTTATATACAGAGCAGGACTGTGTCCAGGGCTGAGTAGTGCCCTATCTGGAAGCAAGGTTTGCTGGACACTAAGCCCAGTGCCCCATAACTGCTGGATTTCAAGTCTAGCTGCTGACACCAGGAGCTATTCCTGTTCTGTGAGAGCACAGGACCTGCTGCTACAGTGGTATCAGGCTGTCCATTACCCATCTCAGGAAATCTTCGGTCATGCACGTAGATATCAGCATGCAGACATCGCCTATGCACATATCAGCATGTAGACACCATCTATAGCTTTAGCTAGTTTGTTCCTCCCTGGCTCTATGCCCAGAAAAGTCTAGCTGCCCTAATGTTCTTCTCTCTGCCCTTCAGCCCTGAGAGCTGACCAATTCTGGTAAAAATAGATTCTTTGAAAATGTAAGGGGGCATTTTGATTTCTGAGCAAGCACTCTTTGCTTGACTTGGGTAATCCTGCCAAATTGACTTGTTGTTCAGTGCAGTCTGTTAATGTACCCAATAGCCTGGATTTTTCTCTGCTTCTGGAGAATTAATTGCATAGTAATCTATGCCACGTCTAGCAAGGCTGAGTACTTACCTACACGGTGGTAGGTACCAGCTGCCTAGGAAGTTTTCAAGGGTCAGACACTAAGGTTAGATCTGAATAACTTGGAGAAATGAGAACAAGTAAGGAGAGAAGTGCTGGGTCAGACCTTACATTTTAAAATATCTTTCACTGAGAAAAAACATCACCATCATGAAGATGAAAGCAACCAGAAGAATTTGTGGCATGTCTACAGAACTGCTATGCAGTAACCCTAAGGTCAGGGGAATGCATTAGAATGTCTCTGCTGGAGAGAAAAAGAAAATAAATGTTTAGCTAGAAAAATAAGACACAAAATCCAACTTCTGCATAGAGTATTTTAAAGACACAGGATTCTTTTAAAACATTTAAGTCTCTATTGCTTGCAAAGGAAAAAAAAATTGTTTAAATTTAAGTTAAAGTTTATTTTACCTCTTATGTTTGCCTTATAGTAAATCCATGGGGAGATTCAGGTGTTTGTGACTTCTGTGTGTTTCTCTGTGGACAGAACATGGATCATAAGAGCAATGAATGGGTTTTGTGTTCTATTATTCTCTGAAAGCTAAGTGCACACTTCTGTGTTTGTTTTCAGTCTAATGGCTTCCAGTACTTTCTACGCTGGTACAATGTGATAGAATGCACATACTGTCATCTTGCTTAGGTGGCCAAAAACAAATCTCAAATGCAATTTAAATCTGATGTTTCATAATGTCCTTTCCTGTCACCTGCAGTGACAAACAGAAGATTCCATGCCTGCATGGTGGACTGAACAGCATCTCCCCAAATGAGATGTCCCTCCATGTTCCCACAGCGTTGTCTCATTTAAGAACAGCGTCCATGTGAAAGTAATTAGGGTGTGAGAACACTGCTCAGGGTAGGCTCTGGATCTAAATACTGGCCTTAGCCCACTTGCGTAGTGGTAACAAGATCCTGCAGGCGGGGTACTTTGTCAGAAAGTGATGCTGACTCAGCTCATAGTCGTGCAGGTTGGAAGCCCAACAATGGCAGCCACATCTCTTGTTCTCTGATGAGGACCTTCTGATCCCTTCCCTACACCCAGCTCTGAAGGAAGCACCATTCAGTTCCATTACACTGGAGCCCCAGGAAGCTGTAAGCACCCCACACCCATGGGTGCTGCCTCTGCAGGGCAGGGAGACACAGGCAGAGGTCATGGTGGCTCAGCCACCAACACCAGAAGCTGAGGACAAGCGTGATTGTCCCCTAGCGCCTGCAGGAGAAACTGCCCCAGCTCCGGGCAGCTGGCACCTGGCTCCAGGGATTGGCTTTTCTGCCTCAGACAACCAGCTGTAGTTACTTATTCTGCCATCCCTAGGTCATTAGCATAGAACATTCTAGTCACACTTAAAAATAATTAATTTGACTCTACCTCCATTCTTTCCCAGGAACGTGGTATAATCTGATTTTTAAATCACTCTAATAACACAATTCACTGTTTCCTCCGGAATTATTTCTAAAAATATTACTTAGCATGGTGGTTTTCTAATGAGAAAATATACAATACTGGACATTGAGAGATGGGAATACATCCTTTTCTCTTTTTGCAATAGTAGCACCTGCCCTTGGAATGCCACATAGTCTGTGAGTGCAACCCCCAGACCCCCTAAAAGACGGGGCGTTTGTGGCTTAGTAGTGCAGGGTGGATAATAGGCGGCTCTGGGTTGAGACCTCTCAGATTTCTGTTAAGGAGAAAACCTTACTGCTGAAGCCGTCCTGTCTCTTGGTGGAAATATATAGTCAATATGGCAGTATACATCTACTAAGAAATGCAGCTAACGTTCAGCTGCAAGTGTGAGAACAGAGCAATATCTAGTTTTTCACTCTAAAATAAAGAAATATGAATGACACATTCAGTGTAAGTGACTGAAGAGGCAGAGGGACATAAAGATAGAGTTATTAAGGAAAAATATTTTAACTTTGAGTTTCAATACTGTAAGACTTAGACCTAAAGTGACCCTCAAAAGTCTCCCATGTTCAGAGGAGGAGCACTGGAAGGTGCTGGATCCCGGGCATTGTACTCCTCAGTGGATTCTCCATGGGTGGGTTCAAGGCTGACTGTGCTGCAGGAGGCGGGACCTGGCTGGAGGTGGTCACTGGGGTGTGACTGGGAAGGGCGTGTGCTTGTCCCCAGCTCTTCCTTTTCTTCTGCTTCCTCCTCATCATGAGATGAGCAGCCTTCCTCCACCGGGCCCCTCTGCATACCATTTATGCCTAGGAACCAGAAAGTTCAGACTGCATCCTTTGAAAGGTAAACAATATCTGTCTTCCTTTAAATTGTGGGTTTCTGGTATTTTCAGCAGAGAAAAAATGACTAATATAAATACATATTCAAACTCCTACAACTTGTCTCAAAAGTTGACAGTGTTAATATTAGTGTAATACCAGTGAGTAACTCACCCCAAACCAAGCTGGGATTTTCCTTCCAGTCTCTCAACACCAATCCAAAAGCAATGAGGGATAAAGAACTGAGAAACATGAGGAAATTGATTATTTGCAGAGTCACTACTTCTGTAAATGAACACATTCTGAACACTGGATACAAATTATAAGATAGCTGCATTTTTGAAAATGGCTAGTACCTCCAATTTTCCTTCCAACTCATTACAAGTTTTACAAGGTAAGCCTGCCTTCAGAATAGATTGTTCTACAGGTATGGATGAGATTGCCTGATGCAGTCCTGGTGCTAAGAGGAAATAACCCTGCATGGTTGACAGGGTATCCCTAGTCTTCTGCCCATGGTGAGCTTTAGATAGATCTTAAAGGTGACCTTGATTTATTTAGCTGGTTGGTTCTTAGATACTTTATGCAGTTCAATATTCTAGATTGGTCAGAAAAAGAAAGTTTTAATGTCCTTAATGGGGTCATTAGTGATATTACTGAAAGAAATTAAACTGAAGGACAATCTCAACAAACCTCTTTTTAGTACTAATAGCGTGCCCCTGGGAAAGTTAATAGCTAGTGTAAATTGGTGTCTATTTCCTTTATCTCATTTTCTTTATCTAGCTTAAGTAGATAACGGATGATTACATTGAATACAAATTAGAAGCACTGCCTGTTTTCTAAACTTGACTTTTATAAAAAATAAATGCATAGACCTTTATAAATTCAAGGAGAAATTTTATGGGCAGTTGACAGTACTTTTAAAAAGTTACTACTTTTTATGGACTTTTTATGAACAATAATAGAACTATATCTTTTTTCCAAGTGTAACAACACAAAACTTATGATTCAGCTTTTCACTTCAATTTTGATTTGTGACTAATTGCACGAGGTGATGAAGTCTTAAGAATCTCAGGTCATCAGAAAGGAGCGTTTAATCCAAAGAGCTTCCTACAAGATTAGAGAAAAGGGAAGAATGCAGGAGACAGGGAAGAGGCTGCAGAGCAAGGTGAGGGAGCCCAGACTCTCACCCAGACTTTGACAAGGACCAGGAGCACCGTCCCCTGAGCCTTGCTCTGCTGTGCTGTGATTGGAGAATGGTTAAATATGCCTCGCCTGTTCTTGTATAAATCAAATCAAATGATGCATATGAAAGAACTCTATAAAATGATTCATTGACAAAAGAGATTTGAAGCAGTCTCTGCTTACACTTCTAACCAGCAGAAGAACCTTTAGTCACAATGTTCCTTTGCTTTCTAAATAAAATAACAGACCCAAAGTTTCCAGTGTACCTTGTAGTTAGATCTATTCATTAGATAATCAACTTTGAGTTGTTTATATATGCAGAGAAATCAGGATGCCCATGGTAAATCTAATACAAATTTACAGTGACACATTAAAAAGAAAAATATAACACAAAAAAGCAACTCAGAACTGTAAACAAGTTGGAAAGGTCACAGGATACAAAACCAATGTGAAAAACGAATCCCATTATGATAATATCTAAGGTAATAAAATGGTTAGGGATACATTTTACAAAAGAAATGTAATATACTCACACTAAAAGCTATGAAGCAGTGATGAGAAAAAAGATCTAAATGAGTCAGAAGATATTCTATATTCTCAGCTAGAAGACTGAATTTTGAAATGATACTGTTTCTACTCCAATTGGCAAACAGATTTCAGCAGAATCACTATGAAAGTTTCTGCAGACTTGAGGGAAAATCTGAGAGAAACTGAAAGTTGATACAAAAATTTCATATGAAAATGAATCGTATTTGAAACCACTCAAGTTTTAGAAAAGATCCATAGAGGAGTAGAACTCACATCACCTGATTTCAAAAGTTGCCGTGAAGTTATCATGCGCAAGGACCGCAGTGGAGAGAAGCAGCAGGCAAGTCAACAGAACAGGTTTCAGAGTCCAGAAAGTTCCTTCACTCACTGCTTGTGGACCAAAGTGCCGGTGTAATTAAATGGGGCCTGGGTGGCGGGCAGGGGTCCTGCTCAAGCCTAGGGTTCGCTCAGCATCATAGCTCACACACCCTGGAGACTGTACAGGGGAGTCTTCTGCCCACACTTGGTGAGCCTTTAAATGGACAGTGGCTCTTTTTTCCTTAAAAGGAGAACTTTTCGCTCCCTAAAAAATTTGCTGAAGAACTGTGCTGTAGTGGTCCCCTGCACACTTTGTGATACTGACCTCAGAGTTCAATGTTCAGATCATCCAGCGATCTGCTGGAATATTCTGAAATGCTGTGCAAATACAAAACACCCTACTCAAAAGTGCTTAAATCTGCTGAATGCTTTGGAATTCAGCATAATTCACTATTAATATTATAGTTTTTTGCCACAGTGTCAGTTATATAAGTAACTTCAACCTCATAAAAAATTCACAAGCCATAAGAGGACTCTAATTCTAAGGAGCAGCAGCAGACAGCTGAATCAACTGAATAGCCAGTGTCTGGCTTCTCAAGCAGTTTTTAAATCAAATATATTCTAATTTTTGTTTTTGAAACACTTTACATATGAGAAGACCATTAATCTCTCACCTCCTGGTAGGGAAGGAATTAGCGTTAGTTAGCAAGAACATGTCAGACAGCATCTACGTGGTGTCTAGTTTTATATTCTCAGTAGCCGCAGGAAATAAACTTTAACTGACTTAAAGAAAAAGAGACTGAGGTTCATAATTGCAAAAGGCATTTGGATAGTAAGTGATAAAAGCCACAACACAAAGCCAGTTAGCACAAGGCAAAGCATGTTTCCCGGAAATTCACCCTTGGCTATTTACAGTAAATATTTCCCTATATGGCCCAGAAAAAAAGAGTTTAAGAAGACAAATATTAGAAAACAGATTCTATCTGCAGTGTTGTGACTTTCACTGTATCACAGCCCACTTGAATGCTGGTGCTTTCATGAATTAATCGATGATGCTACCAGCTGACCAGGAGACTTCCCTCACCCAAGAGGCCCTGCCACTTGCCCTGTGCCAGGGCTCGGGGTCCTGTGCAGCCTGGGCTACCGAGGAGGGCAGGGACCACCGCAATGTGAGAAAAAGCCTCTGGGCGGTCAACTGGGTTGCCCTGGACACTGGGTGACTGGGACGCTATTCAAATTCTTTTCCCCAGGAGGGATACTACAATACTGAATGCACTGACTGGGAGAGACAAAACACCTGGAGTTTGATAATTAAGAAAGTTATGACAGTTGATGGATCAAGAATTAGGGAAACCCGAATTAAAATCATGGCACCGACTCTAACTGTGTCAATTTGAGCAGTTACTCTAATCTCCTACGTCTTGTTTGTTTTTCAGAGTGGGATGGATGGTAAAATTTATTTTACAAGGTAGAGAACATGATTAAGGAACAGCAGTGTACATGAAATTTGTAATACAATGTGCAATATGCAACATACATGAGAACAGTTATCATGTGATGTCACTCATGGAAGCACATGCAATTTAACCAGGTGATAGCTAAGAATTGCGGAGTTCTATAACAGGGTTACTACTAATTAGTTTTCTGATCTCTAGATGGTAAAACTAATTTTACTCTTCAGCTTGCATGTAGCTCTTCATAACTCTCATGTGACTTCCTGTGCAAAAAGCAGAAGGCAGCTTTAGACACACACCAGGCCCAACATTCTAGAAAAAGTTAATTGGTGTAGACAGTGTTCCACTAAATGAAATTCTAAAGTAATATAGTTCAAAATCCATGCTGGACTATTGCAAAAACGTATCTGCCTCACACTATAGGCAGGGATGGTTGTTTGTGGGAGACTCCTAAGGTGCTTCCCACAGGAGGAGCTGCGAGACTTCGTTTATTGAGTTGTGTTCTCACTAAGAATGGTTTCAGTTAGGGGGCTGGGGATTTAGCTCAGTGGCATAAGCGCTTGCCTTGTAAGCAAACCGTCATGAGTTCGATCCCTGGTACCGATAAAAAAGAAAAAGACCAAAAAAAAAAAAAAAAAAAAAAGAATGGTTTCAGTTAGATTCCACATTCTGCTACACTGATGAGCGAGGTTTTTCCACCTCTGCAACTTATACATGCTGTCTTAGCCTACAGAACAAACTAACATTTGTTCCAAAAAGGGCACATCTGAATAGGAAAGAACTCACACAGGAAAAGAGGGAATTCCACGCTGCTCCAAATGTGACAGTCTTTGTTAGAAACAGTAAAAAGATACAGGAAACAGATGACATTAATGTGTTGTTCTATTGTCTTTTCATACATTGTATTACTCTGCACACCACAGTAAGGACAGTATTGAACTTTTTTGGAAACAATATATCTACGGGTAACTCCCTTTGTATTGGAGTTGCTGTTAGGGCTGGCCCATTTGTTTCCTTAATTGATTGTATGCAAAGGACCCTGTGGAGTCCATGGAAATGAAAGTCAATAGGAACAAAACATTAAGCAAATTGTTTTATTTTGCTTATGACTGTATTGGAAAATTGTCTTGTTAATCTCGTAGATTTTTTAGATAGAAATGAATGATTTATTGCATATAAAAATGTATGGATTTTTTTTGAGTGTTGGTTAAACGCAACCAGAACCTCATTTCAAGTGAAAGATTTTGTGCATAGAAAACACTACACATTTAGCATACATAAAAGTCTTATAAATTTGATTTTTGTTGATCTGAATATGCTAAGAAATAATATTCACCACTGTTACCATAGCTATTAATAAAGCTATGATACAGGATCCTAGCAACTAACTGGGTAGTTTGATAGAAATAGCAACAAAAATGTTCTTACAGTGAATACATTTGTCACATGCATGGTAAGATTTTCTTACTATTTACATTTAAAACCCTACCTTTGGATGCCTATACAACAATGGAAGTTTATTTTAAAATCGTTTGTGTTTAAAACTATATCTTTTTCATCTCAAAACACACAGACAAAATGTGGTCTGTTCTTAACAATTTATTGTGGATTCCAATTTTTTAAAAATGTGGACAAATTCTTAAGGAGCTGCAAATGTTAATTCTATAAAAAGTGACGAAGTATTAATCACAGATTTTCTTTTCATCTTACCTTTCATAAAATTAACCCTAATAACCTCTTTAAATCAAATAAAATGAGCCCCTTGCCCCCGCACGGGGGTTGACTATGTCTTCTTGGGTTTTCATGGCCCATTCCCCCGTGTTCACATGGAGATGTCCACCGGCCCACTTTCCGGGCTGGACACACTAAGGCAATGCTGCCGAAAACTGTGACCGCTACCAGGTCCTGCAGATCACAGTGCTGTTGCTTCGCCGTGTTTATTACAGCTGGTGCCTGTCGTAGTCTTTGGCGTTTCCCCACTCTGCCCTGATACCCGCTATGGCCAGTGAACTGCTGTACCGTGTGGCTGAGCTGCTATGTTGGCTGCTCCAGTGGATGGAGAGCAGCAGAGGCCTCTTCCACGTGGCTGCACAGACGCATGTAAGGACTGGACGCGCTGCACCGCGGAGCACAGGAGCCAGCTCCACCGAGCTCCCGCGCTGACGTCTAGCGCTCTGTTGTTTGATGATGGTCCGGGCTGCGAGCCCAGAGCTTCTGGTGCGCAGAGCTCTAGGTTAGGCCCCCGCTCCTCCTTCACTGGCCACTACATTTTCTGCTAGAAGTCGTAGTTTAACAATGAATGCTTGACGTAACAGATTCAAACATCTTTGCCTTGTTTTAGCCTCAATAAAACTTTGTTTTATATAGATTTAGAGACGCAATGTATCTGTGTATTCACTGGACAGACGCTGGTGGGATACTGACTACCACGGCTGCAGGGACTGATGGAAGATAAAACAAATGCATTAAAAACATAAAACGGAAAACATAGAAAAAGTGGTAGAGATTTACATGGACTATGATTTTTTAAACTTCCAATTTCTAATCAAACGGAAGATGCTCAACCTCGCCTACAAATAATACAAATTTTAAATTGATATATCTTCCATACAGAGAAAAGAAAAGTTAGTTATCACGGAGGTTGGCAACTGATGAAAGACAAACCGGGAGCCATGGGTGATTCTGGGGTCTACAGGATCGGAGCTCCCTGGAGCGCCGCCTGAAAGATTCAGAAGTTTACGGATTTCCTTGCTTTATGAGTCACTTTGCGGTGGTTCATCTTCCTGTGAATTTTGAAATGTTTATTTATGTACCTACAAGGGTTGGTCATAAAACACAAAGCAGTCTATCCACAGATGTTGAGAAAGGAGTAATACATCCGTGCTGTGAAATTCCGTGTAAGGTGTGAAAACTCGGGGCATTGCAGGCTTGATCTGTTATACCAAATACTTGATGCTTTCCAGATCTCTGTGGACAAACTCCAAAAATGTGATGTCGAGCATGTATGAAAGACAGCTGATGAGTTTTTATGATTATAACACAAATGCATATTTGTTAAGGTGTAAGAAAATAATTAAGATGCTTCTTCAAACTTTCCATTTAAAAACTATTTTTCTTATTTAAAATTTCGTTATAATTATTTGCTCGTGATAATTCCTATAAAAATCAAATGTTCTTTAAGTATTTTAACAACTGTTCCTTAAAACTCACAATGGAAAGTCAAGAAGTTTTAAAGAGCATTATTTGAAGGATGAAATTTCACTCATGCCAACAGCAGATCTCCTGAGGTTCTGTGCATTAGAAGATTGTGTCTGGGGTCAGCTGGGCGGTGCTTTTACAGATTTGTAAATTTCACAGCTGTAATCCGAGGGAGCCACGTGAATTCAGCCTTAAGGAAATTAGCACCTCTGTTAATCTTTTGATTTTGTTTCTGAGAATTTGATTCCTTCCTCCTCAGAAGTAGACACGACCTAGAATGAAACAATGAGAGAAGCCACATTTACTAAAATCTCCCCACAACCTGGTTGAAGAGTAGCCTACTCCAGAATTATTTTCTGAGCCCATTGTTAAAAAATATAATTACTGAAAATTTCAAGCAGTTTGGAAAAATAATCTATGGTCTTTGATAAATGCACTAACCATGCTGAATTTCTTATGTGAAAGAAGATTTTTTTCTATTCCAAAGAAAATTTGACAGCTCTCCACTGACTCAGCGTCAAGCCATTTGGAGCTCAGCTGTTCATTTTCCAGTTCTGACACACAGGTTCTGAGCCAGCACGCAGCGCGCACCCTTGGCACTTCTGGGTGTGCGCAGCTGATCAGAATCAGTCTGCACTGCCCTTCCTGTCCCGGAGTCCTCCTCTTCCTTTGTCTCCTTCTTACAACTCATCCAGGTCACCTAGTGCCTAAATATCTACTCATTTAAGGTCCATCTTTCTCCAGAAATTTATAAATTTCACAGACTCAGGGCTTTCTGCCTGAAAACTGATGTTTAATCAATGAAAAGAGTATCTGAAATGTACAATCTGGTTGGTAAATACATATTGTGTATAACAATGTTCCTTTTGATGTTCACCTGCTACAGATTTTCTTGAGAATAGAAAATAAACTCAATGATTTCTAAACTATTTACTTAGTTACTTTTGTGTAGTATTTACCGCATTTTTGGATAGTATTTACAAAATGTCTTCTTACTGTTCTGAAAATAACATTTTAACATATTTATAGTGGTACTATGAGAAATAATAAGATAATGCACCGGTGTCTTAAATATCCATAAAACAAAATCATTTTGTCCAAATTCACCAATAATTTATTTAGTGCAATGTGATAAGTTTAACACAGTGAAATTTAATATAAGGATAGTGTTAACCGAGATATTCAAATAAACATGTTTATTTGTGGAAGAATGCCACAAAACTGTAGGAAGTTATTTGGAATGGAAATAAGACCATTATAGAATAACTCCTACTTAAAATAATGTGTTACTGTGACAATTTATCATGTTTTGGTCAAAGTTGGGGGAAAGTAACTTTACTTAATTTTCCTTAGTTACACATCCAATCCATGGTCCCTTCTGCTGGCTACATAAACATGCAAGGTGTTTAACTTTTGCAAGGTTGTTTAATATGTCTGTCCTCAGCAATCTCATTTGTAGAAGCTGTCTAACTGTATGCCCGCCCCAGGCTGCTCAGGAGGATCATCTGTGTGAGGCGAACACTGTAGAACTGTTATTCCTGGGAGGCAGCAGACACTGTCTTGTTAATGAAACTTAAATATGTGAAATATCTTCACTGCAGACCCAAACTGCAAGGCAGCGGGCACTAAATAACTCTCCCATCAGTGGCCTTAGTAGGACACTGTTTGCTAGTACAGAATTTTACACGTCACAAACTCTAATTTCTTTGATCTCTTTCTTAACCCTTTTTTAAAGGAAGACCTATTCTTAGCTCAAAGGAAAATAAGACAGAGTGTTTGCTCATCTTCCCAGTAGTGTCCCAGCAGATTTCTTTCTTTCCATGTTAGATGATCACTCTCCGATCTCAGGGCTGTGAAGCAAGTGTCTCACTAAGGAGCCCTGACCCAAGTGGCAATGTTTCTACCTCTGACACCGCGGCTATAATTTAATTGGTATGATTCTACAGAAATCTTGTATTTTTATTCTTCAAACTGATATTTTTCTAGAACCCTGTAGGTATAGAACTTGGGTGAATAAACGTTGTGTGTTCTCAAGGCTTTTGCTTGGATAAGAAGCCCCAGGCAGAGGCGTTAACCTGAGTCTGAATCCGGAACCTCCACAGTGAGCAGGGAGGACAGTCTGAACACCTTCCTCTCAGTGCAAGGGACTTAAAAGAGGTCCCCAGCAACCGAGGCCCCCAAGAGTTCCCCAGTTGGCGGGGAAGGCTGCCTCACCTATGTTTGGGTTCCCTCCTGAACCCAGGGAGATCTGAGAGCCCCGAATTACAGAGGCAGCACTGTACTCCTCTTGATTCCTGACACAAGATCTGCAGTACACAAGGTCTGGGCTACAATTTAATCTGTCTGTACAGCATCCACCATGCCTAACAGGCTCCCTCTTGGCTTCCCTAGCATGTCAGGTTCATACAAGTCAGGACTTTCCTCTTGTATCTCTGTTTTGATGGGAGCTCTGAAGATCCATTGCACTTTCTTTCATCTCAGCAGCATGAATTTTTGTTCCACAGCAGTGCTGCCAGGTCACAATCTGCAGATGGCCCCACACCTGAGACACAGCTGGAGCAGGTGCAACTGGAGGCCTAGAGCTTCCCAGGTGAAGCAGAGTCCATACCCCAGGCTGGGCAGTGTCCCCTTCCTGGACCCCAGGCAGCCTGGCTCTGCTGCCTCTGAGATGCAGTGGTCAAAGCATCTGTGCTTTGAAGCCCTAAGGAATTAAGCTCTACATCTCACTTGACTAACATGCAAAAGCTTTATCCTTTCACCTTCCTAGACTTTAGCTTTTATAAGCTGCTAAGAATAATTCTTAGATTTGCATCTTCTTTTACTTTTACACAAAATATTGATAACGTTGTGAAGTCTGCAGGCCTATTTGGTTACTTTTCTCTGGTTGCTGGGACAAAATATTCAAAACCCAAAATTAAGGAAGGAAAGGTGTATTTAGCTCACAATTTGGGGAGGTTTCAGTCCATATTCAGCTGCTCCAAAGCAGGATGGCATGGCACAGGAACAACAAAGTGGCAGAGGACAGCAAAAGCAGCAAGAACAAGAAAGAGGAAGAGCAAGCATGGTTTCCCTTAATGTCTACAAGGTCACACACACACACACACACACACACACACACACACACACACACACGCAGGCAGGCAGAGGGGTGAGTGTAGCACTCACAGTAACTCCCAGCTCTTCCATGAGCTCAGGATATTTACAAAGGAGGAACCCTGGATCCCTGCTGAGTCACTTACTAACTGCTAAGCTTCTCAAGTTGACACAGTGTATCAACCCTAACAAGGCCCTTCTTGAGAATCTGTAAATTCTCTGTGTTTCTAGAGGCTTTCGGTCTATGGGTGTGGCTTCAATATTGTTTTAAATGACTTTTAGTCTTTTTCATGATTGTTTCTTCAGTGATAATATTTGCTATGCTTTGGGTTGAAAGTGTCCCCCAGAAGTCCTGTGGGTCTGAAGGGTGGGGCTGGTTGGAAGAGGTAGGTGACCGGGACTAATTAAGAGCAAAATGTGAGATGACTGGAAAGCCAAGGAAGAAAGTGGAGCGAATTTATGCTACTGCAGCCACACTACAGCATCTTCACATCCTCCATTCTTGGTGTTACTGAAACTGAGGTGAACTGAGACCGCTGAGGCAGGCAAAGTCGAAGCGACGTGTGAGGACTTTATTATCAGCTGGGTGAGATCAGGCCAAAGGCAAAAGACCGTGGCCCTGAGCAAGGGGTGAAGGCCTGTTTTCACAGGGGAGTTTCGGTAGGAGGGGGACATTGTGGAGGGGCGCAAACGTTTGAGTCTCTGAGTAAGGAGTCCAAGGCGATAGACAGGGTTAGGTGTAGGGGGTGCTGGCAGGCACAGCCTGTCTCTTGTGGTTTTTTGTGGAACCAGCTCTTCATTCTTTGGGGAAGCTGCTGGCTTCCTGTTGAACACCATGCCCCCCTCCAAGTGTGAATAACAAATCTGTGTAGGGGAGTTATTTATCCCCTAATTGGGCAGGGGTCTAGTTCAGAGACCCGGTACTTGGTACTATCATCTAAAACGTTAGTCAGTTTTAAGCACAAAGTAGAAATTCCTCCCGGTTGTTTAATTTGGAGATTTTATGTTACATGTTCATTGTAGTTTGGGAATTTTATCCATTAGAATGCTGGTTATTTTCTAAATGATTTATGTGAATTTTTAATTTTATCAATTTAAACTTTTTCTGGCACATTTTGCAATGTCTTTTCCAATTTATCACTTAGCTATAGTTTCATGTATTTGTGTTAGAATACTCAACCTAATTATAGTAGAAAATTATTAAATTGCAGAGACTCAGCATTAAGGTTTATTTATCAGAATTCAGTTCCATGAGCTGGAGTCCAGTTCAGTACAGAGTGAGAGGTCCCCAGCCCGAGCCTTGCCCAGTCATCACGGCAGTGGTCCAATGCTGAGTCATAATGGTGCCTAGCTCCTTCCCAGAAACCCCTGTGATTTGTTCTTCCCAGCGGCCTTTGCTAAAGCATACATGTGCCAAAGATGACCCATTCCCTTCTATTTTGTCATGCGGAGCAGCTGAAGTCAGCTGCCTTGTGCCCACCCCCAAAGGAATGTGTATAAATCCAAACCCTGCCCTTTGTCTTCAGAGAGCCAGCCAGCTGTGGTTTGGTGACTCCCTCTGTACCTGTATTAAATTTTATACCTTGTTGTTTTTAATCTCTTTAATATCTTGTGTAGTTTTAGATTGAGTATCTAACTGCAACTCAGTCACAGAGTATTTGCTTAACACATGCAAGACCTTGGGTTTAATTTCCACTATTGCAGAAGAAAGGCTGGAAGGAAGGAAGGGAAGGGAGGGAGGGAGGTGAGGGAAGAATGAAGGAGGGAGGAAGGGAAGTGGGGAGGAGGATGAGGGGAGGGAGGTGGGAAGAAGGAGGAGGGCAGGAAAACAGTTTAGCTCCCCGCCAGATGTTGCAGGCCGGCAGGGCCCGGTCAGTACCACGCAGTGAAAACCACAGGAATCTAGGGCACTTTACCCATGAACGTGGCCAAGGTGCACAGGTTGCCACCACTGGAAGGAGAGACTTGGGGAGCTTGTGTGCGCGAATGCATCAGCCTGGAAGTGTCCACCATGCTGCTCTCTGCAAAGGGCCAGGGCAAGGTCCTGGCTGTTTCTCAGGCTGTGCCTGGGGCAGGAAGACAGGTGGTGAGCGGCAAGTGGAGGCCCACAGCTCCATGCAGAGGATTTAGGACTGCATTTCAGAGAAGTCACAAAGGTTATTGTTACGATTTCTTTGCTACACCTGCAGCCACACTGCTCCCTCTCCTTCTAAGTCCCTCAGCACCCTCATTTAGTAAGTTGTTTGTGTGCCATTATGGTTGATAAATTGTGTCAATTTGAGAGTTTAAAGTTTAACTAAGATACTCAGCAGGGAACTGGGATCCTTACTTTGTAAATCTCCTCAGCCTGTGCCAGAGGAGGGCACAGAGACTTTGTGAGTGGCGGGGCTGGTGTGCGCTGGGGGCAGGGGTGCAGGCTCTTCTCTCCCTTTTGTTCTGGCTGCTTTTGCTGGCTGCTGCCTTCAAGTGTTGCCCGTGTGCCACACCATCCTTCCTCGGAGCCAGCTGATTGTGGACTGAAATCTCCAGAAACAATGAGCTAAATAAGACTTTCCTTTCTGTATTTTGAATGCCAGGTGTTTTGTCCCAGCAATGAGAAAATGTAACCAAGATACACACCCTTTGAAAAATTCCTTTCTCTTTCTTTCTTTCTCTCTCCCTTCCTTCCTTTTATTTTTCTTTACCTCGGTGTCCCTCTTCTGTCTCTATTGCAGATAGAATCTAAAACCTTTCACTGAGCTACATTCCCAACCCTTTTCTAATTTTTATTTTCAGACAAGATCTTGCTAATATGGCAGAAAAAACTCCAATGTGTAATCATTCTGCTTTCGCCTCCCTGACTGCTGGGACTGTAGTATGTGCCACCTCTCAAAGATCTTGCAAATAATATTTTAAGTAGGTAATTTGGATTAATTTTTCTCTTTAAATGCATCCACATTCAGGAACACTTCTTATGTTTCATGGGTGGGGATCTGTTTTTGTTTGTTTGTTTGTTTTCTTCACATCTGAAGAATTCTGTGCCAATTTAAAGCCCTTCATTTTATCTGTGGCATTCTGAAGCTTTTACTTGTAAGACTAACACACTTTTTTCTAAAACTGTGCACTTTGGGGCCCGTAATTCTAACATATGAACCTAGCAGGAGTCCTGGAAGCTGTGGTTCTAGACTCCTTGGGTTGTGACAATCACATTAGTGAAGTATCAGTACCTTTAACAGCACCCAGCCCAGCTGACTGCTGAATGCATTTCATTCTCAACCCATCCCAGGTTCTGTCAGGCTGAGCCCTCCTACAGGAGGCCAGTCTCTGAACCAGCCCAGTCTCACTAGGAACTGGTCCTTCAGTAACCACAAACCCCAAGATCATATGCCCTCTGCCAACACGAAACTCCTCTTTCAAAAGCCAAAAAGAACCCAAACTTCATATAAATGAGCTTCTTTCAGGATCAGAAAGACAGCAATTGTCTGGCAGGCACAGTTAGGCTTTTGCCTTGTTTGGCAGTTTGGACCAACTAAAGGGTGGACCACTATAGCTACCTGAGACTCAGCTCTTTAGCTCAAGAATGTGTTTCTGGATCAGGTTAAGACTCTGAACATTACCCTAAGTTAAGGTCACTGTAAGCAGAAGACATTCTGGTCCATAGTTATCGTTCAAGTATGGAGGCTGCTTTAGGCCAAACTTATTCCAGTTCAGTTAACCGTACATTTCTTTCTGCTAATACCTAGTCTCTCTCTCTCTCTCTCTCTCTCTCTCTCTCTCTCTCTCTCTCTCTCTCTCTCTCTCTGCAGTGTCCTGTCATTCTCTCCTGTGGGTGCATCCAGTTCATCGTTGAGGTCACAAACAAATTCCTACTTTTCTTTTCAGGAAAATTCCTTTCCTGGAGCAGAATTCACCTTTTTATGCTGCCATGCAGTAATCTACATGTGGTTTTGAAAGGTTATTTTTATGATGCCCATCTCCTCTGTGAGTGCCGAGGGAGAGGAAACTGCACAGCTTACGTAGAGGGGATGCACTGAGCATCTGCAGCAAGGCACAGCATGGACAGCCAGCCCAGGACTCGGCCAGTTTCACCCTGCTGGTTACCAGTGTAACTCTGCCTAAATCACTGGTCTCTTTGGGCTTTATTTCACACTCTGAAGATAAAAGTGCAAAAGTAATAAGAGGGTGCCCGAGAATCACAGGGATGACGTGATGCCCAGCGCAGACTGCAGTGCCCAGCATGGGTTATGAGCAACAATTTTCCTGTTCTAGTAGCTCTTTTTCTTTCAAAATTGTTATATGATAGTAAAACTGGCATGTTTAAAAGCTATTGTTACATAGTGAAATGTTTTTTATACTTAGTTAATTTAACTTAATTACATAATTTTGCAATAACTCTCTATTATATATCACCACCTGATGTTGCTTTCCTTGACATTGCCTCAACTACAGCTGTGTGATATACTTAGTGACAGTTTTATGTCACAAACATTAACTAAAAAACAGTAACACTTTTCATAAATAAAGGATAACACATTGACCTTGTTAAATAGTTAAGTCATCTGATAAAAATAAACTATAAATTTCAAAACATATCCAATAATTGTGAAAATGCTTATTAGAAAAGATGCTCTTTAATGAGAAGTCTTGAAATATTTATGATTATCCAGTAATATAATACTATTTGATCATCATTGCTTATTAAATATTCTACCATGGCTCTCTAACTGAGAGAAAATTATGTTTAATATTTTTGGTTCTTACAGGTACTGAAGGGGCACACATTCAGGTGTGCAGTTTAACAACAAGCAGAAAAATATTACAAATACCCCTTGAGAGTTCTTTGAACACAGAGCCAAAATACTCAAGTGAAATAAAATAAATGACCTTTAATTCACAAAGTTTATTTCAACATCTTGCCTTCTAAGGCAATCTTTCATATTTTATACAATCTTTCATATAGAAAACTTTAGATAAATTAAAGTTTGTGATATACCAGTAAAATAAAAAGCTTTCCCTTAAATCAATAAACTTCAAAATTTAATTTTCATCTGCATATCTACAAAGCTCATGAAAAAAATGAAGTGTTCAATAACCTTCACTTAATGTGCTTATCAGTTTCCTAACTTTAATTAGTACATGTGAATGTCTGTAATCCCAGCACTGAGGGATGCTGAGGCAGGAGAATTAAAAGTTTGAGTCCTGTCTAGGCCATTTAGCAAGATTCTGCCTTAAAATTTATGAAAGAAAAGAACTGGAGATGTAGCTCAGTGTTACATGTTAGATGTAGTGCTAGACCACCACTGGATTTGATCTCCAGTACTGTAAAAATAAATGATCTCCTGCAAACACACATAGCCAGAATGATCCCACACAGTCAGCCTGATTGCTCCCGAAATTAACATTGTAGCCAAGGAGTGTGCCTGTGCACAGCCTGCCAGTTTTGTAATTCCTAGATGTGACATTATATTATTTCAGCCCCACCACATGGTATAAAACTCCTATCTCCAGGCATGTGTGGAGCACAGCTGGGACCCAAACTCTCTGGGAGGCTGAGGCAGAAGAACCACATATGGGAACCCAGCCCCAGCCACATAGCGATGTGAGACACTATCTCAATAGGTAAGGTATTTAATGGTCTGGGGTCCGGTATGGTGGTGCCTTCTTACAATCCCCATTGGAGGCTGATACAGGACAACTGAAAGTTTCAGATGGGTCAACTCAGAGGCTGAACAAGATCTGGTGTCAAAATTTAAAGTAAGAAAAGGCTGGCGATGTGGCTTAGGGTGGGAGTGTGAAGCATGCACTGAATCCAGAGCATGTAAAGAAAGCAGACCTTCATTTACACAAATGATCGAACCATATTGGATGTTCTATCCCTTGCCCGCTAAATGCTGGAAAGGTGCTCTATGGTCATGATAAAACACGGTCCAGGTCTTTGTTTACAATACAGACTCTAACTCTGTCTTTCTGACTGTCTCAGCTCTGTTACGCATGGTGATTTTTGGAGAAAATGACTTAACAGCCGATTTCTCCTTCTGTCCATGATCAGCTTTGCCATTTTTGACAGAATTTTGTCTAGGAACCTTTTCACTTCTTGTAGCACCTCTGGCCTTTACAATTTAATGTGATTGTGTGAATAAAGCTTTGTGGAATTTCAGCATTCAATTTCTCTGCACAGAACACTGGTTTGTAGAACACTTGAATAGCTTCTGTCCTTTACAGTTTCAATTTAGTTCTGCTTGAATTTTTTGCATTTTTTGTGAGAAACGGAGCCTTGAGGAACAGTCTTCTCACTGCATACTGTCCACAGACTTGATGCACAGTGGAATAGTTCAATGGCACCTGCAGAAAACAGAAAAACAAATTGAAAAGAGCAGTCGACGCCACATGATCTTAATGTGTCCCCAGCTGGGAGCATAGACAGAGCTGGTTTAACTGTACTAATGTGTGCAGTTCATTGTAACCTTCAGCACTGCTCATTAAAGTGTCTGAGTTTTAAAAGTGTGAGAGGAAAATGTATGTGTTACAATATAAATTTCCACAAAATTAAACCTTTTTATCTTTTTCAAAGAATCTATCTTCTCATTATCATTTTACCTGTTTTGCCAATTCCTTTCTAAGCAGAATTTATTAAAATTTTCACCTTCCATAATGGAATCACTTTTTCTTCTATTTCCATGCATCTTAGAAATATATCCCTATGTATTTTAATTTAGAACTGGAAGTGGTGGTGCACGCCTGAAATCTCAGCAGCCTGGGAGGCTGAGGAAGAAGGGTCTCAAGTTCAAGTCCTATCTGGCCAACTTAGCAAGACTCCCAAAATAACAAATCAGGCCGGGAATGTAGCTCAGGCAGCTGGAGATGCCAGGACATAGAGCAAATACCAAGGAAAGCTTCAGCCTGAGACTGGACCCTGTCCTGGGGCGCAGCCCTGGGGGCTGCAGCAGGCAAGGTCAGAGTGGTGGGACACCAGGCCCTGGAGCTCACAGCTCTCCTCCAGCTCTGATCCAGGACATGAAGCTGTAGGATTCAGTCTCTGCCCAGCTGGGCTTCTCCCTTGCTTTGATCGTGGCATGTTCTTTCCCTCATTTGTCCCTTCTGGAGTGGGAACTGAACAGTGTTGCCCTGCCAGGCTCTTCCACCCTGAATGTCTCTGCCTCAGAGCCTACTGACCATGGACTGAACTCCCCAAGACCACAGGCCAAGTTAAACTTCCCCTTAAACTGTGGTATCAGCACTGTGATGGGGCACTGACTAATCCAATCACTAACTCCAAAACTCTGGGTCTCCCGTGAGATACATACAAACTCAGAGTGATCAGCTGTCTCGGCGATCCACGCACCCTACTGGCACACAGGTTGAATGAATGGATTCAGGGTCCCTTTTCACAAACACTGACCAGATAACCCTACTTGTGGAAAGGGATTCCATGCAACAAAACCTCCATTTTCCTCACAACTGGCAGAAGTGGCAACCTTCCATCTCATGGAGTTTTGTTAGCTCTAACTACTGAACTAACTGAAGTCTGTGTGTTGACCTAGGAGCCATGAACTCTGCATGGCTAGAGAGTAACTCTCTGGGTACCACTTGTCTCTAAGATGTCCATCAGGAAATTGCTTACTGGTGTCAGTGTTGTAGTATTATGCTTTCCAGAAAGACTGCCAAGGCTGTTTGCTGCAAGAGCTAACTAAGCCACACCACGCCCAGGGAGACACCAGCAGGAGAAGCCAGCCTGCCCAACTAGTGCCAGGCCTGCGGCAGGGTCGACCCTACCCTCACAGTACATTTATGTGACTCTGGAAAGAGAGGTCGGAGTGCATTTGTGCTCACCTCCAAAGCTCACCTCTCACTTCAGCCCTGTTAAGATTAAATGTAGTCATCTTCTTTCAGTCAGGACTCAGTGCTGTGACCATTCTGGACATCACTCAGATTGTCCTCTTCCCATCACATTGCTGAGTAAATTATCAGGAAGAAAATGTAAAAACTAACTTTAACCTGGGCGTTCTGGAAGATCCTAGCAGCCACAACTAAATCATGAGGTTTTCCATGGTGGAGAACAACCGTTGTATCTGTGCACTTTTCATTTCTGTAAATTACAGCAATCCTGAGTAGCGATTTTATTATTGTTTACAAGGGAGTGATTATATTATAACCATGCAAGTATGTTACTGTAACAAAGTGCAGAAGAAGAAACAGATGGGCATCCATTACAGAGCAATTTTGCCTTTCTTTAAGTGTGCTTATAGTAAAAGAAAGAAATGGAGTTTTAAAAATGCATGAGTAAAACATCCCTAAGAAGAGTGTTTTTAAATATTTATCCATTAAACACGAAATGGCCTGTTTGGTTGTATTTCTGCAGAACATTAAACTTATGGGTGTTTTTACATGTGCAGTTCAGAGTATCTGGTTGCTGTAGGCCTCGCCGTATGTAAGTAGCCCCACTAATGCTTTTTGTTCGACCTGCTTAAACATTAATCCACACAGCACAAAGATGCTTCACATTCTCCTGCAGCTCACAGCAGAGAACTGTGAGGAGCAAGTTCAGAGCCAAGATATCTTGCTCCGAGCTTATCCCCATTTTTCCACACCAAATACATTAATCTACTCGTTACTTAACATGCGCATCAACTGCCTGGGTGTACAGAATTGGCACCACAGATCATGCTGTTCTTCTGACTGCACCCTATGGTAATAATATTCCATAACTCACGTAATAGACAGTGCTCATGGTGAACCTGTGATAGCCAATGACTTTGTGGAGTCTGGTAATGGAAAGTCCATATTTAGAATCTGCATCTTGTCCCTAGGATGTAGATTAGATCTAAAATATTCACCAAGGCCTCACGTGTACAGAGGTGTCGCAGAGGTGCTCACCTTTGGGAAGGTGACTGGATCGTGAGATTCTGTCCTTGTCAATGGATTCATCCACGGATGAGTTCATAGCTGAATATGCTGTCGAGAGCTGGATCAGCCTGGAGGAGGTGGGCTCTGGGTGTGACCAAGAGGAAATGTCCCTGCCCACCCTGCCCCCTGTTTTCCTCTCTGACTCTCCCCTCATCTCTCTTCTCCTGGCTGCCCTCTCCCATGCCTTTGTGCTGTGATGATCCTGGCTTCGCAGAGTAACCCTGAAACCGTGAGCCAAAATGTTTCCTAGGAGAAAAAAGAAAACTCATACCTGGTGTGGGGTTCAGGAGGTGCTGTCTCTCACCCCCTGTTTGTGAAATGAAGCTACTCATAGAAACCACACAAAGCACCATGTGAGTGAGCATGATTACTGCAGAGCACACAGCAAGCTGTTGATGAATTCCAGGTTTTCTAATTACCTAAACCAGATAATCAAAAATACATCTCAAATAATTACGATCTCCACAGACTGAAAGCATTACTGAAGGCTAAAAGCAGAAAATTAAAGAAGCACAAATAAAAATTCTCTGAAAATAAGTTTTGAGAAACAGCACAGGAAAATCCCATTAGAATCAGGCACGAGAAATGTCAGTCACATGGTCTAAAAGTTAATGGATGTTTTGGTAATGATTAAATTTAGAACATAAAACTAATAAAAATTTCATTTGAATTTTCAAATGTATGGTAACAGTGCCGCAGGACAAAGGTCAGCAGCGCCAGGACGGAGAGACTGGACCTCAAAGCTCCTGCTGCAGGCATCACAGAGACCTGGGCAAGGATGGAAGGGGAGGTGTCTCGGGGTCTCTGGATTCCGGAGAAGGACAGGCACTGGGGTTGGCAGCAAAAGTGATCAAAAGAAAGAGGATGAGAATCTGAGTACCACTGCAGACTTCTTCCTGTTTGGGGAACTTAGGTCAGCATCCAAAGCTGAGCCTAAGATTGTGACACCAAAGATCCCAGATTAAAAGGCAGCAAAGTCCAGGAGCGGGAATTTGTGAAGCCAACAGACAGTGTGGACAGAGCCACAGGGTGGGTTCCTGGGGACCAGGATCCATTCTTCCATGCAGATTTGCCCTGCACTTAGGTCCATTTTCTCGTGAGAAACCTTCTCAGGCTTCTGACTGCACTTAGGACAAACCCCAAAGCCTCGGCAGTCCGAGGGAAGGACTTGCCTGTTCTCCCATCCTCTTCCATTTCCTGCACCTCGGGGTAATTCGCTGTTCATGTAAGGAGGGCAAGCCTGGTCTTGGCTTCACCCTGACAGTCTGCTGTCCCTCTCCCTGCTGCTCTGCAGTGCGATTGCCATTCAGGGCTTGCTCCAATGGCCCTCTGAGCCTCTGAGCACCCTGATTGCTCCTTGCATGTGTCAGTACCTTAGAGCATTTTGATCTGACACGTCTTCCTCTGCGTGGGTCTGGCCACTCTTCTCTCTTTCCTTTGAAGGAACAGGGGAACATTAGCGGAAAGCCTGGACAAGGATATGAATTAGCCACCTGTGCATGTGTTTGATGATGTCATTTGGCACTACAATGTGTTTTCTAACTGGAACAGACAAGTAAGTGAAAGGAAATGGCCGCTGATCCTGAGGTAACATAAACTTGCACCATCCTCCACTCGAATCTCCTTGGAAACAAGCAGCTCTGACTTCTCCATGGCACTCCAGTGCAGTTCTCTCCAAGAGCCCGTCTCTATTCCTCATCAAGATAGGTGTTCATTACAATCACAGTGTGTTTGCCACCGAGTGGGCTGCAGTGGCATGTTTTCCGGGATAGCAGCTGTGCAGATGAACAGATGCTGTTGATTAGCTGCGCGGTGTTGCTGATTCTAAGTAATTGTTCTGAGTATTGAAATGTGGCTGAAATGATACGCTTGGCAATATCAATTTCTGTAGCAACTTATTCCCATTCATCACATTTGTAATTCTTGTGTTTATCCAGTTCATGGGAATTTTCCTTTTATGACTATTTAGATTTCATTAGTCATCTCTTCTGGCAACATACCGAGTCGTGGGCATGTTTGTTAGCAAATGATCATGAAGAAGAAACACGAAAGGGAATCAGTCTCTCAAACTTAAGAACCCAAAAGATGAGGTTTCATGCATTATTCTCTATGTGGAGCCTGATGCTAAGGTGACACAGAGTGGTAGAATAAATGTCAGGTTCAGGACCACTCAGCCAGCGCCCAGCCTCCCTGGGTCCAAGGTTCAGCCATCCTTTGTAACAGGCTGCAAATCAGAGGCTTCTGAGCAATACAAGTAAGATGTTGTCTCATCTCTGTGTGAGCCGATGAGCCCGGGCCTGTTAGACATGCTGTAGTCCTACTGGCAATGCCAGCTGACCCATGTGGTCACCTCCGTTCTGCTGAGAGAACTCGTCTCCATCAATGCGACTGCAGTGGGCAGGAATAGTGCTGTCCGTGTCGGAGAGTATTGAGATTTTAATCTCAGCAGCAGAGACAGTCTAATGCCCTTGTGCTGTGTTTGTGTGGATGCTCTATTGATGCATCTGGTACTCAGATCTGCTAAAAATCTCAGCAAAGATGCCTCCCTCCATCTGGTCAGGGAAAAGGAAACAGAAAGAGATCTTATGGACTGTGGAGCTTGATAATCGAAGGACACATGCTCTTTCTTGCTGTCTCTCCCTCTCTCTCTCTCTCTCTCTCTCTCTCTCTCTCTCTCTCTCTCTCTCTTTATTGGTTGTGAGACAAGGTTCACTATGTAGTCCAGGCTGTCATCAAACTTGTGGTGAGCCTCTAGCCTCAGCCCAGCCATTGCAGCGTAGCTAGTGGATAACCACGTGGATTCACAGGTTCGTCATTGCAGTTTTGCATTAGTGCGCAAGTCTTCAGTATTTTGCTCCCCAGGATGTGGGGATTTTGTTATTTGTTTTGGGGTGTCTTATTGTTGTTAGTATTTTGTAGAATTTTTAACAGATATAAATAAGACTTATTTCCATATGAAGCATAAAATGTTTTAATAAGTCTTATAAGGGAATAAAATTTATGGATATTTTATAAATGGATTTGTGCAAATACTTTGGAAGATAGAGAACTGAATGTTTAATAAATGTAAGGAATGTAAGGATCCACTTTCTAATATGCCAAAGTAATGAAGAAAAACATCAAATTGATTGATTAAAAGGAGGAGTTAAGTGAAAAGTCCACATAGATCAAAGTGAACTTTGAGTCTGAACTTTATTTCACTCTGGAATAATTGCATTAGGCCACAGCTTTCTTGCAGTCCTGAAATAATATTTGCTGCTCACAAACTCTCAGTAGTGACTTAATGTCAGGACTCCTAACCCCTTCCTGGGACACCCTGTCATGTTCATATTACCATGCTTGGCAAACAAAACTAAACTTCACTCCTAGAGGGATGCCCCTCCCCCGCATTCTTTTCACTGTGGTGCTGAAGATGCTCTAGAATGTGCCAGAGCTTTAGAACAATGAGGAAAAAAATGTCCTGAGGACATAGCTCATGTTAGAGTCAGGATTGTTTCAAAGAATGTGCCAAAATGACCCTAAGAAAAGCAAGAGAAATGATTCTGGAGTCTAGTGGCTTTGCCTCCTCCCCCCATGGGGTGGGTGCATTTTCTGATGGACATGAGTGGTGGCTCCTCAGGCCTCAATCCATGACTGTTCCCCACCAAGGTGACAGATTACACCCCTGCTGACCCCTAAAACCACATCACAGTGACCAAGGTGCTGATCACAGTGGACACCAGGGAGTTCCCAAGACGAGAGTAGTTCTGACACAACCCGTGTCTTATAGTACAAGGAAGTCCCCCAAAATATGACAGACAACTCTCAAAAATGCGTTGTTAATGGCCCCATGGAAAGTTACCAGCCCGGGTCACCCTAAGTGGCTGTTGGAGCTGGTCTTGTTTTTCCTCATGGTCCAGCCTCATTTCCTCTGTCACCCATCTTCTCTGCCTCCTCTTCAGCTGCCAAGCTGGAAATCTCTGCTGATTCCTCCTCTTGCTCAGGTACAGAGCCTTTGGATTCTCGTGGACTTTGCTCGGGCCTCAGTTTAGTTTCCACATTGCAAGTTCCCTGTACATGCTGTAGCACTGGACAGTTCTGCACATGAACACCTCAGAGTTAATACAAAGCCAAGGGCACCGTAACTGATGAGACACCATTGAATATTTAAGAAGTACTGTTTTTCAATTCTTTTATTTAAGTCTCTAGCAAAACATTGCTTTGGATCTGGAAAAAAGGGGACAGTGGAGCAAGGGCCTCACTGAGGGGCGCCCAGAGGTGCTCATGGCTGGACCTGCATGGCCCTGGTTCATCCGTCACGTGGCGAGAGCCCGGCTCTTCCTCTCGCCTTCCACAGCCCTGATTCCAGAGTAACTTCCCCCTTATCACAATTAAAAAATTGAAAAATCCAGACAATATGCAGGTAAAATTGTATGTAAAACACTGTTAAGTTTATTTTACTCATCATAAAGACCGTGAGGAGAGATGATCAAACACTATGGTGAATGCCTTAATTTAAAATCATTATTGTCACAAGAGACGCATTGCTATGAATTCCTTTCAAAACCCTTTCTCTTGCTTAGGGTGAACTCATCCTGTCAAGGAAGCTGTTCTGGAAGTCCTCTTCCCTGAGGGTCTTTAGCAGAGCTGTCCTGGCTGCATGACCCAGCCTGATTCAAAGCCTCACCCTTCATGGTCATTGGGCCAGAGCTGGATCTCACAGCACTGCACGCCATATCCGAACTCATAAAGGCACTCAAGGAAGAGGATACCCAGACCTGCAGAGGCAGCAAGGACAGGGAGCCAAGAGTGTTTGGAATGAAGGGAACATTTCATAGAGGATAAATTAAAAGTGGCTTTTCTGCAGCGATGTTTTCACAAACTTTGCCAGGTGTTCTAATTACGTATTGTACATTTCTGTAAAGAAATGTTAATGTTGGATTACGTTCCCCTCCATCGGTGTCCACAAGATATGGTCATTATGCTCATGTCGCTGGATGTCTCTGGTGTTCTCGATAAATCTGGTTCTGAGGGCTCCAAGTGATGCTCTGTGGACCTGTGTGGCTGCAGCTTCGCGGTACTAACAGGCGCGCAGTTCCTCTGAATGCGAGGTTCCCTGCCAAGCTCCCCAGAAGCTACCTTGAGAAAGAAGGGTGCAGGCCACGAGCTGGGGCTATGGGTTCAGCAGATGCTGTCTACCCTGGGGCCGGGAGGCCTGCACCACACAGAGCCCACTGCCTCCCCGCTGCAGGCTGCAGAGTCTCCTTTGGAAGTCCTGCAATGTTTACAATGCCTAAGTGTTATTGGTTTTGTTCTCTACTGTTTTGTTCAACTTTATAATATCTAATGAGATAGACAATTCTTTTTAAGGAAACAAGAGACATCGTTGATAACCTGTACTCTGTTCTACATCATGTGCTATGACTATCCTTGGTTTTGACTGACAGCTTTGTTTTGCCATATTTGACTTTATTCTCTCCCTCCCCAAAAAAGTAATAAGAACTAAGGAGTAATAAAACCCAAAATGTGTAAATTGTGTTGTAAAAAAGAGAGGGAAAAAAAGAGCTCTAAAGGATACAACAGCAAGCGTATTTAGGGATGTTAAATAGCTGACCATATTAATGGTTTTGGTTGGATCATTGAACACAACTGTTTGCAGTCTCACTGTTTGAATGTCCACTTTGTATTCTTTGATACTGTGATTTGAGCAGCTATTTCTAAGATGATAATATGTAATCTATTAACTGGTGATTTCTTACTGTTTTTTTTTTTTTTTTTTTTTTAGTTCTGTATTACGTGTACCTTTACACTGCTTTGTTTTGTTTTGTGTTTTTCTCTTTTTACTTTTAAATAAAATTAAAAAAAAAAAAGAGAGAGATTCCAGTTGTGTTCAAGCCCTGACCCTTGTGGGTAAAACACACAGCAGTGCTGGCTGTATGACTATCTAAGTGATGTAACACTGTGTCTGTATATTTAAAGCTCACGAGACACAATGAGTATTTTACAAATGGCACTGGACAGTAAGATAAGAGCTTTCGCCATGCACTGAATTATTTATTTAAAAAGTCTCATTACTACAGTGTTAAGATTTGTTTCACGCTTTATAAAAATGTAGTTAAGAGGGCGGTGGAAACTTCTGCATTTTAGGAATTGATCGAAGGTTTCCATCTGATCATTTCATATCTGCCAAATACTTTCAATAACATTACAGCGGCAACAAAATAATGTGGAGTCCTCAGCACTTCAAACTTTGGATATAAATTGCACAGGGTAGGAACAGTTAGATTTGTACTAAGATGTGAGACTAACAACAATTTTTCATCTTAACTGTAATCTGTCAAGAGATGGTAAAGTCATAATTCCTTGTTAATTTTAAGTAAATTAAATACGTGCATATTAATACATTGAATAGTGATGAAAAACACTTTAGTATGGTTTTCCGAAATCTGTTCTTCAGTCTTTAGTGGCAACAACAAGTAATAATTCTATAAAATACGGCCATCCTCAGCTTTGTGACTTCATGTGTACTTCGAAAATTATCATTATTCTTTATAATATGAATGAAGAATTTTTCATGGGCAATAATCCCCAAAATTCAATAAACAAGACTGCGTTATCATTGAGGTACTATAATGATAGCTTAAATCTAATTTTAAATCTTTAGAATCATGCAACATAAACATTTCTTTTTAATGTCATTTTAACAAGTAAATGCAGTTATTAAAACTAAAATGAAAAAAATCAACTACATAAAGTTAAATTATTTAAATTTCAAATGTGCAACAGATAATTAGCGGCATAGTGCAATTCCATCATTAAGAACTCTACCTTGCAATTATAGAGTCGGTAGGATTTGCTTGAAGAAAAAGTGACGTTTCCAGAAGTCACTCTTAATATCTTCTCATCTGGGTGGCACTGCTCAGCGTGGAATTATGGCTTCAGCAGGGAACAGCTCCCTGAGACAATTAGGAATGCAGCCCAGGAGAAGGGCCTTAAGGAGGTGAAGGTTAATTATTCAGCGGAATGACCACCGCAGAGATGGCTTCACTGATGATCTATCTTAGGGGGAGAAATGTGTATGTGCTGTTCAGCTCAGACTGCGGATTTAAGAGATTCAAATGCATCACCTGAGACAGCGCAGTGTTGGTAAACGCCCAGTACTGTAGATCCACCCAGCAGCTTTCAAAGCATGCTTGCCTGCTTCAGATGGGTGCTACTAGAAATGCACTCACTATATGACATAGTGGCTGGGCCCTAGCATTTTCTCTAGGATTTTTGTTTTGTTTTGTTTGTTCATTTGTTTGCTTTTTTTTTTTTTTTTTTTTTTTAGCTGTTATCTTTCAAGTATTTAACCCAGAGCTTCCAAGACACATTCAGTGTGTACAGTGTGGCCAGGTCCTCAGAGACAGCCCACTGCCCTGCCCTGAGCTAAAGCAGCAAGGTGAGGAGCCTCCCCGGTGACCACTTGAGTCCACTCCTCCTGAGGCCACGGGACACACCAGTCACTCCAGTGCTCCTTACTTCCACCCACTCTGTGTTTCATGCTGTGTTCCCATTTTTTCCAGTTTCTCTGGAAAGGACCTAAATCCTACAACATTTTATGCACACAATCCACAGTGAAAGCCATTGCAAAGTCTCATGTTCTAAAGCTGAAAGATGTCGGTCACAGTTGGTGGTTAAATTGCATGGGAACACTTTTAATCTTGATGTGCATGAGTAATATCATGCATAGGATTCAGATATATGGCAATGATTTGCTCTGAAGTCGCAAAATGGTGAAAAATATTTTATTTCCATCATAGCCAGTGGGTTTTTTGCCTTGTTTTTATTTTAAAAACCAAAGCAGAAAAAAGGATACAAACAATGTAGAATTTCAAAAAAAAGCTAGCAGGAAATTAACACCCATTAATATATTTCATATTTTTATCTTAGAAGTAGTTGTTCAGGTTACCTCAGACCCCCCAAACTCAAAGGCCCAATCAAAAAATGGACATCTGAAGTGAAAAAGCACTTATCAAACTGTAAAATACAAAATGGCAAATAAATACACAAGGAAAGGTTCAACATCACTGGTCATTTGAGAGATGCAAATTAAAATAACTTTGAGGTTCCATCTGACTCCAGAAAGAATGGCTGCTATCAAGAAATCAGCTGATAACACACCTAGTTTTAAGATCATGTAGCACCTCAAGCTAGATGGTAACCTACTGATAGGAATTACTATAATCTTTTTTACAGAATTAAATGAATTATCATTGGTATATACTGAGAGAAGTGAAATATTTGCATCGAGACTTATATAAAAATCCCTCATTGCTCACTCACAGCAAAAAAGGATGTGAGTTGTAACATTCTATTTACTATGACTGTGAGAGTGTGTGTGTGTGTGTGTGTGTGTGTGTGTGTGTGTGTGTGTGGCTGGGGATTGAGCCCAGGGACTTTTCCCTGAGCTATAACCCCAGTCCTCCACTCCATTTTTGAGGCATTGACTTATTAGATTGCTAAGTAACCCTGGCAGAGTTGGAACTTACAGTACTCTTGCTTCAACCCCCATGTGCATCCTCCTCATTTAAAGAGCCTCACTCAACATTTTCGGTTTTGTGACATCCCCCTTGGCTGAGAAATGAACAGCGGTTATGTTACTCGTTTGGACCCAGAGTTGAAAGCTTCATGCTAACAATGGTCCTTCTGGCCAGCCAGTGGAGCCCTGGAGTGGTGCTGAGAAACTACTCTTTTACAGGCGCTCTATCTCTCCTCTGAGTATCAGGCTGGCTTATCAGCTGCAATACTGAGCCTTTGTCCTGCTTGTCTGGGTCCAGAGATGCTTATGAAGAAAGACCCTCGGCTCTGGTCCTTGTCAGAGGCAAGCTGCTCCTCCTGGAGTGACGAGGACACTTGGTAGCTCCTCCCGCAGGTCCTGAGCCTTGCACAGAGGTTCCGCTTCCACCTCCAGAATGTCCCAGTCCTGGATTCTTCATTATTCCGTGATTGTCTCTCCTGCTTATGGTACCTCGGAGCATTTTCTTATAGAGGAGCACAACTCTGTATTTTTTTTTTTCGTTTTCTCTATTTTGTTAAATCTGTCGATATTATATGTTTGAAAAAAATGAGATGCGTGAAAATATAAACTGGTTGAAAGACTTGGTATTAAAATTCATTACAGCTGTCCCTTGAAATAATTTGAGGAATTTTCAGGATAATAAAGTTTCCATGTATTATTTCATTCATTTCTTGATGGATAAAATATATGGAACTGTTGTCATGTCTTTACTGTCTCAAAACAACACTAAGTTGTAAGCTTATTTTTAGCACAGTACATGAGCAGCTGGGAAGACAGAAAAGGAATTCACATTCTAGACATCAGGAACTTAGAGGCTTTGGAAGCTTGAGATCCCTAACGTGCATTTTAAGCTCTTAGAGTACGATTGTGCTTTCCTTTCACTTCTCCTTGATTCCATGCTTGGTATACACCGTACCTACATAAGAAAACAATTGAATATTTTATTTTATTATTGGAAGAGCTCTAGGAAGCTCCTTTACATGTGGCTTTAAGTTTTGCTGTCAGATACCAGAAGCATCAGGCTGGATGGACATGATAAAGATGTGTGTGCTCAGCTGCAGGAGAATTTCACCATGTTATATTGCTGTGGTGCACTCCTCCGAGAGGAAGTAATGCATATGTGGTTACAACCCCAGCTTACGCCCTGGGTATCTTGGGATCACTGCCTGGCCGGAGGGGAGCTGGGCCTGGTCCTGTTGCTTTAACATTCATAGGAACAAGGTCCCCTCCTTCTGCATCTGGCTCCTATAGAGTACCCAGTCTGCCTTGCTGGAGGAGGATGACACGGGAGTCTGGTGCTGACTAAGGGAGGGACTGCTGCAGGACACAGCTGGACCAGGAGGAGGAGAGGGATTCATCTGGACATGGACTACAGCACTGCATGCTGGGTGCAGTGAGTTGATGTGTGCTTGCTCTCTTATTTCATCACGAGATCCAAGTGTATTTTCTTGAGATAGGATAGAACAGCACCAGTAAGCCATTGCTCCTGAAGGATGGTCAACACCTCATCTCCCCTCGTGTCCAGGGGAGCTCTCTGGGTGTCATGATGGTGACTCACAGAGTGGATTCAGATCATCTTGGTTCAAATCTGTCAATGACACTACTCTTTGCTTTTGGTAAAAATGGCACCATGCACATTACTTAGTTTGGTCCAGTGATAGGTGTTGCCCAGAAGAATGTAAAGAAATTAAGCGTTTGTTGAAAATTACTCAAGTTGGACCCATTGCTGTTATGCAAACCTAATGCCATGTACTTGTATGATTTGCAGGTACCAGACCATGAAGTGGGCGAATCTTCCTGAGGCTGCAGCATAGAATACAGAGCAGACTGCAGGCTGAGCTTTCCTGGGCACCAGGTCCCTTGCAGTGTCACTGTCCACACCTGGCCTTCCAGACCATTTACCTGTCTGCAGGAAAAGGACCTGAGCCGGTTTGCACGTGATGCCATTTTTATTTGTTCTATCTTCTTTTCTCTTTCATTGACAACCAGCTTACTTCAAAGAAGATAATTCATTCTGCAATTAATTACATTTCAAAAGTCACCTAACATAGTTGAAATAATGGCCATAAGCCTTGTTAAACATTTGCTTTTATAGAGTCCACTGTTGTCACAAAGTAAATTTGATGACACGTTTGAACACAAAAGTGAACTGTTACTTTGTGCATAATATGAAATACTATTTCACATTTTATACACTCAATATTTTTTTAAATACATAATTTCTGATTTCTTATTATAAACCAAATTGGTGTTAACAAAATACTTAGAGAAAATGATAATGCTATCTCTTTGTACAAGCTCTCATTATCTTGTGCCACAACAATTTCTTTGGGTCAGTTTAATGCTTTAAGACTTATAAAACTTTTCATACAGGAAATAATGATTATTACAGGATATTTGATTTTGCATTAATTGCAATAACAACATTGTGCCTTAAAGGTTTTGTATTTCCACAATTGCCTAAATTAAACTTAATTTGTAATTAGGTAACTATTTTATTTCTTACCTTAGAAGTTAGTTTTAATGCTATAATTTTATTGTACATAAAAGATATCTCAACAGGTCTTAGTAGAATCTTGTGACTTGGAGATTTCGTTATTTTTCTATTTTCTAGTCTTCTTGTCAAAAATTTAAGTTTGTTACTTCCATCTTTTCGAGTTAACAGTCTTACACACTGCACATAAATCTGTGCATATTCAGCCTCAGACACCACCCAACAGTGTGAGTTTTAACCTTACCAGGTAAAGTCATGGAGGGGTATTATTTTACTTTTTTTTTTTTTTTTTAGCAATAATCAAATTGTACATTTAAAAATTTTTGTTACTGTGTGGTTTTCATTCTTATACCAGAATGCAATCTGTCATATTTTCTGTATACCATGAATTTTATATTTGTTGCTTGTAGGCATTAAAAATAGTTTGTGTTTACAAAACATATCTAAACTGCTTGTTATCACTGTTTTCATTATTTACTTTATTACTACTTTATGGATAGAGAATTGCAACTGTTCTCCTATGAAAATCTGTTCGTTTTTTCAGTACAGTATATTTTTATTTTAGAAAAAAATGTAACATTCCATTAATGTGGTCCATATATTAAAATTCTTAGAATTTATGAATGGAGGCAAAGCTTAGTGGTAGGATTCTGTATAACATGCACCCGACACCAGGCTCAACCCCACACCAAATAAGCTACAATGACATGACCTCACAGCATAGCGCATTCCCCTTACATCCTGTTGCATTACCATTAGATGTGAGAAATATGGCGTCACAGCAAAGATTCCCCATGCATTTGCAAACTGAACGTTGTTTTGCTGATGGAAATAAGGAGCACTAGTATAGCAAGGACGCACATTGGGCAACAAGAATGCTGTGGGCTCCGGGGTCATGCAGAATCCTGCAGGACGAGGGAAAGCTGAGGATTCACGGCAGGGTTGTGTCGAACCGTCCCAATGGTGAGGGAACTTGTGAAGCCTCTGAAAATTCTTCAGGAAGGAGCAATGATCCCATGTGCAGTCTCAGAAGTCATTCATTCATGCTCCGCTGCATGGAGAAAAGAATGGAAGAGGGGCTGGGGAGGGAACAAGAGCCCAGAAGGAGTCCAAAAAGGCTACAAGATGGCAGTGAGGCAAGGATCAGGACCATTGCTTCTCAGCAGCTGCAGCAAACACCAGCACAGCCTGCAGGTGTTGGCTCTGAATGTGCAGCAGGACCAGGAGATGGCAGCTTCCAAGAGGGCAAGCTGAGGGCTGGGCAGCGACCTGCTTGAGCTCACAGGCCTAGGCTGCACCAGGGGCCTATGGTGGCTCAGGAATGCTTCTTTCCAGGCACACGGCTCCAGCGTGGCCCAGGCATAAGTGCCTGCTCCCTCTGAAGCCCTCTGTGTTCAGTTTGCCTTGGCACTCCGGCCCCATGACCACATTAACACAGCCAGTGGCCTGGACCCTGGCAGTCAGTTCTGCTCAGGATCTTCTGGGGCAGGCTGGGTTCATGCACTCTTCCCTTTCTGCTGCAGCCTGAGTTGTCATAAGCTTCTTCCTCATGGCACACTGCTGCTTATTCCTTTTTCTTGTTGCATATAGAGATTTTGAGCTGGTATACAGAATTAGACAGGTATTCTTGTGGCTAAGACCAAGTATCCCACATTCATAATTTGAAGCAGAAGGCTTTGTGTTACCCTTGTTGTCAGCTGCCCTGGGGCAGGACCATCATCATGGAGGATTACCGAGCAACACAGTTGCTTAGCTCATGGTGGTCAGGAAGCAGAACCAGGAAACAGTACAGAGAGGAAGGCATGATGCACAGGATATAGACCCCAAGGTCACACCTTCCTGACCCACTGAGGCACACCCAAAAGTGGGCCTCACTGATCCCCAGGTGCCTATCCAGGTGACCATTCAGCTTACGCCTCACACATAGGAAAGAAGCTGGTAACACTGGAAGAGTGGGTGACAAGGTCTACTGGTCAGCAAAAGGAGAGACATGAACTGGGGGATGCAGGGACACCAAAAGGGTTTCGCTCTGTCACCTCAGCTAATTGGTGACATGTTGGAAGCAGGAATAGGGACCCCTAAAGAAGAGTGTGGACAGTGGTGATGGTTGATAACAGGCTGAAGAATCAGCCCACGTCCGATTCCTGTCTTTCACGTGTTTAAGAATCCATGCAGCAGTGACAACAGACATTTACATCTCAGAGGCAGAGGGAAGAAATTACCTGGGGTTAGAGCATGCAATTGTGAGCAATCAGTCATTACATAACGTTTGAAACCACTAGACTGAATGAACCCCAGAGAGAACATGTAGTAAGGACGATGATAAACGTGAAACTTGAACCCTATTTGTGTAATGTGTATCTGTTCTTCTTCTACTGCTTTTATGGTATTTATTTCCCTTGCTTTGTGCACAGTTTACCTGTAGGGTGAAGGTCTATGAAGTTAACTTTAAGTTTAAAAAGTGGTTCTGTTTTTCTTTCATACCACATGGCCCAATTTAATCTTTTCCTTTGAGCACCAAAATCCTTAGGTTAAATGTTCTTTAATCTCCTTTATTTGGTTTAATTTTATTTTAAAGAGGCTAAAACTAAACATAACAAAACATAACAAAGCAGATCAGAAGAAAACAATGTAAGTGACACAGATTTCAAAGCAAGACAAGAGATCTTCACTATCATATTGTCTCACTTTTCTTCTAAATAGTTGTCCATATCTTCACATAACAATGAATTCATTCAAAACAAAGTAGTATTGAACTGATCAGAACAGAGTGATTAAGGCATTACAGGCCTTCAAAACCAGACAATAGGGAACTCAACAATGGCTGCCATTATGGCTCATTCTCTTCAAAATAGCTGCCCATACCTTCATGTATGCTGACATTAAACAATACAAAACAGACTAAAATCAGTCTGAACAAAGAATAATATTATTGCTGGATTTCACAGCATGATGCTACGGGGTCAGCACTGGATAACTTTGTGTCTCTTTTTTTTCAAAATAGCTGTTCATTTCATTGTGCATTATATAATCAATTCTCATAAACTGTTTAGAAGAAGTTCTATGCATGTGGTAGTCCCTACATGTATACCTATCCTTTCTATATTAGAGGGAAAAAGAAAAGAAAACAAAATAAAATAAAATGAAATAAAACACATTCTTAGAAAAATACAAAAGACAAATAACAATAGCAAAGAGCCCAAAACAGTGACAATATAGATCTTCAAAACAAAGTGGTGTGAGCATAACTAGGGTTCTTATTTTACATAATGATCTTCAAGGGTTCCTCAGATCACCATAACATAATATGCACAATTGTTCCAATCCTGTGAATGTTAACTGTTTTGTTTCAAGAACTTATAGAACTTGTAGCACAATCATCTTAGCTGTCCTAAGTGTGTTTATATAATTTTAGATTTCTCTTTTCCTTTCCTCTTTCTTTTTCTCCTTTTCCCTGAGATATTATTTTCCCCTTTAAGCAGATTCTTATCTTTTCACTGTATTTACTGAGGACCTTGTATTTTATGTACTCTTACCATTTCTTACAATAGGGAGACTATATAACATTTACACATATGAGTTTGATTTATTTCACTTATGAGTACGGTCTCAAGTTGCATTCATTTACTGATAAATATCTCAATGTGATCATTCTTTATAGTTGAGTAGTACTCCATTGTATAAAAATACCACAACTTTTTTATCCATTCCTCAGTTGATGGACATTTAGGTTGTTTCCAAGATCTGGCTATTTCAAGCTGTGCTGCTATAAACATGGGTGCACATGTATCACTGTGACATGATGTTTTCAGTTCTTCTGGGAATATACCCAAAAGTGGAATAGCTGGGACTTCCAATCCTAGTTTTTGAGGAATCTCCAGCCTGAGATTCCTCCAACTCCACAGTAGTTGCACCAGGCTACACTCCCACCAACAGTGCAAGAGAGTTCCTTTTTCCTTCACAGCTTCACCAGCATTTGTTGTTGGTAGTTTTCTTGATCCTGGCCATTCTTTCTGGATTGAGATGGAATCAGAGTATTGTTTTAATTTGCATTTCTCTAATGAGTAAGGATGATGATCATTTTTTCATGTATTTATTTGCTATTTGTATTTCTTCATCTGAGAACTGTGTATTCATCTCAGATGCCCATTTTTGGAATGAGTCTTTAAATTTTGGGGGTCTGATTTTTAAAATTTTCTTTATATGTTCTAGACAGAAGTTCTTTATCTGAAGGACAGTTCATTAAGATTTTTTCCCAATTTGTGGGTTTTCTTTTCACTATGCTGGAGACTTCTTTCGACATGCAAATACTCTTTAACAGGATGTGATGCCAGTTATTGATTCTGTGAAATATTTTGCATGCAGTTTGATTCTCATCCATGAATTCTCTACCCACCTCTATGTATTCAAGATTTCTACCTACTTTGTCTTCCAACAGATTTAGTCTTTCTCTTTTAATATTTAGATCTTTGATCCATTTAGACTTTATTTACCACATGGTGATAGGCATGGGTCTAGTTTTCGTTTCAGGCATATGGAGAGCCAGTTTTTCCAGCACCATTTATTAAAGAGACTGTCATTCTTCCAGTGAACCTGTTTGGCCCCTTTATCAAAGATGAGGTGGTTGGTGTGTTTGCAGTTGTGATTGTATCTTCTAATCTGTTTCATTGATCTTCATGTCTGTTTTTATTCCAGTACCATGTTGATTTTATTATAGTAGCTTTGTAGTATAACTTCAAGTCAGGGATTGTGATGCCTCCTGCCTTGCCTTTGTAGCTTAGAATTGCCTTTGCTATTCTAATCGGTTTCTTCTGGTTCCAGATGAATTTTAGGGGTGATTTCTCTACATCTGTGAGGTATGGTAGTGGTGTTTTGATTGGAATTGCACTGAATCGGTATAACAATTTTGGGGGAATGGCCATTTTCACAACGTTTGTTCTTCTTACCCATGAACAAGGGATGTCTTTCCGTTTTCTGAGGTCTTCTTCGATTTCTTTCTCAGGGTATTATAATTTTCCCTGAATAGATTTTTACTTCTTTCATTATAATGAATCCTAAGTATTTCATTGTTTTGGATGCCATTTTGAATGGTATGGCTTCTCTTATTTCTCTCTCAGTGGTTTTGTTGTTAGTGTTTAGGAATGCTATTGATTTTTGAGTGTTGGCTTTATACCCAGCTACATTACTGAATTTATTTATTGTGCCTAGGAGTCTTTCAATAGAGTTTTGGGGGTCTTCTATGTAGAATATCATGTCATCTGCAAATAATGATAATTTAACTTCTTCTTTTCCTATCCTTGCTCCTTTTATTTATGTCCCTTGTCTAATTGCTCAGGCTAGTATTTCCAGCACTATATTGAATAGGAGTGGTGATAATGGACATCTTTGTCTTCTGCCTGATTTTAGGGTAAAAGCCTTCAGTTTTTGACCATGTAAAATGACACTGGCTGTTTGTTTGTCATAGATGGCTTTTATCATATTGAGGTAAAGATGTCTATTCCAATTCTCTGTAAGGTTCTTACCATGAGTTAGAGTGGGTCCTTAATAAAAGCTTTTCTGCATCTATAGAAATGATCATGTGGTTATTTTTGGCTCTGTTGATATAGCAAATTACATTTATTGATTTGCATATGTTGATCTATCCCTGCATTCCTGGAATGAATCCCACTTGATCATGGTATGTAATCTTCTTGATGATTTGCTGCATTGTGTTTACCAAAATTTTATGGAGAATTTTTACATCTGTGTTCATTAGGGAGATCAGCCTGTAGTTCTCTTTCTTTGTTGGGTCTTTCTCGGGTTTTGCTAGTGGAGTAGTATTTGCTTCCAGGAATGAGTTAGGAAGAATTGCTTCTTTTTAGATTTCACTGAAGAGTTTGAGGAGTGTTGGCATTAAATCTTCTTTGAGTTTCTTGTAGAATTCCACAGTGAATCCGTATGGACCTGGGATTTTCTTTGTTGGTAAGGATATAATTAATTTTCAATTTTGTTAATTGAATTTGGGCTATTCAGCAGATTTACATCTTCTTGACCCAGCTTTGGTAATTCTTATATTTCTAGGAATCTGTGCATTTCCTCCACATTATCAAGCCTATGAGAGTAGAGATTTTTGAAGTAGATATTGATGATCTTCTGTATTTCCACAGCATCTGTAGTGATTTCACCATTCCTTATTGCATCAATCTGAGTTTTTTCTTTCCTTTTTTAAATAGATGCAGAAATAAGGTTGGTGAGGGGCTTATCAATTTTATTTATTCTTTCAAAGAACCAAGTCTTTGATTCATTGATTCTTTGGGTTGTTTTCTTAGTCTGTATTACATTAATTTCTGCTCTGATTTTTATAATTTTCTTTTGGCTTTGGGCTTGACTTGCTCTTCTTTTTCTAGATGTTTGAGGTGTAGCATCAGATTGTTTATTTGTGTTTGTTCTGTTTTCCTGATGTGGGAATTCACTGCAATAAATTTTCCTCTGAGACTGCATCCCACAAGTTGTGGTAAGTTGTATTTGCATTTGCTTGTAGATATTGTTTAATTTCTACTTTAATTTCTTCTGGGACCCACTGATTGCTCAGGAGCGTATCATTCAATTTCCATGTGTTTGTGGGTTTTTTTTCAGTTTCTTTTATCATTAATTTCTAGTTTCATGGTGCTATGATGTGATAACATGCATGGGATAATTTCAATTCTTTTGCATTTGCTTAAGCATGTTCTGTGGCCTAGTATATTGTCTATTTTAGAGAATGTTCCATGTGCTGCTGAGAAGAATATATATTCTGATGTTGTTGGGTGGAACATAATCTCCCTTATTGACAAGAAAAAGCCAACTAAATGTTCACAAGGAAAGACCATTCAAAATAAGATTGCAGTAAAGAGGGGGAAATGCTGCCACAGTGAGAACATTCCAGCTGAGCAGTCTGTTTCCAAGCAGAAAGAGCCTTCACCGTGAGGGGTAAACAGGAAGAGAAGCCTGTTGGTAACGCTGAGAAAGTGATGCGTTTGGTAAATTTAGGGAGCTACACTCAAGCAGAGAGTGTTCTACTTTGGGCTGCTACTGAAAGTCAAAAGTTGATCAAAGTCCAAGAGCAGTGAAAGAGGTGAGTCCTGTCCAAAGCTCAATCAGCTCGGCTTAGAAGATGTTTGTCCAGCATGGTGGGACCCTTTGGATGATCCCGGATGAGGCAAAGTGTGGGGGTCTCAAGCATGTGTGTGTGGCTCGTCCTAGATGAATGAGGTGGACTCACTGAAGTCATGGGAGAAGAGGGCCCCTGCAGGAGCTAATGCAGGAGGAGAGCAGGCCTTCACACCCATGTTCATTCTCAGGAGCACAGACTCAGGTGAGGTTCACCACTGCCAACTTTAGGAAGGGCTTTTTCATCTTTTTTTTTTTTTTTTTTTTTTTTTTTGGCTTTTCCATCGGTATTTTGGGAGAAAATCCTAGATATTACTTTTGACATTTTTGCTTGTTTTCTATGCTCACCAATCTATTTTTTTTCAGTTTACAATAAGAATATAAGCTCACCACTGCATTTTCTATTTCCTTGAACTTCTATGCAGTGACACAATCGTGAATTTGTCTGTTTGTCTCATTTTGCTTCAGAACTGCCTTTTCGATGTGTTTTCACCAAACCCCAGTCTCATCTTGTATCCTGTTGTGCATGCCGGGCACCTGGTGCATCCAGTTCTCGTTTTCCTGAGTTACGTCCAGAGCTTCACTTACTCTCAAAACGGAGTCTGAAATCTATGTGATCCACAGATTATTTTATCTTTACACCTCCATTTTCACTTTGTTTCCCTTTTTTGGGCTCCAGTGAGTGTGGCTTTATGCTTCATGCTCATCAAAGGTGGTTTCCACCTGCCAGGTCCTGCTCTTTGCCCAACGCCCATTTTCAGAATTGGCCCTTCGTATTCAGTGCTGGGAAGTAGGAAACATGCTTTATCACATATTTCACTGTCACTATGGGACCTCCCCTCACATAGTGCCTTTCGCTTCTCTGACACTTTCAAACACTGGTCATATCCATTAAGCCTGAAAATGCACTTCCCTTATGATCCCCTTCCCTGTCTCCTCTCTGGGTGTTTGCTGAGATGCCTCTCTTTGCTTATACTCAGGATGCCAAATCTCTGATGTGCGGGTTTCCTCAGTGGAGACCACATATGCATTCTGTTCCTAGGGTCAGTTTGATGCCCAGCAAACAGCAGATGATTCTCTTCTCCCAGGAGGGCAGGACTCTGGAACATTCCCTTTTCCTATCTCATATTTTTCATTTTTGGGCAAGTTCTTAGAAAATAGGGTGACTTTCAATTCTGGAAGTAGGTTAAGTTACAGTGTTAATTTATAGTGTAATGCTCAGCTTTAAAAAATACTCAAATACTTTTGGTCTTTTTAATTAGGGGGAACTGTGGTTAAGGGGTCTTGGAGACTGAGGTGGAGCTGCCAGTTAAACATCCTCAGATACTAAAAGCCAATGCTACTCCACATAAAGAGAGAAGAACACTGAAGTTGTGTGTGAAATAATCCAGACATCCATGTCCATAATTTAAGTCACAGCAAGTCAGAATCATGCCAAATTCAGCTGTGATTTTTACATTATTTGTACCAAATTAATAATGCAATTTAACAAAATTTAGACCTGTTTAGTGACTCATAGTAGGAACATACTTATGTTTACTCAAAATGAAATAAAAGAATTGATGGGATTTGTTAAGCATGTAAGTAAAATAGTAACCCTTTGGAAACACTAGCATACATAAGCTCTTAATGCTTTCCTGAGAAAACGTGTAATTTCTTGCTCTTCACATTTTATCTCTTTTAAAATGACCTCTATAAGGCTTCTTTTTCAACTATTTCACTGCAACATACCACACTGGCATCTAATTATCAGAAATAAAATATGTTCAAGATATAAGACCAATATTGTAGCTTTTGTGGAGTTATGATTTGCACAAGTTAGGAATAAAGCAAATGTTCTTATGCAATTTGAGTAAATGAGTTAAAATTAGTCTGGCTGTACTAATGCTTTTGAAACACTGATTAAATTCCTCTGTTTATGCTTAACCACATGAAGGTAACTATCAGATCACTACTCAGCCACGTCCACGGATTTTTAAATCATAGATTCATTTGTGCTTACTGTAGGTTTCAACTACTTCGATATTCACATAGAAACTGAATATTTAACATGCCATGATGCTAAACAGGAGTCCTTAGAGAATTTTCAATAATCCTACCATAAGACAGATCCATTTCTTATGGTGTATTTTTAGCTAATAAAGGCTGACACCAACTTAAGCTGTGAGCAATTCCTGTGGATTTCTGCCCTTTAACACTGCATTTTCCTTTTGCTTTTATTTCCATAGTAACGGCTGGCAGAGGAATCTTCCAGCAGCTGTGCTCGCTCGCAATCTCTGGCCAGTGTTCTGCTGTGTAAAGCACTGGCTTCTGCACACACAGCGGTTCTGCACTTTGCAAAGTGATGCTTCTTTTCAGGATTGAGTGCTTTTCACTATTTTTATTTCTTCGTTATTTTTAATTTAAAGGGATAACATTAAAAATAACAGTAAGCCCATTTTGTATATCAGCTAATTATATTTTAAAAACCTGATAATGCTTCTGCATATCCTTAATGTGTATCTTCGAATCAAGATAAATATGTCTCATTGTATCTTTGAACTTTTAATAGAGTATTTTGGAACGCTAGTACTGACAAGCTTATTTCAGGTACGATTTTTATATTCTGGAAATCATAGCTATGAAGATAATAATTCTCAGATAGTTTCAAAGTGTAGGCTGTACAAGTTACTAAGGATTTATCACACAATGAATTATTCTGATTAGATTGCTCTGATTGAGGGAGAACATTTTCATAAGTGAGATTTGATAAAAAGAGAAGCGAAGAGAAGGTATTTAATGAAATAATGGAATCATAAAAGAGAGAAAAATGAAAAAACACTCAAGTTATCATGCAAAATAAGTGTGTTCTGGAAGCAGAGCGTAACTGGACTGTAGGATATTGTGTGGAGAGAACACATCCTGAGGATATGAAGCTGCCTACATGAGCAATCAGGCACCAAAGTGTGTTTCAAAACGTCAACTCAGGTTTTTCAACGTGTGTTTTGAAAACATGATTTTGTAAGATGACACACAGAGCAGAACTGAAAGAAGGAGCAGAGACAACACATTTGGAAACAGTTTTGTGATTCAAAGAAGTGGTGGTGACCTGAATTCCAAGATTAACAGCTGCTATGAAGAATAAAAAGAGATTGGAAATTCATTTTATGCACAGCATCTCCACTGGTCTGGTGCAAATGTGTGAGGGTCAAAGCACTAGGAAGGGACCTGGCTCGCACACTGGAGGTGCTGCTATGTCTTCAGAAGAGACAGGGAATGCCATGATAGAAAATTATCAGGGTCTGCAGTGAAAGTTCTTGTTTTTTGCTTTGTATTTTCTAGGTGCCCTAGAACTTTTTGAGCAGTCACAATTGCCTGCATTAAGTTCCAAGACAGACACTGATTTCATCTGGTGTCAGTAATTTTATGCTTTGTGAGGCTGGTTTTAATCAGGTAGAGTATGACACAGACTTAGACAAGATTTGGAAAGGATTCTGTCTTACATGCACCACCCCTTAGAAAGAGGAGATGGCAAACCACACAAGGCCGCCAAGCAAGAGGACCAGGCAGAGAGGGAAGAATTGTATGCAGGGACCACTGGGGCTTTCCTGGGAAGAAGGCACAAGGTATAAATGGCCAAAGGGCAGGTCTGAGATTGGGGTTTACATTATCTCCGCTCCTTGGTGCAGGTGTGGTCCTGAGTGACCCGCACACAGCCTGGGTAAATTAGAAAGCCCAATGCAGGGAGGGTGTGGACATTGCTCTGGGGGTGTCTGCTGATTTTATCAGGGTCATGTGCTCAGGAAAGTTGTTTTAAGTCTAAGAAGGAGCTAGCCAGGAAGCGCACAGCCACTCCCAATTCAGCAAAGCCCCAGAAGTCAGGGCATCAAGAACATGAAGAGTAAGAAAGTATAACTTTTCTGTGAACTAAAGTTGTGGGAGGAAACATGGTGGGCTGGGGAGGTGTTACGATTTGGGGAGAAAAGGGGTCCAATCACAACATCCTATTAAATGTTAAATTGTACTAAGGAGGAGGAGAAACGAGAGCTGGAGAAGTTAAAGATAAAGACATAGAGCAAAACAAACAAACAATCCAGCAAACTCAGCTGACCTCAGCGGTGTCTATCATTCGTGGGAAAGGACCAGACTCTGCTACCAGCTCTGCACACAGAGTGCAGGGTGCAGTTTCATGACTGCCAACAAGAGACAAAGACAGCGGCCAGGGTGGACGGAGAGAGACAAACACAAAAGTCATGTTTCCATGTTTCATGTTTCCTGTTGGCTCTTTGGAAAATAATTCTGGATTTCATAAAAGAAGTTAAAACATCCAGTTGAGTATACTTCAAAAATGCTTGGAATTCAGGTGATTTCAGACATAGCAAAGTCATCCTGTACAATCTACAAATTCGTATTTTTTTTTCATGCCTTCAGCTCCATCTGACTTCAATAAGCTTTAAGTCAGTACGCATCCATAATTAAAAATCAAGTAAAACAGCTTAAAAACACTACCACTGGTCCTTTTTATTTTTATAACAGGAAATAGTCTAAATTGGACAATTTCTTTTTTATCCATTTCAGATAATATTTGAACCCATTTTTCACATTTCTGTACTATATGAATGCATAGAAATTTTTGCTATAGTCATCTTACTTTTACAAATATTTGAGATATTTGAATTAAAATATGTTATAGAATCTTGAGTTCATAGTTCAAGTTGCAATTTGATGTGAGGTAGTCAGATCTAATGAACTTTCTAGTGAAATTAGTAAGAAAAAACAATATATCAAAAGGTTTATAACATCATATTAATAAACATTTATTTTTCAATTTCCCATAAAAACGAAATATAGATTTTTAAAGACTTAAAAAAAACTATATCTTTGCCAAAAGAGTGACCATAATCTCATGACAAAGGTTTCCAGACTTCTTTTGATTGCATTCTGTGTAGGAATAGTCAGTTCCATTCCAAATGAACGGAGACCCAGAACATAACAGACATTTTGTAATTTGGAAGCTAAGATGTGGAAGAGGAGGTTATTCTGACCCCACCAGGAATGATAACACTCAACTGCTCTTACTTATTACCTTGAACACAGAGTAAGAAAATGGGTCAAGATAGAGCCAATGCAATGTGATTCTTTCAAAACGCATCACTAAGGAAGTGGTATCTGCCTTCTGTGACTTCAGAGGACGTATGCGTAAGGAATGTGTTTCAAGAACGAACTTAGGTCATTTGTAGGCTGGATCTTGAGCTCATCATGTTAGGTGAAGCCAATCAGACAGGAGCGTGACTATCACATGCTTTTGTTTAAATGAGAAATCCACCACTTCATGAAGTAAAGAATAAAGTAGGAGACAGGGAAGGAAACATAGAGGCAGATATTTTGGAGTTGGGGAAGGAGAACAGGAAGAGGAGAGAGAGAAGGGGGAATGGAGTAAAAATGTTGCAGATGTATACATATAGGTGTGTGTGCACCAGATGCCCTGAGGACTGTAACTATACAGTGCTGCAGCTACACACTAATAAAACTCATTTAGAGTTGTATGAAACTGAAAAACTCAGTTAAACCAATCAAAGTAATCACCCAGAAAGTGGACTGTTGCTGCTCTAGCCTCTTGCTGTGCTGCAGAGGCCAATTCCTGCTACCACAGCAGGCAAGCAGATGCCCCACATCACATGCAAAGGCGTCAGAGGGGCTGCTCCTCATCGTCACCCTGGGAGCCAGGCGGGCAGAGGCACCGTCCCAGTATGGCCTTCCACACACCCTGAAGCCACCGGTATGGGCCAGAGTAAGTCACACTCACAAGCCGCTACCACATGGCCACACTGTCTGCAAAGAAGGACGAACAGTCCTATGCTCCTAAAGGATTGCAGGCAGAAAATATCTGGGAAAAGAGTAATGACTATCAGGGTCCTCTTTCAGGTCAGCATATATCCCACACGCTCTTTGTAACTGTCACCAGAGACATTGATGTAACATGGTAAACAAATGCATAAGGGATTACAAGATTAGTGTATGATAGTGAGCCACAGAATGGGATGAGGGGGCTACATCATCCCGGAGTCTGAAGGGTTCAGTCCAAGGACTGGAGCTCTTCGGCGTCCACGCAAGTCCGTATCAGGAAGTGGGTGGGTCTGCGACTAAAGCATGAAGGATCCTCCCTGGAAGGCTGAAGAGTCTACAGTGGAGAGCTGAAGGGTCCATGCTGGAATCCTGAAGGACCTGAGGCAGAAGCTGGAGAATCTGCAGTGAAAGCCAGGAGATGATGTCCAAGCTGAAAGTGAATGAAGACTGGACTCCTCTGAAGAAACAGAAGCAGATTCATCCTTCCTCACTTTGTATTGTCCAGGTGACAGGCTGCCCTCTGCAATCCCAGGTGTAGAATTGCGGAGCAGACTTAGTGACGCTTCTAAACTTCTCAGATTGGCACAGTGAATCAACTACTACCATCTTCCTTTCGTGGAAAGGCCCACTCGCAGCTTTCCCAGTGGAGCCAGTTCCCACATCTGACTTCCACGCAAGAGAGGCTTCCATAGCAGAGACCCCAACTTTTGTGCCCCAAAGCAGCACCCAAGATTGTCAGGGACTTTGCTGCCCTTGATACAGGCCCCTTGGAGAAGCCACTACCTGAAGACTGGCAGGTATAGAGAGAAGGTGTGTGCTGTGGGTGTCTGTGCTCCTGCAGAGCACGCATTTCCAGGTCCCCCAAGGACCTACAATATGTCATATGTGTCAGAAGTAGATGGGGGGATGCTGGGCTTGAGAGCCACTGGGATGTAGCCAGGAGCCTATCTTGGGGGTTGGGGGTCTCTGCAGTTGCTGTGACAGTGGCCGCTCTCCCCTTCGGATTCCAAGGTTACAAGGTTGAGGAAGAGATTACTGTCTGCTCTTGGTGGCCCTATAAATTCCAGCAAGAAATTTGAAAGAATAATAAGATACTCAAGTGGTAGGAGTACAAGGTGCTCGGTGATGACTCAGGGACCATGAGGCCCATGGCCTCATGTCCTCTGTCTTGCTATGTGTGCTACTGTCTGACACTACATCTGACACTGTGTGTATCAGTTAATGTTTCAACCCTGTAACTAGCAAAATAATTGACTTGGAAAAGATGCAATCAGCTTCCGATTTTGGAGGATGCAGTCCATGATCAAGTGGCTCCGTGACTTTGGATCACTGGTGCTGGATGACAAAGACAAGGAACTGAAGCAGGTCAGATTGTGTGCTGCATCAGCCAGAAGCAAAAAGAGGAAGAAGGGAGGTCTGGTGCCCTGCACTCCCCTTCAAGTGCACCCCTAGTGCACCCCTTAAGAAGACTTCTCAATCGGCTTACTTCCGCATCTCCCAAATGTGCCACCGAGGAAAAAGCCTTCAACCTGCGGGCCCTGGGTATCATCTGCACCATAACCCTGGGCATTCTATAGGTAACAGAAGTTCCCTTGGCTCCTTGTTCCTGCAACCTGAGAGCCCTACAGTCAGGGAATCAAGTCCCAGTGGGGATCCCAGTGGGGCCTCGGCCTTCGTCAGCAGGATGAAGCAAGAGAGAGCACCACAGCACTAGTCAGAGAGCTGAACCACTGCTTTTGGGTGTTGAGATCAATTTAGTTTTATTAAACCCCACCCTTCCATCTCTTGGTCTTTTCCCCATATGAGGAAGCTCTATCGCCCTACTTCCCTTTATCTGACTTTTATTTTGCTCCTTGTTTCTACTTTGGGTTTCTCGTATAAAAGAAGCCATGTAACACTGAAGTTCATGTGTCTGATTTATTTCACTTGATGTTACAGTTCCAAGGTGCATCCATTTTCCTACAACTGACATCCTTCTTTATGGCTGAAGAGTACTCCACTGTGTATAAACACCACTCCTCTGTTGATGGACACAGGTCCCGTCTATGATTTAGCTGTCATGAACTGTGCTCTATAAACATGGGCATGCATACATCTCTGTAGTGTCCACACTGCTTTCCACAGGGGTAGTACTACTCTGTGTACCATCAACAGTAACGAAGGGTTCCTTTCCCCTCTGCCCCACTAACACTTGCTAGTTGATTTTTGATGAAGGCCACCCTCTCTGGAGTGAGGTAAAATCCCAGTGCCATAGTAATTTGCATTCCTCCCATAGCCAGTGATCTGAGCATTTGTTCCTGATTTTATGGGCCGTTGTACAAATCCATGACCACATAACTCCCAATGCCCATTTCTCAGGAGGACAAACTCCTTGACTGAGCACCTCTCATTACACCCACCTCCCCACTGGACCAGGGGCCCAGTGAGCGCTGGGTCACAAGCTGTGGCACACAGAGGCCACCGCAGCAGTGCGGAGCTGAGGGTCCCCTGCCACACCCTGAAGCATTGACCTCTCTCCACTTCCTGCCAAAACTCTGAGCTAGATAGCTACTGACTCCATATCATACTTGGTCCCAGGGGTAGGAGGTCACTTGCCAAAGAAATGGCAGGATACATAAACACATAAGTCTTCAGGAATAGCCACAAAGGGGAGGGGAGCTAAATTCTGAATCTGGTACTTAAATGTTCCTCAACAACATGGCACTTGTTGCTGTGTCTTCCTGGATTGTGCCTTTGCACATCTGCACATTGTTTTTATTTCAGTGAATCAGCCTCTACCATGTAAAAGTTAGGAAATTATTTAAAGTGATTTTCAATGCTTACCACTGTCATTGCCAGTCTCCAAAGTGCCAGAATTGCCATTTTCCAGGTGCTTGGAATCCTCTGAGCCAGGAACCTTTCAAAAAGCGGAGTGTCATTTACCAAGGTCATGCTGGGAAGGCAATCCTAGGGGCTAAATGAAATAACAATGTTTTACCTCCAGGGGTGCTGTCCACCCGTTAAGGGTCCAGACATGTTAGCAAGCATCCTGGGATCCACGCTCACCGGAACCCAGGGACAAGGACACCTGTCTGAATGTTTGGGTGGCTTCTGAGAATTGGAAGCTGTTGGAGGGATACAGCTATTGCAAGATAAAAGTGTCAACTCTGTGTGTTTGTTGGGGTTTCCTAAAGAAACAGATTCAACATAAAGTACATGGGTGAATGTACAAGACATTTTCTAGGTAGTCCTTCAAAATCAAAAGCAGAAATACCCCAGGGGTCTTGGGCCAGACCAAATATGGAAGAGTCCACAGTGGACATCTGGGTTTGGGGGACAGGAGGATCTTGCAGCAGACAGGGTTATCAGTCAAAGGCCTGGACACTCATTACAGAGTCACTGGTGTGAGTCTGTGTGGGAGAACCAGAGTCTCATGAGACTGAAGTGTCTGCGCTGGAAAGGCGGAAACAACTGGAGAGCAAAGACCACGGCAGCAGTGAAGAACTTCCCATTTCCCTCTCCACTCCACAGGTTACAGACCCACTGGCTGGTGTCCCCACACGCAAGGTGCATTTTCCCTCTGTTATTTGCAACTTGCCTGCAAGGTCCTCAGACACACCCAGAATTTACAAATTGGCAAGGTGGTTCTTCCCCAAGTCTAGTTGCCACAGCACAATTACCAGGCACCTTACGGAAATGTGGATTAAAAATGAGATTATGGAAAGATTACTGCCCAGAGTATTATGGAAATGATTATACCTGGATGCAGACATGTGATGACACATTTTGCTCCTTATTGGAGTGACACATGTCACACATTCACTAGCAATTCAGAAAATGCTGAGGCTCCTTGGTGTCTGTCCCTACCTTGTTACTCCCAGCTGGGCGAGAACCTTCCATTGCTGCAGCCATTGTTAATCATGGAGGAGTTTTCTTTGAGTTACAAGAGATTCCGTGTCCTCAGGAAATTTGTACTTATCACTAAACATGTAACATTTCCATAATACACAATTTTTAGAGCTACAAAATGAAATCCTGCCTTCTCTGATACCAGCAAGTGTCCTTTATACACTGGGCAGAGAAATTTACTGAAGGTCACACATTTTAACACCCAGGGAACTAGTTGGTGTCCCCGCAAATGATGTTAAATTCCCCCCTGCATAGCTGCTGCATTGGAAAAGTCACTCTCACAGTGAAGGCAATTTGCATAGGTTTTACAGTGACTTTTGGGAAATTAAATTAAGCAGTAGATTTCGATTATGTTTTGTGACTTTCAAGCTTTAAAGATCTTATCAAGAATTAAATTAAGATAACTTTTTCCTTTTTTTTCCTTAGGGAACATACACTGAAGCAGATATTTCCTTTTAGTGACTGGGATAAAAATATCTTAATTCAGGTGTTTAAAAAAGTAGTGAAACTGACCCTGCATGCTATAGACCAATCAACTTCATTAATGCTGCAGTTAAACTGCACAGGAGAGTTTTACTGAGGTAGTTGGAGTTGATGAAAAAATTTAAAAGAACAGATCTAATATGCTCGTGATAGTTAGGTAATTTTCCAAACACCTCAAAGCAAAGCAATTTTTCTTGCTGAATATTGATCTTGCCTTCACTCTTATTTCAGTACATTTACTCAAATTAGGATTATGGACAAAATGTAATTTGTGTAGTTTTTGCAGGCAACATTCTGGGGTCCTTGCCTGAACTATATTGCAGTAAGTGAGTTGTTCTCAAATTTTCACCCTGGGATCAAGATAAGGTACTAAGATTTCACAGTTTTAGTGAATAATAATACTTGAAGCAGATTTTTTAAAAGTTCTGCTGTTGCTTCATTTGTGCACCTAATCTTTTTTTTGTGAAATATATTACCATGCATGTACATATCTGAATGAGTGCCTGTTTCATGTGAAGCTAAGATTTATTAGTGGGTACGAGTCTGGCAATGTTATCATAACTTCATATGTATTCCATCATCTAGTCCACAAAACAGAGCAGTCTCAGTGAGCATGGCTCGTATATAAATATTACCTGAATGTGAACGTTCGCCCATGAGTGATAGGTTTCTGGTACGGGGACACACTTAGGGAGCTTCGGTGGACGCAGATCCCACAGTGCACTTGAGGGAATATCTCAACCTAAGGGCTTCATCAATTTTTACTTTTAACAATTTCTCAGTTGATGCTCTTACCAAAATTTATAAATTGTTGTTTTATGCAACTACAGTGGACCCTTGAGTTACAACCAGTATCACATGCAAACAACTCAATTATGACCAGAATTTGGGGTTTCAGTTACAGCCAAAGTCCTCCAAAATCCTGAGATATTACCTGAATGCCGGCTGCTCACGTGGTTATAAACAAAGGCTTCTGATGCCAGAAAACTGTTTGTAAGCATAGGTAAGCATCAGTCTGAACCAAAGTGCATGAGTTTGTGGATGTGATTTTGGTCAGATGACTGCTATCAAAAGCTAGAAAAGAAGCTAGGGAAAAAAGGAAACATAAAGAGAGCAGCCATAACAAAAAAAAAAAAAAAAAAAAAAAAAGGGAAATTGTGTAGAATTATGAAAGGGACATTCATGTGAGTAATCATGCTGATGCCTGCTGTGTGTTGAAATCCACCATCTTGATAATCTAGTAAAGAAAAGATTTGTATAAGGAAGCTAGTGTGGCTAAGGTGTTTCTCAGATTAGGAATCCACCATCAACGGTGTCAGAAACCATCAACGGAGATAGAAAGGCTGTTATGAGTGTAGATAAATGAAAGACAGATGACAGGAATTAGCCTGAGTCTATAATATGAGAAAAATCTAGGGCTATAAAAGGAGGTTTTGTACAGAATAGTCCATCAGTAAGTGATAATGGTGAAACACCTCTGGCCAGGAAGGGGCGGTTTCCCAACTGTAAAGCCAGACCTTGGGTTCCTAGTGTAATAGGCAGGGTCAAGCAGCCAGCACTGATACCAGGGCTCCTGAAAGTTACATACACCTCTTCAAAACGATGACACACAGAAATGGCTTTTGCTTTCATCAAAAGCTGAGGAAACTGGTCTTTTCTAGAAGAAAATGCTCGGGAGGACATACATTATCTGGGAAGAGAAGAAAATGCCAGACCCTAAGCCTATGAAAGATGCACCAGCCTTACTGCTATGCACCAATGCCACTGGTGACCTCAAGATAAAGCCTGTCTTAGTTATCTTTTAGTGAGACCCCTGGAGAGTTCAGAAAACATAAAGCCATGAAGAACAGGCTAGGAGCATGTGGAGATCTAACATGAAAGCCTAGGAAACATGAGCACTTTTTCTTGAGTGGGTTGGAGAGGCTTTCTGTTCAACCTGTTAGGATACAGCTAGAGGACAAAGGTTTACCCCTCAAGGATCTCCTCATCAGGGACTGTGCTCCAGCTCGCCCTTAAGACTTGGAAGAACAGCTGAAGAATTCTCAGGGCTCCCACCTAATGCAACTCCTCTACTGCAGCCCATGGACCAGCATGCTCAGTTACAGTGAACCTTGACTCACACATTCAGCTCACTCACAAGAGCTGATTATAACTCAGGTTGGTTGTAAGTCAAGACTATTTTTCCCTTGAAAAATAATGAATACCCATAATGCATTCTGAACCTCCCAAAGCACCTCTTAACTAACATTTTCATAATAAAAGGGTTGTGTAATGTGGATAACCTCTTCAGAATGCAAGGAGGAAGGATGAAATGGAAGATGGTTATTGTCTGGAAGGACAGTCCCCTTCCACAAGAACATCAGGAATGAGGCCCTCTGGTGTCCTTTCTCTCCTTGGGAGAGTCTGCAGCCCACTAAAGCCTGCTTCTGCCTCACTAGGTCTCAGCCTCTTCAGAACTAAAAACGGTCTAGGATTGTCTGTTCTGTCTTTTTTTTTTTTTTTTTTTTTTTTTTTTTTTTTTTTTTATGCTGTTCTGTAGCATCACATGGCATTGTCATTAAGCACATGACTGCAGCGCTTGGTTTTTTCAGGACTTCCTTTATTCCAGAAGATGAACTGTGCCACACTGATTGTTGGTACTCTCCCTTCTCTTCAGAAATCTCCTCAGCTGCCATTCTCTGTGTCTCAGCCAGGAGTGCTGGGGTTTCTCTGTAGACATTGCCTCCGAGGGTTCCCCCACCAGTTCCTCAACATCACCAATGTCCACCTGCATGGCTGTGGACCATGCATCAGTGACAGTGTCATTCACTGCAGGGTCAGTTGAAGGTTCAGGATCTCCTGCACAGCCCTCAAAGCCTCTCCTCTATAATTTTAGGTAACACTTTCCCCCAAGCAGATCTCAATGTGCTAAGAAAGACACTGGCCCAGAATTTCTTACTTTGCCTCAAATGGGAAAGGAAATTGTACTGTTCATTCCAGAGCCCTTTAAGGGTTAAGTCTGTATCTGAGACCATCCAGAAGCACTTCAGGACAGCTCCTTAGTGTTTGGCTTCTTAAACTTACTGTAGTGTCTTGTTTATTTTACATTGTTTTTTAATAGAGAGTCCAGAGCTGGCACCTCAGATCTGCATCATGACATAGTGCTCCTGCACTTCAACCCTGCTGACAACACACACAGCCAGCCTGCCTTACAGAGGTGCTGCTATACGTGATAGAAAGCTGTTATCTCTGATAATATATTCTCTCCATTCTAATTACTTTCCTGCACAGTGACCTTCTTCCTCTTTATGGTAGGATTCTGCATTGCGTGGTACGTTTCCTCTCCAGTCTACTGTTTTTTGTGTGTTATCTAGGCACAAAATCCAGTTCCCAAGCATCCCAGTCCTGGACCGAACTCTTCTTAACACAATCAAGTGGTCAGGAGACTGATGCTAATATTTTGTTTCACTGTCACTGGAGAGTTCTTTTGCCCTATCACTGATCATTGACCATTCCTTCATGTCAGATATGATGGGCCTAATAAGAATTCCCATCATTAAATTTGCTGAAGAGATATGTGGATTTGTATACCTATCACTATTGTTTTCTTCCAGGATGGCTCATATAGAGAAAGCTAGACCTTTATGACCACCCAGTTCTCTGCTCTGGCTGGCCAAAGCTCACAGCCCAGCTCTGACTCCTATAGGAAACCACTGCTCAAAGCAACATTTTATCTTGCACAGACCAAGGAGCCCAAGCTGTCCGCTCAGTACAACGGTGTGCAGTTCACCCACCTTTTCAGATTCCGGAGGGAAAGCATAGTTCCAGGCAGATTCACCCCTGGGAGACACAAACAGACATTCTGTGAGAACTTTTGGTTTCATTGTCAGATTTATTTTTCACAGACAGCCTCATTGTTGGAACTAACTTGTAACAGCGAGCAACACACTAAAAAGTGTTTGTCACATTTTCTTTGCTATGTACAGACTTTTGAAAGCAGAGATGATAAAATATCAAGAGAATGAAGCTTCAACTCTTCATTCCCCTCCTGTCACAGTGCTAAATAGGTCCAAAGGCATAGACCTCTGTGAGCCCTAACATGGACCTAGAAAGCTGCATGAAGGTCACTCAAGGGCAGTCACCTGGAGCAGGAAAATCATATGGACCGTGTTAGTGTGGACATCCTGACATGGACAGCAAGCTCACTTGTTTGATAGCAAACACGGAATGGACAAACACATAAGAAAGTCTATCTCAATGCCTTTGGTTAGAGATGCTGCCTGAAGTCCAGAGAACATATGTGCTCTCTCCAAGACTACAGGACCATTTCATTGCTATGCTTCAGAAATGCAAAAAATGCATACTTGGAACAGGCATCCATCTTCCACAGACGTAATGTATACAAAGCCAGATTACAATCCTTAACACATAAAACAGAGGGACATGTGAACACCAAGACTGTGGCTAGAGAAGAGTGGAGAGAGTCTCAAAGTTGTCACTGACTGGTGCTCTATCATCTTCCTTATTTCACAAATGTGAAGGCAGAAGAAGCTGCTTTCTCACACCTGCAGTGCTCAAGCAAACAGGTTTCTGTGTGAGCCACGTTTGGTTGCTTGGTTTTCATTTTATTGCATTTGTTGTTAAATATAACGGGGCTCTGGGGAGGGATTTGATAGCTGGTAATTGGTGGGATTTCTGAGAAAGACCACCTGGATAAGGCAAGGGAGCTGGCCTGGAATTGAGGACAAGATTGCCAGTTTTCTACCCAGGAGACTATGAAGCCAGGGGAGATGAGCACAGTTCATCAGAACGCAGCACTGTTCCTCATAATCTTTTCTCCTTCTAAGAAAATCATGCCTGTAAGATTATCATACACTTCTTCCATTTCTTAAAACCACAACAATTTCTTGCATGGCATTGTTTAATTCTAGGCCTAAGCTGTGTAAACCACAATCAAATATTCAATGTCTGGTCTCATTTTTCCCACATGAGAATGGATTGAGTGCTGAGAGCACTCATGGCCGTGTCGCCTATTCTCTGCAGGAGCCGGGTCCATGGGCATGGTAATTACCGGTAGTGGCCTTCCTGGCAACAGCACCACACAGGCATGGAGCTCTTAAGGAAATATTAACTTCTCGATGGGTCAACCAGCTCTCTAGTGTTGGGACAAAACAACCAGTTAATCAAATGAAAAGGGAGAAAGGTCTGTTTCAGCTAGATTTCAGAGGTGTCAGTCTGGCTGGTGGCCCCATGTGCTTGGGCCTATGAGAAAGCCCTGTGGCATTATGGGAAAGCTTGGTGGAGCGAATGCTCATTTCACATTTCACTCACAAAGTGAAAGAGGAAGAGGTGGTTCCGGGAAGCCCCAGCTCCCAATGATCCCAAAGGCTCAGCCTCCTGTTTCCAGGCCTCCACTCAGTGGGGTCCCCAGCCGGGTGACCAAGTCAGGGACACACAGAGCACACCCAAGACCAAGCTGCAGGAGAAAGTAGGGAAGGTGGTTTACATTGGTTATTTTCTATCTGCTTTACCTCACTGGAATCCCACTCTTTCAGCAGCTTCTTTCAGCAATCTTTCCGAGTTGAAATTCTCATTGCTTCCCTGGATTCACATTGGTGATTACCTCTGAGTTTCCAGACTATTTACAGCACAGTATTCTGTGTCATTGATAAATCAGGTATCATGGAAGAAAAAGACAAGCAAACAAAGGAAAACAGGAGTGTGTAAGTAAATAGCAGCAGACGCTGGGAGGAAAAGCTCATTGCACATCTGCATGGTGCTTGTTATCCTACAAATAACGTGAAAATGAGACCTGTGGTCAGGAAAGAAGGCAAGATAAAGTGATAACTGTGTTTCACATTGCCCTGAGAGAGTAGCATTTTATGTAATGAACAAAACCATAACTAAATAGGCACAGAGAGAACGGCACCAAACCCCAAATACTAGGAAAAGATTGATCCTACTGCTAAAAATGCAGTATCACTGTAGGATGCAGTGTTTAGATGCCAGAAATAATGTTGGAGAAATGACTCCCTACTAGATTAGGCCTCAAGGGGTTAACGATGGAAAGTTGAGAAAAATATCATCAGACGAGGAAACAAGACTGTAAGATTTTACAGCTAAGCCAGAAACTACAGTAAGGCAGACATTTTAGCATCACCTGAAGGCCAGAGAAGAAAAGAGTTATGGACAGTGCATGTGAATTTCAGTGTATGTGAATTTCCGTAAGAAACAGGAGCAGGTTCGCATCGTCCCTTCAATCTGTGGTTACTTGTTTCTGCATTCTGTTGCCATTGCCCATGTCAGGCTTCAATTCTGTACGTTATTATATCATCCTTTGTGCATGCCAAAAGCTTTCCTTATTCAGAAATCATTTCTCCTTTGGAGTTAGGTTTACTGGGGAAAGAAACAGCTAACTAACGACCAAGTTAATACAACTCCTGCATTGTCCAGCTTTATATGTGCATCATTCTTCCTGTTATAATTAAATCACTTGGTCATGTGTGTCTTTTCCCTCAGAATTCATACATTTTTGTTTTTAAAAAAGTTAATGAATACCTTCTACACATTTTTGATTTTTGTTGCCATAAAGGAGGAAAAGGGAAATCAGATTGTCAGCCTCTCATTAGAAAAACTAAATATTCTGAAAAAATAATACGAAGCCACCCATGGACTGTGGGGAGAGGCCCCTCACACAGACGTCACTTTCCCAGGCTTGGGAAGAGAGGAGGGAGAGGGACTGAGCACGTGGGGGTCAGGCTCTTCCCTTCACTGCCAAACCCCCAGTGGACCCCTGATGGGGGAGGGACAGGAAAGGTTTAGCAGCACCACACGCCTCTGGTGTGTGGGAAGAAGTGGGCTGCAGCAGGAGCCTGCCCAAGCCTGAGGGGCTCCCTGGGGATGGGCAGCTTGAGCTGGACCCTCAAGGTGGACGGCGTGAACACTGAGTGCTAATGATTTTAGAGATGCAGTTTCTTCACTCAGAATAAACAGTATCCACCTTGGCTGAGCAATTATAGTAACAAATAGAACGGATAACAGATAAAACAGACAACAATAAACAACCACAACTATGAAGAGAGGAAGTGTGGGCTGGAAATGCTTTGGCTTACAAAGCTACACAAAGATGGAAGAGGTGGTGGAGAGTAAAAACTATAAAAACATTGGTCAGTAAGTAGCTCAGGATACAAAAATGAAGAAAAGACTAAGAGAAAGAGTTAGAATTCAAATACACTCTTCATTGAAATTCTGGGAAGGAGGGTTACTGAAGGATAGAATCACATTCTTGCTAACACTGAATAATTCTGTAAAATCAAATATTCAAGCAGCACTTTCTACAGCTGGCTGGAAAATGCACACTTAATAATATAGCAACTGTAAAATAGTAAGAGGAAGAAAACATTTAACATGTAGATGGGAGAGAAAGATGGCCTTCAACAGGAAGAGAAACTAGCCGCTGTACTGTGACAGATGAAAATGAGAAGGAAGCAGAACGATGTCAATAAAAATCTCTGGAAAATCTACCCACCTAGAACTTCAGGGCACCTTGTCCTTCAGGGACTATTAAGGGGAAGGGAGGGGACTGCAGAGACCTGGAAGAACTCATCGTACCTAAACCACAGTTCAACAAAATGCAAATGAAATTCTTCTGGCTAAGGTAAAAGCACTTCAGGACAAACCAGAGATCAAAGGAGGAACAAACACAATGAGAACGAGCAGGTGAGCAGGTGAGTTTAAGTGGAAACGAAGCAAAACAAATGAATTTCTGATGGGACCCAGCACCTGTGTAGAGCTGCTCGGGCTCTGAGAAGACAGCTGCAAAGGATTCAGACGCAGACTCCACAAAGTGTTCTCACATTATTAGGAAAATAATCAATGAGCAAAGTGTGCAAGTGTTGAACAGACGCGTCAACAGCACGGAAGGCTGATACACACGTGAAATCACGCTCAGCAGCACCCATCACTGAGGAAATGCACACTGAAGAAGTGAAGGTCAGACAGCCACCATAAGACCCCGCAACACAGTGAGCAAGCATCCCGAGCACAGCAGTACCGTTCCCCCACACTGCTGTGGGGATCCAAAAGTTATAAAGGCGCTTCGGTCAATTCGTAAGAATATCAACACTGTAAGTAGCATTAAATATAGACTGAAAAGTACCCCAGATAAACAGGCAATTCCAACCCAAAGTATCTGTCTAAGTGACTATGTATATTCACATTTACAAAGAGAAATGTTACGGATTCTATTCTTTCATAATAGTTAATACTTGTGGGAAATAGACTGCTGACGATTACATAGCCTAAACCATGATTATAAATGTGCAATATGATCATGAACTATGGTGAATATTTCAAATTAAAAAAAAAACTTATTATAACTAAAAAACACATTGCTCATATAATCTTCTTCAAAATATTCACCCTAGATTTGTAAAAACTTATTCCCTCACTCTCACCACATTCCAAAGCAGGTCTGAAAGTCCTCCTTCCTGAGTGTCTTTAGGAGGTGTGATCAAAGATACAACTGAAGGATACAACTGCAAGTGTGTTTAGGGGTATTAAATAGCTGACCATATTAATGTTTTTGGTGTGATCATTGAACACAACTGTCTGCAGTCTCTCTGTTTGAATGTTTACTTTGTATGCTTTGATAGTGTGACTTGAGCAACTATCTCTAAGACGATAATGTGTAATCTATTAACTGGTGATTTCTTACTGTTTTTTTTTTTTTTTTTTGTAGTTCTGTATTACTTGTACCCTTATACCGATTTGTTTCGTTTTGTTTTTTCTCTTTTTCCTTTTAAATAAAATTAACAACAACAAAAACAAACAAACAAACAAAGATACAGTGGCTGCTGCTCCCCAGCACTGTCCCAGGGGAAGAATGTAGGGAAAGGAAGCTTGTGAGGCCGCTGCTACGCGGTGTCCCCACCACCCTACTCATCAGAGTGCACCCTGAGGCTGCCAAAGGCACAGTTTCCATAACAGGTGTTTCGAGTTGATTCAGGACGTCAAAGACACATGGAAGAGGACTCGGGGAAAGCGGCAGGAGTGATGGAAGGAGTGTGTGGAAGGGAAGGGAGGGTCTCCAGGAGGCCTGACAACAAAGACTCATTTACCGTAACAGGATTTTGAAATATGTTTTGTGCTCATACCTTACATTTACTAATTCATTTAAGCAGAAACAGTTCTGTTACTTGTTTCTACTAACGTCTAAATAGTTATGTAAGATAAAATGAAAAATTATCAGACAATAGTAACAAAAACTAAACAAAATGCAAATTGATATTCAAGGTTTTATTTCTCATTCTAATGAAGATGTTTGATTTTTCTCAACGATATTTTAATAAAATCAATCCAAATTTTAATAAAATAAATTTGAATAAATGGGAAAAAAAATCAAAATTTTTTGAAACTCTCAAGCCAACATTAAGCATCATTTGAGTTTTTCAAGGCCCCAAATTTCCAAATCATTCTTAAGGATCTTGAAGTATTAGAGACCATTCCAAGTTCAAAGTTGGGTAAGTTTTGTTATTTATCATAACACATTGCATAGACATAGAGTGTTCGAGTGGCATAGTGTTGTCAAAGGTAGAGAAATAAACAACCGAAACAGACAAGGTAAGTGAATAGGGCTTCCACTCATGGACACTGGATTTACCATAACCTAGTACCAAAAGATTTACCGTGGAATTTTCTAGTAAGAACGGAACTACACAGGAGACCTGCAGAGAGAGGAAAGATAGTAAGCACCACTAGTTGTCAATCCCACCTGCCACAAGGCCACGGAATCATAATCCAGGTTAAAACTAAAACAGACATCTGCTTTTCAAGAACAGAAGACACTTGCAACTTGGGAAATCCAAGTTCGGTTAGCAAACAAGCAGGCATTCCATCACGTGCAAGGGTGACTGGATTTGAGGGGAAAATGGGGACATGGGGAGGAGGGGAAGCAGTTTGTTCCCAGTAACATTTCACGCCCTGTTATACAGCCACACGGGTGGTTTTAAATTTGCTCTGGTGCCAAGGATCTGTTCACGCGCTCACCACACACAACTGGATGCTGGGGACTGATGAGAGGGGTTTGCAGGAACAGCAGCTCTTTCAGAAGAGTCACAAAGTCACAAGAGCCCCAGGACTGGAAACCAGCACAATCCCTACCCCGACAAGCAGGAAACCCCTAGGCAGCCTTTTTCCTTTCCAGGTAAATTCGGAGGGGCTCTTGTCTGAGACATGTTAGCGCGGTCAGACGGGGGTCCCGAGATGCACACAGGAGTGTGCTCTCTCCTGACTGCACGACAGTCTCTTCAATGTGTGTTTTCCCCACATGCAAAAAAGAAAAATCAACCTGACATTTATAGAAAGCACACTCAAGAATATACAAAACATGCAAATAAATACAAAGTCTTAAGAAAAAGAACATACTGCATGATACCCAGAGCAGGGCCAGCCATAAGCCACACACTAAGTTCATGAGTATGAAATAATTACAGTCTCACCAAGCAGATCTCCAGGAGTAACCGAACTGAATGGGAAACACCAAAGAAAATTCTCTATTAGATAACTGAATAGCAAACTTTTAAGTAAAATATCAGTCAAAGAAGACATCGAAAAGAAATTAGTATTTTATTGTTAGAAAAACAAGCAAACAAAAACGAACATGTGTGTTATGCATTATAGTGGTCATCACAGATAAATGCCAAGCTGTGTAAACATGTGAGGAAATGAATGAGACCTCAAATTTATAACTTAATCTTCAGGTCTAAGAAACTAAAATAAGAAGAAGTATTCAGATCAAAATTCAGGAGAAATGGAGAAAAATGTAGAGAAAAAATGAACATGAATAGAAAATTAAAGTTATAGAGGAAAGGAAAGAAAACCAAGCACTGTTTCTTTGGAAATGTCAGTGAAACCAGAAATTTTGTCACGTTAAGCCAGAAGGAAAAGGAAGTAAGACACACATTTTAAACCAGAAATAAACAGTGTCTACTATACAAAAATTTAAAAAATTATGAGTGTAGTATAATAATCTAAATCCAATAAATCAAATGTGGAAATGAAGTAGACACATAACCACAAAGAGAAAAATTGTCAAAATTTTCAAAAATGAAGACTATAACAATAATTATATCCAGTAAAATTTTTAATTAATAATTAAAAATATTTCCACAAGAAAAGCCCAGTTTTAAAAGACTCCATCAGTAAATAGTGTCAGATATTGAAAGGACACATGCACAATTCTTCAGACAGACTATTAAAAATGGAAAAGGAAGTGAGGCATGATAACATTCAGGTCTACTTCCAGCGACGGAGGAGGAGACTAAGGCCAGAGGGTCATCTGAGCCCAGTAAAACAACAAGAAAACCAAAGTACGGTAGAGGACCACTTCTCAATCCACTGTCACCCTGAAACTAATGCTGGACAGAGAGCTCAGAAGGAAAGACAAAGGGATATCATAGAGCCTTTATCTAAATGACGGCGTATGCAAAGAAGACTCAGCCAAGCAGCAGTCATCAGCTCATGTCTTATAGATAGGACTACAAGCCATCACCACGCTGGATGCAGCTCAGGAGGGCAGCATTGGTTTCCTACTTAAACATCGTGTAGTGAAAAACTCCAAAGTAATATGATTAAAAACAAATGCCATCTGATCATCTCTACAGATGAAGGAAAAGCATTTGGTAAAATGAAACATCCACTTACAAACACAGCTCTCAGTGAGCAATAGAAAATTCTCAGCCTCGTTAAAAGCATCCACAGAGAACAGTAAAAACCACGAGGGGCTGCAGTGTGTTTGTGATTTCCTCGTACAGTTGGGAACAAGAAAACAATATTCAGTCGCACCAGAAACAAAGGCAGAACAAGGAAAAAAGGCTTTATGTTATTCTGAGTAACACAGTCTTGAGTCCTGAATCCATAGAATCTTTGCAAATTCACACCAAAGCAAACACATACTTAAAACTAGTCGGGTCAAATCTTCTAAGCAGGCAGTCGTGAGTTCGATCCCTGGTACTGATAAAAAGGAAAAAGACAAAAAACAAACAAAACAAAACAAAACAAAAAAATGTTCTCACAAAACAATGAAGCACAAAACTGAGTTTAGTTCTCTCTTCTGACCGTGAACAAATAGAAAATGTCATTAGGAAAACAAGTCCTTCAAATGGTGTGAAAGCCACATGTAAAAAATGCATGGAAACACATTCTTCAAAATCAACACAAAATTTACAATAAAACACAAGTATTATTTAGAGAAAGTAAAGATCTAAGGGAAATATGGTGTATGCTTATGGGTTGAATAATTAGTTTTTTAAATTAAAATCAGTCAAATCACAGCATAACATTTTTAACAAACTTTTCTTGGTAAAAATTGACAAATACATGCCAAACTGTGCTTGAAAATGTGAAACACTGAAACTAGTCAAATCAATTTTGAAAAAGAAGAATAAAATCAAAGACTTGAGCATTCTGATTTGAAAATTTACCCTAAGACCACAGTAACTGCAATAATGTACCTCAGGTACAAGCACAAGCTTGAGATTGATGAGACAGGATGGAGGATCTGGCATAAATCCCCACTCAGGGCCAGCTGACTTTTGACACAAGCGCTCTGAAAACTCTCTGGGGAAAGTGAGTCTTTTCGCAGGTGGGTTAAGGCAATGGTGTGCTCACATTACACAGAGCAGAGCTCTTGCTGCAGATTGCAGTGGCTTCAATGTGCTCCCCTGCTGGGGCTTTAACCCCAGGGCAACTGTGTCGGGAAGAGGGGTTCCAGAGAGGGGATCCAGCCACCAGGGCTCAGGCAGGAGTCAGCACACTCACTGCAGGAGTGCCTTGGCTGTCTTGAGCCTGGCTTTGTTGGCCTGCCCAGTGCAGCTCCCTGCTGGGCTCTCTGCCTCTCTGGTCCTTTGCTTCCCCTGCAGGAGTAATGGGGAGAAACATGCCAGATGCCCTCACTGTGAGCTTGTGCACGGGTGTGCACGAATCCTCACATGTGTGTGGCATTCTGTTAGAGTCATACTATGTGGACCAAACAAAAAGAGAGAACTACAGGGCAACCTCTTCAAGGAACATAGATGCAAAAATCCTCAACAAAATACTGGCAAACAGGATGCCATAAGACATCAAAGAGATCACACACCATGACCAAGAAGGAGTTATCCCAGGGATTCAGGGACAGCTCAATATACCCAAGTCACTAAATGCAATGCTCCACAAACACAGAAGCAAGGACAAAAATCACATGCCCACCTCCACTGACACAGGCAAAGGGGTTTTACAAAAGCAAACACTAATTCATGATAAAAACCCTGAAAAAAGTATGTATGGAAAAATAATCTTACCTCAATATGATTAATGCCATATATGACAAATCAATAGCCAATACAAAATGAGGAACAAGAAAAGGATATCTGGTACCAGCACTCCTGTTGCATAATGCTTTTAAAAGATTATCTGAAGCAATCAGGCAAGAGAAAATATGGGAAAGATGTAAGTCAAATTATCATTATTTGCAGATGATGTGATCCTCTACAGAGAAGACTCCAAACACTCCACTAAAAGACTCCTAGAGTTAAGATCAAATTCATTACAGTAACAGTATATAAAATCAACCCACAAAAACCAATAGTGATCCTACAGCAATAATAAACTCCCCAAGAAAGAAACAAAGGAAACAATATCATTCACAATACCATCAAGCAAAATCATATACTTAGGAATTCACCTAAGAAAACTGAAAGATCTTAATAATTAAAATTACAGTACTCTAAATAGGAGATCAAAGAGGATATAAAAAATGGAAATAAATCCGTGTTCCTGGAAAAGAAAGTACTGTCAAAATGACTATACTTCTGAAACTGCTGTACACACTTAATGCAATCTCAGTTAAAATATCAATAACATTTCTCACAGAACCATAAAAAAATCCTAAAAATACCTGTCACCCAATCTTGAATAAAGAAAGGTTTATTTAGCTCACTGTTTGTGGAAGTTTCAGTCCATAATCAGCTGGCTCCAAAGCAGGGTGGCATGGCACAGGGGCAACACTTCAAGACAAGCACAAGACAACAAAAACAGCCAGAACAAAAGAGGGAGAGTGAACCTCTTTCCTCCTTATACTGTAAGCAGGCAAGAGCAGCACTTACACCATCTCAAAGCCCGTCTCTTGCACAGGATGAGGATGTTTGCCAAGTGGGACCCTTGGGCCCCTGCTGAGTCACTTAGTTAAACTTCTAAACGTTTTGTGTTGATACAGCATTTTAGCTATTACAATGGCCAGATGAAGAAATACAAATGGCAAATAAATACATGAAAAAATGTTCATCATCATTGGTCATTAGAGAAATGCAAATTAAAACCACACTGAGATTCCATCTCACTCCTGAAAGAATGGCCAAGAAAACCAACAACAACAAATGCTGGAGAGGCTGTGGGGAAAAAGGAACTCTCCTACATTGTTGGTGGGAGTGTAGACTGGTACAACCTTTGTGGAGGTCAGTCTGGAGATTTCTCAAAAATCTGGGATTGGAAGTCCCATTTGTTCCAGCTATTCCACTTCTAGGCATATTCCCAGAGAAACTGAAAGCATCATACCACAGTGATATATGTGCACCTATGTTTATAGCAGCACAATTTGTAATTGCCCGATCTTGGAAACAACCCAAGTGTCCATCAACTGAGGAATGGATAAAAAAGTTGTGGTATTTCTATACAATGGAGTACTACTCAACTATAAAGAAGGGTCACATTGAGATATTTATCAATAAATTGGCACAGCTTGAGACCATACTCATAAGTGAAATAAATCAATCTCGCATGTGTGAATACCGAATAGTTTCCCTAATGTAAGTTGTGATTCAAAAATATAAAAGTATGTGGTAATCATGAATCCCCATTATGTGGCCTTGAAGCCTTATAAAGTTTTCCCTTCTTAATTGGAATGGCTTTATTTTGGGCTGCTTGATATTATTGCCTGTGATGAAATGAACAGCTATTTTGAAGAAAATAAGTCATCATAATAGCTAGTGCTGATTTACTATCATCTTGTTTTGAAGCCCCACCAAACTATGGCTCTTCTGTCTCCATTGGTTTTATCATGATGTATCTTGCTGGATTTTATTATATGTGATAGTACAAACAAAAATTGTTATAGGCAAAGAGATAATATAGAAACCATTGTTCGTTTTCTGTTAGCTGGTTCTAAATACCCTACAATGCTTTCATCGACTTGAATGGTTTTACACTGACTTGATATGTTTGAAGCTATAGTATTTGAAGTTATATTCAAATATTTCAAGGAAAAAGACACTATGATAACTAATATTAAGTCGAGTTATTCAGCACTAGGTTGCTGAAACTGTCATGCTTTGACCTGTATTGTTATGTTGTTATGTCCTCTTTTATCTCAATCTTTCCCTTATTCATTAAAATTTTATTTCATTTCTTTTTATGATTTTTTAATTAAGGGGAAAAATAAAAAAATAGCAGTATATATTATAGTAACTTTTTTGATTTCCTATTAACTTGATTTAAAGTCCTGTAACACTACCACTATCTTGTTTTGACTGATTAGACTCTGTTCCATTCTGTATGATACTATCAAGTTTCCTGGTATAGGCAACTACTTTGAAGGCAATAAGATTCACTATGATGCCCATTCTGGTTTGACTATTATCTTCTTTGGAAGTCCTGTAATGTCTACAAGGTTTAGGTTTTAATGGTCTTATTCTCTACTGTTTTGTTCAACTTTATAATACCTAATGTGATAGACAATTCTTTTTAAGGAAGCAAGAGGCATTATGGTAACCATTGTTGATAACCTTGTACTCTGTTTTTACATCATGTGCTATGTCTATCCTTGGTTTTTACTGACAGCTTTGTTTTGCCATATTTGACTTTATTCTCTTCCAAAAAAAAAAAGTAATAAGAACTAAGGAGTAATAAAACCCAAAATGTGTAAATTTTGTTGTAAAAAAGAGAGAAAAAAAAAGTGCTCTAAAAGATACAACTTCAAGTGTGTTTAGGGGTGTTAAATAGATGACCATATTAATGTTTTTGGTTGGATCATTGAATACAACTCTTTGCAGTCTCACTGTTTGAATTTCCACTTTGTATGCTTTGTTACTGTGACTTGAGCAACTATCTCTAAGATGATAATGTGTAATCTATTAACTGGTGATTTCTTACTGGTTTTTTTTTTTTTTTTTTTTTTTTTTTTTTTTGTAGTTCAGTATTACTTGTACCTTTACATGGCTTTGTTTTGTTTTGTTTTTTCTCTTTTTCCTTTTAAATAAAATTTAAAAAAAAAAGGAGAGTGAGGGGGGTTTGTGAGGAATGGCACTGTTCTGAACTTGTCTGGGAGCTGAAGACCTTGGTTGCAACTTAGTGAGAAGTCACATCACTGCCCATGGGCTCTTTTCATGACCGTTTATGTCCCATGTGTCTCTGTGTGCTTTGTGAGTGGGTGTCTTAGTAACATTTTACTCGTCGCTGAGACAAAATACCTGATGTCCAAAGTTAGGAAAGATTTATTTCTTACAGTTTTTGGAGGTTTCAGTCCATACTCAGTTGGCTCCAAGGCAGGGTGGCATGGCTGGCCTGCAGTTCATGGTGGCTGCAAACAGCACGGCAGAAATGCAAGAGAGTGAGACACACCTTCTTCCTGTCATTGCATCATATCCTGGGTCCACCCCTATGCCAGTGTAACACTCACACCCCCAATCCAAGTGCTAGGCAATGAACCAATCACAAATGCACAGTGCCAATGCATGAGGCCTGGGGGCCACCAACATAAACCATGACAGTGGTTTTGGTGTTTCACAATGCTAATGAGTAACACAAGAATCATAGCAGTTACTGCAATATTTGCATCAAAGTAGATTTTCTTTACAGAAAATTTATTTCATAATGACAAAAAATTTTATGGCCAGAGTTGTGTCTGAACACTTTAAAGAAAATCATCATCATCACTACACACACTGTCTATTAGTTTAGCTCCTAAAAGTCTGCCGTGTTGCAGTAATCTTTTGGGAGAAGATGGGCAATGAAAAAAGAAGAAGCCTGCTGGCCTCTCATCCTAAGAGGTGTTAATCCCTGATTCAAACACTTCACGCCTCCTGAAGCTCACTGTTCCACTGCCTTGTTCTTTACTTACCCGTGAGCATTTGGGGTTACCCTGGCTATGCATGTTGGCTCCTCTCTTCTCCATAAAACCCTGAGCCTGGTAGGGATCACAGCTTTCCGAATATCCACCTGCTGGGCACAATGACATCCCTGGGTAGTGCCTGCAGGTACTGGCTGAGCTGCTAATTTGGTATCATATGCCGCTACTCCAGTAAGAAAATCATAATAAAGTGGATGATTATTGAAAGTCTTTCTATGCCACATTAACATCAAACATTGCTGAAGTTGTAAGTTCCCTGAGAATCACGAACAAAATACTTTTGTTTAGTTTGTGTCAAATATGATCTTTAATGGTAAAGTCTCTAAACCAATAGTTTATAGTAAATTTGATTGTAAGAGACTGGAAATTCAAACAAGTAATGTTTTACCCCATTTCTATTTCAGTAGTATAACCAGTAAATTACATTTCCTCAATTGATTTAAAATTCTAAGTTTCTGAAGGAATAACATGTGTTAGCAGCAAAAGAAGAGACATTTTATTATCAGTGTATCCAAGGTTCCTATGCAGTGGTGTTGACTGTGTCTGAAAGGGTGCATTATATAGCAATGTTTAACAAGTGAAATTTGTCCAAACCCTTCTTCCTGAATAGCGAACTGCAACCTAAATTAAAATGTGAACACACAGCAACCTACCTCCAGGGTGTACTCTTGCAAGTGCTAGTGTCTCTGCCAATCCCAACAGCCAAGTTACCGGCCAATCACAGGCTGCAAACTACCCCAAAATGTGTCCAAGTGAAGTGTAGCCAATCAGGCTGTTTCTCTGTGTCACCTCCCTCCTGGCTGGAGTGATTCCCTTCTCGAATTGCACAACAGAGAATTGTTGTCAGTCCTGACTGTTAACGGGCTCATGAATCTGGTTTTCAGCTCCATTAAACTCTGTTAAGATTCATTTGTGAAAGTTTTCAACAGCAGCAGAATAATTAAGTTTTGACTACATAATCAAGTACATTTAAACCATCCAAACTCATTAACATAAAAGTAAAATACCTAAGGGGGAAATCCCTGAGAACTAGAGACTCCAATATCCCAAGCAACAAGAAATAAAGAGTAAATAGGAGATCTTGCTTCATAATGGTAAGCATGCGCAAATGGTTACCAACTCAAGAGAATGCATGATTTCTCACACAATTAAAAATTTCTCCACCCAATATATCAGCCCAATTAAAAATAACTAGAAGACTAGTTCAAACATTTCTCCAGAGCATATACACAAATGGCCAATGAGCATGTGAAAAGATGCTCAGTATTATTAATGGTTATTGAAATGCAACAAAAACTATAATTAGATACATTTTTATGTCATTAAAATTACTATAGTAAAAAATAATGAATATACAAAGCATCACAGGCTGTCATGCATATGCATAAGCTGGAACAGAGTGATGCTGAAACAAATGTCTCGCACTGTTAATGCAAAAGTAAAGGCAACCCAGGCGTCCTGAATGATCCAGGTGCTGGTAATACCTCTAGCAGGTGTGCTTTTCCTGATTGATGGTGTTGAGAAATTGAGACTGATATTCTAAGGGCTCAAATCCACAAACAGTTCCTCTGTGATCACTGAACAGTGACCAACTGTCACCTCGTCTCCAATGTGGCTTTTATGTCTACAAGACTCTGACCAAGCGAAACACTAATCTTCCTACCCCGTAGCCTGGGTAACCCAACTCTCAACGTGCTTTCCAGCAGCTGCATGCAGAGCAGAGACCCACGAGCCTGTCCCATTTTTGTCTCAGTCTGGCTGCAGGATTATCAGTGTATGTTTCCTTGATTCTTTGAAGGTTTGTGTCCATTAGAATAGCTCATGTCCAAGGTACCTTCAATTCCATGTTCTCTGGATCCATGTAAAATTTTACTCACCAAATAAATTGGTTATATTAACGTAGTACTTTTATAATACCATGATTCTGAAAATCTTTTTCTTTCTTAGTTAACACCAAGCTGAAGCTTATGGAGAAATGCTAGGAAAATCCTTGGAGACAGCAGCCGTGATACAGTAGTAAATAGCATCATCTACGACTCTACTCGGTCTTTCTGTAAAAAGCAAACTCTTTTGCTAACATCTTGGTGATTTACTTTCTGAGCTGGTGGCTTCCTCTGGCACATTTAAAATTTTATTTGCGAATCACACTTTTCTTCCATATTAAGGGTTTTAGTTAATTTCATTGGCTGTGAGGACTTGGGGCTTCTCATAACTCTGTAGTCAACCTAATGGAGCAGGTCTGGACTTGGAGTTGTAATTAACTGAGAGCAGAATTATTTATTTCCATGTGTACGGGGCTTCTCTGAAACACACCCTGCTACAAGGCTGTTTCCAGATCTGCCTGGGTTTTGCTACTGCCTATTTCCTGAGACTCAGTACAACTCACCTGTGCGTTTAACATCGCTCTCTGTTACCTGCTGAGGACACGGCACAGGACAGCATGTTCTGGGCAGCAGCCCTGCTGTGCGGGGATACCCTCTTACAGCCAAGTCCCATGATGAAGACCCTAATGGCACAGGACGCTGGAGAAGCTGGGCTCCCTTTGCCTGGCTCGCCCTCCCCAGAGCCACTCACCTGTGACATGGATGCACCCTCCCAGTCACCTGCCCTTTGCATTGCTTCTTTCGAGGGCCACTGATCTGGTCTCAATTGGAGTAATTGAGAAGCTGGAAGAAGATAAAACAAGTGAAAGAAGAAGGCGTTGTCTGAAGCAATCGGTCTCTCAGACTGAGGACCCCGTTACAACCAGGGTCCTCTATGTATCAGAGGCAAAACAGATAGTATCTACAAGAAAACGTGGAATTCTCAGAGTCGATTCTCAGAAGCCTATGGACTCATTAGCTCATTCTTTCTAGGAGCTTTTTGCCTACTTGTCTGTCTTTTCTGGGCGTCTCTCACCACGTGTGCAGTTTTGTCTTCTGACAGACTGGAAGCTAACCCCTGACAGCGCCTGGCTCACTCCGTACTTGTGCATTCAGAACACGCAGCTCAAGCTTCCCAGCCTGGGGACACAGAGGACCCGTCTACATGTCAGCAAGCTCCTGAAGCCAGGAGGAAGCAGACCCGAGGTACCCCGCCTGGGCACTTCCTGCGGCGGAGCTTGGTGCTGGGGCCACGGAGCCAGCAGCTGAGTCCACTGCTCCATGGAGGTGGCGTCTGCACTGAGCCCCTCCATCCACAGCAGGAAGCAATTTGTCAGCCTGTCCCTAGGAGCCCCGAGGTGATGTGACAAGAAGAAACAACTCAAAAGACTGTAGATTTAAACTAGACCCAGCCTACATGAAATAGACAACAGAAATAAAACATGTCATCTGGTCTCTACACCGAAATTATGTTTGGTGGAAAGTGCCCCAAAATGTACTTGCACTTTGCTTCAAGGAAAACTTTTGAACAAATAAGGAAACATTTAAAAATGAGGAAAACCAGGAGTGTAACTGAGCGTTTCCCATGAGTCTGTTTTGATTTAAAACATCGGTTGCTTGGGAACAATGAATCACGTACAGTAGACTAAAAGGGCACAGGAAGCGCTCTGGTGGGCCTCTGCATGACACCCCAGCACTAGTTCTCTACAATTTAAAATATTCTTTTTATTTTACCTCATGGAAAACATGCCCAGTATACAGTTTTGCCTCCTTTGTCAGCAATTTTATTTCTGTGGTAATATTCTAGTGAAATGGTGTTTAAAAATGGTATCACCACTTTTCTGTTATAAATTTAATAACACATTGAAGAATTTAGACAACAGAAAATCAAAAACTAGATTAAAAGCAAAAATATGAAAATGATGCCGTCTCAGATAATTAACAATATTTCTATCATAACTTGAGAAACATTAGTCATTGTTTTAACCTCCCTTTTCTGTCATCATACGATCCTTTCTTATGTATGAGCATATGATATCTTCCTCTTTGAATACTACCTCATTACCTGAAGATTTTAACTAAAAGGTAGATTTTCATTATTTTCTGATATCCCTAGTCTTAAAAACATTTTCCTTTCATTACTCCAGATAATAAAAATATACACCTACCTGTGTATCTTCACATATGTGACTCTTTATGTTCCTCAGGGGTTGTATAGATGGTTACACATGAAGTGCACACATACAGTATATTTCTGAGTTATGCAAAACACTCTTAAGCCAGACTACTTGGGGCTCTAACTGTTTCTCTGCCAGGTACGAGTTCAAAGTGGCATGATTCTTTTGTACTTGAGTTTTTCATCTGTACAGTGAGATGAATATTATTGAAGAACACCTCAATGGCTGTTACAGTCATCACAAACTGGTCTATGTGTCTCAGGCTTTGGAAAACCAACTGTAGAAAACTGGTTAGTGTTACACAAAGACTGAAAAACCAACAAGCCAACACTAAAGTAAAACCCAGGGATTAGTAACTTCGAGAAGAGCCTGTCCCTGCGAGGGCCTGGTGGGGAAAAGAAGAGGCCTCCAAAGAGGAGACATCAGCAGCTCACCAACAGACAGCAAGCGCCCACACTCACATCGGTGCACTCATCTGGAGCTGAGGAACTGCAGAGGCTGCATTAGTCACTTTCCTGTCCTAGAACAACACGCCTGACTCAAGCTCCGGGTGGAGACGTTTATGTTTTGCTTGTGGTTTCAGAGAGTGCAACCCATGGTTGGCAGGTTCCTAGCCAGAAATGGCACACAGAGGAAAGGTGTTCCACTGGTGGCAGCAGGAAACAGACTGCAGGAGAAGGGGATCTAGGGGCAAGTGCACAACATCCTGGTCCCCACCCCCAGATCCAACAGATCTGGGTCCCGCCCCACCTCCGAACCACAGAGTCAGCTGTGAGGTCATCCCTGGACTAGTGTTCTGAGCAACAGAGCACCTGGTGATCCAGCTGACTTCCTAAAGCCCCATGTATGAGCACACGAGACATTCAGGGCTCATTTTCAATCTAAACTGTGGCAGATACACAACTAGCACAGGCCCGCTGTGTGGGACTGCCAAGAACTGAAAGCTGATTCACACAGAATGTTTGCAGCAAAGGATAAAAACCAAATAACCGTTGACAAGTTTTATTATTACCTAATTAACTGAAACTCAAGTTTCTCATTGTTTCTTTTATTTTCTTCAACTTGAGTTCCCAAATCCTATAATGAATTAGCCCAAGAAAAACTGCACTGTAAACGCTTAGATCGCAGGGAGCAGGGGCTCAGCAGTCATTTAATTTGACGGTTTTCCTTTCCTCCTGCAAGAGTGTGCATGCTCCACTGGGATGCCCTTTACTACCCGGAGCTCTTTGTAAACTTCCCCCACCATCTCCATGGGATGCGAGCTTTCTTTCTATAGGAGTGCTTAAAATCCTTAAAAACAATAACTGTTACTTTTATTCACTGCCCAATGGTGAATTTCTAGAAGTCTAGAAGTGTGTACCACGAGCTGATACTGGGGGTGGGGGGCTGTGAGGGGCACTGAGCCCAGTGGGTGTCTCCTAAGTCCCTCATATCCTGCCAGGGCTGCAAGCAGATAACAGTTTGTGTGTGGTTTATGAAGACTGCTGGGCTGACTGCTTGGGGGAGGAACCAAGGCGAAGTTCTCCATGCTCTGTAGCAACATGGATAAGAAAGGGCCGTGGTCTCTGAGGCCAGAAGAGTAAGTTTCAAGGTGTATTTTTGAGAAAGAAATTATATGTAGTGGATAACAACGGTCTCAAGAAAAAAAAAATCTCAAAGTTGCCTGCTTCTGTCTTAATTACCTGCGGTATGCTGAAGATTATAGTCTGTATATAGAGGACATAGACTTGCTTATCGTTGTCTGAAAATATACATTAACATTACACTGTGCAGCGAGGCACAGTGGTACATGCCTGTAGTGCTGGCACTCTGGGAGGCTGAGGCGGGAGGATTGCAAAGTCTAATTCAGCCAAGTCAGCTTCTCAGTTTAGGGATCTCCTGTCTCACTATAACAAAACAAATTAAAATGTTCTGAGAATATAGCTCAGCAGCTAAACTCTGGGTTCAACCCCAATATATCAAATGAGACCATTCTTTAAATAGATGCATACTTTGATTTTACAAATAATGATAGTTTTATAGTTTAACAATAGTTTTATTTCTATGCAATCCAACTTATCTATTCTCCTATAATATTAAAACTTATTTCTTTCATAACAGTTTAAATATATTAACCAAGCAGTCTGATCACTTATTTGACTCTAACGAATATTTTAAAAATTCAAAATGTCATATCAGACTTTGTAAGTGCTCAGGTGAAAAGACACGAATAAACCAGGAACCTTTCATTTAAGCCCGTGCAGCTAGACCTGTAGAAGTAAAATTTTCAATTCCAATTCCGTTTTGTATTGATCGATTCAAGAAGAGAAACCTGCATTAAAGATGCTGAGAAACCAAGATCCTGAGCCTGGAAATAACAGAGAAGACACGTTTGTTCCGGCATAGTTAATGCCATCTACTTGGAGACCTGGACTTTTCTGCAAAGTGGTATCTGCAAGCAAGATAAGTAACAGAAATGCGTAAGGAACAGCGGTGGAAGACACCGTGGAGTTCTCACTAAAGAGCAGGTGACGTCTCCTGCTGTTGGGGGAATTCAAAGCAAAGCAAAGCTGTCTGTTTAGAATCAGCCTAGGAAGTGGAAAGGGTCTGGTAATCGCTCTCTGGCCTGTGCGCAGCTGCATAGCTACTGAGCAAAGAGCAGAGAATAAAGTAACTCGCTTTAAAAACTGAGGGTCAGTCAGTGATCTACTGTGACAGCTTTGTACACAAAGCAGCCAGAGCAAGCAAAGCAGTTTTTACCTCGGCTGAGTTTTCAGGAAATAAATAAAAATGGCAAGATACAGGAATCGATAGTGTTGCTTTCCAGAAGAAGCAAACCTGCTAGCTTGTTTCTCAGATCTGCCATTTGGAAGGATGAAATACAAAAGTTTCTTGTGTTTCATTGCCTAGGAACGAACACAGAACCATGCATTGCTTTAAATAATGAGTATTTCGTATTTGAATCTAATTACTCCAAAATCGGTGGGGGCAATGGCTCTGAAATGCCAGCAGTAAGGGAATCGGAACACGCTGCCTTACCTCATGGCAGAGGCAGTGCTGCTTGCAGTGTGTGATGGATCCACATCTGATAATAACAATCTGGGTGCCCCAACCTTTTAAAGGAGGTGAGAAGCAAGACTTCAAATGAGTGAGGCTCACTCTGCCCACCAGGGTCCTCTTGGGAAGGCCAGGGATCCCTTCCAACCCAGGTTCAACCCAGGGAGGCTAGCGGGAGAGGGGAGACACCGCCTGGAGCTCTGGTAAAGCCAGACACAGCTGAGCCCTGAGGGTTCGAGGCTAAAGAAGTCCGGTAGCCTGTGCATTCTGACCTGCATCCTGTCTCTCCCTGAGAAGCGCATTAAGCCAGGAAGTGAGGGTGGCCATGGAGAGGCTTTGGGCCTTTCGGTTTCAGTGTGTAAATGTCCACGAGGGGTTGCTGATGGTGGCTCCACAGCAGTGTGAGTGACTTTAGACGCGCCCGGCATGCGAAGCTGCCTAGCATGGTAGATTTTCTGTCACAGGTCTATTGTACCACAGCAGGAAAAGTGACCCAAAAAATGGAAAATACATCTCAATTTTAATTGGGTTGACTTCATTGCAGTCTGCCAGTCTCCCCAGGCACCATATAAAAATGAAGGTGAAGTCCTTGCTGAAGGAAATAATGGCATTTAAGATTGTAAACTATATATCAGACTTCAGTGATCACTGACCAACAAAGTAATGCATAGCTGGCAGAGTGTGGCACTGCATGGCTGTAATTCCAGCATGGTGAGAGGCTGAGGCAGGAGGATGATAAGCTCTGTTCCATAGGAGCTTACTGAGATTCTATATCAAAATCTAAAACGACAAAATTAAAAACAGGCTGGGAATATAGTTCAGGGAGTTGAAACTCCAACTCCAAAGAAAATAATTATTTAAGCAAATGCATACTTTGACTTCACAAATAATGACCCATAACATACTTTAATTCTTATTTCTATGTGGTTCTGGGAAACTTAATAACTTAGGAAGACACTCTCAAAATAAATAAAGACAGACGGGGTATATCTCAGTGCAAAAGCCCCAAGTTCAATGCCCCGTATCCAAAAAAAAAAAAAAAAAAAAAGCAAGAAAAATGAGAAAAAAGAATCAGAAAATGGAAGAGCCAAAACAGTGTGGCATTCCATCAAGAAAAGCAAGTGACACAGAATGGGGACACCCATAGGTGACTTAGATCAAGGCCCTATGGAAACACAGGCAGCCCTGCCAGGGCCACACCCAGACTTGCAGAGGAGCTGGGAACCCCAGGAAGCAAAACAGAAAAGCAGAGTCTAAAGACAGAGCACAAAAACCCAGAACAGAGGATGGAGAACAGAGACACACCAGAAAAACTACTCAGGATGGAGTGAAGAGAGTGCAAGGCGGGCCCAAGATGCGGGCTCCATGTGGCTGGCTGGGGCGGAGTGGGCAGCTGGCCGGGGTCACCCTAGGGCCAGGGGTCACTGCAGGCCCGGGAGGAGGGAGGTGAGGCTGGGAGAGGAGGAACCAGCGGAGGGCAAAGCCAAGCACCAGGCAGGGAGACTGGCAGACCAGGAACTAGTCCCCCTGCCAGCTGTGCTCCCCACCCCCCCCATGGTGGTGACCGCTTCCTCCTGGACGTTGGACCTCGGGCCCTGGGCATGGCAGAGGCGCTGGAGCTGATCCAAGGAGAAAACCGAGGCAAACCGGGCTCCTGGACTCTCCAGGGAGAAGTAAAAGAAATAGTCCTTGCTTCAGTTCGGCAGGTCCAGGGCTCCAGTCACATTCACCCAGACAGCAAATAAAAAATACAGTTGTCGGGCTCCTGGAAGGGGAGCCTTAGAACTGCATGCAGGTCAAGCTCTGATTACCCAGAATGGCAGAGAGGAGTGGAGGAAGTGAAGGTCAAACAAAGACGAAAACATACTAAAAATGAAAATACCTATTCTTATTATTTAACATGAAAGTTTAGATGGGCAAATTGAACCACAAATACGTATTGCTTAAAAGAAATACCTAAATTTATAAGGATATAAAATGAAAAGTAAAAGCCTAGAAATAATTACAAGAAAGAAAGCACAAGTCAAAAACAAACCAAAAAACAAAGTCACACCAAAAAACAAATGCGCTGAGCACTGTCCTGCCACAATACAGGAACCTCACACAGAACACCTAGGTTAAAAATTATCAGAAGCAATGGTGGACATCATCATAAATAATGGAGTCAAATCACCAGACATCACTTGATAACAAAATTTATGTAACAACAACAGAAATAACCAATGAAAAAAGGCCAGCTCACCAGAGACTTTGGAGTCTGTGTTTCTACCAAACAGCACAATAACACAATAACAGGACTGAGGCTAGTTGTGCGGTCAGCCCAGAAGGGAGGACGTTCTGCTGTCCCTCACCCAGGACCCATGGGCTCCTGTCCCCTGTGCTCTGCCCACAGGTGTGGTCTCCCCTGATGAGCACAGAGGCCACTTCCAGAGAGGCTCCCGCTGGACTCCTGTGAGGGCAGAGCTGGAATAGTCACTGAGGAGGAGGAGAGGGGAGAACGTGTTGGTTCATGTTCTCACTGACTGCGCCCCATTGGTTCTGCATCCCCAGGCCTTTGGCTTTGCTTGTTTCTTTCTGTCCTCTTCACATCTCTCATCCCGATGCTCTCACAGGCAGCCCTGCCGTTCCTTGGAGACAGGACTGGTCTAGGTGCAGAGATGAAGGATGCAAGAAGAGCTTAAAGCCAAAAGAAGAAAGAATATTATCAATGAGAAATAGAGAAAGGAGAAAAACAGGAGAGGGGGGAATTTCAAACCATAATCATGAGAAAAGTGCTGGAAATTGAAAATAACCATTTCTGTGCTCTTCTTGCCAAAAACCCAGGTCACTCCAGTCCAGTCTTGAGAAAAAAACCATGCTAACCCCGATTAGGAGGCATTGCCACAGTGCATCTGAGCTTTCCCTTCAAAAGTTCAGGCCCAGGGAACTGTGAGGATGAGCAGGGGGAGCACAAGAAGTCAGGAGTCCCCACTGTGACAGCAGTCCTGAGGGGGTGTGTGCTCTGTGCAAGCTGAGCTTTGATAAATGGTCAGTAATTGCTCAATGTGTCAGCATCAGGGGAGACTGGGAAAGTCTGAGAGAACACGCTCTATGGATTGGCCACTGTGCTGTGAATTTAAAATTATTTCAAAATGAAAAGTTTAAAAGTAAAAAAAAATCAATAAATAAGATTATTCAAAGATAGCATGAGGAAGAACAGAGTGTTTCTATTACTGTCATTTTAAGGCACTTTTGTTGGAGTTTCTGATTAAGTTTCTCTCAGATATCCTGTATTTGTGGATGGAGTTAACTTCTACAACTTCAAAAATATCTTAACAGAATAAACCACATTATTGACATTTAAATTTTGTGTATGATGACATTACATTACAATCATTTTTTGATAATTTCATTTATTTCTAAATTAATAAAATCAGTCAATGAGTTTATAACATAAAATATCTTCTAGTTGAATGTGAAATTTAAATGAATTTTATTTTCCAGGTTAGGGTTAGGGCTGGCAAATTCTAAAACCTTTCATTTGCAGAATCTTAACATATAATAAATGTGTATGTTATACTAGGAAATATCCTACCCATCAATGTAAATTTATATTATGTATAGGTTGCTCTCTGTAGACACTCAGAATATATTTCTTATGGTCAAATATCCTTTCTAATCTATTTTTGCACATTAAAAATTAAATAGACATTGTGTCTTATATGGATAAAGACATTCTAGGATTAGTTCACTGTCATGGTTTAGGTGGGTGGCCCCCAGGTCTCATGTGTTTGCATTATGCATTTGTGATTGGTTCATCATCTAGAGCTTGGATTGATGGTGTCAGTGCTACACCCACATAGGGGTGGAGCCAGCATACAATGTAATGGCAGGAAGAAGGTGTAGCTCTCTCTTTTGCTTGTTTCTACCTTGCTGTTTGCAGCTGCCATGAACTGTGCCCCCCCATGCCACCCTATCTTAGAGCCAACTGAGTATGGAATGAAACCTCCAAAATCTGTAAGAAATAAAACTTTACTTTCCCAGCTTTGAGCATCAGGTATTTTATCTCAGCAATGAGTAAAAAGTAACTAAGACAGAACTAAGACAGAATTTGGTATGAGGCGTGGGGTCATTTGCGGTGACTATATTGGACCATGTTTTTTGAGAGGTTTTGGAAATGGCTTGTGAGCAGAGTTTGGAAAAGTTCAGACATGTTGCCTGGATGATAGAGTTGGAGCAGCTTAGGCTGTTCTGTAGAGGAGATTCTGCTCAGAGCTCAGGAAACAAGAAGGCTGATAGAAAGCCTCATGGTAAAGACCAGGCTTGGGAGGTTTCTGCTGGGAAGAAGGACTGCGTTAGTTGTTGGACTCCCCACTAGGTGTGTTATGGTTGGCAGAAAGTTTGTCTGCAGTTTGCTCATGCCCAGAGACTTTGCCTGAGACTGAGACAAAGGACAATGGACTGATTAATCTGGCAAAGGAAATTTCAAAGCAGTCAAATGTTGAGGCTGTGGCATGGCTATTGCTTTGGGCTTTTAGCCGGCTTTATGCTGCAAATCAAGAACAAAGAGCCTGGCAGGATAATTTAAAATGCTGTGAGTTTGGCTGAAGGAAAACTCCAGTAAAGCTGTGGATTATAAAGATAGAACTGACACATCCATTGTTGAGAAGAAACAGAGAGATAAGAAAGATAGCCACAGGGTATCCCAGGAAGCAGCAGGTAGCCACCCTTTGCAGCCTCAAAATGCAAAAGTGAAAGAATTTGCTCAGAGGAGAAAGCTGCAGAGCACCATACTCCAGAATGGCGATGGAGGCCACATGAGGTTCCAGAATGGCGGGAACATGGAGAAGCTTTGCTTCACAATCAGGTTCACAGAGCCCAGTGATCCAGGCAATTGATCCCTACAGCCAAGAGAGAGAAAAGCCTTGCTACTGCTCCAGCTGGCAGCAAACCTTGGCAGCATGGTTTTATGGTGCTGATTTTAGGTGCAAGGAAAATGCACAAATTCTGAGGGTACATCAGCTTCAACCTTGATTGCAAAGGACCTGGAAGGCCACTCAGTGTGCCCCTAAGAGGGCAATTTGTAAAGATTTAAGGGTGAAGCCAGAGGTGCAATGGAGACCCCAGAAATGTGGGTCATCCAAAGAAAGCTGGAAAAAGTGAGCAGAGAGAGTTTAAGAGAGAAGATGCAGGAGCTGAAATCTCTGGAAGTGCTGTGGGGCTGGAATCACCCAAACCTTTTGGAGCTTGCAACCAGATTGCTTCAAATACTGAGCATGGAACTCTAGGACTTAGTGTTTGCCCTATTAGATGTCAGACTTGCTTTGTTTCCAATGCTTTACATTCCCCTGTTCGTAATTTTTGGAATAGTAATGTTTATCTTGGGCCTTTGCATTTCAGAAATGTTTAACCTTGGTTCATTTCACTTGTACAGGGGATTACAGTTAAGAATTTGACATAGATCTTGGAATAAACTTGGGACTTGGACTTCTCAGCAATGCTGAAACTGTTAGGACTTTGGCAACTCTTGGAGATGGACTAAATGTCTTTTGTATAAAAGATGTACATGAGTACTGGGAGCCAGGGGTGGAATGTCATGGTTTATGTCAGTGGCTCCTAGGCCTCCTAGGTTTGCATTATCCATTTGTGATTGGTTCATTGTGTAGAGCTGGATTGATGATGTCAGTTCTACACCCACATAGGGGTGGAGCCAGCATACAATAAAAGACAAGAAGAAGGGATGTCTAGCTCTCCTGGTGGCTTCCACCTAGCTGTTTGCAGCTGGCATAAACTGGGGCCCAACCATGCCATGCTGCCGTAGAGCCAACTGAGTATGGACTGAAACCTCCAAAAACTATAAAAAATAAACCTTTCCTTTCCCAGCTTTGGGCATTAGGTATTTTGTCTCAGTGCCAAGTAAAAAGTAACTAACACAGAACTAAGACACTCACATTACATGAGTATTTGGAGAACAAACTTTCCAGTTTTATAATGATGTTATGGAGAGACTTCAAAAAATAAATAGTGATTTTTTTATTAATCAAAAGCCATTGAAAAACTAAAATGCATATTTTGCAGTTTGTAAAGATGAATGAATTAGTTTAGTTTGTTTTGCAGTCATTTAAAATATTTTTTTCCTGGTGTCACTAGGAATCACTTAAACTTCCAAATGTAATGTAGATCAGGTACAAACCACTTTCCATACTGTCACACTGTTCCACTACTGTATTACAAAGAGCAGACTCTGTTCACATTTATGTCTAAAGTGTGTGGGACATGATTGGATGATGGGTGATGCGCTCATTCCTGGGTTTGTTATCCATGAATGACTCAGGGCTGAATGTGCTGCTGGGGCTGGACCTGGCAGAAGGTGGGTGCTGGGTAGAGCCACAAATGAGTGTTCTCAGCCCCAGCTCCTCCCTTTTCTCTGCTTCCTGTTGCCATGAGATGAGCAGTTGTCCTGAATCAGCCCCTTTCCCCTGCCTCTCTGCTTGTAACCAGCAACCATGGGATGAATCCATGAGCCAAAATAAACCTCTCCTCCTTTAAATTGCAGGAGTCAGTTATTTCACTCCAGTGACTTGAAAGTGGATAAAACAAGTCCACAATGAAATGTCAAGAATCATTACCTCTTTTCAAATTTGTCTTAAAAGTTTTAAAATGTAGGACAAGAGACCAAGCTCAGAAGTAAAGGTTCAATCTCCAGCACTGTAAAAAATAAAGGAATAATGAGTAAATGATTGTGTGGAAGAATAAATAAAAAAATGCACTGGTTTTTAAAAGACAACAATTTTGCTGTATTTCCCAAAGAACACACACAATATGTGACATTACAGTCATATATTCGTCTTTAGATTGTCCCAAGATGACTTCCCATCTAAGTTACACTTCCAAAGATTGGAGGACAAGGTCCCCAAGGTTCAACCTTCTGCGCCGCTTAGCGCGTCATGTCGGCCCACCTCCACCTACTATGTCCCAGTGTTCGCCCTGCCCACTCTACGTGTTCCTTGCCAGCCCGCCCCTCCGCGGTATCGAGCACACAAGCTGCCACTGCCACCCCACGGCATTGGGTGTGTGCCACAGCTGCCATACTTCCATGGTGCCAGGCGCCACCTCTGATCACCACTACAGGCCTCCAAGCCCCACCCCCTTATGCGGTAGCAGCTCCCTGCGCCTTCTTAGCGCGTCATAGTAAGTGTCTGGGTGGGACCTCGGCCCACCCCGCCTACTATGTCCCGGCGTTCGTCCCGCCCACTCTGCGTGTTCCATGTCAGCCCGCCCCTGCCTGCTATGTGGTGGTGCTCATCCCGCCCCAAGCACAACTCTGCTCTCTTCCTACAGGTGCTGTCTATCTCAGTGTCTCAAGCTGCGTTAAACACTGCACGTTTCCAAAGTCTCGTGGTCCTGCTCAAACTTTTTTACAATTCAGTTCCACTCAAGAGAGGCTATTTTTTCTTACAATTTTTCTACCATTTATTCAGTATTGCTGGCCACCTGATAATTTTACCAGCCTGCCTGCCTTATAATCTTAAATGCCAATATTAAGCTCTTACATACTTACTTAATTCTACAGATAACTTTTACTATAGTCCAGATCTCAAACAACAAGGCAAAACTTGACCTTCAAGCTCCACAGAGACCTTGATATGGTTGTTCATATTTTAAATAACACTTACAGTTCTGAGACGGACAAATCTACACAAGGTGAAGCTACCTTCTCCCCCGCCCCCTCCATGGGCCACACTCAAATTCATCAGAAGACATCAGACAAAATCCCCCATCCTGACATTCTTCGAGACCTTACTCCAGGGCTGTTTAGGCTATCCTGACCACCAGAGAGTGGCCTGGCCACCTTACCTTGTAGCCCTCACAGGTCACTGCCAAAAGACCTTATTCCAGGGCTGTTGGGCTATCCTGGCCACCAGAGAGTGGCCTGGCAATCCTAACTTGTAACCCTCACAGGTCACAGGGGCCAACCGCCTTGGTGGATATCTGTCTCAGAATCCAAATCACATTAAAACTCTCAAGGTAAGACATTCTCTATATTCGTGAACATAAGAGACCACATATACAGAGTTCTTACTGAGTTTTTAGGCTAATAAATCCTCAATGTCTCATGGAATATTAAAGGTCAACCTATGCCAGTTACAAACAGGGCCCATTTTTATACAGGTCCCAGTCCTAAATCTTAAAATGCTTTTATTCCCTTTTAAACTGCCATCCTGGTTTCACATCACTCAGGCCCTAGATCTAACCATCCTTTTGATACTCATCTCTGCCTTACGACTCACAGGTTGTCATGTTTTTTTGTCCAGTTTGATTCTTAATTTCTTACATTCTATTAATGATCATTTCTATAGCAGGACTCTCTAACAGGATTTCCTACAGACTCTAACGTCATATATACCATAGAAAAGCCTTACCTACCTACCTTTAACTTTTATGCTTTCATATGGGGGAATAAGCACCTCTCATAACTTCACTCCTCCTAGTCCCACGTTTAATTTTTCAGAATTCTGCCTTACCACCTCAGCGTCATCCTGATAGAATAACAAGCCTAAATCAAAGACACCTTTCCCTCTACCTCAATTGGGTCCATAAATATGACAGTGCCATGTCTCCTCATAACATCTTGTCTCTTTGTTGTTTTCAGTCTAACATACCTGCATTCACCAGTGAAGTTGTCCTGGCTAAAACTCCTGGCACCGGCGTCTACCTGGGCATCAACCATCATCCCGTGGACTCCCCTAGACCCCAATACAGCACCCTCAGCCAGCAGGAAGTAGTTACAGAGAGAAATCTTTGCCCCTTTTCCTAATAATCATAAGACGGGATATGAAAGGGTTGCTGGCCTGGACCGGACACTTTAGCCAGGAAGAGCCTCAGCCGGAATTAGGGAGCTCCTGCCTCCCCCGCCCCTTAGAGATTTACCTGTAACCCTATACCCCTGTGCTTAGTAACCTACCTCTGGAGCCAAACATGTGCCAATGGGCTACCTGTGCATCCTTAATACCCCCTAGGTTCCACCCCAGACCGAGGCTACTTATGTGCCTCACTCCACATGTTCCAGAGAGAGTGTTCCAGAGAGAGATCGCTGGCCCCAGGGTGGAGATCCTGCACCCTGGGGGCCAGGGGGTCTCTCCCCGCATTCCCAAAATAAAGGTTACTTATATTTTATACTTCTTATCTTTGCAGCCACCGCCGGCCACTCCTTCCCCACTCCTTCCTCCTCTTTCTCCCCTCCTCAGACCTAACAACACCATTGTTTCATGCATGGGCAGAACACTCCACAGTGCACAGACAGGGACATTGAAGGCCATTTTCAAGGGCTTTTTGGTTTGAAAATTCCCAATAGCATGGCTGTATTTGGCAAGTGCTCTTGACAAACAAAAGAAAGCATCTACCTTGGTTTCAAATGCCAGCTGAGACCCCAACCCTGGCCAGGTCTGTGCTTTCCTTGTCATAATGGGATTTCTCTCCATGTGGTCTCACCTAAAGTTTTGGCAGCTCATTGTGGGGGAGCTGTGGTCCTGCTTTGCACAAACTTCAGAAAAGATAAGAGGACCTGCATATCTCTGCAAGGTCCAGGCAGCTCCAATGGGGCCTTGGTCCTGCCCACCAGGCTTGTAGACAGCTGGGTGATGTCTCTTGCTCTCTCCCCAAAGGTCCCCAACAGAGCCACGGAAGGAGGCTCAGAGATCCGAGGTGCTCTCCGAAGCTGGACTCCACCCCACTGCCCAGGGACTCCAAGATCTCTGATGGCAGAACTTCAATTTTAAATGCACTGACTTTTTTCCCCTGTACTAAGCAAGAAACCAAGGACAATAAGCTACATTCCCATCGTTTTTGAGTTTTTTGTTTGCTTTCGAGACAGTATTTCTAAGTTACCCAGGCTAGGCTCAAATTTACCATCCTACTGTTTCGGCCTCCTAGAGAGCTGAGATTACCCACATGGGCCTCCACACACAGCTAAAGTCAACTGGGCCTGGACTAGAGTTTTACCTTTCATTTTAAGGGGGTTGGAAATCTAGACAGACATCCCTCCACTCTTCCCACCTGCAGAGCAATGTATTTGGTACGGAAAATCACACTCACAACTTTGCTCTTGCCGGGCATGTGCTTGTGGCACGTGCTTGTGCCACTGAGCTGAATCCCTTGCCCAGCACTTAGCATATAAACTGCTAAACCAATGACCCTAAGCTTTGAAGCCTTGGTGGAGCCCACTGAAAAACTGAAACTTCCTTGATCTTGCTGTAAAATTCCTGCATTCATGCAAGCATGATGTCCCAAGTAGGAAAGGTGTTATTTACCACTCTAATTATGCTGTATGCACATACAATACAGTGTGAATATAACCAGGAACCCCATGTCATGTTCAAGAGACAAAACAGGACAAACTTTGCCTATGTGTCTCCTGTGAATGTTAACATATTCATGCAGTCAATATCCAGAAAAAATAACTTCTTAAAATGTTTTTGTGCATATTGTCTGCAAAACTCAGCAATAGAAATTGGTTTTCAAAACAGTTTTCTGCATCAGAAATGATTTCAGAGGTAAAAACCCTTTTAATTTCCTCACTGAAAGGCCTCTAGTCCAAGGAGATTGTAGTTTCCACATTGTACATCTAAGTACTAATTTTTAACATTTTATGAGAAAAGCACATATGTCCTCATCCACATTAATCACCACCCCCGGCACCCTGAGACATCTGGCTTTGACTCAGAATCTAAACGGAGGTACAAGTGAGGGTCCCAAATCAATCGGGGACACTGAGGCAGCCAGAACTGCATCCTGATAACCTTCAGTGAAGAGGACCCAGGAGCTGCTGCAGAAAGTGGCAAGGATCATGGGATGAGTGTGCTTGAATTGAGGGGTAGGACTGTGAGGAGGATTTGGGGCAGTATGTCTTTTACACAGTGAGTGTTTTAAAACACTCAGCATTCCCCAGGTCTTTGGATGATAACTCAGTAGCTTTGAATAAACCCCTTCCCCCATGCCGTCCCAGGAAAGCCACCTACCTGCTCTTTGGTTTTGCTCTCTGGAGAAGGAGGACAAAGCGGCTGCATTGAAGACTCCATCAGAGAAAGGCAGACACAAGAAAGCAGCTTGCTCAGAGCCTGACAGCATCATTCATGGCCATGGTTGTCGTCAATCCCCAGCGTCAGGTGGATGCAAGGTGCTGTTGCATTCTGTATAGAGAAGGAAGCATCCCGACACCTTAGAACAGTGAGGAGTCTTTATTTAGAAAGCCAGGGTAGGTGTGAGGACACCTGCCAGAGAGCACATCAAGTGGGGGGGGCTGTGACCCAGGTACAGGGCGGGGGGCTGTGAGGATGTCTTCCTGATGCAGGACTAGGAGTGGGGAGGACCCTGGCTGCTGGACCAGGATGAGTCTCTCTGGCTGGCGGGGTTCTTGTCAGAACTGAGAGGTGCAGGACAAAGGACAGACAGGGAGCTGACAGACAGGAGCCTCCCCAGCTCCCCCAAGGGCGGGGCTGCCATGCCCAATGGAAATTTATTCTTTTTTTTCTTTTCCTTCTTTTTTTTTTTGGTAGTGGGTTTTGAATGCTAGGCCTTAGCACTGAGCTACGCCCGTGATCACTTTCTATAGTGACACATTCCTCACTCAGTTGTCAAATTGCTCAGGGTGGGTTTCAACTTCTACTCTCCTGCCTCAACCTCTCAGAAGGATGGCATTTCCTGTGGAGGAGCTGAGTTAATTTCTGGATGCTGCTGTAACAAAGTCACCCCAGGCATCATTTAGACACCAGCAAGGTGTCCTCTCATCCTTGTGCAAGCCAGGAAACTGAAGTCACAAGGCTGCAGGCTGTGCCATCAGGGGCTCCAGGAAGCCAGCTGGAGGTTGCCTCCTTTACCACCCTCGGGGACCCCAGCACAGATCTTGCTCCCTGTTTCCGCTGCACATTCTTCCCCATCAAGCTGCTGCCTGGACCTTCCAGGGATGTCATCCCAGGCTTAGGGCCTCCTCCGCTAGCAACTTTCCAAGTCAGAGACGGGTCTTGGTTTTCCATCCTGTGTGTTTTTCCCATGTGGGCAGCTTTTCATTTTGAAAAGCACTAGTAAAAGCTAAGATAACCTTATTATACCAAATGCTTTAAAGATAAAGTCTGCAGCGTCCAGTGACAAATATAAGAGCACAAATTGTTTACCTAAGCCCTAAAGATATATATTTAAATGTCTTCTGCCTCATTTACTTCTAATGAGAGTTTAGAACTAAAGTGGTGAGAGCTTCTGGAAGTTCAAATTCTGACTTCTTCCCCTTCCTTCCAGTTACAGCCTATCTTAGGCACTTTGTGTCCTGTGCTGGAGTCAGAGGTCTAAAACCAGGAGACAAGATAGCCAGGATGCAAACCGAAATATGTGTAAATCATTTAACTGCACCAGCAGGTCCACTGCATGGGAATTTTGACCTGAAATTTTCCCTAGGAAGCAAGCACAGATTGTGAAACTATAATTGTCCTTTACCTCCAACGTGGTGTCCCCCACACCTTCAGTCGGATTTACTTCATTCTTTGCTTCCCCTCTAACCTAGCTGCAGCAGGAATCTTTGATGGAGGTGGGACTCAGGTGATCGACAGCAGAGCCATTTGCTCTCCTCCTGGGGGTGGTGCCAGAGACCCAGGCTGTCTTGGTGCTCCTCCCACAGCTCTGTCGTGGCCCCTACAGAGTGGACTGGGTGTTGTACACTAGCAAAAAGAGCTTTGTTATATTTGTATTATACCAAAATACCTGTAATGTGGCGTACTGTTCTGTATGCCTGTTTCTTTTCCTCTGGGTGGCCTAATTGATATGTTAGCCATTGTTGCCGCTCTACAAATAACAGATGTGCTAAAATAAGCTAACAGGGGTTGTTAATTACTGCTAGACTACTCTATCCTCTGCTAAGGAAAACAGAGGTCTTCCTCATTAACAGTTTTCCTGACCCATGCCCAGACCTCTACTTTGTGAGCTGTGATGTACACATAAGGGCGGCAAGTATAGAGGAGCAACACACAGCTTCTCCAGTCTCCAACTGCACTGTGTTGCTGGGCCCAGGATAAAATAAATCAGCGCTGCTTTTTAAAATACGTTTTTGCCTCATTTTTTGAACTCAAGTTTAGGGGCTTGTTTGTGGGTTACAAGACTGGGGAGACCCCATTTCAGGCCTTGCTGGAACGTGAATAGTATATGAGGTTTTTGTTTTTTAAATCCTTTCAAACAAGGATGCAACAGAATCGGATTTCAACCTCAGTTTTTTTCTAATGGGAAAAATAAATGAGAATCTGCTATAGTTGGTGCTGTTTGTTTTAAAAAATTAAATTTTTCATATGGAATTAAAATATTAAATAAGACAAGTTAGGTACTGTTTATAAAAATATGCCTTAAGCAAAAGAGTAGGAACTTAGAGCGACAGCTAATCTATAGTAGGTGAATTTTTTTAAAAAAAACACATAAATGACTACTTGTAGCAGAAAAATGGAGCTGAATACATTAAATTAGAATGATTTATATTTTATTCATAATGCATACAGTAACAAAGATGAAAATGGCAAAATTAACATTTTGGGAATGAAAAACAGCAAAATATACAAAATGAAATCTTCAAGAATAGTTGAAAAATAACTTGTCACTGTTTTCACATAAAATATCAATGTAAACACTCCAGCTATTCACTAATGAAATAGGAAGAAAAGGGAAGAAAGAGATCAGCAGCTCATAAACCTTTGGGTCAGAAACTAGCATAGAATGAGAACATTCTTCCTGGAAAACATGGTTTAGTACAATTCTTCTTTGTCTTATGAGATTCTGGAACCACCCAAAGTTCCAGTTAGGAAAACTTTGTTGCATTGGCTACAAAAAATAAGTACTCAAAAATCTTTTGCAAATTAAAATATATTAATATCAAAGTTTACATCTTGCCTGTTTTCCTCATCGAAATTATGATAGATTTCCGTTTATACATATATATTAACAAGCTTCTTTAGAGCAGGCATTTGTTCATAATAACTTGTGATGGTATAAAATGATCCCATCATGTCTTCCAAGCTTTACTTAGTGTTTGAATTGGCTCAGAACTGCTGACAAACATAGGTTAGCAGTGAGGGCCAGCTCTCCAAAGAGCAGTCACAGAACCCTGCCTGGGCTTCCAGTGCCACTTTTCCTCCTGAGTGGTGCAGGGCCTGGGAGGCCCCTTGGGGAAGGCATCGTGTGCCACACACATCTGTGGACCCACAATGGGGCAGGCAGGCAGCAGGAGAGTGAAGGACGCACTGGCCACCTAGGGGAGGCGCCCAGTGACCACAACTAGGAAAACTGGGAGACCAGTGAAAATTACCGTGCTGCACCGAACATGGTCATAGTCACTTAGATCAATAAATTTATAAAGACACAAGGTACACAAACATGCACACACACCCGGTCACACTCCAAATCCTCCTCAGGTAGTGAACACTTCCCAGTCAACTCATAGTCAAAGTAATTACAAGAAAAGCAGCATTTACCTTGATTTTCCTGTTCAAATATAATTTCCAGGGAAACAAAAAATACAGCATGATCACGAAACACAGTGAACGCTTACATTTTTAAAATGTTATTATCGTAGAAGACACGCTGCGACTGCCCCATGGAACCTTCCCCTTGCTCAAACAACCCGCCCCATGGGGGGCCCTGCTTTCCCGGAGCAGGTTCAGAGCTGCCTCCCACCCGTGTCTTTTCACAGCTGTTTTGGCGCCTTTCGTGGGTTCAGAGTGTTCCCAGCTCCTTCTGCAGAATAAAACCTTCATGGTGTACCCTCCTCCACGTCATTCCTTCGATTTGGCATTGTGCAAATTCTGGTTTTTCTGCAGTGGCCCAGCACCTGCCTGGCAAGCGAGGGTCATGAGTTCAATTCCTGGTACAAAAAAAAAAAAAAAAGGAGGTCAAGGCAGTTATGATAACACAACTCTGGATACTCAGCAGAGAGCTCATCCAGAGCTTCTGTGGTGAATGGCAGGAAGGGGCCAAATTTGTCCCAGGGGATCTGAGATGGCTCAAAGACAGTGAATTGCTGGCTGCATCTGATTTAAAGGACACTGTCCCATGGTTAGAAAGTCTCCCAGAGGACTCGAGAGTTCAGAGGCTGGGTTTGGAGGTGAGGCTTTGGCAGATAACTGGATTCCAGCGGTTAGGAGGCAGGGGTGGCTGGGAAAGCTGGGTCCCTGGGGCTGGTACTGGAAAGGCCCACCTCTCATTCCCACTGTCCCCTCCCCTCTTCCTGTCCACCTTGATGTGAGCAGCTTTGCCTCTGACTCCTGCTCCACACTGCTCTGCGTTGGAGCTGCTGACCCTGGACAGAATGGAGCCAAAATAAACTTCTCTCTCTTCTGAGCCTGAGGCTGGGTTACTCTGTCTGGGATGTGAGAAAGTGACCGAGATGGACACGGGCGCTGATGTTATACACAGTGGAGCCTCAGTGCAGCATTTGAACTCACTCCATGAGCCTGGAGAAGATGGCCGGAATCCTGCTCCTCTCCCTACCCAGCCCTGCAGATGGGGCAGGATGCCACCCGATGCTACTGTGTGAGAACCAAGCTGTTTACAGATAGAAGTTTTGACAAACTGGGTGTTACGATGCACTCTATGTTTAGGTTCCTGTGTCCAGTGCATTGTGACTAAAAGGAAATAAATATTTTCAGAAACTTGAGGATGATGTAACAATGCTTAGCATATATTTGTAGGTAAGAAGCAGATACTGCAATTATTTAAGACATAAGGAACATTGTGAGCCATTTCTTGGAACAGTCACTGAAGAAATCAATGATCTTTAGGTGTCTCAATGAAAATATTCAAGTAAACTACAGAAATCTTTAAGAGTAGAGTCTAGGCAGTTCTC